>NC_137786.1:195572250-196924750 GCF_963383645.1 Muscardinus avellanarius | reverse complement strand
GTTCCCATTCATAACCCATCATTTGAAAGAGATACATCATTTAAAGGATAAACATAAAATATGAACTTCATAGTCCAATGAAATGGCTCCCATCAAATTGTAATTGTGTCTTAAATCTACACCAAGTGGCACAGAGGGAGTGAGTGAGGAATGTATCCAGGCAAGAAAATATTCTGCATTGACTTGCATTTTTCTCCATTTCCCATCTCACTCCTTCCTTCCTCCAGGGAATGTGGACTCTGATAAGGAGCATGATGATGAGCATAATGTGGATTGACTTCTATTTTCCCATAATACAATTAGAAATCCATCCAGGACCCCTAAATGAAATTTCTGCAGCCACTTTTCCTCAGCCAATTTATGCGCCAATCCATCAACACCATTTAATGTGCACTGCTGTTCAGGGTTGTTCAACATTTTCTTTCTTAGTCTCTCAGGTACCATGCACATCAGCACAACAGCATATCCCATCCCCAGACAGGGCATTTCTTGGTAAGCTTTCTACTCAGTACCTGCTTCTATCCTCTTCTATAATTTGTTCATATTTATATCTTTTGCATTCTATAAATTTTCAAAAAGTGTGGTGTTCTCCATTTTGGAATTTAAGAAAAAGGAAAACTAGGCATGGTGCCTCATACCTGTAATCCCAATACAAGAGGATTGCAGATTGGAGAGCAGCCAAGGGAATTTAGCAAAGACCTCAACAACTTAGTAGACTCTGTTTAATAAAATAAATCTGGGGATGTAGCTTAGGGATATAATACCCCTGTGTTCAATCCCCAGTATCATTAAGAAAGAAAAGAAAGATTTTTTTTTAAATGGGTTGTATATGTTATTTGCCAAAATTTCATCTTTTTATTCTTTTTCTTTTTCCTTCTATGTGATCTTAAATCTGTGCAGAAAGATAATAATTATCTATAGATCATTCTACCTGGCAGATAACACAGGTTTTTCAACATTAAAAGTCTGATAAGGGTATATAAGAGATTATCTTTGATAGGAACTAAAAGATAAAAGCAGCTTTAACTATTAAGTAGCTCTTTGATTCTAGGCAAGTTGCTTATCTTTACCTTTACTTTTCAAATTGTTGGATAATAAACAAATTAGACCAAATCAGTAGTTTTTGAGTAGGTATCTCTGGCCTGAATTACAAGGCTAAGAAGGTAAGATTGATTTGGACTCTTCTGCATCCACTAAGTTTTCATTTAAAAAAAAAAAAAAAAACTAGGCAATTTTAAGTTATTTTTTTTCTAGTACTATGATCTACCAGCCATATTGGAAACCACAATAGTTTTTGAAGCACTTTGAGTCTATGATGTGGAAAATAAATGAAGTCTACAAAAATGGTTATTAGTAAATACCATTAATTTAGCACTTGATGTAGAATATGGTGACAGACTCTCATTTAGGTTTAGCACAAACACCAGGAAGGCAGAAAAGCGAGAAAGCTTTATAATGCAAAAAAAAAAGTTTTAGGCATGTTGCAATGGGAAAATTAGGCAGACCAAGTAGAAGCCAGCCATCTATGTGATTAACTGGGCTATGCATTTGGCTTTCTTCAGTAGATCCCAAGTTGAAAGCAGAGACAAAAAATAGGAAAGATGTCAGTTATTAATCAAATAACTTCATTTGGAGCCATTTTTATACAGATTTATCTTTATATTTGTGAATTGGTTATTATAGTTAACAGACTGACTTTGTGGATGGATTATTATACATAGCATGGCTTTCTGAGCCGACTGCAATAGATTGTGTGGGTCAGAGTTCTATTTATTTTGTAGGCCTGATTATTGTTCATATTTTGGTTTGGATTTAGAATGTCTTTCTCCCCAAGAATTATGTAAACAAACCTTGGTTACTGAGAAGGTGTCACAGTGTGTTGTTTTGGAGATTACACATGGCTACCCCTCACCTTGCTCTCTCTTGATATGAGAGCAGAGCACTTGCATCTCCCTGTCTGTCTGTCTGTCTATCTAACTATCTATCTATCATCTATCTAACTATCTATCTATCATCTATCTATCTAATCTATCTCCCTCTCCTTTCCCTCTCTTTCATCTTTCAACCTCCATGATGTGAAAACAGAGTGTCTCTGATTGCGCTCTCTCTGCTCTCTTAACCACACCCTGAGTGCTGCAGACTTCACCTGGACTAACATGAACTGAAACATTTGTATGTTTGGTCTTTATAATTTTGAATTTTAAAATAGCATGGGAATGGAAATGATGGCTGATACTTTTTCTTCCCTCTATTTATACTTCCTATTTCAGAAGTTCCTTTCAACTCAAGACTTCTGCTGTTACATCAAACCCCTAACTATCTAATCTGGACTGTCTCTTGTGAATTTTTTTTAATCTTTTTCCTATCAGGGAAAATAGAAGAAAGATTAAAAACATCTACCTTCCACATACTTTCACTTGAGTTGGAGTGGGAACCTCTGCAAAGTGTTAGCTGATAGACTGCTTCCTGTCACTAATTGTGGCTCCCACAAAGATGTCTACTCCTTGTTGCTTTTCCACAATTTCTCTTTTTAATTTTCTGCCTTTCTCTACTTCATTACTTTTTCTCTTTCTTTTTTTATTTCTCACTTTATTTCAAATATGACTAGAGGCAAATGAAAACTCAGTTCCCTTCCAAAGTTTTATTTTAGGTGGACACAGTCAGGATGATCATAGGTCTTATCTCCCATCCAGCATTTTATTTATAGGAAAAAAACTCTTACTCAGATATGATAGAGCAAATATCCTCTCTTTACTTATTAATAGCATGAAGGTTTATACCAAGAAGGTAAGCCAAGAACAGGGGCTGCCATACTCTGTGATCCTGGCAAATGTCCCTCCAGGAATATTGTTGCCAACTTTTTCTTTGATTGTCACACTTCTCACCAAAGGCACTGGCCCTATATGGGCAACTCATAAAAAGTCCCATGCCCAAATACATTGCTGAGAACAACACGGATTTTGTTGTCAAACACTTAGGAAGTAGCTTGTAGTTTCATAATCCTAGTATAAGTAAAAATGGAAGACTGGTCAGAAGTTTAAAGAGAGATAAAAGAGCCTCTCTAGAATCACCCTCATGCCTGGGGACTTGAAAGGGTGTGTGCACACACTAGGCTTCATCCTTTCAGGAGCAATCAGAGTGGGACTTGATAGACTGAAATTATTCCATATGCAACACATGGACCAGTCAGCAAAAAAGGGAAGCCTGCTGGCTCAAGAGACTTCAGCACAACATCTAACTAAACACCAGATGAACAATGTAATAGTCTGGCCCAATGACAACATCCAGATAGTCAAGCTTACAAATAATTGCTCTCATTCCTGATGGTCTGGAAGACTTTGTGCATGCCTGAAGCAGAACTCTTTTAAGAATGACATAGAATAAAACTATCAAATTATTAGTCCTTGGTTGAAAGTGAGAAACAATTATTGTTACTAAATTGTGAAGCAATCTCTAAAGCCACACACATATCTAAAGGTAATAAAGAAAATTTTAACAGGCCAGTGGGATTAAGAACAACCAATAAGTGACTTTTACTGACTTGGTTATGATTAGATACAGAATTGCCCTTGAAGAACTCATGTATTAATGTTCAGAGTTGATGTCATTAAGTCATGAGAACTGTAATTTCATCAGTGGATAGATCCATTGTAATGGATTTACTGGGTGATGATGGTCTCTGGAGTGTGGCTTTAGAGACTGATTTTGTCTTTGAATCCCCTTGCTTTCTGCTCTCTCTGATCCCAACTTTCTTGATGTGAGAGCAGAACCCTTCCAGGTGCACTCTCTCCTTCTCTCTCCTTTTCTTTTCCACCGCCATGTCACGAGCTCCACAGATTCCAACCTCACATGGACTGAACATCCGTATCTCTAAAACACTGAGCAAATAAATCTTCCTCTAAGTTGTGTGGTCATTTGTTTTGAATTACATAGTAAATATGTTGCTGAAACACTGACCCAAGGACAACACTCTTGAAACAAAGCTAAAAAACACAAACACAGAACACAGTTCTGAGCAGTGCATCAAAGTTTGCACATTACAGAGACAATCCTCTTCACAAAACTGATGCAGCAAAAATGACTAATGAATAAATAACCACGTGAACAATAATGAATTACAAAGGCAGGAGGAGAAGTCAACACTTCAGAGACTCATACATTTCCTGGTTCATCTTAGTTCCTAATTTAGAATCAATTGACCCACCTTGATGGGTATGACGATGCACTCTTGTAGTTGCAGTATTTGGGAGATTGAGACAGAAGGATTGCAGATCTGAAGCCAGCTTCAACAACTTAGTGAAGCCCTCTGTTTCCAAATAAAAATATAAAAGAGGGCTGGGTGTGAAGTTCAGAGGTAGAATGCCCCTGGGTTCAGTATGAGTATTATAAAAAAAATTGGTCCTGACATTGTTTAATCACTCACTTCCTGTCCCACATTTGCAAGCTGATTTCCGCCTGTGTACCTCATTTGCCTGTAACTTAGTGATGATAACAGAATCTTTAACTATGTGAGGGTTAAATGCTATGAGGGCTAAATACATTGCTTAGGCAAATAACTGGCATATGTTCTATAGTATATTTATGCTCAATATTAACATTGTTAAGTGTGGTTTTCTCCTCTTAAATGTGTTAGTTACTAAAATCCCTGCAATAGATTAAAATTTTATATAGCTAAGTCATTAATATTTTTAAAGTATCAGTAGTCCTAGGAAGGATTGTCTATCACATCACATCACTATATTACTGTCACAGACCAAAAAGGGCAGAATTGGATATATTTGGCCAAAAGGAGGATAGCAGTGTCAAGATGTTGAAAAAGGAGGCGGGGTGTTTAGTCCAGTGGTAGATCACTCACCCAACATGTACAAAACCCTGGGTTACATCCCCAGCACGGCAAAAATAAAAACTACAAATGACAGAAAGAGGGGAACCGAAGAGATTAGTGGATGCTAAAAGACAAATTTGACTGATTTTGCAATTTTACTTAGTGCCAGGTCTCCATGCTCATCCTGAAAAGAACTGTAGAAATGGCTGGCATTCAGCTGCACATATCATTCTGATTCCTCTGCAACCCTGCACTTCATTGCTTGTTGCTAGGTAAGCTAATCCTGTGATTTAATTTTGATTGTTAATAGACAGAAAGACATGCTCGACAACCTTGCCTCTCCAGAATACTGCAGGATTATTTGGCTCAGCATTTCTTACAAGCCAAATGCTAGATCAACCACGCCGTCCATGATTCCATTTGCTGGAATTAAACCCCAAATCTTCCCCTGGAGCTTTTTTGACCACAGAACAGGTTTTACCTAACAAATAAACTTCAATGCTTTATTAAAAAGGAAAAATGCAGAGAAACAGGAATTTCCCAATCTTTCTTATGGTAGATTCCAAAAGAAAGTAAGTGCAATATATTTTCTTCCTAGAATTTTGTTGTTTTGGGTTTTAAACATAGATAAATAATAATAAATATAAATAGCCTCAGGGCACATTTTATTTTAAAAATTCTATTTATGAAGATTAGCAGTTGCATTACAATTGGAGTAAAGTTCATAGTAAATGGCTCCTTGTGTTGTGCACTTGCTTTATTATTTAAAAAGATTAGCCATCTTTTTTTTTTTTACTTCTATTTGGATATTTTTGCATTTCCATAGAAGCTTTCTTTTCTTATTCTAAGATTTTATTAATCAGGCAAGTAGTTGTTTTTTTATCATTTAGTAAAATCTATTCTAAAAATTCTCAGAAATTAACAAAGTGAGAACAACAGTATGACAGCCCCAGAAACAAATATCCCATACCCTCAAATTATCTAGGTTTTGCCACATTTGCTTCTTCTCTCTCTTTCTGTTCTTTTTCCTCTTGAAGCATTTCAAAACAGATCCTGGACATCAAGTTATCTCATCATACAGACTTCAATATATATCTCTAAAAACTATGATAATTTTCTTATATAACCATGGTGCCATTATCACATCTAATAGAATTACCTGGTACAGATTCATACATAGCCCATAATAAAAATGTCACACTTTTTGTTTTTTTTGGAGGGGTACTATGGATTGAACCCAAGGGATTCTCCATCTAAACTATACCCCTTTTTATTTTGATTTTATTTTTAAACAGAATCTCTCTCAGTTGCTGAGTCTTACTAAGTTGCTAAGGCTGGCCACAGACTTGTTTCCTCCTGTTTCCCCCTTCCATGTACTGAGATTACAGGCATGCACAGCCACACCAGGCCTCAGTTATCTTATTGGTGATTTGCTTAAATTAGAATGAAAGCAAGATCTACTATGACATGTGAGTATTATGAATCTCGACCTTTTTAGCGCTGGAGTAGTACATCTTTTTATTTTATTTTATATTTTTATGTGATTGATTTTTTAGAAAGGTATGTGTTCTAAAGAATATTTCATATTAAGTATGTGCCTCTTTGTTGCCTGTATCTAGAGACCGGTACGCCATTAGACTTAGGTTCAATCATTCATTTGAAATACTTCTTAGCTATTGCGAAAACTTTATGTTTTTCACATCAAGAGACACAAAACTTAACTATTTTCCTAGGACAATGTACATATTTACCAGTACTTCATGTTGTGATAGTCTCGTCCTTTTATTGTTTTTATGTCATCAGCATTTCATGTGATTGTTCCTGGCCCTAATGATCATTTCCAGGCTACATAATTACATTGGATGCTAAAGAATATTTTTTTATCACTTCTTCTAAACTTATTATAGTTTTTAATAAAAAAATATATTTTTTCAGATTTAAGGTGAATTTGGTAACCTGAAATGCAAGTATCAAAATAAAAATCATTTAATTAGTAAATGTTTAAATAAAGGATTTGGGTCTTATTTATTCTAATATAATTTATTAATCAGAAGAGGTATGGTGTTTCTGTATCTGTCTTTCACTCTTAACATATTATTATAAGTTATAGATTTTTATATGTAGAAAGACTTGATGTAATTTCAGCTATACTTTTTGGTGCTTACATTGTTCTATCTGTACATCTTTGGCCAGTGGAAGTCTTTATTATATTGTACAGGGCCCTTTTGACATGGCCCATAAATCTTTGATCTGCTCTTTTCTGTCTAGCACAAAAGACATTCAAGACTTGTGGAGCACCAATCCACCCCCACATCTGGAACCAGCTACCACCTTTGGATCTGGTTCCACAATCTGGCTACTAGATGATCTCATTTTTCCTAAACTTTCTTTACTTCCAAAAATTTAGCATTGTAAGAGCTACAGTATTTGTATTTGAGAAACAAAAATGAACTCATTCTAATATGTTGAATGCAAATTTGCTGCTGCTCTTTCTTTAGGAACATAAAATATTTTTACCTATTATTTGTAGACTTTCGTTTAAAGTTAATCACTATACTGAGCACAGGGAGAAAGGAGGGGGGAGGGAATGAGGTGGAAATTGGGAAAGGACTAAATATGTGATGTGTGCATGTACACCTCTACCATCCTGTACCTCATGATGATGTATGATTACAATACGTCAATAATAAAATAAACAGATGGCAACTCTGCAAATAAAAAATTTTAAAAAGTTTTCTTGATGGATTAAATTCTGTCTTATCATATATCAAAAGTATGACCCTTTATGTCTTTCTATTTGTGTTTGTCTGGTAAACCTATTTTTTTTTTTTTTTTTTTTTTTTTTTTTGGTATTGGAGATTAAACCCAGGGACATTCTACCTCCAAGTTATACAGCCCTATTTCTTATTCTTTATTTTGAAACAGGATCTCACTAAGTTGCAGAGGGCCTCGCTAAGTAGCTGAAGTTGGCTACAAACCTGTGATTCCCCTGTCTCTATGTCTCTATCTCTCAGTACTGGTATTATAAGCATTTTCCATCACACCCAGCTTCCTGGTATACTTTTGTCCATAATTTTATTTTTAACTTTCTTCCTGAATCACTTGATATTCAGTGTGTCTCTTGTGCTGGACCAGCAGTTAGATGTGGATGTTTTAGCCAGTTTAAATATTTTTAAATTAAGCAAAGTGCATTCATATTTATTAACAAACTACTAGAAATTTTATTTTCTGCTATATGGTTTTACAATATATTTATAC
Source organism: Muscardinus avellanarius (assembly GCF_963383645.1). Taxonomy (NCBI): domain Eukaryota; kingdom Metazoa; phylum Chordata; class Mammalia; order Rodentia; family Gliridae; genus Muscardinus; species Muscardinus avellanarius. Next base: position 196,916,667 of record NC_137786.1, on the reverse strand, counting down.
ACACATATGTTCATATTAAATCTTTCATTACATTATCACATTTTAAAAGGTTTTTATTGGCATTTTTAAATTTTAGTATAGTTTACTTTTTTGGTTTGTGCTTTTGATTTTATCAATTTCTTTTTTTGTATAGTATTTTTAGTGCTTTGTTTCACAGATAATGTTTAGTAGCTACCTATAATAAAAAATGGAAATAGCACCACTTTTTCTCTCTTCTTCCCCATCTCTCCTCCATTATTCATTTCAATGACAAATACTAGCTTAAATGTACCTCTGAGTCTTAAAATTAAATATTATAAAATTTTTTCTACTTATTTTGTCTTAAAAGGAAACAGCAATGCAATCATCAGCAAACATATTCAACTATTCACTAACTTTCATATTCTTCAACCTTTGTTAGTAATATCTGTATTGCTGAGTACATGGCGTTTACAAAGTGTGTCGTTATTTTCTTTTCTTTTTTTTTTTTTTTGAAACAAGATCTCACTAAGTTGCAGAGGGCCTTGTGTTGCTGAGGCTGGCCATGAACCTGTGATTTTACTGTCTCAGCCTTCCAAGGACTGGATCACAGGCAGATGCCACCATGCCCAGGTGTAAAAATTAGTTAATTTATTAATTGTAGTACTGGGGATTGAGCAGAGGGACATTCTACCTCTGAGCTATACCCCAGCCCTATTTTTTTCTTATTTATTTTTTATTTTTTTTAATTTTTTTTGAGGCCAGCTTCTGCAATTTATTTTTATTTATTTATTTTTCAATATTTTTTTTTGGTGCACTGTATTCATACATCATAGTAGGCTACATACTTTTGTAGACATACATGCACACTTTTCCCAGTCAGCCCCCACCCAATCCCCACCCCATTCTCTCCCTATTCCTCCCTCCCATGCTTGGCTTAGTAGTTGACATCTAGTATTATGGCAATTTATCCAAAATTAGAAATGATAATCTCACATAACAGTTTCATTTGTCTGATACCAAGCTTTTGATGACTTAAAGATAACATTTCAATATTTCTTTTTGCTTTCTTTCTTACGAGAGAATATTTTTTTCTATTTTTTAGGTGAAACTATCATATATTTATATATTTATTTTTCAGAAAAAAATCTGTCCTAATATGGAATATGGAGTCTAGGTACCCAAAACGATCTTGAAAAAGAACAAAGCTAGAAGATATATATTTTCTGATTTCAAACCATATAAAGGTACAATAATTGAAACAGTGTAGTACTATTCTAAAGGCAGATATATAAACCATTGGGGTTAAATAAAAGCCTAGAGCTAAATTCTTCCCTATATTGTCGTTATTTTTGACAAGGTTTTCACGAACATTTGGTGGTGGAAATATTAATCTTTTAACTAAATATTGTTAAAAAATAATAATTACATGGAAAAGAATAAAATTGGACCCTTACCTAATCCCATATACAAATATTAACTCAAAATAGATAATAGACCTAAATATAAATCTTAAGACTATAAACTTTTAGGAGACAATCTGGGTTAAAACCTCACAACATTGAAATTGGCAGTGATTTCTTGGTTATGATTTCAATGGCACAGGCAACAGAAGAGTATACAAACTCCCTTAAAAAAAATATTGTATATCCAAAGACAATGTAAACAGAGTTAACAGTTACTAATAGAATGGGATAAAATATTTCCAAATGCTATATCTGAAGGTATATTAATATTCCAACTAGAAGTCCTAGAAATTAACAACAATAAAGGCAAACAATACCCTTTAGAGATAGGTAAAAGACTAACATAAATAATGAATCTCCACAGATAACCAATCTTAGTTGTCTGTTGGATGGAAAATCTTGTTTCTCTAGTTCTGGAGTGTGTTACCTATTTCTTCTTTGTAGTTAATCTCTTTGAGTATTTTCTCTAGTGCTGGTTTTGAAGACATAAATTCCTTCAGTTTCTGTTTGTCATGGAAGCTTCTTATTTCTCCATCTAATTTGATAGAAAGTTTTGCTGGGTAGGAAATTTTTGGCTGGAAGTTGTTTTCTTTCAGAGTTTGGAATATGTTACTCCAAGCCCTTGTGGCTCTCACGACTTGGTTTGGGAAGTCTGGAGTGATTCTAATTGGTTTGCCTCTGAATGTCACTTGGCCCTTTGCTTTTGTTGCCTTTAAGATTCTCTGCTTGGCTTCCACATTGGTCATTTTGACAATTATGTGGCGTGGGAATCCTCTTCTTCGATCCTGTCTAAAGGGAGTTCTATAAGTTTCCTGGACCTGTGTATCGACCTCTTGCTCTATGTCTGAAAAATTTTCTGCTATTACTTCCTTGAAGAGATTGTTGATCCCTTTAGTTTCACTTTCTTTTCCCTCCTCTATTCCAATTATTCTTAGGTTAGCTCTCTTAAAACGGGCCCATATTTCTTCAATATCAGATTCCTGCTGTTGGATATTTTTTTCTAGATTAGAAACTATGCTTTCATTTTTGGATTGCTCATCTTCTAAGAGCGAGATTCTGTTCTCCTTGTGTTCGAATCGGTTGTTTGTGCTTTGAATTGAGGCCTTTACTTCATTAATTGCATCCTTTATCTCTTTTTGGCTCTCTCTGAGTTCTTTTCGAAGCACCTCTATTATTTCTACAGTTATTTTCCTGATTTGATCTTCTAGAAATCTCTGATTTTCTGTTTTATCGGGTTCTGATGTTGTGGGGTTGTGGGCATTTATTGCTCCAGTATTATTCCTCTTTCCCATGATTTCGGATGTTTGTGCCTTCTCTGGGTTCTTCCCTTGGGTCACTATGACTTCACTTAAGGTGTTCTGGATCTCGAGTCTGTAGTATCTCAGACCCCACTACTCCTTTACTGGGTTTTATTGCAGAGTCTCCGACTCAGAGAGTCGATAGAGGCTGCTTTAGACTGTGGGGGGTGCCAGGTTGCACGTTCTCCTATGGTGTGATATCTCTGCCACCGTCCCTCCCCCACTGGGTCAAGTCCCAGGGAGTACAGTACTGGGATTTCTCCTCTGTGGCCCGCAATTTGACTTACTGTTCTTGAGTATGCAGATTTAGCTGTACTGGCCTCGCTGAATTTGGTGCTGCTGCTGCCGGTGGCAATATGGCGCCACTGCTACGCCCTCAGCTGTGGGGCTGGTGTTTTTCTTCTTGGTTTTGATTTCCACTCTGAATCCCTGCAGCGTGTGCTGAGCTCAACCACTGGGAGCTTTAGATGCTCTCTGCGTGGAGAATTCCCACCTGGTTCTTCCGCAGTGGCTCACCTCGGTTTGCTGTAGCCGTCCCGTGAATTTGCAGGTGCCGCCGGCAGTATGGCGCTGCTGCCGCGTCTGCCGCGTCCTCGGGTGTGAGGCCGGTTATCTCCTCTGTGGCTCTGTTCTCAGTCTGCTTTCTCTCTGGAGCCTGGTGATTTTTTGTTTCACTGGTGATGGTGTTTTCTGGCTATGAAAGGCGCTGATTTTGTGGTAATGGAGATTTGTTGTTAGCGGGGCTCTTAAGTGCCGCTTTTCTCGGTCGCCATCTTCCCGGAAGTCTTGTTTTTATTCTCGTTATTTTCATCATCTTTATTATTTTAAGGTTTACTCACTTCTATAAGTTACACTAAAACTTGTCTGATCATTCTTGTGACTGATGCTAGAACTTACTCTTCAATGTATCCTTAGGAAAGATTCGTGAGAACACTGTTCCCTAAGTACTCAGAAGTAGATTGGGAAAGATCAAGAAGCTATATCTTTGCTGTGATACACTGCTGCAAATTCTAGACTAACCATTTATTAGGTCTTAACCATGACATGATTTAGAGGTAAACACAGGTGGTTGCCTTCAAGAACTTCACAGTCATTATTATACAACTATGCTATGTTCTACTGAGGCATTTTCTTGTTTGGGTAACTTACTGTCTATATTTCTGAACACAGATTTAAAAAAAAAATTATAATTTTATTGGCGCAATATAATTATGCATCATAGTGAGATTCAAATTGATACAAACATGCATTCACATATCACTTCATGTACTTCTTTCTGTATACACTTTTCCCTTTTCTCTCTTCTCATACATGTTAGTAAGATTAGCAGTAAAACCTCATATGTATATTAGTAGTAAAACCTTAATCTTATTTGAACTGTTTTCTTTCTGGATATTCATTTTTCTTCTCTCCATCTGCCTCCTCCAACCCCCTTCTGATATTTTATTCTTTTTTAATTTCATTTGACTGAAGTCCTTCTTGTTTTGTATATTTGTTCTAGTTTCCACATATGAAAGAAAATGTATGACCTTTGACTTTCCAAGATTGACCCAGCCACACTACTCCTTAGTATCTTTCCAAAGGAATTAAAGTTAGAATATTATAGTAATAATACATACTCATGGTTATAGCAGCATAATTCAAAATAGCCAAATTATGAAACCAATTTAAGTGTCTATAAATAGATGAATAGATATAAAAATGTGATATATACATCCAATGAATTTTTACTCAGATATATAGAAATTTTTAAACCATTTTAAAGTAACTTACATAAATGTTATATTTTATCCCTCATATATTTTGCTAGGTCTTTCCAAAAAACAAGGGTATGCTACCCCAGAATTTTTACTCCAATGAATTTTTACTCAGATATATAGCAATTTTTAAACCATTTTAAAGTAACTTACATAAATGTTATATTTTATCCCTCATATATTTTGCTAAATCTTTCCCAGAGCATTTACCATTCCATCTACCAAAATTAGTATTAGTGAATTAGTATTAATATTAATATTAATATACTTCTCCTATTTATCTACCATTACATTTTATAAGTTTTCCAAACACTACTCCTTAAAGCATGAAAAAATATCTTCTAAGATTTTATTTGGATCAAATAGTGCATGGTTGTTGTATTTGTCCTTTTTATGATGAAATAACTCATTTTTTTTAGGTGTTTCTTGATTTTGTGATATTTGAAGGGTGGAAGAGGTGAGGTTTTTTTCTGTAAGATGGCCCTCTGTTTGGATTTGTTTTATAGTCCCTCCTAATGAAATTTGTTATAATTTTCATTGGAATGTCATAGAAATAGTGCTGTCTTTCTCAGTACCACAAATCATTGGATTCTGTCTCATTACTAATATATTTACTTTGGACCACTTGGGTAGAAGGACTGTGCCAGGTTTCTTCACTGTACAGTTCAAAGTCATTAGTTGTGGCTAACAATAAGTATATAGATAAGTAATGCAAGCCTGTATAACTATTCTGCTTTTCATCAAACTCTGATTCATAAATTTTAGTAGCCATGAATTATTTTTGCCCAAATCAATTTTTAGTGAGATGATTGTCAAATCATAATTCTCTAACTAAATCATTCTTTCAATGGTGATTAGTTGGTATTTTGTGGTAAGAAGAAAACAGTTCCTTCTGCTTTGTTGAACACCAGATTTCAAACCCTTTAAAGTCAATATATTCTTTTTCATCTGGCCCAGCTACTTGGGTTAATAGTTGCACTAATACATGTCAAGATTGATGTCTGAAATGGAAATACTTCACAGTCTTTATAAGAAACAACTGGACCATACTAGCTTGAGAAACATCTCTGATTTTTCCTCAGTCTCTCTCTCTCATTCTCTGGCTATACTACCTACTTTTGGCAACTATCCAGTACCATAAGACACTTCTCTGACAGGATGTATTATGTTGAAAATTTTCCTTACCATGTTAGTCTTTCTCCTCCAGTCAAAGCTGATTTGAACTTGATTTCATTTACCCAGGACATTAATCTCATCTAACCCAATGCACTAACTCAATGATAGGAAATATATTTCATTTTCTATGAGGCCTCTCATACTATATTCCTGAAAATGCTGTACTGTAAAAGCTTCTGTGCCCACATCGAATTTCAATAGGACTATTCTGAGTAATTCCATATGTTTTCCATAGGCTGAAAGAATGTCATGTGGAAACTGTTTTCATAATCGCCACACTAATTCATGTTGATGTAATATTATTTACTTAATGGCTTTAACTAAATATCACAAGTGAAGTTCTGGATTTTTAGGGTCAAAAATTATATTTTCTTTGGAGCTTAATTTTAATGATCAAATTAAGTTAATAAGCACATTAAATATGATAAAATAGTTATTTGTAAGAGATTTATATGGTTTCTTTGTGAACACTAAGGAGCTCTAGTTCAGAAGGATCAGCGATCTTTCTGGAGAGAATAGACATTGAGCTGAGTATTATAGATAAGTTGGAGTTAGCAAAAACAGTGTGTGGATGAAGAGAGGTTTTGCAAGAGTAGAGACCACAGGTTAAGAAAGCACCAAGGTAGGACACTGAATAATGTACTTGCCCAAATTGTTATTCACTGAAGCTCAATGTAGGGTTCAAGAAGGGCTATTAGAACTGAGAGGAAAGAGAAATAAAGAGACCTGATATTATGTGCCCTCATGCCTATTTAAGGATTGCCTTTACTTTATTGAGCAGGTTATGGAGAGCACTATATAGGTTGGTACTGGACAATGAACCAAGAGGCATTCAACCCACAAGCTACATTTCCAGCCTTTCTATTTTTGTTTTAAAATAGGATCTTGATAGGTTCCAGAGAGTCTTACTAACTTGCTGAGGTTGGCTGCAAACCTTTGGTTCTCCTGTCTCAACCTCCCAAGTACTAGGATTACAGGCATGTACCACCACTCCAGCACCAAAATATTTTAAGCAGGATGTAAAATAACAAGTTAATTTTTTTGTCTTATTTTATTTATTTATTTATTTATTTACTTTTTGGTGCTACTGGGGGTGGAACCCAGAGGCTTTCTACCTCCGGGCTATACTCCCAGACCTTTTTTATATTTTATTTTATTTTTTTTATTGGTGCATTGTAATCATATATCACATTGGAATACAAGACTTGAGAAGATATACAAGCACACATCATCCAATTAGCCCTCATCCAGCCCCCATCCCATTCCCTCTCCCTCCCTCGAACCCATGCTTGTTTGGTGATTAACTTTGATACATTTGTTTATGTACCTCCTGCGTTTTAAAGAGGCTCCATCCTCCCCTATTCCATACCCTCTGATTGGTCACCTTAGTTGCTTCACTATAGGGCCCTTTCTATAGCTCGACCTCTTACTGTTGCCCCTTTCCTCCTAGTTTTTGCTGATTAGGGGAAGCATCTGATTTTTATTTTCTGCGATATTTCTCTGTGCATGCCACGTTGCAAGTACCGATCCCACTCTTGACAGCCCCAGTAGTGGCCTGGCTACCCGGTGGACTGATCCATACCTTGCTGGCTCAAGCTGGGGCCTTGCCTCATGGAAGGCCCCAATTCTGGTCTTGATGGCCCCGACACCAGCCTAACCCCTCAGCTGGCTCCAATCCCGACCTCGCTGGCCCCAGCACTGGCCTAGCCTCAAAGCAGGCTCCGATACTGGCCTCGGCAGCCTCAGTAGCGGCCTTGCCTCACAGAAGGCTCCGATGTCGGCCGCTGAACCCGACACTGGCGTAACACCTCAGTAGGCTTTGATCCCGGCTTCGGAGGCCCCAGCTCCGGCCTTGCCTGACAACAGATGCCCATCCCGGCCTCGCTGGCCCCGGCATTGGCCTAACCCATTGGCAGGCTCCGATACCGGCCTCGGAGGCCCCAGGAGAGGTCTTGCCTCATGGCAGGCTCCGATGCCGGCCATTGGCTCCAGCACCGGCCTATACCCTTGGCAGGCTCCAATCCCAGCCTCGGAGGTCCCAGCACTGGCCTAGCCTCACAGCAGGCTCTGATCCTGGCCTAGATGGCCCAGGCACTGGCCTAACCCCTCGGCAGGCTCTTATCCTGGCCTCGGAGGCCCCAGCACTGGCATTGTCACATGGCAGGCTCCGATGCTGGCTGCTGGCCCCGGCATCGGCCTAACCCCTTGGCAGGCTCTGATCCTGGCCTTGGAGGCCCCAACACCGGCCTTGCCTCACATCAGGCTCCAATGCCAACCTTGCTGGCCCCAGCACCGGCCAAACCCCTCGGCAGGCTCCACTCCTGGCCTCGGAGGCCTCAGTAGCGGCCTTGCCTCAGGGAAGGCTCCAATGCTGGCCTGCTGGCCCCGGCACCGGCCTAACCCCTCGGCAGGCTCTTATCCTGGCCTCGGAGGCCCAGCACCGGCCTTGCCTCATAGCAGGCTCCAATCCCAGCCACGCTGGCCCTGGCACAGGCCTAATTCCTCGGCAGGCAACCATCCCGGCCTCGGAGGCCCCAGCAACAGCCTTGCCTCATGGCAGGCTCCGATGCCAGCCTCGCTGGCCCCAGCACAGATCTTACCCCTCGACAGGCTCCGATCCCAGCCTCGGAGGCATCAGTAGCAGCCTTGCCTCACAGGAGGCTCTGATCACGGCCTTGCTGGCCTCGGCACTGGCCTCACACCTTGGCAGGCTCTGATCCTGGCCTCGGAGGCCCCAGCCCTGGCCTTGCCTCACAGCAGGCTCTGTTGCTGGCCATTGGCCCCGCACCAGCCTAACCCCTTGGCAGGCTCTTATCCTGGCCTCGGAGGCCCCAGAACTGGCCTTGCCTCACGGCAGGCTCCGATGCTGGCTGCTGGCCCCGGCATTGGCCTAACCCCTTGGCAGGTTCTGATCCTGGCCTCACTGGCTCCAGCACTGGCCTAACCCCTCGGCAGGCTCCAATCCTGGCCTCAGAGGCTCCAGCACCGGCTTTGCCTCATGGCAGGCTCCAAACCTATCTTTGCTGGGTCCATCGCCGGCCTCACCCCTCAGCAGGCTTCAATCTGAGCACTCTCTTCGCCCAACCAATTGTCCCATGTTCTCGAGGGTGCATTGTGGTAGCATTCTGCCTCTGGGGTTATTATTTCAAAGGTTCCAGGTGTAATGCATCAGATCTCTGTCTCCCCTGAGTACTGGCCACTGCCATTGCCATTGCCTCCACCATTTCAAATCTTTCCCAAGCTCTTTTTCCACTCTGAATGTTGTCCAGTGTTCCTAAGCATGTGTGACAGTAGCATTCGACATTTGGTGTAATTTCTCCAAAAAAATAAGATTGGTAGGATCCGATTTCTGCTTCTCCTGAATACAAATCTCCACCGCCTTCGCGGAGACCACTTTCAACACCGCCTTTCCCCTTGGTCTCTGCTAAACTCTCTCCTTACATGTGATGTCAAAGATTCTTAACAATATAGAGAAACAGCAGTCCTCCTTCACGGGGAATTTTCCCATAAGTTCCAGTGCATTTGGATAAGTTTTGTCTGCATCTCCAGTGTCCTGGCATCCGCCACGGCCTTCTTAACCCCTCTCCGATATTTTTCTTTTTTCTTTTTCTTTTCCATTTTTTTTAAATAAGAGAAGACAATATGTGTGGTTTGAGGAGGTAGTGGGATCTGGCATTCAGTAGCACTGTGACCCGGCCCGGTTACCCCATGGGTCCATCGTGCTCAGCACTACTCTGCTTGGGGCCCAGAGTCCTGCAACCGGGGCCCCGGCTTTTTTGGGGTTCAGTGTGCCCCACCCGACCCTTGCCCGGGACCCAGGGTCTTACTGGGCCCGGTGTCTCCAGGGGTCTGGCATGCTACACGCGGTCCGGCCTGGGGCCCAGAGTCCTGCGACCCAGGCCCAGCTGGCATGCCCCGCGCCACCCCTGCCCAGGACCCAGGGTCTTACTGGGCCCGGTTTCTCCAGGGGTCTGGCATGCTACTCGTGGTTCGGCCCGGGACTCAGAGTCCCGTGACCCGGGCCCCAGCTGGCCAAGTTTTAAATTTTGATATAAAATATGCTGGCTAAAACTGTGGAACATAACATTTACTATTTTTTTCTTCTTAGTGATACTTGGGATTGAACCCAGTTTCCTTTGAGCTATACTCGTAGATCTATTTTATTTTTTACTTTGAAATAAGCTCTCATTAAGTTTCTCAGGGTCCTGCTACATTTCTGAGGCTGGCTGCAAACCCATCTCAACCTCCCAAGTACTGAAATTTCAGGTATATGCTACTGTGCCCAGCTTCAGTTTGTTTATATACCATAATAGTTAAACATCCATTACATCCCAAGCATTGAGACTGAACATTTCATGGTAAAAAATGGTAAGCATGATCCTGGCTCTCATGAATCTACAACCAACTTGCTATACTTAAGCAGATTTTTTTTCTCCCTCTCTCTCCTCCTCCTCCTTTCTTTTTTTTATTTATTTATTTTTATTATTTTTTTATTGGTGCACTGGATTCATACATCATAGTAGGATACATATTTTGTAGACATATATGCACACTTTTCCCAGTCAGCCCCCACCCAATCCCCACCCCGTTCTCTCCCTATCCCTCCCTCCCATGCTTGGCTTAGTAGTTGACATCTAGTATTATGGCATTTTATCTAAAATTAAAAATAATAATCTCATATAACAGTTTCATTTGTCTGATACCAAGCTTTTGATGACTTAAAGATAACATTTCAATATTTCTTTTTGCTTTCTTTCTTACAGAGAATATTTTTTTCTATTTTTTAGTTGAAACTATCATATATTTATGTATTTATTTTTCAGAAAAAAATCTATCCTAATATGGAATATGGAGTCTAGGTACCCAAAACGATCTTGAAAAAGAACAAAGCTAGAAGATATATATTTTCTGATTTCAAACCATATAAAGGTACAATAATTGAAACAGTGTAGTACTATTCTAAAGGAAGATATATAAACCATTGGGGTTAAATAAAAGCCTAGAGCTAAATTCTTCCCTATATTATCAAGTTATTTTTGACAAGGTTTCCACAAACATTTGGTCGTGGAAATATTAATCTTTTAACTAAATATTGTTGAAACATAATAATTACATGGAAAAGAATTAAGTTGGACCCTTACCTAATCCCATATACAAATATTAACTCAAAATAGATAAAAGACCTAAATATAAATCTTAAGACTATAAACTTTTAGGAGAAAATCTGGGTCATAAAACCTCACAACACTGAAATTGGCAGTGATTTCTTGGTTATGATTTCAATGGCACAGGCAACAGAAGAGTATACAAACTCCCTTAAAAAAAATATTGTATATCCAAAGACAATGTAAACAGAGTTAACAGTTACTAATAGAATGGGATAAAATATTTCCAATTGCTATATCTGAAGGTATATTAATATTCCAACTAGAAGTCCTAGAAATTAACAACAATAAAGGCAAACAATACCCTTTAGAGATAGGTAAAAGACTAACATAAATAATGAATCTCCACAGATAACCAATCTTAGTTGTCTGTTGGATGGAAAATCTTGTTTCTCTAGTTCTGGAGTGTGTTACCTATTTCTTCTTTGTAGTTAATCTCTTTGAGTATTTTCTCTAGTGCTGGTTTTGAAGACATAAATTCCTTCAGTTTCTGTTTGTCATGGAAGCTTCTTATTTCTCCATCTAATTTGATAGAAAGTTTTGCTGGGTAGGAAATTTTTGGCTGGAAGTTGTTTTCTTTCAGAGTTTGGAATATGTTACTCCAAGCCCTTGTGGCTCTCACGACTTGGTTTGGGAAGTCTGGAGTGATTCTAATTGGTTTGCCTCTGAATGTCACTTGGCCCTTTGCTTTTGTTGCCTTTAAGATTCTCTGCTTGGCTTCCACATTGGTCATTTTGACCATTATGTGGCGTGGGGATCCTCTTCTCCAGTCCTGTCTTAAGGGAGTTCTATACGTTTCCTGTACCTATGTATCAACCTCTTGCTCTATGTCTGGAAAATTTTCTGCTATTACTCCCTTGAAGAGATTGTTGATCCCTTTGGTTTCACTTTCTTTTCCCTCCTCTACTCCAATTAATCTTAGCTTAGCTCTCTTAAAATGGGCCCATATTTCTTCAATATCAGATTCCTGCTGTTGGATATTTTTTTCTAGATTAAAAACTATGAGTTCATTTTTGGAATGATCATCTTCTAAGAGCGAGAGTCTGTTCTCCATGTGTTCTAATTGGTTGTTTGTGCTTTGAATTGAGGCCTTTACTTCATTAATTGCATCCTTTATCTCTTTTTGGCTCTCTCTGAGTTCTTTTCGAAGCACCTCTATTATTTCTACAGTTATTTTCTTCATTTGATCTTCTAGAAATCTCTGATTTTCTGTTTTATCGGGTTCTGATGTTGTGGGGTTGTGGGCATTTATTGCTCCAGTATTATTCCTCTTTCCCATGATTTCGGATGTTTGTGCCTTCTCTGGGTTCTTCCCTTGCGTCATTATGACTTCACTTAAGGTGTTCTGGATCTCGAGTCAGTAGTATCTCAGACCCCACTACTCCTTTACTGGGTTTTATCACAGAGTCTCTGACCCAGAGAGTCGATAGAGGCTGCTTTAGACTGTGGGGGGTGCCAGGTTGCATGCTCTCCTATCGTGTGATATCTCTGCCACTGCCCTCCCCCACTGGGTCAAGTCCCAGGGAGTACAGTACTGGGATTTCTCCTCTGTGGCTCACAATTTGACTTACTGTTCTTGAGTACGCAGATGTAGCTGTACTGGCCTCGCTGAATTTGGTGCTGCTGCCGCCGGTGGCAATATGGCGCCACTGCTACGCCCTCGGCTGTGGGGCTGAAGTTTTTCTTCTTGGTTTTGATTTCCACTCTGAATCCCTGCAGCGTGTGCTGAGCTCGGCCGCTGGGAGCTTTAGATGCTCTCTGCATGGAGAAATCCCACCTGGCTGTTCTGCAGCTGCTCTCCTCAGCTTGCTGTGGCAGTCCCGTGAATTCGCCGGTGCTGCCGGCAGTATGGCGCTGGCTGCATCTGCCGCGTCCTCGGGCGTGAGGCAGGTGTATCTCCTCTGTGGCTCTCTTCTCAGTCCGCTTTCTCTCTGGAGCCTGGTGATTTTTTGTTTCACTGGTGATGGTGTTTTCTGGCTATGAAAGGCGCTGATTTTGTGGTAATGGAGATTTGTTGTTAGCGGGGCTCTTAAGCCCCGCTTTTCTCGGTCGCCAACCTCCCGGAAGTCTTAAGCAGATTTTTAAACCTAATCCTGTAACATATTCTATCCTGTCTTTGCACTCAATATTAATTTGTTTTTCTTGATAGGATTACTCTAGTCAGCTGGCTGACATTTTATATCTCTCAATAATTAAAAAATAATATTTAAAAATCAATCAAGCTAAAAGAAAATTATATCTTTTATACCATTTCACCTTCCTTCTACTATGGAATGTCTTTTTTCCTCTTCATAGACAATCTGCCTACTTCCTTCCAAGAAGGTTTCAGTTCCCACATATCATTAGAAAACCTTTAATAAAGGTTGTAATCTCCAGCCTTTTAACACATGATGAGCTCTATTTTCCTCTTATTTCAATGCCTGGCAATTTCTAGTACCATTTATTGCAGCACTCCCTTTCGTAGCTCTGTGGCTTTACCCCTACTGGATCCCCTTCCATACCTTCACATTGTACTTCTCAGGCTTCTTACTGTCTTTTCTCACTGTGCTTGGACTCTAGATGTTGCAGTACCACATGGTCTGTAATCCTCTGCCCTTCTCCATCAGTACTATTTATTTCATATAGCTTCATAGCTCCAATTTTATTCATATGTGTTCCTCTCTGATTTTTATTTCTAGTCTCATTTTACTCCCAGATTCACATGTTCAAATGTCTTCTCAGCATTTGACATACAGATTTAACATGCATGTCTAAAAGAGAAATTTATATGCTTTATTCTTTACTTTCCCTCTAATTCATATCTTCACCCATTTTTATTCTTCCAGTAAATGACACAAGACTTACACATTAGGCCTGACTAACAGCTTGGAGTTATTCTCAATACATCTCTTCCCACTAGTAATTACCCACATTAAATAGGTAATCTTGTTGGCTTCTCTTCCAACATGTATTCAAGATATGAACCATGTTTTACCTTTGACCATTAATCTATAGCTTCACTGACTATCATCACATCACTCTAGGGAGATTGTAAGAACGTCCTAACCAGGTATGCTACTTCATTTCTGATCCTCAGAGTACTTTATTTAGATAACAACCAGTGTTCTTCCTCTAAAGCAAGTATAAGTATATTCCCCAAACTTTTCCTTCTATCCTTGCTGTGTTCTCATTAAAATTTCAATGTGATTTAAGCAATGAGTTGGCAACGCAGTGAAGAAAGATAGTGCCTTCCTTTAGAGAAGACTTTGAGTAGTACTGCCAGATAATTTATATATCTTACTGGCTTCAGCTTAGCCATAGAATCACACCTCCCTACAGGAGCACAGGAAATATATTACTTTCTCTTAGTAGTCCTGTGTGCACTAAAAGTCATGTGTCTCCAAAGATGAAAGTGGTGGTATTGGCATAGACAATCATCTGTGTCTGATTTAGTATCCAGAGGATTCTTTCTAAGAAATGCCTTTACTGATCACAGAATACATGTAACTACCATGTTATCTTTCCTCTTGCTTTATTTTCTTCATAATGTGGCATTATTTAAATTTATCATAATGACAAATTCATATATGTTTATTCTTCTAGCATTTTATCTAATCAATCAACTATTTATTGATTTTAAATATGTTCGCATATTATATGCTACTTCCTTGAGATATAAAAAACCAAATGGATATTAATTATCAATCTAGGTCCTATATCATGAATATCAACAATGCCCATTGTTGTTTATTAGGCACTTAGTGCATTTATGCTGAAAAATATTTTCTCTGGGAAGACAAGGCAATCAGCTGAAGGCAGACTAGGTATGTGTATGGCAGGATTGTTATGGAGGGGTCAGCAGAATTTAAGTAGATTTGATAATGTTTATATTGGTTGGAGAGAGTGTGGAAGAAATGGTATGATCTGATTATGTGTAAAGACTATTTGAGAGTAGTTGTCATGAATGCTATGATGCAAATATATATGGTTACATGACTTCCTCCAATGTCCTCTATTACTATAATTTAGGCAAGAGAAATAATGAATAATTTTCTATAGTGATGAATATTTAGGATATTAATAGAAGTAGTATTAAATGATGGGTAATTTTGGTCATTATATAGAAAATAATGAGTATAGTTATAACAAGTAGTTTGAATGAAATAAGAAAATTAAAAAGTGAGAAAAAATAATTCCAAGAATACTACTACTTTTACTACTTCTACTACTACTGCTACTACTACTATTACTACTACTACTACTACTACTAATAATAATAATAATAATAAGAAGAAGATGCTTAAAGTATCTTTTGGTCCAAAGTGAGTGTGTCTGTTAATTTATGTAATCTCATTTAATTTTAATGAGTGTATAAATAAAAATAACCTGTGAGGCTTGCAAAGCAGATGTTACTTTCCTTACAAATGAGAACATTACAATTTAAAGAGTATATCTTTCCCAGACCCAAAATAACACTAGAGATAAAAGCAGAACAGTCATCAAAATTTCCTGAATATTTGTGTAAATGCCAAAAAGAATTATGAACCATAATTTTGTCCTCAATTTACATAGTTTAATTAGCATAGTGCTAGTGCTTTAATGAAACAACAAAACATTAGATTTCATCATCTTTCTACTATAGAAAAGAAAGAAATACACAAATACCTACTTTGTTTTGGAAATAGATGATGTTAGCTTTCACTCAAGCCACTTACACTAGAGAAACCATAGCATTAGATGGAGTAATGCTCTGAATTTTGTGTAAATAATGGATGCAAAAATAAATTCTTAAGAGGAAAAACATGCATTTTGAAAGATAACAGGTATATTTAAAGTTAACATTTTCTTAGGGTAACATATGAACTGAAGCCAGCAAGATGTGTCAGAAATAGCAGAGACATACACTAATACTACTAAATATTTACTATTGCTAATATCTACTATTAGCGATATCAAATAGAATTAGAGTATGATTAGAGTATGATCAAATAGAATTAGAGTATGAGTTTGGTAAACTCATACTCTAATTCTCTTTGATTCTATCTGTGGCTTTACCTTATTCCTGCATTTATAACTTCACTTCCCTTCTAACTCAACCTTCCCTGTTGAATAAAACACAACTTGTCCTTGGATATAATGGCTGACATGTAGAGGCTGAGAGAAATCTATCAAAAGTAACAGATACAAACTTAGGAAGTCATGAGAAGGAGGAATAAAAAGGAAGCAAAGAGCTCCCACAATACCACAATAACAGAACCTGACAACACAGAATTGCAGAGATCTCCAGAAAGTCAAATCAGAAAAGTAACTGTAGAAATAATACAGGACTTCCAAAAAGAGTTTTGAGAGAGTCTGAAAGAAACAAAGGATGCAATCATTGAAGTGAAATAATCAATTCAAACTATAAACAATTGATTAGATCGCATGGAGTATAGAATCTTGTTCTTAGAAGATGATCACTCCAAAATGACCATATTGTATATAACTTAGAAAAAACAATTCAACAACATGAATTGGACATTGAAGAAATATGGGCTCATTTTAAAAGAGCTAATCTAAGAATAATTGGCATAGAAGAGAAAATAAAAGGTGAAACCAAAGGGATCAACAATCTTTAAAAAAAAGTAATATCAGAAAATTTTCCAAACAAAGAACTAGAGGTCAATACACAGGTACAGGAAACTTATGGAATCCCCTTTCAACAAGAACAGAGAAAAGGTTCACCAAGCCACATAGTCAAACTGACGAACATAGAAGCAAAGGAGAGAATCTTAAAGGCAACAAAAACAGAAGACCAGGTGACATTCAGAGCAAACCAATTAAAATTACTTTAGACTTCCCTGACCATATCATGTAAGCCAGGAGGGTCTGGAGTAACATATCCCATACTTTAAAAGAAAACAACTTGCAGCCAAAATTTTCTACCTAGAAAAACTCTCCCTCAAGTAAGATAGGGAAATAACAATCTTCCATGACAAACAGAAGCTAAAGGAATTTATGTCTTACAAACCAGCACTACAGAAATTACTCACAGAGGTTAACTGCAAAGAAGTAATGAGTAATACATTACAGAACCAGAAAAACAAAAAATTCCACCCAGCAAACAACTAAGCAAAGAACAAACACTTCCTCAAACGGAAGTTAAATCTCAATATGTTAGGAATTAAAAAGAGTATCTCTATAATCACACTGAACATAAATGGCCTCAATTCCCCAATAAAAAGACATAAGGTGGTAAAATGGATTAAAAACCATAATCCATCTATCTTTTGCCTGCAAGAGACACACCTTACAAGTAAAGATAGTCACAAACTAAAGGTAAAGGGCTGGAGCAAGGTAATCCGTGCCAACAGAACTTATAGAAAAGCAGAAGTAGCAACTATGATACCAGACAAGTTAGATTTCAAGACCACACTTATTAAAAGAGACAAAGCAGGTCATTTTTACTGGTAAAAAAAATACAGCAAGAAAAAATAACAATAATCAACATTTTGCCCCAAACACAGGTGCAGCTACTTTCATAAAACAAACTCTTAGTGACATTAAGTCACATATGTCCCAATACAATAATGCTGGAAGACTAACACTCTTCTTACATTATTATACTGATCTAGACAAAAGGTCAGTAAAGATGCCAAAGACCTAAAAGAACACCATCAACCAAATGGACCTGTTAGATATACACTATTCCACTCAACTACAACTCACGTTTTTCTCAACTGCTCACAGAACTTTCACCAAAATAGACCACATCCCGTGCCACAAAGTGAACATGAGCAAATTCAAAGTATGTGACATATTTCCCTGTATCTTTTCAGACCATAATGGAATCAAACTTAAAATTAACTATGAAAAGACCCAGAAAAAATACATAAACATGTGGAGACTAAACACCATACTGCTAAACAAAGAATGGATCATAGAAAAAGTAAGCGGTAAAATCAAGAAATTTCTAGAAACAAACTAAAATACAGATACAGCATATAAAATCTTCTGAGACACTTTGAAGGCAGTATTAAAATGTAAATTCATAGCACTGAGTGCCCACATAAGAAGAACAGAAAAGCACCAAGAACACACCCCAAAGTCCTTGAAAAGCAGGAACAGTCTAACCCCAAAGCCAGTAGGAGACAGGAAATTATTAAAATCAGATCAGAAATCAACAAAGTAGAGAATAATAAAATACAGAAAATCAGCAAAACCAAAATCTTCTCCCAGAAAAAAATAACAAGATAAATAAACTGCCAACCAACTTAACCAAGAAAAGAATCAACCAAAATTATGAAGATAAGAGATGAAAAAGGAGATATTACCATTGACACTGTAGAAATCCATAGGATTATTAGAAACTACATTGAAAAACTATGCTTCCACAAAATGGAATTAAAAGGCTTATAGAACTGATCAACAATCTCAGCATGGTGTCTGGATACAAAATCAATCTTAATATATAAGGAGCTTTTCTGTATACCAACAGTAAATCCACTGAAAAAAAAAAAGTCCGGAGAAGACTTCCATTTAGGATATCTCACAAAAAATAAAATACTAGTAATAAACTTAACCAAGAAGGTAAAAGACTTCTACAAAGAAAATTATAAAAAATAAAAAAGAAATCAAAAAAGACCTTAGAATATGGAAAGATATTCCATGTTCATGGATGGGCAGAATACATAATATCAAAATGGCCATACTTCCAAAAGTGATCTACAGATTCAATTCAATACCCATAAATTACCAGGGTCATTCCTTACATAAATAGAAAAATTAGTCCTTAAATTCATTTGGAACAACAAAAATATTCACAATAGCCAAAGTAGTTCTCAGCAACAAAATCCATGCAGGAGGAATCACAATACCTGACTTTATACTACAAAGCCATAGTAATAAATACAGCATGGTGTGTGCATATATACCTCCACTGTCTTTTACTCCATTAAAATGTATCACTACAATGCACCAATAAAAAGTTTGAAAAAAAGATAAAAAGAAATAGCAGGGACATTAAAATAAACAATTTAGAGTCCTGTTCTGGTCTTCTCTGAAAATTAGTTTGTCATTCACAATTTCAGAATGATTTTATAGTCTAATTGGGATCACAGTGAAGATAGTTGCACCAGGAATTAAATTCTTCTGCTGAAACATGACACACTTCTGCTCACATTTTGCTAACTTTAGCAATTTGAGGTTTACACCTAACACAAAGAGGAAGAGAAAGAAAATCCCTCTGTGTACCTAAAATAAGGAGTATGGAAATTAATAATAAACAGCCTTTTTGTATGCTATAGTGACTAAAAACTATTCATTGAGAGATTAATAGATAGTAAACAATATAACATTTTCAAAAGCATATTTTATAGCATTTTCAGAAATACATTAATAAGTACTCTCAAAATAAAGGGATTTCTTGATTAAATAAATCTAATTTTGATAGTGATAAAAATTCAAGATTCTTCAATGTATAACTAAAATGATTCATTAATTTACACAACAGGAAGTGGAAATTATATTATCTGTCATTTTATTGGCCCTAGAATCTTTATAAGGATCATTGTGTAAGATTATGTTGTACACACAAACTCAAAGTTAGAGAATTTGTGATTAAAATGATCTGGGAGGCTAAGGGGAGTTTGTGTGTGTTTGATACTGGATGAAATAACAAAGGCTCTTGAATTTAGGAAATTATTTCTTATACATAAAAGTACATATACTCCCCAAGTCTTTGCTTTCTCTGTCATTTAGAACAGTAAGTAATTTAGAAAGAAAGTTAAGAAAATTAGTGTTAGATCAGAGCTTCTGTTTTATCAGACTGAGGCCTCAGCTGTATCATGCCTGAAGCCAGGTTAAGTGATATAACTTCCTCTCCATGCAACAATTGCTCTTACTCTATTAATATTACACTATTAGTGATCTTGCTAAAGTTTTTTTTACTCTAAATGCTGTCACAGACTAATCTCATCAAAATGTGAATGTAGGTAAGAAATTAGTTACTCAGAAGCAATGCCTTTTTATGGTCCTGTACATAGTATTAAGGTGATAAGTTGTTTGTGTAGTGCCCACTACAGGTTGATGATTTGATGATTGTTACCAAGAAGATACAAAATGTTGTCTAGCTCAATCTTTTGACATATAGAAGTAGTTGGAGAGTTTAATATCTGGTTTTACCTACATTAGGTGGCCAGGTAAACACAGAACCCTGTCCCAACTTGAAGCATATCTGAATCTGAAAATAAAAGATAATATAGGATCAGACTTTACTCATGTGTGGATGATGTCTGTAGCTTTTAAATTATTTTAGAGGATAGATTTGGGAATTCTACATCTCAAAAATATATCAAAATTAAAGTTCAAACTTCAGAAAGATTGGATTTTATTCTCAAATTACTTGATTTCCCACTGATCAAGTCTTTGTTTTAAAATCATATTTTCCATATTTATTCAGGTCAGTTGTTTAATTTGATTTTCTAAATTATTCGGAATAATCCTTCCTTTAGTATGGTTAATGTATGTTGTGGTTTTCTAGCTTTATATTATTTAGAACATTTTAAAATACTAGTTTTCTCATTCTAAATCATAGAATCAAAGTTTTTAAAAATCATTTTACAAAATTGTGATGGACATTTCACTACTGAAAATTTCCCCAAAAGGTAAAATACTCTTTACAACTCAAGACATAATTTCATGTACAATTTTATTGAAAATTAGATATTATTTTAATTTTACATCCTCAGACTATTATGAGATGTTATATTTTAGTTATTATCATTCAATACTAATCATCCATATTATTATTATCTCTCAATGCATATATAATTAGGAATGTCAGAACTTCTACACCACATTTATACAGTTGAGATTCTGTGAACGATTTTTCTTCTCTCTTTCATAATGCCTCTCATAGGTAGGGATATGTGTTCATATTTTTTTGAGACCATAGACACTAAAATTATATAAAATCTATGAAACATTCACACATTTATGAATCATGAGAATCATTTTGAGACATAAAATAATTTCAAATGTTTAAAATCATTTGAAAAATTTAGACTTCAAAATTTGAGGTTTTTTAATATGATTGTCACCATAAAGACTGGATATTTGGTTTTCACAGTTCCAATATAAACATTAAGTTTGCAACACTGTTCAACTTTAGTAAGCTTCAGTTATAGTCTGGCTGTGATTTTTCAACAGCCATTATATTGATGTTTTTCTATTTTCACAGTTGCTTGCAGGGCTTTTATTAATAAATACATGTGATGCTCATAACTTTTTTCTAGAACAAGACATTAATTTCCTTATGTGCATGTGTTCATAGCTTTAAAAGGACTTTAGACAAACCCCACTATCCCATTTCTAATTATGTTTATCAAGTGTATATATTTATAAAGATAGCTATGCCCATTATAAAATGTAATGTATTTTTTATTCTATAACTGAATTTTAACTAAATTTTCTGGTATTTTTAATGGAGGCATGAAAATTATTTGAATATGCTAACTTCTCAAGAACAAATAATGACAAAATCTATGAGTAGTGTTTCATACATAGGTAAATGATTTTTTTCTTTCTAGTTGAACATTTGAAGTTTTCCCATTTTCATCTACTAAAATAAAGTTGCCATATGTAGAAATTTTGTTTGAAGGTTAAATTTCATTTCACTTAGGTAAAAATTCAGGAATTAGGATTTATGGATCCTATGCTGAGTATAGTCCTAACACAATATAAAAACAAAATAATCTGACCATGCCCAAAGACCCCACTGACAATGCAATCTGCTTTTCATCAAGAGTTTCATTTCCTACCAACACTGAGGCATTTCCCTCATGGGCAAAAATGTTGAGCATTTCTTCAAATAATTATTTGTGATTTTTACTTCCTCTTTTGAAAAGTACCTGTTTAAAGTACCTGTTTAGCTCCTGGCTTTGTACAATAAGTTTGAAAGAGTTTCTGCCCTGTCCACTTTATGGAGTAGTTTGTTAAACAATGGTATTAGTTATTCATTAAAAGTCTGGTAAAATCTGGCAATGAATATTGCTTGTTCTGGACTTTCCTTTTTTGGAAGATTTTTATTACTACTTAAATTTTAATGCTTGTTATTGATATATTTAGGGTTTTTATATCTTCTTGGTTCAGTTTTGGTAAGTCATGGATCAATTTGTTAATTCCTTTCCTCTTTGAAGTCATCATTTAAAAAATCAATCTTTTGGATTTTTTGTTCAGAATTTCAGTGTCTTTGGATTCATTTACTTTTTAGTTATGCATAATTTGAAGAGTTCAGTTGCACTGTTTGTTTATATTGGTTGTGTTTCTATGTTGAGAGTTAGGCTCCTGTTGTGATGGCTATCTCTTCTCCATTTATGTGATGGTCTTCCTAGTGAGCTTCTCTTGAGAGCTTGATCCCCAGTACCATTCAGAGAGGAGAAAGCAAGGGAGAAAATCAGAGAGAAGACTTGTTGAACCCCTCCTGAGCCAGAGCCACTGAAAACAGAATTTTTTCTCTGTGTATAGCTAATTCATTTTCTTAAGTACCTGATGTTGCATAGGACCTACAGAAGGTTATCACTGATTTTTGTTTAAACTTAATTCTCTGTTCATGTTGGTAACAAATCACTAAATGTTAAAATAATAACAATTTTCACCATTTTTAAACCATGTATTCAAATAATCTCTATTTTTCCATTGGAAAATTAATTGTATCATGATTTTATAAACATAACTTTTTACCAGAAGCATAAAATATAACAGTATGCAATTCCAACCCACTTATTTGCAGTGCATTAGGTATTCAGGTATTTAGTGTCTACTTCACACATAAACACTAAGCATTAGGAAAATAAATTGCTTTTTTACTCCTTTACTTTTTTATCTTCTTCTAAGTGCCAGCGCTATAACAATCCTGTCAAAACAAGATGCATAATTATTGCACCTTTGCACTGGGAGGTTATCATTGTTGGCAAAACTGTTGACACATTGTAGCTACAGCACATCAGAGTGAAAAGTTTAATCAGCTGTAAAAATACCAATGAATTACATCCTAAATATGATGGACCATCATAAGAAAATGATTATTGATGTAATTCTGGAAAAAAAGGACTCAGATGGGGAATCTTGCTGAATAAGGAAATGAGGGCTTGCAACATTCTATCTTACAGGAGACCAATTGGCTATAAAAAAAAAAAAGGGCTTGATGTTCATCTCCTAATAGAAAACATTTGGTACTCTGCCATGAATGGCATGTTTGCAAAATGCATAGTGTAAACTAGCACATCATATTTTCTTGCCAAGAACAGGATCATAGCCAGAACTCAAAGCTGGATGAAAAATACCCAAATGTTACACACACACACACACACACACACACACACACACACGTGTGTGTATATATATGTAAGTGAAGTCAATTATTCTCTTTGACTCTTTCCATGTCAACTTTTATTCTACCAATAATGAGAGCTTGACAGTTTTTCTTACCTCAGTAATTTTGGTATAAAAATACCTGAGAAGAATATATATGTATATTTTTCTTCATGGTTATCCAGGTCTCAGTTCAAATGGATCTTCCCAGGAAGGGATTTCACATCCACTAAATCTAGATTTCCTCATTGTCTTTAATAACACTAAGGAATATCGCCTTGTTTTCTCTTTTGTTAACATCTGTGAATATCTGAAATTGCTATTCTTTTGATGATTTGTTGGCTGTCTTTCTCTCCTGTTAAAATTAAATCAATATACATAGGGGGCTTGTTTGCTTTACCTACTGCTATATTTCCAGTGCTGTGCGATTTCTGGTAGAGTGACTATTCCATCAATATCAGAAAATACATAGATGGACTTTATTTGGTACATCATCTTTCTCCAGTATTGTAATATCAGTTTTCAGTTCATTAAGAAAGGTCAATAATACATCAGCCATTTTCCTGCTGAGAAAATGATGTGGAAAGATTCACTATAGGTTTGCTCACCAAAGTGATTGCAAAATTTGATTGAGTTATCAAAGTTTGGGAAAAAAATCAACACATTTTTCCTGACAAAAGGTCAGAAATTACTATTTATTTGATACTTTGTGTCAAATAGCATATTAGCAGCTTTGCGTTGCATTATACACATACCAACAATCTACGGTATTGAACACCTACGATATGCCCAGTACAACTGTGCAATATTTAATCTTGTTATTTTATTTTTATATGAAACTCACACAACCAAATGCACAAACCTAGATACTAATATCTTTGTTTTATGGCTTAAAATGATCTCTTCTTGCAGATGACATGATCCTATACTTAGAAGATGTAAAAAAAAAAAAAAAACTCAACCAGAAGATTTCTAGTACTGACAAAGTAGCAGGATAATAATCAATCTAAAAAAGTCAGTAGCTTTTCTATATGCCAACTATGAAAAGGATCCAGAAACAATTCCATTCACAATAACTTCAAAAATAACAAATACTTTGGAATAAATCTAACAAGGCAGGTCAAAGACCTCTAGTATGAAAATTAGAAAAAAAAACACTAAAGAAAGAAATTGAAGATCTTAAAAGATGGAAAGATCTCCCATGCTTCTGAATAGGCAAAATAAAGATCAAAATGGGCATTATATAAAAAATTATCTACACTGAAATCCCTATTAAATATCAATGTTATTTTTACAAAACTAGAAAAATTAGTACAAAATTTCATATAGCAGAACAAAAGACTAAACATAGTCAAAGTAACCTCTGTGCCAGGTGAAAGATTGGGGTCAAATTTTATTCTTGTACATATGCAATCCCAGTTTTCCTAGTACCACTTGTTGAAAAGGTTGTCTTTTTCTTCAACATATGTCTTCATCACATTTATCAAAAATCAATTGTTTATAAGTGTGATAAGTGTGAGTATTTTTGTGTATATATTTGACTGTATTCCCATGGTCTACATGTCTATTTTTGTACCAATACCATGTGTTTTTGTTACTATAGTTCTGTGCTATAATTTGAAATATAGTATTGTGATGCCTCCTGCATGATTCTTATTTCTTAGGATTGCTTTGGCTTATAGTGGGTCTATTGTTGTTCCATATAAATTTTAGGACTTTTTTTTTTTTACTATCTCTGTGAAGAATAACATCGGTGTTTTGATAGGGATTGCATCGAATCTCTAGATCCCTTTGAGTAATTTTACTATTTTGTCAATATTTATTCTGCCTATTTAAGAACATAGGAGGGGTTTCCATCTTCTTTGATCTTACTCAGTTTCTTTCTTCAATGTCCTATAGTTTTCATTGTAGAGGTGTTTTATCTCATAGTACATCCTAAGGCCCTTGAAAAAGAGAAACAACTATGTTTCTATTTTTTTCTACTGGCATCTCTGCATGACTGCTGGGGCCAGTTGGCTCCTTCTCTTCTAAGAACAGCTGACTGACAACAGGATATGTTTAGTACATTAAAAAGGGACCCTCCTGGAGATGTGCATTATTGCTAAGGGCAGAATGGGATTCTGCAAAGTGAAAAGGGAAAACTGCCAATCCAATTCATTGTGCTTCTGATCATTTTTCTATTTTGATAGTTAATTGCTAAGAATATGGACTTCTGTTTTGTTTATAAGTGTATGGATTTTTATGTAGACAAAGCTTCTTCATGTACTCAAGAGACCAAAAAAAAATTTACTCTTAAAATTACTTCTGTCAGAATAAAATCAGTGTATAAATATGCTGTTTAGGAGTTATTCTGTCAATTAGAAAAGTTTCTACTGCTATTGATTTAGTGGTACCAAAATAAATAGATGTCTTTAAGAAAATTGTCTTGATACATAGAATTCTGAATTTATAGGCTTTGCAATATGTGCTTTATTTTATTTTGTTTTAATTTAGAAAACATAATTAGCTTATGCCTTATTCAACCAATAATCAGTAATTAAATCTTTAAGGAACAATTATGTGCCCTGGACTTCCACATATAGTTTGATTTTTCTACTCTTGTAGTTTTACTTGAAAAAAAATTTGAGGTTTAGCCTTTTGCCCAGGGTCACAGATAAACGAGTAAAAAAAATTAGAATTTAAATCTATATTCTCTGGCTCTAGGTCATATGCTCTTTTCTCCTCCACATAGTGTGTGTGTGTGTGTGTGTGTGTGTGTGTGTGTGTGTGTGTGTGTGTGTTTGTGTGTTTCTTTCACTGGGGATTGAACCCAGGAGCATTCTACTTCTATATCTATATCTATATCTATATCTACTTCTATATCTATACCCAGCAATTTTTTTTTGTGGTACTGTGGTTCCTGGAAGCCCTTCTACCTCTGGGCTACACTCCCAGACCTATTTTTACATTTTTATTTGGAAACAGAGTCTCCTAAGCCAGCGCAAGTGGCTGGCTTCGAACCTGCACGATACTCCTGTTTCTGCCTCCCAAGCGCGGGGATTACAAGCGTGCGCCACCACACCCGGCTATACCCAGCATTTTTTATATTTTGTTTTGAATCAGTATCTAACTAGGCGGCTAAGAGTCTCACTAATTTGCTGAGGTCATCCTTTAACCTTCTATCCTCCTGTCTCAGCCTCTCCGGTCTAGAAATTTAATGGAATTATAGGCATACACCACTATGCTGGGCCCTATAATGTTTTTATTTTCCTGTTTATTTATTATACAGTGTTTTTTTCTTTCTTTCTCTCTCCCTCCCACTTTTCTTTTTTTATTCCTTCCACAGATATTTAATGAGATCCAAGCTTCAGGAATTATTTTAGATATTATAAATTAAAGAAATTAAAACATTATCCCATACCAGGACAGAATTACTAATATATTAGGAGAAACCAAATATTTAATAAACATAATAGAGTTGTTTTTTCAGTACTATGGATTGAACCAAGAGATATTCTACCTCTGAGCTACAACCTCAGCCCTATTTATTTATTTATTTATTTATTTATTTATTTATTTATTTGCAATACTGGGGATGAAACCCAAGGGCATTCTATCTCCGAGCTACAACCCCAGCCCTATTTTCATTCTTTATTTTTGAAATAGGGTCTCACTGAGTTGCAAAGGCCTCACTAAGTAGATGAGGGCTGTCTGAAAACCTCCATCCTCCTGTCCCAAATGCTAGGATTACAAGCATGCACCACCACATCTAGCTATTCTTAGTTTTGAAACAGGGACTCACTATTTTGTGGAGGGACTCAGGAAGTAGATGAGGCCGGCCATGAAACTGTGATGGTTCTGTCTCCTCCCGGGTACTGGAATACTGGGATTATAAGCATGTGCCACCGTGCCTGGACATAATGGAATTTTAACAATGTCACTATTGTGCGAATTAGTGGAAGCATTGGTCTGCTCTGCAGGGGAGAGGAAAAGTGATTCTTAAGTTTACTCTTTAAAGATAATTAGGCATTTATAAGAAAAACTGAGGCCACGTTCAAAAGACATCCTGAACCTAGGAAACAGCATGTATGAAGGTACAGATATTTCAGGAAAAAATAGGAGCAAAAAAACTCTCACATTTGCAAAAAACACACGAAGAACAATCTGTGCCGTCTCTCATAAATCCTCTCTTGGGTAATTAGCTTTCTGGAATCTTGCCAAACAGCAGCAAATTTTTCTTTCTCAGCACTCCTGGGAATATCTGAAAAGCAGGACAAATATCCATGCCACCAAACAATGTGAACGTACTTAATTTGCATGCAACTTCATGTAAAAAACACCCACATTAAATGTTAAGTGAGTTGATTGCTTCCAGACACAGAATTTCTGGGCAGCTTTAGTCTGAAAACCTTGCTAACCTCATCCATGAATCCAATGTTGTTTCCTTTGTTGAGTAAGCATTTGAGGCTTAGGAATGCATTAGCAACATTTGCCCCAAGGCACAGAGAGAACCAGAAAGTCTCCTTATTTCAAATGTTCTTCTCCAGTGTAGAGTAACATAACCACTTATGGTTGAATCATGCTTTTATCTCTTCATCTCTAGCATTTGAAGAAGATGACCTCACCCTTATTATGTTCATTTTCTTGTCAGCTCTCTTCTAAGAAAGAGTCTGGATTTAGAAGCCAAGATTTATAACAACCCAGAATTTTGCAGGAGAATGACCTTTGGCTTTATTTTATTGGTTTCCCTGTTTTTTCCATTGACATTTTTTTCCCCTTGGCTGGGGCATCTCTGGATCCTCCGGGGAAGTCTCTGTTCTTCCCTGTGCTTCTGTCTTTGAATGAACATCACATAGGAAACCTCCTGAGCTGGTACAGGTGTGTTCAGCAGGTACCTCAGCTGTGTCGCACCTGCTGTCAGAAGCAGCCTTTTGTAGCACAGTAGTGAAGGCCTCATCCCAGTGGGAGGCACATGGGGAATGTTCTGCATGGTATTAATCACTTCCAACTGCCTTATTATGTTTGATTCCAGTGATGAAAAGATTGGTCTCAATTTAAACAGGATTAAGGTCTTCAAATTATTTCCACTGAGTTGCTTCATTCTCTGGTCTCTTTGAAAGTGCTATATTAAAGTTGGTTTAGTCCCCATCTTTTCAAAACCGTGAAGTTTAGGGTAAGTTTCTTACCATGGCTACTGAAGCTGCAAATAGCTTCAGGGAGTGGCTGCTGGACAACCTTGTTGCAAAGGAGCTACCAGTAATCACTGCCTCACAGTTCTAAATGACTACCAAGAAGAAGGTAGACAAGCATTTGGAGGAGCAGTGTCTGGGGCTATGCATTGTGACAGAGCTAGATTCAAGTTCTTGCTCCAATCACTAATTATGTGATTTAGGGCAAATTATAATCGGGTGGATGGCAATAGAAGAAACATTATTCAAGTTTTTTCTTTATTTTATCCTACAGAAAGAGGTAACTGCACAAGGGAAGATGAGAACTATCATTTATTGAGAACTAATTTGTGATTCTCACATATTTCATTTTATTTTATTTTATTTTTGTTGTGGTACTAGGGGGTAGAACACAGAGGCTTTCTACTTCCGGACTATACTCCCAGACCTGTTTTTTTGTATTTTATTTGGAAACAGGGTCTCACTAAGTTGCTGAGAGCCTCACTAAGTTGCTGAGAGCCTCACTAAGTAGCTGAGGCTGGCTTCAAACCTGCGTGATCCTCCTGTCTCAGCCTCCCAAGCGCTGGGATTACAAGCGTGCACCACCACGTCCAGCATCTCACATATTTTAATAGAAATAATACTTATGTATGGCTTACTATGTCACAAGCATTGTTTCATACACTCGAAATATATTAATTTATTTATTATAAAACATCTATAAGGAGACATTTATTTTATAGATGAGAAATGTGATGCAAAGAAATATTAAAGAGAAAAACTTATATTTTCTGAGATAGAGGAATCATGTTTTTTCTTACTTGAAATGTACCTGTCTCTCACCCTTACCTATTGGCTGGAGAAGCTCTCAGGGTGGCAGGACTGATGGGACAGTAAATTTCCTAAATGTGTAAGAGGTTCCTCCATGGCTACTGGCCAGGCACCATTGACATTCCCTAATTTTCTAGGCAGACACATGTGGAGCCCTAGGGTATATGATATATATATATATATATATATATATATATATATATATAATAAAATAATTTAAATTAGAAAGTATGATTCATGCCAGGAATCATGAATTTCATTTTAAACATTTGTAGAGTACAATTATCTATTTCTTATGTTCTTAGATGAAGGTTGACAAAGAAAAAAGTATAAAAATTCCATATGAAAGGATGAGTATGTGTTTTCAGTAATTCTTTTGTCTTAGTCAATGTTTTATTCCCATGCATGTAACTTTGAAAGCAGGTACGATTTCTAGGAATTTTTATGATCCATTAAAGGTAAATCGTACCTTCAGACAAGTAGAAATACACACATGCTCACTAATTTTTACAAATACTCACATACTTAACTGCAAAATAATCAGTGATTCCTGCCCAAATATAAAGTCATATTTAGGGATTACTCAAAATAATATTCTTTTTGGTAAATACAGATTTTTAAGGATTAAAAAAAAGCAAAAGCTTCAATAAAAGCACTTGCCAAAATCTATACTGATTTTTTCCTTCCCTAAGTTAGATACCTTAAATTCTTTGAGCCCAAATATTTTAAGCATAGTTTTTGATAAAATTCATTGTTTACATTTTTCCTTTTTTAACTTTTTAACTTCTGAGGAATGTATCACATTTGTGTTTATAACACATCCTGCCATGTTTTTATTGATAGTCAACTCATTACAAAGTAATATTAACAGTCCAAGCCTCCTTGGAAGGATCTTTGAGCATACTCTTCCAGGGCTGGGACCAGTGGTCTGTAAACAAAAAATTACCTTCAGTGGGCAAAGACCTTTATCTTTATGACAAAGGAAAATCTATGAACAATGATGCTGATGTTCCAACTTAGTCTGTGGCATATATAACTAACAGGTATTTTGGAAAAGAGCTCAAGGCAGTAAAATAAAGTGTTTGCTGACCATAAATTAAAAGCAAGCTGTGAAAATCCTGGGCCACCAATCCATTTGCTTCACAGCCACAGTGACTGGAAGTAG
The DNA here is from genome assembly GCF_963383645.1 of Muscardinus avellanarius. NCBI lineage: Eukaryota > Metazoa > Chordata > Mammalia > Rodentia > Gliridae > Muscardinus > Muscardinus avellanarius. The sequence continues at coordinate 196,886,374 of NC_137786.1, read as the reverse complement.
TCAGTAATTACTGTTGCAGCTGACAGTGGTTGGCTTAAGCATGGCCCAGAGGCTTGAAGCTGGAATTGAATTGTTTTTTCTTATTACTAGTACTCCAGCATCTCCCTTTACACCATGCAAGGGTCACCTTTATTATAGCATGTTTCTTTCCAGCCACTATAGTGAATGGTTATGGCTCTGTTTGCCTTATCTTTGCCACCATTTCAAACTTCTTCAGGCTGGTGATATTATTTTTCATGTCAGCTTTAACTTGATCAATCAAAGGGTCAAAAAATGCCCGAAGTCACAGATTATCAGAATATTCCACTTCTATACAACTGCCAGCCATCTTGAGGGCCTTATCCAAATCATCATCACATAAAATGCTAAGTTATACTTGGGAAATAATTGCAAATATGTAAATACATAAAGTATTAGAAAGAAATATGGCATTATTGCTTTTTTCTTGGATACTAAATCAGTAGGTGGGTTTCAATTTTCATTGTCAATATCTTCATTACTCTTATTGGTATTAGAAGGAGAGTAATTGATTCTCTGGTCTATATTCATGAGTGCTAATTACATTAACTTGTTTTATATCAAATGACCTGAAACAGTGGGAGAGCAAATAGAAATAATGAAAGTATTTTTCATTCTACTATTGTGAGGTAGTATTTCAAATTATTTTCCACTTCTTATACTTAATATGCTATGATTCCATATTTTCAATTTGGGGTAAGGATCGTGAATAAAATCCAATAGAAGGAGATCACAGCTACTCAATTCAGGTGAATCAGCAGTCTGTCAAGTTCCGCATGGTCAGACAATGGAGAGAAGACATGAAAGTGCTATAGATCCAGGGAAGCAACGAGACACATTCAGAAAGAGCTCCCTATTTAAATGCATAAATTAATAAATGCATAAAAATAAAATAGAAGAATAAGTGGAAAACTAAGCATAGTAACATAAAGAACAAATAAATAGCCAGAAAAAAAGTTTTGGGCCATAATTTTTAAGAACTAAACAGGTACATTTTATGCTATATTCATTAGCAGCAAGATCTTTTTATTTTTATGCATCATGACTTTTATTACCACTAGAAAAATTTACTTGCTTTAAATTATATTCTTGAGCCGGGCGTGGTGGCGCATGTTTGTAATCCCAGCAATTGGCAGGCTGAGACCTGAGGATCGTGTTTTGCGGACAGCCTCAGCTATTTAGTGAGACCCGCTGCAACTCAGTGAGACTCAGTTTCAAAATAAAGAATAAAAAATAGGGCAGTGGGTGTAGCTTGGAGGTTAAATGCCTCTGGGTTCCATCCCCAGACCCGCAAAAAAATAAAATAAAATAAAATAAAATATATATATAATCTTGAGACTAGAGTCTATTTTCTAAGATTACAGCTGTTTGAACTACTTCTTCCTAGGTGCTACACAGTAGATCAGTGGCTTTTAGCTCTGTCTACTGGAGAACTTCACAAACATAGAAAAAGCCCAAGCTCTACCCTCTACCAATGAAATCCAAATATCAAGATTTGTTACACAAGATGAGCAAGTAGTATCAGCATCACTGGTATCTAAACAAGCAACATTAGATTTACTAGTCATTATTGGCAGCCAGTTAAAATGCATAGCCCCAGGCCCAGCACCAGGTCTACTGAGTCAGAATATGCATTTCAAAGAGATTTCTAGATAACTTACATACTGAAGTTTGGAAAATGCTGTTCCAGCTCAAGGGTCAGCCAAATTTTCTTCAAAAATAGCATTTTAGGCTTCCTTGAGGATAGATGTGTCTTTTTTTTTTTTTTTTACATAAAAGTACTGCTTTCTGTCAGGCGTGGTGACACATGCTTATAACCTAGTACGTAAGAGACTAAGAAGGCCACAGGTTGGAGGTTAGCCTCAGAAATTTAGCAATACTGTTTCAAAAGAAAGAAAAGAAAGAAAGCAAAAGAGAAAAAGAAAGAAAGAGAAAGAGAAAGATGAATGAAAGAAAAGCAAAGAAAAGAAAAAAAACAAGAAAAGAAAGACTAAGGACTTAGCTCAGGAGTGGAGCACTCCTATGTTCCATCCCCAATATCACACAAAAAAATTGGGACACAAAAAGGACTTCAAATAAATGAAGAGGAATTCCCATTAGAATAGTGGAAGATTTGGGGAGGGATTTAGGAAAAAGAAACTGGAGACATAATGAAGGAAGCAGGTCAAATAATGCTAAGTACATATATGAAGTTATCAATAACAATAATAGATACGGAAAAGGGAAGGGAGCAGGGTACAATCTTGAGGGGAATACACCTGGTAATATGTCCATGTATCTAAACCTTATTATAATATATAATTTCAGTGCACAAATAAAAGTATAATAAAATGATAAATTTAAAAAGGTATACTTTAAATGTTTAAAAGAAATTTTATGTCAAGGCATACAAAGAAGAGACTGTCACTGGATTTGGCTCACTTCATACTTTATGAAGCCAATTTACTAATGAGGAAGCTCAGAGTCAGGAGATCAAATTTCTTATGCAAGAGACAGTAGTAGAGCCAGAACTAGACTTTAATATATTATATTGTGCATCACTTAATGACTCATATATGAACCCACATCAGTGCATTCTCTTTATATTACTTTGCAAAGGAGTAAAAATGTATAAGTATCATACTTCTCATCTGCACATGAATATCAAAATTATCTGTAGAGCTTCTTAAAATATAGATACTTGGACACTGCTTCTGAGAATTCTTTTGCTATAGGTCTGTGTTGATAACTTGGGCTTCTGTATCTTAATTAAACTTCATAAGTGCTTCTTGTGCCTAATAAACTCTGATAAACGTTATATTCACAAAGGATTTACTTTGGTTCAAGTATTAAAAAAGTAGGTAAACCATAGTTTGTAGTTTCAAAACACAAAGTAACAGTCCCACATGTTTCAGAACACTTAAGATTATGTATATTAGTGAGAAAAATAGTTATGTTTTTTTCTCACAATTGCAAGATAGAAGGAAAATTAAACAGAAAAGGACCCCATGAAATTAGAAGGGAGACCAGTGGGGTACAGGAAGAAATGTGGTGAGGGGGGAGCAGCAGAGAATGGGAAAGATAGGAATACATAGAATGGAACAAATTATGTTTTATGTATCCACAAATATGCTATGATGAAACTCTCCATTTTATATATTTAATACACTCAAATAAATATAATAAAATTTTAAAAAGCAGCATCTCTTAATCCAGTTCATCTCTACTGTGGCTCTGACATTTTGTCTACACTTGCCCTGTTGGGTATTTGGGGAGAAAGGGACTGTGTCCTGTTCACTTATCATCCAGTCCCTGGCTGTAGCTCTGCTATAGACAAATCATTTGGGCCCACAAAATTACCATCTGCTTCCTGGGGCCTCAAGGCGTGTCTTTCTCATAGCTGAGACTTTCACCATGGTCCACCATCTGGACCACAGAGCACTGTATGAACTAGCCAGCTGCTCTGTGATTTCTGAAGAGGACTATTTCCCCAGATCCAAAAACCACAGAGTCCCATCTACTGTTCCTTTTCCAGTAAGCTAACAGCCTTACTTCCTTCATGTCCAGGCACAGTCCTCTCTACTTCTCCAACAACTAGTCTCCTCTACTAAAATTTTGCTAGAAGTACATCTGCTTCAACACCTCTGATGTTTTACTACTGGAGGTTACAGCAGCTGATCTTACTATATTTAGCTCTGAAGTAGCCCTTGTGATTTCCATGTTTCGTTCAGTAGTCTTCTCCCAGCCAATCTCTCCCTGCCCTGAGAACATTAAGCTTCGTTCTCATCCCCATTCCCTTGGCTTTTAGATTCTGCAAACCACTGGGCTTTCAGTCTCCACTTGCTCCACAGCACCAAGCTGTTGGCTGGGAAATTTATAGAGCAGTTGGTTAAAAGCCCTTAAATCAATCTGGCTGCTTAAAATGGAGACTGCCTTTGGCAGCAACATTCTTAAGCATCTTGCTTGGCTGGTACTTTTAATTAACACAGCTAAATGCCTTGTCGTGTTAGTCCAGGCCAGCAGGACAAAATTAACAGAGAGACAAAGGCAGAGATGTTGACAGGGCTGATGACTGCCTTGGGAGAGCTTGGTCTTAATCGTATTGCCAGGTTAAATGAAGTTGCCCTAAATCCTTTAAAGTATTGCCCCTCTCAGACCCTGGAACAGAAGTTTCATGGCAAGGTATTAGAAGTCTAGGCTCTGAGGATTTTGAAAGTGAGTGATTAGAGTTAACTCATGGTAAAAACCTTACAAAGATAACTATTCAATATGAAACACAAATTTATTTACCTTTACTGTAAATAACATCATTTAAAACTTATAAAGTACTATTAGTGCATGAAGAAGACCTTGGAAAATGAAAAGATCTCCCTTGCTCATGGATAGGCAGAATAAATATCAAAATGGCCATTATTTATAAAGTACTATTAGTGCATGAAGAAGACCTTGGAAAATGAAAAGATCTCCCTTGCTCATGGATAGGCAGAATAAATATCATCACAATGGCCATTCTGCCAAAAGTGATATACAAATTCAATGTAATTTTTATCAAAATACCAATGACATTCTTCATAGCCCTAGAAAAATTAGTCATGAATTTTATATAGAGATAAAACCGACCCATAATAGACAAAGCAATCTTGAACAATAAGAACATGCAGGAGGCATCAAAATCCCTGACTTCAAATTATACTAGAGAGCAGTAATAGTAAAAACAGCATGGTATTGGCACATCAACAGGTATACTGACCAGTAGAATAGAAGATACAGAAACAAACCCACACACCTATAGTCAATTAATCTTTGACAAAGGGGCCAAACTCAAGCACTGGAGAAATGATAGTCTTTTCAACAAATGGTGTTTTCAAATAAGATCCCAATCTTCTGAGGATCCTACACACTGTTTTCCAAAGTGGTTGCACTAATTTGCAATCCCACCAACAATGGTTGAATTCTCACTTCTCCACATCCTCGCCAGCATTTGTTGTTTCTTGTATCTTGAATGATTGCCATTCTAGTTGGAGTTATGTGGAATCCCAGGGTTGCATCTCTCTGATTGCCAATGATGTTGAACATTTTTTTCCATGCATTTATTGGCCATTTGAATTTCTTCTTTTCATGAAGTGTCTAGTTCACTTGCTCACTTTTTGATTAGATTATTTGTTTTTTTAGTGTTGAGTTCCTTTCTTTTTCTTTTTCTATTTTTGCAGGTCTGGGGATGGAACCCAGGGGCATTCGACTGCTAAGCTACACCCTCTGCCCTATTTTATTATTCTTTTATTTTGAAACAGGGTCTCACTAAGTTGCAGAGGGCCTCGCTAAGTAGCTGAGGCTGTCCGTGAACTGTGATTCTCCAGTCTCAGCCTCCCAAATGCTGGGATCACAAGCTTGTGCCACCATACCTTGCTAGTGTTGAGTTTCTTAACCTCTCTGTGTATTCTAGATATTAGTCCTCTATCTGAGGTATAGGTCTCCCATTCTGTTGGTTCTTGGTTGAGGATCTTGACAGTTTCCTTTGCTGAACAGAAGCTCTTTAGTTTCATGCAGTCCCATGTTCTGATTCGCCTTTTAGTTCTTTGTGCCTTTGGGGTCTTGTTGAGAAAGTTTTTATCTGTGCCTATGTGTTGCAGTGTTGGACCTATGCCCTCTTCAAGGAGCCTCAAGGTGTCTGGTCTAATTTCCAAGTTTTTGATCCATCTTGAATTGAATCTTGTGCATGGTGAGAAAGTGGAATTAATTTCTGTTTGTCTGCATATGGTTAACCAGTTTTGCCAACACCATTTGTTGAACAGACTATCTTTCTTCTAGTGCATGTATTTGGCCTCTTTGTCAATTATCAGTTGGCTGTAAGTATGTGGATTTGTTTCTGATTCTTCTATCCTGCTCCATTGGTGTATGTATCTGTTTTTGTGCCAGTATCATGCTGTTTTTATTACAATGGCTTTGTAGTATAGTTTAAAGTCAGGTATTGTGATTCCTCCTGCATGTTTTTTGTTGCTGAGAGCTACTTTGGCTATTCTGGGTTTTTGTTGTTTCAAATGAATTTAAGGACTGATTTTTCTATGTCTGTAAGTAATGATCTTGGTAAATTTTTGTTATTTGAACCAGCCTTGCATCCCTGGGATGAACCTGACCTGGTCATGGTGTATGATTTTCTTTATGTGGTTTTGAATTTGTGTTGCTAGTATTTAGTTTAGCAGTTTTGCATCCAAGTTCATCAACGATATAGGCCTGTAGTTTTCCTTCCTTGAACTGTCTTTATTTGGTTTTGGTATTAATGTAATGTTGGTTTCATAAAATGTATTTGGGAGAGTCCTGTTTCTCTCTATTTCATGAAATAGATTGAGGAGTATTGGGATCAACTCTTCTATAAAGGTTTATAAAATTCACTTGGGAAGCCATCTGGTCCTGGGCTTCTCTTTGATGGTAAGGTCTTCATTGATGTTTCAATCTCTTTGCTATTGGTTGGTTCAAGTTTTCTGTGTCTTGACTTAATTTAGGAAGGTTGCATTTATCAAGTTCCTCCATATTTTCCATTTTGTTGGAGTATAGTTTTTAAAAGTAATTTCTGATAATTCTCTGGATTTCTGCACTATTAGTGTGATATCTCCCTTTTCATCTCTTATCTTCAAAATTTAGGTTTATTCTTTTTTTTTAGTTAAATTGGCTAGTGGTTTATGTATCTTATTAATTTTTTTGAGGAACCAGCTTCTGGTTTTGTTGATTTTCTCTATTATTTTTTATTCTCTACTTTGTTTATTTCCACTCTTATTTTGACAATTTCTTGTCTTCCACTGGTTTTGGGTTTAGATTATACCTGTTTTTCAAGGCTTTGAGGTGTGTCATTAAGTTATTTATTTAACGATTTTCTGTTTTTCTTATGTGGGCACTCAGTGACATTTATTTTCCTCTTAATACTGCCTTCAATGTGTCCCAGAGGTTTTGATATGTTGTATCTCTATTTTCATTTGTTGTTAGAAATTTCTTGATTTCAACCCTTACTTATTATTTATTTATTTATTTATTTTTTTGGTGGTACTTTGAACCTGCGCAATCCTCCTGTCTCTGCCTCCCACGGGGATTACAAGCATGCACCACCATGCCCAGCTCACCCCTAACTTATCCTATGACCCATTTTTTATTTAAAACTATGATGTTTAGTCTCCACATGTTTATGTTGTTTCTCTGAGTCTTCTTATAGTTGATTTCTAATTTTATTCCATTATGGTCTGAAAAGAGACAGGGAACTATGTCACATTTTTTGAATTTGCTGGTGCTTACTTTGTGGCCCAGGATGTGATCTATCTTGGAGAAGATTCTGTGAGCTGCTGAGAAAAATGTGTACTCTGCTGTAAATGGGTGAAATATTCTATATGTGTCTAATAGGTCCATTTGATTAATGATGTTCTTTAGTTCCCAGGTGTCTTTACTGACCTTTTGTATAGAAGATCTATCTAATGGTGTGAGAGGTGTGTTGAAGTCTCCCTGTATTATTGTATTGGGATTTCTATGTGACTTAATATCACAAAGAGTTGGTTTTATGAAAGTAGCTGCATCTAAGTTTGGAACATAAATGTTGATTATCATTATTTCCTCATGCTGGATTGTTCCTTTTACCAGTAAAAAGTAACCATCTTTGTCTCTTCTAATTAGCTTGGGCTTGAAGTCTAACTTACCTGATAGTTACAATTCCTGCCTGTCTTCGCGTTCCATTGGCATGGATTACCTTGCTATAGCCCTTTACCTTGAGTTTGTTGCTATCTTTACTTGTAAGGTGTGTTTCTTGCAAGAAGCATATAGATGGATTCTGGTTTTTAATCCATTTTGCCACTTTGTGGAGGGAATAGGATGGGAGTGGGGTAGGAGTAACTGGGCAATGTGTGTATGTATGCCCACACAAGTTTTTATCCCACTATGATGTGAGAATATAATTCACCAATAGAAAAAATAACATTAAAAAAAACTACAAATGTATATTTTCAGGATTTATGAGTTTGTGTTTCTATTGTTTGGCAACTTATTTTCTTTTTATGTGTGAGTCATTGTTGATAGATGTTGTTCCATATCGCTATTGGGCAAGTTGGCTCCAGCTATTTCTAACACTTTGATATTAATCCTAAAGACTGTGTCTATTATCACTATAATGTTGTTTTACCTGTAGATTGTCAAAAGTGAGTTGCTCTGGGGTACTTTCTGCTTGCTGACGTGGTGGCATATGCATTTCACGTGTTAACATCAAGTGTTCTGTCTGTCACTACTTTTATAAAAAGTCAGCCCAGTGATGTGGGCAGAATACTTTGTGACCTATGAATTTTTTATACCTTGATGTGTAGTCTGATAATTGCTTCCTTCTATCCACTCTGGTTAGTGTATCTTTATTGTCTCATTGTTCTTTCCTGTGGATAACCTGTCTGATCCATTCTTAAGAGTAGGGATTTAGAAGAGTCAGCAGGTTCATGCATGGGTGAATAATGTTTTTTCCAATGGTGAAGGTTAGGTGAGTGAGGAGGTCCTGGGGTAATGGATCCAGAAGTAAGGTAAAGTAGAGGGTATAATTACTTTGAATTAAAATCTTAAGTATAATAAGGTAGTATCTTGTTGATTTGAGAGAAAGTGATATAGTAGGACTTTTGTAGTTAGTATAGAATATTTAGGTATGGAGATATGATATAGCTTGAATATAAAATAAGAAGGTACAATAAAGAAAAAAAGTTTTGAGAGAAGAGAGTAGGATAGAGGGAGGAAGCATGTAAAATGAATGGGTGAGGGAACAAACAAACATGAAATAACAAAGCAAGCAACAAAAGCTAACAATTTTAAGAATAAATTAAAGACAATAACCAACCTCCCCTCAAAAAAATGGCAACAGTGAGGAAGAAAAAGAGCAGTATTACTAATTTACATATATAGGGCCCGCTTAATGTTTATTAAATGTAGTAGATTCTGGAGTATGTTCCAGTATCTCTCATTTGCTCCATATCTTATTGTCAGCTTTTGGAACCACTTTATGAGTGGTTGCACCCTTCTTTTGCCTTTGAGTGTTTTGTGCTCAGGTGTCAGGGCAGTGGATATTACTGTAAATGACTCCCCTGTAAGTGCAGGTTTTGTGTTTTCTGCCTGGGCTCTGTGGTTTCCAGCCCTGGGCTCTGCACTCCCTGGCCCTTGACTCTATACTCTCTGGCCCTTGGTTCCATGCTCTCCAGCCCTGGGCTCCTCACTCTGTGTCATGGGCTCTGTGCTCTCTTGTCCAGAGCTCTGAGCTTTCTGAATCTGAGGTCTGTGCTCCCTAACCCTGGGCTCTGTGCTTTCTGACCCTGGGCTCTACACCTTCCAGCCCTGAGATCTGCACCTTCCAGCCATGCGCCTGCACCTCCCTATGCACACCTGTGGAGCAATCCCTTGTGATTCTGTACCTGTACTGCACCCTGGGTACTATGGGTTTTCCTGTATCTCTGTGGGTTCTAACCTGACAACTTCAAGGGTGAGCCAGTAGATCTTAGCCTGCCGGGGTCCCTGGGGCTGCTTTTGGTGGTCATCTGCTGAGAAACATGGTTAACTTACTGTCATGCAGGCCTGAGTCTATGGAGGGCACACTGCCTAGTTGTAGGTGCCAAGTTCTGATAAGTGCACAGGCTTCTGCATCTTTTTCTACATCCCTGAAGTGCGGTGCAGGTCATTTAAGATGTTGGAGTTCTGCCGCCACTTACTTCACCTCAAGTCCTTGGTCTTTTTTCCAGAACTTCTTGGAGCTGCAGAGTCAGCAGTCACAGTTCGGGCTAGAAGCCCGAGATGGCATCAGCCACCACACCAGATCAGCCACACATTTGAGATCTTTGCTGTGGTTTAATATTCTGAGTACTGGATTTTATTCTGCCATGGGTTTTGAGTGTGTGTGTGTTTGTTTGTAAATATTTTTGCTGCTTTTTTTTTCTTGTCAAGGATCTGCCTTCTCAACAGTTAAGTTTTGTTTGTTAAGATACTGAGATGTGCTGCATCCCACAGTCACCATTTTCTTCCTCCACATAACTAATTTTTATTGGGAAAACACTTAATATATACTTTCTTTGTGTTTTATTAGATATACAGTATATCATTATTAATTATAGTCACCCTACTATATAATAAATCTCTTAAAGGTATTCCTCCTTACCTGGCTCTATGTATTCTTTCACCAACATTTTTTTTCAAATCTCCCTCTGCCTATTATAGCCTCTGGTAGCCACTTTTATATTCTACCTCTATAAGTTCAGCTTTCTTAGATTCTGCATATGAGTGAGATATGTAGCATTTTTCTTTCTGTGCTTGGCTTATTTCATATATGTCCTCCAGATACACATATTTTGTCACAAATAATACAAACAGGGCTCTTGATGGCTGAATGCTATTCTATTGTGTATATATACCACATTTTCATTGTGCATAATTCATTGATGAACACTTAATTTAATTTTATAGTGTGGCTATTATAAATACTGCTGCAATAAACATGGGAGTGCAGATATATCCCTGACATCAATTATACTTTCTTCAATTATAGATTCAGTAGTTGGATAGATAGATCATAAGGTAGTTATATTTTTTAATTTTTGAGAAACCTCCACACCATTTTCTTTAGTGGTTCTACTCACATTCTCAATTGTTAATTTTGACGATTAATTACGGTAGTATTACCAAATTTTATAAATTATAAATTACTGTCTAATTAATAATGGTGGTCATTATTTGATTATCTATACCTGCTGAGCTAGTGTAAGCATTATACAAATACATCCTGGCATACACACACACACATAATATATTAGACATATATTCATTTATCTTCACAGAAACAAAATGAAGTAGAGAATATAATTATTATAAATATGAGAAAATTAAAGCACAAACAGTACACAAAAATTATCATTAATTTTAAGTCATTTATTAAGGGCACACTTAATAAAGTACTCAATTGAGTCAAGTACATTCCTCTTTTTCTCCTTTTTACCTCCTCTTCTACTTCTAGCACTCATATTTATCTTCCTATCTCCTCTTCCTCTTTGCTTATTCATTTTATTCTTCCGCTTTCCCCTCCTCCATCAAAGAAGAGAGAAAGAATGCGAGATTCAGAGTCGAGATCTGCGCTCAGTCAGTGCTACAGGTCTTGAGCACATTAGTATCTCCTGGAATCTATTTCCTGCCAATCTCATAAGTCAGTACTGAGAAAATTTTTCCTAAATTAAAAATATTTTATATATATTTTATATGAATTTAGGTGTTGTTAATGGATAGCATCTGGATAAAATTTGATAAGAGATAATACAGGACTTTTTGGGAATTTAAATTTATTAAGTCAGTCATCAAACATTGATTGCATGACTTTCGTATAATTGGTGTGTTGTAATTATACATCACAATAAAGTTCAGAGTGCATGCACACAGCAGCTGGCAGAAATTGTAGGCAGGGTAAAGTGGTGAATGTCATCATTGATACTACAAGCAATATTAGACAATTTCTAGAACCCTCTACTCCTGTCATTTTAAGATCCCATCACTTTCCATCTCTAACAGTGCACAAAACTGATGCTTAGCCTGATGGTGGTGGAACCCTTTAGGCTTCAATGAAAGTGGCTATCATTTGGATAAACGAAAAATGAGAGAAACTAGACTATGCTTTGAACAAACAGGCTTATGGATGTTTTAGTCTATATTAAGTATGTGTTCATTCTCCTGGAAGCCTAATGCAGCAGAAGAGGAGATAATCCTGCTTATTATAAGAAGGTAGGTAAGAGTTATGTTATCAATTTGACACATTTTATTAACAGAATTGCATTATATACTCTCATAAGCAAAATAAATTGAAGCTGTCAGCTCTGAAAGAGCAAAAAATAAGTCAGTTAAAGTTGCCCTTTGAAGTCCTCTGTTGTTCAGGTGGCTGATGAATAAATACTTGATGATGAGCATGAAACAATGAGGAATTGGAATAATAGTGATACACCTTGAAGACATTTGAAAATGTTTGGCCTTAACTATAACAGTCTTACCAGATTTGTATGTGTGTGTATATGTGGAGGCGGGTGGGAGCCCTGGAGTTTTTATTTAATTTAGTCACAGTTAGTAGACCTTGACTTTGTGACAGGGGCAGGAGCTAAGATCTGGTAATACAGCAATAAGTGCTGCTTTTAAAAAGCTTTGTGTTTTCATGTCAGTTGTCCTTGTGACAATGAATGAGGACCTTGAGGGAGGAGAGAAAGCCACAACACTGATGGAGTTTGAAGATTAATTAGAAGGTGGAAGAATACTGGGGTAAAACTGACAGAGCAGACACAAAAGGCTCAAGAGGGTTTGGCAAATGTCTTTAAGCTGATGGTTCAGTAGATATATTTGAAGCAAAAAGTTTCTTACTGGCCACAGTTCTCTAGTGATTTAAGCATCTGAGTCTCATTGATTGTATAAAGATGGGAAGAAGACATTTTTATTAATTCATGAAAGTTCTACATGTGCTTTTTGTATATATGAGGGGGACAGGAATTTAAAGCCATGTTTTCAAACTAGTCCTCACAAAATGATTTTAAGCAAAATGTTAATTTTTAAGTAAAAAAAGTTCAATGCATAAACAAGTTTGAAAAATGTTATATACAGCTGTATATGATGGATTATGCCTGTAATCCCAGTACTTGGGTAGCTGAAGAAGGTCTGAGGCCAGCCTCAGCAATTTAGGGAGGTTCTAAAGCAACTTAGTGAGACCATGTATGTGTGTGTGTGTGTGTGTATATATATATATATATATATATATATATATATATATATATATATACATTAATGCTGTGAATGTAGCTCAGAGGTAGAAAGCTCTTGGGTTTAGTTCACAGTAGCATACGAAGTATCTAGGTATCACTGAGCTCCATAAAGATTTTTTTTTTTTTTGCAGTACTGGAGGTGGAACCCAGGGACATTTTACCTCTGAGTACTACCCCAGGTCCAGTTTTTATTCTTTATTTTGAAACAGAGTCTTACTAAGTTGCAAAGGGCTAAGTAGCTGAAGCTGTCTGCAAACTGTGATCTTGTCTCAGCCTCCCAAATGCTGGGATTATAAGCATGTGCCAGTATGCCTGGCTTTCCATGAAGAGTTAATATGTCAGTGTACCTTGTGAATTACTAAATAGGTTGTAAGTCCTTATGTGATGTGTTGTATCAACCCTCTTTAGCAATAGAATCAATGACCCTGGCAAAATTACAAGTAGAACTAAAAAGACTAAAAAGATTATGCTTTCATTTTAGTGAATTGTTTGTATATGTCCTTATGCTCTGGATAATTACAACATGACTATCAGTTTTTCCTTATGCCCTACAAATTCCAAGATTAATGTTTTATATTGAATTTTCTTTTTGTATCAAGAATCACACTTTTACCTCTTTAATTACATTTATTCCTAAGTATTTTTGAGCCTATTGCGAATTGAATTGTTTTCTGGATTTCTTTCTCAGTGTATTCATGATTGATAGACTGGAATGCCAATAATTTTCTGAAGTTTATTTTGTAATTATCTACTTTACTAAATATGCTTATCGCTTCTCAAAAGCTTCTGGTTGAGGTTTTGGGGTCTTTTAAGTAAAACGTCACGTTGTTGGCAAACAAAGATAATTTCAGTTCTTCTTTCTCTGTTTTTTTTTTTTTAATTTCTTTCACTTGATGGAACTTGAAGATGGTGTGCCAAATGATATTTGCCAGTATCAAAAAGTAAATAGTTGTATGTTTTCTCTCATATGTGGAAGCTAGATAGAAACTGGAAAACAAAAGTAACCTCAGATAGAGGGGCAGAGACTCCAATGGAACATTTGGGGGTTTGGGGAGGGAGAAGGGGGATAGAGATGTAAAAAAAAAGGCAACAATTAAAATAATGCTATTTATAGTTGGGCGTAATGTTGCAGGCCTGTAATCCCAGCATTCGGGAGGCTGAGACCAGAGGATCGCAGTTCGCGTGCAGCCTCAGCTACTTAGTGAAGCCCTTCACAACTCAGTGAGACCCTGTTTCAAAATAAAGAATAAAAAATTGGGCAGGGGGTGTAGCTTGGAGGTCAAATGCCTCTGGGTTCCAGCCCCAGACCCGCAAAAAAATATATATATAATATAATAATGCTGTTTATGCATATGAAATCAACAATACCAATTTCAAAGATAAGTATGTAGAACAAGAAGAAGAAGGTATGATCTGGAGGAACATGTGTTGTATGCTTGTATGTTTCTATCATTCTATACCTCAGTATGATATATCATTATAATTCACCAATAAAAATATGTTACAAATATAAATAAAAAAGAATCACTCTTCTCTAACCTATATTCATAAAATTCCATTCAGTTGCCATGATGTATCTGGTGGTCATCAGCAGAACATTATGCGTTCAATGTGTGCATGCTACTTGAGTGTGTGTGAGTTATCTTTTCAGAAGACAGATGAGCAGTGGTTTCCTGCTACTGTGTGAGTGGTAAATGCCATAGCACACAGTCATTTATTGTGTCTCAAATTGTTACTGGCATTAATAACTGTGGATCTATGGTTGTACTTGTGTCCGCCAGATATATTCCCACTATTAACTTTTGGATAATAGCAGCAGCTTGTCTAATGAAAACTAATGACTTTAAAACAAAGAATTCCAAATTATTTGATTCTACAGAAAAGCCAATAGCAGAACATCAGAGAATCGTCTCCAAGTTCCCACATTTCTTGCAGTACAAGTTCTGAATAGCTTTATTAGCCGTGTTTCCGTAGCAGTGAGAGAGACATAAAAATTATTCTTAATATCTTTTCCTTTTTATTCCTAAGGTCTTGGGAGATCTGAACAATGCAGTTGAAATCGTTGATTATAATATTCTGTTGGATAAATTAACTCTTCATGAGTGATGCCTCAAGGCAAAAATGGATCACAACATATGCAAGTTTAGTAAGTTGAAGAGGCTGGATGAGTGTGTGTGTGTGTGTGTGTGTGTGTGTGTGTATGCTGATGACAAGAATGAAGGATTTTACATTCCTCTATGTAAGTCCTAAGAAATAGGGAACATATTCCTAGCCCAATAGGAGATTTTTATTATTTTTGCATATTGTAGTGCCAAATCTAAATAAGCAGTTGCAAAATAGCATCTTGGTTTATCAGAACACCAGTTTGATTGTGTGGATTATGAACTCAGTTATTTATGCACCCATTTATATATAGTCTTCATCACTACAGCATCTGGGAGTCTGACATTACTTAAAAAACACAATTAACTTTGAATACCTCATACTGGAACCTTATTATAAACTTGTTATTTCCCTTTTTTAATTTAATCCCATTACTCGTAACTGTGGTTTTATATCATAAACAATTTTTCAATTATTTTTTTCAGTTGGTGGGTTTAGAACCAGAGATGAAATATTTCTTTCTTCCTTTCATTTCTATTTTAGTCTCTTGGGACAGTAATGATGAGGTCCAGACATTTCTTACTACTTTCTGTTTCTACGACATTCTTATCAGACAAATTCCTTGAGGACAAAGGGTTATCCTCGGAAGAATATAACTTATCTATTTAAAAAATGCAGGGTATAAATACAACCAGGAGCTGGGCGTGGTAGCACACACTTTTAATCACAGCATTTGAGAGGCTTAAACAGGAGGATTGTGGTTCATGGCCAGCCTCAGCTACTTAGTGAGCCCCTTTGCAACTCAGTGAGACCCTGTTTCAAGATAAAGAATAAAAAATAGGGCTGGGGGTATACCTCAAAGGTAGAATGGTCCTGAGTTCCAACCCCAGTAACAAAAAATAAAAATAAAAATAAAAAATACAACCAGGGTGGCAGTGAGCTTGGGTTTTAATTTTTCTAGAGCATAGCTAAAGTTGTTCATTATCTCTAACAGCCCATTTCCTCCTCTATAAAATATGCATTAAAATCTGTTCTACTTATTTAATAGAATGTTTTTAGCTAATTACTTAAAAGTTTGCTTTTAAAACTTAGAGTCTTAATCAAATTTTAGGAAAGAATATGATATAGCTAATGTTTACAGAGCTCATTTTCTGTTCAGTGAAAATGGTATACTAAGGAATGAACCTACATTCCTTTTTTTTTTTTTTATCCTCCCAACCCTTAAAGTAGGTACTAGTTTAATCCTCATTGACAGATGGGAAAAAATGAGGCACCCAGAAGTAAAATATTATGTCTAAGGTAAAAACAAAACAAAACAAGTAAACACTAGAAAAGAGTAGGGACAAAATGTATTACAGGTCTTCCTGGATCTGTAATCTGGCTTTTAACAGCAGAATTTGAGAGTAGATTGAAGGTATGTGCCACCTGTACCTATGAGGCATAGCCTCATGGGATCCTAAAAGGTAATCAAAACAGGGGTATTATCTGCACTTCCGTAATAAGAAATGTGGTACTTAACTGAGCCCTCAAGTGGGGGCTGAGTTTGAGAACATGTATAAATGAAATGAGCAGAGTCTCAACTATGAGAACAGTTCAGAATCAGTAAATGATTTAATTTTGCTGAAATATGGGCTATGCAAAGGAGTTAATTAGGAAGCAAGGCAGGCTGGGCTTATTATAGAGGGCTTTGAATGACATGTTAGGGATTCTGAACTTTTTTTGGTGTAACAAATCATTAATATATTTTATAATTAATGCTTGAAAAATAATATAAGAAAAAAGAGGAGGAAGTAGACAAGAGGAGCTATAAGGAAGAGAGAAGAGTATGAAAATGAAGTTGATAAAGAGGAAGCATAGGAAGAAGAAATAAAGACATGAAATCTGGAAGAGGAGGAAAAGGTGAGGAAGGAAGAGAAGGAGGTGAAGATGGAGGAGGAGGAGGAGGTGGAGAAAGCAGAGAGGGAAGAGGAGGAGGAGGAGGAGAAGGTAGAGGAGAACAATAAGCAACAGTAACAAACATGGACTCAAACTTGGTATGGGGGGGGTTCTGATAAAGAATAGGTACTTTTTCCTTTCCATTCCTACCTTCAGCACCACATACTCATATACACAGATGCAGGTAAATAATGCCTAAGCCCCTGAACCCAAGCCCTTGACTAGGGCATGAAACCCAGTATTGGTGACTTTTTTGCTACTGATGGATTCTCAAGTTGGGAAGCACTTTAGATTGAGAAGCCATTCATTGGTCATGTTATTTTACATAATGGCAGTTCCTGCAATCTTATATCCTGAAAACTTAAATGGTTCTATATAATGACATCCTAGAAACTGCAAGGTTACCTTTTCTAATCAAAGAAAACAAAAATGATGTTTTAGGGAAGAATAAAATAGAACCTGGAGATGAGAAAGAAAAGGCAGGACTCAGAAATGTCATGAGAAACTATGGTCTGCAGAAAGTGGCAGTTAAAAAAGTCAATTTCCAGGAGTCTGAGGTTCAATGTTCTGAATTGATTCTATAATTTCACTTTGTTTGCCTCAATTTTTAGCTCACTTCTGCTTTGGAAATTTAGATGACTAATACTGTCTCGGAAAAGACGAGTGTACTCAAGTTTTGAAGGCAAAGCAGACAAGGAAGAGTGGAGAACCTCTCAATATTGTCAAGGTAGCAGAGCCAGTATGGAGTTCTTTTGTTTAGAGGCTAGGCAAGGTAGTCTCAGAATACATGTTTGAAAAATGCAAGTAAGTATGATAAGTCTTTCTACTCATCATGTATTATTCATTTATTATTTTGAAAACAGGGATTTAAGTAGCTTCCTTTAACATCAGAAGCATATTAACTGTTGACTCTTGACTATTGATGGCAGCATCGCTCTCCTTCAAATTATTACCAGCATCTCCCTCTGTACCCAAGCATAAGACTGACCTACATTAATGGAAAAAATCAGAAGTATTCTGCCTCCTCTTATTCTTGGAAATTTTGTGACCTGAAACTACTTACAGTTGTCTATCTTTTGCTACTTTTTGCATGCTATTTGGAATAGTTTGATTGGGGATTTTCTTCCCAATAAGGATAATTCTGTAGCACTAATAAGTGTTACATTCATGTGAACAGGAGACTTATTTATAATTTGGATTCACTATTGTAAAATCCATATAGAATATGGGAGGAATTTTTTTTTTCTTTTCTCTTGCTCCCTTTGGGAAAATTCCCAGTTGATGAGATGCCGAACAGGAGATTCTTAGCTTGAACAGCAAAAATCTAATTGCACACAAAACATAATATTTACATGTTGATTTACACCTTTTTATGTTCTGTAGCTAGTTTTCACATCCTTATAAAATATCTAATTATTTGGTAAGTGCAGGACTTAAATAGTTGCTGTGATTCATAGCAATTAGAACTAATTTTCATTTCAGGAGTGCTCTTTCATCCTTGATGTTTTCTGAAGATAAATCATCTGACCTCAGGCTCATAGAAAAGATTAGTTCAAGTGAAGTGCAATTATGAAATAGCACAGCTTTAGCAAATGCTGAGTCACAGGGTATTTGAGTTCAACAAAGGGTTACCCAAGACACTATATATATATATATATATATATATATATATATATATATATATATATATATATCCCCCCAAGGGGCTTATTCAAATTGCTAATGAGTGGCTGACCTAAACTTTGTCTTCTAATTCCATCTTTATGTTTTGATACAACAATCAGATCCCCTGATCAGTAACCTTTCCCCTATATTGATACAAATATTACCCTTCTTCCCTCAATTGTTCCCTAAATTGGACATTATATCTGTATTTCATCTTTGACATATTCATTTATAATAAAAGTAATTTGGGATCTTAAAGTTAATTTTCTGTTCAAGCTCTTCCAAGGACCACACAATCTCTAGAGAGTAAAGTTTTTTTACTTCATTCTGGTATTCAGTTCCTGTCACCTAGTATTATAGTTAGATATAGAATGTCCCCTGAAGCGCGCAGGGTTGATATAGTTAAGTCATGATGGTTGTATAAGTTCCTTGTAATGAATTTATCTGGGAGTAATGTAGGTAGTAGGGTGTGACAGGAGTAGGTAAATTCTTGGGGGTGTGGCCTTCGGGATTGTGCTTGTATCTCTGAATCTCTTTGCTTGTTTTCTCGCTTCAATTCCAGCCTTCACAATGTGAGAGCAGAACTTTGTGTGCTCTATTCCTGCTTCCCACTGCTATGACTTAGATCCATAGACCCCAACTTTATATTACATTTTTCTGAACCCATAATCTCGAAAAACCTGTGAGCAATATATCTTCCTCTAAATTGTGTTTTGATCATTTGGATTATAGCAGTGAGAATGTTGGCCAAAACACTTAGTAAACTGGAAATTCAGCTCAATCTTCTAATCATTAAACATGGTGGCTTCCATTATGGAACACTTTAAATCTATTATGTCATCATTTTTGCAGATGGGAAACAATGCAATGCTAAAGAACTTAAATAATTGACCTAAGGTTATTCTGTAAGCATCATGGATGAGATTCAAACTCAGGTTTATCAGACAAGTATAGTGGCTTAACTCCTGACCTCCATTTTTACTTGCCATCTGCTTTTAAGACAGAACTTCTTGTCTACTATTTCCTGTTTTACTAACCCAAATTGGTTAACATGCTTCAGGAACTGAGGTTTTGACAGGGATGTCAGGGATGAGCTCTCAGTCCCCAAATTCCAGGGTAAGTAAATATTCCTCTGAGTCATGCTCTCTTTCCTAAGGTGCCATTCATTTATCAGCTTGCATACAACCAGGTCAAAATTGATATCCAAGCAATGAATCAGGACATTTTCCTGACTCAGATCTTTGAGCTCCCCATCTCTTTATTGGGAGAGGCTACAATTTTTCCTTTCTTGACTTAAAGTCTTTGCACCATTAACCTCATTTACTCCTGTCCCCTCCCTCCCTTAGCCCCTGAATTTCTGCCTGCCTGCCAGTGTCTTTGCTGCTCTCAAGCTTTTTGTCTGGCTCCCAGCTTTTTATATGCCATAAATTCTATCCCTTGAGTTGGATTTCCTCCAGCGATGCCTCTAGTTGCTTGAGTGTTTCTGTAATGCAAAGATGAGCAGACAATTTCTCTGCTCAAAGTCTACAGTGGCTTCTTTTCATAAAGATCAGTGGCCAAGACCTGATGAGTACCTTATTTGCATAGTGTAACTCAGTGCCTCATCACCCACTCCACCCCCTAGCCAAGACACAAATTAAAAAGGTCTAAGATTAGGCCAATAATAATAATTTAAAAACTATCCTGTGGAATTCTAATGATGATACAGCTCAATGGAATATATTTAATCCAGGACCAATACACATTTAAGTCCTCTGTCTTGTCCCAGTCTAGATTCAAACTTCTTTACACTCTACATTAAACCTAATCCTTGGTTCTCACCCCACTGTACCCCAGGACTGCTGGATTTTGACACACTGATATTTTTGTCCTTCTTTGCACACCACACTCTTTCTACCTCTACACTTTCATATAGCATACTATACTATATAGTAAACTACTGACAAGCACACCCTTCCAAATGTACTTCAGCCTTCAGGTTCCTGAAAAATTATCTACCATCCTTACAGACTGAGTCTCTCACTTTCTTTGATATACTTCTTCTGGTGACCATAGTTTGCTTATTTTACATGCAATTTTCCATTTATAAATAAATATATTTATCTATAAAATAATCAAATAATAAGACTTGTGCATCACAAAACTGATGTTGTGCTGGAGACATAGCTCCTCTTTTGAAGTGCTTTACCCTTACAATGTGATATGTGACCTCCTTACAACAGTTTTATAAAATAGGAAAATCAAACATGAGCCTTCCTTTAGAGATAAGGAAAAAATTTGATTACCCCACATCACACAGAAAAATTATGTGAACTAAGTTTGCTCACTTCAGTGGATCAACATATGTGATGTAGGATGTACTATGTAGCATCTCATGATGATATACTATGTGACAGTCCAATGAATACAACTTATTTATACCATTAAACAACTCGTATTAATAGAAGGGTCATATAGTAATTGTACATATAGGACATTAAATCTTTATTTAGCAATGTGATAAAGTATACTATAAGAAGTCATAATTATATTTATTAATACTTATGTCAATTAGAAAGAAAGCATTAAACTGGTCTTTTGGTTATAATCTAAACTCTGAAAACAGGCTAATAAACCTCTGAATCTCCAACTATTGCCCTTTTCACATTTTGATCAAGAGGATGATTATAACATCTTGATTTCTGTTCAGTAGGTTTTCAGCAAAGTTCTCTTGAGGCCTCAGAAGCTGAGGCAAATCAAAGAGCAGCTGCATCTGGGAAAGTGTTAGATATCAAAGAATTACCTAAATTCATATTCCAAGGCCATTCTTCAGTTTATTCAACAGCTTCTGGAGATAACAATTCATTAATAAAATACCATGATCTCATTCTATTCATTGTCTTGTAATTTCAGAGTCAAAAAAGTGAGTTTAGACATAATTCTTCAGGAAGTATGATAAAGATTACATTTGATAATACTTTCTTAGTTTAAATGTAAATACCCAGAATTTTACTTTCAGAGAAAGAGATCTATTATTATTCCAGAAAAAAATCTCCATGAAACTCAAGTACACAAGGATTAGTTTTAGCAATTAATGGAGCTTCATAAATGGGAGAGATAAAAGCCTGCTCTTTATCATAAAGTTTTCCTATTCAACCAGCTATCAACAATCCTAGATTTTATTATACTAAGAAAAAAATCAAATGCCCACTAATGCTGGTGGGCAGGACATTAGTTGAAACCCCTTATATCATATAACAGTTAGAAATCCATTTGCCGCATCAATAAAAATACTATTTTTCAGATGGTAAAAATCAATAAATATATGAATTATTCTATATAACCAGAATAGCAGAGGTAGTATGGGATTCTAAAGGGTGTGTTTGCCCTATATGTAGAGTCATTAAAGATCCTCAGTTCTTCCTGTATTTTTATTCTTCCCTCCTTGAAAAGATACCTCTTCAGTCTGTATTGTGAAGTAGATACAGGTCTTGTAGAAATACATGCAGAGAGAACAATATTCAAATAAAGGAGTGGAATTATATTTTTCTGCATCTATCTTTGGAATGGAAAGAAATTCCTCAGACTATCACCCCAGTGACTATCTTTCACACCTCATTGGTCAGAAATATGTTGCATAAAAATTCTACACAGTTACAAAAAAGGATATAAGGGTCGGGGAGTTAATCACAAGGTTCAACAGATGCCATAGCTCGAGAAATTTCTCTGATTCAGTGTAGTGCAACTCAGTACTCATATAAAAATGGAGCAGATTAAAGGAGGTTCAAGTATGTAAGTAGATCAGGGATAACACAGGATATTTAATAAAATTACCATCATATGTATGGATAGACCTACAGTAAGGCTGTAGTACCTTCTAATGTTAGGTTCTATCCACATAGGTGAAATTCAGAACTTAGTTTATCATTGGATATTGGCTTTTTCAGCAGCAGCATATAATGCCATCTTGACATCATACAACACAAGGAAATATATATCCTTTGCTTTATATTGAATGAAAGATTTATCTCTTTCAAACCATTAGATATATAAAGGATGAAAAGCACAAAAAGTTCTCTTTCTTCCAGGTGTGGTGGCACATATCTATAATTCTAGTTTGGGGAGGTTGAGAAAGGAGGAGCACAGGTTCAAGGACAGGGAATGGTAAGTTAGTGAGACCTTTTTTAAAATTAAAATAAAACTTGCCTTTTTTTCAGTATCACAAAAAGTTCTTTTTCTTTTATTCTTTTCAGCTCTTTTTTGAGTAAAGTTTTGCTCACATAGCGTAAACAAGATATACTTTAACTGAAGAATAAAAAGATGAATCTTTAATTAGGGTAATGCAAACATAAGTTCCTATTGATACCAACAAGGAGAACAATTTAAGGTTTAACAACTTCACCTACAGAAAATATGAATTGAAAGGGAGAGAGGAGAGAGAGGGAGGGAGAAAGAGAGAGACAGTGAAGCAAAGAGAGAGAGAGAGAGAGAGAGAGAGAGAGAGAGAGAGAGAGAGAGGTATGAAGCTGTTCATACCGTTCAATTAAGCATGGATTAAATTGGAACCAGGGGCCAGGCATGGTGGCGCAAGCTTGTAATCCCAGTATGTGTGAGGCTGAGACAGGAGGATCTATGTTTGCCTCAACTACTTAGTGAGGCCCTTTGCAATTTAGTGAGACCCTGTTTCTTACCCCTTTAATTCTGATGCCCTTTCTTTTCCCTCTGTAAGGAACAATATCCAGCTCTTACCACAATATAGGAATAGAGTCTTCTTCCAATACAATAGAAAAATCTCATAATACTTAATATTAGATTACTAAGAAAGGTGATGTCTTAGTTGTGGGAAAAATAAACATGGGTTAAATGCTACTCTGATCCCTCCTAACAAAGCTTTAAATAAATATTAAGTTACTTCCAAGTAGTTTAAATGCATACAGGAAAAAAACCTCAAGAATATTTATAAAATAGCATTATCCTTCTGTATATATGGTTTCTGCATATAGGAATTTAACCAGCCACACATTAATATATTAAAAAAATTATAGATGTAAAATTAATTATTCCCTGAATAATACAAAAAGTATATATAACATTCCATTTTTATTCACTGAAAGTAATCCAGAATTTATTTAAAGTATAAAGAAAACATAGACATTATGTTCAAAATACCATATTATTTTGTATAATAAAATTGAGCATCTGTAGCATTTTGTTTTCCACAATGGTTCCTAAAACAAATTTTTCACCAATAGTGTTGGACAAATGTACACAAATATTCCACAAATTAACATATAAAACTCACAAGATTTTGCAAACAAAAAACTCTCAGGAATGCAAAAAACCTGTAAATCATGCCCCACAACTAGAAGAAAAATGACACAGATGATGGAATTATTAGATACTGATAATAAAAGAGACAACTGAGCCACATGCATTTCCAAACTAGAGAAAATTCTGAACATGTCATCTCCAGAGACATAGAAGTTATGTTAGAGAAAATATCAGGCTCTAGTAATATAAATTGTAGTATCTGAGACTAAAGTTGTACTAAGTGAGATTAGCAGCAAATTAGGCATTCCAGAAGAAAGGAATTGGTAAATTTGAAGATAGCAATACAATTTTTCCAAAATAAAACACACAGAGAGAAAACCCACCAAGTGCTGTGTATGTATATTACTATCAGTGTCAACTACATTATGATGTGAGACTATAATCCACCAATAAAGATCATAAAAATAAAACATATAGAGAAAGAGGAATGAGAAAATATATGAACAGAGCAGCCATAAACAGTTGGACTTAATCAGCTTAATATATCTTTAATTGAAATCCCATAGAAGAGAGAGATGGAAAAATGTACTTTTACTTGGAGGTCATAATGGCTGAAAATAATATAAATTCAAGAAAATCTATAATTTTAATGTCCAATAAGTTCAGTGAGCCTTCAACATAAGAAACATAAAGATAACTATAGCCAAGGACAACCTCATCATATATATTAAAACCAAAGATAAAGCTACATATTAAAAACCATAGAGAGAAGAAACATTATGTAAA
Organism: Muscardinus avellanarius; assembly: GCF_963383645.1. Taxonomy (NCBI): domain Eukaryota; kingdom Metazoa; phylum Chordata; class Mammalia; order Rodentia; family Gliridae; genus Muscardinus; species Muscardinus avellanarius. Next base: position 196,861,862 of record NC_137786.1, on the reverse strand, counting down.
AAGGTGAAAAACACAAGGAATATGTAAGATTTTTATTGAAAACAGTGTAGATGAGTAAACAGTTAACTAACAATAAAATAACAAAAAAGAAAACAAAATCTTCTGTCAATACTTTAACAATATTGGTTGTGCTAGCCAGCACAATCAGGTAAGAAAAAGTAATAACAGATATTTAGATAGAAAAGGAAGAAGTAGTCTTTGTTTTTGAAAAATTTACATAAACATTAATAAAGAGAAATGTGACTTAATTTGCAAATTAAGCTACCAATAAAAGGAAGAATGAGTTTACCAAGTTTGAAGAATACAAGACTATTATGTAGAAAATGTTTCACTATTTTAGCAAAAATCAATTGGAAATATAAAACTATAAATGTCATCTATAATAGTATCACAAGTATAAAATAACTAGAACGAATCTAACAAAAGATGTGTGCAACATAAGTAAAAGAATAAATGTACTTTGTGTATGGATAAGAAGACTCAATATTGTTAAAATGTCAGTACTGCTCTATTTAGTCTATAGATTTAATTTAATATCAGTTAAAATCTAAGAAGCATTTTTGGGAAGAAATTGATAAGTTGATTTTAAAATTCATGTGGAATATAATTATTTCTTCCCTGTGATGATAGGAGATAAAACCCAGGACCTTATTCATGCTGGGAAAGCATGCTACCTCTGAGTTATACCCCAGCCCAACAAAATAATTTTGAAGGAGAAAAACAAATTTAATAAATTTATATTACCAGATTTAAAACTTAGTCATTACAGTTACCAGGTAATTAAGACAGTGCAATTGCATTTAGACACTTTGGTCGATGGAACAGAATACAGTCAAGAATCATACTGATATCCATATAAATAACTGGGTCTTATAAAAACGCAAATATTATTTTGCAGAAAAAAACTGTTTTCAACGAATGGTACTGGAAAATTTGGACACCCATGTGCAACAGTATAAAGTTATGTACTTCAAACTATATGCAACAATTTGCAAAAGATAGATCATAGAAATAAGCATAAAAGGCACAACTAATACTTCTAGGAGAAAACATAGAATAAAATCTATATGACATTGGATTAGGCAAAAGTTTCTAAGATATGACACTAGAATCATTAGGTATAAAAAAATAAATTCATACACTGGCCTCCAAAATGAGTAATTTCTGTGCTTAAAAAATCCTTAAGAAAATAAACATAATATATTTATATACATATATATCTGTGGCTAATTTTTGTGGCTCTCTAAGTATGTGTGTGTGTGTGTGTGTGTGTGTGTGTGTGTGTGTGTGTATGTGTGTGTGTGTGTGTGTGTGTGTGTGTGTGATGTTGGAGATTGAACTCAAGGTTATTCTACAGTGGAGAGATACCCCAAGCTCTTTTATTTATTTATTTTTGTTTTGAAATGGCATCTCACTAGTTTGTCAAAGTCTTGCTAATTTTCTGAGGCTAGTGAACTTCTAATCCTCCTGTCTCAGCTTTCCAAGTACTGGGATTAAAAGCATGCACCACCATGTTTGGCTGTTAATCATATATTTGATTAAACAACTTGTATTTAAAGTATACTATTAATTCTCATATCTCAATAATATAAAAATCTCTTAAAATAGATAAAGGTCTGAAAACACATTTCATCAATATATGAGCACATAAAATATACAAACTTCCATTACTAATTATAGAAATAAAAATTATTACCATAAGATGTTATTATGTATTTGTCAATAATGGTGAAATTTAAGACCAACCATGCTAGGCAGGTGTTTTGGATATAGAGCATGGAGGATTGTGCTGAGATATACTATTGCATCTTCAATTTTACATACCAATATTTCTTTGGTTGCCTATAAAATGCAATTGATTTTTATATTGATTTAACATCCTACTGTTTTGCTACGCTTATTATTTCTATGTTTCTGTAGATTCCATCAGGTTATCTACATCTACCTACTATTTTGGAAAGGATTTTGAGGCTCCATCTAGGTTTACCTATAATGAGAGGTCTGCTCATTAGTGATGCCTGTCAGCAAACCATAAAAAGCAGTGGAAGCAAACATCTACCTATTTTTAGTCCAATTTAACCCAATTCCTCCTGTATGTAATGAATAAATTTAAGCCTCAGAAAGGTAAAGTATGTGGCAGGACTAAATCAAAGTCATAGATTTCTCTTCCATTTAGACACAGCTTTTATTATGTTTTCTAGTATCTTCTCATCAAAGCCTGGCTAAAATGTCATTTCTTTCAGATATCATTTATTTCCAGATTGAATTTCTTTCTTTAGGTCTTATGGATAAATAATCATACTTTTATTATAGAATTAAACCAAGAGGCATTTTACCTTTGAGCTACATTATAGCCTATTACTTTATTTATTTATGTAAATTTTGAAACCTTATTTCAGTAAGTTGCTGAGGCTGGCTTTAAATATGGAATCCTGCCGGGCGTGGTTGTACATGCTTGTAATCCCCATGCTTGGGAGGCAGAGACAGGAGAATCGCGCAGGTTCGAAGCCAGCCGTGCTGGCTTAAGAGACCCTGTTTCCAAAAATATAATATATATATATATGGAATCCTATGTTTCAGCTTCCCAAGTACTAGGATTAAAGGCATGTACCATACACCTGGTCTTAGCCCATATTTGTATTATACTTATCTTAGAATGTTTTTCCAATTACTAAAAGTAAATCTTGTTTAGATGGAAAGAAATATAAACTTTAGATGTAAAAAATCACAAACTATATTATTAATGGCTCCTGAACTTAAAGTCGTATCCCTCAAAAATATATCTTACTATAGCCAGTGCAATAAGGCAAAAGAAGAAAATCAAAAGAGTACAAATAGGAAAAGAAGAAGAAAAACTATCCCTGTTTGGAGATTGCATGATATTATGCTTGGAGGACCCAAGCTTTTAGAACTGATCAAAAAAATTCAGCAAGGTGTCTGGATACAAAATCAATCTTAAAAATTCAGAAGCTTTTCTGTATGTCAACTGTGAATCCATTGAAAAAGAATTATAGAAAATATTTATACTCACGTTATCCCCCCAAACAATAAAATACTTAGGAATAAACCTAACAAAGGAGGTAGAAGACCTCTAAAAGGAAAATTAGAAAACATTGAGAAAAAGATATTGAAGATGATCATAGAAAAGTGGAATTAAGAACTTCACATGCTATTGGATAGCAAAATAAATATCAAAATGGCCATTCTTCCAAAAGTGATCTATAAACTCAAAGCTATACCCATTAAATTACCAAGGCCATTCTTCAAAGACATAAAAAATCAGTCCTTAAGTTCATTTGAAACAACAAAAATTTCAAAATAGCCAAAGTAGTTCTCAGAAATAAGAACCATGTACAGAAAAATCATGTACATGTACAGAAAAATGCATGTCATATACAGAAAAATGCACGGAACTGGAGAACATTACGCTAAATGAGTTTAGTCAGTCACAAAGAGTAAAATGTCAGATGTTCTCCCTTATATGTGAAAGCCTGGAAGAAAACAGGACATAGGAGTGACTCCAGACAAAGGAGGAGAAACCTTAGACCAATAACGAAGGCAACCTAACTGAGGAAAATGGGAAGGGGAAAGAGATAAACACCTCAATAGACAAGATATTCATACATAAATTAATCAAAATAAATCACTATTCTAAGCATGATAAGGAGGAAAAGGGGAGGGAATAGGGTGCAAAGTGGGGGAAGAATAAATGAGTGCTCTGTGCATATCTATTATCCTAACCTTCATCAAGATGTATGGTTAAAATGCACCAATTAAATAAAAAAGATGTCCTAAAGATTCAAAAATAATACATAGTGATTAAAGGGTAATAACCACATACTACATTGTATTTTACTCATTTCTATGTCATATCTTCCTATTCTTTATAAGTCTCACTTTTTCACTAATTAAAATAATATGGTGAGATCTTAATACAGTGCTTATCTTAAATCTTTGAATTTCAAAGTCTTTATTAATCAAAAGCTTGAACCTCTGAAGAAAACCATCATTGATATAGACCTTTAGGTGTATATTTTTAGGCAGGTAGTTTCCCAGTGACACTAAAAATGAGGTTTTGTATATTTACATATATATACAATAAATGATACATGTTATAAATGCTATATATACATATATAGAGATTATAATATCTATACTATATATACTATATATATACTATTTTATATATGTATGTTACTCATGTACTTATCAAACTTTCTACTTTGAATCCTTTTCACAAGTTTCTACTCTCTGGACTAGAGTTATTATAAAAATGGACATTATTCAATAATAGAAATTATAGTTTTTGTTATATTAAGGTAAGAAAAAGTATTTACTTACAGTTTATTTAGTGTTTAAGTAAGGAAATCATACACAGTACATGAGACTATTAAAGTTATTTATATTATTGACCTATATGGTCAATTTTATTTTTTTGTGTTAGAGAGTTTTTAATATAAATAAAAATTTATGCATCCAGAAAAATTTAAATTCAAAGAAGTACACAAAAGAGACCTTGTTTAACCAACTGAGCAAAAATAATATCCAAACTAAGTAAGGAACATGTATTGTGCAATATCATTAATATCTACCAGACAAATGGTAATACTATATTCATTTTTTGTAAATATGAATGTGTGGTAAAATAGCATTTTATTTCTAGGTATCTGTGCTATAATGCTTACCAAAGCCAGGAAATGACTTTTGTCATTTTCTATACAACATCTTCAGAAAATATCTAGCCAAGAAATGCCAGAGAAGAGATATAGAAGAGATATAAAGTGTATAGATCATTACTTTATCAGGGTTGGCCACCTTCTTTCCTTTCCAATAAAATCTGCTTGTACCACTCTCACACATAAAACACATGAAAATCAATTTCTCTAAAGCTTAGCTGGTAGATTTGCTAAAAACAAATCTAAGGTCAATTCTCAGGGCTCAATCACTTAATATCTATGACCTGGGCTAATTACATCCTACCTTTTATTTGCAAATTGTAGATAAAACTTTCTATTTTGCATATATTACATTTATAAATTATATAGGTAAGATTCTAATACTGGTAAACAAAAGTAATAATGACTGTATATTTGATTTGACACATACGATAATTAAGTGAAAGGTTTTTAAATTACCTGGAGAAGAGGCATTTCATTTGATTGCTGTTTTGCTCTCCCTTACCCAGTCCTCAAGCACAATTGATGTTATGAGCCTTTGAATAAATGGGCAGGGTATGGTAGTGGCCTATTGTAATGTTTGTGAGTTTTCAGTTACAGAGTAAATTACTCCTTTAGAATGCAGGTGCCAATGTACAAGGTCAATGACCGCATTACAAACTCCCTATGTGAAAGCTATTGAACTGTAATATCCATCACAGAGTACAGTAGGAAATGGTTTGACCTTTCCTTGAATAGTAGTTACTGGATCAAATTATTTTTCAGCTTGAAAATAATTGTAGATCTCAGATGCCCATTTAAGCTACTGCCTCCTGAATTCACAACAATCCTTCATGCCCCTATTGCCACTGTTGGTAATCTTAGGGAACAGCAGTAGAAATGTACAAAAGTAACATGTAGGGATGTAATGACAGAAATTTTAGATTCAAATTACCTTAACATTACTCTGGCTCTTTTTTTGTCTTATTAATTTCATGGCCTCTATCAAATTATTTCCCTAAATCAATACTGACATAAAGTTTCAATAAAACTATTATTGCTATTATTATTATTATTATTATCATTATCATTATTAATTATTTTGGTGGTCCTGGGGATGGAACCCTTTGACCTTCAGGCTACACTCCCAGACCTATTTTTTATATTTTATTTGGAAACAGGGTCTCTTAAGCCAGCCAGGCTGGCTTTGAACCTGCGCGATCCTCCTGTCTCCACCCCCCATGCATGGAGATTACATGCATGCACCACTATGCCCAGCGTTAAAACAATATTATTTGAAACATATTGTTTTCCAGTTTCACTTCAAAAAGGAAAAAATATCAGAAGTTATTATTCCAAGACGTTGCAACAAGGAAAAGTGGGACAAACTGAAATCAATGACTTTTTTTAGGCTTAGTAGAAACTTGAGGTTTCTGGACAACACTCAGCCCCGTAGTCTGAAGAGATAGGCACAACTAGAGAGATGCAGCTTACCTGGAACAAGAGCTGAGGGGTCATACCAGGCTGGAACACTGAAGTGGTAATTTTGATGAATTACAGCAGGCTAAGAATTTGCTTGAAAGTGAGAACGTCCTGGTATCTGCAGTCCAATGGGGATCTTTCTACTTTCATAGAATTTGCCATTATGACCTCTAATAGGTCCTCCAGAAGATCCATGTAAGCAAGAAAGATCTCCAAGTGGTTCTGTGGGAGAAGGGAAGAATAAGTGTTGTGAAATACACATAGAATATTTTCATTCACAGAGACCTATTCTCCAGGAGAAAGGACTTTGGCAGTACCTTCTCAGGGGTGGAGGGAGAGGAAATACCTCCTCTAACTCTGATCCTTCTAGGCTTTATGTTTATCAAAAAAGGGGTAATTCATTTTCAACAGGATCAAGTGGAAATAATAATACTGGTTATACTGCAGCCCAAGTAGGGTTGGGGGAAAGAGCTACATCACTGGAGAAAAACTTGTGAAGGTCACAATGTTAAGAAACAATTCCACTAAAAGACAGATTATATTGTAAAGTTAAATCACCTACCTCCCTTAGAACTGAACCAAAAAGCCTTTAGCAAAATGACAGTGAACTATAGCTGAAAAAGATGTGTGACATAGAAGGTCTCAAAGGAGGAATATTTAGGAACGTCCAAAGACAGTAAGAGAGAGAAAAAAGGACTCTAATATATCTTGAAGCCTCTGGCATCTATACCTACAAGAAACACTTAATGTGCTTAACACCTCCCCATATTAACATGAATCCTGACGCCAAAAACTTATTTACCTCAGATAGTATTTCTCAATGTAATTATGTAATGAAAGAAACAATAGTCTAAAGAGATGAAACAATCATTAGACCCGAGTTCAGAAGATAGACTTAACAGAAAGAAAAATTTAAATAACTAGAAGTAATATGATAATTGATAGAATGAAAAACATAAGCAGCATGTAAGACTAAATGAGTTATATGATCAGAGATAAAAATGTTAATGAGTAGCAAATGCTTGAAATAAAAAAAATGCTATAAAAGAAGAAAAGAATGCTTTTGATAGGCTCATCAGTAGACTGACAATGCCTAAAAGGATCACTGAGCTTGAAAATAGGTCAGTGTCAACTTTCAAACTGAAATGCAAAGAGAAAAAATGAAAACAAAAAATGTTCAAGATATGTGGCATAATACCAAAAAGTATAGTGTATTCATAATTATATTTAGTACTTTATTTTATTGAGTGCATGGCAATTTTACATTATATTGGGAATACAGTGTGCTAAAAAAAAAAAACATGCACACAACTCTTGTACTCCTCACAGGGTCCTTACCCTCTCTCACCCCACAAGTCTTTGAGATTGGAACTGGCAATTTTGTTTACGTTCATGGCATTATTTTCATTATGCTTCTTAGTGACTTCATCCTTCCCCTGCCTTCCCGAGTCAGTCTCATTCAGTCCCCTAGAGTCTCTACTCATCTCTCTGATGTTGCCCTTATTTCTGAGTATCTATGTGGAATATAGAGAGAGCTCAAACAGCTTAAATTTAAGATAGAAACTAACCAAATTAAAATGGGCAAGTGAACTGAATAGATTCTCTTCAAAAGAATAAATATAAATGCCCAACAAATATATGAAAAAATGTTCATCATCTTTAGCCATCAGGGAAATGCAATTCCATACTATACTAATATTTTGTTTCAATCCAGTTAGAATAGCAGTCATCAAGAACACAAATATTAAGTGCTGGCAAAAATGTGGGGAAATAGGAATCCTATTACACTGTAATCCTATCACACTATTGTTTGTACTGCAAACTAGTGCAGCCACTTTGGATATTTCTCAGAAAGTTGGGAATAGAACTACCATAAAACCCAGCAATATTGCTCCTGGAAACGAAATTAAATAAGAATATTATAATCAACCTAATCAATAAATGGGCAACTGAATTGAATAGACACTTCACAAAAGAAGATATACAAATGGCCAATAGATACATGAAAAAATGTTCAACATCATTAGCCATCAGGGAGATGCAAATCAAAATTATGCTTGAGACTCCATCTAACCCCAATTAGAGTGTAAATCGTAAAGGAATCAAATAACAACAAATGCTGGTGAGATTGTGGGGAAAGAGGAACTCTTCTAACATTATTGGTGGGAGTGCAAACTAATTCACCAATATGAAGATCAGTGTGGAGATTCCTTAGAAAATTGGGAATGGATCCACCATATGATCCAGCTACAACACTTCTGGGTATCTTTCCAAAGGGTTTGAAATCAGAAAACTACAGTAACATATCCATACCCATGTTTATAGCATCACAATTTGTAATCGCCAAAATATGGAACCAACCTAGATCTCCATCAACAGATGAATGAATTGCAAAATTATGGGAAATACACACAATGGAATTCTACTCAGCTATAAAGAAAAACAAAATCATGTCATTTGCACAAAGATTGAAAGACCTGGAGAACATTATATTAAGTGAAATCAACCAAGTACAGAAAAAGAAGGGACATATGTTTTCTGTAATATTTCCAAACACTGAATAAATAAATCAAAGAAGACTTTAGGTGATGGAAAGATCTTCCATGTTCATGAATAGAAAAAATAAATGTCAACAAAATGACCATATTTCCAAAAGTGTTCTACAGATTCAATACAATACCCATTAAATTACCAAGATTATTCCTCACAGATGCAGAGTCTGTAACTTAGGTTGGAACAACAAAAAACCCAGAATAGCCAAAGTAGTTCTCAGCAAAAGAAATCTTTCAGGAAGAATCACAATACCTGACTTTAAACTATACTACAAGGTCACTGTAATAAAACCAGCATCCTACTGGCACAAAACAGATACATAGACCAGTGTAGCAGAATAGAAGATTCATAAATAAACCTACACACTTACAGCCAATTAATTTTTGACAAAGGGGTCAAAAAAATACCCTGGAAAAAAGATATCCTGGTTCAACAAATGATATTTGCAAAACTGGTTAACTACATGCAGAAAAATGAAAATAAACCCCACTTTCTCACCCTCCACAAGAGAATATTCAAGATGGATCAAAAACTTGGAAATTATACCAGAGACCTTGAGATTTCATGAAGAGGGCATAAGTCCAACACTGAAATGCATAGGCACAGGTAAAAACTTTCTCAACAAGACCTCAAAGGCACAAGAAACTAAAAGATGAATCAATATGTGGGATTACATTAAACTGAAGAGTTTCTGTATAGCAAATGAAACTATCAAGAACCTCAACCGAGAGCCAACAGAATGGAAGTAGAATTTTGCCAACTACTTCTCTAATAGGGCTCTAATATCTAGAATATACAGAGAACTCAAGAAACTCAGCACTAAGAAAACAAATAACCCAGTCAAAAATGGGGAAATGAAATAGATACTTCACAAAGGAATAAATTTATGTGACCAATAAATGCATGAAAAATATTAAATATCATTAGCAATCAGAGAGATGCAAATCTAAACTACTCTGAGATGTCACCCAGCTCCAACTAACAACAACAAATGCTGTCAAAGATATGGAGAAGTAGGAACTCTACTACATTGTTGGTGGGACTGCAAATTAGTGTAACCACTTTGGAAAACTGTATGGAGGATCCTCAGAAAAATGGGAATGAACTTACTATATGATCCAGCAATACCACTTCTGGCTAACTACCCAAAAGAATGGAAACCAAAATACCAAACTAATGCATGTGCATCTATGTTCATAGCTGCACAATTCACAATTGCCAAACTATAGAAGCAACCCAGATGTCCAGCAACAGATGAATTGGTTACAAAAATATGGAATATGTACACAATGGAATTTTCCTTAGCCTTAAAGAAAAAAACAATTACATCATTTACAGAGAAAAGGATGAAACTGGAGAACATTATGGTAAGTGAGATTAGTCAGTCACAAAAATAAGAAATCGGATGCTCTCCCTAATATGTGAAAGCTAGGGTGAAAATGGGTCATAGTAGGAACTCTAGAGGAACAAGGAGATACTGTAGATGAGCAAATAAGGTGACCTCACTGAGGGGATGGAATGGGGAGGAGGGAAATTCTCTATTGTTCACGATGTACATTAAAACATATCAAAGTCAATCACTAAGCCAAACATGAGAAGGAGGGAGAGGGAAGGAATGGGGTAGGAATTGGGTAAGGGCTAATTAGGTGGTGTGTGCATGTATGCCTCTACTGTCTTGTAATCCATTAAGATGTATGACTAAAATGCACCATAAAAGTTTAAAAAAGTAGTACAGCCAGGAGTGGTGGTGCATGCTTGTAATCCCAGCATTTGGGAGGGTGAGACAGGAGGATCACGGTTTGTGGATAGCCTCAGCTACTTAGTGAGGCCCTTTGAAACTCATTGAGACCCTATATCAAGATAAAGAATAAAAATAGGGCTTGGGGTGTAGCTTGGAGGTAGAATGTCCCTGGGTTTCCCAGTACCATTTGGGAAGAAAAATAAAACTGTATTTTTCACACATGAAATTACTGTTCATGTACAAAGTCCTAAGGAATTAAAAACAATCCTAGAACTTATTGCTAATAAGCAATACAGCAAGATTTTGACATAGAAGATTAAAATTATCTATATTATGATGTGAAACTATATTGAACCAATAAAATATTTAATAAATAAAAATCAATTTCCTTTTATCAGCTATGACCACAGTAATTCTCTTAAGTGTGATTTTGCTTTCTGTGGTTTCAATTATCCTCTCAAGTGTCTTAAAAATGTTATGAAGAAAATTCCAGAAATAAGCAATTCATAGGTTTAAAATTACATGCTATTCTCAGTAGCATGGTAGAAGAATCCTGTGCTGTCCTGCTTCATCCTACCCAGGATGTGTATGATACCTTTGTGTAATTGTCCATGATGTATTTTTACCCATCTCTAGTCAGTATCCATCTAGGTTATCAAATCTACTGTCATGGCGTTACAGTACTTGTGTTCAAATAAAGTTGATTTTACTTAAAGTACAAGAGTAGTAGTTTCTGACAATTCTAATATGTCAAAAGAAGCCATAAAGTGCTTCCTTTAGTTAAAAGGTAAAATGTCTTAGCTGATCTTACTGGCACACATCTGTAAACCAGTAGTTGAGAAGCTGGAACAGAAGAATCACAGGTTCGAAGTCAGCCTCAGTAATAGAGTGAGAGTCTCAGTAACATAGTAAGACCCTGTTTCAAAACCAAAAAATAAAAATGGTTAGAGGTGTAACTCAGGGGTAGAACATCCCTGCGTTCAATCTGCAGTAACCATCTCCCTCCCCATACACAAAAGTAAAATGTCTTGGCTTAATAAGGAAAGAAAAATAGTTGAATGCTAAGTTTGTTAATTAGATCTATGGCAAGTTATTGTTTTTAATCTTTTATTGTGCCTAATGTTCAAATTAAACTCTCATAAGTATATATGCATAGGGAAAAGCATAATATATATGCTATTATGTACACATATTATAAATATAGTTAAATTCAGTGCAATATACTTGCTGTTATATAATTGTGAAGAGAATTTTATACAAAATTAAGTATAAAGTTAAATAATGTGTAATTATATAATATAAAGAGATAACAGGTGAAAATAATGTGTAATTATATAATAAAAAGAGGTAGCTGAGGATAAGTTTAATAAAGAATAGTTAAGTGAATCCCTATTGAGCACAATTTAATTTTTGATGATTCAGATGCCACCTGAGAATCTTTGAAAGCTTTCAAGTCATCTTCATTATGAACATTAATTATTTCCTTAAATGTGATAAGCAGAATTTCACTATTACATACTTTTTATTATTGGAATGCCATTTTTAACTTATTGAAGACTATGAATTCTATTTCAGATTTTGAATTATATATATAAAACCAAGTTAAGTGTATTATCATTTTCCTATATTCATCTGTTGCTTGAACTAAAAGAGATGAAAAAGGATTTAGAAACTAGAGATAATTTTCTGCTATTACTTCCTTGAAGAGATTGTTGATCCCTTTGGTTTCACTTTCTTTTCCCTCCTCTACTCCAATTATTCTTAGGTTAGCTCTCTTAAAATGGGCCCATATTTCTTCAATATCAGATTCCTGCTGTAGGATATTTTTTTCTAGATTAGAAACTATGCGTTCATTTTTGTATTGTTCATCTTCTAAGAGCGAGATTCTGTTCTCCATGTGTTCTAATTGGTTGTTTGTGCTTTGAATTGAGGCCTTTACTTCATTAATTGCATCCTTTATCTCTTTTTGGCTCTCTCTGAGTTCTTTTCGAAGCACCTCTATTATTTCTACAGTTATTTTCCTGATTTGATCTTCTAGAAATCTCTGATTTTCAGTTTTATCGGGTTCTGATGTTGTGGGGTTGTGGGCATTCATTGCTCCAGTATTATTCCTCTTTCCCATGATTTCGGATGTTTGTGCCTTCTCTGGGTTCTTCCCTTGGGTCACTATGACTTCACTTAAGGTGTTCTGGATCTCGAGTCAGTAGTATCTCAGACCCCACTACTCCTTTACTGGGTTGTATCACAGAGTCTCCGACCCAGAGAGTCGATAGAGGCTGCTTTAGACTGTGGGGGGTGCCAGGTTGCACATTCTCCTATGGTGTGATATCTCTGCCACCGCCCCTCTCCCACTGGGTCAAGTCCCAGGGAGTACAGTACTTGGATTTCTCCTCTGTGGCCTGCAATTTGACTCACTGTTCTTGAGTACGCAGATGTAGCTGTACTGGCCTCGCTGAATTTGGTGCTGCTGCCGCCGGTGGCAATATGGCGCCGCTGCTACGCCCTCGGCTGTGGGGCTGAAGTTTTTCTTCTTGGTTTTGATTTCCACTCTGAATCCCTGCAGCGTGTGCTGAGCTCGGCCACTGGGAGCTTCAGATGCCCTCTGTGCCGAGAAATCCCGCCTGGCTGTTCTGCAGCGGCTCACCTCTGCTTGCTGTAGCCGTCCCGTGAATTCGCCGGTGCTGCCGGCATTATGGCGCTGCTGCTGTGTCTGCCGCGTCCTCGGGCGTGAGGCCGGTGTATCTCCTCTGTGGCTCTCTTCTCAGTCCGCTTTCTCTCTGGAGCCTGGTAATTTTTTTGTTTCTCTGGTGATGGTGTTTTCTGGCTATGAAAGGCGCTGATTTTGTGGTAATGGAGATTTGTTGTTAGCGGGGCTCTTAAGCCCCGCTTTTCTCAGTCGCCAACTTCCAGACATAGAGCAAGAGGTTGAAACACAGGTCCAGGAAACTTATAGAACTCCCTTTAGACAGGATCGGAGAAGAGGATCCCCATGCCACATAATTGTCAAAATGACCAATGGGGAAGCCAAGCCTTAAAGGCAACAAAAGCAAAGGGCCAAGTGACATTCAGAGGCAAACCAATTAGAATCACTCCAGACTTCCCAAACCAAGTCATGAGAGCCACAAGGGCTTGGAGTAACATATTCCAAACTCTGAAAGAAAACAACTTCCAGCCAAAAATTTTCTACCCAGCAAAACTTTCTATCAAATTAGATGGAGAAATAAGAAGCTTCCATGACAAACAGAATCTGAAGGAATTTATGTCTTCAAAACCAGCACTAGAGAAAATACTCAAAGAGATTCACTACAAAGAAGAAATAGGTAACACACACCAGAACCAGAGAAACAAGATTTTCCATCCAACAAACAACTAAGATTGGTTATCTATGGAGATTCATTATTTATGTTAGTCTTTTACCTATCTCTAAATTGTATTGTTTGCCTTTATTGTTGTTAATTTTTAGGATTTCTAGTTGGAATATTAATATACCTTCAGATACAGCATTTGGAAATATTTTATCCCATTCTATTAGTAACTGTTAACTCTGTTTACATTGTCTTAGGATATACAATATTTTTTTTATTTTTTAGGGAGTTTGTATACTCTTCTGTTGTCTGTGTCATTGAAATCATAACCAAGAAATCACTGCAAATTTCAATGTTGTGAGGTTTTATGACCCAGATTTTCTCCTAAAAGTTTATAGTCTTAAGATTTATATTTAGGTCTTTTATCTATTCTGAGTTAATATTTATATATGGGATTAGGTAAGGGTCCAATTTTATTCTTTTCCATGTAATTATTATTTTTCAACAATATTTAGTTAAAAGATTATTATTTCCACCACCAAATGTTCGTGGAAACCTTGTCAAAAATAACTTGACAATATAGGGAAGAATTTAGCTCTAGGCTTTTATTTAACTTCAGTGGTTTATATATCTGCCTTTAGAATAGTACTACACTGTTTCAATTATTGTAGCTTTATATGGTTTGAAATCAGAAATTATATATCTTCTAGTTTTGTTCTTTTTCAAGATCGTTGTGGGTATATAGAGTCCATATTCCATATTAGGATAGATTTTTTTCTGAAAAATAAATATATAAATATATGATAGTTTCACCTAAAAAATAGAAAAAAATATTCTCTGGTAAGAAAGAAAGCAAAAAGAAATATTGAAATGTTATCTCTAAGTCATCAAAAGCTTGGTATCAGACAAATGAAACTGTTATGTGAGATTATCATTTTTAATTTTGCATAAATTGCCATAATACTAGATGTCAACCACTAAGCCAAGCATGGGAGGGAGGGATAGGGAGAGAATGGGGTGGGGATCGGGTGGGGGCTGACTGGGCAAAGTGTGCATGTATATCTACAAAAGTATGTATCCCACTATGATGTATGAATACAGTGCACCAATAAAAAAATTTTTAAAAAAAGAAACTAGAGATAGTTTGATGTAAACAGGAAAACCATCCTTAATGCCATGGATAAACAGTGATATACCACTTGTAGATTTTACCTGAGTCTATGTTTCAGCATGCTAAGTCATGAAGATGTCATTTGCCCTGTGAATAACATAGCAGGATTCCTTTAAATATTTCCATGAGTGAAATGAGAAACCTAGTTCCTAGGATATGTGTGATTACCTAACAAACATTTATCCCTGAGCTAATACAGGAACTCATATCTTCTTCCAAAAGAAATTTCCTCCCCATTGCCCTTTCCAAAACACTGCAAAAGAATAAAAACCCAGAGGTCCACGTAGGGAGCACAAATAAACTGAAAAAAGCACTAGAAATGAGGCACACATGAGAGCTAAGAGGATTACATCTGCTGCTGCCATTAAGACCTCAGAAATCCAGAGAAACTGTCTTTGTTGGTTTGGAAGAGAGAATTCAGTAAAAAGAAAAACTGTCATGGAATTTTGCATGTCTGGTGATGGGCAGATTCAGAAAAGGACTCTAGTAGTATCTGCGATTGTGTGGATTTAACATGACTTTTGTCAATTATGAAGAACATTAATCCACTTTACCAAGCTCAGTGCATTTGACCAAACACACTGATCCTATCAAATGATGCTAGGCTTTTCTTGTCCACACACACATATATAAGCACACACATATACACAAAATCAGGTATTCAATGAAGTGGGAAAAGATTATCTCATATCTCCAAGCAAAATATTTTTAGTCCTTGAAGACATCCATTTAAGTGTGAAGATGTCAAAGGGTAGTCAGGAATTACGATCTTCCAAAAACTCTAATTGGAGGACAGCTGCATTTCTTGCAATTTAAAAAAAAAATGAAGGAAACAAAGAAAAGAAGGGTGAAAATTACTTTTTCCTTCCTCTGTGCAGAAAATCTGTACTAGTTAATGTCCATCTTTGCTCTTGATAATACATATCCTTATCATTTACCATCAGGAGCAAGAAAATAACTTCCATATATTTGGATGAGAACTTTTCACCATAAAATGTCTTTGGACACACAATTACAAATATATAGTATTTTTAGCTCAAAGGCAGATAAGCTACTAGCCATAAAACCAATGCTCTATGAACCCACAGACACAAGAATAATTATTTCCTAGTAAGTAAGATAATATTTAAAACTGTTAACAGACTCCCTTGCCATTTTAGATAAGGTCTGTGTCTTCATCCAATTTAATGTTGCAAAAGCTAGTTAAATCAACAAATTATCAGACCCCTTCTGACTATTCTAGTTAAGAGTTTGACCTTGTTTATATTTTAAGCCTATTTGCATTCATGCAAATAAACCACTTACCATACTTGTACAATCAATTTTTTTCTTATCTTCTTTTCAATTTACTTGGATGGCAGCCTAAAAAGTCCTTGAAATTCAACATCAGTGGCTAAAGCTTGAAGCTAAACATTCCTGTGTACTCTAAAAATAGGCCATGTAATTTTATTTTAATTTCAGGTTACTAATTATGAAATATATGTTTAAAAAAGAGGATGTGTAGTAGAAGCAGAATTCGGGGGTTGAGATACTGTGTTTAAATACTGACACTGGCACTTTCTAATTATCAGACTTTGAGGAAGGATCTAACTAGAGTTTCTTTGTTTATAAAATGGTGGTGATACCAATAAAGTCTATACATCTTTCCAAGGGCAAAAATGAGGATAATCTGAGTTAAGGCATGTATCATTATTAGCATAATAACTGACAAAGTATACATACTCAGTAGATGACAGTTATTAATCCACTCCTGGCAGAAATGATATTCAAAATATTTTATATCAGTAAGACACAGGCACATTTCCATCAATGTGCTAAGTTTAAGCAACTGAGAAAGGGCTGTGAGCTTGTACAGGCTAAATATCAGTTCTGAATAATAGAAATGTAAAGCGAAGAAAATTGGAAAAGGCCACTGGGAAGATTCGACAAAACCTTTATTTTATGCTAGGAGAGTGCTTAAGAGAACAACCCTTCACCAGAAGCCAAAGTGCAAGAAACCTGAAAACCAGCAAACAACTTCTACACATTCTTCCTGTTTAGTTCAAACCATGAGCTTTCCTTGAATCCAAAGGTAACTGAGGTAGCTCCCAACTCAATCCAAAAGTCATATCTAAGATACATGAAATGTGTCAAGATAAGCTAATATTATGAACTATTCTAATAGTATATATTTTTAAATATTTGAACTCTTAGGATGACTCAGCAAAGTGGGATTATTTACCAAATTTAAATGCAAGGAAACTGAAACTCAAAAAAGTAAAGCAACTTACCTCAAAATCATAGAGTTAAGGAATGAATTTGAAAAACAGATCTAACCAATTTCATTCCAAAACTTTAGCCCTTTCTACTGGACTACTGATAGTAACTTAATTTGTCTTCCAGTTGCAGATTCTGGGAAGATACTTTCAATTTCTTGTCTGGTTAGCTTCAAAACTGTCTTGCTAAACAACAAAAAAAAAAATGGTTTTCTATAGACATGACTAACATTTTAATACAAAAGGCATAATCAAAGCCAAGCATCCAGAGCTTAAATTTCCCCCAGTCTTTGCTTAACCAAAACCTTCAACTTTTAAAAATTTAGATGCCCAAACATTTTATTTTTCTATTTTTATTTGGTGAATTTTATTTATGCCAAGGCTTAATGTTCCCCCTGCCCAATTTTTTTGTATTCTTTATTTTGAAACAGGGTCTCACTGAGTTGCGGGGGGCCTCACTAAATAGCTGATGCTGCCCCTGAACCATAATCCTCCAGTCTCAGCCTCCCAAATGCTGGGATTGCAAGCGTGCGCCACCACGGCGGGCAAGATTTATTTAAATAAGAATATTTTATTGCTTATAAGAAAAACAGAGCCAGGCGTGGTGGCGCACGCTTATAATCCCTGTGCTTGGGAAGTGGAGACAAGAGGATCATGTAGGTTCAAAGCCAGCCATGCTGGCTTAAGAGACCCTGTTTCCAAATTTTAAAAAAAGTGTAAAAATAGGTCTGGGAGTGTAGCCTGGAGGTAGAAGGGTTTCCAGTACCACCAAAAACAAAACAAAACAAAACAAAGAAAAACAGAAATGTTGACAAGCCATTGCTCTATTTTAAAGTCCACTCCTTATTTCTGCCTGTATTCAAATAGCCCCCCCCCCCTTAATTTATATACCCAGACCTTTCAGCTCTTAATGGCCTGGATCTTTGGTGACTACTGACTGACTCTAGAGAAGAACATTTTCAGTAGTATTTGGTTCTAAAAACTCACTTCAGCTTTCCTACCTAGCTTCTGAATCTCATTTGCCACCATCTTGTATGGGACTCCAATAAAATATTCCATGGTTTTGTTCTCAGGACTTCATGTGATCTGAGATCTATTTTCTTAATTTACATAGGCTTTTTGTCTTGATCTTTAGCTAGTTGACTAATTGTCCAAGAATTCAGTGTCTTTGGATTTAGCTATTCTAGGCTTATGGGTATAAAATACCAGTACATATTTTATAATATGAAGAAGACAGATAAGAAGGCCAATATATTCAATACTTTAAAAGTAGCCCCTATTTAGGTTAAGACAGCATCTTTTGGAGGTAATAAATCATATTTCTTTCCCCAGATTTCTTTCTTTTTGTCAATCTTTTGCTTTGGCTGGGCCTTGTTTTGACCTTTGCTTATAAATCAGGCTGTAGTGAGCTCTACTGAAATCTTCACATGCCCCACACCAACGGCCAGCATTGGACCTTTCTTTTCTTTTTGCCTTTGCCTTTGGGACTGACTTGATGTATGTCTGTGACTAAACTCAATACTAACTCACTCTCTGAGACCACTTGGAAAGCTTTATCAGAACTCAAATAATAATTCCTTTACTGACAGTTTATTGAATTTGTACTTAATTCTATAAACTATTTTTCTTGGTTTTCCACATTAGTACCTTGAATTTAGGACTATTTGATTTTCTTTTCCTTAGAACCCTTCTACATAAACATTATTATTTTCTATATATCCTCCATATCATAGCAAAACTAAATGTTACTGTGTTGATGTATTTGCAACTTTCTCCTAATTCAGGTAATGCTTCCTTCAACTCATTAATGTTTAGACTTAAAAGTATAACAATAAGACACCAGGGTTTAAAATTATTATACAAGTCATTCTTGTTCTTTAATACAAGTAATAATTATTTAGAGTTAATAAGAACAATTTTTAAACATTTAGGTATTAGCTACATGGAAATACATAAAATTTGGAATAAGAAACAATTTTTAAATTTCTGAAAGTCACAAAACAAATGAAAATTGTTTTATTAGTTTAATGTTTAAAAAGACAATATATCATAGTTTTACTTACAAAAGTAATAAAATTCCAATAAAATACTATCAAGATTTCTACTAGAGCTAGAGAAGTTGATTCTAATCTTGGTATAAAAAATGAGAAAATATAGAATACATAGTAAAATGCTGAAAGAGAAGCAATCTAAGGGGAATTAATATTGTTATTTTCAAAATACACTCTAAAACCATGCCGGGCGTGGTGGCACACGCTTGTAATCCCCGCGCTTGGGAGGCGGAGACAGGAGGATCGCGCTGGTTCAAAGCCATCCTCGCTGGCTTAAGAGACTCGGTTTCCACATAAAAATGTTAAAAAATAAGTCTGGGAGTGTAGCTTGTGGGAGTGTATACCGGAAGTAGAAGGGCTTCCAGGAACCCCAGTACCACCCAAAAAAATAAAAATAAATAAATAAATAAAAATAAAACCTTGATTAAAAGAAAGTAGTACAGAAAAAGGCAAACAAACATTAATAAACTTGAGTAGCAAATTTAAAATATCTCCAAATAAATTTGGACATTTTATATATGATAAACATGGTGTATAAAATTCCTGGGGCAAACAGATTTTTAAATAAATAATATTAAGAGAACTGGGAAGCTATCTGAAAATGGATAAAATTACAACTGTAACTAATACTATGTACAAAAATAAGCTCCAAATACAGAAATTAAATGTTAAAAAAGGTTGTACTAGAAGAAAATATGACCCTCAAAAAAACAATCAACAGAGCCTACCTTATATACACTATTTAAAATTTAAAAAAAAATAAAAAGGGTTGTGTATATTATAGTTCAGAGTTAGAATCAGAAAAAAATGGAAGGAATAAAAGAAAGAAAGTGCTAAAACAATGATAGCTGCATGTTAGAAAAATAGAGATGTGTACTTGGAGAGGCTTATAATATCCAACCAAGGATATTTTAAGAACCAAAATTTGAAACAGTGAGCCGGGCATGTTGGCGCATGCTTGTATTCCCAGCATTTGGGAGGCTGAGACTGGAGGATTAGAGTTCGAGGACAGCCTCAGCTACTTAGGCCCTTTGCAACTCAGTGAGACCTGGTTTCAAAATAAAGAATAACAAATAGGGCAGGGGGTGTAGCTCGGAGGTCGAATGCCCCTGGGTTCCATCCCCATACCTGTGAAAAAAATAAAATAAAATAAAATAAAATAAAATAAAATAAAATATTAAAACAGTAATAGTTTATAATTGATTTATAAAGTAATAGTTTACAAGTATCTTGATTAAGAATCAATTAAATAGAGGACAAAGGAAGATATAATAGGAAATGTCTTGAGAGGCTGAAACAGGAGGCTCAAAGATTCAAGACCAGCAACTTAGCAAGACC
Organism: Muscardinus avellanarius; assembly: GCF_963383645.1. NCBI lineage: Eukaryota > Metazoa > Chordata > Mammalia > Rodentia > Gliridae > Muscardinus > Muscardinus avellanarius. Next base: position 196,841,311 of record NC_137786.1, on the reverse strand, counting down.
TTCAGCAATTTATTAAGAATTGTTTTTGAAAATAAAACAAAATAAGCCAGGTATGGTGGTGCACGCTTGTATTTCCCCCACTTGGGAGGTGGAGACAGGAGGATCACGCAGATTTGAAGCCAGCCTTGCTCGTTTAAGAGACCCCATTTCCAAATAAAATATAAAATAGGTCTGAGAATGTAGCCTGGAGGTAGAAGGGTTCCATCCCCAGTACCACCACCACCAAAAATAAATAAATAAATAAATAAAAATAAAATAAAATAAATAAATAATAATAATAATAAATAACAATAATAAAACAAAATAAAGAAATAAACATGGCTGAGGGAGGAGCTCAGAGTTAGCATGTTCCTGGATACAATCCAGACATTAATTGATTAATTAATAATTAATAAAAATGGTATTATATATAATTACATAGTAATTACCATAGCTAATGCATCTGGACAGAAATAATCAAAGGATACTAAAGATAAGAAGTGAAAATGTGATGTGAATCATAATGCCTACATGGTCTCAAAGTATTTATTCAATTTGTATTAGTTACAAAGAGAAAAGTATTCTTATTGAAAAATCTCGGCATTCCTTTCTCTCAAATAATGTTAGTAATAGCAGATCATGTGACAAAACAATACCATGTGCCTCTTGATACAGGGCTTAAAATGGATATAGCCCCATTTTCTCGCATTTCTGCCAAAAATGTATGCTCTGAATCTAAGCATGAGATAATATCAGATGAAACCAAGTCAAGAAATAGTTTATAAAATATTTGGACTGAGAACTTAAAAAAATGTCAATGTCTATTCATATCTTACTTGAAGATATTTTTCACTTTCTGTGCTATGTTTTAGATAATTTCTATGAATATGGATTTGCTTTCATTGATCTGTTCTGTTGCAATGTACAATATACTGAAAAGCTCCTTCCATGAGTATTTCATTTTATTTGTTTTTTTTTGTTCTATAATTTGAATTTATTTCTTTTCCATAATTTTTATTTTTCCACAGAAATTTCTCATCTCCCCTTTTATATGACTTCATATATTTACATATATATGTATATATTATTTTAATATTATTTTTTATTTTTTATTGAACATAAATGGTATACATTTAAACTATACTTGGTGCCCTCACCCCCACCAGCCCTGTTTTCCCTTCCCCCCTCCCACCAATGATTGTCCAGTGTAACCATGCCATATTCATAATTTTACATATATTCAATGTAGACCCTCATTAATCAAGTTCAGTCTTCCTCCTCCCCTATCTTTCCATTCAAGCTTTGCTGGTATTTCCATTATCTGGAGTCCCACTGGTATCTTCTACGTTCCCTATTTTGGGCATATTAGAGGGAACATATGTACCTTCTCTGTGCTTGGCTGATCTCACTTAACATAATGCTCTCCAGGACTTTCCATCTTCTTGCAAATGATATTATTTTGTTCTTCTTTATGGCTGAGTAGAATTCCATTGTGTGTATTTCCCAGAGTTTTGCAATCCATTCATCTATTGATGGAGACCTGTTGGCAGGAGTGCAAACTAGTTCAGCCACTATCGAGATCTGTGTGGAGATTCCTAAGAAAGCTAGGAATAGACCCACCATACAATCCAGCTCTACCACTCCTGGGTATTTTTCCAAAAGGGTTGAATCCAGAGAACTATAGTAACATATGCATATCTATGTTCATAGCAGCACAATTTGTAATATTCCTAAGTACTAATTCCAACATCTGTTCTCTCTGTATCTTTTTCTGTTGACAAATTATTATTCTACTTATGAGCCATATTTACCTGTTTCTTAGTATATCAAATACTTTTTTATTTCAAACTAGGAATGATACACACCACACTGAGAGGACACTTTATTTACTTCCTTCAGAGAATGTTGAATTTTGCTCTGATAACCTCTCAATTAAGCAGAGGATTAGCTTTATATAATTGAAGCCTGATTTTTTTTAATACTGGTGAGGATGGAGCTAGAATCCTCCCTATTCTAATGCTATTCTAGTATTACTATTAAAGTATGTCCCCTCTAAGATATCAGTGGAATAATGCCTGGGGTATTAACAGGTCTCTCCTCTCTAGCTGATCCTTGTACTGTGTCATTCCATTCACCATCTCTGTTTGGCTCATAGTTTTCCAGTAGCTGTTCTTTGCCATGCATTGCAGCTTTACTCTGTAAATGTTTAATGTTTGTTCCATGCCTCAAAGTCACTGCCATGCAGATTTCTGGGACTTCCTTTGTGCACACAATTCTCTTCCATATATGCTATCTAATCTGGCTAATTCTGGCTGCCTGACCATGAGGAGTTTAAGCTATGATCTGTTTGATCAACCAAGGAATATCACCATGCTCTCTGTTTCTGGTCCATTCTCCTCTTCAGCAATTTAGAAAGTAGTTCTAACTTTATGTGTGTTTACTCTCAAGCATCCCTGCTACTTTACAATACCATGAAACAGGTACTTATTTTTTTTTTTTACTTATTTACTTGTGGGTATCTGCTTGGAGACACTTTTGCCCCGCCCTCCCCCATTAAACTAGATACATGTTTTAGGTAATTCTACTTGATTTTCTGAATTCTTCTTGAAAAGAGTTTCTTATGGGCCAGGCTATCTATCTATCTATCTATCTATATCTATCTATCTATCTATCTATCTATCTATCTATATCCAAAACTTATGTTCCCTGTTATTGGTAAATGTTGAGCTCCCCAATAGGTTTTGAAATGGTATAATCTTGTTCTTTATGGCTGAGTGAAATTCCATTCTTTATGCATATATGAAAGTTTAGTTATCCATTCATCAATTGATGAGCATGTAGACAGGTTTATAATTTGGCTATTGCAAATTATGCTGCTAATGGATATGGATATATAAGTATAATTAGAATATTCTAATGTCACTTCTTTTGTGAAGATGCCCAGAGCACTGGGTCATATGGAAGTTCCATTCCCAATCATCTGAAAAATCTCCACACTTATTTTCAAAGCAACTGCAGTAGTTTGCAATCCCACCAACAGTGTAATGGAGGCTCCTATTTCCCCACATCCCATCAGCATTTATTATTATTCAAGCTCTTGTTGATTTCCATCCTAACTAGAGTGAGATGAAATCTCAGTGTAGTTTTGATTTTGTATTTTTCTGATTCCTAAAAATGAGAGGAGGAAAACAACAACAACAACAACAACAACAGAAACAATTAAATCATGTATCTTTAATCTATGTTGAAATCCTAGTCTCCAGGAACTTGTGGCATGGTGTTGATTGAAATTAAAATACAAGTTGTTCAGAACACTGAAGTACTAAAATAGGGCAGACCCAATGCAATATGCCTGTTTCTTTATAAAAATAGAAGGGACGAAGAAGTAGACACAAGGAGAATACCATGAAGACCAGAGGCAAAAATTGGAGTGATGAATCTGTAAATCAGGAAACACAAAGAATTACTGTAATGCCAGAAGCTAAAAGAGGGCAGAACAGATTCTTCCACAGAGCCTTCAGGGAGAACATGCCCTTAACAATACCTTGATTTTAAAATTTTACCTTCCAGATATATGAAAGAATAAATTTCTGTTGTTTAATAACCTCTCCCCACAATGATTCTAGTAGTAATACACACTCAACCCCCTCTCTTTCAATGAACATTATAAGATATGATTTATGTGATTAAATTGAACAAAAAGAATAATTTTGAAAAGAACTTGATAAAAGCCTCTTTCTGTTTCTCTTGAATTCAGATGTATAGTAGCAATTTCCATGCTTCAGTGTATAAACATTTCTTATTGTTGTTGTTATATTAGTTATACAAAGATTCTCAGAAATTCACAAATTTCAGGTTCTCCAAAACTTTACCCAACACTCTTATTACTATTATTTGTTTACCACTTGCCTCTATAGATTCTAAGATGCCCAATAAATGTTACTTGAGCAGAACTGAACTTACATGGCCTGAAGGGTATGAGGACAGTTTTAAAAACTCCATTAACTCTAAAACCATTTCCAAGATACTGACCAGGAAATCTAGCTTACCAACTCTTCAACACAAGTGTTCTAGGAATATAGAGGTGTCAATAAAATGTTATGCTTTTAAACAAGGTTCAATTCTCAACGACTTTATAAAGTACCTATAAAGGACTAACATAATCATTAAGAAAACACTGCATTTTTCACTAAATAAAACTATTTTTATAATGCAGATTCTGCATAAGCCAACCATAGTTTTTCAAACTAATGTGTGCAATTTAAGCAATCAGCAGGACAGATACTTTTCCAAAGTGGAGAATTGCTTATTGCATTCTAATAGCATTTATGCCTAGCTTCAGCTTAGAAATGATTGTTTCAATCACTGTGAATCCTTTACTTCCCTGTTTAAACCAGGTGTACAGTTTGATATGGCTGTACTCACAAGATGTAATATACACTTATACAGCCTTTCAAGTATTGGTAAGATTAATTTAGGAGATGAGACCATAAGGCAGCTGGATTTTGCCTTTTATTTTCTTTTTTTTCCCTCCTGTGTCCATCCTTTTCTTTGTTCTATAATATAGAACTTAGAGTTAAGAATATAACTTTTTGTAACTAGTTAATTAATTTGAAACCTAGGGAAAGAAGACACTGGATATATCTGTTTTATTCACTGATGTTTATGAATACTTGAACTGTTAAGAGTAAAATACAAAATGTTATGAAATTATTAAATGCTGAGGCTAACCTCATCTCAATATCATTCATGAATCAATGATTAAAATATTTCTAGTACAGTGATATATGTAAAACTCTATCACTATTTTGTTGCAGGTATTTGTGTATCAGTCAGGGTTTGACCAAATACATGGAATAAACAGAGGATATATGTTAAAAGGTTTATTGGGAGGTATTAACTTATTAAATTATGGTACTATGAAGGCAAATATACAATTCACAGAGCAGGCTAAAACTCTCTGGAATAAGCTTAATTTTCAATAACAGGTGGAATTCTTTTTTCCCTAGGAAACCTCAGCTTTGTTTCTAAATCTATCCACTAATTGCATCAGAAGCCCACAAATATTATGCAGGATAATATTCCTTACTTGAACCCAACTGGACTTTAATCAAAAAAAGTAGCTTCCTGGCAATACCAAGACTAGTACTTTTGATAAATGTGTAGTGTTGCTTAGCCACCTGGATATACAAAAGTGACCACGATAGTCTGTGTTACAACATTCTTGACTTTGTCATGCTAGTTTAATGATAGTGGATCATTTATGTTTCCTGAGTAAAATCAAAGTAGAAAATTCTAAATTGGCCTCAAAATTTTTCAGAGTTTTAGTCTTTAAAAGCCAAAAGTCTAGAAGTCACTGAAGAAGCATAAGATTTCCCACCACATTCCCATTTGGTAAATGGGATGATACTAATGCCTTGAGAGGATATTTATTAATAAGACATGGAAAATACATGCATACTATATATATATATATATATATATATATATATATATATATGCATTATTTTCATTGAGATTTATTTCTTAATATATTGGCTCACTTTGGTGCTTTTCAGGTTCATTATAGGAATATCAGTTTCCTATTAATGAAGAGCAGAAGATGATCAAACATATTTATTCACAATTTCTGAGGATGTGAAGTCTGGGGAAAAAAATTTGTGCTCAGAGTTTCACAAGGCTGAAACCAAAGTATCCTCTGGGCTACAATATTCCCTGGATTTAAATTTTGTATATTTATCTCTTTTTGATAGATTTTTTTGTTTTGTGGTTACAGGACTGAGGTCTTTGATTCCTCGAGTTGCTCACCACTGACTCCTTATGATATGGGAATAAAGGTAGGTTTCTTCTTCAAATTAATCATAACACAAAGCCTTTGATACCTCAAATGATCCTAGTTTCTTCCATCTTTGATCTCTGAACTACTCTCTAAAGCACTTACCTGATTATATCAGATTCACATAGTATAATCTTCATTTTGATTAATTTAACATTGATAAAATAGAGGCCTTAAAATGAATCTATAAAATTCATTTAGGAAAATGTTGTGGCCCATGCCTGTCATTTCAGAACTTGAGAGGCTGGGACAGGAGAACTTCAGATTGAAGCTAGCCTCATCAACTTAGCAAGGTCCTTTTGTAACATAGCAAGGCCCTCATTCAAACTAAAAAATAAAATAGCGCTGGGGACATAGCTTAGAGGTAGAATATCTCTGGGTTCAATCCTCAGTACTAAAGAACAACAACAACAAAAATCCCTCAAAATCCTCCACCTTTGACACTACCTTAGTCAGGTGAATGATACCATGTTAAGTATTTCTAGGGTCTGCTCACAGTCAAGGGGAGAGTATTATACACTGTATATGCACCAAGAGTAGGAATCTTGAGAGTCATTCTAGAACTCTGCCTACTGCACAGAGTCAATTATATTTCACCATCATCCTAGTCTTTACTTTAACCAGGGTCAAAATGAAAGTAGGAAGACAAACTCAATTCATTTCATGTAGCAGTGCATTTGGGGAAGTACTGAACTGAACAAAGCAAGTTAAAATTGGGCTTATAAAAGCCATAATCACCAAGCATTATTATGAAATAGATTTTCTTCATCTAAATCAATGTGTAATAGAGCCTAAATAGGATTAAACTGGAAAATACAGAGATTTTTACAATCTCTAGACATAATCATAAGAAAATGGGATATAGATCATGGTCTGACATTTTTGCATTGTCTCAGACTATGCATAGTCTCAGACTAGGGCAGATGTGCATGCTTAAGGATGTGGTATCTTCTCATTTGGCTAGCATTCAAATACATAATGACTTATCAGGTGATATTTATTTAAAAGATTAAGGAAGAAGCCAGGCTATGGTGGCACATGCTTATAATCCCAGCATTTGGGAGGCTGAGACAGGAGGATTATGGTATGTGGGCAGCCTCAGCTACTTAGGTGAGGCCCTTTGAGAAAATCAGTGAGACCCTGTTTCAAAACAAAGAACTAAAAATAGGGCTGGTGGTGTGGTGTGGAGGTAGAATGCCCCTGGGTTTTATCTCCAGTACTGAAACAGAAAACAGTAAGGAAGAATCCTGATGAAGATGGGGCAATACTCAGAATTTGGATGAGCTATGCATCCCCCTCAAGGTTTAAAGTTTGAAAGCTCGTGATTATTTCATATTGACCTTGACCTTTAACTCTCTTACAAGAATTGATTTTTTTCTTTTATTTTTATCATAATGGGGATTGAATCCAGGGGCATTATACCTCTGAGCTACCTACCCCAGTCCTATTTTTTTTAATTCTTTAATTTTGAAACAGGGTCTTATGAAGTTTCAGAGTGCCTCACTAAGTAGCTGAGGTTGGCCATAAACTTGCAATCCTTTTGTCTCAGCCTCCTAAGTACTGAGATTACAAATATGCACCACCATTCCTGTAAATAATTGGTTTGTCAAAGTCAGGCATAATGGTGCATGCCTGTGATTTCAGCACTTGGGAGACAGAGAAAGGAAAATCTCAGGTTTGAGAGTAGTCTAAACTATTAACCAAGACCCGTGGCAACTTAGCAAGACCCTGTTTTAAAATAAAACTAAAATAGAGCTGGGGGCTTTATCTCAGATGTATGTCATGCCTGGGTTTAATTCTCATTAAAAAATAGACTTACTATGAGACTACAGAAGGTTAAACATCATGGCTCCTTATTTGCTTATTTGCACAGGTTGTGTGTTTTTATAAAATACTATACTTTCTCTTGATTTGGGTGGCATTGGAGCAGATAGAAATTTTTTTGTGTGTGTGATACTGAGGTTCCTGGAAGCCCTTCTACCTCTGGGCTACACTCCCAGACCAATTTTTTTTTTTTTTGAAACAGGGTCTCTTAAGCCAGGGTGGCTGGCTTCGAACCTGCGCGAACCTCCTGTCTCTGCCTCCCAAGCGCGGGGATTACAAGCGTGCGCCACCACGCCCGGCGATAGAAATTTTTTTATATACAATGAAATAGAAGTTGCATAGGGGATGCATTTACTTAGCATGCCGGTTATATATTCGTGTGATTGACAGTCAAGTCTGAGCATAGTTATTATAAACACTAGTTATTAAAAAATATCTGGTCTAGCAATAGATCCATATATACTCTTTCAACCTAAACTAATAACTGACTTATGTATAGACAATAAGACTTTGGCAATAAACTTGTTAATGAAGGACAATGCCTAAAATTATATTTAATATTATCCATAAGAAAACTCGACACATTTTGAAATATGTTAACTCAGGCAAAAATAATCTTGATCAGTTATCAAAATTAACAAAATTTCCCAACATAGATATAACCTGATAAAGCAAGCCATAAAGATGAATAAAACATTTATAAATTATTATTAAATTATTCTTTATCAACTATGCCTAAGAGAAGTCAAGATGATTTTTGGATTTTTCCTTTAGGAAACAAAATTATAGAATCACTGTCATAACAAAAGCGATCAATAAATACAAAGTCAAATATTAAACAACAAAAATGTATTATAGAGGTATAATAGTTGAATAATTATTTTCTTTGTGTGATACTGTAACTGAACTTAGGGGGGTTCTATCTCTGAGCTACACCCCCAGCCCTATTTTATTTTTTTATTTTGAAATAGGGTCTTGCTATGTTACTGAGTGTAGCCTTGAACATGTGATCCTCCTGTCTCAGCCTCCCAAGTACTAGGATTTACAGGTGTGTGCCTCCACACCTGGTTCAAGGAATATCTTTTTATAGCAGGTTATAACCATTGTATAATATCTTGTTATTTTTATGATGATTATACATTTTATATGGACATGGAAAATCTGTTTTTATACACTAAACTTTGTTGTAGCTTAACATCTATGGGTCTCAATTCCTCTATTTGTAAAATTGCTATCCAGTTACATGTTTCACACAATGAGCTACAAATGTAACTTTTATGATTTTTGTTACTCTTGCTATTAATATCATTATTGTTCTTGTAAATGATGGCTTTTAAATACAGACATTCAATTTTACTTGAAGTAGTTTAACAAAATAAAACTTAGTAATCCCCGCGCTTGGGAGGCGGAGACGGGAGGATCGCGCAGGTTCGAAGCCAGCGCGGCTGGCTTAAGAGACCCTGTTTCAAAAATATAAAATAGGTCTAGGAGGGTAGCCCGGAGGTAGAAGGGCTTCCAGGAACCCCAGTACCACCAAAAAAAAAAAAAACTTAGTTAAAAAAAAATACTAGCGTGGCATATGTAAGGCTCTGGGTTTTTTCCCCAGCAGCACAAAAATTAAAAGAAAAAAGGAAGAAAAAAGCAAGAAAGGAGGAAAGGAAGGAAGGAAGGAAGGAAGGAAGGAAGGAAGGAAGGAAAGAAAGGAGGAGCAAAGGCAAAATAAAAAAGTATCTTTATTAATTAGTCAAACATCCAGATTAAAAAAAAACAAGGACTATTTTGCTCTAAACCTGGGTTATAGTTAATGTTTCCAGTGTCTTTTCCTTAAGTGGCTCTCCTATTATGTAAGTACCATACACATGCAAGACGCAGACATACTGAATGAATTTATTGCATCAGCACTGTTAAATTACTTGAAATGTTCTCAAAAATGAACACAAATATTGTCTCAGTGGATCTTTTCTCTGATTTATACTAGGATGGGAAGGTGATAAAGGAAGAGCACTCCGTGAGTTTGCTCCATCCAAATTTTAAAAGGAAATGAGCTTAGAAATTGTATGTGTCTTCAAAAAGAAAAAAGGACTGAAGAGAGATATAAAATCATCTAGGAAAAGAAATCATTTAAAATTTAAGTCTATAACTGAAACACAATCATAATAAGCAGCTACGTGACAATTCTTAGTTTTAAGTTGTTTTCACGTACATGATGCCATAAGATTCTTCAAAAAGAAAAATAAAGTAGGGATGATTACAGAGCTTTTGGGATATATTAGGTGACTCCAAGATCCCTCAGTGTATCAAGAATGACAAGTGTCCATTACTACTCTCACTAAACCAGCATGCTCTTTTATCTCCCACTAGCATCACTCATTGTCTCTTATTTTAAAAAATTATAAAAGAAAAAGAAAGACAAAGGAGGAAATCCTGCAAAGAGTAGGATCTAGTGAAAGTTAAATATAAAGTCGAAACTTCTGAACATCGTACTTACTTTAAAGTGCATCTCACTGAGCATTGCCACTGGTGATTTACTCTGGGTTTGACAGAAGCCCTAGGTTGAGTTAGGGGAGTTTCTCTTCCAAATTGAAACGTGAAAGTGGTTTAGAACAGGTGACTTAGAGCAGCACAGCTTGAAGAAAAACAGTCTGCTGTGCAGCAGTCATGTCTAAGGTCAAATCTAGGAGAAGAGTGAAGATCACAAAGTTTAAAGGGCATGTCAAGACAGAAATGAAATGTTACATGTTAAATTTGCATCAAGAAAGTCAGTAGCAGGTTGGAATAACCTCTGAAGAAAATAGAGGGGACTAGGTTCCGATAGCAGGCTGCTAGGGAGGTATTTCCTTGCCCAATCTTTTTATACTGTGCCCAGAAAATGTAGTAGATGTCAATATAGCTTAAAAAAAGATTGCAGCTTAGGCAATAACTAAATATTTTTTTAGATCAATAGTTTTTTGGCTTTATTTTGAGTGGCATAACCCTTTTAAAAATGACTCTAGTGCAGAAATCTAATATATAAATGGATAAAGGAGAACTGATCTTATTTAAGTAGAGCTGGAATTCTGAGCTGTGCCTCTAGTTACCCAGCTGGGATCTCACCCTTCTGAGATTGTTTAGACACCTTCCCCGAGTATTAAGACTTAAATGTTTGGAAATTGCCTTTCTAATAATCTTTCTTTGAAAATTTGTCTTTCTATTAACTCATATAAGCAGAAAACTATATATTTTAATTTTATGAAGTTGATGGTTCCCATTGTATTATTGAAAATCAATTTCATATGCCCTGAGTTTCAATCAAGTATCAATATTAAGAAGCAACTATAAGAATCATTTTCTTATGTTTACAGATTTACATTTTAAAACATTGTTCAGTTCTTACACCATTTTTCCTGAAAATATTTCATGGGAAATTTTGTTTAATGTGTGATAATAGAGATTAAACCCAGTGGTAATTCTACCACTGAACTGCATCCTCATCCACTTTAAATTTTAAAACAATGTCTTTTGTGTGTGTGTGTGTGTGGTTCTGGGGGTGGAAACCAGAGGCTTTCTACTTCCGGGCTATACTCCCAGGCCTATTTTATATTTTATTTGGAAAATAAATAAATCACTAAGTTGCTGAGAGCCTCACTAAGTAGCTGAGGCTGGCTTCAAACCTGTGCGATCCTCCTGTCTCAGCCTCCCAAGCGCAGGGATTACAAGCATGCGCCACCACGCCGGGCTAAAACAATGTCTTATTTAAGTTATCACATGATGGCCTCAAATTTGTGATCTTCCTATCTCAACCTCCCAAGTACTGGAATTATAGGCATGTATCGCTGTGCAGTGCACATAGGAAAATTTTAACTGAGAAAATATAAATTATGGCATGGGTAGGTCTAATTTTTCACAACTGTGATGCAATGTTTGATCCAGTGAATTCTAGGTAGCGTATAATTTCTTAAATTTTATTCCTAAATAACTTGTTGAGTACTTAAAACATATCTCTTTTAATATATTTATTCTTCATGCAAATATTTACTTGGAGAAATCCTTCTGCCTGTCAGGTTCAGTATGAGTCATGTGGAAACAAAGATGCTTTTGATTTCCTCCGCCAGTTTTTCCATCTCTCACTTTGCTCCAGTCTCAAGAATCTCTTTCTCTTCTCTAAGATGCCCACCCCCTTTCTCTATCAAACTATCTCCACTGGCTTTTTTTTTGCTTGCAGAGCCTCCCTGGTATGCACCTCTTCATCCTTCATGATTTTATTTATTTTTCTTTTGAGGAATCATGTTAGAGGACCATTGCTGCTCACCTTTCCTCATGTAGCTTCTTTCCATCTCCTTCACTTTACATTACTTCATGACTTAAACACAGTAGACACTAAATGTTTCCTGAATAAGCAAAAAATGTGAATAAACTTTAAAATGAAAAATCAATACCTAACGCCAAGAGTCCACTGTATTGGGTAGATAAAAACCTATAAAATAATAATACATTTAAATCTTCTAGTGAAGATGCTGGGCTAGGTATTATGGATACAGAAAAGAAGAAATGTGCATACCAGTGAATTCTGAGCCAAGACAATGATTTTGATAGATGAATAGAAGATCACCTGACTTAAAAGTAACAAATATTGCAGGTGAAGTTGGAGATGTGTCCGAAAGTACAAAGCTGGTAAAGATTATAGGACTAAGTTTCAAGTGGTAGTGGCTTTAGGATTTTAGAAGCCATATTTGTTTGTTTGTGTGTTTGTTTGTTTTGGTGGTACTGGAGTTCCTGGAAGCCCTTATACCTCTGGTCCACACTCCCAGACCTATTTTGTACTTTTTTTTTTTTATGGTACTAGGGGTGGAACCCAGAGGTTTTCTACCTCCAGGCTATACTCCCAGACCTTTTTTATATTTTATTTGGAAATAGGGTCTCACTAAGTTGCTGAGAGCCTCACTAAGTAGCTGAGGCTGTCTTCGAACCCATGTGATCCCCCTGTCTCAGCCTCCCAAGCGCAGGGATTAAAAGTGTGCGCCACCACGCCCGGCTATTTAATACTTTTTTATTTTTGGAAACAGGGTCTCTTAAGCCAGCGTGGCTGGCTTCGAACCTGCGTGATCCTCCTGTCTCCGCCTCCCAAGCACAGGGAATTACAAGTGTGGGCTACCACGCCCAGCTAGAAGCCATATTTAAAAGTATGGAATTTATTTTGTAATTTAGAGATGTATTTGTGTGTGTGTGTGTGTGTGTGTGTGTGTGTGTGTGTGTGTGTGAATGTGTTATTAGGAGTTGAGACAACAGATACTCCACTACTGAACTACACCCCTCGTTTTTTGTATATTTTATTTTGAGGCAGGATTTGACTTACATGCCCAAGTGGCCTTGAACTTGTGACCCTTCTTCTCCAATCTCCCAAATTCTAGAAATACAGGATTGTGTCAACATGCCTAGCTTGTAACAGAGGTTTTTAAAGGCATTTAAATGAAGAAGCAAATGATTAGAAATTAGATAAAGATTTCATCTAATGCAACAGCTAAGAGAAAAAGATAAATGATCTCTTGGAAACAACTTCAATCCAGAGAAAAGACCATTCCTTAAAGCCAGGGTAGGAGCCATTGGTACTTTATTTATTTATTTATTTATTTATTTATTTATTTATTATTTGTGTGGATATACAATGGCTTAAAATATGAGCCAAATAACATGTCCAGATAGTATAATTGTCATTGAAAATTATAAGGAAAATAAGGTCTCCAGTTTAAAAAAAATAAAAAAGGTTTTTGACTTTAAGGCAAATAGAAGCCAAAGGTTTATCTGTGCCAAGGCAGCCCATTATCCTGTCTTAAATCCGTCATTATATCTAGCTCCAGGCTTGGGATTAGGGTTTCTGATGGGAACACAGACAAGACCAAATACACACACACACACACACACACACACACACACACACACACACACACTACTACATTCTAAAAAAATATCCTTTGTTTTCCATGTCAGTTGTATTGTTAATAATAGAGTGAAGTATCCCTTTTCCTTGCCTGTTTCTACCCAAGAAAATTCCAACCTTCTAACTACTCCTTCAATATTTGCTTAATGGATAATCATCATCAGATTAACTTTCTGTCATGCAACATGTAATTAAAAATATAAATAAATAAAATGTGATTGTAGATAGCTATATTTACACTTTGAAAACCATGAATAAAAGGAGTCTTTTTTTTACTTAACAAAATTGTGATGGCTCTCTCCTAGAAAAGCTATAATTATCTGTACATTGATATGAACTATGTGATCATGCAATAATTACTTTTCTATGAAAAAGTAGTGTATAAAATAGCTCATAATATTTAGCTAACTTCTGAGGATTCCCAGTAACTGATTGTAACCTATGGCTAGAAAGTAGATTTAGACCTTCTTTAAGAATTTTTCTGCAGGGTGTGGTGGGACACGCTTGTAATCCCAGCATTTGGGAGGCTGAGACAGGATGATCACGTTTTGAGGACAGCCTCAGCTATGTAGTGAGGCCCTTTGCAACTCAATGAGACTCTGTTACAAAATAAAGAATAAAAAATATGACTGGGTGGAGGTAGAATGTCCCTGGGTTCAATCCCCGCAAAAAAAAAAAAAAAAAAAAGAAATTTTCCTGAGGGGGTCATCTATTTCTTCTTTCTTGGAACAAGAACTCCCCCACCAGGTTAAGACTTCAGAAAATTACACAAGTAGCTGCTAATGGCCTGCCTGCTTCCATGTCTGCCACCAGTATTCTGTTTACACAGAAGAGTCAGAGTGATATTTCTGGAAACATCAATCAATTCATATGCTGCTGCTTTGCTTAAATATTCTCCATTAGATTCTCATTGAATTTGGCACAATATCCAAAGTCTATAAAATAGCCAAAGCCAATATGCTGAGTATCTTTTATTTTTATATTTGATACTGGAAATCGAACTCTGAACTACACCCTCAGCATTGTGTGTGTGTGTGTGTGTGTGTGTGTGTGTGTGTGTGTGTGTGTACTGGGGTACTGAACTGAACCCAGGGGAATTCTACCTCCAAGCTATACTCCTAGCCCTATTTTATTTCCCTTTTTGAAACAAGGTCTTGCTAGGTTGGTAAGTCTTTTGAAACAGAGTATCCCCAAGTTATTGAGGCTGCCCTCAAACCTGCTATCCTCCTGCCTCAGTCTCCCAATTACTGGAATTACAAACATGCCCCATGGTGCCTGGCAGTGTTTTTTTTTTTTAAATTGCAAATGAGTATTGTGTTTGTCAAGGGGATTTTTGACGTCACTGAAGATATGCATTTTTCTGCTTAGACTTATTAATACATATAAATTTTCTAAGAGTGAAGAAACATTGCATCCTTCTAATTAATCTCACTTAATTGTGAGCTATTGTTTCTTTTTAGTTACATTGAATTCTATTAAAGTGTTTTATTTGTACTTTTACATAATCGATAGCAGTCTTTAATAGTCCCTTTTGGGATCTTCATCAGATTTAGGTATTAATGGTAAGGAGGAATATGAAATTTTCTTTATTACCTAGGATCTGGAGAAATTTGTATATTTGGGGACTATTGGGCTTTGGTGGTTTGATGGCACTCCCCTGGAGCACTATGTAGGCCTTGAGTTTATTCCTCATTCTTTAATACTTCTTTGTTTCTTCAGTGGCAGTTGACAAAATTAAGCGTTTGAATTTACTGTCGTCACAGCAGCCTATAAAGTACATTTTGTGAATCTTGCAATGTGTCCTGTTGAACAGTTATTTCCCCCTTATCATATATATCATTTTGCATATTGATACATACGTCTAACGTAAAATCAGTAGAACAGCAGCTGTTTTATTGTTTTCACTTGCCTAGTATATGTTTGCCCACCTTTTAATTTTGGGGCCATTCTGAATTAACTTTTAGGTGTATTTTTTGTACTCTGACTATAGTTGGGCCTTTCCTTGCTAGCCAAATTAAAAATAGTTTTCTTTTAAGTAGATGACCTAAACCAATTCACATTGATTGGTACAACTGATATATTGAGTTATTCTATTTAAAAATCTTCAAGTTATGGGAGAACAATAAGCTAAGTGAGATTAGTCAGTCACAAAAATGTAAGAAATTGGATCCTCTCTCTAATATGCAGAAGCTAGGGAGAAAATGGATCATAGGAGGAACTCTAGACAAAGAAGAAGATATTATAGATGACAAAAAAGGCAACCTGAGAGGGATGGGAGAGGGGAAGTGGGAAATTTCCTAATGTACATAATGTACATTAACAAGCATATCAAAGTCAATCACTAAGACAAATATGAGAAGGAGAGAGGAAGAAAACTGGGCAGGGATTGGGTAAGGGATGATTGTACATATGCTAATACCATCTTATACTCCATTAAGATGTATAGCTACAATGAACTAATATAAGATTTAAAAAAATAAAAATCTTTAAGTTATAAAAGAACTTAAGGCCAGTCATGGTGGCACACTCTTGTAATACCAGTACTTTCCCCTCTCTCTTCTAGCATTATGAGCTACTTGGCTTTATAAACAACCTCCTGTCTACTATCCTTTGTGCTGCAATATACTTATAAAGATCCCTGTGGTGCCAGGCACTGGTAATTGGTCATTAAATATTAGATGAATTAATTAATAGATGAATAACTCAGAGGAAAGAAGTATATTGAAAGTAAATTATACTTAATACATTTAGAAAATTCATTGTTCCATTTGCCTGTGGAGTAAAATTATAGATGAGTCTTTTGTTCTTCTGTTTTGAGTAGAAGATAGTCTAATTGTTTTAATGCATTCTGTTTTCATGTAATGGTTCCTGTTTGTAACAGTTCCTAAGATCAAATACTTAGTAAATGTCCATCATGAACCTAAGTTTGTTAAACCACTTTATATGCTTTCAAACTTATCCCCAAATCACATGTCATTTGAAAAAATAAATTACACTATTGTCCTAAGTCTTCAGTATATATTGCCATCACATTTGGCATACAATTCAAACCCCATTCCCAACCCTGTCATTTATGCTAACATAACATAATTGCTCTTTTTTTCTTTTTTTGGTGGTACTGGGGTTCCTGGAAACCCTTCTACCTCCGGGCTACACTCCCAGACACCTATTTTTTATATTTTTATTTAGAAACAGGGTCTCTTAAGCCAGTGAGGCTGGCTTCGAACCTGCGCTATCCTCCTTTCTCTGCCTCCAAAGTGCGGGGATTACAGATGTGTGATGCCACACCCAGCCATAACTGCTCTTTAAAATTAACCCTGGGTATTTGAAAAAACTTTGATTTATAGTTTCCTTAGAGAAGCGTTGGTACCCCTGGCTTGCTGTGGCAACTCCTAGCATATTTCCTTCTAGATTTGGGTGTTCTGCTTTTGTTTCCAGAAAGGAATATGGAAGTATAACTTTTATTTTGGATCATTAATCTTACTAAGTCATTGGACTGCAGGGTACTTAAAGCTTCCTCAGCAATTTGGGTAAAAGAAGACTTTGAAAGTGCTACAGTTGAATGCTTCTTATTCTAAGCTAAAAGCATTCCTCAGGAATAGACTGCACTGTCCATGGAAGATTTATGAGTATGTGATTGAACCAGGAATGACAGACTTGATAATATGTGAAGCTTTCACAAATGCATAGGTAAAAAGACTACCATTTTTAAAGTGCCATAAATGCTGCTCTCAAGTTAATTAAAATAAATAAAACCAAACCATTGGAGGGTCTATAATATTCTTTTGGGGTATTGCTATCAATATTTGGAGAAATTACAAGTTATAAAGCAAAGCAATGATTGAATGTTACCTGAGTTATTTAAAATAATTAAAATAGTTTTGATATTAAAATGAATATTTAATTGTTTAAAATATTTATAAAAATACTGATTAGTAGAAGAAATAAGGGTTCTCTGACTGGCATGAGTTTAGCATTATAGCATTTTAGAAATTTTTAATAAACATATATGTTAGCCAGCATATTATACTCCTAATGAAATTACCTATATCTGTATTAATTTTTCAGATTTAACTGTCCAATATCATCTCACTTTCAAGGTATCTCTTACTCTTTTTTATTAATTTTAAACACTTAGTTTTGAAATAATTGTAGAGACACAATTTTACAAATAGACACTTGATGGAGGCACAGTTTTGGAGAAAATCTCTAGGTTTAAGTGGTTATTTTTTATTTTTATTAGATCATATTGAAAATAGCATACATTCACAAGGTGCTTGGTGCCCAACCCCCTGCCTCCCCTTTCCCTGTTCCAACAATGAGTGTCCACATTGAACATGCTACATTCATATTTACATACATATTCAAATGTGGCTCCTCCATTAATCAACCCCAGCCTTCTTCCTCTCCTACTCTTCCTTTCTAGCATTGCTGAGGTTTCCCCTCCATTATCTGGAGTGTTCTGGTATCCCTAATTCTCCCTAGTCTGGACATATTAGAGAAAACATGTCCCTTCTCTTTCTGTGCTTGGCTGATCTCAGTTAACATAATATTCTCCATGTCTTTCCATCTTCTTGTGAATGACATGATTTTGTTCTTTATTGCTGAGTAGAAACCTAGGTCTCCATCAACAGATGAATGGATTGAAAAATTATGGGAATCTCTTATCCTTAATGAATGAATTTCATGAAAGATATTTTGCCTTTTAAATATTGAAGAATGGCTAAACTTGCCTCTGCTTATTAATCTGGAAACTCTTATTTTCCAGATATCTATGCCAGCAAGTGTACAGGGATGTATCCAAGCTTGGCTAATTATATTTTAACTGAAGTTACTGACATAACTTGCAACAACAGTGAAACTGGTAGTTCTTTAGATTGTCCACTGATTAAAATGTTCATAATTCTATATATGGTGTTCAGTGTTGATGAGATTTTTCAATAGCGGCTATTGTAGGTCTTAGGGCATCAATATTCTGTCTTTATTTCATTGATTTGTACTTCCTTAAGGAATAATATTATCATGCATCCTTTTGTGTACCTATACATTTATAATTGCCGTGTTTACCCATGAATTGATGCTTCTTACTAATGTAAAGTAGATTTTTGAAAGTCTATTTATCTTATATTAGAATAACTACTCCAACAATTTTTTAGTTTCTGTATACATAGCTTTTCTTCTTCTGTATGTTTAGTTTCAATTTGTATATGGCTTTGAATCTAAAGAGTATTTTTAATTTTTTTTTTTTTTTTGGTGGTGGTACTGGGGTTCCCGGAAGCCCTTCTCCCTCTGGGCTACACTCCCAGACATTTTTTTAATTTATTTGGAAACAAGGTCTCTTAAGCCAGCGAGACTGACTACGAACCTGTGCTATCCTCCTGTATCTGCCTCCCAAGCAGGGGGATTACAAGCTTGCGCCACCACACCCATCTAAAAGGTATTTTTATAGATAATACATAGTGGGAACATTTAAAAAGATCTGATATGACAATCTCTGTCATTAATTATACTGTTCAATCTACTTAATATGATGCAATATAATTTCTGGTGACAGGATTTTCTCTTCTCTTTTAATTAAGACATTTTATATTCATGTCTTATCTGTTCTATTTCTTTAGTGCTTTCTTTTATGATAAGTGAATATGTTCTAGTATAATATTTTATTCCTTTAATATTGTTTTTCCTCCTATAAACATTTTAGTGTTTGCTTTAGGGCTTACCATATACATTTTCTCTTACCCTGATCATCCTCAAAATTATTATATTCCACTGAGATGTAGAATCACATTCTGTGATCTCTGTCTTCAATTCTCAAGGAGTATAGTTTGGGTTATATGCATAGTCTTTCTAAAACTATACTGGGATTAGCAGGTTTTCCTTTGTCTTTATTTTTCTACTAAACTGTCTGCTTCAGCTGGTAATACACATAACTATTAGGCTTAACTAATTGAGGGCATATTGTTATAGTGTTTCAATACTATCTAAGTACCTACATTGCTTTATCATCTGATGCAGTTAAATTCTAGTCTCTTTGCTGGGGTGGTCTTTGAGTCAATATTTGAGGGTTTGTGGACTCCATGAAAGCTATTTTGAGCTGCCTTTTTCTATAACAATTCTACTAGTCACTCCCCCTAATTATTTAAAGTCTTTTTTTGTTCCCTTTTTTCTAACTATCTTTCACACATGAAAGAAAGCATCAGAACCTTGACTTTTTGAAACTGACTAACCTTACTTAGCATAATATTCTGTAGTTCTATCTATTTTCCTACAAATGTCATTATTTTTATTCTTTATAAATAACTAAATTTTTACTATATATATAAAATCACATTTTTATTATATATTAATCTGTTAATGGATAATTAGGTTGGATCCATAATTTATTATGACTTATACTTCTATAAACATGGACATTCATTTATGACTATAATGTTATGACTTTATTTCTTTTTTAAAGATAGCCAGGAGTATAGCCGGACGTGGCGGCACACACTTGTAATCCCAGCCTTCAGGAGGCTGAGACCGGAGGATCGCGGTTTGCAGGCAGTCTCAGCTACTTAGTGAGGCCCTTCACAACTCAGTGAGACCCTGTTTCAAAATAAAGAATAAAAAATTGGGAAGGGGTTGTAGCTCGGAGGTCAAATGCCTCTGGGTTCCAGCCATAAACCTGCAAAAAAAAAAAAAAAAGATAGCCAGGAGTGTTATGACTGGGTCAAATGGAGGTTCCATTTTTAGTCTTTGCGGAACTTCCATACTGATCTCCATGGTTACTATGCTAATTTGGAGTCCCATCAAGAGTGTATAAGAGTTCTGATTTTCATATATACATGTATGTACATATATATATATATATATATATATATATATATATATATGCATTATATCTATATACATATATATGTATGTGTGTACACACATATATGGAAATAGAAACTCTCATACATGGTAGCTTATGGCCTTCTTATTTTGCCTTGCTCTGCAAGAAACTTCTTATATACAAGTGAAATATGGTCAGTGCAATTGGGGGCTCAGCATTTTCTGCCTTTTACTTCTAGCTTGGAACTTCTGCCTTATGAGTAAGAGATCTGTGGAAAAGGAGAGGCCCTGACCTCCAAGATGCAAACACCTTTATTTTAGCCTCTACAACACACACACACACACACACACACACACACACACACACACGCACACCCCTATAATTCTCAAATATCTAAGAATTATACTATAAGTGATTATTAGAATAACTAGAGTATTTAAGATATGAGTTATAATGCAATTTTTTTTCTCAAGAAACTACTATAGTCTTTGAATGTAATTGCTTATGCCTTATCTCACCTACCTGGAGTGGACTTCCACCATTCTGAATTGGGGTGGGTGAAGTGAGAGCTCTGTCCACCCCAGTTATTCTTGCTACTATTCTGAGATTTAAGAAATTTTCTTGAAAAAGTGATTATCTCTTTGTTGTATACATGTCCTTAATGCAATTTCCAAAGAATAATTTGGGGTGTGTGTGTGTGTGTGTGTGTGTGTGTGTGTGTGTGTGTTGTGTGAGTGTACGGTTGTTTTAGAAGTTATTATTGCTGTTGCCTGTGAAAAGATTCCATTGGCCCTTCATACCACCATTCTGGAAATTTTACTTCAGTTTATGAACCTTAATAAATGTCCCTTCTGTTAAACTAGGGGCAGTTGTTTTCTACTGATTACCTTTAACAAACTTACATAATTCTAAAATAAATAATAATAATAAATAATAATAAATAATGAATAAATAATAATAAATAATGAATCTCCACAGATAACCAATCTTAGTTGTCTGTTGGATCGAAAATCTTGTTTCTCTAGTTCTGGAGTGTGTTACCTATTTCTTCTTTGTAGTTAATCTCTTTGAGTATTTTCTCTAGCACTGGTTTTGAAGACATAAATTCCTTCAGTTTTTGTTTGTCATAGAAGCTTCTTATTTCCCCATCTAATTTGATAGAAAGTTTTGCTGGGTAGGAAATTTTTGGCTGGAAGTTGTTTTCTTTTAGAGTTTGGAATATGTTACTCCAAGCCCTTCTGGCTCTCATAACTTGGTTTGGGAAGTCTGGAGTGATTCTAATTGGTTTGCCTCTGAATGTCACTTGGCCCTTTGCTTTTGTTGCCTTTAAGATTCTCTGCTTGGCTTCCACATTGGTCATTTTGACAATTATGTGGCGTGGGGATCCTCTTCTCCGATCCTGTCTAAAGGGAGTTCTATAAGTTTCCTGGACCTGTGTATCGACCTCTTGCTCTATGTCTGGAAAATTTTTCTGCTATTACTTCCTTGAAGAGAGTGTTGATCCCTTTGGTTTCACCTTCTTTTCCCTCCTCTATTCCAATTATTCTTAGGTTAGCTCTCTCAAAATCGGCCCATATTTCTTCAATGTCAGATTCCTGCTGTTAGATTTTTTTGCTAAATTAGAAAGTATGTGTTCATTTTTGGAGTGATCGTCTTCTAAGAGCAAGTTTCTATTCTTCATGTGGTCTAATTGGTTGTTTGTACTTTGAATTGAGGCCTTTACTTCATTAATTGCATCTTTTATCTCTTTTTGGCTCTCTCTGAATTCTTTTTGAAACACCTCTATTATTTCTACAGTTATTTTCCTCATTTGATCTTCTAGAAATCTCTGAATTTCTGTTTTAACGGGTTCTGATGTTGTGGGTTTGTGGGCATTCATTGCTCCATTGTTATTCCTCTTTCCCATGATTTCGGAAGTTTGTGCCTTCTCTGGGTTCTTCCCTTGGGTCACTACGACCTCACTTAAGGTGCTCTGGATCTCAAGTCACCACGACTCCTTACTCGATTGTATCGCAGAGTCTCAAACCCAGGGAGTCAATTGACGCTGCTTTAGACCATGGGGGGTGCCAGGTTGGGCGTTCCCCTATGGAGTGATATCTCTTCCATTGCCACTCCCCCACTGGGTCAAGTCCCTGGTAGTGCAGTACTGGGATTTCTCCTCTAGCAGCCGCAATTTGACTCACTGTTGTTGAGTGCGCTGATGGAGCTGTAGTGGACTCGGTGAATTCGCTGCTGCTGCCGCCAGTGGCAGTATGGCGCTGCTGCCAAGCCCTCGGCCATGAGGCTGGCGTATTTCTTCTCTGGTTTTGAGCTCTGTTCTGAGTCCCTGCAGGGTGTGCTGAGCCCAGTCACTGGAAGCTTTAGATGCTTCCTGCGCCGAAAAATCTGCCGAATTCTGCCTGGCTATTCTGCAGTGGCTCACCTCGGCTCGTTGTCCGCTGCTCCTCTGTGGAGCCTAGTGGGCTTTTGAGTGTGTTGGTTTGGTGCTGTCCTGGTGCCGTGTGGTGAGCTCACTGCTGCCACTGGCAGTATGGTGCTGCTGCCGCATCCTCAGGCGTGAGGCCGGTGTATCTTCTCTGTGGCTGTGAGCTCCTTTCTGAGTCCCCCTCCTCTCTGGAGCCTGGTGCTGCAAGGGAAGATGGTGCCCGTGCCACTTTGAGCTGCAGCTCCGGCCGCAGCAATGCAGTCTGGTTTCTTTCTGGTGTCTCATTTTTCCAGCCCTCTTTTTCTCTGTCCCTTGTAATTACATTTTTTGTTTCTCTGCTGATGGTGTTTTCTGGCTATGAAAGGTGCTGATTTTGTGGTAATAGAGATTGGTTGTTAGCGGGGCTCATAAGCCCCGCTTTTCTCCATTGCCATCTTCCCGGAAGTCTCCAAGTTAGTTTTTATTTCTTTGTTTAATTAGTAGATAACTGAACATTTGTTCCTGTCAGTAAATCTTTATAAAAGAGAAATGAACTTCTGAGAAATTCAGTCAAATATTAAGATATGTTTTTTGTGTTTTAATAGTAAAGATGAAGCTCATACTCTTAAGAGATTTTTGAGGGATAATAAAAATATTATTCATGTATGAACATATGTACTTAAAATGAGCAAGGAATGATGCTATATATGCTAAACATTCTCATTTACATAATTTATAATTCAATAATCATTAGTATTGACTTTTTAGATTTAGTGTCCTTAAATTAGAAAATCCATGAATTTATAACACTTTTTTCTTACCAAACTCTATTATGCAGTTAGTTAAGTCAATGCACATTGTAGAAGAGGAGAGTGCTCAAATTATCTACCTATTTCTAAAAGTGGTCTGTAGACAGGCCTGGTAGCTTATTCCTATAATTCAAGTACTAGAGAAACTGAGACATCAGTAATACAGGTTGGAGGACAGCCCAGTAACTTAGCAAGACTCAGCAACCTATCAACACCCTGTTTCAAAACAAAAATTAAAAAGGGATGGGGCTGTAGCTTAGATGTAGAATGTTAGCATGTTTCTGGGTTCAATCCCCATTATACACACACACACACACACACACACACACACACACACACACACTGGTCTATGACTCTCAAATATTTAAGAATTTTAATATATAGTAACTATTAGAATAACTGAAGAGTATTTTCTTTATTAATATGTGGCAATTTATTTAACCCATTCCTTAAAGAGGAATCAGCATATAACTATGCTCCTGTCTTGCTGTAGTAAAATGCATAAACTCCTACAGTTACATTTTTTCACCTTCAGTACTAGTAAAAAGCTCAGGTCAAAATACAAAGAATCTCTTAACAATGGCAGACAGCGACATTCATTCCAACATTTACCTGCTGTGGATTCATGCAGAGAGGAGTCCAGCCTCATCAGCTTTAAAATTTTCCATGACATACTCCTTGAGGTAGCTTCGTCTCTGCTAGACTACAAAACATACATATTTACAACTCTGACAACCCATGGTTTCTGCTTACTTCTGGGATATAAACACTTCTATACCATCTCAGATCCTCTACTGTGTACTGTGACATGAATGTTGTCAGTTAAATGGAAGTCAAATTGTGGCTTAGTTATCTGGGTGTACCACATGTTGATATCAATGGGAAATACTTGTAGGCCTCCAAAATCATTTTTTAATGCAAAGTACAAAATCTTTTCTTGTGTTATACTCATGAAGTGAAAGTTTAAGTAACAAAGTTAATGATTTACAGTTATTCACAAAGGTTATGATTACATTTATTTTGGTGCCTAGGATTGAATTCAGGAGCATTCTACCTCTGAACTATACCCCTAGTCCTATTTTTTAAAATTTTCTTAACTGGTATTTCACTAAGTTTCAGAGTGCCTCTCTAAGTTACTGAAGCTGACTTCAAGCCTGCAATCTTCCAGTCTCAGTCTCCCAACTACTGGTATTATAGGTATATGCCACCATGTCTAATTTACAGTTATTCAGATTTTCAAAAAATGATTTTTAGGATTTTTATCCATTTAAAAGTAAACACATGATACAAGTTGAGAATCCATTATTCCATGTTCTTGAGACCAGAAGTATTTTAGATTTGGGAGACTTTAGATTTGGGAATATATACATATAGATAGTAGAATTTCTTGGGGATGAAATCCAAGTCTAAGGCTGGGCGTGGTGACGCATGCTTGTAATCCCTGCGCTTGGGAGGCAGAGACAGGAGGATCGTGCAGGTTCGAAGCCAGCCATGCGCACTGGCTTAGGAGACCCTGTTTCCAAATTTTAAAAAATGTAAAAATAGGTCTGGGAGTGTAGCCCGGAGGTAGAAGGGCTTCCAGGAACCCCAGTACCACCAAAAAAAAAAAAAGAAACCCAAGTCTAAACACAAAATTTACTTATGCTTCATATAAACAGTACATACATAGACTGAAGGTAATTTAGTCAATTCTTTTGAGTATTTTTGCATTTTTATTGCAGTTAATGGTATGAGGTCAGAAGTAAAATTTTTCAATTGTGGCATTTACTTAGATGCTCCAAAAATGTTGGATTTTAGAACATTTTCAACTTTGGATTTTCAGATTAGGGATCCTTATCCTGCATCATCTTTTAGTGACATTGAAAGTTTCTGTTCTGTTTTCTTGTCTCAGTTTTTTTTTTTTTTTTTTTTTTTTTTTTTTTTTTAGTTTATGGTGTTTCCATTTTGGCATTGGAACACATTAGTATTAGTGATGACAGTATTTTAGAAACTGAGACTTACTTTCTCTTTACTATTTACTTCTAATTTTCTCTTTCTCTCATTGTGTATTTCCAAAATCTGTCTCATAGGCTTAGGCACTTCATAAAATGTGGGTTGAAATAGCAGAAATGACATTTCTTGGAAACTTTAAAAGATAGACCTATTTTATAATACTTTGATGGAATAGGTTTGATTGTAAGAGATACATCCATACAAATAGAGAGAGTTGCTGCTCTCCATCTTGGAACACAGAGAAAACATTGCAAACATTTGATGTTTGACTCCAACATTTTTGAATGTAAAGGAAAGTGTTTACATTCTGATCTGTGTAACACATCATTCTCACTGCTGTGACCCAGTACACCTGGCCAGACATGACTTAGAGAGAGGTAGATTTATTTGCTCACAGTTCTTGGAGATTTCAGAGTACAGTCCATGTGAGGCTAAGTCTGCAGAGTGATGGATTCAGGAGTCAGGTAAGGTAGAGGACATAATTAGTTTGTGAAAGAATTTAAGTATAATAAGGTTGAATCAGGTTGAGAATGGGACAAGGTTAGATAGTAGGACTCTTGTATTTATTAGAATATTTAAGTATGGAGATGTGATCAACTTTGTGTGTTAAATGAAGAGATACAGTTAGGGGACAAAGAGAAAGTTTTGAGGGAAGATAGTTGATAATCTAAATTGTAGACTTTTGTAGAGGGAGTGGGGGAGGAGCAAACACAAATGGATAAAGTAACAAAATAAGATAGAAAGACTATTATACATCAAATATAAGCAAAAACATTGACAAAACAAAAATGGATCACAAGAGAGAACAAAAAGGGTTAAGAGAATAAACAGGATAAACATAAAATAAAATAAAAGGAACTAACAACCATGTGATATGAAGTGAAAGATCCAAACAAGAAACCCAAATAAAAGAAAGAAAAGAGAAAAAAATAATCCCCCCAAAACACCGAAAACCAACCCCCCCAAAAAATCAACAGAAAAACAACAAAATAAAACAAATCAGCAAAAAAAAAAAAAAGAAAGAAAAAAGAAAAAAAGAAACAGTACTACTACTTTACTAATATACTTTGTATATGCCAATGTCTCCTATTTGCTTGGAGCAACCCCTTTTGGCCCTGTGCAGGTATCACACCTTAAGCACCCTTGCTTTGTCAATGGAGTTGAAGGTACCCCCTTGGGCACACACTGTCGCCCCCAGTTATCGCCATGTCTGGTGGCACTCATTGTGTGCTCACTGGCTCCTGTGGCTCATCTGAGCTCACGCTTTTACCTGGCAGCCCAGTCTGGGGCTCTGAAAGGCTGACAGCTTTTCCATATCATGCTGATTCTCCGGGGGCATGGCAAGTCCGGGTCCAGGTCCGTGAAGGTCTCCCAGCGCCTTTGCGGGTGCCTCCTCTGGTGCGCAAATGGTGCTGCTCAGGTACTCGGGTGAACTCGCAGCTTAAAATGTTAGAGCTCTATGGCCACTTTCAGATTCTTGGACAGTTCTTGGACTGCCAGGACTGCAGTGCCCAAAAATCCTTCTTGGGCCAGCAGCTCTATATGGCGCCAGTGGCCGCGACCTCTGCAACTCACTTGTGCTTCTTTTGTGTGTGTTGTGGTGAATATCACAGGTCAGAGTTACTGGATTTTTTCCACCATAGTTCCCGAGTCTGTTTTGGGTCCTAAGCTGGGCTAGGGCACGCTCCCTCATGGCTTGGCCTTGGGCCGCCCAAGTGGGACAGTGAGCCTCCTCTGCCTGGGCTTACCAGGCAGCTTACTGGCGGCGGACGGCCTGGCCTAGTGGCAGCTCGGCTCCCTGGGTCCCTGGGTCCCTGAAAAACTTTTCCTCTTGGGCTATTTTGCCATGTTGGTGTAAGTCAGGTTCAGGAACTGTGGTTTGGGCTGGCAACATGCGCTGGACCTGGCAGCCCAGCTCTGTCTGCAGCAGATCCAATGTTGAAATTTTTTTTTTTTTTTTTTTTTTTTTTTAGTGGATCTTGCAGTTCAGGGTTTCTGAATTCCTTCCGCTGAGGTTCCTGGATCTGTTTTGGTTCCTGAAATATATTTATTTTGTTGCTTAAGACGCTGCCTTCTCTGTAGTTAAATTTTATTTCAGCCACTGAGAAGTGCTGTGTCCCACAGTCGTCATTTTTAGGACCCTCTTTTAAGTGAGCTGTTGATTATGAATATTAGCAGTGTTCTTTGCATAAGGCTATCTCAAACTTTGAGCTGTCATTTTCCAGTTTCAAAGTGAATAAATAATGCCTATTTTCTGGCCCCTGTAATGTGTGCAGAGATGGAAACCACGATGTTCACAGTCTAAATTTTCAGCTATTATTCATTGCAGATAATGAATTTTCTCATTTTTTCCAATATGCCTTCAAAGCATTGGAGCTGGTATTCAAATGCTGAAAAGATTTAAATCTCCAGATGAAGATTGAAATAAACTCCTTAGTTGATAATATATTGCCTTGTGTGGCCACTTAAAAAATGATGTCCTGTAAAAATAAAACAGAGAAAGACAAACTAAAAGTAAAAAACTCAAACACATTTATTTTCCAAGAGAAAAATATTTACTAAATTCAAAGACACCTATTCATGAGAGAAAAGCTTCAAAGACCTGGTTTTCTACCACCTATGTGATGGTCTCTTTCTCAGCTATTATTTCTGGAGGGGAAACACAAACACCAAATATGACAGAGAGTACATTTTTGTTAGAAATTTAATTGAATTATGTACAAAAGTTAAAAAGAAAAAAACATTTATTTTCACTATATAAGCTTATAGAGTGTAATTTTTAACCATCACATAAAAAAGAGATGTGACATACCTATAAATAACTGTAATCAATGATAGAAAGTAGTTAATAAAAAGAAAAGCAGTTTTTCTGGTCTTGTAGGTGGTATAACTTTGAAGTGTGTGCTTTATTCATTGCCAGCAAGTCTCACTGACAGTTAAGCTTAAGTTGTCCACAATGCCAGCTCATTTTATAATGCACAGTTTATTTGCTTCTTTGCCTTCTGGGTTTTACTTCTCTACTTTTCTACTGACTTCCTGTGCCTTTCAAATAAATTACTTGTAGTTGCATCTTTTTTGGAAAAGTACACTTCTGAGGAACTCAAACATAGAATGCAAGCCTAAAGCCAAATGTAAACAACACATTCTACAGTAAGAAAGCTCATCTTGGAAGAAGTCATCTGTGGATAAGGTTTGGGAGCATAGATTGTTCTGTTGACAGTGTTTAAAGTCTTGATTCTGTCTATGTCTTTCTGGTGACTTTTAAATATGTGAGCTAAACAAAACAAATAAAACATAAATCTAATTCATTTTTTAAGTAATTTTCAAAAGAGTTTTCTGTTTCTTCTCTCTGTCTTTTTCAGTGCTGGGAATCAAACCTAGGGCTTCAGACCTGTTAGACAAACACTCTACCATTAGGGTTCCTTAGCAAGACTTCTGGGAAGATGGCAACCTAGGGAAGCAGCACGCATCTTTCTGCAGACACTCAATCTCTTATGCCTTAAAAACAGTGTTGTGGTAAAAGAAAACAAATGGCATAAATAGAGCACTGAGAAATGAAAGGTGATGGAAACAAGGATAGAAAGCAGATCAGAGAGCAGAAGTGTACCTTTCCTACCTCCAATGTCCGTGGCCACAAAGGCTGTGGTGGCTCCCTTCCCTAATCACACTGTAACTACAAGCACTGCATCTCCAGAGATGCCTGTAAAAAAAAAATCAATGTCTTGAAGCAAACTAAACTTCTGCAGCTCATCAGAATTGTAAGCAGTTGGCTCCTTCTGTGCATACCCCCACTACAACTTGCAGTACTGATGGCCTAGTACATTGCATCCTGCTGAGATCTAGAACTGTGCTCAACAACAATGTAAGTGAGCCAGCCAGCCCTGCAGGAGTCCTCTCAATATGGCCACAGTGACTCGCACAGCAAATTATAGACTCACAGGGTGTGAGATTTTGTAGTTCACCTAGGTAAAGTTGGAGGATGGAGTTTCCTGTTGGATTTAGCAGAGAAGTAGATTAGAAGACAACCCCCTAGGACCAGCTGGCAAAAAGGCCTACAGTTCCCCAGGCTCAAAGCTTTAGTAGGTCCTCTGGAGATTGAAACAGATCACCCAATCATGGTGGCCAGAGAGAAGTCGGTACAACTCAGCTCAGGTTGTGGAGAATGTGGGCTCCTATCTATGCAATTGGGTTTGGTCCCAGTGGCACACAGTGCAGGGAGATACATGAGTTCAGCACCAGTGAAAAGCATGAAGGGAGACTATGTTTAACACTAGACCTAGCCCCAGTGATACCAGCCACCTGCATACACTGAGAAAGTCTCAGAGACAGATTATTTTTAAGAGCTCAGAGACCCAAGTTTACAGCAGAAATGGTGCTGGTGGCACACAGTGCCTGCACAAAGAGAGAAACCATGCCAGGGTCCCAATCATTGAAGGAGACCAAAAAGTAAGGCCATAAACAGACATCACCAATATAGTTTACAGAGAAAATGAGAGTGCTTGGTACATGCTTGAGAACCTATTATAAAATGTAAATTTTAAATGGCTGAAAGAATCCCTGCAGACCCATGAGGACTGCATAGGCCAAGTTTGCTCAGTATTTATATATTTGTAGAATTATATTAGACCACATGGAAATAGTAACTAGCTCTTAGAAGATGATCACCCCAAAAATGAAGGCATAGTATATAATATAAAAAAATCAACAGCATGATTTTGATATCAAAGAGATATAGGGCCATCTTAAAAGAGCTAACCAAAGAATAATAGGCATAGAAGAGGAAATAAAATTTGAAACCAAAGGAATCAACAATCTCTTTAATGAAGTAATAGCAGAAAATTGCCAAAAAATAGAAAGTCTACAGAAAAGTACAGGAAACGTATAAAACCCCTTTAGACAAGGTCAGAAAAAGCTTAAACATGCCATATAATAGTCAATCTAACTAACATAGAATCCAAGAAGAAATTTTAAAGGCAACAAAAGCCAAAAACTAAGTGACATTCAGAGGCAAGCCAATTTGAATCACTGCAGACTTTCCAAACCAACTCATGAAAGCCAAAGAAAACAGGTTGAAGCTAAAAATTTTATACCCAGCAAACTATCTTTCAATTTCAATGGTGAAATAAAAATTGTTCTCAACAAATAGAAGCTGAATTTATGTCTTTCAAACCAACACTAGAGAAAATACTCAAAGAGAATAACTGTGAAGAATAAATAAGTAATGAACACCAGAAACAGAAATATATAAATTCCCATCAAACAAACAACTAAGCAATGAAGAACAAACATTACCTGAAACAGAAGTTAAAACCTAAAATGTTAGGAATAAAAAAAAAATCACCTCTCAAAATTACACTGAATATAAATGGCCTAAAATTTCAATAAAAGACACAAGGTAGCAAAAGAGATTAAAAGTAATAATCCATCTATATGATGCCTGCAAGAAACACACCTTATAAGAAAAAACAGTCATGAAGTAAAGGTACAGGACTGGAGCAAGGTGATAAATGCCAATGGAACTCCAATGCAAGCAGGAGTAGCAACTATGATATCAAACAAATTAGACTTCAAGACAAACTTATCAGAAGACATAAGAAAGGAAAATTTTTACTGGTAAAAGGAACAATCCAGCAAGAGGAAATAATAATAGTCAAGATTTATGCTGCCAAAGTCAGTGCAGTGTCTTTGATAAAACAAAATCTTTTAGACATTAGTCACACATAGATCCCAATACAATAATACTAGGAGACTTTAAAACTACTCCCACACCCCTAAAACAATCTTCTAAACAAAAGGTCAGTAAAGAAGTCTCAGACCTGAAGAACATCATCAACCAAATGGATCTACCATACACATACAGATTACACCACCCAACTACAGCAGAATTCACATCTTCTCAGCTGCTCATGGAATCTTCTCCAAAATAGACCACATTCTGGGCCACAAAATGACCACTAACAAATTTTTTTAAAAGTTACATACTGCCCTGCTTCTTTTCAGACCAAAATGGAATAAAACTAGAAATCATCTGTAAGAAGACCCAGAGTAATCTCACAAAAGCATGAAGACAACACCACACTGCTGAATGAGGAATGGGTCAAAGAAGAAGTAAAGGAGGAAATTAAGAAATTCCTAGAATCAAATGAAAATAGAGACACAACATATCAAAACCTTTGGAACAACTTGAAGGCAATAGTAAGAGAAAATTCATAGCACTGAGAGCCCACATAAGAACAGGAAATTACCAGTAAATAACCTAAAAACACACCTCAAAGCCCTTGAAAACAGGAACAGTCTAATCTCAACTTCAGAAGACAGGACATTATCAAAATCAGAACAGAATTCAATAAAGTGGAGAAAAAATTAGAGAAAATCAACAAAGCAAAAATCTGGTTTCTATAAAAATATAAACAAGATAGATAAACTACTAGCCAACCTACCCAAAATAGAGAATCAGTCAAATTACTAAAATAAGAGAAGAAAAAGTAGATATTACCATCGACATCATGAAAATCCAGTGGTTATCAGAAAATGTTTGGAAAAAACTACTCCAACAAAATGGCAAACTTAGAAGTAATTGTCAGTTTTCTAGACACATACAACATCCCTAAACTTAATCAAGGAGATATAAAAAATTTAAAGAAGCTGGGTGTGTTGGCCCATGCATTTAATCCCAGCATTCAGGAGGCCGAGAACATTGTGGTTTGCAGACAGCTTCAGCCACTTAGTGTGGCTCTCCACAACTTAGTGAGACCCTGTTTCAAAATAATGAATAAAAATAGGGCAGTGGGTATAGCTCAAGGTCAAATGCCCCTGGGTTCCATCCCCAGACCTGCAAAAAAAAAATAAATAAATAAAATTTAAATCAACCAATAGCAGTCAAAGAGATTGAGGTAGTAATAAAGAGCCTATCATCAAGCACACACCTAGGACCAGATGGTTTCCCAAATAAATTTTACAAAAACATTATAGAAGAGCTAATCCCAATGCCCCTTAATCTATTTCACAAAATAGACAGAAAAAGGACACTCCCAAATATAATATATGGACCCAACATTATAATAATACCCAAACCAAATAAAGATAGCTTAAGAAAAGAAAACTATAGGCCTATACCATTGATGAACTTAGATTCAAAACTGCTAAACAATATATTAGCAATATGCATTCAAAAACCACATCAAGAAAACCATACACCATAGCCAAGTAGAGTTCATCCTAGGGATGCAAGTCTGGTTCAACATACAAAAAACAATACATGTAATTCAGCACATAAACAGAACTAAAAACAAAAATCCCATGATCATTTTAATAGACACTGAAAAACATTTGACA
Source organism: Muscardinus avellanarius (assembly GCF_963383645.1). Classification (NCBI taxonomy): domain Eukaryota; kingdom Metazoa; phylum Chordata; class Mammalia; order Rodentia; family Gliridae; genus Muscardinus; species Muscardinus avellanarius. The sequence goes on along the minus strand of NC_137786.1, from coordinate 196,808,401 downwards.
AAATTCAACACCATTTCATGCTAAAATCACTGCAGTGAATTGGAATAGAAGGAACATCATGAAGATATAAGCCCCAACCCAACATCATATTAAATGGTAAAAATGCAAGAATCCCCCCTGAAAATATGAACAAGACAAGGCTGTACATTGCCACCATTTTTTTCAATACAGTACTTGAAACTCTAGCCAGAGAAATAAGGCAAGAGAAGAAAATCAAATAAATACTTAGAAGACCAAATAAATTAATCCAAAGATCTTATAGAACTGATCAACAAATTCAGCAAAATGTATGAAATCAAAATCAATCTTAAAAACTCAGGAGCTTTCCTGTATGCCAACCAGAATCCACTAAAAAAGAAATCCAGAAAACACTTCCACTCAGGATTTCCCACAAAAAAAATACTTAGGAATAAACCTAACCAAGGAGGTAAAAGGCCAATACAAAGAAAATTAGAAAACATTTAAAAAATTGAGGAAGACCTTAGGAGATGGAAAGATCTTCCATGGTTTTGAATAGGCAGAATAAATATCATCAAAATTTCATTCTTTCAAAAGTGATCTACAGATTCATTGCAATACCTATTAAATTAACAAAGTCATTACTCACAGACATAGCAAAATCTGTCCTTAAATTCATTGGAACAACAAAAACCCAGAATAGCCAAAGTAGTTCTCAGCAACAAAAACCCTGCAGGAGGCATCACAATACCTGACTTCAAAATATCCTACAAAGCCAAAATAATAAAAACAGCATGGTACAGGTACAGAAACATATACATAGACCAATGGAGAAGAACAGAAGCCTCAGAAACAATTCTGCACAATTATAGCCAATTGATTTTTGACAAAGGGCCTTAAAACATACACTGGAAAAAAAACCTGTTCAACAAATGGTGTTGGCAAAACTAGTTAACCATATGCAGAAAAATAAAAATACACTCCACTTTCTCACCCTGCATAATAGTCAATTCAAGATGGATCAAAGACTTGGAAATTAGACCAGAGACCTTGAAGCTCCTTGAAAAGGACACAGGTCCAACACTTCAACACATAGGTATAGGTAAGAACTTTCTCAACAAGACCCCAAAGGCACAAGAAACTAAAAGGCAGATCAATACATAGGATTGCATTAAACTAAATGGTGCGTTATACAGCAAAGGTAACTATCAAGAACCTTAACTGAGAGCAGACAGAATGGGAGAACATTTTTTGCCAACCACTCCTGAGATAGAGGACTAATATCTAGAATATTCAGAGACCTTAAGAAATGCACAGCTATGAAAACAAATAACCCAATCATTTCTATCATATTTTACTCCATTAAGAAGTATGACTACAATTTTAAAATTAAAAAATAACCCAATCAAAAATTGGTAAGTGAATGAGAGACACTTCTCAAAAAAAAAACTTAAATGGCAAACAAATATATGAAGAAATGTTTAACATCATTAGCAATTAGTAAGATGCAAATTAAAACTACCATTAGATTTTACCTAACTGAAATTAAAATGGCAATCATTCAAAACACAAACAATAACAAATGCTGGCAAGGATGCAGAGAATTGGAAACTCTAATATATTGTTGGTTGCAAAATAGCACAACCAATTTGGAAAATATTGTGTAGGGTCCACAGAGGAATGGGAACAAACCTACCATACAAACCAGCAATACCACTTCTGTGTATCTACCCCCCAAAAATAAAAACCAAACTACCAAACTAATATATGTGCATCTATGTTCCTAGCTGCAAATTTACAATTGCCAAATTATGGAACCAGAAAAGATGCCCATCAACAGATAAAAATGGATTACAAAATTATGGGATATGTACACAATACAATTTTACTCAGTTATAAGGAGTAAAATATAAGGAGTAAAATTATATCACTTGTGGGGAAATGGATGGAACTGAAGAACATTATGCTAAGTGAGACTGGTCAGTCACAAAAAGTAAGAAATTAGATACTCTCCTTAATATGCATAAGTTAGGGAGAAAGGGTCATAGGAGGAACTTGAGGTGAAGAAGAACTAACCACAGAAGAGCAAACAAGGTGATCTAACTGAGGGGGATGGAGGAGAGAGGGAAATTCTCTAACAAGTACGTTCACATGATGTACATTCATAAACATGTCCAAGTCAACCACTAAGCCAAATATAAGAAGGAAAAATGAAGGAGGTAATGAGGTGGAAATTGGGGAAGGGCTAAATGAATGATATGTCTTGTACGCCTCTACTATCGTGTACTCCATTAAGATGTATGACTATAATACACCAATAAAAATTAAAAATATAGAATGTCTCCTTAAACCCTACAGAGACAAGGCAACCATGTTGGAGGTAGAGTTTAGTTGTTTGGGGGAGTAACCTGGAGGTATGGCCTTGGGGATTATATATGGACACTCCTTCCCCTGCTTTCTCTTGCTTTTAGCTTCCACGATATAAGTGGAGTTCTGCACTCTAAATCTCTCTGACTCCACCATTAGGTTCTGAGCTCTACTGATGTAAACCAGACTTATGTGAACTGAACCCCTGAAATCTCTATTATTGTGAGCAAATAAATCTTCCTTACTGTAAGTTGTGTGGTTAGATTGTCTCTTATCTCTGGAAGAGACACTTGTCCCTGAAAGAATTCTGATGTATTATATATTACAACTGGCTATAGACTAAAAAGAGAAACAAATACCATTCTTTAAGAAGAAAAGAAAGTTCATACTTATGAAACCTATTAAAGTAATAGCACCTCACAGAGGTTTAGCAATCTCTACTATGAAGAGATCAAATAGATGTATAAATACAATGCATACGCACACACACAAACACACACACCTCACTTGTGTATATATATATTATATGTGTGTACATATATATAGCTAATTTTTTATCTTTCCTTATGTATATCTTTAAATAAAAGATAAATATACACTTAAATATGAATATATATGTATACCTATTATTAGAGCTCTAATTTTCAATGGCTTATTATGTCCTTCAAGGTAGGTAATAACTTGGAATTAGGGAAAAAACGACATAATTTCTCAGAACAAGTAGACATGGCACAATGCATGTTTTGAAGCAAGTCTTGATAATTAAACTGTTTGTCAAACATGATATTTGCCCAGTTGAGCAATCTATTGTCTTATGAAAAGTATTTGCCCAGATTGGTAAATTATTTGTTCAGATAAATTGATGTGCAAAAACATCCTGAAGCAATCAGTGAAGTTATTTATTGGCTTTATTTATTCTATTTATTCTTGGAGGAGTTAAATCTTGTTGATGCAGGTGTTCCCTGTTTTCAGTTCTGAGAGTTAAGCAATGTGATCTGGGTGGTCTTAATTCCCAGGAAAGATGAGTAGAAGTTCTTTCTATGAGGATGGGTCAGTGACATAGAAGTTAAAGGGAAAAATCATAAAAGTGATAAAAAGTGGTTAAATTGTTAAGAATAAAGAATATGCATGCCTGTAATCCCAATACAGGTGAGGCTAGGACAGAAGGATTGCAAGTTCGAGGCCAGCCTACAGAACCTTAATGAGACCCTGTTTCAAAAAAATAAAATAGGTCTGAAGGTGTAGTTCCAAGGTAGAACTCTCCTGGGTTCAATCTTCAGTAAAACACACACACACACACACACACACACACACACACACACACACACTCACTCACGCACACTGAATAGAGTGTATTGGCAAGTTGATTCTTTGCTGGATTAAAATGAGTAGATAATTAGCTAAGAAAAGGAGGTTTTGTTAGATGGTAAAGAATCAGCAGTATGCATTTTGTCCTCTCAAGAGTGAGAAATTTTGAAGGTTTTAAATATCTCACTTTTGGGAAATGACTGGATTTGTGATTCTTGTTGTTTTTTTTTTTTTTACTTTTATTTTGCTAGAAAATCTTTGTTTTTTAAAAGTGGTCACAGTACAATATTTTATCAGCTGAGAAACTTATTTTATACTTCCATAGTGGGTGTAATTTTTTTGGTATTTTAATACAAACCCCCATGCTTTGAACTTTGATTAGATAAATGAGAATTAAATTATCTGCAAATAAGGATAGCAGGAGAGACTGAGAGCATCCTGGCTTCCATTTCTGCATGTATTACAGGGACTAGAGAAAAGGCATTACATTTCACTTTGGACCTAAGAAAGGCACATTCCAAATTTGGCATAATCATATTCAAGTATCAATGTTAAAATTCATGATGGAGAACTTTAATAATAATTGATATTATGGATTGGAGGGAAGGAATGTCTTATATCATTCAAAAGCATTGAAATGATGGAAAACTAGTTTTTTATTCCTTTACCACCTCAGGTAGGCTAATACTTATTTGCATCCTTGGGTACTGGCTCATGTTTTAAATTACCAAAATTCCTCTTTTAAGTAATTTATATCGATACATAATAGTTTTACATATTTATGGCAGAGTGTGATGATTTGTTACACATAGACAAAGTGGAGAAATAGAATTGGTGAAGTTAGAATTCTCATGTTCTTAAATGTACTGTCATCATGTTTAGTTCCTTTCAATTTCTCTTTTCTAGTTTTTTATAAAGTACAAGGTAAACTTGTGGTGGTGGTGGTAGTGGTACTAGGGATTGAACCCAGGGGCATTCTACCTCTGATCTATGCCCTCTACCCTATTTTACATTTTATTTTAAAACAGGGTCTCACAAGGTTGCTCAGAGACTCATTATGTTGCTAAGGCTGTCCTCAAACCTGTGATTCTTTTGTTTCAGCCTCTCAAGTACTGAGATTACAGACTTGTGCCAGCATTCCCAATTTAGGGTAAAATCTTATAAATTGTAGTCATCCTGCTTTACAGTAGAACACTAAAACATATTCTTTATATCTAACTATTTTGGCACCCCTAATCTGTTCTTCTTTTATCTTCACTCCCTCCTTTCCTTTCTAGACTCTACTGACCACTACTCTATTCTTTCTTTCTTTCTTTTTTTTTTTTTTTTTTTTTTTTTGGTGGTACTGGGGTTCCTGGAAGCCCTTCTACCTCCGGGCTACACTCCCAGACCTATTTTTACATTTTTTATTTGGAAACAGGGTCTCCTAAGCCAGCGCGCGCGCTGGCTTCAAACCTGCGCGATCCTCCTGTATCTGCCTCCCAAGCGCGGGGATTACAAGCGTGCGCCACCACGCCCGGCTCTATTCTTTATTTCTATGATAGTGACTACTTTAGCTGTCATATATGAGTGAGAAAAAACAGTATATGTTTCGCTGCACTTGGCTTATTTCATGTAACAAAATATCCTCTACTTTCATCCATTTTGCTACAAGCAATAGAATTTCATTTATTTCATAGCTGAGTAGTATCCTACTGTGCATATTTACCATAATTTCTTTATCCTTATACACATCAATTGACACTTCAATTGATTCTATATATTGACTTTTGTGCATAAAATTAGCAAAATCATGGGAGTGCTGGTATATTTGTGACATGCAAACTTCCTTTGTTATGAGTTTAAAACCAGCAGTAGAATAGTTGGCTCATAGAGTAATCCTGTAATCCTATTTTTTAAATTTTTAAGGAATTTTTATATTGATTTTCATAGTAGCTGTACCAATTTCTAGCCTACCAAGAGTGTATATGTGTTTTATTTTATTTCTGTATCCTTACCAGAAGTGATTTTTCTTTGTATTTTTATAATAACCATTCTAACTAGATGAGTTGGCATCTGATTGCAGTTTTAGTTTGTGTTTCTTTGATGATTAATGATGGTTAGCAGTTTTATATGCTTGTTACTCATTTGTATATATTTTTTGAGAAATATACATTCAGCTCTTATATCCATCTTTAAATCTGATTTTAGTTTTCCTATTCAATTGCTTAAGTTCCTTATAATATATTCTGTTATATATAATATATGAGTTTATTTACTACTATATTATATATGACATAACATATTGTACTATTACATACTTATACATGATTCTGTGCCATATATAGTAATATATATATATCTGAAGCCATACCAAAGGTGTACATTACAGAATCCTAAAGCCCAATGTAGTGATATACACCTATAATCCTAGAACTTGGGAGACTGAGATAGGAGGATTGCATGTTTGAAGCCAGTGCACAGTAACTTAGCAAGACCTTGTTTCAAAATTAAAATAGGGCTGGATGTATAATTCAAAGGTAGAATGCCCATGAGTTTAACCCTAGTACCACACAAAGAAAAAGTACTGAGACCATTAGGGTTTTACATATAGGTTATAGGGCAGATGAGAGAAATCATACAAGCCGTGCAATTGCTGTTTCCGGATCCTTCACAACCTAAAATCTATGAAGCTAATTGAGGTTCAAAGCATAAAATTATTCATTCAAGACTACATGGCTAGTCAATGCTGTAAGTATCATTTCCCTGGAGCTTACCAACCTGGTCATTACTATCGTCTTAAGATGTATTATGTAATCACTGCAACAGTTCCATTTTTTTCTACCTTTGACATCTCACCAAGGGATGGTCCCACAAAAACTTAGTTTTCAGTACTTTGTCAACATTGCCACTTCTATTGTTGTAGGGATACTAAAATCAGGCACCGATTTCATTACTAGTTTATCTCTCCCAAGACTGTTGGTGCCTTTATTAAAATAACTTTTTGAGCTGGAGACATAGCTCAGTGGTAGAACACTTGTCTAGCACTCATGAGGACTTGGGTTCAATCCCCAGCACAAGAAAAAAAAAAAAAGATTGTTTTCCTTCCACCAAACTACCAGATGTGTTACGTATCTTTTAATCCTTGGTGGCATCAAGACCACACTGATTCCTTCTCTCTCCCAGGTAATTGTATACCAAATATCCTCTCTGTCTACAACAAAATTCATAGCAACAATAATAAAGAACCCAGAGTTTCCACTAAATATGTTTTTTTTTTAGAAATAACACTGTATTTTTTGTATTTCCACACATATTATATTTATTTATTTATTTATTTTTTATTGGTACATTGTAGTCATAGATCTTAATGGCGTAAAAGATGGTAGAGGCATACATGCACACATCACTTATTTAGTGCTTCTCCAATTCTGCCAAGACATCCTGCTGCCTCGGCATCTATGTGTTGAGACCCCACTCCACATAGTAAAATCGGCAAGGACGCCCCGAGAAGGAGGTATCGTCTCTGGCTAAAGTACCCCCCACTTTTAGATACCCTTCACTATTATTTCTTTTAACTTTCTACACGAATTGCTCCAGTGATGTGAAATTAGGACTATAAAAAGAAACTTTTAAGTCCGTGGAGATAAACTTTCTAATAATTTGTTTAAACGTCCTTGGCTCTGCTCAACAATAATGAGAGACTGGCCAGAATTCAGGTACTGTGATAAGCACCCCAGCTGCAGCAATCACAAATGGCCTCCGACCTTCATCGTTAACTCTGGCAAATCCTGCCAAGAGACAGAGAAAAACCTTGTGTGTGACCTTAAAGAAACAACTTAGCTGCCCAAATACAATAGACCCCAAAAAAAAAGACTGTTAACTTTTACCTCAGTGTGAGCACTCCAGGAGACAGAAAAAATGGCCGCATAGTTAGAAATGAATATGACAGAATAAAGGACAGACATTCTAAATATATGTATGTATGAAGGAAAAGAAATACCGTAAGAGTGGGAGGAGCATTTTTGCATGAGGAAGAGCTTATCATAAGAAAGTCCCAACTGGGAAAGAAAGGAATTAGAAAGTTAGAAACAGGTTGCAGAGAGTTTGTGACAGGGAAGTGGATTATTAAAGATAAGTGGATTCTTTTAATAGGCTTGTTGTTTAAAAAGAGTGCTCAGCAGTTAAGAAAATACATCTGACAATTAGAACTAAAAACCTTGTGGTGTTGTTTGTGGTATTTTGTCTGCCAAACTGTGTTGTGAGTATGCTTAAGCTTTCAGATTCAGAAGATAAGATGCCAATACCTGAATTACCAAATCTCCCCACACTTGTTATATGAACTGAGCCCAAAAGATGAAAAGTTCCAGGAAGGGTTAAAAGAAGATTCCCCTGAGAAGTTCCCAAGCCTTGACTATTCCTGTCTATTCTGGGAGGCTGCCACCTGCAACTGCTTATCTGCAAGACCTTGGAGAGAAACAGAAGTTAATTCTTCAAAGGCCAACAGCCAGCTGAGAGACACCCGCCCCCCTTTCTCTTAACTTTACTGGTGAAGTGTATAAATTTCTTGGGTTTTTCATAATAAAGTGTCATTGGCTCAAGAAGCCTTTGTCCACTTCAGGTTTCTTTTCCAAAACGTCGTAACTAAAAAACTTGAGGAATTCATAGAGGGAAAGGAACCGCTGCAGATAAGGATCTGCAGAACGCCGCCTGCCTTTTGACCCATCTTTCTGAGGCCCCCGACCACTAGTGGACTTGCCCCCCACAGGACTGAACCCCGCCGGTAACACAATTCCACTCCATTCTCTCCCCTACCCTCTTTCTCATGTTTGGCTTAGTGATTGACTTTGATATCTTTATGAATGTACATCATGTACATTAGGAAATTTCCCTCTTTACTCCTCCCATCAAAAAGTATGTGCTCCTCCCAAAAATTTTATGCAATTATTTGGTGTAAATATGGACTACAATAGAAGACAGTCTGTCTCACCAGAGCCCTAAGCTGATTTGCATTAAATACACAGCCAAGGTCTCCTTTTCACAGTGGAACAGATGGGAAAAGAAGACTCAGATCCTGATTTTCTCTTTTAAAATGTTTTCAGTATAAAGTCTTATAGTTAATCATGTGGTTATAGAAGTCAAAAAATAAAAAGCAAAAACAATATTTGTTAAATGTAATAATCCGCATATAATTGTTGGTCATATGCTGGTCATTATATCCAGTTATTGATTTAGGTATTCCTACATTTTTCGACTTGCTCTCTCAGAAAAAAAAAAAAAAATTGAAAAAGGACATGATTTTTTGTCTTTATTTTGAAACAGGGTCTCACTTAGTTTTGGAGCCTAGCTGTGAACCTGAGATCCTTCTATCTTAGCTTCCCAATATTCGAATTACAAGCATGTGCCACCAGGCCTATCCATCTGATTTTGCAAATTTCTAAGAATTCTGAAAAAGCAAAGCCTCAGGTTTAATTGTCCGTCTCTAACCTATGAAATCTAAGAAAGGTAAAAGACAACCCTTGCAAGAATTGTTTCTCAAAGATTTCCCCAACACACTGCGTTATACCTACTTTACTGCAATGCACTTTCTGCCAGACCTTATGGAAAAGAGAACACCCCCAGGATTCTATTAGGTAATCTATCAGCTTTGAGAAGTCTGAGATTCCTCACTTTTCTCAGGGAAGGAATGGATTCTAAGATCAAGGACACCTGACATTGGTTTGCTTTGTTTTTTCCCAATGCTGAAACATAAGAATCATTTACTAAGCTCTGCTTTTCAGATATTGTATTTGCATACCAATTTCTTCCTTTATAATAATTCATCCAAAACTTTAAAGTTAGGATGTACACAAACTATTCATTTTCATGAATAGTTTGGAAGAAATAACGGTTTTATGAAAAATGAGTGAAATGTGTTTGGGATAAGAATAAGGATAAAAATTCATTTTTTATGTAATTAAGGATTAAATACATGGAAATTAGCTTGATAACTTAAAAATATATAACAATATGAAGCTGATTTTTGAAATATAATACAATATACTAAAAAGAAGCAATTAGCCTCAAGTGTTCAATTTTGTGTCAAAAAGTGACACAGTATGTCTAGGAGTAGAAGCTTGCAAATCTTGTAGTTAAGTAATTAAAATGATCTTTTAAGTAAAATTTTCTCTGTTAATTCATGTTGTCCGTCACACACAGGCATATATGGATAAAAACTATTTTCTGTTCATTTAAATTTTAACTTTTGCTTTCATACTTAAAAAATGAAAAGAAAAATTCACATCTTAAAAGTCTCTGGAGTAATTTTTTCTCTCCCTTTTAGTAAATGTGGCTTAAAATGAAATTACTGAGCAAAGAATAGGCCAAATTTGCTTCCTGAAACCAATTTCCAGTATGCTGTTGAAAGCTTTAGAGAGTGAGATTTTATCTTTTGAGTACACATTGGGAAGTAAGACTACATGTAAAAAAAAATGAAGGCAAGGGTACTGGTGTCAAAACATAAATAAAACTTGTGCCTGGATAATCTATTTTCTCCTTGGTTTGCATTCACTCACAGCATTTCAGAAGCACAAAAGGTGCTAAGCCCCAATCACAAACAGCCAAAGATTGATTATAGAAACAGGGCTTGGCATAGAGCAAAGAATTGACTGATGGTGGAGAAGGGTGGGAATACCAGGTCGCTGTCAGAATGTTTCTGAATATGAATGTTTGTTTTTTAGTTTGGGAAAATAAATTGGAAAGTGAATATTTGATAGCATCAAGAGGCTAAAATTTTGTTTGTATTTCTCTTCTGGATCCTTATCTTTCAATGAAGCTGTTCACAAATCACAAAGTAATCAGATATGATTTGATTTATGCTTCAAACTCAAATCAGACACATTTTGAGAAAAGTACTACCTGAAGGCTTGGCTGATTATTAAACTAAAAAAAAAACATGACTATGAATGTTACATTACATAAAGAGAAAAAATGACTGTTGAAACTCAATGTTTGCATATTTTCAGAAAAAACATCTTATACTTAAAGAAGAATAAAATCAAGCCAAGATGCTATAAACAGCAGTCTCTTTATGGAAGCTGTGTGTGTTTGTCTTTACAGAACCTTCATATTGTGGAAGGGTTAAGCTCATTCAATTTAGAAGATCCAAGAGTAAAAATCTTATCATTTTACCTCCTCATGCAAGCTAATTTATACAATCAATTTGATCCTTCATAATATCCTGCTCCTAAACCTTGCCCCCTTGGCCTTATGCAGGAAATCTACATCTTGAACTACCAAGATGCTACCCACTCTTAAAGATACAGAAAAAGAACTATCTGCTCCATAAAGCCTTTCCTGACCCATCAAGCCCATATTAATTTCTCTCTTTTATATATTTCTTGTGGCTTTTATTCTCTGCACTATTCATCACACATTTATATATTTTTAGTGTAGTCAGTCAAGTTCACTGATTATAAATTGAACCACCCAAACAGCTCAGCAAATCTGATTTGTACTGACACTATTTGAAAACTTTAAAAAATGTTCTTTGAAGGGAATTGGACATTATATATGATTGTACTCACTGAGTTAAATTTTAGAAGATACCTCAGTTTCTACAAGTTGAGAAGACTTCATAAAATACAGAATGCCCTATTTGAAGAAACAGGGTAAAGTAATTTTTTATTTACTTTTCATTTTCCATAGAATAGATCTGACTCCTTTTCAAAAATTAGTATATTTAAACACCAAGAAGGCACTCAGTGAATGAAGTAACTGAAGACAGGGTCATAAAGTCAGCAGAGGGCCAGGTCGAGTAAGGATGTACAGGTAAGTGAAAGGACATCGGAATTTTCTAAATAAGGTAATCTGGTAAAGGGATTTGAGGAGGAAAGTAGAAAAACATGACTTAAGTTTGGAAGCCTCCAAATTTTTATTTTGCCAGATGAATGCAAAAAGTTGTCACAGAGGCAAGAAAAAATAGTAGAAAAATAAATTTGAGTACTTAAAAACAAAGACTCATAAATCTGGCATTACAGTATGAAAGACACTTTAGGTATCCAAGCAGAGATGTTATGTTAGCCATAAATACATGGAGTTCAAGGAAAAGTCCCAAACTAGAGAACTTAATTTGAAAAGAGTTATAAATGTGGATAGTCTTTTAAATTCTAAGCCTGAATAAGATTATTTAATAAGAAATCATAGAGAAAGAAAACATTTTTAAGATTGAAAACTGAATCATTTCAATAATTAGTGATCAAGAAAATAAGAAGTAATCAACAAATAAGATTAAGAAGAGCCACTAGGGATAAAAAAGGAAATCTAAGAAAATGATAATCCACAAACTAAATGAAAAAAAAATTAATAATAAACTTCTGGGCTGGGTGTGGTGGTGTACACTTGTAATCCCCATGCTTGGGGGGCAGAGACAGGAGGATTGCACAGGTTCAAAGCCAGCTGTGCTGGCTTAGGAGACCCTGTTTCCAAATAAAAAGTATAAAAATAGGTCTGGGAGTGTAGCCCAGAGGTAGAAGGGTTTCCAGACCACCCCCCCCCCAAAAAAAAAACCTTCTGAACATGGTGATGCACATCTCAAATCCCAGGTTCAAGGTCAGCCTTAGCAATTTAGACCTTGTTTTTTAATAAAAATAAAATTGAACTGGGGATATACCTCAGAGTTGCAAAGCCCTTAGGTTCGATCCTTAGTATTACACATACACACGCACACACAGACACAGAATGAATTTCTGATGAAATTTGTCAAGTGCAGCAAAATCTATATGTGTGTGTGTGTGTGTGTGTGTGTGTGTGTGTGTGTGTATTACTGGGGATTGAATCCAGGAGCATTATGCCTCCAAGTTAAACAACAAGCTCTATTTTATCTTATTTTAAAACAGGGTCTCACTAAGTTATGAACACTAACCTCAAACCTGCAATCCTTCTGTCTCAGCCTCTCAAGTGCTGGGATTACAGTCATGCACCACCATGCCTGGGAGATCTATATTTGTAGAAAGTAGTGTGAGAATAATTGGAAAACATTATATTAAACAGAGAAAAAAATAGGGGAACTTAAGGTAAAGGTAGCCCTTTCAACAGTTTTATTGTTAAAAAGGAAGACAAAAGTGACTATAGTTAAAGAGGAATTGAAAAGATGTACGTTTTAAAAAACTGGGGAAACTTTGGGGAAAAATGAATGTTGTTGAAATTAATGCAGTAAAGAAGGAATAACTGATGTAAACCTGAAGCAATATTCATGAGGAAGCAAAAAGAAAGAAATTCCTCATGAGTAAGCTAAGCATTGACCTCAACATGGGAGGTGGTGCCCTTTCAGAGCCAGGGGTGGGTGCAGAAGAAGGGAGCACAGAGTCTGTAGGTCATGATGGAGGTAAGCTAGCTAGTTAGTGCTGAGAAAATATGGAAAGATTCTTGTTGCTCCCTCTTTTGAGGAAATATATTGTAGTTTTGTCAATTATTAACAAAGAGAAGAAAACAGATATTGAAAGTTTGAAGAAAAAATGAATACAATGGAAAACTATCTAAGTGTGGCAGGAAAAAAATGGACCAGGGAAGCAGTTTTAAAATTGTGATTGATTGACTCCTGGAGGAGCTCCCAAGAGCATTTCATTGGGGTTGCAAAGTCAAAAACATAGTAATACTAATAGGTTATTTGCTTTTTCATTTTTTATTAAGTGGAAGGAGGGTTTTTCAGGGACTATGTAAAATGTGGATTACAGCAGATTCAATGTCATAACAGATATCAGAATCTAACTCTCTTCTCCTCAGACATGGAAAATATTTACAAACACAAAATGATAATATTTTGCTCATCAATTTTTTTTTAACTTAGAAAGTATGACTATTATTTCCCAAATGTGTATGTTAACATATAATAGATTTATTTGTCCTAATATAAGAAATATAGCAGATATAACTCATAGAATAAAAATTGTTAATTCAAATAATTTTAAGAACTTAAAATGATTCTGAGATAAAAACATTTGAAAAGAATTTGTCCAGGAGCTCTAGTTTGATTTCTGTGTAGCACTAAAGGTGAGCTTGAGTTTGATAAATTTGAAGTGAATCCAGTTGGCATTTTTATATTTTATTTCCATCAAATTCAGATATTGGACACTATCATACTGTAAGTGAAGTACTGGATTACTGAGAGTTCAATTTGCCCAGGAAACTATAACAAAAGAAGAAAGAGAAGAATATTATATTTTCAGGTACATAAGGAGAGAAGTGGGGGCATGAGGGATCCTTGGAAAGGGAAAAGGTGGGCGTTACATGGATTGCATTTCTGTGGTGTTTGAAAAATTATTTTGTGTTATTTTTCCTTTTATTTATCTTCTTTTTAAGTGCTGAGATTATTTTAGGGCCTCTTGAATGCTAGGCAAGCAGTGTGCAGTTCAGCCATGCTCCCAGCCATAAAAAATTACTCTGAGTCTGTATGATAGAAACAGTAGGTAACCAGAACAAGACGCAGTGTTTGGGGAGTGTAATACTTGGAATTGCCATTATGAAGGCAAACAGTCAGTGACTGCAGATCAGGGACTAGTTTGCTGAATAGGATGAAGTATGAGATCATTGGAGAAAAGTAAGTTACTACAGCCATGAGAGCTAAGACACCAATCTATATGCTAAAATCTTTAAGGAAGAAAAAGACAGAGAGGAGGATGTAGGGTCATAAATGTCACATTATGGATGGAACACTGTGTCTAGCCATTTGGGATTTCACAGCCCACCTACAGAGATTCCAGAGGGTCAACTGCAATGAAGCACAGTAGTGATTAACCTTCTCAATCTCTATCAGGTAAACTTGGGAAAGTCTCCTGACCTCCTAAACCAGTTTTCTTACTATGAGTTAGGTAGCTTAGCACCCATCTAAAGTTAGCTTGTGAAATTAAATTGAAACACACATATAAAGTATATTGACTCCTGGTAAACACTCAAAAAGCTATGAATAATATCCTTACTACAAATCTACTGTTTTTAAGAAATAACTTCCTATTTCAATTATCTTGCTATCCCCTACTTGTTTAAAAGTGTTTTATATAATAAATATTTGTTAAATTTATGTAATGTACTCATTTTCTACTTCAACTAGAAATTTTTAGGAAATATCAAATTATGAGAAATTTAAAGATACACTTTAGCTCTGAAGACACTCATCAGTACTAGCAGCAGGTCAAAAAATGTTTGGTTAGTTTAATAAAAACACTAATATCCATCTATGCTTTGGAGATTTTGTAAAATAAGATCATATAAAATATGATCATGTAAAATAAGATCAATACAGTATATATTTTCAAATGGTTTTGGAGTCTATAGATCACTGCAGCACTAGAATTTTTGCCAGATTTAAACTATATTTTGTTTAATACAAGATGCCACATAAATTATGTTTTTTTTAAATATGTAAGCTCAAAGCAGTATTAACTCTGGCATAGATGTTAGCCAAAGAATTTTATGTTTTGGATGAGAATCATATTCTATCATAATATTTTAAATTTGTTCATGGCTTACAATGAGGTGTCTGAGAAACATCTAAGAGTTAAGTCTGACTTAAAAATAAGAATAGGAACTAGGTGTGGTGATTCATGGGTATAATTCTAGTACTTGGGAGCCTGAAACAGGAAAATTCAAGGCTGGAGACTAGCTTCAGAAACTTAGCAAGACCCTTCATGACTTAGTGAGCCCCTGTTTCAAAAAATAGAGCTGAAGGTGAGCTCAGAGATAGATAGACCCTGGGTTCAATTCCTAGTACAAATGAATAAATGAAAGGAAGAAATGAGGGGAAAAAAAGAAGAAGAAAGGTGGAAAGGCAGGTAGGAAGGAAGAAAGGAAAGAAGAAGGGAGGAAGGAAAGAAGGGAAACTTTCACTATACACTGAATCAAGTACCTTGTTATATTTTACCATGAGATAATCAATAACTGCATTTTTGAAGTGCAAAGAAAGGTTTGGCCAATATCCTTTATTCTGTTGTATAATCAGACCTCTTAAAGGAATATATGTTGAGACAATACAAACATGAAGGGAATTAACAACAATAACTACCATAGCACCATATACTTATTGAAAATTTAGTGTGAGCTATCTATTAATTTATTTTTAGCACATTTCGCTCTCAGAGTAGCCCTAATAGTGGTAGGTGCTATTACTAGTCCTGCTATATAAGTTGAAAATTTAAGAAAAAATAGATTTTTGACTTGTACACCTATATGATTAAGCAGGAAGCCAAGATTCAAACTCTAATACTGTGATGTGAGTCATGATTATTTTCAACTACCTGAATGCTTTGACATTGTATACCACTGCCTTTTTGATACAAGGTTGGCCTCTATGCTGTTTCTAGATGAGAGTGGAACTATATTTTGGTAGTTAGTATTTTTTGTATCTTTATTTTTAGAAGATACATGTAAAATTTCTTGTTCTGATGAGGACTTTATTTCATTTTCAATGAGACATTTAATCTGTTGGGGAAGCATATAGCTGTCTCTCATTCAATCAAATAGTAAGTCAATTAATCAATGTTTGCAATAATGTCTTTCACCCTTTAAAGAAGTGGCTAATTATTCCTTTCTAATGGCCTTGCTGGATAATTAAGGCTATAAAATTTGGGGGTAATTTTTCAAAGTAATTGTGATGAAAAAGTTGAAGATGGGCAACATTTTGTCTTTTGGTGCTGTATTATGATATTTGTTATTTTTAATCTGAAAAAAGAAATATGTACACATGCAAACTGAATAGTTGTTTCAGAATTACTAAAAACATGAGATAACCTAATTATAGACTTAACTGTGTCCCTTTTTCACTTATTTAATTTATTCAAGAAATTTTTAATGCCGGGCGTGGTGGCACACGCCTGTAATCCCCGCGCTTGGGAGGCTGAGACAGGAGGATTGCAGAGGTTCGATGTCAGTCTCAGCTACTTAGTGAGGCTCTCAGCAACTTAGTGAGACCCTGTTTCCAAATAAAATATAAATAGTTCTGGGAGTATAGCCCAGAGGTAGAAAGCCTCTGGGTTCCACCCAGTACCATCAAAAAAATTAAGAAAAGGAAGAAATTCTTAAAATAAAATTAAAATATTTACTTGAGACCAGAACTAATATTTCTGGATACAATAGAATGAACAATGAATTGGACGCTGTAAAATTTTCCTTCAGATTTCTTCCTTAACTGTAAATAGCTGATGTTCTTGGAGAAATTAATTTTATTTTATAAAATGTTTGAGCTAGCCGGGCGTGGTAGCACACGCTTATAAATCCCCAAGCTTGGGAGGCAGAGACAGGAGGATCGCGCAGGTTTGAAGCCAGCCTCGCTGGCTTAAGAGACCCTGTTTCCAAATAAAAAAGATAAGAATAGGTCTGGGAGTGTAGCCCGGAGGTAGAAGGGTTTCCAGGAACCCCAGTACCACCAAAAAAAAAAAAAGTTTGAGCTAGATGTTCCACTGTCTGTCCAATATCTATCCTAATATTTCTTTTTTACTGATACTCAAGACACTATATTATATATACATATACATATATATGACTCTCTCTTTACAACAAAACTCATTCTGTGGGTCTTTAATGAAAAATCAGAATTTCAGTTTTCCGATGGTTTCTTCTAATGTTTTTTAAGGAACATATATGTGAAAATTAGAACTTTGTATTGGGAAATAAACTGTACAATACTCTTATCTCCATATGGAATACATTTGTCATAACCACTCAATATATCATTCATGAGCTACCATTGCTTTTATACTCATAACCTTATTGGATTAAATATGACAAGATTTGCCTATATGTAAATATGCAGAAGTAGAATTATGACCTTCCTGAAATGATCTCTTCTTTTAAAATATATTTTATTCTTTTCCTATAAACCCATAATTTGTTAGTAAGCATGTTTAAACAAGAAAAAATACTCCTGAAGGCTTCAAAATATTTTGCCAAAGTTTATGTCCTAAATCTTCTTCTTACTTTCATATTTTTTCTCATGATTAGTCTATATTACCTTAACAGAAAAACCACAAGTAAATGTGTTACTTTCCTAGCAATTTTTCCCAAAGTGTTTTCCAAAATGACTGTATTTTCCCACCCATGACTAATTTCTAGTAAAGTGTCAATGGAACTAAAATAGATCTGAGGCTTATTTCTGAGTGTTATGGCTGGAAAAACAATGTAAGTGGACAGTTATTGATTGCCTGTCTAAACTGATTGACACTAATTTTAATAAGCTGGGACCTTTATCCCTCATTTCAGGCAGCTGTTCATGAGTTCAAGACTTTATTCCTTTATTAGGACTAATAGAATGGCTCACTGGTTTTTGCTGAAGTCTTTCTGTGGCCAGAGAAGTTATTATAAAAGCCCTGAAGCTGAGTTGTGGTTTTATAAAGAAAGTTGTGGTCTTTTAATGTTTGATTTGCTGTCTGACTGCTTTCTAGATAATTAAAATGTTCTTTTCCCAAGCCTCTAATGTGAACTAAAGAATCTCTGAGAATATTACAGTAACTAGCATGGAGATTGTGAATTACGAGATTGTATTTACTAGGGGTGTGTAGTAATAAATGGTTAGTGAGAAAATTAGCTTGGTCACAGTTGAAAAGCAAGATTGGAAGATCGCTGGTTGTACTAGGGACACCTGCCATGATGAGAAAAATATGTAAACACATACATTTAACATATTTATTGTGGTACTGGGGATGAAACCCAGGGGCTATTCTTTCTCCCGGCTATACTCCCAGATCTCTTTTATACTTTATTTGGTAATAAGGTCTCACTAAGTTGCTGAGAGTCTCACTAAGTAGCAGAGGCTGGCTTTGAACCTGTGAGATCCTCCTGTCTTAGCCTCCTAAGCGCTGGGATTATAAGTGTGTGGCACCGTGCCCCAGCTCATATAACATATTTTAAATATTAAACATATATTTTTAATTCCTACATTTTCCCTCTATATTATTGTTTTTAAATGTTTGGGGCACCTAAAAGTGTGATGGAAAGTGGGAAGAATACATATAGCAGTTAAATCACTCAGCATAATGGCTATCCCCTTGCTGTCATTTCTGTTTCTTATTTTCATCACTTTATTTTTATGAACTAAAAGTTGGAATGAGGACTTGTACTGGTACTGCAAATACTGGCATCAGAAATTAACATCAATTAGCTTGGTATTGGAACAATAAATTTCTGTAATAAAAGCATAAATAATTGGAAGCAAACTGTTTTTTCTTTTTGAAAATCTAGCATTTAAATGAGATGATTACATTCCAATTTATTTTCCTACAAAAACAACTTTTATTTTTTACTTTAAAAGGAGACAATGATAACTAATGCAGTTCTTCAAATCGGGTTAGTAATGAATATGTCCATTTGCATTTTATACTGGCAAGGAAACATGCCTTGCCAAGAGCTCGGACCTGCAACTTTGTCCTCTAACTCTTCATTTTCTTCTCTAATGGTACTCTTTGATGGTAGTGTGGCAAATTCTCCAAGATATAATGGAAATAAAATCATTGTCTTTTTATCACTTTCCTGGAAGATTTGTTCTACTTGTTTACTGATGTGTATGGCTGACTAAAGTGATTACTATTTAGCATATATGAAATAATCATTGGTCTAACTGGAGTCAAAATTAATCCATTAGGAAGAATTTACTGAGTCTCAAGGTGCAGATATTAGTATAAATCAGCTTATTTTGTCTGCATTGAAGCACAAAGGATATCTTTTACATACAATATTTATTAAATAAAACAATAATAATATGGAAACTTAATATCATTAGTATGTATAGTTGAAAACAGATTATGTCATATATACTTTCTTCTACAAAATGTACCCCAGTAACAAAAAGCTGATTTGATAATTTAGTAAGTGTAACCAAAGGTTTTAAGGGAAAAGTAACTCTTCATAGTGTTCCTTTAATAACAAATATTATTATTTTAGTATTGAGGGGGTTGGGAGAAAATTCATCAACAAGGAGAATTTTATCTTTGCTTCTGGAGGGTGAATAAAATATTTGGGTTGCTGGAACCATATGTTCCTATATAGATAGGAAGTCGTAACGGTATAAAGCTGAGAACATAGAGAGGTTAAGGGTTTTGAGGGAAAAGCTGGCTGGCTGCCAAGGGGCTCCTGAAGAATCTCCCTGGGAGAGGTCACTGTGGTCTATATGCTGGGCTTCAGCCTCAACTGCTCAAAGATGAAATTTTTGTTGCCACATTGAGAAACATTAGCTTCTCAGGAAGAAATTCTCACAAATCCAGCTCAGGATGAATTATGTAAAAAGCAAAGGCTATCATACTGATTTACAATGAGAAATATAACTGTCCACAAGGCTGAGTATATTTGCATCGATAGCACCAGTGCGTTCTCCTACTAAGCAAATACTCTTACAACTTGGGTTGTAAACTAAATTACAACCTGAGTTTGCTTGCTGAACATTGAAAAAGGTCAGGTCAATGAGTGAATTCTGAGTATTTTCAGGATCACCAGACATAATCTCTGACGTCTTTAAAAAAATGTTCAAATTAGAAATCAGTTTTCCATTGGGACTGGGATATGGAGGGTTGGTTTCAGCCTGTCCTTTCATGTTGGGTGGGTAGAAAATAGATATTTCCAGCATTTGCCTGTATAGCTCTCTTTCTGCACATTTTTACTAATGAGCTATTTCCAAATGGGTACATTTCTCTCTAGAGAAGTTAGTCCCTTGGGCTTTTTCAGCCTTTAAGATGTCTTTGTACAGCTTGGATTTCTTGCATTGTAAAGTGTTTTTTATTTTAATTCTCAAAGGTCAAGTTACTGTAACTGAATCATAGTTTTGGCCCATATTATATGTCTTTATTTTAAAATTTAAAAAGAAATATTTTTGGGAGAGCTTCAGTTTTATAACTGCTTGAATTTGAGCCTAAGATACTTTAACCAAGGAGCCATAGTGCCAGCATGCACAGGCATTCTCTGTTGAGAGACTGTGGCATTGACCTTCAACACATCTCCATTCTGCTATTTCTGTTCTTTCCATGACTATTTGCTTGCTATATTTTTGTCTCCTTTCTTTATCCACCTTTGTCTCCATCCAAGCCTTTGCACAGTTATATACTACATCTTGAATTTGGGGAAGAAAGGACTAAGCTGACTATTACTGTGGTCTTAGTGTGTTCCCTGGATACCTCTGCAGAACAAACACTTCTACTTCTTAAACCTACTTTATCTTTAACTAAAATCTGTCTGCCCATCTGCTCCCACCTGGCCAGAATTTCCTTCTTAGCTGACCTGTAATTCATAGTTGATCATTAAAATCACCTTATTATCCAAACTCTTAATGTCTATACTCTTTTATACTTACACTACATCTTTCCATGCTGCTAAATCATTGCCACATCTGTATTCCCAGCTTTGGGAAACTCTTAGAGAATAATATACTGGATCTTACTAAAAATGTTCCTATCAGGGCAAGCTGGTATTTTGTTTTATTAAAATGCTTCAAACTTACTAGTAGAATCCCAAGAGGCATGCAGCCCAACCCACTTATGATGATGCCTCTTCTCAACTTATGTATTTGTTTTCAAAAGGGTTGAAAAATGTATAGAAAGAGGCAAGATAGAGTGAATCACTGGAAAAATTATAACATTCTGATATTAAATTTTATGTGGCTTTAAGAAAAAAAATTTGTTCTCTGTGCCTCATAGTAAAAGTTGGAGTTATAAATGATTTATTATGTTCCCTAAGGCCATAGAAACTCTTTCCTATAGAATATTAGAGATAGACTATTGTGATAGAATATTGTTCATTATATTAATGTGATAAATTCTCAATAATTTACTTAAAGGTGCATGTATGAAAATGTGTATATACATGTATGTTAGCATTAGTATAGTACTATGTGTTGTGTATGTACATAGATGATATATGATAGATGATAGGTAGGTAGGTAGGTAGGTAGATAGATAGATAAATGAAGACTAATATTTCCAAAATAAATGAGTAACTTGAAAAGAGAGGGGAATTTTAAAGTTAATACACTTTGAAATTCTGTGCTCAGAAATATGATGTTCATTCATAGCAGGATATCTCAGAGCATGTAATATGCTATAATAACTTGGGATGTTTGCAAGTGATATTTAGTTGAAGAGTTTACAAACTTTGTTTGATTATGGAAACCTCATTGTAAAAATGAATTCTTAGGACTATTTGCAGAACACACATTTTAAAATTCAGTTGTAAATATTTATTTTCTAGTGTCCATCATTAGTCACTGTTATTTATCCAATTAACAAATACAAGTTGGCTTAGAACTCAGCCTATCAATGGACTGCTAGTCAATAAAAATAGTATAAATAAGAATCTATATTCAAAATAAAAAAAGACACAGACATTGCTACATTTATGCGAATGAAATCCATTCAGCACTGAAAAGAAGAAATCCAAGACTATGGGTGACAGTCGCAATGGCAGTCATTAACAATACAAATATTACCATGTGATACAGCTATGCTACTCCTTGGAATATAACCAAAGGAATTAAAGTCAACATACTCTAATGATACCTGCACACTCCTGGTTATACTGATGGAATTCATAGGGGCCAAGTTATGGAATTGGTCTAGTTGGCCATCAGCAAATTAATGGATAAAACAAATGCAGTATATGCACATAAAGAAATTTTATTCAGCAAAAATTAAGAATATCATGTAATTTTCAGGAAAATGAATGACTGGAGAGCATTGTTTTATGTAAAATATGTCAGATTCAGAAGGACAAATATCCTGTGTTTTATATGTCATATCTAGGGAAAAAAGATGACATGAAAAAATGAAGGGAGACTATTAGAGAAGAGAAAATGGAGTATGGATTGGGGGAAAGAAGAAATAGTGGGGTTGCAAATGATCAAATACATTTTATACATGTACAAATATTCTACACTGAAACTGATTACTTTGTATCATTAATATGTAGAAACAAAGAAAAACTCTAGAAGAAACAAAGGAGTATGGGTGAATCTTCAAATATTACTCTAAGAAAAATGTTTGAAATAAAATACAGTGATTTCATTTATATAAAACTCAAGACTTGGCAAAATTAGCATAATATAATATAAATCAGAGAAATGTTTGCATACAGGAGGAAAAAGATTGACTGGAAAGGTTTTTGAGAAATGAATTCTATGTTTTGATTTGGGTGATCAAAAGGTAGGGGATTTCATTTGTTAAGATTCATCAAAGAATGCATTTAAAATCTGCGAATCTAACTTGGCATGGTGATACTTGCCTGTAACCCCAGTACTTGAGAAGCTGAGACAGAAAGATTGCAGGTTCAAGACCAGCCTCATCAACTTAGAAAGACACTCAGCAATTAGCAAAAACTTATTTCAACATTTAGAGACATCAAAAGAAAGGAAAGATATATAAATTGGAGACATTAAACCTTTGTTAAAATAGCTTTTTTTTGGTGGTACTGGGGTTCCTGGAAGCCCTTCTAACGCCAGGCTACACACCCAGACCTATTTTTACATCTTTATTTGGAAATAGGGTCTCCTAAGCCAGCGCACGTGGCTGGCTTCGAACCTGCGCGATCCTCCTGTCTTTGCCTCCCAAGCACGGGGATTACAAGCGTGCGCCACCATGCCCGGCTTAAAATAGCTTTTTTGATGAACAGAAAGGTTTTAGTTTTATGCCATCCCACTTGTTAATTCTTGTTTTAATTTCCTGAGCTTTGGAGGTTATGTTGAGAAAGTTACTTCCTGTGTCTCTATGTCGATGCCTATATGAAGTGTTGAGCCTATGCACTCCTCTAATAGCTTCAAAGTCTCTGGTCTAATTTCTAAGTCTTTGATTCATTTTGAGTTGATTTCTGTGCATGATGAAAGGTAAGAATTTAGTTCTATCTTTCTAAATGAATAGCCAGTTGTTCCAGTGCCATTTATTGAAAAAGGCTGTTTTTTCTCCAGTGTATGAGTTGGCCCCTTTGTCAAAGATCACTTGACTATAAGTGTGTGGCTTTGTTTCTGTAGCTTCTATTCTGTTCCATTGGTCTGTATGCATGTTGTTGTGCCAATACCATGGGTTTTAAACTACTATTGCTCTGTAGTGCAATTTGAAGTCAGGAATTGTGATGCCTCCTAAATGGTTCTTATTGCTGATAATAGCTTTGACTACTCTTTTCTTTCTCCATATAAAATTCAGGACTGATTTTTCTAGGTCTATGTAGAATATCACTGGTATTTGGATAGAAATTGCTTTAAATCTGTAGATCACTTTTTGCAGAATGGCCATTTTGATGGTATTTATTCTGCCTATTCATGAGCAAGGGAGATATTTCCATCTAAAATGGAATAAGATCTTTACCAACCACCACTCTGGTAGAGGGCTAATATCCAGAATATACAAAGAGCTCAAAAGACTCTACACTAGTAGAACAAATAACCTAATCAAGAAATGGGCAACTGAATTTAATAGACACTTCACAAAAGAAGAGGTACTAATGGCCAATAGATACATGAAAAAATGTTCAACATCATTAGCCATTAGGGAAATGCAAATCAAAACTACACTGAGATTCCATCTAACCCCAATCAGAGTGGCAAGCATAAAGAAGTTAAATAGCATCAAATGCTGGCAAGGTTGTGGGGAAAGAGGAACTCTTTTACAGTGTTGGTGGGGGTGCAAAGTGGTTCAGCCACTATGGAGATCAGTGTAGATATTCCTTTAAAATCTATATGGTTTTATGGATCATATTAATCCACCATATGATTCGGCTATACCACTTCTGGGTATCTTTCCAAAGAGGTTGAAATCAGAGAACTACAGTAACATGTGCATACCCATGTTCATAGCAGCACAATTCATAATAGTCAAAATATGGAACCAACCTAGGTCTCCATCAACAGCTGAATGGATTGCAAAATTATGGGAAATATACACAATGGAATTCTATTCAGCAATAAAGAAGAATAAAATTATGTCATTCACAAGAAGATGGAAAGACCTGGAGAACATTATGTTAAGTGAGATCAGCTAAGCACAGAAAGAAAAGGGACATATATTTTCTCTAATATGCCCAAACTAGGGACTATTAGAAATACAAGAGGGACTCCAGATAATGGAGGGGAAACCTCAGCAAAGCTAGAAGGGAAGGGTAGGAGAGGAAGAAGGTAACGTTGATTAATGGAGAAGATACATTCAAATATGTGTATAAGTGTGAATGTAACATGGTCAACTTGAACACTCATTTTTGGGAGGGGGAAAGGGGAAGCGAGGAGGGGAGGGCACCAAACATTGTGTGAATGTATGGCATTTTTCAATATGATCCACATAAAAATAAAGTAAAAAAATAGCTTTTTTCACTAGAGATCAACAATCATGATAAGAAAAGCAAAAGGATGGAGGGTTCTACAGACACACTGCACTCCACAAATACAAGAAGCTGTTGTGACTATTTTTTTTCTATCAATATCATGGTTAGAGAAAAATTCAACTTTTCTCACTTTCAAGGAAACAGAACCTATCACAAGGT
The DNA here is from genome assembly GCF_963383645.1 of Muscardinus avellanarius. Lineage (NCBI taxonomy): Eukaryota > Metazoa > Chordata > Mammalia > Rodentia > Gliridae > Muscardinus > Muscardinus avellanarius. Next base: position 196,783,318 of record NC_137786.1, on the reverse strand, counting down.
TTAGGTATTTATTTGAGATTTGCAAGGCCAGGATATTAAGAGTTAAGGGAGAGGACAATAAAGCTGCAAGGGTGGAAAACAGTGCATCTACACACTGACTCATGCATTATTATTTGAGCTAAGACACTTGGTTCACACAGACAGAGTACTGTAGGAGGCCTCTAGGGTGTCTTCAGACAGCCTGGATAGGTGGAAAAGTCACTGAGGGGAGAAAAAAGTCTATGACTTTGGGGTCTTCTGAAACATACTGATCAGCGTTTACCTGGGAACTTACATGTTTTGCGTCTCTGGTTTAAATCACCTGACTCCCTTGGCAGCCACTAAAGGATCAATACCACACACCTGTGGTGGAACCTTTCATGTATATCTGGAGCCTGGTGTCATACAGCCAATCATCTCCAGGAAGTAGAATCATGTGAGCCTGCATAGAAATAGATGAGGTGGTAGCTGAGATGAAGTGAACTGTTAATGATCCAAAACACACTCTAGAGGCTGAGAGAATCTACAAAGGTATATCTGATGCTACAAATAGAGGGATACGCCAGTAAAGCAAAGGACCACTTATAATTACATTGCCATCAGGTTTTTGATAATTAAGTTAATGCAGGGGAATTCTTATAGCAGTGAGTGATTCATAGAAAATGCTTGATAAATATTAGATTTAGTAACGTATGCTCTACAGTATACCATATATTTTCCTAATCATAATCTCTAGTTCTTACAATCTTATGAAGTGTTATTTTTATCATCCTCTAATACAGATTTTAACATTGAATCTCAAAGAAAATTAAATGTGGTTGGAAATTAGAGCATGTTTTAATGAATGCAGATCATAGAACTGAGAACTAAGTGCTATATGACTTGGCCCTCCCCATGTGGTGACTGAGGAACTTATACACCTACCAGAACTCAGAAAATTTGCCTCCTGGTCAAGAACCTGTTTCTCGCCTATGCAGCCTTTCCTCAAGTAGTTTAATGAAAAGCACAACATTTTTAAAACATTTTTTATTGGTACATTATAGTTGTACATCTTAATGAAGTGCAAGAAGGCAGAGAAATACATGCACACATCACTCATTTAGCCCTTCCCCAATTCCCACCCATTCCTTCCCCCTCCCTCCTTCTCATGTTTGGCTTAGTGATTGGCTTTGATATGTTAAACCACAACATTTTAATGATAAAAATGTTGTATTTAAAAACACAGTAACTTTAATTGTACAAATATTTTTCTAATATATATATAATGTATTAGGAAAATATATATCAGGAGAAATTTATACATATATCAATTATTTTTATATACATGATATAAAATATATATATATATATATATATATATATATATATATAGTTCCCATCTTTTGCTTCTGAGAATCATTTTTAAAAAGTAATATAGAGCCGGGCATGGTGGCGCACGCTTGTAATCCCTGCACTTGGGAGGTGGAGACAGGAGGATCACGCAGGTTCGAAGCCAGCCATGCTGACTTAGGAGAGGCTATTTCCAAATAAAAATAAAATAGGTCTGGTAGTGTAACCTGGAGATAGACGGGCTTCCAGGAACCCCAGTACCACCAAAAAAGTAATATAGAGAGTCATATATATTTTATTATGACTATTTTTGTTTGTAGTACTGGGGTTCCTGGAAACCCTTCTACCTCTGGGCTACAATCCCAGTACCTATTTTTATAATTTTTTTTATTTGGAAACAGGGTCTCTCAAACCAGCGCGGCTGACTTGGAACATGCGCGATCCTCCTGTCTCCACCTCCCAAGCACTGGGATTACAAGCGTGCACCACCATGGCCAGCGAGAGTCATATTTTTTTTTTAAATCTAGAATGTGCTTGGGTTTCTGTGGACATAACAAATATTCCTGGGGAAAAATGAAAACTATCCTATTGGCTCATAAATATTTTACTTTCTTATGTTTTTTTTTTTTTTTTTTTTTTGTGTGTGTGTAGGCTGAGCATTTCTAACTTGAAAATCCAGAATTCAGAATGTTTTTGAGTTCTCACTTACCACCCAACCTGATGTAATGTGCCAGAGTAAAAATACAAGTGCACTAAAAATATAGTATAGAATTAACTTCAGACTATTTGGTTAAGGATTAAATAAAGCATAATTAATTTAATGTTTAAAATTGGTTCCATACCCAAGGCATCTCATTTTAGATATGTGAAGACATTACAAAATGTAAAATATGAAATTAGGAACACTTTGATCCCCAAAACTGTGGGTAACAGATACTGAACCTACAGTTTTATTGATCATGTGGCTCAGACTTGGTCCCTTTCCTCCTGTTAAAGTTATTTGTTCATTTATTCATAATTCTGTCTATGCCCTTAGGAGAAGATAGTTTAAAGAGGGAGGAGGATAAATATACAGTTGTAAAATAATGTGATGGATGCTAAAATGAGGGTACATGTGGGTGTTTTGGATGCTCAAGGAAGTTTGTGGTGGGTCGCTAGTATTAAAAGTCATATTTTTGAGGATTAAATTTTTATTAAATTCAACAGCATTCCTTTAAAATATAAATCTATATCTGGATTATTTAAAACATGACTATTTTATACAAAACTGGTTTGTTTGAGGACATAGCATAGTAACCAAAGAAAGCAGCTTCCAATAGGAAGAGCAAGTAGAGTATTCTCCTCTGTTGATGGAGAAGGGACTCTCAGAGTGTGAAGCTATGGAGAGAATGCTACAGAAGTCACTCAGAGAAACCCGGAACTCTCAGTTCTCATGGCCATGACTAACATGAACAACAAGGCGATGTAATTCCTTCTATGATAAAGAAACATCTAAGAATATGTAGTCTGCTGTGCCTGACACATTTAACAGGGTTTAGGAGCAATGGGAAAGGAAAGGCTGGTCTGAGATCTGTATAGGCTGTTAGAGTTTGGATCTTAAGTTTCCACCAAAGTTTCATGTGTTGAAGGCATGGTCCCAGCTGAAAGTGCTATTGGAAGGTGGAGAAGACATTGGGAGGTGGGGCCCTGTTAGAAAATGTGGGTCGCTGGGGATTGCCTTTAAAAGGTATGTTTTGCCCTTGGTCCATTCCTCTGTCTTTGTTCCATCTGCCATGAGGTGAGTAAATCTGTTCCACCTCGAATCTGGCTTCTCATCATGATGTTCCATGTTTGTAAAGACCCAAAGTAATGAGGCCAAGAGGCTGACTATGGACTGAAATTAATCCCAAATAAAGTTTTCCCTTCTAAGTTGATTTTCTCAGACATTTTGAAACACTGACAAAAACCTGCCAAACATGAGTTCTTTTGAAGTGCTTCCTTTTGGTCATGGACAATATTCCAATGTAGGAGCTTCAGGAATCCCATTCATCTTACTAGGAGGGTACAGGGCTACTAAGAGGGCTGGAGGTAGAGCACATCAGAGGAATGAAAGCAGGAGTTGGCTACCAAGCTGGGTCCATGCACTTCAGCAGAGTTTGTCAGTTTCAAAAGATGTTGTAGGATTAACCATGTTTTAGCAAATACCAACAGAGGTGTATAGGGTCAAGACAAAATATCTCCATATTATTGGGGGCATTTCCAAGTATGTCCTGTCCTGTGGTTCAGAGAATACACTGGATAGGTCACTTTTGTACAGGCAGTGCGTTATAAAAGAGGGGAGTAAGAAGAGAGGAAATGAGCGAAGAGAGAAATAGTTTTGAAAATGCATTTGATATTTAAATTTTATGAAGAAATTGAGTTCAATGGAAAGCAATGTTTTTTCAATTAGTAAGAAATTGACTGATGTTCTGCCCATGCTAACTTCCTCACCTGTCTAGAGCTAGATGAAATGAGAGGAAGAAAACAAAGAAGGAAATGTGCTCAGATGTGGTTCCTTTGTTTAGTATTCAAAGAGCTTCCTACATCATCGGCTTGGTATCCATTCTTCATCACTAGCTCTCCTAATATACCTTGTGGCCTATTCTCTCCTCTGTCTCTGGAATCTCAAATGTTAGGTACTTCACCTGTGCCCACATGCCATGATGCTATTTTCAAGTAGTTTTCTTTGTTATCTCTGTTTAATGGGTTTTGATTGAATGATCATTATTGCAAATAAATTTTTAAGATACTCCAAATGATGTTGCCTTCTTGCAGAAGAGGTCACTGCTTCTCTGTAGCACAGAGAGTGAGACAGAATTCATATCATTAGGGTCCTGATATGACTCATTCTGCTTGTGTAAATGTGGAAATGCTCCTAGTCCTTAGGCTTAGCTGAGAGTACTGGGTGTTGAAGGTGTTTTTCAAGTGACTTATTCTGAACCGGATTTTTACTTTGGAGGGAGAAGTTTAAATTTTACTTTTTTAAGTTCTTTGTATATTCTAGATTTTAGTCCTCTATCAGAGTAATAGTTGGCAACATTTTTCTCTCATTTTTTTGGCTCTCTGTTGAGGTTCTTGGCCGTTTTCTTGGCAGCACAGAAGCTCTTCAGTTTAATGCAAACCTATATATTGATCTTCCTTCTAATTTCTTGTTCCTTTGGGGTCTTGATGAGAAATTTTTTTTAACCAGTGTCTATTTGTTGAAGTGTTGGACCTATGCCCTCTTCAAGGATCTATCTAAAAAGTCTCTGGTTTGATTTACAAGTCTTTGATCCATCTTATTCCATTAAGATGTATGACTAAAATGCACCAATAAAGATTTAAAAACAGCAGAGCATGGTGGCGCACGCTTGTAATACCTGCACTTGGGAGGCGGAGACAGGAGGTTCTCGAAGGTTTGAAGCCACCTTTGCTGACTCAAGAGACCCTGCTTCCAAATAAAAAATATAAAATAGGTCTTGGAGTGTAGCCCGGAGGTAGAAGGGTTTCCAGGAACCCCAGTACTACCAAAAAAGAAAAAAAGAAAGAAAGAAAAAATAAATTAAAAAATTAAATGAAATTGAGATTTCAGAAATTTGGTATTCAGCTAAGAATTTTAAACACTACTATCAAACAGCCTCAAACTTGGCAAATAATTAGAAAAAAATACCTGGCAAGTGCCCCTTTCATGTCCAAATTGGTCTGTTCAGGCATCCACTTGAAACTCTCAACACTCTGGGCAAAGTTTTTATTTCTATCCTTTTGCTCTATACACAAAGTTGACACACATCCTCAGGAAAAGTCAATATCAAATGATCTCTTTGCCTTTCACTGGTTACTTCTTTTACTTTATATTTTGTATTGGTGCATTGCAGTCATACATCTTGAGTACAAGATGGTAGAGGCATATATGCACACATTCATTTAGCCCTTCCTCACTTCCTATTCTATTTCTCCCTCTCCCTCCTTCTCATGTTTGGCTTAATTATTGACTTTGCTATGTTTGTGAATGTACATCATGTACATTAGGGAATTTTCCTCTTATCCCCTCTCTTGAGCTCCTCTTTGGTTTTCTCAAATACTAAATCAGGACAGTAGTTTTTGGTCTTTAGGATTATGCTACTTGGTGTGTAATCTCCACTCATTAAAAAATAAACAAGGAAAAAGCCTATTAGAGATATAGCATTCTTGGCCTTCTCTGCCTCAGGTAGAGCTTCCCATATATTGGGGGCTGGAAGGAGAGAAGGAGTCTCTGGCCTCCTGGCTACAGCTGCCACCCATTTTTTAGCCTTTGCAGCATCCAGTTTAAGAGATTGAGATGCTGGTGGCCTGCCTTTCCCAGGAGATACCACAACCCTTATCTCAGATTCAAGGGTAAGAATGAGTCCTGTGTTCTTAGTTCAACCTGCCCAGAGTTGAGGAAACTTTGATTATGCTAAGCTGAAGGTATTGTGGAGAGAGAAAAGGGAAGAATTAGGGCATAGTTCAAACAACAGAAATTCTTTCTGTTTTCATCCTGATAGAGTAGATTTTCTTGAATAAATGTTTCTTCAGTTTTTGTATACCTTTGGCACTGTTGGCAAAAATTTTACTTTTTAAAATATTTTTAGTAATTTCTGTTGTACTAGGAAGGTGGACCATGGAGCTCTCAACACCATTGTACTGGAAGCTGACTCTAAGAACAGTTATTATTCATTGTGAAGTTACACTTCTAAGCACTAAGATCTTTCCATGTATTGTGTTTTTCCATAGTTACACTGATTCTATGAAGTAGGTAATAATGTTATATCAACAGATGAAGAGACTCAGCCCAGAGTTGTTGAGTAATTTGTCAATGTTCCTTCAGATGCCAGTCCTCTGGTTTGACTGCAAACAGATAGAGTCTAATACACACAATTTTGGCCACATCATCCTGTCTGCCTCATAAGCTCCAGTACTCTGTATGAGAGTTAATTTTAAGAATCAGAAAAAAGATATGATGAACATACATATTCAGTGCCTGGGGTTTCTCCATGAATGCATAGCTCACAAGTCATGTCTGCAGAACTTGCCTGTGCAGGGAAAACCAAGCTGAGCAGCTGTTGGGAAATTGTGCCCTTGTTTAGAGAATCAGGTCCCTTTTTTATTCTTGTCAACAGTTTTTCAGATTTCCATATTCTGCATTGGTTCTGAATTCAATGTATAATTGCAATACAAGATTGAAAATGCTGTTTACAATGTAATTCTGAAGTAGTTTATACTCTTACATTATTGAAATGGCTTGCTTGAAACATCTCATTGCACCCTGAAAAACCTCCTTAGCTACATGGAGGACTTCCAAGTTCTTTCTTTTTTATAAAATTCAACAAAACCAGGCAAAGTATATCCTGTTAGTGCCTGAATTTTTTTTCAAACTAGTGCAGTGATGTGAAAGTTTCTCAGCTTAAGGTAATCATTCTTTTCTGTTTATTAGCATAATATTTTGGAGCCCATATCTATGATTTTGTTTATGAAAACAATTACTTGATTGAAGGAGATTGTGAAAGCATGCCATAAACTTTCAAAGTTTCTTCAAAGAAAGTTTTTATTACCATTCCTCAAACATAAAACCAAGAGTTGGTATTGTTAACATAATGTTTAATCTTTTCTGGGACAAATTCTCTAACTTTATTTAGGGTACACTCTGAAAATATATAATATTAATATATCCTGTAATCTTTCTTTTTTCTCTTCAAGATTAATTTCTATGAAAGAACACTGCTTCGGCCTCTCAGCTTTCAATGGACAAACATTTCTTGGTCACCTAGGATTTATAGGATGCAAGAGTCAGCAGTGAAAAAAATACTGAAAAGTGTAAAACATTGTCCCAGTTGTTCAGATTCTTAATGTATGCCTGGAAAGAATGACATAGTTGAGCTGGTCATTGTGGTACATGACTGTAATCTCAGTATCTGAGAGGCTAAGACATGAGGGCTTCAGGTATGAAGCCAGTCTCAGCCACTTATTAAGATCCTCAGAACTTAAGACCTTGTTTCAAAATAAAAAAGGAAGGGCTTAGGATGTAGCTCAGAGGCAGAATGTCACTGGGTTTAATCCCCAGTACTAAAAAAAAGGGCCTATCTCAAAGAAGAAAAATTCCAGATGTAATATAAGTGATATGATTCTTTAAAAGTTATTTAATCTTTGTAAATCTCAGTTTCTTAATCAATGAATAAGGTTCTAGTATTTATTTTGGAAAATTTTATGAGGGTTATGTGCAATGGTTTATGTAAAAAATAGCACCATATCAAATCGAATATGGAAAAGTGCTTATAAATAGTAGGGATGATGATAATTGTGAACACACACAAATATATATGCATGTATACATATATATGTATGTATACATATAGATATGTATGTATCCATTTTTATGGATATGTATCCATACATATATTTTTTTTCTTGATTGTAGACCTGAATAGGTACAATTGTACCAAAACTGAGCTCTTTTACACATATGCACATTCTCTGTGTATGTATATGCATATTTTTGTACATATGTACGTACAAAAGTGAAAGAATGAATACTAGACATTTCCAATGGCATAGCCAGCTTTAAAAATTTAGGTTCTGAGTTTTAAAATATACTTGTACATAAAAATGTTAATGATAAACTTAAGTGTTTTTATCTTGCCAAAAACATGCACTAGTCATGACTGAGAAATCTAGGTAGAGTAAATCAATACATTTAATTTTAATTTATCAAATAAATGAGGAGTTAATGGAATTGTGTCTTAGAGTCTAAAGAATGGCTATGGGAAACACTGAGGTGGGTCTATTGATACTAAGATAGAAAGACTGGAAGAATGGCTTGATAGTAGAGATTTGGCTGAAGAGAGTCTCTGATTTGAATTTAGATTCTAATTAGCTGTGTGACTTGAGCAAATAAATGTCTCTCACCTTCAATTTATTAAGTTTAAAAAAGGATAAAAATGCTTAGCAGAGAACCTAGAAGAGAGTCCTTTCTCAAAAAATCATTATCCTTCTTTTAGCTATTTTAAAGCAGTGAGTAACTGAAGCATCAGTTCAAAAAAATTCCCAGCTCCAACATGTTCAGGAGCTAAGTCAATGTTAGTTTGATACAGAAAACTGGATTAGTTGCTAAAGAAGATGCTCTTGTAAAATTTCAACTGAAATAGTTGGGGGAAATTCCACATTAAAAGAAGTTTAGCTATGGTGCACACTGTGTTTCATGTCACTGTAAAAGTGACACAAACAACCACAGTCACTGTGAAAGCTACGGAAACACAGGCAAGTCTACAGTGAGCTGGTACAGGCTCTCCATGGAGTAGCGCTGGCAGCTGCATGAGACACTGGAGACATGCAGCAAAGAGCACAGATTTGCTCCAGTTCTCCAACCCCTTTCTTGCTTTATTCAGAAACAGAATGTGTCATGTTTTAGTACTTCGTATTTGTAATGTGAGATAAAATAAATATGGTTGACAAGCATCATGAGTGGATGATTACCTATATTTTTCTGAGATCCAGGCAGGAACTTGAAGTTTGGGACCTCTTCCTTAATCAAACTAATAATTTTACAGTGTAGGGTGCACATATTAAATTATTGAATTTTGTTCTTTTGAAACACACACACACACACACACACGTACACACACACACACGTACTGGAGCTTGAACTCAAAGACATTCAACTTCCAGCTACACTCCCAGCCCTGATTTCACATATATATTTTGGTGGTACTGGGGATGGAACCCAAGGGATTTCTATCTTCAGGCTATACTCCCAAACCTATTTTATATTTTATTTGGAAACAGGGTCTCTCTAAGTCTGAGAGCCTCACTAAGTAGCCTAGGCTGGTTTCAAACCTGAGCGATCCTCCTGTCTCAGCCTCCCAAGTGTGGGGATTACAAGCATGTGCCATCACACCTGGATGATTTCTTTTTTATTTTAAAGCAGGGTCTTTCTAAATTGCTGAGGGTCTCCCTTAATTGCTAAGGCTTGTTTTGGACCTAGAATCCCCATATCTCTGCCTTCTAAGTACTGGAGTTACTGGAATGCAACACTACATCTTGCTCTCTTGAGGTATGTTTTGCTTGATTCAGAAGATTCTATTCAGAAACAAATCCACTGCATATATACACACATGCATGTATATATGTATATGTACACAAATAAATCATATATAAGTACTATATGTGTGTGTGTGTGTGCCAGATATTAAATTAAGACTATATTAATAACAATTTTGTTTGTAAGCTTGTAGTAAGCAGAATGCTAAAATGACCCCTAATGATTCTGAACTCTCATCTGTTTCCTTCCTGATGAGTATGGGTAGAAATTGTAGATGTGATTATTACTCCCACAATATGTCACTTTATGTGGCAAAAAAAGACTTCTGAAATGCAATTAAGGTTCCCAATTAGGTTAGTTAACTGGAAAGTAGATGATCTGGGTGGTCCTACCCTAATTACATGAGCCATTCAAATCTGGATCTAGAATCAGAAACAGAAAAAAAATCAGAGATTCAAATCCGTGAAGATCTTTTCTCGCTGGCCATGAAAGAGCAACTGCTATGTGGTGGAGGGGCCACATGTCGGGGACCAGCAGGTGGCCTCCAGGAGATAAGAATAGCCCCTACTCAGGTGACTAGAATAAAGTGACTAGTCCTACCTTGCCAGAGAACTGATGTCTGCCAAGAACCTTGAGTAAAATTAGAAAAGGATTCTAAACTTCATGCAACCCCGTTAGCATCTTTGTTTCAGACACAGAACTTGAGCAGAAGATGTAGAGATGTCATGTCAGGCTTCTATAGAAACCATGAGATAATGATGTTGTATTGTTCTAAACCACTGGCTTTCTGATAATCAGTTACACAGCAATAGAAAATACAAAACTTAAGGCAAAGAACTGTGGGTGTGCTCTCTTGAATGTCTTGAATATAGACCAGAATAGGAGCAATTGTACTCTCACTGAGCATTTGCACGCCTACTGCATGTTTTAATTTATAACATAATTAATCTCTTATGCAGCTAATAAACCAAGACCTCTAAAACATGCATAAATGTGAAAAAGGTATAGCTTTTTGCCTCAAAAAAAGTAAACAGGTAATGGGTAGGATAGACTTGTTCATGAATTAAAAAGTACAAAGTAAACAATATGCATGAGACCAAAACAGAGCTGCATATGTGCTAAAGACGCAGGCTTCCATTTTCCAGGTCCCACCCAAGACACACTTTATAGTATACAAGACAAGCTTTAAATCCTACTCTAGAGAAACTGAGACTAATAAAGGCTCTTCTGGGCTTGCCTTGATATTATTAGAAAGCATTTATAACCTATTTCAATTTAGAAAATTCATGTTTTTCTTCTCATTTATTTTACTTTATCTCATAAGAATATTATTGTTCTGAAACAACATCAAGAATAATAGATTACTTCCTCTAATTTTTTGGCTTATATCAAGAGCCCAAATGCAATAGAATCTGATGTCATAGAAAACCTTAATCAAATATGACTGAGAAAACAATATTCACAGAAAAATAAGTAAATAAGGTAAGCAGTCATGGGCAGAGGATGCTTCTTCAGTTTCCAAAACTCTTCTTTCATTCTTGTCATTTTCTGTGGAATCTAATTACTATAACCCTGGGTGATTGGCAGTCTCAGAAAAGGGATGGGAAATGGCAATAGATAGCCTACGCTATTCTGATAGAAGCAAGGCATGTTTAACCTTTCCACCACCACCATTAATTCAAAAGCCCAGAGTTGACATCATTTGTGCTCATTACCTTATAATTTAGTGATGCTGCTCAGTCTCTTAGGATGATACTCCTTTTAATATCATTTTCCAGGGCAAACAAAAAGAGAAGAATAACAGTCCTGAATGTTACATTTAACCAGAGCAAGCTGCTCATCGTATTGTGCTTTCCACTTCTAAATAGCTGAAATTTTCTTTCCTTTTTATTATTATTTATTTTTTTATTTTTTTGCAGGTCTGGGGATGGAACCCAGAGGCTTTTGACCTTCGAGCTACACCCCCTGCCCAATTTTTTATTCTTTATTTTGAAACAGGGTCTCACTGAATTGCGGAGGGCCTCACAAAGTAGCTGAGGCTGTCCGCAAACTGTGATCCTCCAGTCTCCGCCTTCCAAATGCTGGAATTACAAGCGTGCACCACCACGCCCAGCTTAAATAGCTGAAATTTTCATGCTATGAAAAGGAAGGTAACAATTAATTTGAAAATTCTCATTTTTAAATAGTCTATAACTTGAAAGAAGCCACAGTTATTTCTTTTTAGCTATTTGTGAAGGTGAGAAGTCATCTGTAATCCATTTCTAATTACTATGCAGTGGTCAACAGTGTGAAGTATTGACAAAATAAATAGGGCCAAGATATATTTCTTATCATATAGATCTCTCAATTAAGAAGAGGTAATTATGTGTCAAAATCTCCTAGACCATACTGGATGTGGTGTCATTTGCCAGTAATATTAGAACTTGTTGGGCTGAGATGTGAGGATCACAGGTTAAAGGTCAGCCTCATAAGCTTTGTGAGACCCTGCTTCAGGAAAAAAAAAAAAAAAAAAAAAGCTTGGGATGTAGTTAAAATGTGGAATGTCTAGGATGCCTCTCAGTTCAATCACAAGTACAGAAAAAAAGGAGTCAGACCCAAATGACAAGAGATATTAAGCATTACAGGATTATCCCAAATTCAAACAGGAAATGGAAGGGAGGGTTGGTTAATATAGAAACTATTGCATGACAAATGAATGGATTAAAAAATTATGGGAAATACCAACGATGTAATTCTACTCAGCAATAAAGAAGAACAAAAGTATATCATTTGGCACATGACGGAAAGGCCTGGAGAATATTATGTTAAGTGAGACTAGCCAATCACAGAAAGTGAAGGGTCAGATATTTTCTCTAATATGTGCAGAATAGGGAGTAAGTGGGATACAAGAGCAACTCCAGATAACGGAAGGGAAACCACAGTGGAGCCAGGGAAGGGATCGAAGGGTAGGGGAGGAGAAATAATGGTATTCCTGTGACTATATCAACCTCAATCTCTGTACTTTGTATTGGGAGGGAGGAAAATAAGGTCGCGAGGGGCAGTGCTGTGTGCATGTATGTCATTGTCAATGTGATTTACATTATGATGTGAAACTATAATGCATCCACAAAAGAAAATGTTGAATGAGAGGTTTTCTTTTTTGTGTGATTTTATTCGTTCACTGTTATTATACATCATACTGAACCCCAGAGTGATAGGAACTTATATGCACAGAGCACTTTGTGTGTTTTGCTATTACAACTGGTAAACAATATCGTAGAAATATTTTAAAATTATTCTGTAAAGATTTCAAGCATTTTAGAAGTTTATAAATTACAGTCATACTAAATTGTGCATCTTTGTAGTGTAGTCACAAAAGCAAGACTTCTAGACAAGTCGCCTTTTTAAATGGATACTTTATATAATTTGCAACAAAATTCCTTTGGATCATTATTTGTGCTCTTTTTGTAACTTTGCTACAAAAGGCAGGTTTCAACTAAGCTTTCAGAGCTCTTATCCTAAGATGCAGAAAGAAACAATGATTTTAATGCTACTAAAAAATTCACCAACAAATTATGAGAGACATTGCACTATCAGACATAGAGAATTATATTAACTTTTTGTCTTTGTTGTCATGAAACTCATGACAAACTTTTAAAAAGCCAACTTAGTTCATGTTTTTGATATAAGTACCATCCTGAACTTATCTCTGTATACTTCTTTTAATAGTACCAATCAATATTTATATTTTATTGTTAATCCTTGAGACTCTTTTAGAGTACATGTGACATAAATTATATTTCCTAAGTACATATATATTTGTATGTTAAATCATTTTATATATAATCATATTAATATACATATATTTGTGTGTACAATTAAGGATAAAGTAATATCTAATTTTTTTTAATTTAATTTTATTTTATTGGTGCACTGTATTCATACATCATAGTGGGATACAAACTTTTGTAGACATACATGCACACATCGCCCAGTCAGCCCCCACCCAATCCCCACCCCATTCTCTCCCCTTCCCTCCTTCCCATGCTTGGCTTAGTGGTTGACATCTAGTATTATAGCAATTTATCCAAAATTAAAAATGTTAATCTCACATAACAGTTTCATTTGTCTGATACCAAGCTTTTGACGACTTAAAGATAACATTTCAATATTTCTTTTTGCTTTCTTTCCTACCAGAGGATTTTTTTTTTGTTTTTTTAGGTGAAACTATCATATATTTATATATTTATTTTTCAGAAAAAAAATCTATCCTAATATGGAATATGGATTCTAGATACCCAAAACTATCTTGAAAAAGAACAAAGCTAGCAGATATATATTTTCTGATTTCAAACCATATAAAGCTACAATAATTGAAACAGTGTAGTACTGTTCTAAAGGCAGATATATAAACCATTGGAGTTAAATACAATCCTAGAGCTAAATTCTTCCCTATATTGCCAAGTTATTTTTGACAAGGTTTCCATGAACATTTGGTGGTGGAAATAATAATCTTTTAATAAAATATTGTTGAAAAATAATAATTACATGGAAAAGAATAAAATTGGACCCTTACCTAATCCCACATACAAGTATTAACTCAAAATAGATAAAAGACCTAAATATATCTCTTAAGACTATAAACTTTTAGAAGAAAATCTGGGTCATAAAACCTCGCAACATTGAAATTGGCAGTGATTTCTTGGATATGATTTCAATGGCACAGGCAACAGAAGAATATACAAACTCCCTAAAAAATAATAAAAAAATATTGTATATCCAAAGACAATGTAAACAGAGTTAAAAGTTACTAATAGAATTGGATAAAATATTTCCAAATGCTATATCTGAAGGTATATTAATATTCCAACTAGAAATCCTAAAAATTAACAACAATAAAGGCAAACAATACAATTTAGTGATAGGTAAAAGACTAACATAAATAATGAATCTCCACAGATAACCAATCTTAGTTGTCTATTGGATGGAAACTCTTGTTTCTCTGGTTCTGGTGAGTGTTACCTATTTCTTCTTTGTAGTTAATCTCTTTGAGTATTTTCTCTAGCGCTGGTTTTGAAGACATAAATTCCTTCAGTTTCTGTTTGTCATGGAAGCTTCTTATTTCTCCATCTAATTTGATAGAAAGTTTTGCTGGGTAGGAAATTTTTGGCTGGAAGTTGTTTTCTTTCAGAGTTTGGAATATGTTACTCCAAGCCCTTCTGGCTCTCATGACTTGGTTTGGGAAGTCTGGAGTGATTCTAATTGGTTTGCCTCTGAATGTCACTTGGCCCTTTGTTTTTGTTGCCTTTAAGATTCTCTGCTTGGCTTCCACATTGGTCATTTTGACAATTATATGGCGTGGGGATCCTCTTCTCTGATCCTGTCTAAAGGGAGTTCTATAAGTTTCCTGGACCTGTGTATCAACCTCTTGCTCTAAGTTTGGAAAATTTTCTGCTATTACTTCCTTGAAGAGATTGTTGATCCCTTTGGTTTCACTTTCTTTTCCCTCCTCTATTCCAATTATTCTTAGGTTAGCTCTCTTAAGATGGGCCCATATTTCTTCAATGTCAGATTCCTGCTGTTGTATATTTTTTTCTAGATTAGAAACTATGTGTTCATTTTTGGATTGCTCATCTTCTAAGAGCGAGATTCTGTTCTCCATGTGGTCTAATCGGTTGTTTGTGCTTTGAATTGAGGTCTTTACTTCATTAATTGCATCCTTTATCTCTTTTTGGCTCTCTCTGAGTTCTTTTCGAAGCACCTCTATTATTTCTATAGTTATTTTCCTGATTTGATCTTCTAGAAATCTCTGATTTTCTGTTTTATCAGGTTCTGATGTTGTGGGGTTGTGGGCATTCATTGCCCCAGTGTTATTCCTCTTTCCCATGATTTCAGAGGTTTGTGCCTTCTCTGGGTTCTTCCCTTGGGTCACTATGACTTCACTTAAGGTGCTCTGGATCTCGAGTCTGTAGTATCTCAGACCCCACTACTCCTTTACTGGGTTGTATCACAGAGTCTCCGACCCAGGGAGTCGATAGAGGCTGCTTTAAACTATGGGGGGTGCCAGGTTGCACGTTCTCCTATGGTGTGATATCTCTGCCACCCCCACTCCCTCACTGGGTCAAGTCCCAGGGGGTACAGTACTGGGATTTCTCCTCTGTGGCCCACAATTTGACTCACTGTTCTTGAGTACGCAGATTTAGCTGTACTGGACTCGGTGAATTCACTGCTGCTGCCGCTGGTGGCAATATGGCGCTGCTGCCACGCCCTCGGCCGTGAGGCTGGCGTATTTTTTCTTCTCTGGTTTTGAGTTCCACTTTGAGTTCCTGCAGCGTGTGCTGAGCTCAGCCACTGGGAGCTCTAAATGCTCTCTGCGCCGAAAGATCCCGCCTGGCTGTTCCGCAGCAGCTCACCTTGACTTGCTGTAGCCGTCCGGTGAGTTTGCCGCTGCCACCGGCAGTATGGCGCCGCTGCCGCGTCCTCGGGCGCGTGTATCTCCTCTGTGGCTCTGAGCTCTGTTCTCAGTTCGCTTTCTCTCTGGAGCCGGGTGGTTTTTTTGTTTTTCTGGTGATGGTGTTTTCTGGCTATGAAAGGCGCTGGTTTTGTGGTAATGGAGATTGGTTGTTAGCGGGGCTCTTAAGCCCCGCTTTTCTCGGTCGCCATCTTCCCGGAAGTCCAGTAATATCTAATTTTGTATATGTATTTTTTTTGTGATACTGCGGGTAGAACTTAGAGGCTTTCTACTTCTGGGCTATACTCTCAGACCCATTTTATATTTTATTTGGAAACAGGGTCTCACTAAGTTGCTGAGAGCCTCACTAAGTAGTTGCAGCTGGCTTTGAACCTGTGCGATCCTCCTGTCTCAGCCTCCTAAGCATGGGGATTACAAGTGTGTGCCACGACACCCGGCTATATATGTAATTTTAAACTACATAAATATGTGTCTAAGTATTTCCATTTTTTAATTTTTTTATGTGGATCATATTGAAAATTGCATACTTTTAGACTATGCTTTGTGCCTCCTCTCACCCCTCTTTCCCTCCCCCCCAGCTATGAGTGTCTGGGTTAACCATGCTACATTCATACTTTTACACATATTTATCTGAAGCTTCTCCATTAGTCAACATTAGCTTTATTCATTTTAAATATAAAATAGAGTTTAAAGGTTCATCCCAAGTCTAATTTTACAAGAAATTACACGTTTTTGTAAAATTAGTTTCATTAAAATCTTCTAAAGTATTCATGTATGTATATTTTTATTAATCTGCATAGCAAGGCAAAATGATCTAGCTTCCTATCTAAAAAATAGATTAAACAGATGGATGGATAGATGGTAAAATATTTGACTGATTGTTTCTTCATTTAATAATTAGTTCAGCAAATATTGGATGTCCATTGCTAAAGTCAGAGAAATGAAAAATTATTAAGTCTGTACTTTGCCTTTAAGGAGCTTCCTATATAGTGGGAAAAGTAGATGTAGAAAGAAATGAAATGTAATAAACTGTGATAAATGGAAATGAGCCATCTGGGCAGAGGAGGGAACAAAACAAGTTTTCAGTTAATCAACAATTAGGCCCAATAGTAATAGTTACGATATTATACTAAGTGAGTCAAGGCTAAGCACTTTGTTTGAATTAGTTACACACATATACAAACATGTACACATACATGCACAGATATGTAGAGATGTGTGTTTATATTTATATACAGATATATATATATATACACACATACCTATGTGTATATGTGTTATACAAAAATCTATTGAATTAACTAAAAACACAAATTGAATTTAGCAACATTAAGAAACTTGTTTAAAGTAAAATTTTTTACATTTGTTAAAACAAGTTTCTTTATAAAAATAGTTATGTATTTTGGAATTAAAATATATTCCCAAGGAAAATATATTTAATCCAGGTTTTTTTTCTTTTTTGTTTTTGTTTTGTTTTGTTTTTTGTTTATTTTGAGGGTACTGGGGTTCCTGTAAACCCTTCTACCTCCAGGCTATACTCCCAGACCTATTTTTTATATTTTTTTATTTAAAAACAGGGACTCTTAAGCCAGCAAGGCTGGCTTTGAATCTGCAATCCTCCTGCTGTCTTGCCTCCCAAGTGTGGGGATTATAAGTGTGCGCCACCACGCCTGGCCTTAATCCAGGTTTTGAAGTATAAATAAAAATTTTCTAAATATGAGGTCAGGAGGCTGAGGGAGGAGGATCGTAGTTCGTGGACAGCCTCGGCTACTTAGTGAGGGCCTTTGCAACTCAGTGAGATCCTGTTTTAAAATAAATAAAAACTAGGGCTGGGGGTTATCACTCGGAAGTAGAATGTCCTTGGGTTCCATCCCCAGTACCTTAAAAAATAAATAAATATTAGGTCAGATCCATGTGAATAGCGACTGTATATATTATGAGCTTTTAATTTACTCACTTTTTTGAAGAACTTCTGCACTGATCTCCATAGTGGTTGTACTAATTTATAATCCCACCAACAATGTATAAGTGGTCCTTTTTCCCCATATCTTTACTAGCATCCTTACTAGCATTACTATTCTTTGTATGCTTGATTGCTGTCATTCTAACTGGAGTGATATAAAATCTATTTTAATTTTTATTTGTATTTTTGTTATTTTTAAGGGCATTTAATATTTTTTGTATATATTTGTTGACCATTTGTATTTCTTCTTTTGAGAAGTATCCATTTAGTTTTACTGCCTATTTTACTGATTTGATTATTTCTGGTTTTGGTGTTAAGTTTTTTGAGTTTTTTATATATTCTGGACATTCAACTTCTGAAGAAGATATTAGAAGATGGAAAGAGCTCCCACAATTTTGGATAGAAGTAATAAATATTGTCAGTACAGCTGTGATACCAAAACAATATACATATTTAATGAAATCCCTACAAAAATGCCAATGATTTACTTCACAGAGTCAGAAGAAAGAGCCCCAAAATTTATGTGTAAAAAAACAAAAGACTCAAAATAGCCAAGGAAATTCTGAGCAATAAGAATAATGATGGAGGCACTGCAATATCTGATTCTAAATTATACTAAAGAGCTATACAAACAAAAACAGCATGGTATTGACATAAAAACAGCCTGATATAATAGAGCAAAAGATGTAGAGACAAATTCACAGTTACAGTCAACAGATCCTTGATGAAGCTGCCAAAAACATGTTTGTCTGTTGTTTGTTTGTTTGTTTATGTATTTATGTATTTATTTATTTGGGGGGTACTGGGATGGAACCCAGGTGCATTCTACCTCTGAGCTACACCTTCCAGCCCTATTTTTTTTTTAGTCCTTTTTATGTTTGAAACAGGGTCTCGCTGAGTTGTAAAAGGCCTCACTAAGTAGTAGATGAGGCTGTCCAGGAACTGTGATCCTCCTGTCTTAACCTCCCGAATGCTGTGATTACAAGAATGCCACCACGCCCGGCAAAAACAGCCTTTCCAACAAATATACTGAGAAAACTGGATGAAACAAAATTCCCATCTCACCCTGAACAAAAGTCAACTTAAAATGGGTCAAAGACCTAGAAATTAGACCAAAACCTTTCAAAAACTTAGAAGGACTAGTTAGGACTAGTCTACTAGGAGCACTACTCTCCAGCATGTAGGCATTGGAACAGACTTCCTCAATAAGATCATTAAAGTTCAGGAAATAAAACCAAAACTATATAAATGGGATGGTATCAAAATTTTAAGCTTCTGCACAGCAAAAGCAACTATCAAGAGTGTGGAAAGCCAACTGAATTAGCAAAAAATATTTTCCAGGAATTCTTGTGAGTTTCTTTTAGATTATTCAGAAACTCTAGTAGATAAGTTTTGCAAATGTCCCATATGCGCTTTAAAAATATTTGTATATATCATAATGCCTATAAGGGCTTGTTTTTGTTTGATTTGTTCACAAAAACAATAACAGTGCCTCACATGAAGAAGTCCTTTAAGATACATAAATATAGTAAGTTTGCTACTTGCTATATATGTAAATGTGGCATGTTATATTTAAAGAATGTAAAGTTCATCAATATGCTTCCTGCCTTGCTGGAAAATATAAGCACCCGAGGCTTTATTTCTAATCTTCCATCTTTCATTTCATTGTTTGCCTAGTTCTTTAGTTCAATTTTGTTTTTACTTTATATTTTTATTTGTATGTATATTTAATTTTCACTACAAAATTGAAGCCCTAGGCTCCAATTTTTATTTCATGCCTATTTTTTCTCATCATCAAATTGTACACAAATGTAAACCAATGTGTAACTGCAGGATGAATGTATTTTGTTTTTACTAAATGGTTAGATTTATTTAAAGAATACATATAAGTAAATCAAGTTTATTAGATAAATTTCATGAATTTTTATTTTCATTCATTTTGAATCAGCTTTTATTCATTTTAAAGTACCCATAGAGATAGTAAAAAAAATTAAATAATGCACAAAAGCTTATAATAAATACAGTTGCCTCCTTAATCTTTTATTTCTTTGGATAGCCTCTTTATAAATTTTAAACATATACACATACATGGACTCATCTCTTAGGTATTCTTTAATATTACGATATAAAAATAATAAATATTTTCTTCCTTACACTTTTCAATTCTATTTTTCATTTATTCATTATAATATAATTATTAACTAAATCAGCATTTGGTATTTTAAGTATTGTAATTATGCTTTTTAATTGACAAGCTCATTTTTTTCTTGAGAATCTTTTGCTTATTTCTTGTAGTTGATAATTTCTAGCTTTCTTATAACACTTGCCAAACAGCTTTACACTTTGCAATAATTTGGTAAAACAGAGGGAAATATTACATGGTATCAAATCCATTAGATAAGATAGATGCTTGGCCAGAAATAAATTGCTCAACTTTCCCATTAGCCTGTCACAAATATGACTTTTCTACATGCACAGTTGATGGATATTTTGGCTGGGTATTTAGATTATAGATTTAAAACTAATTTTATGTCAAAACTTTTAATAAGTGGTCTTATCGTCTGGAAGCATGAGCTAATAAATTTTTGTTCATTATAAATTGCCCAGTCTTAGGTGTTCTTCAATAGCAGCATAAAATTGACTACAAAAACCTCCAAAGTTTTTAGTGGAAAAAAACAGATATGAGAATTGCTTGCAAAAAGGCATCCTTTGTTAGGATGATAATTTCATAGAGAAGTCATAAGACTTGTCCATTTGTGACTAGCCAGGGGATTTTTCTTAATTTTAAAAGAGTAGTAAGAGGGAATGAAAAGCTTTGCTCTCCATGAAGACATAAGAGGAGAGATGATGCCATGGTGGTGGTTGGTATAATACTGCTAAACAGACATCCAGGGACACCTGTGTGATGATGGATGCTTGTAATCACAGTAATTTGGAGGCTAAGACAGGACGATTGCAGGTTTTCAGACAGCCTCAGCAACTTAGCAAGGCTCTCTACACTTAAAGAGGCCCTGTTTCAAAATAAAAAATGAATGAATAAAATAGGACTGGGAGTGAAGTTCAGAGGTAGAATACACCTGAGTTCAGTTCCCAGATTAAAAAAAAGTATGTTGAAGAAGACAAACAGAAATTTCCAAGGAGAGCCAGGAATGGTAGCACATGTTTGTAATCCTATTATTCTGGAAGTTGAGACAGGATGTTAACAGATTCTCTAACAACGTATACTACGTAGTTAGCCCCTAACAAATGACTGAGATCCTGTTTCAAAATAAAGAATAAAAAAATAGAAGCTAGAATGCCCTGGGCTCTATCCCCAGTACAAAGAAAGAAAGAAAGAAAGAAAGAAAGAAAGAAAGAAAGAAAGAAAGAAAGGAAGAAAGAGAGAAAGAAAGAAAGGAAGAAAGGATCCAAAGAGAAGTTGTTTTCTGTAGAGTGTATATCATGAAATGCTACTCCATATTTCTAAAGAAATCTCATTAAATCTACATTAATTGTGATTTTTTTAGATGAGAGAATATTATACTTCCAAATACAATGAGGTAGTAAGTCATGATTCTAGATTGGCACAGCAAAAAAATAAAAAACCATTAACTTGGATTCAGGAGTCAGAAATCTAACTATTAATAAAACATGTTTAATAAAGGCAGTCCAAAGGTTTTCTCTCACATTTCTGAGAAACATAAAAGGAATTTGGTATTGGCTGTCTTACAATTTTTTCTAAAGCTAAAATGGCAGTTGTTTAAACAAGTTTAGTGCCCACTGTTCAACTTTTCAGAAAATTTATTGCAGATGATTTAAAATCTCTTTTGCATTGTTATAAAACCCTTCCTCCTTATATGAAACCAATTATATACACTTTCTGTGTTTCAACTAAGGTGTCTAAGTGATACTAGAGAAAAGTGCTCAAGGTTGCAGCTTGTCTCTACTATATATCTATGATCATCAAAAGCAAATACACATTCAATATTCCCGGTAATACTTCTACATTTTTATGGTCAGCCCACTTTTTTGTTATTATTTATTTATTTATTTTTGTGGTACTGGGGGTGGAAACCAGGGACCTTCTACCTCTGGGTTATACTCCCAGACCTAATTTTTATACTTTATTTGGAAACACAGTCTCACTAAGTTGTTGAGAGTCTCACTAAGTAGCTGAGGCTGGCTTTGAACCTGTGCGATCAATCCTCCTGTCTCAGCCTCCCAAGCGCAGGGATTACAAGTGTGCGCCACCACGTCCGGCCACATTTTTGTTATTGCTTTTCAAACATCTAGCTTTTCCAAATTGTCTTTCACCTTCAGCTTATTTCTTTGCCTGCTTCATGGATAAAAATCAGTAAAATCAAAGTCATTAGATAAGACCATCCTCAATTTATTGTTATAACCATGTTCAAATTAATCCCCAACCCCCTTTTTTCCCCTTAGTTTCTCCTACTGAAACAAACTCTACCTTCTTACCTTTCTTCCTTCTCACTCTATTTGGAAATTTGACTCTTCCTACATTTTCTGGCTATTTATGGTATTGATTATGCCTTAGGATGGAAGCAGCTGTCATTTGAACAGAATTGTGATGGTGATGAAAATTTGTAGCTCACAAGTATAGATAAGAGATTAGATAAAGAGATTCTGAAAAAAGTGTTAAGAATATCTTAATTTCAATAGGAAATGACACACACTACTTTTGCCCATGTACTACTGGTAAAAACTAGATTTGAGGGACTGGAACTCCCCAGTAACCATCCCAGATTATAGTGTAGAAGAGCAAAAAATTTTTTTTGGTGGTACTGGGGTTCCTGGAAGCCCTTCTACCTCCAGGCTATACTTCCAGACCTATTTTTACATTTTTTAAAATTTGGAAACAGGGTCTCCTAAGCCAGCGCGTGGCTGGCTTCGAACCTGCGCCATCCTCCTGTCTCTGCCTCCGAAGCGCGGGGATTACAAGCATGTACCACCACGCCCAGCTAAGAGCAAAATTTTTTATAGTCATCAAAAATTTATTTTAATATAATTTATTGATACATTATATAAAATTAATATATACTTTATTTACCAATAAAGTATGATAATATACTTTTTATATATTATATATTTTTCTACTTTCATTGGTACATTATAATTATATATCATAGTGAGGTTCCATGTGATACATATATGCACATAATACTTGGTGTGTTTCCCTCGATATGCCCACTCTGTGCCCTCTGTACATGTTAATGAAATTGGTAACGATACCTTCGTATACAGATATAGTATTATTTGAACTGTTGCCCTCATCAAGCATTCTTTTCCCTTTCCTCCCTCCCTCCCACATCCCCTTCTACTGTTTTACTGGGCTCTCTCCTCGTTTATTTGAAGTCTCTTTCATTTCTTATTTTCTCTCCAGCTTCCACACATAATACATTCAACCTTTGATTTTCTGAGACTGGCTTATCTCCGCATAATATTCTCTAGTTTCATCCATTTTCCTGCAAATGACTTAATTTTGTTCTTCTTTATAGCTAAGTAAAATTCCATCATGTATATATACCATATTTTCTTTTTCCATTTGTCTGTTTATGGACACCTGAGTTGGTTCCATAATCTTTTATGAAATGTGTTGCTATAAATATGGATATCCATGTATCACTATACTATTCTGAATTTAATTCTTTTGGAAAGATACCAAGGATCAAGAAAAAGTACAAGAATCCTGGCGTTTCATTGAGTAATACATTTTTTCCATGCCATACATCTTCAGAAATCATCTTTGATACTTCCCTTTCCCTTATATTTTCCACCTAAATTTTTTACCAATTCCCTCAAATTTACCTCTGACACATACCTTCACATGTTTCCAATCTCAACTTTACACCTATATATGATTGCTTTCCATGAGGAAGGACCCAGTAGACTCCTACAACTGTCAACACAATCTTATTTACAGGGTTTCTCCAATCCATTCACCATTTGCAGCTAGAGTGATTGTTTAAAATACAAATCTTATTATCTGCCCCCATACTAATGGGGTTTTTTAACATGTAATAGTGTCTTTCTCAACAATTTTTGATAGCTATTAAGATAAAACCCCCAATTTCCAATATTATTTTTTAAGAATTTGCATGATCTGGCCTCTTTATTTTTATAGTATTGCCACTTTCTATATTACATGTATGCTGTCTTTTCTTCAGTTCTGTGAGCTCTTTACTCCCATCAACTCATCGAATCCCCTTTCTCTTGCAGATCTCATTTCAGTTATCAATTCCCAGGGAAGCCATCCCCAAAACTCCTCATGAATGAAACTCTCAGATCTGTGCTCATGTAACTTTCCTTCACTGATCACATCTTTGTTTTATATTAAACATGTATGTTTTCAGTTAAGGTTTGTCTGTCTCTGTACATTACATCTAATCTCTATGTGAATAAGAACAGTGATTTCGCTTGCTCAAAACTGTAACACCAATGCCTAAAAGTTATTTAATATGTAAAGAGGTATTTAATTTTTTAAAGCTATGATTAGTTTTATGATCAACACTAAGTCCATTTCAGGCTAAAATTAAGAGCCATAATTTGGTTTATCCTTTGTCAAGTAACACTTTTTTTTAGAGTACGCTTTGAGTACTCACAATTGTCCTACATGTGGACAGCATGGATTTCAAAGTTCCTGGAGCAAGATTGTGGCCTCATTCCATTCAAGTATGTCAGCTTAATTGAGATCTGACTTTAATGCTGAATAGTTAATTCATTAATTTATTCATTTACTTGAAAAATATTTATTTAGTTCTTAGTAACTACAAAACATTTGTCCAAACACTGAATTCAATTGGCCTATGCTTGCTAGACAGAGTAAAAATGATTATTTGTTTCTATAAAGAGATTCTACCATAATCCTTGTTCACTTTCCATAGGGCCTTCCTTAAATGAGTACATTAAATGTTCACTCCACGCTTTCCTCACAGATGCCTAGATAAATGTTTGGAATGGCAATGGTATAATTATCTTTGATTAGTGACTGAGCTAACCAACAACCCACCACCCTCATCCTTTATTTCAGACAATAACCAAAAACAAGGAAGTAAATGTTGATTATTAGGCACTAATATAGAGCATTCATGCATAGCTATAATTCCACTCATGAATATGCATGGAATATACATCAGTTGTTATTCACAACAGTGTGGAAGGTACCTCAAACAGTGCTACACTCATTTAGGATTAGAAAACAGACGGGATATTGGAAAGCCATTCTGGGGGGAAAATTGGGCAGGAGCCAGGCACTCTTGCTTGTACTCCATATGGAAGTGTTCCCTAGGCTTTTTATCATGTAAATTGTGGCTGCTGATTTAAGATCCCTACAGAAGAGCTATAGCAGTCCTCGGTGGAATCTGGGAATAATGCTGATGCTAGAGATATAAACAACAACAGTTAGAAGCAACACGGTACAATGAAAGTTCTGGTTCAGGCATCCTAGACTTCTGTGGTTTTCTATCTACTTAGATAATTAGTCTCTGAGCTTCAATATCCTCAACCACAAAACAGTAGTAATAATAATGTCATCTCTCAAGTTGTTTACACCAACTAAAAGAAAAAATGCATACTTTACAAATGTTGGTAAATAAACACTTGGGTGGTTTCTTTGGAATCAAATCAAATCAACCATGCTGATGATATTTCTGCTTTCAATACATCTCATTAATTATTAAAATATGTATCATTTAAAAATTTCCATGTGGAAACTGTGTGTTCTTTTAATCATTTGGAAATTCTTTAATCTATTATCTGAATGTTAATACATTCTGGCTTTTCCTCCTTGTTAAGCACTAAAGTAATTTCTCTCAGTTATTCTATCCTAAACAAGGTATAATATATACAAGATACAGTATATAATATATAATTACAAATGTATATAACTTTATATACATAATTTATACACATAATCATATGTATATATTATATATATAATTAGATTGTAAACTCCACTTAATTAAGTAGTAAGAATGGTTGACCATGTGGATCAATCTATATACAATAAAACATAGGGAAACTGATCTGCAGAGACAGAGGGAAGAATGACACAGATTTTAAAGATGCAGAATTGAGACCACATGATCACAGACAGAAACGGTAATCCTACTCTGTCACTATTTCTTGATTCCCTTAACTGAATTCACACTACCAAAACGTTTTGCTATTGCATTTCATGAAATGCTTTATTACACAATGAATACTGCTTTGATAAAAGCTATTTTGAATATAATTTTGACTTTTGTAAGCAATATTTCTATCATAAGAGAATCAGTTTCTCTCACTGTGTCCTACTCTACCACTTCCAGGATATCTCAGAGTGAAAATCAGAATTCTTTTTATTATCTAGCCTAAAAGTTGACTCAGCTGAAGTACCATGAACCTATTTACAGCAAACAGGCTGAAAATTATGATTCTTGGGAATTAATAACATTTATCTATTCAAATCAATAATATTTTGAAATACTTTGGACTTTGATATAAACAGATAAAAAGAGACATTATTTAGAAAGAAGATAAAATCTTGTTATTAAATAAGTATTTCAGCATTGGGACATGATTTCTTCTTGAATTTTATCATCAGACAAATGACTTTAAATATTAATGAGAAACTCAGCAGGCTTCATCCAAACTAGCCAGTTAGTTCCTTATCAAATACATGACTTCCATTCAGTTCAGTTCTTAGTTCTTTTCTATTTAGGGTCTTTATAGTTACTGTTCTACCTTTTAATTGATATCTTTCAAAAGCAAGGGTTGAAGCTGAAACTTTAGCTGTTATTAGTTTAAGGAACTACTAACATGGCATGGCTTTCTTTTCTTTCTGTACCTTGTGTTGCATTCTGTATGGCTCGTTTCCCTATTCCAAGAAATTGACATTATTAATGAATGTTTCAATAGAAGAGTATAGGACAGAAAGTTCTACTGCTCTTTGTTATATTTCTAATTTGAAAACAAGTGCAATGATTAGTTAAATGCAATTAGATTGAGTAGGAGTGAAGGATGATGTAGAAAAATAAATTGAGATTATAATGATATCTTATACTCTATTTATTCACTTTCTATAGAGTTGGTTAATCATTATTTTCCAGGAAAAAAAATATATATATATATTCATGTTAAAATTAGGAAATCACTGATAAAAATTCTAGTTAGAGAGATAGACAAGTAAGCACATAAGTCAGGTTTGGCTAACAAGGGATAAGGGAAAATGCAATGCTTCAGCTACAAAGAGAAATGAAAAGAGTTGAACAAGTAGGGAAGGGAATGGAAGGAATCTTGCATCTGAGGAGCCAAGGCTTTCAAACTCTTACAAGAATAGAAAACATATAGAGCTTAGAAATTAAAATAGATTAATATATTAGAACAAAAATGTCCATTGATTTACTTAGCAACATGTCTTGAGAAAGAGTCAAGGTGGTTGAAATGGTAAGGTATTTTAACAGGATCATTCAGGTAGCTAATGAAGGAGTTTTTGAAAAGGAAGGTGTTTGCTGAAGGAAATTTGATTATTTTCAGTAAAACAGACAAACATGATGACTGCTCCAACTAAGACAAAAATGAGAGTCAGCAGCTGTGTTTGTACTGGAGGGTCTATCTCAATATTATTATTTTAGTATTTTTGAAAAAATAGATAATTTTCAATGATTTGTTATGATTAACAGAGAAGAGAGAGGTAGAGCCTGCCATGTGTCCCAGGGTTTTGTTTTAGGTAACCAGAGTTAGTTGAATTTTAACTCTAATTCTCTATCCCCCCTCTTCCTCTCTTTCTTTCTCTTTCTCTCTCTCTCTCTCTCTCTCTCTCTCTCTCTCTCTCTCTCTCTCTCTCTCTCTCCTCCCCCCCATGGAATATAAGTATATTTTGATCATGTATAATTAGTTTATCTCTGTAAAAATTGTAAAGGACTAATTTTTGTCATATTCTTCTTTCCTTCCTCCATTGATTTTTCCTTATGTAATTTTCTTTATTTCTTTTCAACTTTTTACCTTCCTCTTCTTTTCTCTTTACTTTTTGTCCCTTTTTCTTCTATAGACAATACTAATAACTAAGCAGGTCACTGTGCACACATAGCTGCTTTTAATAATTAAAAATATAACGCTTCCTCTGTAAACTGCTTCCAGTTTACTCTTGTAAACTGGTTTCCTCTCAAGTTAAAAGGTAATATATACTTCAGTTTTAGGAAAAAGGAAAGAAGGGAAGAGAGACATATGCATATTCTGGGCTTAATGAAATGAATCTTCTGTTTCACTTCTGTAGCTAAGGAAGGATAGACCCACTCCCACTAATTTAAACTCAAGGATAGATCATGAAAAGCAGTCATAGAAATCACTATGCTGAGTGAAATGCTATAACTTTTTAAAGGTAAATGTTAAAACCACCATTTAAACCTGCTAATTCCAGAAGAGCAGGTCATAGAAACTTGAACTCAATTTTTCCTTCTTTTCTCCCTGTCCAAGGCCCTAAGCTATTGTAGAGAGAACAGATCACATTCAAAAGTCTCTTTCAACTATAAAAAGGATACCCCCAGAGTATATTCTCTCAAAATATTTCTTCAGGCTGTCTCCCAGGGTTTGTGAAATCAAAGATAACTTTTAGTTCATGAGTGTGCACACAGGACTTTGAAATACATATGCCCTTTTCCAGTGGATGGGTTTGGAGAAATTCATGGTCTTCCTGCCTTTGGGATGATGCTATCATTGAAAATATTCTATATCTTTGTGGAAAACCTAAAGAAAGGAGGGAGGTAATAACAAGTATCAGTATCTCATAAACACACTTTATAGGCCAGGCACATTTTTGCTTTCAATTTTACCATATTGTCCCATGAAATCTTTATGCCCCCCACTGCCAGGTAAATAGTGTTAGCGATCCTTCTAAACCATGCAAGCTGAAGGTAAGAAAGTTTCTTCACTGTAGTAGTTAGACATCTTGTTAGTGACAGAGTCCAGTTGTGACTGCTTTTCATTTCGACTCCCTTTTTTCTGTGTAGAACAATTGTTGAATTCTCATATCTAAAGAAAATATAATGGCAAATTAGTGGATCTGTGAAGCTCTCATTTGAAACAATTACTGAAAATACGAGACCACATGGAAATGAAAGATGATTCTACTTAGCTGGTGAGGCAGTATTTTTGTCGCAGACTAAAGTTGTAATATGTAAAACCCTTGGTAGACAGACAAACATTTTACAAATTGTTTGTTATTAATCATCCGCAATGTCCTTAACTTTGGTATTAGAACACTTGAAGCCCAAAACCTTTGAAGTTCTCTATATCTACCAGATAGACTTTTTACTCCTGTAGGAAGCTAATATTATTTTCGGGAATGATTTTAGTCAGTTGTGTAATAGTGAATGCTTAATAATGTATTCTATGGGGACAAAAGATTACCTTCAATTTTGGGACTTAGCCATTTTCTTGGTGAAGAACCTTTTGCATGACTGAATTCAAGCTATTGACATGTTATCACTAAACATGGAATTGTGAAGAGATGCTTCATAACTAATCATTAGTATTTTCATATGTACACATATGTGTAATCAACACAGTATAGGTAATAATAAGTACCTAGGGAATGATGGATGAATTTTGAGATCATTCTATTTTTTCAATTACTTTATTTATTTATTTATTTGTTTGTTTATTTATTTTTGTAGTCCCAGGAATAGAACCCAGGTGCAATGTACCTCTGAGCTACACCCCCATCCCTATTTCTTAGTCTTTTTATTTTTGAAACAGGATTTCACTGAGTTGTGAAGGGCCTTGCTAAGTAGCTGAGGCTGTTTGTGAACTACAATCCTCTGGTCTCCGCATCCTAAATGCTGGGATTACAAGCATATGCCACCACACCCAGCCATAATTTATTTTTTAATATTGACTGCTTTTTAAAACTTTCTCTCAAAATTCGTGGAAACTTAGCAATTATTTTTCACCCCACCGTGATACTTTCATTCTTCTGGTCTCTCTAGGTTCTTCTTTTTAGTCTGTTCAAACAAGTGTTTCATACTGTTGACATGTCTGAAAGCCTCAAATTCAGTCAAAACTACAATGCACCAATAAAAAATTTAAAAAAATTAAAATATTAAAATAAAAAATATTTAATAAGGAAATAATTGATCTGTATAGCTTCCCATCTATTCATTGCCCAGAATTATAACCAACTTTGAAATAATTTAATAGATTTAATTATTCCAAAAACAACACTTTCCTAAGAGTAATGTTTCAGGACAATAGCAGAGCAGTGGATAAGAATTGTAAGCTGGTGAAATTTACCAGTAACCCGAAGTTCGCAAGAACCACCTAGTTAATCAAGGCATAATACAGGCTTCCAGTCAGATTTCCTAATGTCAGTACCACATGATAGTCAAATAATCCAATTTTCTTCTGATATAAAACTAGATCTGATTTTATACTAGACCAAACTCAATAGTTCAGATGATCTTCCTGGGATTCTCTAAGAAAATCAGTCTTTTAATAGGTAGATTATTGCTTTGATTGAACTGGTATTCTCCAAATGTCATCAAGGATTTAAACAAATAAAAATCCTAATCTTAGATCTAGGCAGGATGTTATCAGGTTATTGAGGTGAATTGAATTGAAACCTTCCCTTGAATATGGCTTTATTTTTATCTTCACACACATATGAGGGGAACTTTCTTTAAAGTCATCTAGAGGAAGATATTTAGCAGGTGCTCCTTTTTAAATTCAGGGAGCAAGAATTTTTAACTTTGGAATCTATTTTTTCAGCCAGACCTTAGTCTCTCCTTATATATGTTTCAGACTTTTTGTCACTGACAGAATTGAAATGTACAGAACTTTGGCATCTATGGTAATATAGCAAAGTCATCCCTTGAAGATTATTAATTAAACTACCACTACCCTTTCCTTTCCTCGTTTAAATGAATGCAATCTCTTTAAATTTTCCACGGAAATCTTACTCGCATGTTTCTTTCACTGTAAACATTTCAGCCTCTTTGTAAATAATTACACAGTAGGGATTTACTGACATGACAGGCACTCATCTACCAGTATTCATTTATTTTGCTAACTGTACTGGCATTTCACTTTGGGGATTTCATGAGTGGCATCAACATGCTGTCATCAAGGACACTGAGCCATCCCTTGAACTGATTTATATCAATGTTTGTTTCCTCTCTGATGCCTTGGGAACCTTAAGAGGAAACCTGCTTCCCTGTGCTAGGATGCACCTGTCAGGAAAACAATGACAAAAAGATGCTACTGGGAATAAACCACAAAAGGAGATCTGCAGGTTCTCTTAGAGGAATGTCAGTGGTGCTAACACCACTGCCTTATTATGTTCCGATATTATGGCTAATATTGGTGAGCATGCTATAGAGTAAAACACATTTCTAACTATGTTTAGTTATTTATACTTACTGGAATAAGTCCTATGCATTACATGGCAGGAGATTTGGCTTAATCTTGGCTGTCTCTATTGATGACTTGAACAATTCAATTCTATATATATTATTGAGAACCTACATTATGTAGAAGAATACGTATTACACTGAATAAAACCAAAATGCCTCCTACCTTCAAAATACTCATGGTGGTTGCTGGGTGTGGTGGCGCAAGCTTGTTATCTCCGCGCTTGGGAGGCGGAGACAGGAGGATCGCCAGGAAGGTTAAGAGACCTTGTTTCCAAATAAAATATAAAAACAGGTCTGGGAGTGTAGCCCGGAGGTAGAAGGGCTTCCAGGAACCCCAGTACCACCAAAAAAAAAAAAACAAAAACAAAAAAAAAAACAAAAAAAACAAAAAAAAACAAAACCTCATGGTGTAGTGTGTAGAACACATGTCTAAAGATGGCGCCGGACAGGAGAGCCCAAGGAGGGGCCAGAAACTGCCTAATATTTCCTGGCCTTTCTTGATTGGAAGGAAAGTGTCGTCACACGCGTGATCAGTACACATGCACATTACATGATCACAGTAAAGTAATGGATAGAAGTCTGCGTGATAAATGTGACCTTTAAGCTGATTGGTCCAGCTATTTCCCTGTTGGGAACCCCCGTTTAAGATTTAATGCTTTATAAGAATGCGTGTTGCTACAATAAAGGAATTCCTGCTTTGACTTGGCTCCCTGTCGCGTCTGATTGTCTCCAGGAGTGGAGGTTGGGAAGGGCGGACAGCACACTCACCTTTCTCCGGACCCCTGCCACCTCAACCTTTGGGGTGGTGGGCACGACCCCCAACAGTAGTGGGGAAAATCAATTAATCATATTCAAGACCTATAAAATGAGACTGTGACTTTAGATTGAATGAGCTCTCTGAGCTTTACAGTATCAATATTAAAGTTGTATAATATTAGATATCGCTTATGAAATTTTATTTCTTTCTCATTTTTTAAAAATTTAGAGTGTAATATTAAAGTACACAAGATGCTCTTACAATTGAAAATATATGTGCTGGGAATGGTGTCACACGTTTTAATCCCAGCATTCAGGAGGCTGAGACCTGAGCATCGCAGTTCATGGACAGCCTCAGCTACTAAGTGAGGCCCTTCGCAACTGAGTAAGACCCTGTTTCTAAATTAGAAAGAATTAAAAAATAAAGCTGGGAGTGTTTTTCAGAAGTAGGATGCCCCTGAATTCCGTCCCTGGTACCGATATATGACCAGAGAAATTTATCTAGCCCTTGATGTTCTCAGGTTCCCCATTTGCAAAGTCAGAACACTGATATCTATTTCTAAAAGATGAAAGGATCAAAGAAAGAAATTTAGGCAAGTCATGGCACACGGAAAGAACTCAGTAAATTAGTTATTATATAAGTTAATACATTTTTCAAAAGGATGAAATAATTTATATGACTTAGAACAGTGTTTGGTACATAGAAATTTCTCAAGTACAGAAGATCGCATTGGATTATTATTTTCTTATTAATTTTAAACATACAGTCTCATTTACATTAATTATACTTACTAAGAATTTATGAGTTAATATTTTAGTATATATTAAGAATGATTGCCAGACACCCCGTTAGTCTCAGTAGTTGGGAGGCTGAGACAGGAGAATAGTGGATTTAAGGCTAGTAGTGTCCAGTAACTTGGCAAGACTGTTTCAAAATAAAAAAATAAAATAGTGTTATAGATGTAGCTCAGATGTAGAATGCTCCTGAGTTCAATCCCTTGTATCATGGGGGGGGGGATGAGACAGAATATTAACTACTTGATCATTATCAAATTCAAAAAAAGAAGCTAAAGCTAAAAGGTAAAATGAGAAAAGGAAAATGTTGAGTTTAGAAAGAAAAATGATTCCCTGACAATTAGTAAGATGCAAAATTAGATTGATTAATCCATTTCTAATAGACTTTGGACATATAAGACTTATGTGTTGTATCAGATTGTAAAGCACATAAGTCCCCTTTTTTCACTTCTTCAACAAATTCTTGGACACTGCCAGGGGCCAAGCACTCTGTTACTGGTAGGTACACAAGTCACAAAACAGACTCTGCTTTCATAAATATGGAATTCTATTGGAGAAGGAATTTGATTATTCCAAAATAAAATGGGGCTCTAAGAGAAGATATACTAACAAAAGCAAGGGACATGTCACCAATAGGTGAGGAGATTTTCCCATGAGCAAGTAATAATTGAGCTTATGAATAAATGAATTCCCATTCATTTGGGAAATAGATAGGAATTGTTTATGTGGAAGAAGTTGCAAGTTAGGCATCCCATGCTGAGAGGATCATGAAATATGCCCATTACGTATCCCAGCAAAAGGAAAACACAACCATAACAAGAATGCAAATGTCAGAATTATGTGAAAGAAGAGAAAGTAAAGGGACTGGATGGATCTGGAGTACAAATGATGTGCTTCTTGGTCAATGCTTTATCTTCATCATAAAAGCAATGAGAAATCACCTGCTAAGGACTGAATTGTGTTATCATCCCACAAATTCCTATGCTGATGTCCTAACCCTCTATGTGATGGTATTTGAAAATGGGACCTTTGGGGGTAAACAGAAGGTTAGATGAGGTCACGAGTGTGAGGCCCTAATGATGGGATTAGTTAATCTCTCTCTCTCTCTCTCTCTCTCTCTCTCTCTCTCTCTCTCTCTCTCTCTCTCTCTCTCTCTCTCTCTCTCTCTCTCTCTCTCTCTCTCTCTCTCTCTCTCTCTCTCTCTCTCTCTCTCTCTCTCTCTCTCTCTCTCTCTCTCTCTCTCTCTCTCTCTCTCTCTCTCTCTCTCTTTCTCTCTCTCTCTCTCTGCAATGTGAGGAGAAAATGTAGTTTGAAGGTAGCTCTCTGCAAGCATGGAAAATGTCTCTCAACAGGAATAAAATAGGTGATGAGAATTATGAGTCAATAAAAGATAAAGATAAAAATCTCTCCTCTCAGAAAGCTTACCTCTCCATGACCATAAGAGACAATAAATAGAGAATATACAGTAATATTTAGATTACATATCTCTCAGATTATGATTAATGCTGTGAATACAAATAGAAGAGAGCCATCTAAAAAACATTTCATAAGAAAAACCTTCACCAATATATTTAAACAAAGACCCAGAGGAGGCTATTTGGAGAGGGTGTATTAAGGAAAAGAAATAGTAGGTAGAAGGTAGAAAAGCATGGTTTGGGGAGAACCTTAAAGAATTGCAAAAAGATTGGTGACACAAGAAGAAAGTAAAGCAGACTATAATACAGAAGTCAGAGAGGTAATGTGGAGTGGATACCACAAGCTGCTATAGAATCTTAAAGATAATATTCAGGGATTTAGATTTTATAACTAACTTACAAGACCATGATAGATGTTTGAGTACAAGGTTAGTGTCAAGATCAGAATTTAATGTCATAATAATTACTCTTACTTCTGAATAAAGTAAAAAATAGAATCAGAGTAATTAGTTAGAAAGTGATTCTTTTAATCCAGGGAGAAGGAAGTGGTTGTTTGAATCAAAGTGGGAGCAACAAAATAGACAATGAGATATAGATTTTAAATGTATTTTGCTGAAAGAAGCAAAACCAAAATGTGCATATAGATCAGATATAGAACTTAAAATTTAAAAAAATACTCTGATATATTTAACTAATGAACTAGAAAAATGAGCCTTCCAAATAAAATGGAGAAGATGGGGAGAACTCGACTTGGATTTTGGACTATCAGTTTGCCTACTGAACATCAATGTCACCATTTTGAATAAGCAATGAAATATGAAATTTTGAGTTCAGAGGATAAATTCATATAAGATATAGTAACTTGGGAATCATGTACTTTGTAATCATGCACCAAAAGGGTGGTAAAAACAACAAAGTTCTGAGTTTGAGCCATTCAGTATTTCGGGTTTTTGTTTGTTTGTTTTTTGGTTTGGTTTGCTTTGGGATTTGGTTTTAGGGGTGGTACAGAGGATTGAACTCAGGGTCTCCAGAAAACATTCTCAGCCCTTTTTTAACGTTTTGTTTCTAAAACATGGGTCTCTCTAGTTTGCCAAGGGTCTTATTATGTCTCTGGTGCTGTCCTTGAACATGTGATCCTATTCTTTCAGCCTCTCAAGGAAAGCCTCTCATGAAGACATGCACCACCACATGTGTTTTAAATAGGAGATGATAAAGAATATGGAAAATAGACTGTAGGATTGTTGCCAGCATTGTAGGAGAAAATTATTTTAATGAATTTTATTGATGCCTTGTAATTATACATCTTAATGAGGTCCCAAGTGATAGGAATATGTGTTTTGCTTTAAAACCAGATGATGAATTTCCATCAATAAGAAAATATTAATTGACTCTGTTAAAATAATAGGTCAAGCCGGGCGTGGTGGCGCATGATTGTAATCCCCGCACTTGGGAGGCAGAGATAGGAGGATCACACAGGTTCGAAGCCAGCCACACTGGTTTAAGAGACCCTGTTTCCAAATATAAAAAGAGTATAAAATAGGTCTGAGTGTGTAGCCCGGAGGTAGAAGGGCTTCCAGGAACCCCAGTACCACCAAAAAAAAAAATAATAATAATAATAATAATAATAATAATAATAAAGAATAATGGCATCATAGAACTGACTGATCACACTCTCCAGTGAACTAGAGGAGGAAAAGGTTTAGAAATGTACGTCACTGCCAAAATTATTTACACTATGATGTGACACTATAATGCAAAATAAGAGTATATTAAAAATGAAATTGGTTACTCAGGGAATTTTTTCTGGTATTTTGTGACCACAATCATTATAAAATTTTCAGTAACTCTAACAAGAATAATTCAGTCCCTGTGTATGTTCCACGAGTCCAAAAATTAAACATTAAAAATCCCATTAGT
The DNA here is from genome assembly GCF_963383645.1 of Muscardinus avellanarius. Taxonomy (NCBI): domain Eukaryota; kingdom Metazoa; phylum Chordata; class Mammalia; order Rodentia; family Gliridae; genus Muscardinus; species Muscardinus avellanarius. The sequence continues at coordinate 196,747,278 of NC_137786.1, read as the reverse complement.
AGAATATATGCATTTTTTTTTGCCTTTCTGTTATCTAAACCACTAAACAAATAAGCTACGGTTATCCTTAAGAATGTATTCAGACCTTCTCTCTGAGATAAGGATTCTCCATTTTGCTTTTTATCACTTACAGTGCAAAAGATGTTTATTAAGATTAAAATATTACATTTTAAGGGGAGAATGTCATATTCATAGTTTAAATGCTGAAAAAGAGCAGATAGAGGCATTGTCATAAATACCTTACTTCTTAAACACAAGATCCAAGAATTTATTCATTACATTTGAAAATTTTTCTTTCTAGTAAGTTTAAAGAAGAGAACTTTAACAAAATATTTTTAAATGATATTTTAGTTACCTAAATGGAGGGCATCAAGAATCTTTTCCAGGAGGAGAATCACAGAATTTGCAATGGAGCCATTCTATTCTGTCTCTTAGATGTGGTTGCCTTTTATTTCTGGAATCAGTTGACTTGGTCCACATCTCTGTCAAGCCCTTATTCTAATTCTGAAGCCTTGAGCATTGTTTCTTGACCAACATATGCTCTGACTTCCTTGTCAGTAAAAGAAGTATAATATAATACATTTAATATTGGGATTTTGTAAGGCTCAAATGCAAGCAAAAAACAGAGAGATGCATAGTCTAAGAAGTAGCTTGTTGAAAGAGGAGTCTAGAAACACACTGAGGATTGTTTATGAGGTATAGCTTAGAAAAGGGAGGGTTGATAGAAAAAAACAAATTAATGATTCTACACTTTTTATAAGTTTTAATTTGGCATTAATCATACTCATCTCTCTTCATTCTCAACTAAGAGACTTCTAATACCATCTTTGAACGAATTTGAGATTCTGTTGGGCCTAGCTTATTGCTGAATAGGACAGGCTGGTGACTTAAAATACTCAATAAGATACAGACACTAACTAGCAAGCTTCATTGGCATAGTGTCCAAGGTTTAGGGCAGTCTTACCTGGTATCATAATCAAAAACAGGGAATCTGAGAAGACAAAGGGGTTCAAATGACAAACAGTACTAAATAATATAGTAGATGAGATATTTGAAAGATCATGAAAAAGATTGTTCTAAGGTGACTTAAAGTCTAAGCTGTTGAACTGTGGTACAAGGACATCACTGTAGCCCCACATAAAGAGCAAAGCAGTGCATTAGGGTCTTTGAATTTTACAGTCTTTATTCTCTTTCTCTGTAATTAGGTATAAAATATATTTAGCTTAAAGGACCAGTTTTCTTTTCTTGTTTCTTCTTTCTTTATCTTTTTGTTATTGTTGTTATGTGGCACTGGGGATAGTTTGTCTTAATGTTAGCAACACCCCAAGACCTTTTTAAATTTTAAAACAGGGTCTTATATGCTGCTGGTCTTGAAACTGTAAACCTATGATCTCAACCTACCAAGTACTGGGATTATAATATGCATCACCATGCCTGGCTTCCATCCTCCTTTTCTGAGCTACCTTGGCTCTATCAGCATTATTTGGCAATTTACAAGAACATGGAAGATTCTCTTAAGTTTTCCAGAACCATATATTGTTCATTATAAAATATGGAGTAAGCTAGGTATGTTTGCACCTGACTTTAATCCCAGTACTCGGGAGGCTGAGACAGGACAATAAAAGGTATGAGATCAGCAGTACATAGTACCTTGGGGAGCTCCTGTTTCAAAATTTAACTAAAAATAAAATAGGGTTGGAGATGTAGCTTATATGTAGAACACCCCCGAGTACAAACCATGGTAACTACAAAAACAATGAATGAAAGAAAAAATGAAATCTGGAGTAAATATAACACTACTAGAAGAGCACCTCAGAGGAGGTCTAAGGACAAATGAAACAAGGTCTCCTGAAGTAAGGTGCACTTTATGGATTTCAGTTAGGAGAAATTCAAATGGCCTAGTAGAACAGCTTATGAATTAAAAGTGGTCTAACTCAAACATCATATTGAGCCACTGGATCCAGGTATGGTGGTGCATTGTGGTAGTAGTGCATGCTTGTAATCCCAGAACATGGGAGGCTGAAACAAGAGGATTTCAGGTTCAAAGCCCGCCTGGACAACTTAGTGAGGCATTCAGCAACCTAGTGAGATCCTATTTTCAACTGAGAAATAAAATTGGACTGTAAATATAGCTTGGAGGTAGAATACCTCTGGGCTCAGTCCCAAATACAAAAAATACAAAATAAAAAATACACCACTGAAGCTGGCAGAGACTAATTCACCTGAGACTAAGTATAGAGTTCAGAAAAACATGGTCTCAAATGAAAAGAAAACTAAGAAAGAGTAAGTGGAAAGAAAGTTTCACAAAAAATTAAAAGTCAAGCTATCACATAATCTGCCAATCTCACTTCTGGGTATATATTTGAATAAGATAAAATAAATTACCTCTAAAAGATATGTGTGTACCCCTATGTTTATTCCAGCATTACAATATCCAAGATGTGAAAACAAGCTAGGTGTCCATCATGGTAAAGAAAATGGACTATTTGTGACAACATGAATAAACCTGGGGATTTTTTATGCTAAGTGCTAAACCAGACGCAGACAAAAAATAGTGTATAATCTCACTTGCATGTAGAATTTAAAAGAAATTAATACAAGATTAGATTGATGGTTTCCAGCAACTAAAGTATAGAGAAAAATAGAATGATGTTGGTCAAAGGTATACATTTTCAGTTATAAGGTAAATAAGTTCTGAGAACTAATGTATGGTGATATTAAGCTTATATATAGAATGGCCCCTAAAAGACTTTATAAAGTCTTTTTTGGAGTTGATATAATAGAGGCTTGAGGGTTGTAATCTCAGCAGTAGATAAATTCATTGTAATAGATTTACCTGGGTGGTGGTACTGGGTGGTTGGTAGGCCAGTAGGGTGTGCTGGTGGTGGGTTTCTAGGGGTACAGCCTTCAGGATAATGGTTCCTGTTCCATTGTGTTCGTTCTCTCTCTCTCTCTCTCTCTCTCTCTCTCTCTCTCTCTCTCTCTCTCTCTCTCTCCTTTCTCTCTTCCTGTCTCCATGTTGTGAGGAACACAGCCCAAGTCCTCCTCTTCTGTCCTCCTCCTGCTACCATATTCTGAGATCCATAGTCCTCAGCCTCACATAGACCGAACTTGAAACCTCTCCAGGACGTGAGCACAGACTACATGCCCTGTCTTGCTACTTGTTACATGTATACTTGAGATCCAAAGTCCCTGGCCTCGCATGGACTGAATCCAAATCCTTAAGAAAATAAATCTCCTTTTGTCTAAGTTATGTGGTCAATCTTTTATAATTTCATGAATGGTCACTGGAACAGAAATGATACCAATAAAGTTGAATTGGTACTATATCTGATCATGTGGATTGTGACTCTTTCCAACCAGGTTAGAGAAGAAATTGGAAGGACCAGAGTGGGTCTAGGAAGGTAGAGACTGTGATTAGGAGATTTTGGAGCTCCATAGGAAATTGATTAGAGGCCATATGTGTTATGCTTTGGCAAAGAACTTATCCACATTTTGCCCATATTCTGAAACTTTCTGTGAGGCCGAATTTAAAGATGACGGGCTGATTCAACTGACAGAAGAAGAAGAAACTTCTAAACAACGAAATATCCAAATTGCATTATGGATATTGATATCTTCATTTAGTAAATTGCACACTGAATTTCGGGAACAAACAGTAAAGCACAGAGACTTTATAGATTTGCAGTTTGCCTGGAAAGATGTGTGTAAAGCTGTGACTCAGAGATAATTTTTAGAAGAAATTAAAATGGCTGGGAAAAAAGGAAGTGGTGGCTGTGATGGACGTGGGGACAGCAATGGCTGTGATGGAGGTGCCAGATAGGGTCAGAAGTAACCTAGATGAACTTGGGACCAGGGGCCACTTGGTTGGAGCCAGCCCAGGGGCTATGATTTAAAAAATGGTAATGATTAAGGAGGGTATGACTATCTCTTTTTATTACTGGCACATCTCAGAGCCCATGTAATGCTGACTTTTCTAGGAAATGTTGCCTATAAAGCCTTTACTCCAGATTTCAAAGAAAGGCCTGGGAAGCTAGGCAATGTGTGGCAGCACTGGAATCCCAGCAAGCCAGCCAAAATGGTAGGCCCTATGTGAAGCCTTGAGGGTAAAGTCAAGGTTGTAAGAACTCTCCCCTCGAGATTTAGAAATGCCAAAACCAAAGAACAACCACAAGGCAAGACTGCTAGCTGCAAGCCATGGCTCCAGGCTGGAAGAGGCAGAAGCTGCCCATTTCAATCATCCATGCGACAAGGGCAGGACTACCAAAGCCCGTTTGGAAATTCTTTCTCACCATGATGTTCCATAGATGCCAGAAGTGAGGTGCAAGATCAAATGCTTACCCTGCTGGCTTTCTTCACTGTTTTCTTCCCATACCTGCTTTCTATGGTCACATTTCTCCCTTTGGGAATGCAAATGTTCACACCTTGCCAATATGTATTGGATGCATGTACTTTCCTTTTTATTTTGATCCTTATTGTCTTTTACAGGTGCATACAAGAGTTCACCTTGAGTTTCAGCAGAGAATGTGGACCTTGGGACTTTTCAGTGATGCTAGAACTATTGAAAATAACTAAAAGCATTTTGCATTCTGAGCTGGGCATGAGCTCTTCAGAGACTAGGTGTGGAATTTCGTGAATAGATATAGAATGTCCCCTTGAAGAGATCATAAATTGGTGTTTTTACTTGATATATATGATGAAGTCTTGAGTGTTATAATCCCAGAAGTGGATAAATCCATTGTAATGGATTTACCTGGGTGGGACCTGGTAAGCTAATAGGGTCTGGTGGAGGTTGGTTCCTGATGGTACAGCCTTGGGGATTATACAAATGGTTCTTCCTCCCTCTCTTGCTTCTAGCCTCCAAGGTATGAGGAGAACAACCCATGTGCTCTCCTTTATCTACCTCCTGCTGTCAGGGTCTGAAATTCATGGTCCCCATCATCACATGGACTGAGCTTAAAACTCCTCCATGATGTTAGCACAGGTCATGTGCTCTCCTTCTCTATCATGCCCGGGATCCTCAGTCCATGGCCTCACATGGACTGAACCTAAAATCTTAAGAAACTAAATTTTCTTTTCTCTAAGTTACATGGTCAGTCTGTTAGATTCTGCAAGAAGGTTGATCTGAACAGGTGACTATAATAAAACTATAATATTTCATTCACAGTGGAATTCATAGTGTGCCAAGCACAGTTCCAAGCCTGTAATGCTAGTACTTGTAAGGCTAAAACAGAAGAATTGAAGTTTTAAGGACATCCTTGGCAACTTAATGAGATTCTTAGCAACTTAGTGAGGCCCTGTTTCAACAAAGAAAATAACTGAAGGTTTGAGAATACCCCTGGGTTCAATCCCCAGTACTAAAAATAGCCAAAAAAAACCCCTATATTGTGTACTTAAAATTTGCTGAAAGAACATTTTGAGGGGTTTTTTTTGTTCATTTATTTTGTCTTACTTTGTATTTTTTTTATTTTTCCTCTTGAGGTATGAGGACTCGCTGTGTTGCTCAGGTCCAGCCATGGTGTCCTTTTGCCTCAGCCTCCTGAATAGGAGTTAGGCATGCACCACCTTGCCTGGCTAAGAGAGTGTGTCTTTAGCATCCTCATTATAAACTTACAAACATAAAATCACACACACCCTCACAAATAATGGTAATTGAATAGTGATGAATGTGCTAATTAACTTAATTACAGAAATCATTTAACAATGCATGTTACAATAAATCCTTATGTTACATATATTAAATATATATAATTTTTGTCAATTATAACTCAATAAGGCTGAACAAAAGCAAAATGAAAATATTTAAACTAACCTTGAAAAATAGTGTGGTCAATATAAATTACTTTATTTTATTTATTTTTTTTAATTTTATTTATATGTGGAACATATTGAAAATGGTATACATTTAGACTGTGCTTGCTGACCTCTCCTCCATCCTCTTCCCCATCCCCCTCCCAACAATGAGTGTCAAGGTTAACCATGCTATATCCATATTTTTACACATATTCGGATGTAGCTCCTCCATTAATCAACCTCAGACGTCTTCCTCTCCTATCCTTTGATTGTAGCTTTGCTGAGATTTCCCCTCCATTATCTGGAGTCTCTCTTGCATCCCCAATGCTCCCTAGTTTAGGCATATTAGAGAAAACATATGTCCCTTCTCTTTTTGTGCTTGGCTGATCCCTCTTAACATTAATGTTCTCCAGTACATATACATACCTATGTTCATAACAGCACAATTCATAATAGCCAAAATATGGAACCAATCTAGGTCTTCATCAACAGATGAATGGATTGCAAATTTATAGGAAATAAACACAATGGAATTCTATTCAGCTATAAATTATTTTAAAATGACAGTTTTTTCCCCTAAAATCCTACAAGCAAAAAGTAATGTCCCAATGAATGATTGTGAAGTTTAGCTAATATTTGAAACAATAGGACATCTTCTACTGTTGTAGTATAGAATTTTTTAAAAAACCTGAATTTGAGTACTACCTCCAAAACTTCACAAGTCTGAGGTATTGGAAAAATCTTTGAACCTCTCCTTCCTTCATCCATAAAGAGAGATAATATCTACAATGCTTACTTGAATAGAGGATTATAACATAATTTTTGTGAGTTTATTTTCTCAGTGCTTCGTAAGTGTTTTCTTTTTTTTGGTGGAGGAAATAATAATCTTTTAATTAACTATTGTTGAAAAATAATAATTATATGAAAAAGAATAAAATTGGACCCTTACCTAATCCCATATACAAATATTAACTCAAAATAGATAAAAGACCTAAATGTAAATCTTAAGACTATAAACTTTTAGAAGAAAATCTGGGTCATAAAGTGTTTTCTTAACTGACCACATTTAATTAATCTGTCACCCTAAACAGAAAACACAGAGTGGTGTATCTGCTTCAGAGATCTGTGGTTCATTATTTAATGATCCAATGTTTCATAAATGAAGATAAAAATTGTACACAGATGAAAAAGAATGATGCGACTTACTTCCAGGAAAATGATGAGAAATTGAAAGCCAGGTTAATTTCTACACGCCAGACCCTAGAGTCTAACACTTCACATAGTGCTCATGACTAGGAAGCACAGGATTCACCCTTTCTATATGCCACACATTGTTTTATCACTTGCATACATTCTTGATTTTCCAAATAAGAATTGTTTTCATGTACAAGTCTTCCCTATAGCTTGTTTTATGTGACCATTAACTTACTCTAACTTGAGAGAATTTAGTATGTCTTGAATTTTCCTTTGGGAAAAAAAGTAAACTAATTTTTATGAGAAGAACAGAAGAAATGAATGTGATTATGTGATATCTGAAATGTATTCTATGTGTGCTCATTGTGTGGGAAGATTGGGCACAGATGAGTTTTCTATTCAAATACTCTAAAGAAAATATAAAGTTGCTCACTTATAGATATAAGTCACAGGTAACGTGGAATTGAATTGATTTGAGTACTTTACTTGAGATGCAGGAAAGTGACAGTCTTCAAATGACTAGCATGAATACCCTTTATTACTTAAGTAACATAGAAGCTAACTCCTAACTTAAGCTTCATGTTTGCTGTGAGGTAGAACAGGCTATTCACCTGCCAACTTTCAATTTTGATTTAGATTTTAATTAGAGTTTTAGGTATTTCTATTTTACCATAGGCATTTGGTTCAAAGTAATTTTCTCTCTTCATTTATTTGTAATAGGTCTTCAGAGTGTCCTCATTACAAGACATAACTGTGGTAGAGTGGCCACAAATAGTAAACATGAAATATGCCTGGTAAAGTGTTACTCTGGGATCCAGCAGGACATTCTCACCAAAAATCATGTGTTGATTTATTCAATACAAGAGAGAGATTCATACTTTATGTTTCCATGTAATTAAAGCTTAGATATTATTGCAGGAAGGTGGGTGGCTAGGGAGAAGGCAAAATATAAGTCCATTTGTGAAGCGGTAACTAAGAACCAGACATTACTCTGGTGATGTTTTACGTATTTAGATTTATTCAATATCATGAGGTAGGTAATATTATCTAATGTCAATTACAAAATTAAATGTCAAACTAGAGATATAAAATTTATCTAGAAATGAGTTATCATGGGCTTTGAACTAGTTAGACTGACTCAAATGCCCTCCTAATTGTGTTGTACCAGAATGAATCTGCTACAGTGCATGTTCCAAATTCATGGCTGATAATAATCCCATGCATAGAAAACATTACACAGATTATTTCTACCAGCAATAAAAGGGGGTTGGGTGACTAGCATTTAGTATTTTTGGTGTTTGTTATTGGGAATGGAACCCAGGGTCATTCTAGCTCTGAGTGACACCATCAGCCCTATTTTTTATTCTTTATTTTGAAACAATCTCACAGAGTTGCAAAGGGCCTCACTAAGTAGCTCAGGCTGTCCACAAACTGCAATCCTCCTGTCTCAGCCTCCCCAATGCTAGGATTTACAAGCATATACTACCAAACCCAGCTTAGTATTTTTAATTCTAGGCACCAGGATTTAGTTATTTTTGTTTTAATTGAGAAAGACAATTCCAAGTGTATGCAAGTCTATTATTTGGGTCACCTGGTAATAGCTAGGAGATTATATTTAAATCCTTAACTTTTAGCCATAACCTTATAAAAAATCTATGTGTATTACATTTCCCTGTGAGGATATACAAAAACAAAGAGATAACAGGACAAATGGGTCTAACATAATAGCATAAGCAGAAATAGCTACCAAGCCTATGGAAAATAGAAATAGTCCTATTGTGATTCTGCTTTTTGGCAGAATATCACACACTGGCTAATTCAAACGTGGATATTGATCATTCAGTTAATGTCAATTCTTCATGGACAGGTGGACCAGATTCAAAATGCATAATCTACCTATTTAAATGATGACTATATTAAAAAGTTTAGCTCTCTCTTGCCAGGCGTGGTGGTGCAGGCTTGTAATCCCAGTGCTTGGGAGGCGGAGACAGGAGGATTATGCAGGTTTGAAGCCAGCTGCGCTGGTTGAAGAGACCATGTTTCCAAATAAATAGGTATAAAAAGTAGGTCTGGGAGTGTAGCCCGGAGGTAGAAGGGTTTCCAGGACCCCCAGTAGGACACACACACACACACACACACACACACACACACACACATACACACACAATCTAGCTCTCAACATAAGCCTGAGATTTTCTGATTATATCGATCTCTGCCAAAAAATCTCAAAAATAAGGTCTGGCTATGAAGATAGTACTAATAACCCAAGCATTTTCATAGACAAAACTTTGGAATGAAAACAAAAGCATTTATTTAGGATGAAGACACTATACTAAGAATCATTTTGTTAATCTGAGAAAAAGTCCTAGACAACAAGTTTTAAGCCATATTTGATGCATTGCTACCTCAATCCGTCATGTAGAAAAGTTAGTCATTAACAATAGAAGAAGGGATACAGATTCAACCCACAATATATATAAAAAAAACCGTTTTGTGTCACTCATGAGGGCAATCTGAAATCTGGTCTGTTTATGATATGTTTTTCTTGTATTAGAATCTATAGTATGATAATTCATTTTCAATTGTTGCCTGCTAATTCATATGTCTGTGTTCTACTAGTACATAGTTTTTTCAACTTGAACATCCTAAAACCACACTGACTTTGAAACCTTAATTTACTTTTTTATCACCTTAATTTAATTTCACATCCCAAGGCCTCTCACCTAATTTTCATTTAGTGCTCCTATGCAAACAAATGCACGTACACACACACACACACACACACACACACACACACACACACACCAATCACCTCCGTGAGCATATTTGTATGTTGCTGTAAGTTCTTTGCCTACTGGTCAGAAACATGGAAACATTAATACCAATATGTCATTTTGCAACTTCATTTACTGTTCACCCAGGCAATAGTAGCTAGGAGAGTTTCTGCTTAATCATTTCATACATACTATTGTGTGAGTTTTGCATGGCTGAACAGAGGCCAGGGTGCTGAAGATGCCCACATGCATCTTTCAGGGAGTAATTTTCTCTCTGCACAGGCTTCCAATCTTCTAATTTTGTCTCACTAATAGAAAAAAAAGTATGCTTCTTCCTACAACAGGTTTGAAAGGGGAATGTTTAAAACCCCTACCAAGCAATACATAATGAACAAAAAAAATATTATCTGGGATTTCTGATGCCTTTGCTTTTCGATTTCCATTTGCTTTGGTAATTGGAAGGTGGAACAGATGGCGACAATCTCATCGAGTATGTTGTGCCCATTACAATAGCCCATTCTGCCCAACAATTCCTCACAAGCAAAGGATGCCTTAGAAGGGACTGTGGCTTTCAAAAACTAGTGATGAGCTCAATGGGATAGACAATTGTGCAGGGGTAGAGTGGGCGGTTTATGGCCCTTAGATGCAGCTGCTTTGTGAAATTCAGGACACCTGTTGCAATCCATAGAGAAAGAAAATGGGAACATAAAAGTGAAAGCTATATTTGACTAGATTATTAGCATTCACTCCAGATTAGAAAAACTCCCAGACAATTCCCCAATGAATCTAATACCTCCCCAAACCATGCACTATTTCCAGATTTTCCTGAGGATTAAGAAAGCTAACACTGAATAATATGCCTGCTACATAGACTGAAGGGTCATGAATAATATGCCTGCTACATAGACTGAAGGGTCATAGGAGCTAGTTCAATCACAGGCAATATATATATATATATATATATATATATATATATATATATACACACACATACATACATACACATATATACATAATATATATACATATATACATACATACATATATACACATATATACATACATAAATATATACATATTGTATTTAATTTCACTTTCAGCATCAGGCAACGAGTAGTTTTATTTAAAATCAGGCATTCTACATCCACTGCCTCCTTGTAAAATCCTCTCTATTTTAGCAAATCCAGTAACTTAAAATTGGTATAATATATAAAATGGTTTTGTTCATTCTCTGGTTTACTGAGAGTAATATAGAGACTTAATTAAGCACTCTTAGATGCTGGGCGTGGAGGCGCATGTTTGTAATCTAAGTACTTGGGAGGCTGAGACAGGACGATCTCACAGGTTCCAAGCCAGCCTCAGCAGCTTAGTGAGGCTCTCAGCAACTAACTGAGATCCTGTTTCCAAATAAAATATAAAATAGGTCTGGGAGTGTAACCCTGTGGTAGAAAGCCCCTGGATTCCATCCCTAATACCACCCCCCCACACACACACACAAACACTCTTGGGTTCTATTGGGGGATGTGACATTTATTATCAATTTATAGTTTTAAATTTGCAAGACAAGCAATCAAGAAGCTGTTTATTTTCTTCTGGATGCTTTGCATACATTTGGAGTAAGCAGAAAAGACAAAATGGTGTCAGCAAGATTCTGCTGGTGTGGGAAAAATAAATATTTAAGAAAATACCATTTAGGGCTGAGCATATCATCCAATGATAGAGCACTTTCCCATCGTGAGTAAGGCCCTGGGTTCAACCCCTAGTACTGCAAAAAAAAAAAAAAAAAAAAGAAAAAAGAAAAAACAAACTGCAGCAGCAACAACCACCAAACTGCCATACCATGGCTCATGCCTATAATCTCACACAGGAGGATAGCAAATTTGAAACCAACCAGCCTCAACAACTCAAGGAGGCTTGCATCAACTTAACAAAACCCTGTTTCCAAATAAAAAATAAAATAAGGCTGGGGTTGTGGCTTGGAAGTAGAATATCCCTGATTCAATCCCTGGCAACACAGACACACACACACACACACACACACACACACACACACACCTGTTCTAATTTTTAAAAAGGCAATACAAAAAACTTTCTCTGGTCCCCGTTAAATATCTCCTTGAAACTGTGTAGACTGCATATTACTATTAAATGTAATATGTGATACCTAGCAACTTTTGAGTTTGTCTTTTCTTAATGAAATCATGTGTTTTTCCCATTATGTATCCAAATTTATCAGAAATTGCCTTTTAAAAATAGAATCGGGGCACTGTGCATGGTGGCGCACGCTTGTAATCCCCGTGCTTGTGAGGTGGTGACAGGAGGATTGCACAGGTTCGAAGCCAGCCATGCTGACTTGAGAGACCCTGTTTCCAAATAAAAATATAAAAAATAGGTCTGGGAGTGTAGCCCAGAGGTAGAAGGGCTTCCAGGAACCCCAGTACCACAATAAATAAATAAATAGATAAGTAAATAAATAAATAAATAAATAATCAGATATGTTTATTTAGTTTTTATGTAGGTATGTTTATTTAGTTTTAGTTTTTTACATACTATACAATATTTCATGATTAATAAAGTGAAAGCACAAAGAAAAAGAAAATATAGAAAAGTTTTAATTTGGAAAAATATTTCCATTTTTATTTTTTTTATTTTTTCTATGAAACACACCAAGTGCTGTATGCATGTATTTTTTATTGGTGCATTGTAGTAATACATCTTAAGAGGGTACAAGATAATAAAGGCATACATGCACACATCACTCACTTAGCCCTTACCCAATTCTCATCTTATTCCCTCCTCTCTCCCTTCTTCTCATATTTGGCTTAGTGATTAATTTTAATATGTTTGTGAATGTACCTCATGTACATTAGGGAATTTCTTCCTCTCTCACATCCCCCTTAGTTAGGTCACCTTATTTTCTCATCCATAGTTTCTCATATTTTGTCTAGAGTTTCCCCTATGACCCATTTTCTTCCTAACTTCCACATATTAGAAAGAGCATCTGATTTCTTACTTTTTGTAAATGACTAATCTCACTTAGCATATTCTCCATTTTCACTGATTTTCCTATAAATGATGTAATTTTGTTCTTTATGACTGAATAAAATTCCATTTTATGCATAATCCATAGTTTTGTGATCCATTCTTCTATTGATGGACATCTTGGCTGGTTCCATAGTTAAGCAATTGTGAATTGTGTGGCTATGAAAGTAGATATGCATGCATTCGTTTGGTAGTTTGGTTTCCATTCTTTTGGGCAGATACCCAGAAGTTGTATTGCTGGATCATATAGTAGGTTTGTTCCCATTCTTCTGAAGATCCTCCATACTGTTTTCCAAAGAGTATTTTTTTTTTGATGTATTGTTTCCAGCTATCGTAATACAGTACAAGATGGTGGTAGAGGCACCATACATATATATTTGTATCATTTTGAGCTTCATTATAATATATAATTAAAATACAGTGATAAAAGTACAAAAATATTTTAAAGACCTTCTAAAATCATTAAAGTGATACATTTCTGTATGTTTTATTTTAATAAATTGGTTGCATAATGAATGAATGTTTAAATTGTTTAATAACATATCAATTAGACATTATACAAACACTTTTAAATATTCATTGTGTTTTTGAACATTCAGTTGTTTCTAAATGTTTGGATAAGTAACACTCTGATGTAAAATTCTGTGTATAAGTTCATAGTATATTTAAATTATTCTATTTAGAAAAAAAATTCAAAATTAGATTATATTTACAAGTGTTATGCCATGTAATACCCAATTAGCAGTTTATGAAAGCTATTATGGATATTGCAATGCTTTTTAAATGTGTGCTAATTTGATAAGCAAAAATGAAATCTCATTTTAATTTGCATTTCTTTGATTAGTATGAGTTTGGATATTTTCCTATTTGTTTGTAATCAAATTTTATTTCCTCATTTGTGAATTGTCCAGGCCTTTTGTATACTTATGTATTAAAGCTTTCAATTCTATTCCTTCCATGAGTATTCTCAATAATGGGAGTATTTTGTCATACTTAGTGTACTTTTGAATCCTAATTTGTTGCCTTCTTTTTACTTTGGTTTATTTCCTGAGGGAAAAGTTTTCAACTTAACATATAGATAAATACTAGTCTTTTCACTTGTCATCCATGTTGTGGTTTATCACCTTAGAATGTCTTCACTAGTTCTCATTTTTACAAACTCAATAATTTAGAAAACATTATGTGAATTATTTTTATGTATTTAAACCTTCAATTCATCCAAAGTTGTATTCTATAATGAGCTTTGGGAATTAAATTAATGAATTCCTCTGCAAGTGCTAACAAAGTGTCCTGTCACCAGGTACTGAATAATGATTTTTTTGTTGCCATTGATTGGGAACCTCCATAATACACACACACACACACACACACACACACACACACACACGTGCACACGTGCACATAATGAAGGTGATTTATTTCTATTCTCTTTTGCTACCATTGTCTTACCTTCAGATCTTATTGGAACTGTGATAATTTCTGTCACAATGTTTTATTATCTGCTCTCTCAGGCCTCCTCAGTGCCATCTCAGTGGTTACTTCCGATTCCATCAATTTCCTTTGGGTCCTGCATATTTGGTAATGCTCACTACTTAACCCTATTTGGTCCATTACTTCATCTCTAGCTTGCCATATCTTTTCCAAACTTTCTCCCTCCAATTTTTATCAATGCTTGCCTTTGAGCTTGCATGAAACCTCCCAGATTATCCCCTGACACCAACACAATGACCCAGTGACTTGAAGACATCCAATACAGATTGTTCCTAGCCCTCCAAAAAGAAACAAAAAGACAAATATTTGTCTTTCGTCTCATCATTTTTTATCTATTTTAAATTCCCCTTGGGCAAGACTATACTCTCCACTTGCCCAAGTAGCATCTAATATATCAAACCAAACTCTTTCCAGGCTGAAACTACTTATACTGTCAAAGGCTGATATACTTGTAATATTAGTTTCCTATTGCTGTTGTAACAAATTTCCATATACTAGAAATTTAGTGAACTAAAACAAATTTGTTCTTTTACAGTTCTAGAAGTCAGAAGTTTGAACTAAATTTTATTGAACTAAAATTCAGGTATTAAGAGAGCTGTTTTCCTCCTAAGCTCTGCCATGTACTCTCCACTATGTGTGCATCTCAAAAAGCCATGCGCCTAGTCCATCATGAATTTGAACCACTAAAACTGTGAGCCAAAATAAACCTTTTGTCTTTATAAGTTGCTTATCTCAAGTATCTTCTACAGTGATAGAAAACTGACTAAGACAGCCTACATTAAGGACCCTCTGTATTTCTTAATTCATGGTTCCCTGCCATTTTCAAAGGCAGCTTTGTAGTATCTGCACATCTCTCTCTGACTCTTCTGCCTCCCTTCATTGTAAGGACCCTTATGATTGCATTGGACTTATCCTGGATTTTCCAGGATATGCTCACTTCAGAAATGTAAACATACTATTTATCATGTAAAAACAAAGCAAACAAAAAACTTGTTCAGACTCCAGGGTTTAACATGCAGATATCTTTGGGGACCATTATTCTGCCTATCACACTAGAGTTGAACTAATTGAGGCAAACAATGACACTGTGAAAGCTGGATATTTTAGTTACAAAACATAATCAATGTGGTAATGGTTGTGTATGATTATGTTTGATGAACTTTTTTGTGGTTCTATTTTTTCATTATTGTTTTATTTGAATAATTAGAAGAGACAAGAAAAAATGGTGTTTATTTCCTGAAATCAGAAAGCCTGGTTTTAATCCCTGACTTTGGTACATAGTATGTTTTTTTTAATTTATTTGTTTGTTTTTGTTCTATTTCTCTTTCTCTTACTTTCTTCCTTTCTTTCTTTCTGGGGGCTGCTGGAGGATCAAGCCAAATGCATTCTTTCTGACCTAGACCTCCAGCCCTACTTTATTTTTTATTCTGAAATAGGGTCTCACTAAATTGCTGAAGGCCTCACTACATTGCTAAGACTGTCTTTGAAGCTGCAAAGTCCTATCTCAGCCTCCCAAATACTAGGAGTACAGATGTGTGCCACATCTGGCTTCTAGCAAATTATTAAATAACCATTCTGTACCTCAATATCCTCATTTGTAAAATGATGATGATAATAATAGCATTTATCTCATAGAGTTATTATGTTCATAAAATCAATTAACACATATAAAGAGCCTTAATATCTAATAAAGAGAAAATTCTTAAAAAGTGATTTATATCATCAAAACCAACATCACCATCATCATCACTATTATTCATTTATTCACTTAATAAATAATTATCTGCTTTCCAAGTTATATGCATTTTCTTTCAAAGATATCAAAATCTAAAAGAAGAAACAGCCACCTAAATGAATAATTGAATGACAAACCACACTTTGCATAAGTTAAGACATTTATAGACTACAAAAACTTGAGCAACTGATCCTTCTATAGAACCAGAACTAGTGTTGTGGGAGTGGTATATAGAAAATCTTCAATGAACAGGAGACATTTAAGTTATACATTGAGTGATAAGTAGAAGTTTGAGAGATGAAGAATTACACAGATGCTTATCTTCTTCCTCAATGTATTTGATCTTACATCAACCTACCAAACACCTGCATTTTTGAGTCCAGATTCAGATAGTATATGCAGTGAGAGACAATGTAAAACAGAATAGAATTGTCATCAAGGACCATGTGATACAAAGCTTATATCCTCAAAATACTAAAGCAATAAAAATGAGAGAGCAATAAAATTAAATTTTCTTATTTTTAAATTGTATTCATATAATTTTACACATATTCGATGTAGACCCTCACTAATCAAGTTCAGTCTCCCTCCTCCCCTATCTTTCCATTCAAGCTTTGCTGGTATTTCCTCTCCATTACCTGGAGTACCACTGGTATCCTCTATGTTCCCTAGTTTGGGCATATTAGAGGGAATATATGTACCTTTTCTTTCTGTGCTTGGCTAATCTCACTTAACATAATGCTCTCCAGGACTTTCCATCTTCTTGCAAATGATATTATTTTGTTTTCCTTTATGGCTAAGTAGAATTCCATTGTGTGTATTTCCCAGAGTTTTGCAATCCATTCATCTGTTGATGGAGACCTGGGTTGGTTCCATATTTTGGCTATTATGAATTGTGCTGCTATGAACATAGGTATGCATATGTTGCTATAGTTCTCTGGATTCAACCCCTTTGGAAAAATACCCAGGAGTGGTAGAGCTGGATCGTATGGTGGATCTATTCCTAACTTTCTTAGGAATCTCCATACAGATCTCCATAGTGGCTGAACTAGTTTGCACTCCCACCAACAATGTAAAAGAGTTCCTCTTTCCCCACATCCTCGCCAGCATTTGTTGTTATTTGATTTCTTTATGCTTGCCACTCTGACTGGGGTTAGATGGAATCTCAGTGTAGTTTTGATTTGCATCTCCCTGATGGCCAATGTTGTAGAACATCTTTTCATGTATCTATTGGCCCTTTGTATCTCTTCTTTTGTGAAGTGTCTATTTAGTTCATTTGCCCATTTCTTGATTGGGTTGTTTGTTTTGCTTGTGTAGAGTCTTTGAGCTCTTTGTATATTCTGGATATTAGCCCCCTATCAGAGTGGTGGCTGGTAAAGATCTTTTCCCATTCTGTAGGCTTCCTATTTAGGTTATTGATACTTTCCTTTGATGAGAAGAAACTTTTTAGTTTGATGCTATCCCACTTACTAATTCTTGCTTTAATTTCCTGAGCTTTGGAGGTTTTGTTGAGAAAGTTACTGCATGTGCCAATATGTTGTAGTGTTGAACCTATGCTCTCCTCTACTAACTTTACAGTCTCAGATCTACCCTGGGCAATCATTGGTGGGAGGGGGAAAGTGAAAACAGGGGTGGGGGGGAGAGGGAACCAAGTATAGTTTAAATGCATACCATTTATGTTCAATAAAAATTTTTAAAAATATATTTTTGTAGTGACAATAACCTTTAAACAAAAAACAGGCACTTTAAAAATCAGTGATATAAATTCAATGCCTTTGTTAATAGGTTTTTCTTTGTCAATGATAAAAATATGAAAAATAAACTTAAATATATAAATTTAAAAAAATAAATTGTATTCATATTAAATGTTAAAAAAGCTATTTTTTCTATATAACATATAGATATACCTCTATAATGTGTTGAAGAGAGTTCTCTTTCTCATTTTAATTACATTGATGAAACCATGAAAAATAGACCATATTTAGGCAAATTTGTTTCTAATCTTTTTGTCTATTTTGTGGTCCACCTTTCTCCTCACCCACTCAACTTCTAGCAAACAATGATTTTTATATCCCCATAGTTTTCATTTGCCATTTATTTTTAATTTATTGGTGCACTATAATCATATATCGTCATGAGGTACAGAATAGTAGAGTTGTATATGCACACATTACACTTTTAGCCCTGTTCCAATTCCCACCCCATTTCTCTCCCCTCTGCTTTTCAAGTTTGGCTTAGTGACTGATTTTGATATGTTTGTAAATGCACATCATGTGCATTAGGGTGGTTTCCTCTTCCCCCCTTCCACCATCATCTTTAGTTAGGTTACCTTCTTTATTCATCTGAGGTTAATCCTTCTTTGTCTAGAGTCCCACTATTTTCTCCCTAGCTTTTGCATATTAGGGAGAACATCTGACTTTTCACTTCTGTTACTGACTAATCTCACTTAGCATAATGTTCTCCATTTCAATCTCTTCCCTTGAAAATGACTTAATTTTGTTCTTTATGGCTGAGTAAAATTCCACTGTGTACATATCCCATAGATTTGTAACTATTTCTTAATATACACATGAATCATTTCATTCTATGGATGTAGAGAATGAAAAATAATTTAATCTAAATCCACATTAATGGGTTGACTATATGAACAGGAGCTCTGTAGGAAAAAATTTTAAACAAATTTTATTTTGCCCTCCCTAATTTGGGACAATTTAATGCATACCTTTGACAGAGCTCCATTGTATCATTTCAGGATGACTATTTTCCTGGTAACTGATGAGATGTTCTGTACTTTCAATATTGAGTATTTTAAATTTAATAACCAATAACAAATTTAATGATGTGATCATGACAGTAAGTTCAGGTCCTTTTGCATGCTCAAAGAATGAGACATTCTTTCATTCAGGTCTCATGAAAGACTGTGGTAAGCATTACCAACACTTTATGTAAGAGAAAACAGAATATTTAAATTATTTATTTATTTATTTTTATTGGTGCATTGTAGTCATACATCTTAATGGGGTACAAGATGGTAGAGTCATACATGCACACGTTACTCATTTAACCCTTTCTCAATTCCCACCCCATTCCCTCCCTCTCCCTGCTTCTCATGTTTGGCTTAGTGATTGATTTGGTTCTGTTTGTGAATGTACATCATGCACATTAAGACATTTTCCTGTTCTCCTTCCCATCCCTCTCAGTTACTTATTCATCTATAGTTTCTTCTTCTTTGTCTAGAGTTCCTCCTATGCCCCCTTTTCCCCTGGCTTTGACATATTAGGGAGAGCATCTTACTCTTTGTGTGTGTGTGGTGGAACCAGGGTTCCTGGAAACCCTTTCACTTCCAGGCTACACTCCCAAACCTTATATATACATATATATTATTATTATTATTTGGAAACAGTCTCTTAAACCAACGCGGCTGGCTTTGAACCTGCGCGATCCTCCTTTCTCTGCCTCCCAAGCGCGGGGATTACAAGCATGTGCCACCACGCCCGGCAGCATCTGACTTTTTTACTTTTTGTGATCGACTAATTTCACTTAGCATAATGTTCTCCAGTTCCATCTTTAAATTATTAAATAACTTGCTCAACATTATATTAGTAGTAAGTGGGGAACCATGATTTGAACCCATCAACTTATTGGAAACACTGTGATTTTATTATTTTTCAACTTTTTCCCTAAATTTGTTTCCAAATGTTGACTTAAGCATCAGAATATTAGTGTAAGTGAGGTGATTATACCACAATACCTGAGGCAGGATACTTATGAAGAAAATAATTATTTACCTCATGGATGCTTAATGTCCAAACAGCATGGTGTGCAGGCTCTTGCAAGGACCCCCTTGATTTTGTTACTTCATGGTAGATAGAAGATGACAAAAGCAGGCATGAGAATAAACTATAACATGTAAAAACAGGAAGCCCAAGAAAGATTGGGTGGGAACAGGCTCAGGTTTTTTTTTTTTTTTAACAACCCTCTCACAAGAACTAACCAGGGCCCCTTGAGAGATATTCAGTCTCAAAGGTTGTGCCCTCAATTGACTTAATGTTTTCCAACTAAGCCATGCACTTAGAGGTTCCAAATGTTCCAACACCACCATCCTAGAGACCTAGCCTCCAATGCAGAACCTCATGAGGGGAGAGAATCTAAACCATAGCCCTGGGTTTGAGAAACCCATTACATTTTATTGATTCTCAAAAAAATGGCTATATTTTTCTAGCAATATCCAAGATAGAAGCACTCATCAGTTAGAAAAAATTTAGTTCAAGTAAGATATGAAAGAAATTAATAAATAATATCTTTCTACCAATGTTTTCTTCAGAGAGACAAAACCAAAAAGATATTTATTGAATGACCAGGAAGATCACACAGGGAACAAAAGTTATCTCATCTACCAATTTCCATCTGCTTCTCAAATAGCACACCTTTAAGAACAAAGTAAAGCTTTGCATGTAAAAAAATTGCCTTGATAATTTTTTTTTTGTAGTACTGAGGTTCCTGGAAGCCCTTCTACCTCTGGCTACACTCCCAGACCTATTTTTATATTTTTATTTGGAAACAGGGTCTCTTAAGCCAGCGAGGCTGGCTTAGAACCTGTGAGATCCTCCTGTCTCTGCCTCCCAAGCACAGGGATTACAAGCGTGCACCACCACATCCGGCACCTTCATAATTTTTAAGGCATGATTCTTGTCAAAGACATTAGGTGAAACCTAGTTATAACCTCAATAATAATTTTACCATAAAAGGTACAAATAGTCATAATGAATGATTCATATTATTTCACTATATCTCTGTACATCTGTTAAAGTTCTTTCTTTCTTTCTTTCTTTCTTTCTTTCTTTCTTTCTTTCTTTCTTTCTTCCTTCCTTCCTTTCTTTCTTTCTTTCTTTCTTTTATACTGGGGATTGAATTATACCTCTTACCAAATACTGGGATTACAAGCCAGCATCATCATGCCAGGATCCAAGTCATTTTTTATAGTGCTTTCTCTATTTAGTCTACAAAACTGGTAAGTATGGTGGTGAACTCCAGATATATCAGAACTTTTATTTTTAAACCAGGTATGTCCTAACATTATCATGTCTACCTAGTTTATAATGTTAATCATTACAGATAATCCCAAGAGAGCTGCAGTTGCTGACCTTCAATATTTGAAGGCATGTCATTTGAAGACAAATGAGATATTCTTTCAACTAGCAAATGTAGAAGAAGAAGGGCTTCTGGAAAGTTGGACAGTCAGAGTGTGTTATGAGGAGGCAGATTTGAGGTCAAAAGCAGAAAGTAATTTCTGATAAGATCTACTAATCTAAAATAAAGTGGAATTGCTCATGAGGTAATTAGGCTTTCATTATAAGAAATGTACAAACAGAGGAGAAAATATTGCTTGTTGGCTATGATATATAGAATTCTTCTACACTGTTAAGATGAAAGCAAATGACAGTTTTCTCTGCCTTGAGATTGAGTTTATATGATAAAATATTTATAGCAAAGAGGCATCTATATCTAAGATCTGACTAGCATATCCCAGATGTGTTATACAGATAATAACCAAAAAAACGTGCTGAGTTAAGGGTTTGCTGATTAATGAATAAATCAGTCATTGGGGATTCTTTAAAAGGTATTATTCTGAAATATAGACAAGAGTAATATAAGATGGTGTTCCTTTTTCTTCCTTCTTATAAGTGATAAATCAAGAAGGTAGGTGAAGAAAGTTTTACCCAGGCCTAGTGGCACATGCCTATAATCCTAGTGCTTGGAAGGCTGAAACAGGAGGATTGAAATTGTGAGGCTAACCTCAGCAACTTAATGAGGCCCTCAGCAACTTAATAAGATCCTGTTCAAAATACAAAATAAAATAAATCTGGGAGAGTAGTTCAGAGGTAGAATGCCCCTTTGTTCAATCCCCAGTATCAAAAAAGAGGAAGTTTGAGCCAAGCATGGTGGTACACTCTTGTAATGACAGCATTTGGGAGGCTGAGACAGAAGGATTGTAGTTCAGAGTTAGAAACTAATTCCTCCCTGGTGTCCCTTGTAACACACATTAAGCTATCTATTGCTGTATGACTAAACACTCCAGAACACCATAGTATAAAACATAAAATTAACTGGGCCTGGTGGCGCATGCTTATAATCCCCACACTTGGGAGGCAAAACAGGAGGATCGCATAGGTTCGAAGCTAGCCACGCTGGCTTAAGAGACTTTGTTTCCAAATAAAAAAAGTATAAAAAATAGGTCTGGGAGTGTAGCCCGGAGGTAGAAATAGAAGGGTTTCCAGGAACCACAGTACCACACACAAAAAAAACCATAAAATTATTGAGCACTCCATGGGGTTTGAATTGGGTTTACCTAGTCTTTATCAAACTTACTCATCTAGGTCAGCTGCCAATCAGTTAAGTTTCTCTGCTTATCAAGGTTGGCTGATTGTCAACTTGTCATGAGAAAAATGTGCCATGTGTTTCATTATCCAGCAAGCTAGTCCAAGTATGTTCATATAGTGCTGTGGCAGATTTCTTAAGGAAGCAAGATAGCATAAGCCCCTAAGTACATATAATTTTTAAGCTTCTGTTTTACCACATTTGCTACCATCTTGTTTGTTAAAGTACTTTTCATAGAAGTCGTGTTCCCCCAATTCATTTGTTGAAGTCCTAAAGTCCCAGTATGCAGAATGAGACTATTTGAAATTAAGGTCACTGCAGATATATTTGGTTAAGATGAAGTCATACTGGAGTAGGGTGGACTCCTAGTCCAAAATGACTTGTGTCTTTATGGAAGAGGAAAATCTTAAGACAGACATGCATACAGAGAGAACACCATATCAGGATTCAAGTTATGATGCTGCAAACCAAGAAGTCACCAGAATTTTTGAGAGAGCCTGGGAGCAGGCTCTCTCCTGACTTCACAAGGAACTGGCTTTGCTGATGCTTTGGTTTCTAACTTCTACCACCCCAAATAATGAGATGATAAACTTTTTATTCCATAAGCTATATAGTGTGTAATACTCTGTGATAGCAGCCTTGGAAAAACTAATATAGCAAGTCACATAGCAATACCAAAGTCAGCGTGGCATTGATAGAGGAAACATGGGCACTGTGGGGAATGATCCACAGTTACACACCACAGAAAGTGAAGAAGCAGCAGCACTGGAGACTATCCCTACTATTGTATATAATTAAATATGTACATTCAAATTGCTGGGGCTTAAAAAATCATTGTCAATGGATCCTCTGTGTTGCTATGCCATCAATTTGATACACAGTTAGGTTCATTTGTTTGTTTATCTTGTGGGTTTTAGGGATCGTTTTTTAATTTTGTCTCAGGATTATGCAATTTACTTATATTGTCCCAAATTAAAATCTATAAAACAAAGTACATTCAGGGAATTTTAACTTTCCTGGCTCTTCCTACCCTGGGGACAAATTTGATCCATATATTGCTAGCATACAAGAGGGTTTTTTTTTTCTTTAGACCTAAGTTTATTTAGGCCAAACAACACTGAATTGCAATTCTTTAATATGTTTCTATTTATTTCCTTATCATATAATAATTTATCCCTTCAGTGGTAGAAATCATTTCTCATTGTTTTCTGTCCATCAATGAAACTCAGATTTATATAATTATAAGCTCAGAAAAAGTTTATTTAGTGCTTATTGTTCTATATCTGGGGTATATAATAATAAAGAAGACAGACAATGTCCTTGTTCTTAGAGTCTAAATTCTCAGTAGAATGGAAGATTGAAACAGAAAACCATGGTAAATATTACAAAAGAGGAAGAAATTACTCTATCCACCCTTATTCAGATTGTTATTTTGCTGCTCAAGTATTCTTGGATAATTCTCACTTTTTTAAACTGTGTAAAACTATGACTTAAAATAAGTCTTGCAATTACTAGTATGGCTGGATTGACTTGTGGAAACATTCTATTTGACAAATCACACAGGTGTCATAAAGAACAGAACTGGCCAGGAGACCCCAGAACTTAAGTGACACTTTCTGTACTGTTGCTTATGCAACTAAATTACATGTAAGCAGCAAGGGAAAAAGAGTGAGATTAAATGGTGACAAGGGGCAAGAGTAATAAACATTGAAATTAACCCAAAAAGCCTGCCCCATTCAACCGATTAAGTCTGTTTATTTCATACAGGAAGAACTCAGGTCTTTTCAGTCACAGAAGTTAATCAGGAATGAGAGCCAAGCAAGACTCTTCAATTATTCATGGACACACATCAGTAACAAGCAATTATTGCATTTGGTTTTAGGGATGCAGTTGGCATTGAACATAGAACCAGATGTTTTTACAGAAACCTATACAACCTCCAGAAGATAACATCAGTGTCTAATTACCAGCCATTGCATCTGGTCTGCATATTATGGAAGTTCAATCCAGTATTCCTCACATTGTTTTTACACATAAAAACCACCTGAGATATTTACAAAATCATGATTACCACTTCTTTCTAAGTTTCATGTTTAATTGTCCCAAGTTTGGACCTGAGATCTTTTGGAAAAGTCAGTGAGACACTTTAATGTGCAACTAGGGAGAATGATTGTAGAGACCTTATGAGGTCATCTTTAAGTCAAAATTATGACTGAAATCTATTGATATTTTCTTAACCTAATGCCCTTTGTGTTGTATTTGTAGTAAGCTAAAGTCCTGCTGGAGGTGACTGTTAGAGTCAGAAATCATGAGCTCTAATATGACTTCTGTTGCTAATTCATTCTGCAACTTTGGAGAAATTATTTTATTGATGAGAAACTCAGTCTCCTTGTCTATAAGAACAAAGCTTTGGTAGATATAATATTTACAAACATAAATGCTAATAAGCAGTACCATAAGAATAAAACATGAAGTTTAAGAGTATGGGCTCTGGAATCAGGTGGACTTGATTCAGTACCTACCCAATGACCTCTTTCAAGTTACTTAATTTTGTCTGTGTTAGTTTACACTGTGTAAAAGAGGAAGGTTTATATTACTTCATAGTGTTATGAGGGTTAAATTTTTTAGTATATCTGAAGTGCTCCAGTGTCCATCTAGTGCTTTCTCTTCTTTTTGTGAGAAAAAGTTTATTTAACTTATAAACTCATAGCTTAGAAGCATGAGCTTGGAAATAATGAACTACTGTGTTATGTCTGAGCCATGATAATCTGTTTATTCTATTTGTTCCATTAACCTAATGTACTCTGATTAGTACATTCATCATAATGGATTGTGAGGATTAAATAGTTAATACAGATAACATACTCAGAACACTAGTAAATAACAAAAGTTTCTTGACAATTGAGCTTAATAACATGAAAACTGCCATCTATTATATTATTATTAATTGTAGGTAAATATTTCAAATGATAGAAAGTTCACATGCTGTCTATAAGAGGGCACAAATACTGTTTCAACTGAATTTTGTCATGCCAGATTTTCTGATCTTTGCCAGAAAATATATTTTAATTTATATTTTAATTTTTTTTTTGCTGTACTAGGGATGGAACCCAGAGGCATTTTACCTCCGAGCTACAACCCCAGTTCTATTTTTTGTCTTCCTTTTTTGAAGCAGGGTCTCACTGAGATGTGAAGGGCCTCGCTAAGTAGCTGAGGTTGTCCATGAACCTCCATCCTCTGGTCTTCGCCTCCCAAATGCTGGGATTACAAACTTGTGCCACCATTTCTGGCCTATTTAAAAATTTTTTATTGGTATATTGTAGTCATACATCTTAAAGGGGAAGGGAATGAGGTTAGAAAAGTATTTATATGCAAAATTATAATTTATTTGTAATATTAGCATCTAGGTAAAAATTTTAAATGAATGTTAAGCATATTTGGTGTCATCTGTTTGCAACCTCTAGTATAAATTGTTTCAAAAAATGTTTAAAACAAAGGAATACTTGATTATACTATTTAGATCCTTCCCAAATGTATCTTTCCCAATCTTCTCTTGTTATTCCCTTACTTTAAGAATAGTAATAGTGTCAATTGAAATGTAGTCAGTCACAAATAATAAAAAATCAGATACTTTCCCTAATATGTGAAAGCTAAGGAGAAATGGGTTATAGGAGAAACTCTAGATGAAAAAGGAAATCCTATAGAGGAGCAAATAAGACAACCTAAAGGAGGAGAAAGGAGGGGGAGAAGAAGTAAAATCTCTAAAACACACAATGTACTTAAACTTATCGAAGTCAACCACTAAGCCAAGCAAGGGAAGGAGGGATGGGGAGGGAATGGGGTGGGAATTGGGTAGGGGTTAAATCAGTGATGTGTACATGTATGTATACACAAGTCTCTTACCCCAATATGATGTATGAATATAATGCACCAATAAAAATTTCTAAAAAAGAAATGTTCAGTTGGCCAACTGGCCAGGCATGGGAGTGCATATTTGTAATCCCACTATTTGGGAGGCTGGGACAGGAGGATCACAGGTTCAGGGCCAACCTTGGCTACTTTTTTTCAAAAAAAAAAAAAAGGATGAAAAAAGGGGCTAGGATGCTGGTCAGTGGTAGAGCACCCATGATTTCCATCCTCAGTACACCACACACACGCACGCACACACACACACACACGCACGCACGCACACTTCAACTATTGCATTCTGTGAATCCAATTCAATTTCAGTCCACACTTACATGAAACAAACCTTTCCATGAAAAATACTACCTTTGATATCTCTGAAAATTCTCAAGACTTCAAAGCACTTAATTGCTAGAACCCCAATTTGTTGTTTTTCAAACTATTATTTATAGTGGATTTCCATTAATATTAGATTTCTTATCTGTGGAACCACAAAAGACTTTATCTTTTTTCTTACTTTGTGGACAAATCTTTTTTGTTTTATTTCCTTTTATTTTGTTATAAAATATCAATGTAGTTAACTATTGAACTTACTCAGCTAGTAATTTTTAGACTTTTATATTGGCTCATAAAGACACATAAAGACAAAGAATAACTCTAAAATCCTAGGTCACATAGACAACATGAGAAAAATAGAAATCACACTGATTTTTCTTTTCAGTTTAAATCCCCTTAAGTTTCCTGATTTTGGGAGAAGAGATGTACAATGAGTAGAGGGCAAGGACAAGTACTAGGAACACAGACACTTAGGATTGTAAAAACCATGGGTTTCCTAGTCCTAACATTCTTGAACATGAATATACTACAATAGTTAACTGGGAGAAAAAGCCTAAGTTTAAAAGAGATTCCTGCACAAAACTCCAAATCTACTACATCATTGATCGTTAAATTGGGTCTCCAGAATCTGATTTTTACTTTTGACCTCTGATACAATGTACTTATCTTTGGAAATTACTAACCTAGTTGTTCTTGCTTATTTATAAACTTAACTCCTCCAAGCAATCTTCCAATCTCCATATAATTAGTTTGGAAAGAGGAAGCATATCAAGAGAGAAATATAGCCCTATGCTTATGATTATGAGTTCTGAGCCAGACCACCTGGTTCTCAATGCTAACTCTACCACTGTTGCTGTAATTATTTCATTCCTACTCTTTTTTGTTGTTGTTGTTTTGTGGTAATAGGTATTGAACCCAGGGGTGTTCTACCAGAACTTATTTCACTTTTTTTTTAAATTTTCAATCTATATCTGACTAAGTTGCTGAGGACTCCACTACGTTGCTGAGGCTGGCCTTGAACCAGTGATCCTCCTGTCTCAGCTTCCCAAATACTGGGGTCAAAGGTATATGTGATCACATTCAGTTTACACTGTTGTTGTTTTTATCCCCTCACTTTTTGTCTAAACAAAACACCTCTTATCTTCGCATGAAATTCAAATAAGTAGAATTTAAGGTCTTTCTAGCCATAGAAGTTGATGGAAATTCAGATATGCCTGTATCTCACTCGCTATGTGACATGTTGCCTACACTTCAGAAAAAAAAAAAGACTTGAGAATGCTTACTATCTAGCATGGATGGTGTGACAGAGAGGTCAAGGATGGTGCCCCCCATAGTGAGTTTTAATCACTGTTTCAGTCAGTGACCTGACTTTAACTGTGTTTCTCATCTACTGCTCTATCTCCAAACCCTATTCTCTCATTCCCATGTATGCTTTGTGTTACTCTATGTCTTTTAATAAAATCCTTTTCAGCTTAAGTTGACTAGAATTATAAAGTACACAAAGGGAACTAAAAACAGGGCCTTTAGTCTAATTATGTATGATTCAAAAAGAATTAATATTTAAGAAATGTTCTGCCATCATTTGTCCTCCTATGAGGATTTTGGATGCAGAAAGAATTTCAGGAAATGGGCCAAAATGCCACTAGAAAGAAAGAGAAGCAACTAAACTGGCTCTATGCCAACCTTCTTGACTATGTTTTTAAAATTTAACACTGGAGGACAATCCTAGTACTTTTATCAATTTCTCCATATTGTATCTCTGGTCCCTCATATTTTGACACACAGATTTGAGACTATACTGTTCTGAGTCTTGCAATAAAGTCCAAGTTACAATGTCAAAAGTAAATATTACAGTCATCCCACCTTCCAGTAGCAGGTCAAGAATAGTATAAGATGTCAAAAAGAGGAAAGTTTTTCTATATAGCTCATGGATATGCTATAAATACACATGGAGGGCATTAATGTATGGACAAAAGAAAATGAAAGCAAAATAATTATGTTAAGTTTCTCAAAAATTAACTCATCTATATTCTAGAATGATACTGCATATAGGAGGAATGTTTAGTCTTCATTCTCATGCAGTAAATTCATAAAATGCATTATTGAGGTAGAAGTACAGAGAGAATATTTGTCCCCTAAAGGAATGAACGATAACAGAAACCATCTTTCATCTACTTCCTAATTTATCCCCCAGTAATCAATAAAGACAAAGCTTAGTTTACTGCATCTTACTTAATTCACTTAGTCAATTCAAGGTCATTGCTCAGGTTACATGAAATATTTCTTTTTTCACTGACAATATGGCACAGAATAAGTTCTTCACTAGACACTGCTTGAACTCTTTAGAAACAGCTTCACTTTGACATCAGGGCTAGGGTGCTGAGTCTCATTAAGACAGTCAAGAATTGTTCCAGCCGTTCAGGAAAACAGTGAGATTTGAAGCATCATGAGGATGGACCCTGCTGTGCTAACAGCAAGTGGGACCAACTCAGCTCTTACAAAAAAGTCGACTGTAAAGTTGAAAGCATAAGAGGAAAGCAATCTGGCCTTTCAGAGCAGAAGTTCAAATAGGGTTGGAAGTCAAAGAAAGTCAAAGGAAGAAGCTCATTATAAAAATCTATATCCCTTGGGTGATATTTTTGTATACATTCATCAGATGCATATAATATTTAATTAAATATGTTCTTTCACCTCTAGCTATTTTTATACTAAATTAAACCATAATAAAGAAAGGTAAAAACTGTGGAATTAATTTACAACCTTACTCAGTGGACTAAATGCTTCAAAAGTTGTCTTTAAGAAATACTGTCTCTGTAAGTTCTTCTTGTCAGGGTTGTGGGGGGCTTTCAGCTAATTAAAGCATCAGAAATTGATGGGACATATAGCATTAGTAGATATCATATTCCAGAAAATAATAAAAAGATCAATCCCCAGGGCAAGGTTAGATGCACTCTCACATAATGATGACATCAGTATCAATAAGCCTAAATCATGCTAAGGGTGAAAAATTAGAGGCATTTTCTATGGAATAATTTTCCTATCTGTCCTGAGCTAAGTAATGGGCTCTTACCATTTACAACCTTAGCAAACTATAATGCTCCTATACCTCAAATTATTTTGTTACTTAAAAAACTTCACCAGGTGTGGTGGTATACACTTTAATTGAGGCTGAGGCAGGAAAATCACAGGTTCAAGGCCAGCCACAGCAACTTAGTGAGAACCTCAGTAACTTAGCAAGACCTTGTTTCAAAGTAAAAAATTAACATCTAGGGTATAGCTTGGAGGTAGGATGTCCCTGGGTTCAATCACCTTTACAAAAAAAAAAATTAGGGCTGAGTATATAGTTTAGTAATAGAGTACTTACCCAATATGTGCAAAGCCATGAAATTGATCAACAGTGCCACAAAGGAAAAAAGAAAGTTATCTCAAATGAAGTTAGGGACTACATATACTCTAATCTTATATAAATTGGGGTTTATTACAATTCTTTGCCATAAACACAAATAATATACCTGGATTCTGATACTGGTCTGAAGTTAGCATCAGAAAGGTCAAGAAATCAGTGAGTTTTCAAGAAGTGACATGAATAATAAGCACATGTAAAAACAGAAAGACAGCCAACAACATAGTGCTTTGGCTGCAAAGAATGAACCTGGAAAAATATTAAATACAAACCTTTCTAGGGTCTCTCAAGGATGAGAGAGAGACTCAATCCTTAAAAAAGGAGAACATGAATGATGGCTGTGTTTTACCTCAGGGATATTCTAGAAAAAGAACGAGTCTTTTATTTTGTATTGGTGAATATTAATTATATAAAATGGTGAGTTTCAAATAGGTATGGTGGCACACACCTGTAATTCTATTACGTGGAAGGCTAAGACAGGAGGATCTCGGGTTCGAGTCCAGCCTCAGCAATTTAGTGAGAATCTCTGTACTTTGTAAGACCCTGTTTCAAAGTAAAAAATAAAAACATCTGAGGTGTAGCATGGAGCTTTAATGCCTCTGGGTTCAATTCCAGATAACACACACACACAAACACACACACACACACACGCAATGGTGAGTTTCACTATGTCATATTAGTACATGTACGTAACATACTTTGAGAGTTTTACTTCACAACATATCTTACCTTTCCTACACCTCTCCCTTGATTCTGTTTCTAACCTTTTTGTCTCTGTTTGATCATAGTTTCATTTTTCCTTTTTGCCACTAGCTTCCACACATGAAAGAAAACCTAGAATACTTATCTCTAAATTGTTTGTTTTGCTTAATATGATACTCTTCAGTTCCTTCCATTTTCCCACAAATGACATAATTTCTTTCTTTCTTATGGATGAATAAAACTTCATTGCATATATTTTCTTGATCCATTCAGTTGTTGATGAGCACCTAGGCTGATTCCATAACTTGGCTTTGTGAATTGTATTGCAATAAAAATTGTTATGACTATATCTCCAAAGAATACTGACTTTAATTTTTTTGGAAAACTACCAAAAAGTTCTATAGCTGGATCATATGGTATTTCTATTTTTCGTTATTTAAAAAAAAAACTGCCATACTTGTTTTTAGAGTGGCTTTACTAATTTACATTCCTAATTCTGCATGGTCACCAGTATCTATTGTCATTCCTGTGAAACAACTAATTTTTTTGTGGTATTGGGGTTCCTGGAAACCCTTCTACCTGCAGACTATACTCCCAGACCTATTTTATATTTTTATTTGGAAACAGGGTCTCTTAAGCCAGCGTGGCTGACTTAGGACAAGTGCAAGCCTTTTGTCTCTGCCTCCCAAGCACAGGGATTACAAGCATGTGCCACCACGCTGGGCTGAAACAACTAATTTAAACAGGACCTGAGAAAATATTGCACAGTATAACAAAGGGCAAGGGTGACATTTTAATTTTTACCATACTTGATTGCTTCATATCCTTTAAGTTAACATCTCCCTCCTTCTCTTTTATGTATAAAGGCATTACACAATAAAGTTCACTAATTAGAACCTCTTTACCATATTCTCATAAGAAAATGACATAGTTGGTATAGTATAAGAGAGGATATTTTAGAATTACTCATTTGACAAAAGACTGATACTTAGAATATATAAATAAGCTCGGCATGGTGGTGCACGCTTGTAATCCCCACACTTGGGAGGCCGAGATAGGAAGATTGTGCTGGTTCGAAGCCAGCCTTGCTGGCTTAAGAGATCCTGTTTCCAAATTTAAAAAAATATAAAATAGGTCTGAGAGTGTAGCCCGGAGGTAGAAGGGTTTTCAGGAACCCCAGTAGCACACACACACAAAAAGGAATATAGAAATAACTTCTAAATTAATCAATAAATAGATGACCCAATTAAAAATGGCTAAAATTTGAGTAGGCACTTCTTTAAAGAAAGTTTGTGACTTACCATCAGTCACATGGGCAAGTGCCCATCAGCATTCAGTTACTATAAAAATCCAAAATAGAAACACCATGAAGTACCGCTATACATCTAGTAGATTGTCAAGAATTGAAAGGATTGGATAAAATATTTCCAAATGCTATATCTGAAGGTATATTAATATTCCAACTAGAAATCCTAAAAATTAACAACAATAAAGGCAAACAATACCCTTTAGAGATAGGTAAAAGACTAACATAAATAATGAATCTCCACAGATAACCAATCTTAGTTGTCTGTTGGATGGAAACTCTTGTTTCTCTGGTTCTGGTGAGTGTTACCTATTTCTTCTTTGTAGTTAATCTCTTTGAGTATTTTCTCTAGCGCTGGTTTTGAAGACATAAATTCCTTCAGTTTCTGTTTGTCATGGAAGCTTCTTATTTCTCCATCTAATTTGATAGAAAGTTTTGCTGGATAGGAAATTTTTGGCTGGAAGTTGTTTTCTTTCAGAGTTTGGAATATGTTACTCCAAGCCCTTCTGGCTCTCATGACTTGGTTTGGGAAGTCTGGAGTGATTCTAATTGGTTTGCCTCTGAATGTCACTTGGCCCTTTGTTTTTGTTGCCTTTAAGATTCTCTGCTTGGCTTCCACATTGGTCATTTTGACAATTATATGGCGTGGGGATCCTCTTCTCCGATCCTGTCTAAAGGGAGTTCTGTAAGTTTCCTGGATCTGTGTATCAACCTCTTGCTCTATATTTGGAAAATTTTCTGCTATTACTTCCTTGAAGAGATTGTTGATCCCTTTGGTATCACTTTCTTTTCCCTCCTCTATTCCAATTATTCTTAGGTTAGCTCTCTTAAGATGGGCCCATATTTCTTCAATGTCAGATTCCTGCTGTTGGATATTTTTTTCTAGATTAGAAACTATGCATTCATTTTTGGATTGCTCATCTTCTAACAGCGAGATTCTGTTCTCCATGTGGTCTAATCGGTTGTTTGTGCTTTGAATTGAGGCCTTTACTTCATTAATTGCATCCTTTATCTCTTTTTGGCTCTCTCTGAGTTCTTTTCGAAGCACCTCTATTATTTCTACAGTTATTTTCCTGATTTGATCTTCTAGAAATCTCTGATTTTCTGTTTTATCAGGTTCTGATGTTGTGGGGTTGTGGGCATTCATTGCTCCAGTCTTATTCCTTTTTCCCATGATTTCGTTAGTAACTTTTAACTCTGTTTACATTGTCTTTGGATATACAATATTTTCTTTTATTTTTTAGGGAGTTTGTATATTCTTCTGTTGCCTGTGCCATTGAAATCATATCCGAGAAATCACTGCCAATTTCAATGTTGTGAGGTTCTATGACCCAGATTTTCTCCTAAAAGTTTATAGTCTTAAGATTTATATTTAGGTCTTTTATCTATTTTGAGTTAATACTTGTATATGGGATTAGGTAAAGGTCCAATTTTATTCTTTTCCATGTAATTATTATTTTTCAACAATATTTAGTTAAAAGATTATTATTTCCACCACCAAATGTTCGTGGAAACCTTGTCAAAAATAACTTGACAATATAGGGAAGAATTTAGCTCTAGGCTTGTATTTAACTCCAATGGTCTATATATCTGCCTTTAGAACAGTACTACACTGTTTCAATTATTGTAGCTTTATATGGTTTGAAATCAGAAAATATATATCTGCTAGCTTTGTTCTTTTTCAAGATCGTTTTGGGTATCTAGAATTCATATTCCATATTAGGATAGATTTTTTTCTGAAAAATAAATATATAAATATATGATAGTTTCACCTAAAAAAACAGAAAAAAATATGCTCTAGTAAGAAAGAAAGCAAAAAGAAATATTGAAATGCTATCTTTAAATCATCAAACACTTGGTATCAGACAAATGAAACTGTTATGTGAGATTATCATTTTTAATTTTGGATAAATTGCTATAATACTAGATGTCAATCACTAAGCCAAGCATGGGAAGGAGGGATGGGGAGAGAATGGGGTGGGGATTGGGTGGGGGCTGACTGGGCAATGTGTGCATGTATGTCTACAAAAGTTTGTATCCCACTATGATGTATGAATACAGTGCACCAATAAAATAAAATTAAAAAAAAAATCTCTAAAAAAAAAAAAAGAATTGAAAGGATTGACATTACCAAGTATTGACAAGGATTTGAAACAAGAATTCTCATATAGTAATTGTGGGTGACACCTTATAAAAACTTAAGAAGTTATTCAGTATGTTCTTAAGTTTAAACATGCACCTACCATATAGGCCATTCCACTTTGGGTTATTTATCTTTAAAAATAAAAATGTATATAAATATCCATAAAAGGTTTATGTGTAATAGCTAATAACTGTGAATAATTCAGATGCCCACTAAGAAGTAAATGAGTAAATAACTTGTCACAAATCCATATGAAGACATTTTATTCAGTAATAAAAATGGACTATTGATGTACACAATGTAAATAGTTTTACTGAGCTGGAAAAGTTCAAGATAGAAATAGTACATTCAGTATTGCTACACTGATGTAAAATCCTAGCAAATAGGAAGTGGTGTCTAGTGACAGAAAGATCAGTGTTTGTAAATGGAGAAAGAGGAAGGAAGGAAGAAGAATAGATTTTTTAAAAGAGTAAAAGGAAATTTTGTACGGAGATGGATGTTGTTATTTTGATTGAATTGATTAGTTCATATGGTTGTGTATGCACGTGTGTGTGTGAAATTAACCTAATTGCACACTTTAAATATGTGCAGTTTATTTTAGGCCAATTACACTTCAGTGAAGATGTTAGAAAACATATATAGGAAACAAATTAAAGGAAAAATATATGCCAAGTGACAAGTGTATGCTTTGCTAATATTTCGTGGTAAAATAAGATTTTGAATTATTGTCTGTCTGATGTTGGAAGCCTATACTTGTTCAACATGCGTGTGGCTTTAATTGTCAGAGTTTGTAGGATCTTGGTTAATATTAGCAATTATTTCTACAGCTACTCTAAGCTAATTGCTATTTGTGTTAGCTTTTCATTGCTCTGAGAAAATAACTAAGAAACAAGTTATAAAAAGTTATAAAAAGAAACTTTTATTTTTTTTCTTTCAGTTTCAGAGGGTTCAGCACATGGTCAGCTAGCTCCATTGCTTTGAGTCTGAGGTGGAGCCGAACACCATGGCAAAGGGCATAGCAGAAGAAAGCTGCTTATCTTTGGGCAGCCAAAAAATCAGAGATAGAGAAGGATAAACAAAAATAAACAGATGAAGAGAAAGAGAAAAAGAGAGAGAGGGAGAGAGGAATATGAATCATCCAGGCACAAAATACATACTTTTGAAGCATGTCCCAATAGAGCCACCTCTTCCAATTAAGCCCTCAATCTCTCTCTCTCTCTCTCTCTCTCTCTCTCTCTCTCTCTCTCTCTCTCTCTCTCTCTCTCTCTCTCTCTCTCTCTCTTTCAGGGAATTGAAACCAGGGGCATTCTACCTCTACCTCCAAGCTACATTCCCAGTTCTTTTTAAATTTTTGTTTTGGAAACAGGGTCTCATTAGCTTCCTGAGTCTCACTGTGTTGCCAAAACTGGCCTCAAATGTGATGCTCCTGCCTCAACTTCCCATGCACTGGGATTATAGTTGTACACCACCAAACCCAGCCACCCTGTTTCTCCCCAACAGTGCTGCCAGTTAGGACCAAGTCTTCAACACTCGAGTCTTTGGAGGTCATTCCAGATCCAAACTATAACAATATTATAATTCTGATTGACTAAAATCATAGGTTTCTACTGATTTTAGAACTATTGTAATACTTCTCAATAGTTTTCTTTGATATCCCAGGAAAAAAATGTTAACATATATTTGGATATTATTCTAAGAATGATTCTTTACAACCTGTTTCAGGTAAACAAAAACAGATTCAATATACTAGTATTAATTTCTTTGGGGTTGTAAAATATGTTCAGATTGACTTTTCTCTAATAGAGATACAATCTCATTTATCTACAGTAATGAAAAGTATTCAGTAAAAGATTCTTAAGCTAATAACATTAGGCAGTAACTATTTGGAATCATTAAAGAATAATAGATGGATATTGGTTTACTGATAAATAGAAAAGCTATTAGTTACAAAATTTTATAAATTGTGAAATATGATGAGATAAAAATTTGAAGGTAAGGGCACGTGTATCAGCAAGATGCTGTAAAGCATGGCTTTGACCATCATGTGAAGTACAAATTTATTAGTCTCTCCTTCAATGTCTGGTTACTCTGAAGATGGCAGCAGCTTAGTGATGGAAGACGGCAACTTAACTTTTTGCTGACTTGGGCATGTTAACTTTTTATTGACTCTTGTTTCCATCATATGTGCCTATACTAGTGAGAAAAATGCAAATGTCTTTAATTCTATTCCCTTAAGCAAGAAAATAAATTATGCTAAAGGAAATGAGCACACTCAAAAAAGCTGTGGGATCAGATAATCAGATTAGATGTACAACTGGCAGAAAGGAATTGGAGGGCACAATGTGGATCAATTAAATTTCTGGTGGTGAAGAATACAGAATTAAAGATCACTGCCTGGATTTAATTTATGATGTTAGTGCAGATCGACAGTTTGAACTTTGAAGAATTATTTACTCTTAGTGTTCTAATTTGCAACATGATGGCAATAATATTCCTTATATTATAGAGGTTTTGTGAAAATAAGTAATATTATTTACTATTAATTTGACAAATACCCATATAGTACTGACTCTGTACTAAAATGTGCTTCACACAATTTAAAAATATTAATTTATTTAATTTTGATACTGCTGTAGAATTCTTAGTGCATGATACAACTTGAATGCCCAGCAAATAATATTTTGTTACCCCAATATTATTGCACACACCCCTTTCAGATAAGCCAGGAAGCACATAATTTGTAAAGAATGAAAAATACACATTCTCTGAGAAATTCAGAATAAACCATTGTACATATTTAGACATTATATATATGTAAGTATACATATATACTTTATTCTTTATTGTTAAAAATAAACTCTGTTCATTGTATTATAATACTTTATCATGCCTTTGATCTTTGCTTTTTGTTTTTGAATTTTAATATACTTTATTTTTAAAGCATTTTTAAGTTGAAAGAAACATTAAGCAGAAAGTGTAGACATTTTCCATCGACTTCTACCCTCATACAGGCAGATCTTTCACTATCAACATCCCAGGCTGTAGTGCCCATCTTTCCCTTGCTTTAATGCTTGGGGACCACTGATCATGTACTGTCTTCATAATTTTAACTTTTTTAGAAATTATATATTTGAAATCATGTAGTGTGAAGCATTTCAAGATTGCCTATTGTTCCATTTAGTATTCTATGTTTAAGTTTCTTTTACGTCTTTTGATGAATTAAAGTTTAATTTCTCTTTAGTACTAGATGATCTCTTTATTGCTAAATAATATTCTATTATCTAAAATATACAGCAATTTATTCATTCAGCTACAGAAGGAAATCTGGATATTTCTTAGGGGGTTTTTGAGTGTATGTGTGTTCTAGCAGCTTTATTTGCAAAAGAGTGACATATAAAAATCTATAAATATTCACAAAAAGCTTTTTATTGATATAAATATTGAGCAGAAGGTGCAGACATTTCCCATAGACATCTACCATCATATAGGCATTTCTTCTCCCACTATCACCATCCATATAGCAGTGGTATTTTTGTTAAATTTCAATGAACACATAATGAACTGAATAGTTGGGCACATAGCAAGGAGTATAATTATTGAAGGATAATGGTATGTTATTTTTAGTTTTGTAATATACTACTAAAGTATCTTCCAAAATGACTATACAATTTTGTGTCCTCACTAGCATTGACTCAAAATTCTGTTACTTCACATCTTTTCTAGTCTTTGGTGCTGTGATCAGAATTCTACCAATTCTAAAAAGTGTGTAATGGTTTTTTTTGTTGCAATTTGAAATTTCTTAGTGATCGTTTTGAACATTTTTTCTTTTTTGCTCTCTGCTCTCTGCAGGTGAACCCAAAGGCATTCTACCTCTAAGCTCCACCCCCAGTTTGATTTTATTTCATGTTGGAAACAGGGTCTCATTAAGTTGATGAGAGACTCATTAAGTTGTGGAGGCTGGCTTTGAACCTGTGATCCTCCTGTCTCAGCATCCCAAGCATTGGGATTACAAGTGTGTGCTACCTCCTCTGGCTTTGGGCATATTTTTATAAGCTTGTCATCAATATATCTTTTTTGGTGTAGAGTCTCTTGATATATTTTCCCATTTTTAAAACAGGTTGTTCATCAGATTGTTGGGTTTTAAAAATTCTTTATATAGATAACATAATTATCAGACATGGTGTTGGAAATATTTTCTACCAAATTTATCTTACCTTATTCTTCTAGAGTTTTTTTTATATAACATTTTAATCTTAAAGCAGTCTATTCAGATTATCAATTATTTCTTTATGGATTGTATGTTTGGTGTTATATCTAAAAAAGTTATTACTGCACTGAGTGTGATAGTACCCATCTATAATCCCAGTACTTGGGAAGCTGAGCTAGGTTAGATGTCAAAGCACTGTAATTTAGCAAGATCATGTTTAAAAATAAAAAATAAGCCAGGTATGGTGACACATGCTTGTAATCCCAGCATTATGGAGGTGAAGACAAGAGGATTGAGGTTCTCAGACAGCCTCAGCTACTTGGTGAGGCCCTCCACAATTTTATGAGATCCTGTTTCAAAAGTAAGAATAAAAAAATAGGGCGGAGGTGTAGCTCGGAGGTTGGATACCCTGGGTTCCATCCCCAGACCTGCAAAAAATAAATATTAATTAATAATTAATTAATTAAAAAACAAAGCTGATGTGGTGGGCCCATACTTGTAATACCAGTATCTGGGAGGCTAAGGCAGGAGGATCACAGCAGGTTTAGAGCCCTGTCAGCAATTTAGTGAGATCCTTTGCAATTTTAGCAAGACCCTGTTTTAAAATAAATTTAAAAAATAAGGCTGGGGGTATATATCACAAGGAGAATGGCCCTGGGTTAACTTATCAGTACCACAAAAATAAATAAAAATTAAAATATATCTGGGAGTGTAGCTTGGTGATAAAACTCCCCTGGATTCAATCCCCAGTATCATAAAAAATGAAAAAAGTATCGCTATACTAAGGTCATATAGATTTCTCATATACTATTTTCTCTGAGTTTTACAGTTCCTCATCTTAAGTTTATGTCTATGATTCATTTAGATTTAGTGTCTATGAAAAGTGTGAAATGTGTGTCTAGATGTTTTTTCCAAGTTATGTCCATGTTGATATCTAGCACCATTTGTTGAAAGAACTTTGTTCCATTATAAATTGATTTACTCCTTTGTATGTCAGTCCACTTTTTTTTTTTTTTTTTTTTTTTTTTTTTTTTTTTGGTGGTACTGGGGATGGAACCCAGGGTCATTCTATCTCTGAGCTACACCTCCACCCTTATTTTTCTTTATTCTTTCTATTTTGAAACAAGGTCTTACTGAGTTGCAAAGAGCCTCACTAAGTAGCTGAGGCTGTCCGTGAACCTTGATCCTCCTGTCTCAGCCTCCCAAATGCTGGGATTACAAGAGTATGCCACCATTCCCAGCTCAGTCCACTTTTTTATATTGGTCTATTTCTAGATTCTCTGTTCAACCCCATTGATTTGTTTATTCACCAATATCACACTGTTTTGTTCAGTATAATTTTATATTAAGTCTTGAAAGTGAGTAGTAATATTCTGGCTTTTTTCTCTCATTCAATAATGTGTTGGCTATTTTGGGTCTTTTGTTTTTCCATATAAGGTATAGAATCAATTTATTAACATCCACAATATAATTTGCTGACATTTCATTTAGATTGCATTAAATCTATAGATCAAGCCGGGTGTGGTGGCACACAGAAGCTCTTCAGTTTAATGCAATCCAATGTATTGATCTGTGGGTCTTGTTGAGGATGTGTTTTTTTTTTTAACCTGTGCCTATGTGTTAAAGTGTTGAACCTATGCCCTCTTCAAGAAGCTTCAAGGTCTCTGGTATAGTTTCAAGTCTTTGGTCCATCTTTAATTGACTATTGTGCAGGATAAGAAAGTGGGGTTTATTTCCATTTTTCTGCTTATAGTTAATGAGTTTTGCCAATACCATTTGTTGAAGAGGTTATTTATTTTCAGTGTATGTCTTTGGCCCCTTTGTCAAAAATCAATTGGCTGCAAGTATGGGGATTTGTTTTTGAGTTTTCTATTCTGCACCATTGGTCTATATATCTATTTTTGTGCCAGTACCATGTTGTTTTTTATTACTATGGCGTTATAGTATAGTTTACAGTCAGGTATTGTGATTCTTCCTGCATGGTTTTTGTTGCTGAGAACTACTTTGGCTATTCTGGATTTTTGTTACACTCTTTTGTTTAAAAAAGATAATTTCTTGCTGGGTGTGGTTGTGCACACTTATAATCCCCGCTCTTGGGAGGCAGATACAGGAGGATTGCACAGGTTCAAAGTCAGCCTAGCTGGCTTAAGAGACCCTGTTTCCAAATAAAAGTATAAAATAGGTCTGAGAGTGTAACCCGGAGGTAGAAGGGTTTCCACAAACCCCAGTACCACCAAAAAAAAAAGAGATAATTTTGTAATTAAGAAGACTTGTTTTATGAAAATTGTGGATATTTATTGCATTCCAATTGTAAGTGTTTTAACACCTCAAATTAACCTAGGTATACAAATTTTCAAGACCAAACTGGAACACAATTATGGCTCTTTTATTTATATTCACTACTAAGGATTCAAATTATTTTATTTGTGTAGTTCAGCAAGTAAGTTTCATTTCCTATATAATTGAAGATATAAAAAATTTCCTTTTTATATTACTAGAATCCCCAAATTGTTTCTAAATTTTAATTCCAGAATTGCACAAACATACATTTGTATTTTATTCTAGTGACAATAAAACTTTATTCAGGCCCAGAGCCAGGATTTAGTTACTCATGATACTATTTTTCTTTAATTCTAGTTCTGGGTATCCCAGGCATATTCTACCATATTGATAATATTACTATTATTAAATTGATTGGAAAATCTACTCAAAATATATACTTCCCATCTCCTCACACAAGTCATTGTGAAGTACCCATGCATTAAATAATCCTAAGATTTGTCTAACAACAAATCTTTTCTGCACAGTTTAGTATCATATAATTCCATATCAAATAAAATGAAATATAAAAAGAGAAATGGAATGGGACTTTTGGTTTGGAGATAATATTTTATTCTATTTACTTTATGTTGTGTTATGTCTAGAAAGAAACATAAGGAGTTGAACATAAGTCAGAATAGAATTTATTTCATAGTCATGCCACAAATGTTTCTCTGAGTAAGTTGTTTAATCTGTATAGGTTTTCTTGCTCAAAAATGGATAAGATAAAAACTATTTTCATTGTGAAGTTGGAGCAAAAGTGACTGTACATATGAAAATAGTTTCTAGACTACTGAAAAATTAGAATAGAGTTATATGCTTCTGCAATTTTCTGTATCATCAGGTTTTTCTGTTCTACTAAATATTGAGAGAGAAAGGGGAAAAAAGGAAGAAAGAAACAGAGAAAAGGAAACAATATCACACAATAGAAAAATTTTGTAGGAATTTCAAAGGTTTTCCTTAGTCTCTCCATAGCCAAAATTTGACTGTTTAGTGTCCCATCTTTTCCTGTTTAATGAATAAGTCAATCAACAATGACATATGAATGGACATTAATATTACCTCTCTTAGGTAACTAGCTAGCATATTAAAATTTCTGTTTCTTAAGTTACTTCTTTAGAAAGTTTAGGACTTTTCCACAGTATAAATATCTGAACAGTGCAAAAAAAAAATCTCCATGCCCAGGTTTAACCCCATAACAATTAAATCAGAATGTCTGAGGTGATGACCAGGTTTCACTCTTGTTTTATTCTCCTGGTAATTCTAAGGCATGGGAAACTTTGGGAAGCACTATCACAACCTAAACAAGTGAGGATTTTGTTTGCCAAATAGAAGTCAATGGTAAGTCTATTTTCTTTTGGAAAGTTCAACTTTTCAACCTATTCCTGTTTCTCAAATAGAAGCCACTCTCTCTTCTAGGACATACAAACAGCATAGAGCTTGTACATGAGTAAAATGAGGCTCTAGAGGCACATTCATTCAGTTCTTGCCTTTGGGCCTTACTTCCTATTGGTGTCTCTGAATGGAGGGTCCTTCTTCCAACCAGCCCCTCTTGATCTCCATCTTTTAAAGTCATGTCAAAATAGTCCTTATATTTGAATGCTTTCATTCCCTATCACAATTGAACTTACTTAATTTTATGCTCCCATTAATCTTCTTCTTGCCCCTCATTTATCAGAGTCTGGTGCCTATCACTAATTTGGATAGGTCACTTTTCCTAAGATGTGATTTATTCATCTGTTAAGTGAGGGGGCTAACACTTAGAGTTACAAGATTTTCTGCTCTTTTCTGAATCTGAACTGCTGCAGTTTCTTTGTATCTTGCACACTCTTCTGGAAAAAGAGATTTTGTCATCACTGTGCATCTTCTCATAATGCATCAATTTTTCAGTTCATAATTGCTTTCAGTTCTTGAGCATTTGGGCATAAAGAAGAATTCACGTATATGGCTTATTTTATTAAAAATAACAGTAATAATTATAATAACATATAATGATGAATACTGATACAGTATACAGTATTATCACTACTATATGTGCCCATATACCAGTTGACAATTTATGTGGAATTTTATGTGTGTTTTCACTTTACTCATCTCAGTAACTTACAAAGTAGATTAAATAT
This sequence comes from Muscardinus avellanarius, assembly GCF_963383645.1. Classification (NCBI taxonomy): domain Eukaryota; kingdom Metazoa; phylum Chordata; class Mammalia; order Rodentia; family Gliridae; genus Muscardinus; species Muscardinus avellanarius. The sequence continues at coordinate 196,704,426 of NC_137786.1, read as the reverse complement.
TGGTAAATATTGCACCATCTTGGAGAAACAAAACGTATGATTTAAAAAACTCATGTGATTTGCCCACAGCCTAATACTAAGAATGTGGCAGGGTTATGTCTTGAATGGACATCTTTTGCTTCCTTTGTTTAGGATTATTTTACCCCATCAGAGATGTCTGTGTATTTACATAACACCCATAAGAGTATTAATGAGACATCACATGCTGTGCTCAACTATAACCCATACTGTCTGCGGAGTTTCCTGGTTCTGCCTACTTGTATCCATCAAAAAAAAAAAAAAAAAAAAAAAACAGCCGGGCATGGTGGTGCACACTCGTAATCCCCGCACTTGGGAGGCGGAGACAGGAGGATCAAGTAGGTTTGAAGCCAGCCTTGCTGGCTTAAGAGACCCTGTTTCCAAATAAAAATATAAAAAATAGATCTGGGAGTATAGCCCGGAGGTAGAAGGGATTCCAGGAAAAAAAAAAAATACTAACTAACATCATTTGCTATCTTTGTGACTTCCATTTACTGATGAATATCTCAGCCAGGGGAAATTTCCTTCAGTTTTGTTTTGTTTTTTTCTGGCAAATCAAGCATATCTGACACTAACTATTCTTCTCTGTCAGGCATTTCACAGACTTGTGCCTTGGGAATCTAAATTCTGTCATTCCTCAATAGTCTCCCAGCAGGGCACTTTATTTTCAAATCAACAGTAATGTAGATGTTTTCAAATATGTGAGTGAGTAGGTCCTGTTAAGTAGAATGTATAGAAGAGGAAGAGATGGCTGGAACCAAAGTGGCTTGTTAGCTTTTTAATGTTATCCCATATTTACCACTGCTATTTAGCACAGGAGGAACTTGAGGCCTATGGAGTTAAATGCACAGTCATGAGATCAGAAATAGTAAAATCAAAACACATGTTTATATATTTGTTTATGTATTTGTTTATATACTTATATATTTAGAATCAATCCAATCCCACCCCATTTAAATGATGAAGAATATTTTTCCCCTGACTTTGCCACGTCTAGTCAGAAAGCCAAGTTTTTACAAAGAAAGATCTGGAAAGCTCTATATCCAAGCAAAACCCAAAATTTTGTCCAAATTATAAGAAACTTCTAGGGCAACTGGTGTTTTCCATAACCTTACATTCCATTTTTGTAAAATCACTATTTTTCTTTTGCAAGCATTAATTTGGGTAAATAGCAGACATAAGTGCATTGGAATTATCTAAATGTTTATCTTAAATATAGGTAAGAATAAGGTGGGTGGGAGTAAATATAAAGGAGATGGATGAACAGCCTATGGTGGTAGAACAATTCTATATTGTGGTTGTGCTGGTGATCATTACATTAATACTCCTGTGATAAAAATTGCTTAGAACTATACACACACACACACACACACACACACACACACACACACACAAATGAATACATGACTGAAGTAAATAAATTATACCAACATCAGTTTCTGTATTTAATATTATACCTTAGCTACACACAATGGTAATGCCGATTCAACTTATTAAGAGTACACAGAATCTCCTTTTATAATTTTCCAAATTCCTATGAATACATAATTATGCAAATATAAAGCTCTAAACATTGATGATGAACCTATTTCTTCAATATAAAAAAGTGAACTGGATTGTTCTTTTGTGTGTGTGTGTGTGGTACTGGGGATTGAACCCAGAGGCATTCTACCTCCAAGCTATACATCCACTCTTATTTTTTATTCTTTATTTTGAAACAAGATCTCACTAACTTGCAGAGGGCCTCACTAAGTACTTGAGGCTGGCCAAGAACCTCTAATCCTCCTGTCTCAATCTCCCAAGTACTGGGATTACAAGCATGTTCCACCATGTTCGGCTTAAATTATTCTTTAGAAGTGAAATTTTGCAGTGCAATTTTCTGAGAAGCAAACCATGCGATTGGCCTTAATAAAATATTTCTGTTCTCTGCCAGCAGACCACTCTGAGCATTTTCCCACCTTTACTCAATAGCACACAGCATTGGAACCAAGTCTGGGTTCAAATCCAGGCTGGACTGCTTACAAGCTATGCACCTTCCCATAATTTACTTTTCTTCTGTGTGTCTCAATTTCTTCACCCATAAAGTGAGGTTATAGATGTATCTGTCTTAAAGCATCTTATGTGATGTAAATACATGCAAAATACTTAAAAGAATAATGATTGTCTGTTCAATAAAAATTGGCTGTGATTGCATTGATTTAATTGTGTTTTACTGAGTAAAGTGAATATCGTAGCATTATGTGTTAACTAGAAGTATTAAGGAATTACACTGTGTGTTCAAAGAGATTCTTTTTAATTTACTGAAATCAAGCAGGTCGTTGATCCTACATAGTTCCAGTAAGAAACTCTGAGCTAAGATGTATCAAGAGGTTAAGCAAATATTAGAACTTTAGAGGTGCCCAGTGCCACTTGGACCAGCCTTTCATGTTTCACATGTTTCCTGCTGGATTTGCTTTTTTTGTTGTTGTTGCTTAAAGCATCTTGTCTCCTTCAGGAGGTCATAGAACACATTAAGCTTTTCTTCACTTCTAAGGAAATAATGACTAGTGATAACATGCACAAATAAATGTATATAAATCATTAAATTATATACTTATATATGAAGGATGTTATTACAAAAGGTCTTTTTAATTTTTTTATTGATGCATGGTAGTCATACATCTTAATGGAGTACAAGATGGTGGAGACATACATGCACACATCACCCAATTATCCCTTACTCAATTCCCACCCCATTCCCTCTCCCTCCCTCCCTCCTTCTCATGTTTGGCTTGGTGATTGACTTTGGTCTGTTTGTTAATGTACATTATGTACATTAGAAAATTTATCTCTTCCCCCCTCATTTAGGTTGCCTTATTTGCTCATCTATAGTATCTCCTTCTAGGTCTAGAGTTCCTCCTATGACCCATTTCCTTCCTAGCTTTTGCATATTAGGGAGAGCATCCAATTTCGTATTTTTTGTGACTGAGTAATCTCAGCATAATGTTCTCCTGTTCCATCCATTTCCCTGAAAATTACATAATTGTGTTTTTCTTTATGGCTGAGTAAAATTCTATTGTATACATATCCCATAGTTTTGTAATCCATTCATCTTTAATGAACCCCAAAGGCACAAGAAACTAAAAGGCAGATCAATATGTGGGACTGCATCCAACAGAATGGGAGAAGATTTTGCCACCTATTCCTCCTATAGAGGACTGATATCTAGAATATACAGATAACTAAAGAAACTCAGCTCTAAGATAAACAGTCAAAATGGGCAAGTTAATTAAATAGACATGTCATGAAAGAAGAAATTCAAATGGCCAATAAGTCCATAAAAATGTTCAGTATCATTAACAATCAGTGAGATGCAAATCAAAACTACCCTGAGATTTCACCTAACTCCAACTAGAATGGCAATCATTCAAAACATAAATAACAACAAATGATGTGGAGAAGTGGAAACTCTAATACTTTGTTGGTGGTATTGCAAATTAGTTCAACCACTTTGGAAAACAGTATGGAGAATCATCAGAAGAATAGGAATGAACTTACCATATGATCCAACAATAACCACTTCTGGGTATCTACACAAAAGAATGGAAAGCAAACTCCCAAACAAATGAATGCACATCTATGTTCATAGCTGCACAAGTCACAATTGCCAAAAGTTCTAATACTAATCATGAATTGATTATCTGTTTTCTCATGCTTTAATATTTTATTGGAAAGGAGCAGTAATTGATAAAACATAAGAATTTTAAAATTTTGACTGGGAAGAAGGACCAGCAGGGATAGAGGTCATAATTTAATATAGTGCCCTGAAATGTTAATAGACACCCACATATGTTACAAAGAAAATGAAGATTTCAAAGTGAATTGTGGACATTCTTGGTAGAAATAATATTTTTGCTACAAAGAGATTGGTTTGTGACCCAAGAAACTTGTTTCAAACTCTCCTTCTGTTGCCTACCTTTTAATACTTCATCCTTAGATAAGCTATTTGACATCTTTATGGCTCAGGATTATTATCTGTGTAATGGGAGAAATAATATTAAATCTACCTAACAGAGCTTATCGTGAAATTTTAATGAAACATTCAATGCAAATATGCTTTGTGGACTATTTCTTTTAACTGATTTTTTTGTAATTGTTTAAACAAGTTTTCCCTAGTATAAAAGCACAGCTTCTTCCCATACCATGTGGAGAAACCCTCTGAATTTATTTTTTTTAGACAAGGCTTTCAAGATGTGTCTTTGGTGATAATTGTCTTGTCTTGGCAATGGTGATCTTCAGAAATTATTATCTACTTGCTTTTCCCAAATGTATGAGGACTTAATTTTGTAACATCTTTTAACTTTCTCTATAAATAAAACAATATTATTCCCATTTTGTAGAAAGGGAAACCAGTTCAGATGAAATAAATTACTCATAATTATACAGATGATGATTTGATTTATATTTTAATCAGTTTGGCTACAAATATCAATACCTTCCCACTATTCTATCAAGAAGATGTGATATAGCTTGTATCAGAGTCTCATCATTACTTGAGCTATCACAAATAAAATGATGGTATCCTCAGCCAGAGTGATACCAATAAATATTCCAAATATTTTAATTAGCAGGCACAGAATGTAAAATAAAAATAAACATGATAAAAATTTAAATAAAGTACTAAAATCAGCCTTACCACAATCTTTAAAAAGAACCATGGATGGGGGACATTTTTCTCATTAAATTAGTAGAATAATATAATCAATAATTGATATATCAATATAACATACACTGAAAAAAAGATCACAAAATTACATTTTTAGTATTTTTGACAGAAATTTACATTCTCTGCCTAATCATGAGAAAACATCACATACATATTGAGGACATTCTGCAAAATAACTGACTCTTCAGAAATGTCAGGACATGAAGGACCAAAAAAGATTGACAAACTGTCACAGACTAGAAGACACTGAGAATACATAAAAACCAAATAAAATATAGAATCCTGGATTGGATCCTAAAATATATAAAGGGAAAATAATAGAAAACTAAAATTTTGAGTAAGAACTATATTTTTGTTAATAGTATTATACCAATGTTAATTTTCTACTTTTGGTAATTGTGCCATTGTTATTACTAAGAAAGCTACAAATATAAATACACTTCAAAAAAAAGCTACAAATATAAATATCAGTACATTGCCAGGCATATTATTAATAAAATTCAGTATTTTCAGAATTTGTTATTTTTTCTGAGATAAATTTACAAATATTGAATATGTACATTTTAAGTATACCTAGCATTAATTTGTCATCCATTGGGATTTTAAATTATAGCACAGTATTTTTCCATTTCTAAAATTGTTTTATTGTTTTAACTTATTTTTCAAAACTTTTCTATAAATTTGACTTCAAAATAATTTTATATATAAACCAAAGTTGCAAAAGTAGCAGATGGTTTTCATATACCCATTACCAAAATTCGCCTAATGTTAACATTTTAAAATGACTTTGGGACCTGATTAGGTCATGAGAATAGAGCCATCATGAATGGGATTAGTGCCCTTATAAAAGAGGCCTTAGAGATGCCACTTTCTTTTCCACTATGTGAGGACACAACAAAAAGATGATTACATATGAACTAAGAAGGCCCTCACCAGAAATTTGCATATGATCTGGCTATCCCACTCCTAAGTATGTTTCTAAAGGGGTTGAAATCAGAGAACTACAGTAACATATGCATACCCATGTTCATAGCAACAAAATTTTCAATAGCAAAATATTGAACAAACCTAGACCTCCATCAACAGAAGAATAGATTACAAAATTATGGGAAATACACACAATGAACTTCTACTCAGAAATAAAGATGGACAAAATCATGTCATTTGCAAGAAGATGGAAAAACCTGGAGAACATAATGTTGTTTTATTAGCCAAGCACAGAAAGATACGGGACATATGCTTTCTCTAATATGTTCAAGCTAAGGAGTATTAGGGATATCAAAGAAATTCCATATAATGGAGGAGAAACCTCAGCAAAGCTGGAAAGGAGGGGTGAGGGAGGAAGAAGGCTGAGGTTCAGCAATGGAAAATCTACATTCAAATATGTATATACATGTGAATATAACATATTTAACATGGACAATCAGCATTGGGAGAGAGGGAAAAGGAAAACAATAAAGAGATTTGTTATTTGTTTATTTTTTCAGGTGATCCTAAAATTTAAATGAAAAGTTAAAGGCCAGGAAGAACCAAAGGACTCCTGAAAAAGGTTATGATTCAGAATGTTATTCTTCCAAATGTCATTACTTATGTAATACCTTAGTAATCATACCAATATACTATTATCACAAAGAACAAACACAACAACAAAAAAGCAAGAAAGAAAGTGGAAGGAAGAAAGGGAGGGAGGAAGAAGAAAGGAAGAAAAGAGACACCAAACCATATATTTCCATTTGCAGATCCATCTCAGGTAGAAACTTGATTTGTAATGACCAGGAAACAAGAAGCAGCAGAAAAGCACCTCGTGCTGGAGGTTGAAGGGATCCTGTTGCTCAAACCATCCTCCAGCCTCTCCTTGTCACTACCTGACTGAAGATGGGACGAGGGAATTTTGTATGTTACTGTATATACTCCTCTAATCTCATCCCCTAATGCTTATGAGGTTATCATCTTTTAGGAATCAGCGAGTAAAACAGGTATTCTCCTAGATGTTTACATACAGAGCAGCAAAATTCAAATTAGCCAAATTACGGAGTAAAAATGGTTAATTTTCATGAGGAAGAAATGTGGACGCTATCTGGAAGGATCAGATAGAAAATTTCAATTTATTAATTTTTCATCTTAAAACGAGTACCTAGATAAGGGTTTATTTTTTGTGTGACTTATTTTACTTTACCTACCTTAAAACTCATTCTTTTAAGCCATGTGTGAAGGCACATGTCTGAAATTCCAGTACTTGAGGAGGCTGAAATAGAAGCATAGCAGATTCAAGGGCTGCCTCAGCAATACAGCAAGACTATCTCAAAACAAAACAAAACAAAAATTCAAAAGGACAGGAAGTATAGAACATCCCTAGATTCAATCTCCAGTTAAAAAAACAAAAGAAAGAAAGAAATTTATTCTTTCCTATCTACTCTCTATATAAAACATTTACAAATATCTTTGCAAGAAAGCCTTTAGAGAATCCCACAATCATTTTCCATGATGACAAACAGAGAGCCTTTGATTCTCCACTTGTTTCATCTCTCTTTCTCCTTGGGTAGCTTGAAACTGTGCCACTCAGCATCATAAACTGCAAGTAAAGGCCTTTTGAGAAAGGTAACAAATCAGAAATGCAAAATGCCATCACTGATTAATTTATGAAAACTAAGTTTTTAGCCTACAAGAACCAGGGGCAAAACAAAACAATAACTCACCAGGGGGCTGTGAGCCCTGAAGTGTGGCACTTGGCCATGTGTAACTATTTATCACTTTGGGTCTCAAATCTGAATGCTATCAATCATGCTGCTTGCCAGGGCACCAACTGAATATAAATTGGCCTCTCTGGGCATCAACAGGCCTCCTTCTGCCAAGTGATTTGATAGTTCTTTTATTTTAAAACACTTAGGACGGATTATAGAATAAAAGCACACACTTCGGAGCCATTTAGAAAAATCAATTCAAGCCATACTTAAGGACAAAGAAAAATTCTTCTTTCTGGTGACATTTCTTACTCAATAGAACCATCCCATAGAGATGAAAATACTTATACAAGGTAAATTTAGACATTAATGCAATTGCTAATGCATATATCATGACTTCGTATTTGCACACAGTTGGGCCTCCACACTTACTGTATCAATGCCAAGAAAACTTCAAAGTTTTTGAGAGCTTCTGCTTGCAAAAGCCCTCGAAGCCTTGAGTGCATTTTTACAATTTAGGGTTGAATTCATTTGGTTTTAAGAAAAAGTCAAAAATCTTTTGGAATCAAAGTTTAGAAAATGAAGTAAATCTTCACAGGCAGAAGGTCTGCATTGGGTTCATACAATAAGAGACAGTATGGGAGAAATCAGCAGTCTCTGGGTGTCTCATAAGGTCTTATTTATATCAGCTCCCTGAGGCAAGGTAGAAATCTAGACTTCAGGGTCCTGGTGCCTCTTGCTAATTCTGATGCAGCAGACATGTGACTGAATGCCTCTGAGTCTTACATAATTTCCTTGAAATAAGAATAATCACAAGTACCCTGAATAGTTGTTAGGAAAATAATTTTTAAATAGCATACATCGGGACAAGTATGATGGTGCATGCCTGTAATCTCAGTCTTTGGTAGGCTGAGATAGAAGGATTGATCGAAGGTTTGTCACAGCCTCACCAACTATGTGAGTTCCTCTGCAATTTAGTGAGACCTTGTTTCAAAATAAAAAAAATAAAAATAACAAAATGGGGCTGGTGATGTAGCTCAGTGGTAGAACACTTCTAGATTCAATCCCTGGTTACACACACACACACACACACACACACACACACACACACGGCATATAATAATATTTAATAAAATGGCAAATAAAACATTAATTTAGAAAAGATGTTAGTAGTAAATCTAATTAAGAGATCTTAAATTTAGGCAACATTGAGAACAGTTAAGCACATGAGCTTTATAGCAGGATTCACCTGAATTTAAATCATAGATTCCACAGTTCCTAGATATATAATTGATGTTAATTTCAGAAAATTATTTAACATTATAAAATCTCTCCAACTGAAAAATGAGGTAATGATAGTGTTTATTGACTTGCTCTAATAACCATATAGATGTTTCATATTAAACTTGTATTGGTAATAAATTCAAATGGCAAAGACAATTTTAAATGCAAAAAAGTGGAAGGATTCTGAGGGCCTAGGTATGGACATGCATGCTTTTCCTGGTTACTTAGACCACTCAGGGTAAATGTAAAAATGCACACTCAAATTCCAAGCTGTCTAGGGTTGAATCAGCATCCTCTACCACTTAGCACCATATCTAGTGACTACTCTTTGAACACCTCAATATGTGTCCCATTTTTCTGAATATCATCACCTTCAAGTTCTGGGGTGTTTGCGGCATTTTATTTACACAAAGAAAACAAGAAATGGTGATTAAAACATTGAAAAATTCACGTTTTTTTATTTTACAGAATTAAAAAAGAGAGTTCATTTCTTTCTGGAGGCTTGATAAAACCCTTTAGGTCACTGTTGATCACTTCGATCCAACTAGAATCAAAGAGTTTTTGACTATATGTTAGAGGACTGAAAAGAAAGAAATATTTAATTTGCTTCTAACATAGTTCAGTTACAGGATTTATAACTGAATAAATAAATAGCCTGTTTTTCAGGTCTCACAAGCTTAACAAGCTTTGTAATGTACCAATATCTGATTTTGTTTGCCAGCTTCAAATAACTGCAAAGCACAGTGTAGGTACTGGACAAGTTTCCTGGATGGATTTTCTAAGCATCTTTTCCATGTACAATCAAAGCTTTTATTCCTCAATAGCACCTTGTCCTATCTAATTAAATGTAATTTACTCTCAATTCTGACATTTCTGGCATGGTTATAGTTATAAGTTTGTCTATTCCAATTAGATCTTGGTAGAAATTTTAAAAATTTCTAATGTAACCTTTGCAAAAAAAACCACTACATTATCATGAAAAGTAAAGGGATTTAATAAAGGCTGCAGTTGTCTGGCACACAGTTGTTTGGCTCCTAATGATTTATCAGCTAATATTCTGCATTACATTTCTAATAGGACATTCTTTCTAAATTTTGAGGAGTTAGTTGAAGTAATTTTAAAAAGTTATTTTTTATTATACCATTTTTAAATTTTTATTGGTGCATTGTAGTCATACATCTTAATGGAGTACAAGATGCTAGAGGGGCACATGCACGCATCACTCAGCCCTAACCCAGTTCCCACCCTTCTCCCGTCCCCCTCTCTCCTTCTCATGTTTGGCTTAGTGATTGGCTTTGATATCTTTGTTAATGTACATCATGTACCTTATGGAAGCTCCCTCTTCCTCCCTCCTATCCCCCTCAGTTAGTTCGCCTTAATTGTTCATCTATAGTTTCTCCTTCTTTGTCTAGAGTTCCTCATATTCTCATGATACCATTACCACTTCACCAATATGTACATGGAAGGAGGGGTGCGGAGAAGGGGAGGGCAGAAGGAAAGTGTTGCATGTGTGTATGTTTGTATCATTTTGAACTTCACTATTCTGTATATTTACAAGCTACTAAAAAAAAAAAAGTGACAGCTGGGCAGTCTGCAACCCCTGTACTTGAGAAAATGAGACAGGAGGATTACAGGTTCCAGGCCAGCCTCATCAAGTTAGTGAGACCCTCAGAAACTTAGAGATATTCTGCTTCAAATAAAAACAAATAGGAGTTAAGGGTGTATCTTGGAGCTAAAACACCCTTGGGTTTAGTCCCCAGACCAAAACAAAAACAAAATGAAAAACCTGCAATGCATATAATGTAAAATAATATGCATACTAGGATGCATTTTTTATAAATCTAGAACACATAACAAGCACATCGGTTAGTCAAATACCAAGGGAATGATAAATATGAAATTAGGATAGTTTCTATTCCTAGTGAGAAAAGGGTGGTCAAAAAGGGAAGTTGCATCAGAAAAGGACACTCATAAAAGTTTTTATTTTTATGTTATATGTGTATACCTGATATTTATTATTCTTTATATTGTTGTGGATATATAATGAAATGTTTCATATGTATAAAATATTTATTATAAAACTAGTACAAGTTTTATCATTTTTAGTTGTTATATCTTAGATGTTTCATAACTTTGATGTGGATTTTCACATAGTTGCTATAATTAAAATATTTTAAAGTTTATATTTTAAATATTATACATCAAACACAATCACAGTTGAAAATCATCAATTTATTTGTGATAATATACGGGGATGCTGATGTTTTTAATCTATTTATGTTATTAAGATTCTAAAATACTAAATCATGTTTGCAATTCAGTGATGAATCCTCCTTTTTTGGAGTGTTACTCTCCCTATGCACTGTTGGATTTGATCTGCTAATATTTTATTTTGAATATTCTCAAGTCTCTTTGATCCCTAGTTTTCTTTTATGTGCCATTTTCACAATGTTTTGAAATCATTTATATTTGCTTCATGAAATGAATCAAGTGGCTATACATCTCTTATGTTTTGTAAAAAAAACCTGATTTATATAGCATAAAATTAATTTTCACAAGTTTGAATGACTCCATAGCAAAACATTTGAGCCCCCCAAAATTTTAGAAATTATTATTTTATGACCTCTAATATATTGTGTACATAATTTCAAATATTGTATTTTTCCTATATAATGTATTTTGTTAACTAATATTAATAGGCCAATAGGAAAAAATATATTTTTGAGATTTCCACACTTATAGTGTACAAAGATAGATGTTTTTATTTCAGTTTTACAGAATTTCCATCATACTTTGGCTTTAGAAAAGGACAGTAAAATTTCTAGGAACGATTGTGAATACACAAGGGGACAGGAAGGGTAGGAATGAGTCCTAGTGAGGAGATGAATTTTTTTCATTAGCAGAGTGTTTAGGAAAAAGGGACCAACCTAGAAAAGAAGATAATTGTCATGACTAAAGTTTGTATGTTTGAGGCAGAATTAATGATGCGGAAGATTAGATCAGCTGTGCAAAAGACAAATTCACTATGGCTATTGCATCCATTAGGCATTCTGGGTATAGTGCCTGACACCAAAGTGCCTTTAGTGTCTCAAAACTGTTTTAGTCTTAACCTGGCTGTGGTGGAACATGCTTATAATCCCGATAGTTGGGAAACTGAGGCAGGAGGATCATAGATTCATGATCTCTCTCAAAAAAGTAACAGGGTTCTCAGTAACTTCATGAGATCCTCTTTCAAAATGAAAAATAAAATGGAGCTGGAATGTATCTCAGAGAAAATGCCTCTGGCCTGGATTCAATCCCAAGTGTCTCATCTCACATGTGCATGCATGTGCATGCATACACACACACACACACACACACACACACACACACACACAGAAACACACAGTTATACTATATTTTGAAATGAGAAATAAAACCTTTTTAAATTATTTTGCACTGAGTATTGAACCCAGAACCATTCTACTTGTGACCTATACCCCTATCCCTTTTTATTTTTATTTTGAAACATGATCTTCCTAAGTTGCTGAAGGTCTTGTTGAATTTCTGAGGCTGGTCAGGAACCTGCAATCCAGCCTCATAAGTACTGGTATTTCAGATGTGCACCACCACTCCTAGATAAGGAAAGAACAAAAACTTTTAAGGTAAAAAATTCATTTGCCTTGATATCAGTTACAATATAAAATATGAGTTTTAATGTATGATTGTGGAAAAAGGGGCTACAAACACACCTCAGACCCTCAGAAGTCTCAATATGACCTGAAAGAAGTTGCATTTTATATTATGTGTGTGCTTCTGGGGTTTAAAGGGGCATTCTACGTCTAAGCTCCATCTCTAGTCAATGTTTTACTCTTTATTTTGAAACAGGGTTTCACTAAGTTGCAGAGGGTCTCACAAGTAGCTGAGGTTGACCAGAAACCTGCAATCCTCCTGTCTCAGCCTCCCAAGTGCTGAGTTTACTGAATGTGTGCCACTACACCTGACTAGGTTGCCTTTTCTCTACATAAATAAGTGGTACTTTGACAAGGGGGAGTATTTTATCATTATCATAATTCTTAAATGTGTTTTTATGACCTCACTTAAAAAGTCATGTCTTAGAAAGGGTCACACTTCCAGGAAGTGATAAGTTCTAATTCTCTAATTCTCCCTTGCTCTAACTCCCAGCACATAAGTGTGGACTAATCTAAAGAGACTTCTTCCAGGCCTGGGGCAAAGGAACTGACTCTAATTATGTGCATCACTCTGGGCATGCATGTTCATCTGCCAGCTGTGCCTGACCCTTATCAAGTGTTCCTCAAGAAGATTTAATTAAGTGGCTCTTGTAACTGAATCTCCAGCTACCAATGTGCTCCAAAGATCTGAAAATTTGCCTTTTATACTGTGGGTTTTGTTATCAGTTTTATGTCATAAATAAGCCCTTTATCTTATATTATGGAAGAATGTTTATTCAGTTTATGATTATGTGTTGTACTGCACTAGAGAGTTTTAAACACTTTTGAGAGAAGTAAAATTAAAGTTTTTTATTTAACTTTTTAACTAAAGAAAACTGAAACTCAGAAGGATCAAGCTGTTAGAATTAATGAAACCTGTATATACCAAACCCTGCCATAACACTCAGCATCCCCGCAAACCTCCCCACCAACACATTCATTCCACCAGCTTGAGAATTCTGGTTTAGAAAGTTAGGAAAGATTCTTGACAAATTTTACTGTCTCTCTTGCTTCTTTGTTAGAAGTAAGATAATGTGACAAATAAACCTGTATCAATTTTTTCTACAAGGAAATTTTAAGTAATAAAATTTTAGTCAATTTTAGTATCCAATATCTACAGCAACATAATGAGCCAAATCAAAACTGGGAAACTTAAAACAACAACTCTTGAATTAAAGATGGTGGAATACAAGAAGATAGTACATTTTGGTTGCTTTAAGACTCAGAACTCAACCAGTGCAAATATTGCTTCTTGGAAAAAGAAGAAAAACAGTCAGAATTCAACAGAAGAAAGAAAGGGAACATGGTGGAATTAGACACAGTACAGAAAGAAAAGGACTGAAAAGAGATACACACATCTTTTTTAGTGAGTAGAGAGTCTATGCTAACACCCTATTTTCAAGGCTATGGTGGGACTGGTGGCTGCCAGAAACTGGTGACCCTCAGAGACCAAGTCCAGCAAAGAAGAAGCAGAATCTTGTTGAGCCAGTGATTGAAAAGAACCAACAACAAAATAAATCCCACTCTTTTCTCCACATGCAAATACCTCAAGACTGTGACTCCTCAAACTTCCCAGCCAAACTGCACATTGAACCTCTGTGGAAGCAGTTAAACTCAGACCAGAAATGTCAGATCCTTCCTGCAGGGACTCCCTTGCTACATCACACATCATCTAGGCCATTGTGAATATATAGACCAATCAGCCTAACCACCCAGTTAACTCTGATGGCTACAGCTGAACTCATCCTTTCCAGCAGGAACCTGAGCAGTACTCATCAAGACCTTGGCTTAACAAACCATCCCACTAGGAGCCTGTTACACTACAAAAACTTGTATGGCAGTGAATAGACCTTCTGGTCTGTGAGTTGGTGAATTATGTCTGAGAAGGTGAGGGCAAGATTACTGTAGGACATTGAAGAAATATGAATTATCACATAGTCCCTAGGACACTTGGTCAGGCCAAACATAGAGTCAGTAGTTCACTGTGCCCCTGCAGGATCTCTAGAAATTGCCACAGAACCACCAGCAGTAGTTTCTATGCTGTTAAATAGCTCAACTGAGCTGCGGTCACAGAAAACTAGACAATCATGCCCAGTGGTTTTTGGGTACCACAAGTACCAAGGCTGGAGACAACAAAGTCTCATGTGATCACAGCTTCCCAAAGTAATAGCACTGTACCTAGGGCTATGTAACTGAGACATCCAAGCCCCAGACTTAGAATGGTACAATGTCTCTCTGCCAGACCCTGGATTATGAAATCAGGAAAACTAGGGGCCAGCAGTGGTTCATATGATCTTAGCGACAGCCTAGAAAAACACACTCTCCAACTGCAAAGTTTGGGCTTGAAGATAATGCAGAAATATCCATTGCTTCATGTGATTGCAACCAGCAGTCCAGTGGTAATATCCCTGGGCCATGAAATATCAGGCAGTGGAGCCACAAGTTGGGAACATTGTAATCTTGGCCCTGATGAGCTTAGGCTCGGTGGCCACAGAATTCAGAAGTCAGTGTGCTGAAAGGTTTATGGGTCTGCAACCAGCAGAGAAGCAGAGCTTTCTGTGGGGCATTAAATCTCAACCTTCAGGCCACAGGCTCTAAACAGAACATCATAGTCTCTGCCCCTGCTGAGTTTGGTACTGGAGAGCATGGCAGTGTGCAGTCAGCAAGTCCTGTTTGCATGCTAGGAATAAGAATTTATTTAAAGAGGTTTTGGGGGACAAACTCAAAATAAAAGTCATCTCTCAATAATAACATTGTCAAAGATCTAAACTCCCCAATTAAAAGGGATAGATTGGCAAAGTGAAATAAGGAACAGCATCCAACTGTATGCTGTTTGCAAGAAACTCACCTCACAGGCAAAGATACCAATAGGCTAAAAGCAAAAGGATGAGAAAAAGATATAACATGCAAATATAGAGTGAACACACAAGCTGGGGTAGCAATGCTCATATCCAACAAAGCAGACTTTAAGTTTAAACCTCTCAGAAGAGAAAAAGTAGGTCACTTTTTTCTAATAAAAGTACAATACAAACGATGAAATGACAGTAATTATATATGCTCTAAATATGGGCACACACAATTTTATAAGACAAACTCTTTGGAACATTAGATTTCAAATAGACATAAATAAAATAATATTGGGAGATATCAATGCATCACTCACACCACACAATCAATCTTCCAGGTAAAAGATTAATAAAGACTCTTTAATGCTCAAGAACACTATAAACCAAATAGACGTAGTAGACACATACAGAACATTCCAGCCAAAAACAGCTGAATACACAGTCTTCTCAACTGTTTGTGAAACCTTCACCAAAATAGACCACATTAGAGGCCAAAAACAAGTAATAGAAATTTAAAGAATGTAATATAATTCCTTGAATCTTTAGAGATCATAATTAAATGAATTTAGAAATCATCTATAGGAAAAGGAAAATAAATTATACAATACATAAAGCCATATGATACACTTATCAATGAGGATCAAGTCATAAAAATAAGGAAAAAATAAAAAAAATTCTAGAATTAAATGAAAATAGAAACAAACATACCAAAATTTATGAAACACTTTTTTTTTGTGGTACTGGGGATTGAATCAAAGGGGCTTCTACCTCTACGCTATACTCCCAGAACTATTTTATATTTCCATTTGGAAACATTATTTTACTAAGTTGCTGAGAGCCTCATTAAGTAGCTGAGACTAGCTTTGAACCTGTCTCAGCCTCCCAAGTACTGGGATTCTAAGTGTGCGCTGCCATGCCTGGCCTTATGAACTACTTTGAAGGCTGATTTAGGAGGATAATTTATAGTACTGAGTATCCACATAAGAAAAACAGAAAGAAAAAAAAAACCTAAAGACACACCTCAAGGACCTCAAAATAGAGAAACTGATTAATCTCAAGCCAGGAGAAGGCAGAAGATAATTAAAATCAGAGAAAAATTAATTAGAGAAAAACAATAAAAATATAAATAATTAACAAAAAAGCTGTTTTTTAGATTAACAAGATTTATAAGCCCTTAGCCAATTGAACTAAAACAAAGAGAAAACCCACCCTAATTATTAAAATATTAAATAAAAAGAGATATCACCACAGATAGTAGGAAAATCCAAAGTATCATCAGAAACTATTTGTAAATATGTATTTGAATAAACTGGAAAGTATATAATAAACAAATTTTTAGATACTTAAAATCTACCTAAATGTACCAAGAGAATATATAAAACCTAAATCAACCAATGGCAAGCAACAAGATCAAACCATGCAGAAGCCTCATAGTTTCTGACTTCAAATTATACTACAAAGCTGGAGTAATAAAAGCCACATGCTATTGGGGTAAAAACAGATAGACCAATGGAACAGAATAAGAAGATACAGAAAAAAAATCCAACATTAATAGAAAATTGATTTTTGTTAAAGGTGCCAAGGACACATGTTGAAGAAAAGATAGCCTTTCTAACAAATTGTGTTGGGAAAACTAGTTATCTATTTGAAGATAGAATGGAATTAAACATTAACCATTCACCCTGCCAAAGAGTCAATTCAAGATGGATAAAAAAAATGGAAATTAGACCAGAGATTTTGAAATTACTAGAAAAGGGTATAGTGGAACAGGTATAAACTTTCTCAATATTACTCACCAAACTCAGAAAATTAAAACAAGAACTAACAAATAAGATGACCTTAAACTAAAAAGTCGGACTTCTGGGAAGATGATGACCAAGGGAAGCAGCACCTATCATTCCTCCTGACACCAAATGTCAAAGAAAAACTCCATAACTTTAAAAAGAACATGATAAGTAAAAGTTAGGGGGGGAAAGCTAGAAGACTGATCAGAAAAGAGCAGTAAAGAAACCTGCCTACCTTTTAGTCATGGGCACTGCAACATCATCTTGCCTCACTGCACCCAACTCCAGAGACTCACAGGAAAACAACCAAGGACTTGAAATGAAGTAAGCAGCTACAGATAATCAGAATTGTAAGCCATAGTTTTAGTTCCCCCTGCAAGAACACTGGCTATAACTTGCAGCAGTGGAGGCCAACATAGCAGAGGGTTGGAGAGACTCAGGTTCAGCATTGTTTGAAAGCATGGAGGGAGACCTATGCTTAATATTATACCCAACTGTGGTGAACAAGGAGAGGTCCGACCAGTTCAGTCCTATCCATGGAGAACAGAGACTCTTACACAGAGTTTGGTCTCAGAAGCATCCACCACTTATGCAAGCAGGGAGAGACTTAGACTCCACATCCATGGAAAGCATGGAGGATGACCTATGATTAACACTAAATCCAGCCCTGTTGATACTGGCCATCTGCATAGACTGAGAAAAACTCAGAGAACCAGGCTTGCAGCAGAAAAGGTGCTGGTTGCACTATGTGTCTGCATGGAGAGAGTCTTCAGAGGCCCAGTCTGCTGAATATTCATGTATTTGTAGTGTTGCATTATTTTGTTGTTCTTACTTTGGATTTTGTTTATTGTTTGTTTGTTTTTTATGTGTGGGTGTGAAAGCTTTTTTGTTGGCTCTCTTCCCAAACCCTCTCCCAAGCCTCTTCCCTTTACATAACTACTCTCTTCAATCCATCCCTTTTTTCTTTCTCTTTTTCTCTTCTTTGCCTTCTATTAAATCCACTTCATATCACTATACTAAATACCCTACACTGGTTAGTATAATACTACTTCATATCACTATACTAAATACCCTACAATGATTAGTGTAATACTACTACATATCACTGTCTCTAATATCTACTATATACTACCTTACCAAACTCATACTCTAATTTATTCTGTCCTATCTGTGACTTTACCCTAGTCCTGAATTTACAACTTCACTTCCCTCCTCACTCAACCTTCACTGTGGAATACAACACAACTTGCTCTTGAATGTACCTAGAGACTGAGAGAAATCTATTAAACGCAACAGATACAAACTTCTGAAATCATGAGAAGGAGGAATAACAAGGAAGAAATGAGATCCTACAATCCCACATTAAGAGAATATGACAACACAGAATTGCAGAGATCGTTAGAAGGACAAATCAGGAATGTAACTGTAGAAATAATAAAGGACTTCCAAAAAGAATTTAGAGTCTGAAAGAAATAAAGGATACAATCACTGAAGTAAAGGCATCAATTCAAGCTAAAAAACAATTAAACCCCATGAAGAATAGAATCTCGCTCTTACAAGATGATCACTCCAAAAATGAATGCATAGTATATAATTTAGAACAAACAATTCAACAGGATGAATTGGATATTGAAGAGATATGGGCCCATTTTAAAAGAGCTAACCTAAGAATAATAGGCATAGAAAATGGAATAGAAAGTGAATCCAAAGGAATCAACAAACTTTTCAATAAGTAATATCAGAAAAATTTTCAACATAGAACAAGAGGGCAATACAAAGGTACAGGAAATTTATAGAACCCCTTTTAGAAAAGTTTAGAGGAAAGGTTCACTATGCCACATAATTGTCAAACTGATCAATGTAGAAGCCAAGGAGAGAATCTTAAAGTCAACAAAAACAAAACCAAGTGACATTCAGAGGCAAACCAATTATTGTCACTCCAGACTTCCCAAAGCAAGTCATGAAAGTCAGACTGGCCTGGAGTAACATGTTCCAAACTCTGAAAGAAAACAACAACAACAAACAGAAGCTGAAACGATTTATATCTTCCAAACCAGGAGTAGAAAAAAGACTCAAAGAGATTAACTGAAAAGAAGACATAAGCAATATACTCCAGAACCAGAAAAACAAGTATTTTTCATCAAGAAAACAACTAAGCATAGAAGAACAGACACTACCTCAAACAGAAGTTAAAACTCAAAATGTTAGGAATTAAAAATAATCTCTCAGCAATCACACTGAACATGAATTGATTCAACTCCCCAATAAAAAAATATAAGGTGGAAAAATGAATTAAAAACCAGAATCCATCTATTTGCTGCCTGCAAGAAACATAACTTACAAGTAAATATAGTAACAAACTTAAGGAAAGGGGCTGAAGCAAAGCAATCCATGCCAATGGAACACAAAGTCAAGCAGGAGTAGGAACTATGATACCAGACAAGTTAAACTTCAAGCCCAAGTTTATTAGAAGAGACAAAGCAGGATAATTTTACTGGTAAAAGGAACAATCCAGCAAGAGGGAATAATGATAGTCAACATTTATGTCCCAAACGTAGCTACAGCTACTTTCATAAAAAAAACCTTTTTGTGACATTAAGTCACACATAAGTCCCAATACAAAAATACTGGGAAACTTTAACATCCTTCTTTAACAACTATTAGACCAATCATTGAGACAAAAGGTCAGTAAAGATGCCTCAGACCTAATGAATACCAGCCACTAAGTGAACCTATTAGACACATATAGAGTATTCTATGCAACCATAGCAGAGTTCACATTTTTTTCACCTGTCCATGGAACCTTCTCCTAAATTGATCACATCCTGGGCCACAAATTTAACAGCAAATTAAAAAATGTGGAGGCAGGGGTCGTGCACGGGGCATGCCAGATGGGGCCTGGGTCGGGGGACTCTGGGCCCCGGGCCGAACTGCGAGTAGCACGCCAGACCCCTGGAGAAACCGGACCCAGAACAGAAAAAGATAAAGAAAAATATCGGAGAGGAGGTAAGAAAGCCGTTATGGATGCCAGGACACTGGAGATGTAGACAAAACTTATCTAAATGCACTGGAACTTATGGAAAAATTCGCTGTGAAAGAGGACTGCTATTTCTCTATATTGTTAAGAATCTCAGACATCACCTGTAAGGAGAGAGTTTAGCGGAGACCAAGGAGAAATTCGGTGTTGAAAGAGTTCTCCGCGATGGTGGTGGAGACTTGTATTCAGGAGAAGCAGAAACCGGATCCTACCAACTTTATTTTTTTGGAGAAATTACACCAAATGTCGAATGCTACCATCACACATGCTTAGGAACACTGGACAACATTCAGAGTGGAAAAAGAGCCTGGGAAGGATTTGAAACGGTGGAGGCAGTGGCAATGCCTGTGGCCAATACTCAGGGGAGGCAGAGATCTGATACATTACACTTGGAACCTTTGAAATAATAACCACAGAGACAGTGATCGGAACCTGCTGAGGGGTTAGGCGGGCGCCGGGGCCAGTGGATGACATCGGAGCTTGCTGTGAGGCAAGGCCACTACTGAGGCCTCCGTGGCCGGGATTGGAACCTGCCGAGGGGTTAGGCCAGTGCTGGGGCCAGTGAGGCCGACATCTGAGCCTGCCATGAGGTAAGGCCGGTACTGGGGCCTCCGAGGCCAGGATAATAGCCTGCCGAGGGGTTCGGCCGGTGCTGGGGCCAGCGAGGCCGACATCTGAGCCTGCCATGAGGCATGGTCGGTGCTGGGACCTCCGAGGCCAGTATCGGAGCCAGCCAAGGGGTTAGGCCAGTGCTGGTGCCAGAGAGGCTGGCATCGCAGCCTGCCATAAGGCAAGGCCGGTACTGGGGCCTCTGAGGTCAGGATAAGAGCCTGCCGACAGGTTAAGCCAGTGCTGGGGCCAGCAAGGCTCGCATCGGAGCCTGCCATGAGGCATGGCCGCTGCTGGGGCCTCCGAGGCCAATATCGGAGCCTGCTGAGGGGTTAGGCCGGTGCTGGGGCCAGCGAGGCCGGCATCGGAGCCTGCCATAAGACAAGGCCAGTACTGGGGCCTCCGAGGCCAGGATAAGAGCTTGCAGAGGGGTTAGGCCAGTGCTGGGGCCAGCGAGGCTGGCATCGGAGCCTGCCGTGAGGCATGGCTGGTGCTGGGGCCTCCGAGGCCAGGATTGGAGCCTGCTGAGGAGTTAGGCCGGTGCTGGGCCAGCGAGGCTGTCATCGGAGCCTGCCGTGAGGCATGGCCGGTGCTGGGGCCAGCGGGGCCGGCACCAGAGCCTGCCATGAGGCAAGGCCGGTACTAGGGCCTCAGAGGCTGGGATTGGAGCCTGCCGAGGGGTGAGGCCGATGCTGGGGCCAGCAAGGCCAGCATTGGAGCCTGCCGTGAGGCAAGGCCAGTGCTGAGGCCTCCGAGTCCGGGATTGGAGCCTGCCTTGAGGCAAGGCCAGTACTGGGGCCTCTGAGGCCAGGATAACAACCTGCCGAAGGGCAAGACCGGTGCTGGGGCCAGCGAGGCCAGCATCGGAGCCTGCTGTGAGGCGAGGCCAGCATCGGAGCCTGCCATGAGACATGGCCAGTGCTGGGGCCTCCTAGGCCGGGAACGGCACCTGCTGAGGGGTTAGGCCGGTGCTGGGGCCTCCGAGGCCGGGATTGGAATCCTGCCAAGGGGTTAGGCCAGTGCAGGGGCCAATGGCCAGCATCGGAGCCTGGCATGAGGCAAGTTCACTCCTGCGGCCTCCAAGGCCGGGACCAAAGCCAGCTTAGGGGTTAGACCGGTGCAGGGGCCAGCGAGACCAGAACTGGGGCCTCCCATGAGGCAAGGCCACTGCTTGAGCCAGCGAGGTCTGGATCAGTCCACTGAGTAGCCAGGCCACTACTGGGACCATCAAGAGTGGGATCGGTACTTGCAACACGGCATGCACAGAGAAATATCGCAGAAAATATAAATCAGACGCTTCTCTTAATCAGCAATAACTAGGAGGAAAAGAGCAACAGGAAGAGGTTGAGCTATAGAAAGGGCCCTATAGTGAAGCAACTAATGTGACCAATCAGAAGGTATGTAATACTGGAGGACGGAGCCTCTTTAAAACTCAAGAGGTACATAAACAAATGTATCAAAGTAAATCACCAAAGAAGCATGGGATGGAGGGAGGGGGAGGGAATGGGATGGGGGCTGGAGGAGGGCTAATTGGATGATGTGTGCTTGTATATCCTCTCAAGTCTTGTACTCCAATGTGATTGATATATGACTACAATGCAACAATTTAAAAAATAAATTAATAAAAAAAATTAAAAAATGTGACATACTACCCTATGACTTTTCAGATCATAATGGAATAAATCTAAAAATTAACCATAAGAAGACCCAAAGAAACCACATAAACATGTCTACATGACATGAGAAACCACATTAACATTCACACTGCTGAGTGAAGAATGAGTCATAGAAGAAGTAAGGGGTAAAATCAGGGAATTTCTATGAAACAAATGAAAATAAAGATACAATATATCAAAACATTTGTGGCAGTTTGAAGGCACTATTAAGAGGATAACTGAGTGCCAAAATAAGAGGAACAGAAAATCATCAAATAAGTAATCTAATGATAAACTTCAAAGCCCTTGATAAACAGTAGAAGACAGGAAATAATTAAAATAATAGCAGAAATCAATGACGTAGTAAAGAAAATACAGAAAATTAACAAAACCAAAAAGGTTTTTTTAAAAAAAACAAGATTCATAAACCACTAGCCAAATTAACCAATAAGAGAGACAGAGAATCAACCCAAATTATGAAGATAGAGATGAAAAAGAAGATATTACCACTGACATTGTAGAAATTCAGAGGATTATCAGAAAGTACTTTGAAAAACTATACTTCAACAAAATGAAAAATATGGAAGAAATTCACAACATTCTAGATAAATACAACCCTCCTAAACTGAGTCAAGAAGATATAGAAAATTTAAACCAATAGAAATCTGAAAAGATTAAAGCAACAATAAAGAGCCTACCATCAAAGAAAAGCTCAGGACCAGATTATTTCCCAAGTGAATTTTATAAAACCTTTATAGAAGAACAGTCCCAATATTTTTCAGTATATTTCATGAGATAGAAAGAAATGGGACTCTTCATAATACATCCTGTGAGGCCAATATCACATTAATACCAATACCAAATAAAGACAGCTCAAGGAAAGAAAAACTCAGGCCTATATTATTAAAAAACTTGGATGCAAAACTGCTAAAAAAATATTAGTAACATGCATTCAAAACCACATCAAGAAAATCATAAACCATGACCAAGTAGGGTTCATCCCAGGGATGCAAGGCTGGTTCAACATACAAAAATCAATTCATGTATTTCATCACATAAACAGAACCAAAGACAAAAATTATGATCACTTCAATAGATGCTGAAAAGCATTTGGTAAAACCCAATATCCATTTATGCTAAAACCTCTGCAAAGAATTGGAATAGAAGGAACATACCTCAACATCATAAAGGCAATCTACAGTAGGCCCACAGCCAACATCATATTAAATGAGAAAATCAGAGAGATTTCCCCTAAAAACAGGAATAAGACAAGGATATTCATTATCACCATTTATTTTCACTATAGTACTTGAGACTCTATTCATAGGAAGGAAATCAAAGGAGTATTAATAGAAAAAGAACTCAAACTTTCACTATTTGCAGATGACATAATACTATACATACACGATCCAACAAACTCAACCAAAATACTTATAGAACTGATCAACAAATTCAGCAAAGTGTCTGGATATAAAATCAATATTAAAAAGTAGGAAACACTTCCACTTAGGATAGCCCACAAAAAATTACAATACTAAGGAGTAAACTTAATGAAGGAGGTAAAAGACCTCTATAAATAAAAGTATAAAACATTGAAAATAGAAATCATAGAAAACCTTAGAATATGGAAAGATCTACCATGTTCATGGATATGCAGGATAAATATCAAAATTGCCATACTTCCAAAAGTGATCTACGTTCCAACACAATACCCATTAGCTTACCAAAGTCTTTCCTTAAAGACATAGAAAAAAATCCTTAAATTCATTTGGAACAATAAAAAACCTGAATAGCCAAAGTAGTTCTCAGCAACAAAAACCATGCAGGAGGAATCACAATACCTAACTTTAAAGTATACTACAGCCAGGCGTGGTGGTACACACTTGTAATCCCTACACTTGGGAGGCAGAGACAGGAGGATTGTGCAGGTTCAAAGCCAGCCATGCTGGTTTAGAAGACCCTGTTTTCAAATAAAAATATTTTAAAAAGGTCTGGGAATGTAGCCTGGAGGTAGAATGGTTTCCAGGAACCCCAGTACCACCAAAAAAAAGTATACTACAAAGCTATAGTAATAAAAACAGCATATTACTGCCACAAAAACAGATACATAGACAAATGGAGCAGGAAAGAAGACTCAGAAACAAATCTGCACACTTATAGCCAAATGATTTTTGACAAAGGGGCCAAAAACATATACTGGACAAAAGATAGCCAGATCATAAATGGTGATGGCAAAAACTAGTTATCCATATTCAGAAAAATGGAAATAAACCCCACTTTCTCACCTTGCACAAGAGTCAATTAAAGATGGATGCAAAACTTGGAAATTAGATCAGAGACCTTGCAGCTCCTTGAAGAGGGCATAGATCCAACACTACAACATATAGGCGCAGGTAAAAACTTTCTCAACAAGACCCCAAAGGCACTAAAAGGTGGATCAATACATGAGATTGCATTAAACTGAAGAGTTTCTGTATAACAAAGAAAGCTATCAAGAATCTCAACTGATATCCAACAATATGGGAGAAGATTTTTGCCACCTACTCTTCTGATAGAGGACTAATATGTAGAGTATATAAGGAACTCAAGGAACTCAGCTCTAAGAAAACTAATAACTCAATCAAAAATGGCAAGTGAAGAAAATATACAGTTCTTGAAAGAAAAATTTCAAATGGCCAATAAATGCAGGAAAAAATGCTCAACATCATCAACAATCAGAGATATACAAATAAAATCTATCCTGAGATTTTACCTAACTCCAACTAGAATGGCAATTATTCAAAACACAAAGAACAATATTATAGTAGTATATGCCTATCTATGTTTATGGCAGCATAATTCACAGTAGTCATGTAATGAACCAACCTGACTGTCCATCAACAGATGAATGAATTACAAAATTATGGAGGTATACACACGATGGAATTCTACTCAGCAATAAAGGAAAAGCAAAATAGTGTAATTTTCAGGAAAATGGATAGACCTGGTGAACATTATATTAAGAGAAATTAGCCAGTCATAGAAAGTGAAGGACCATATGTTTTCTCTCAGATGCAGAAGCTAGAGAGTAATTGTGATATCACGGAGACTTTAGATAATGGAGGAGAAACCATAGTGGAGGTGGACTAATGAAAGGGGAGGAGAGAGGGAGAATCAGTGAAGAAATCATTTTCATTGACATTATGTGCCTGTTTGAGAATATGAATATCAATCTCAGTATCCTGTATGGGGAAGGAGGAATGGGGAGGGAGCCCAGGGAAAGCCCACCAAGTGCTGTGGATGAATGTCAGTATCACTATATATAATCAGTTCTGCTAGGCAGATCTGATGTGGCCAAAGATAAAATCTGGATTGCCCATGTCATCTGTGATCAGCTAGTGGGGTGGCTAAGAGTTTGTTGATCCCAACTCAGACATCTGATCACTGACTTTCTCAGGACTGGGGAGATGGGCGCTATAACTCATCTGCTGACCATGAATTCACACTTGATTACATGGTGATTTGGACCACCAAGAGCAGAAGAGGACAAACTTAACTGAAAACTTCAAGTCTCTTTCAATCCTATTTGTAATTGTACTATTGGCCCAAACAAGACACAGTGAGAAACCAAACTAAAATATTTGTCGATTTTGTAAGGGCATGGATATTAGCAGGAATAAATACATTAAAACTTGCCCTTGCAGCAAAGTGAAGTGCTTTTTAGGCAATTCTCCCATGCTTTTATTAATATAGCATAGTAACCATCCCTGGGACAATGGGGTAATGAAAATATTCTCAAAAAAGCTTACAATCTGGCCAAAGTTTCTTCTCCTTGGCTTCATGTATAAAATCAGAAAAATCTAAAATTATTGAATACAAATAAAGAAGGTATGTCTGTCACATTTCTAAATTATTTTATTAGAATAATTTTGGGGGATTTTCTTATTTGTGGTACTGTGGGTGGAACCCAGGGGCATTTTACCTCTGAGCTATACCCTCAGCCCTATTTTTTATTCTTTATTTTGAAACAGTGTCTCACTGAGTTGCAAAGGGCCTCACTAAGCAGCTGAGTCCTTCCTTGATCCGCCATCCTCCTGTGTACCACCACACCTGGCTGATTTTTTTTAATGCAGTTTTGTTTAAGTGTGTGTGTGTGTGTGTGTGTGTGTGTGTGTGTGTGTGTGTGTGTGTGTGTTTGTGTGTGTGTTATGGGAAATTGAGCCCGGAGGCATTCTACATCTGAGGTACACACCCAGCTCCTTTTACTTATTTCTTTCTTTAAAGAAGTTCTCTGTAAGTTGCTGAGAGTCTTGCTACATTGCGGAGGCTGTCCTCAAACCTGGGAAATTCCTGTCTAAGCCTCCCAAGTACTAGAATTACAGGTGTATACCATCACACCCAAATAGTTAACAGAAGTTTTAATTAAGTGATTCTAAACTAATATGTGTGAATGACAAGAGAATAAATACGGTATTCCTAAAGTAGGTTGCAAGGAGAAACTCAGTGAAGCAGGAGCAGTTGCTGATAAATGCCACTAAATGACTGTGCAATGGGCAAGTTATTGCTCCTAAAATCGTGCACCACCCATGCCCGGCTGTAGTCATACCTGTTAATGGGGTACAAGATGGTAGAGGCATACATTCACACATCACTCATTTAGCTCTTCCTTACTTCCCACACCTTTCTCTCCCCCCTTCCTCCTTTTCATGTTTGGCTTAGTGATTGATATGTTTTTGTACTGTTTTTGGATAATAATAGTGGTAATAATTATCTGATGACCATTACAGTTTGGAATAGCCCATATGAATTTAGTGAGTATAGAATAAGCATCACTTCCTTCTCTAGAATGAACAAGTGCTACAATCCAAGCCTAGAAAGTAGGAAACTATTGATTCCCATTTCCCACAGATCATCTTGGTGTTCTATCAGGACTGATTGCTGGAGACCAGTGGTTCTCAAACTGTGGACTGCTAAACCTATTTAAATTATCAAAATTATTGAAAACTATAAAAATATGTTTATATTGTTTATGCATGCCCGTATTTACTATATAAGAATTAAAACCCATAAAAATTTTAAATACTTATAAGCATATTAATGTAATAAACTCCTTATATTAACAAAAATAATAACTTGTTTTGATAAAATATATCTTCCAAAACAAAAAAATTAAAGCATTTTCAATTTAATAGAAAAAGGAAACCTTAGGTCAGTGTTTTACAAGTTTGCAGATATCTTCATCATCTGACTTATTTGAAAGGCACTCATCTTCTCATATCTGCTCTTACATTCACTCTGTGGTGATATCACAAGCTACACAAGCTCTGGAGAATTCCACCATGCACCTGCAAGAGGAAAAGAGTTAATAAAGACAACATCTGAGCACTACCATGAAATAATGATGGTGCAGACCCCTTATGAAGCTTTGGGGCACCCATCTGTTCCAACCACATTTTGAAACTGGGACAGGTTTCCAAGAATCTCTGCAGGTGGTTAACTTTTGTTGTGGCAGGAAACTTGTCTCTTTTCAGTCTGGGACAAGTTAACCTCTCCCAAAAGAGAAAATGGATAATATTTATGAAGATATTTACCTTCACAGTGTCACCCATTTCTTTAAAATATAAGTGGAATGGAAAATAAGATGTGGACAAGTCAAAGGATTGTTTTTAAGAGATTCATTTAAAGTTCTATATAATAAATAATCTTCATATAGTTATTAATATTATTCAAAGCAATTAATATTGTTCAAAAACTGTCTTACACAGTCACTTATGGATGTGGCCGGAATAAGAACTTAGGTTCCCTAATTCACTAAGCAAGTACTCAATTGTGTTCTCTCTCTCTCTCTCTCTCTCTCTCTCTCTCTCTCTCTCTCTCTCTCTCTCTCTCTCTCTCTCTTCCCCTCTCCCTCTGAAATCAGACCATTCCAGGTCCAATCCTAAATATTATATAAAATCAGTATTCTTACTACCCTAGTCTACTCAATAGCATATCATTAAGGAGAAAGCTTTGGGGATATAATGACATAGTTATGAGGCTTTTAGTGAGTTTCTCTACTTCTCTGAGCCTTGATTTTCTCATAAGCAAGATGTATATAATTATAGTAAGTGCTTACAATTGTTGTCACATTCCCTGAATGTGCTTGGAAAGGTCAGTTTCTTCCTGTTCCTAAATGTTTCATGTTATTATGCCTGAATATGCCAAACTCTGCCTGTATCTAAACTCCTCAGTGCAATTTCATTTCTCAAAGGAAAGAGTAATGGCAAAAAGCATCAGGAAAGCAAAAATCTCTGAACTATTTTAACTCTTGTAGGTTTGGAAAGAATTTTCAGAGAAGCAATCTCTGTTTCCAAACCAAATGGTGAATTATTTTTACCATACACATGTGGATTTCATGGGATGGCCAAAACAGATTGGTGCAGATGCAGGCTATGTTGCCAATCAAATATTATGAATCCTCTACAAGGAAGCTTCCCTAAATCTCTTTGAGATCAGAGGAATACCTATTTAGGCCTATGCATACAGGTTAAGCATACTTTATACATTTTAATTAAAATCATTTTTCTTTACAGATCATTGGAATAACTGCATAATTTTTTTCTAGAATAAAAGCAGAAGCAGGTGACAGGGAAGAGAAGGGAAGTAATGTTTTATAACACCTAGCTTCTGCTAGGCACTCTAAAAAGCTATCCATCAAATTTCACTAAAAATTCTGCAAGATAGGCTTTATTTTTGTCATTTTACAAATGTGAAAGTGAAACTTGGAGATGTGAATTAATTTGCCCAAGGCACCGTAGTTAGTTGTCTGTATCAAAGTTCTGTGCCTATTCCTTCTTCTGGGCACAACAGATCCTGGGACATGAGTGAGAAGCAGTCATGATGAAAAAATAAATTTGACTATCTGTGGGCACGAATGTATAAAACCAGGAGCATTAAAGTTTCAACTGGTGATTGACAAAGAGTTTTCTACTCGGTATAAGGACTATCTTGTAGAATATTCAGAGTGAGAGAGAGAGGGAGAGAGAGAGAGAGAGAGAGAGAGAGAGAGAGAGAGAGAGAGAGAGAGAGAGAGAGAGAGAGAGAAAGAGAGAGAGAGAGAGAGCGGAAATTTTGGAGAGATGAATGATCCACAAAATCCTAGATTGGTAGCAGGAATGTAAGTTTATTTCTGAATAATGTTTCAGGATAGAATAAATAGTAACTATTTATTTATTTATTTATTTATATATTTCTTTATTTTTGATACTGGAGATTAAACCCAAGAATATTCTACCTCTGCATTATAAGTTGAGCCCTATTTTTATCTTTTAATTTATATTTTGTTTTAAAATAGGGTCTCACTAACTTTCAGAGCAGAGGGCCTTGCTAAATTGCTAAGGTTGGCCTTGAAACTGTGATCCTCCTGTGTCAGCCTCTCAAGTACTGGGATTACAGGTGTGTACCATCATGCCCTGCTAGATATGTCATTTTTAAAAACTCTTCTAATGGAGATGTTTTATTTCTAAAAAGAGCTTTCTTTACCATAAAACATTTGCTAACACCTCCCATGCATATTCTTTCAATTTCCTCTTTTTATTGAGTTATTTGGGGAATGAATAATTTAAATTTTTTATTTACGAAATGGGGTTGGAGCCGGGTATGGTGGTGCACACTTGTAATCCCAGCATTTGGGAGGCTGAGAAAGGAGAAATGGGGTCGGTATATATTCAGACTCTATACTGGATTTATTTTGTGTGTCTAAACATAAAAATAGTTGGACAATGTAGGAGTGGTATTATATTTTGAGGGAAAATTAATCTCAAAGAGTAAAACCAACTAACAATGATGAAATTTGGAGAAAATTCCTATTTATATCAAATTGATTAGTCTTACTAATTTAAAATAAGCTGTGTTAACATACCAATTTAAATAGTGTAATTCAGTGACTCTTACTATATTGAGTTGTACATCCATGCCAACAATCAATTTTAGAACATTTCTTAATTTAAATTTGTTTTTAACTGATACATAAAAACATAAAATTATTCATACTTATAAATTATTATGTAATGTTTCTAGAATACTTCCTTGCTAAAAAAATGTACTTGAAAAAAGTAACCATCACACATGAATCCTCCATCCAATTAAACACTAGGCAACCATATGGTACATTCTATCCATACAGGTTTGCCTTTCTTAACATTTCATAAATATTATATTAAAATTTGAGGTACTTTGTGGCTGGCATCTTTTAGTTAGCATATTTTCACAGTTGAACCATGTTGTAGCTTCTCTCAGTACTTCATTTATTCTTTATTGCTAAGCAATATTTTATTACATAAAATACATTTTTATTCTTATTTTTCTAACCATTCTACTTTATTTTCTACTTTTTATATTTGTAATATAAATATTAATACCTTAAACATTTGTTTGTTGTTTTGACTTACATTTCCCTGATTGCTACTAATGTTGAACATCTTTTTATATATTCATTGGCTATTTGCATTTCTTATTTTGAAAAGTTTCTATTAAGCTCAACTGTCCATTTTTTATTGGGTTATTGTTTTATTGATGCTAAGTTTTTTAATTCCTTACCTATTATAAATATTATTTCTCAGTCAGAGAAGGTATCCCAGTGCCTGAGAGGCTGAAATGAGAGAATCGCATTTCTCGGACAGCTCAGCTACTTAGTGAGGCCTCCTCAAATTAGTGAGACCTGTTACAAAATAAATAATAAAATAGGACATTATCTCTAATTCTGACAAAGATTATTTCTAAGTTGGTAGGTTATCTTTTCAGATGTTTTTTGTTATTTCCTTTGCTACACAGAAGCTTTTTAATTTGTTGCCATCCTCTTTATTGATTTTTAGTTGTGTTTTCTGAGCTTTAGGGGTCTATTGAGGAAGTCTCTACTAGTGCCTATATGTTGGAGAGTGGGTCCTATGCTTTATTCTAGGAATTGTGAAGTTTCCGTTCTAATTTCTTGGTCTTTGATTTGTCTTGAATTGGCTTTATTGCAGAGTGAGAGATAGAGATCTAGTTTCATTCTTCTATGTATGGATATTCAGTTTACCTAACATCACTGGTTGAAAGGGTTATAATTTTTCAGCACATGTGTTTGGCATTTTTGTAAAAAAATCAATATGGTAATTTCATCTAACTCCAGTTAGAATGACAATCATCATGCATACAAACAATAAATGCTACTGAAGATATGAGGAATTAGGAATTGTTGTATACCACTAATGAGGTTTTTAAAGACTAGAAATATATGACCCAGTCATACCACTTCTTGGTATCTTTAAAGAAAATTTAAAGTACTAGTCATACTTCATCTTCATGTTCTAGTAGCATAATTCACAATAGCTAATGATCAAACCAACCTAGGTGTCCATCAACAGATGAGTAGATAAAAAATGTGGCATAAACAATAAAATTGTACTCATCTATAAAAAAACAGAATTACATCATTTGTAGAAAAAATGATAGAACTTGAGATCCTTATGCTAAGTGAGATAAGTCTGTCTTAGTAAGTCAAGGTTTTCTCTCATATGTTCAAGCAAGAGAAAATAGGAAACAAAAGGGACTTCAGATAAAAGAGGAGAGAGACCAGTCAAAGAGTGAGAGGGGATGATGGGAGGGGGAAGAGAAGGAAAAACGGAGGCATGAGGCAGTAAATATGTCACTAATATGTGGGATGGAGGATGGGATCTAGATTAAAGTATCACTTTGGCTCTCACTATGTTGTATATTTAAAATTCACCTGTAGCCGGGCGTGGTGGCGCACGCTTGTAATCCCTGCGCTTGGGAGGCGGAGACAGGAGGATCAAGCAGGTTCGAAGCCAGCTGCGCTGGTTTACGAGACCCTGTCTCAAAATATAAAAAAAAATAGGTCTGGGAGTGTAGCCCGGAGGTAGAAGGGCTTCCAGGAACCCCAGTACCACCACCAAAAAAAAAAAAAAAAAAAAATTCACCTGTAAAATTATATTTAAAAAATCAAAAACTTTTGTTCTGCATTTTAGTTAAATTCAATAAGTTCCAAGCAACATATCTGGTAAGCATGTTGATGGCTCTGGTTTTGTTTTAGATAACTTTTATAGATTGATGAAATCCCCTTTTATTTCTAGGTCATTGAGTGTTTTATCATAAGTAGGTGCTAACTTTTGGGGAAATACTCATTTGCCATGCCAATTGAGATGATTATCTTGGTTTTGTCTTTATTCTACTACTGCAATGTGTTATCTTTGTGTGTGTGTGTGTGTGTGTGTGTGTGTGTGTGTGTGTGTGTGGTACTGGGGTTCCTGGAAACCCTTCTACCTCCGGGCTACACTCCCAGACCTATTTTATATTTTTATTTGGAAACAAACAAACAAAAAAAAAAAAAATATATATATATATATATATATATATATATATATATATATAAAAGCCAGTGAGGCTGGCTTCGAATCTGTGTGATCCTCCTGTCTCTACCTCCCAAGCACAGAGATTACAAGCGTGCGCCACCACCCCAGGCTTATCTTAATTTTTTTTTTTTTTTTTTTTTTTTTTTTTTGGTGGTACTGGGGTTCCTAGAAGCCCTTCTACCTCCTGGCTACACTCCCAGACCTATTTTATTTTTGGAAACAGGGTCTCTTAAGCCAGAGAAGCTGGCCTCGAACCTGCGTGATCCCCCTGTCTCTGCCTTCCAAACGTGGGGATTACAAGCGTGCACCACCACGCCTGGCGCTTATCTTAATTTTTTAGATATTCAATTAGTATCTCAATCTTAAATTAGATCCTACTTGGCTATAGAGTATAATCCTTTTTATATACTACTGAATTCAATCTCCTAGCATTTTTAAGGAATTTTGCATCCCTGTGGATGTGTAGATTTGAGAATCGCCATATTAATAATTTGGTAAATTGTTTAAAATTCAAATAATTTCTTAAAGATAATTTTTATAAATGTTTCAGAAGGAACTTTTTCCAAGCTCATAATCAAACTTGCTCTCCAGGTAAGTGGCCTGTATTTTAGGCTTTATTATAACTATAATTATTCTGCAGGAGATACAGGCTACAATCATCTGATGGAAACAGAGTCAGAGGAGGATAGTAATCCATAGCACGAACTATTGAACTGAAAAATCTAGATTTGAATCTTTGATGTCACAGCTATTATCAGACACTGGGAAATTTACTCACTGTAAATGTCCTTATCCGTACTGTGAGGAAAATAATAAACTGAATCTATACTTCCGTAGAAAGTCCTGGAGTTTTAAAATAGTGCCAAATATGTACATATGTATATATGCATGCACATATATATGTGTGTGTGTGTGTAAATGTCAGTGCAAATATTAGTGCTTCAGCCAAACTATTTGAACCAAGTGAGATTATTTGTTTTTGTTTTTTTTTTTGGTGGTAGTTGGGATGGAACCCCTCCACCTTCGGGCTACACTCACAGACCTATTTTATATATTTTTTATTTGGAAACCGGGTCTCTTAAGCCAGCAAGGCTGGCTTAAAACCTGTATGATCGATCCTCCTGTTTCTGCCTCCCAAGTGCGGGGATTACAAGCATGCGCCACCATGCTGAGCCAAGTGAGATTCTTTAGACACCAATAAACTTAGAAGAATCATAAGATATTCACCCAGGAAGGGTCCTTATAAATAAATACATTCAATCCCATTATAATAAACATGAGCAACTGACTGAGGCCTATATTGATAAATCACATTTCCCAAATGACATAAATTTGTCTTACAAGTTATTCATACTTCTTGACTCTTGGGATACCTCATTTATTAACCTCTCTTTATCTGTGTCCTATATCCATATATCTTTAAGCCAAACGAACCTGCTTACTCTCTATATACATTTACAAATTGGAACAATACATGGTCACCCGAATAGTACCCAAGGCAATAGCTGGGGAAATCTTCTTACTTAAGAGTTTAAAAAATTGTAGAAAAACACTTATTTATTTATTTATTTATTTATTTATGCTGGAGGCTAAACCCAGAGTCATTTTACCTCCTTGTTATACCCAGCCCAATATTATTTTTAAATCTGAAACAGGATCTCACTCATTTGTTGAGGTTCTCTCTAAGTTGCTGAGGATGCCCTCAAAACTATATGCAATCATCCTGTATCAGCCTCCCAAGTACTGGGATTGCATGTATATAACTGCCAATCCAGAAATCATATTTTCATATAAAACAATCTGGACTGAAGATGTTGCTCAGTGGTTGATCTTGTGTTCACTCTCCACCACCACAAAAAACAAACGAAAAGGAAAAACACACATACACACAAATAATTCCTGAGAGGAATCCCAGCTCTAGTCTTTAAGAGCTGTATATTTAAACAAATATTTAGCTTCTCTAATTCCTGATGTCTTTAGGTTTGTCAATCCTAGTATATGTACACATATATAATATCCATATTGCACATGTAATATATGTATATTTTAACTACATTAAATTTAATATGTGTACTTAATATAAAAACCGTCATGGTTTTTCTCTTTTGATGCTTTTGCTGTTTTTTATTTATCTCTACATAATTTTGTTTTTGTTTGATAGTCAACCTTGTATAAAACCACCCAGCATTTTGGACACAGAACTTGCTGTCAGTCTCATGTCTTGTCTGCTCAGCTTTTCCTGAAAAAGTTGGGGCAGTTTTGATTCTGTTGTCTTCACTCTGGTTCATCTTCTAATCTCCCTGAGATAAGTTACTGTATGACTAGTGCTTCAACTAAGCTTTTCCTGGACCCCTCTAGAAAAATTCCTAGGTCATGGAAAACATAAGTCAATATTCACAAAATGAAGCACTTTTTTGCCTTTGCTAAACTATGAAAACAGATAATTATGAGGGCAGATGGTCTCTATTCATGTTATTAATGGATGTTCCTTCACAACTGTTTTGCTCTCATAGTCATCTTGTAAAATTAAATTGAATATTTTCTTTTTCTCCAATAATTGATAGTACAAATTTTGTATTTAATTCCAATTACTTTCATTTTAAACCTGGCATGGTGACACATGCTTGTAATTCCAGTACTTGGGAGGTTGAGAGAGGAGAATCACAGATTTAAGATCATTCTCAGCAACTTAGTGAGACTCTGGGCAACTTAGCGTGACCTATTTCAAAACAAAAAATATAAAATGGGCTGGGGGTGTACGTCAGAAGTAGCATTCCTCTGGGTTCAATCCCCAGTACCACAAAAAGTAAATAAACAAATCAGTAAATTAACAATAATAATAATAAATAAATAAAACCCAAAAGATCTGGTGTAACTTGGAGGTAGAATGCCCTTGGTTTAATCCTCAATACCCCCTTAAAAATTCAAAAAAATGTCTTTTTTTCCAGGGAGCTGCTCAGCTTAGATCTTATCTCCTGGGTAATTTAAAGCACTCCTCTGTTTTTTTCTTGCCTCTTTTCTGCATAATTGCCTTGAACATGATCAAGAGTCACTCTGCCTACTTCTCCTCTACCTGCATTCCATTAAGACAATTGGAGTCATTTTCAGATTGATGGACTTGATTATTCATGCCGTTTTCTTTCTCAACTGTGATTGTTGGAGCTGGGATGAATGTGCTGGAGAATGAGATTAATTTTTATATCTTATTCTAAAAGGAAACACAAGTAAAGTCTCCAGTTAAGAGCTAATAACTATACCATTTCTGACTAGGTGAACTGAAGCAGAAAACTTCAAAGATCAACTGGGACTGAGCAGAAAATGACTTTCATTTTGCTAGGTCAGGTTCTCAGAAAGTGACTGCCAGACACAAACTCATACAAAGCAAGCAAGACAAACATTAATGAGAAAGCCTGAAGCCCACATGCTGCTGGTTGGGATAGCCCGTGATATCAACTTAATTGCACACATCTGGTGTGCGATCAGATCCCACAAGCCTTTGCAAGTTAAATAAAGATGATGGCTTGGTTTAATCATAAATAAGTATGAAAATAATTGCAGAAATATTTTTGATGGCAATGGAGGTAAAATCACCAGGGAAGACTGAGTAGTAAGTATTTATTTAATACTTTTATTAGTGCATTGTAATTATACATTGTACTGAGGTTCACAGTGATACCAACATGCATGCCCAGGGCATTTGGTGGGTTTAGGATAGAGGGTGACTCTTTTAAGAATATTAAATCACTACTGAAATTTAAAATGTGGCTGAATGTACAATTGACTTCCTTCACTAAAAAGATAAAAATTCACCACAAAGGGCAAGAAATGATCCTTCCAAACATGAAAGCAGATTTAAAGATATTTAATATTTGAAAATATTCCATTCAAAGTATGAGGCCAGCCAAAACATGGTGTGTGGTAGACTTCCTCGCCTCCTTCTGGTGAAGGCCACTGTGGTATGTCCTTGAGAACACCATACTGCCTTATGCAACTCTGTGCCCTGGCTAGTTGCTATTTTTGTTCTGATTTGGTGTTATTATAGATAGAGAATGGCCCCTTGAAGAGCTCATAAATTGGTGTTTGAAGTTGATATAATTGAGTCATGAAGGCTGTAGTCCCAGCAGTTAAAGTAGCCTAAGCTGGTAGGGTGTGGCTGGAGAAGGTGTGAATTGGAGGTGCTGCTTAAAATATATATGCATAGATACATAGATATATAGAAGGATAGATATGTATGGTAATATACATATTATATGAATATAACACATACACACACACACACACACACACACACACACACACACACAGTTCTTCCTCCCTCTCATCTCTCTCTTGCTTCTGGCCTTCATGATGTGAGGAACACAGCCCTCTTCCTCTCTTTGCTTGCAGCGGCCACGCCCTGAGATCTGCTGTCCTTGGCCTCAGATAGACTGAAGTCCAGTATCTATGGGGAAAATTATTTGCTAATAAATCTTCCTCCAAGTTACACTGTGAAAGTGTTTGATTGTAGATGTGAGAATGCTAGCAGGTATATAAACTGGACTAAGACAATCTAGTGCATGGGTAGGGAAATTCATGTATAAGCAGATTTATGGACACAAAGAAGCACAGAAAACTGAATATGGGAATGTGCCCAAGCATCTGCCTCTGGGTACCAGAGGCCTAGGCCTCCTCTATCATCCTGTTACAGCTAGAATAAATCCATGTCTCCTGCCCCCTCAATGCTTAGCTTTTTTTATGGATGGACCAGATCAAACCTGCAACTTCCCAGTCTTGGTCCTTCGCACAACAAAAGAAAGAGCTGGCGGAGTGAGCATCAGTTCACAGGAGCATCCTGTGGCTTACTGGGGGGTAGATTTTGGACTCTCTGCTATTGACTTGTCTTTGAAGCATAAGAAATGGTTTACCTAAATAATTTCTATCTGTGGTGTTTATTCTTACGATACCCACAAGTTAGACAGCAAATCTTCAACAGATGTTTGTTTCCTCCCTTTGGTCGTATTCACTTCTTTGAGACCAATCTTTCCCAATTAAATGTTTCTATACAGCAAGTTTTTAAGATTAACTCAGCATTCTTTCCTTCATCCATCCTCAAAACATTATTAAGGGCCTTCAGATAGAAAAGCCCTGTGTCAGCTGGGCATGGCACATGTAATCCCAGCATTCCGGAGGCTGAGACTAGAGGATCGCGGTTCGCGGACAGCCTCAGCTATTTAGTGAGGTCCTCTGCAACTTACTGAGACCCTGTTTCATAATAAAGAATTTAAAAAATAGGGCAGCAGGTGTAGCTTGGTGGTCGAATGCTTCTGGCTTCCATCCCCCAACCCGCAAGAAAGAAAGAAAGAAAGAAAGAAAGAAAGAAAGAAAGAAAGAAAGAAAGAAAGAAAAAACCTGTGTTTAGTGCTAATAATTAAGAAATAAAATAGCCACGCCTGGTGGTGCACACTTGTAATCCCAACATTTGAGAGGCTGAAACAAGAGAATTCTGGTTTATGGCCAGTCTCAGCTACTACTTATTGAGGCCCTTCGCAACTCAGTGAGACAGTTTCAAAATAAAGACTAAAAAATAGGGCCAGGTGTATCTTGGAGGTAGAATGCCCCTGAATTACATCTCTAGTACTGCAAAAAAAAAAGAAATAAACATAATAGTCCATGTTTTCAGGAGCCTATATACTAAATAGATCAGCATAGGCAACCTTGTTGTATTTATTCAATCATTCCTTTAGTATTTATAGTGATTTATGTATAAATCACTTCTAATTGTTGAAGATAGAGCACTGATCAGAGGTCCCCAAGACTGTGCCTTAGTGTAGCTTATAGTATACCATGGGTACAAAAATAAATAAATATATTATATTACATACTGCCAGTTAAAAAATGCTAGAGAGAAAGAACACAGGGAAGAGAAATACAGGTCCTGGGGTGAATGGGATACAATTTCAAGTAATCAAGAAAAGTCATGTGTGTGTGTGTGTGTGTGTGTGTGTGTGTGTGTGTGTGTATGTGTGTGTGTTTTACTGGTGATTAAACCCAGGTATGTTTTACCTCTGAGCTCCATCCCCAGATCTCTATTTTTTTTTTTTAATTTTGAACTACAGTCTCACTAAGTTTCAGAGGGCCATGCTAAGCTGCTGAGGCTAGCCTCATGCCTGATATCCTCCTGTCTCAGCCTCCCAAGTACTAGGATCACAGGTGTGCACCACCACACAGTTGAGAAAGGCCCCTTTAAGATATTGACACATAAGTAAAAACTCAAAGGAGGACAAGGGACAAATCTTATGGAGGCCTGAGAAAAAGTACTCCAGGTTAGAGAGATCAGCCTGTGCAAGGACTTTGAGTAGAAATGTACCTAAGACATTCCAAGAAGAGCAGGGCAAAGAGGGGGTAGAGGGAAGGAACAAAAGGAGAGAAAACCTGAGAAACAGCTTATATAAACTTTAAAACCCAGTGTTTGTTGTTACTGAAAGGTGACCCATTAACAGCTTTTCAGCAGCAAGATTTCTGACTTAGGACTGAACAGGCTCATTCTACCTGTTGAGTAGTAAAGAGAAGACAAATAGAATAGGGTAACAGGAACAGGTTTGGGATGCCGTTGTCCCGGTCTCCTGGTGACTTGCCAGAGCCTCTTTGAGGAAACTGGGAGGCGGGTTCACTCTGGAAACAGTTCCAAGGTCAAGCCAAGAATATTCCCAGATGGAATGATTGCAGAGTTGGGGAGACATTGAAGCTTTTGACATGAGCAACTTTAAACATGAGGTGCTCGTTCATAGAAATGGGAAAGATTCCAAGAAAAATGGGTAAGAGAAAAATTTTAGTCTTCAATATGTTGGCCAACTTACTTTAAAAAATCATAGTGGTAAATATACAACATAAAAGGGTGCTAGAAAGGCAAAATATTTTTGGCAAACATAAACGGGTTAGTTTCTTAAAGAAAGTCATCCCAAATGAAGCTCACCCTTAGTTTTGGATTTTATCAAACACATTCTTTTTGAAAAGTTTTTGTTTGTTTTTGCTTTTTTTTTTTTTTTTTTTTTTTTGGTACTGAGGTTGGAACCCAGGGGCATTGTACCTCCAAACTACATCCCCAGCCCTATTATTTAGTGGTTTTTTTTTTTTTTTTTTTTTTTGGTGGTACCAGGAGTGGAACCCAGAGGCTTTCTACCTCCGGGCTATACTCCCAGACCTATTTTTATATTTTATTTGGAAACAGGGTCTCACTAAGTTGCTGAGAGCCTCACTAAGTAGCTGAGGCTGGCTTCGAACCTGTGCGATCCTCCTGTCTCAGCCTCCCAAGCGCAGGGATTACAAGCATGCACCACCATGCCCGGCTTATTCTTTTTTTTTAAAACAGGGTCTCACTGACTTGTGAAGGGCTTCACTAAGTAGCTGAGGCTGTCAGAGAACCATGATCTTCCTGTCTCTACCTCCCAAATGCTGGGATTAAAAGCATGTACCACCATGCCTGACCTGTTTTTGCTTTCTTACTATCTTATCTTACCTCCTACCCAATCAGACTTCGACATTTTGTTCTTTATCTTCTTCATAACCATCTCTCTTTTTTAAAATTTCATACAGAGCTGCCTTTTTGCATTCCTAAAAACATACTATTAAAAATTGATTTAAAGCCAGGCATTGCTCCTCTTAGTACTTGAGATGTTGAGAGAGGAGGATCACAGGTTCACAACTAGCCTCATCAATTTAGAGATGCCCTCTGCAACTTAGTGAGACTATTTTAAATTTGTTTAAAAAAATAAGTAGGGCTGGGGATATAGCTCAGAGATATAATATCCCTGGGATATGCACCTGGGTTCAATCTCCCATATATACATTTTATATATATAATGTTTCTCTTAGAGTCTTCCATGCTTATTTCTTGGAATCATTACTACATACTGACTTTTGGTTCCTTTCAAGCCAGGGAATATATTCAGCATATTTTCTACTCTCTTATCTCTTTGGAGTCTTCTTGTTACTGGATTTGCTTTATATCAGGCCTCTAGAATGTGTAATAACAGAAAAGAAAATCAAATAGGACACTACTCTCTGGTTCTCCTGGCCTCATGCTTCTCCTTCCCTGGCCCTGAGTTGGCTTCTCTTCTGCCCCCTATGCCTTGGGGATGGGATTGCACCCTGGCTTTGCCATTTGTTTTATTACAAGATGGCAAACTGCAGATTAGACTCTCCAGGTGCTCCCCTCCTTCCATACCACAAGGTAAAGAATCTGGCTGCCACTTACCATATGGTTGAATAATGTGACTCTGAAATACAGGGTAAATAAGCCCCTGTGAGAATTTTGACCAAGGAGAGACAAGAGTTTGGAGGAATCCAGCAATACAAATTCTTTATCACTTCCTTCCTTTAATGAATTTTTCAGAGACACAATTTTTAGCACAACACTGAGGGAATCACTTCAAGATATATAAGTGTGCAAGATAAATACCAGATGATTTTCTTAGAGCACAAAATTATAATGCATATAAATATATGGCAAAGCTGGAGGAATTCTGCCATTGCAAGAGCTATTTAATCTCAGATAACTCTAAATTTTGTAAACTTATAGGACCACTGGACCTATAAAGTTCTTTGTCATACAACATCTAATACTATTTTGGAATATTCTTTTGGGAAATGGTGCTTTTAATTACTCTCAAGAGTCATAGCCTAACTATGTGAGAGGAGTATCCTGGGGCCTCCACCTTCCGACCCTGTCTTCCACCTTCTTGGTCCAATCCACCCAATAGCGGCTCTGCAGGAGAAAGGTTGGACTGTTTTAGCCACTGCTGGTCATGAGTCTTGCAAAGTCTCTTCAAGATGTGCTATAAGACAACATTGCCTGGGACAAAGATAAATTCTTAGATCTGATTTATATGCTTCTAATTGACAGATTTTGTGATTGTCAGCACCTTTCAAGAAGTAATTGTGGAAATGCCTGTGAGATCAGGATTTCTGCCTATTTATTGAGAGTTTTATACCTTTACTCCAATGGATGGATTAGGATTGCTATCTGGGAAAACTCCCAAAAGAAGGATTTATAGCCCCTTTGCCCTTGTTCTTATTTAGTATGCAGGTATAGACCATTCTTTATACTCCTATTTATCCTGGTCAACAATCAGCAGCTCCTACCTGCAACACAGAAACATGAAAGCAGAAATGCTTCAGCAACAGAGAATATAGTAGACCCATTTCTGCTGGACTACTCATTACTCTACTGGCCATAATTTTTTCCAGGAG
This sequence comes from Muscardinus avellanarius, assembly GCF_963383645.1. Lineage (NCBI taxonomy): Eukaryota > Metazoa > Chordata > Mammalia > Rodentia > Gliridae > Muscardinus > Muscardinus avellanarius. The sequence continues at coordinate 196,662,502 of NC_137786.1, read as the reverse complement.
CTACAGAACAATCCATCTTTGAAAACTATTTTTTGAATTATTCCATCACAATCCCTTTTTCTTCACCTTCTGTAGAATTCCGTTACTAAAGATTTAGTTCTTGACTGGAAGTAAATATGTGATTTTATGTACCTCTGGATTTGGATGGAACATTAAATTTTCTTTCTCTGTTCTCCATTAGGCGTATGTTTAAAACCACTAGTGGCTTTTAAAGACATTTAAGTTTTCTGACTATGGTATGATGAAGTGTGCATGATTCAGGTTATTTAATGCCTATATAACAGGTTCCATCACAAATGTTTTTAAGAATTGAATAAGTAAAGTGTTTAATGGAAAAAATAGAAACATTTTCAAACCTCTACTCACTTGTGGAGAGAAAATAGAAATACAACTCTGTGGGTATCAACTTGAACTCTTAGCATATATCTTAATGTTCTCAGAACTATAGTGGCAGCAGTGATAATAACATCTAATGAGACCTTACCCTATGCCAGACAATAACTTAAAAGCTATATAAGTATGCTTTTAATTATTTCCTAAAGCTAAAACAAACATTTAGTTGGCATTTGTTTAATGGAACCATCCTAACTCACTTAAATTCCATGATATTTTCATAAGATGCTATTATTATCCCTATTCTGTAGATAGGAGGTTGAGTCCCTGATAGGTTAATGGTGCACCAAAAAAACTGCAGATCCAGGATTTAGATCCAAGTGGTAGGACCCAGAATCTACATCCTTCATCCTTACCCACTATACCAACCAGCTTCTCAGGTAGCTAGAAGTGGCTTCTTAACAATATGAAAAACTCTTGATGTTAAGCAATTTATATAATTTTATGAGATTGGACCAGGATTTTTTCCCCATTTACACAAGAAGAAACCAAGGATGAATGTAATTAAATTGTTAGCCACAAACTGCCTGATTGAAACAGTAGACCCATTTCTGTTGGACCACTTATTACCCTGGTGACCATAATTTTTTTTTCCAGGAGCCCTAGAGTACTAGCCCTAAATTGCCTGAATAATACAAAGCAAGACTTTGGTCTTCCCCTGTGAAATTCTGTTCATTTCATGGCATGTCATACTGCCTCTTTCTTTTAAAAAATAATCTTCTAAGTTCTTAAGTTCTTGCCAAACAGAGGGCCTGTCTTACTATGTGCCCCAATACCCTCAAGCCCTTTTTCAGGACTACAGAAATTCTTTAATGCATAGCAAATAGAAATTATTGGAAACTTGCCTCGATATGAAGGAAAAGCTTGAGGGTAGAGACATGTCAAACACATTCTAGGATGAAATAAAAAGTCTAGCAGCAATGATATTAAGATACCACGTTAAAAACATGCTGTAATATACCAAGAAAAACAATATGCTGTAGAAATTCTAAAAGGGAAAGACCCTTATTAAAAAAAAAAAAAGATATGGAGTGTTACCTGAAGCTTCTACTGGGTGGGAATAAGATGTGTAAAAGAGAAGCCTTCCACCTGATGGCTTGTGTTTGCCATGCTAGATTTCAAGCTGAGATGTTTTGTTAACTTATCCTTTCCCCTAAAATTGTAATTGGACCATTCATTATGGTGAAAATTATCCTCAAACTTCTTGGCCCTGAAGAGCTGAGACAGATATCCATGTAGCTTTAAATGTAGCAACTGAAGATGAAACAGACACCAACATTTTTGGCAGGTAAAGGCTGCTGATCTGGGTCACAGACCACAACCCTCACAACAGTTCAATAATTAGCCTCTTGGTGTTTCGCTTAAACAGACCCTTTCCCTTTGTGTGTTAAGCATTATTTCATATTCTATTATCACTGTCTGTTTGCATTTGGTGCAGTTGTTTCATTATTAATGTAAAGGGGCAATTCTGAATCTCATGATTAATTTTAATGTAGATCTTCCTTGCATAAATAATTGATGAGAATGATGATCAGAGCGTTATCAAGTCAGGAGCTGATATTCTTTCTGTCAACTCTTATCTTCTCAGCTGCACTCATTTCCAAATCCCCCCTGAGAACCTTCACTTGGTTGCAGATGTTTTGTATTCCCCAACTTCTTGTCACTTAGTTCTTTGGTTATATGGCTACAAATCCTATGATAGCTTCATAATGAAAATAAAACACATTTTTTCATATTTTCTCCAACTATTTATAGGAAGAAAACCTGAGGCAGCAGAAATAAAGTTATTTCTATCCTCTTGGGGTGCAAAGACCAGTGGCAAATGAGTTATGAGCAATCTAAGTCCGGAAAAACAACTTACTTCTATATAGCACACTACACAGTGCTTTTAAAATTAAAAACTAAGGTGCCAGTGCCCATATCTCAGTAAATTGTAAAATATCTCTTCCATTCTTCCTCTTTTCCTGGGTCTCCCACCATCTGTTGAATTTGTAATCAGGGACACTTTTTTTTTTTTGCCTAGAAGATCTGATATAGGATCTGAGCATCAATGTGAAAAGAATAATGGAGATCACCAGCTTCTCAAGACTAACTGTAAAACCCACTCTGAGGTCCTGATAGAAGAGGGAAGTGGGTCAGGAGTCAGCAGCCACTCTCCTTAGGAGTCAGCAGTGGGAATGACAGCTGCCACATCTTTAACTATTGTCCATCTCATTTGCTATTGGGTCTTTTGGTCTGATTGAGGATCCCTTAAGGCTTCTTGGTCTGAATTATTAGGAATTAGCTCCACTTGGCTACCCATCTTTCCTTATTCAAATTACACACAACATGAAATGAGTCATGATTTATGATGAGAATTAGCCTGCCTTGGTGGTATATACCTATAATCCCAGTACTTAGAAGGCTGAGACAGGAGGATAAGTTTGAGGGCAGCCTCAGCAAGTTGGTGATATCCTCAACATCTTACTGAGACCCTCTGCAACCTAGTGAGACCCTCAGAAAATTATCAAGACCTTGTATCAAAATAAAACATGAAATGGGGCTAGTGGTGTAGCTCAAAGATAGAGTGTCCCTGGGTTCAATCCCCAGCACCACAATAAATAAATAAATAAATAAGTAAATAAATTATATATATATATAAATTATATATATATACATATATATATATATATTATCTTTGTTCCTATTCCTGGTACAGAGCTTCTAAAAGCTATTGAAATTTGCCAAGTGATAAGAGTGATAAAGATGGAAGGAGCATCTTTTGTCATTCATGATAAACCCTTTTTAACAATGATACCAGAGATTATATTACTACAGGTATTTTAGAAAGCTCCTAGGTAACAACAGGATGGAGGGTGGTTGCCAGGAGATTGTGATTTCAAAGGTTAGAGCCTCTTTAGCTCTCCACTGCTTCTGAGAAAGGAAAGGGAATAAAGATAGACTTAATCATCATTTGTCAATAATTTAGTCAATTAAGTCTACATAATGAAGTGCAATTAAAAATGGCCTGGTACAGAGAGCTTCTGGGTTGGTGGGGAGCATATGGAGATGCTGGGAGGGTATTGTTCCTGGGAAGAGGAGGTGAGCTCCATGCCCCTTCCCACAGACTTTGCCCTGTGCATCTTTTCCATGTGTCCTCCTCTGAGTTGTATCTTTTTATAAGAAGCTGGTAAGCAAACTGTCATCTTGGGTTTCTGTGTGTTGTTCTAGCAAATTATGAAACCTAAGGAAAGGATCATGCAAGCTCCATGATATAACTTATCGGTCAAAAGTACATGTGACAATATGAACTTGAAATTGACATTCATGGTGGGGACAGTCTTGTGGGACTATGCCCTTCATCTGTGGGACCTGAGGCTTCGTTTCAAGTTTATCGTGACTGGATTATGTTAAATTGTAGAACACTGAGTGTCCTTTAAGAAGGAGAGGATCACTTGGAGTAGGGGAAACTCCAACATATCTGGAGTGAAAAGTAAAATGAGAACTTTTGTTACAGTACTAGAGAGGAGTTTCCTTTCCACAAGAATAATAGAGTCAAGTTATATTTGTGGAAATTACACATTGGATTTAGTATCAATTTGAGAAAATGAGCTGCAGGGTAGGGGATGGACATCACTGTTTTCTACAATTCACGACAATTAGGTGGGCATGGTGGCGCATGCCTATAATCCCAGCATGTGGGAAACTGAGACAGGAGGATCAGGTTTAAAGCCAGCCTCAGCAATTTACAAGGTTCTTAGCAACTTAGTGACACCCTGTTTCCAAATAAAAAATAAAATAGGGATGGGGGTGTAGCTCAAATGTAGAACACCTCTCAGTACTGTTAGGTGCACGTGGGAAGTAAAAGGCATGAGAGACCAGGAAGCGTGGTAAGAGTTTTAATGTGGTTTTCTTGGGAATGGGGGCTGGACCACCCCAGAGATCTGCAGACCCCTCCGAGCCTAGAGGGAAAATGCCTCTCTTTTAAGGCATATGTCTTGGGGGTAGGACTATATGTGGGAACGCTGCTTCTCTTGTGATATCACCTGCCTCATGATATCGCCTGCAATATCGCCTAGCAGAGTCTCCTCCTTCTTCTCCAGGGTTCCGCCTCCTGTGGGAAGGGGAAGGGACCCCAACTTGTCACCCTGGCCCTTTAGTGATAATGGGCAGAGATTCAAATCTTAAACTACTTCCTACTGTCAAGGGGCATTGTAAGGGGCTCCTCAGCTGGGAGAGGTCAGGTCCTCCAGAAGTGGGCAGGTGAGAGTATGGCTGCAGCGTGAGTCAGAGGTTACCCTGGGCAGCTTGGTGATGTGTGCTCGAAGAGACTTTAGCAGATGCAGAGTTATGGCAGTTTGGCATCTGAAGAGAAAGGGCACCGTAGTAGGTAAATAAGTGGACCTGCTAAAATAAAAACATCAAAGAGAATTATGCTGAGAGAAACGAAGCTTAGTAGGCCCCAACACTGTGCAAGAGAATTTGTCATGGGACTGTTGTAACAAAGCCCTTTTTAGCCAGGTAAGATGATGGCAGTTGGGGTACCTCAGGAGTTTGGCTGCAGTAGGTGTGGTGAGGATCATTGTGAAGGGCCCAGTCCTTCACATGGTTGGAGATGTTTTGGTTGAAGCAACTTGAGGAGGACTTGATCCCCTGGCTTAAGAGCCTTTACAGCAGGGTGTGGGGCTGCTTCTTCAGTCCCAGCTTGGGGGAGATACTGGTCAGCATGTTCTCTAAGAAGGCGCCTGAGAAAAGACAAGTGAGGAATATAGAAAGACAAAGGAGGGGGCTCTGAAGGGAGAGTGTGATTAAGCAGGAAAGGATGACTGTAGAGCAATTCAAAGGGGCTCATAAAGGTGGGGCTTTGAGGGGTGGCCCTTACACAGGCCAGAGCTAGTGGCAGGAGTTCAGGCCATGATACTCACAGCTCTAGAGAGAGTTTTATTAGGTGGTTCTTAAGGTTCCCATTCACTTTTTCTACCTTTCCTGATGACTGCGGTCGATATGGGATGTGGAACTTCCATGAAATGCCAAGAGCTTGTGCCGCCTGTTGAGTAACTTTAGAAATAAAAGCTGGTCCGAACATTGGCCAACATGCTAGCTGTCTTGTCCTTTGAGGGAAAAGCTTCTACCCAACCTGTTAGGGTATCGACCGTGGTAAGAAGATATTTAATTTTTTTGTGAGGTGGCATATGGGTGAAGTCGATTTGCCAGTCCTGTCCTGGCAAATGTCCTCTCACTTGGTAAATAGGAAAGGAGGGGCAAAGGCCTCCTTGGGGAGACACAGCAGCACAAGTAGAACAGGAGGCACTGACTTTACTAATCAGCTGCTGCAGGAGAGGGGAATAAAACAAGGGGCTCAGGAAATGCTTCAGCGCCATAGGTCCCACATGAAGGGAATTGTGTATTAGGCTAATGACCTTTTCAGCCTGAGTCTCAGGCAGAACAATCTTATCATGTATCATGATAAGACCATGAGACAGCCATCCCCTTTGCTGTACACCCAAGTTTGATCACGTGTTTTCGTTCAGCCAGGCTGTAATTAGGTGCCATTGAGGGGAGGGTTAAAATAGTACAGAGGCTGGTGGGCTTGGTTGAGCTTTTTGTGTCAGCTGTCTTGCTATATAATCAGCTTTACTGTTTCCTTTGGCCACTAAGAAATATTCTGTCTGGTGGCTCCGACAGTGAATGATGGCCAGATCAGATGGTAAAGAAGGCCACAGGGTGAGCATGCACCTGGGTAAGATGGCTTGGTTACCAGGTCCATGGTATGGAAAAAATAAATAAATAAATAAAAAACAAAACAAACAAACAAACAAACAAAAAACGGCTGCCAGGCACTGGCCAGATGCTGAGACTGGGTCACATGGCGTGCACCCCTGCGGGTCTAACTGAGGCAGGAGGAGGGCCAGAGTCTGGGCCTGGTTTGGGTGGGAGTTCCAGAGTTGGGGAAGGGCAGGACACTGGGCAGGAGGAAGCACAAGCAGAGGGAGCAGGGAAAGGAACCCGGGCACATGTCCGGGTTGGCTGAAGTTCGGGCCTAAGTGGAGGAGTGTGGAGACGCAGCTCTGGGGTGCGGGGCCGGAAAAGGGTGGCTTAAGGTCCCCAGTCTGGGCGTGCATGGGGCAGTGGTGGGGCGGCAGTGGTTCAGAGGCAGCAGAGTCCAAGCAGTGGGTGTTCTGGAGCGGTGGCTGGATCTAGTGAAAAAGCGGTGGGCTGGGTGGGCGCGGTCCCAGTGGATCTGAGTGCTGCTGTGGATCCAGGAATGTGGAGGTTTCCGCCAAGACCGCACAGAGTATGCCACAGGTGGCAGGAAATTTTTTTTTAAAGAAGAAAAAAAATTTTAATTTAACTAAATTAAAATACAAAAAATAATCGTCCCGGGTTTCAGCACCAGATGTTAGGTGCGTGTGGGAAGTAAAAGGCATGAGAGAGACCAGGAAGTGCGGTAAGAGTTTTAATGTTGTCCTCTCGGGGATAGGGGCTGGACTGCCCCGGAGACCTGCGGCCCCTCCGAGCCTGGAGGGAAAATGCTTCTCTTTTAAGGCATACGTCTTGGGGGTGGGACTATGTATGGGAACGCCACTTCTGTCGCGATATCATCTGCCTCGCAATATCACCTGCGATATCACCTAGCAGAGTCTCCTCCCTGTCTCCAGGGTTCTACCTCCTGTGGGAAGGGGGAGGGACCCGACTTATCAAGTATCACCATAATACTACCAGTTATTATTATTATATTTCATTATAAGGATCACTATATTATATTATATAACTTTTTTTTTCTTTTCCCACTTGCAAGCTTTGTTTTTTCATTCAGGTGAACCCATGCATATTATTCATGGGGAGTGCAACTCCAGCCAAAGTCTTAAGTGTGATTCTTTGATCCTCAATGTAGACAATTTCAAAGGCTTCCTTGGGCAGGCCTCATGGGTTAAATTGCCCTCTTTCCACCACAGCACACAGCAGTTGCATTGCAAGCTTCTAGAAGAATTTTCAGTCAAGGACTTAATATCCCAAGCAAATTATGCTCGGCCCAGTTTGTACTGTACCTTTCATATTTGTGGCATTGGCTGAGTTGCTTTCCAGATACTACCCTAATACCTCCTGTAAGGGGCCTTGTCAAGGGCATTTTTCTCCAATCTGATACAGTATTACTCCTAACACTGTCCCTTTTTCTTTCAGGGCCCTCTAAAATGGAAGAACTATGGGTAGTAGTATGTGCTGTATGTCATTTGACCTTTGCTCCCTGACTGGGTAAATCATTGAACACTGAGTACCAGTGACTTTGTCTTTGCCTTCATTGTCACATGAAGTAAATAAAAGTTTAATTGCTACTGCCATTTGGCTCCTTGTCCTAATTGACCACTTCTACACTTGGTCAAATTGGTGCAGTAAGCAAGGTGTTAATTGAATACCACTCACATTTTAAAAGGACAAAATGCCAAGGATTCTGCATAGTGCTTCACCAGCACGTCTTGGGAATGTAGTGGATTCCACCTGCCTTCTGTCTGCCATGCCTACAGGTCTTGGGGAGTGCTAACAGATTATCCACAGACACTTCTCATTCCATAGGGGTATCACTGGTTCTTCAGAAAGTCAAATTAGAAATCCAGCAAAGGGGCACTTAAGGAACTAGGAAAGTTTTCCTAATTGTTGCTCACAGTCCTTCAACAGTGAGACCAGAAGCCCTTTGAGGCCCCAGGAACTACATTGTGCCCACAGACAATTATTATAGAGCTAGGCAGGTGTCTTGTGTTGATAACAGTGTTCTGTAGCTCAGGAAGTTATTAAGACGCATACTCTTCAGTGCAAAAAATAATATAGAACCCACAGGTAGGGTCAGGTGTGATAGCGCATGCTTGTAATCACAGCATTTGGGAGGCAGAGACTGGAGTATCATGGTTCACAGACAGCCTCAGCTACTTAGCAAGGCTCTTTGCAACTCAGTGAGACCCTGTTTCAAAATAAAGAATAGCCGGGCATGGTGGCGCATGCTTGTAATCCCTATGCTTGGGAGGCAGAGACAGGAGGATCGCGCAGGTTCAAAGCCAGCCGCGCGTGCTGGCTTAGGAGACCCTGTTTCCAAATATAAAATGTAAAAATAGGTCTGGGAGTGTAGCCCGGAGGTAGAAGGGCTTCCAGGAACCCCAGTACCAGCAAAATAAATAATAAATAAATAAATAAATAAATAAATAAATAAAAGAATAAAAAATAGGGCTGGGGATGTAGCTCAGAGGTAGAATGCCACTGGGTTCCATCCCCAGTACCGCAAAAAAACAAAAATCAAAAACAAGAAAAAACAAGAGCCAGGTCTGGTGGCACAGGCTTGTAATCCCCACACTTGGGAGGCTGAAACCGGAGGATTACACAGGTTCGAAGCCAGCCCTGCTGGCTTAAGAGACCCTGTTTCCAAATAAAAAGTATAAAATATTTCTGGGAGTGAGCCCCAGAGGTAGAAGGGTTTCCAGGAACACCAGTACCACCAAAAAACAAAAACAAACCAAAAAAACAAACAAAAAACAAGAACCCAGAACCCACAGATGTCTTTACTCAGTGGCCCAAAGAGGCTTTATCAATATAGCTATCTTGCCTATGCAGCAACAAAAGTAATCCTGTTACACTTACAGAATTTGGAAAGTTGTGAGTGATCTACCCCTCAGAATGCCCTGAGAGCACTCACTACCAAACAGACAAATTCAAGTCACAGTGGCAGTGGTGTTTTCCACACCCAAACTCCTCTGTGGTGCCAGAAGTGTTGGTTTAGAGTAGAGCATCTGCTCCATACAGACGCTCACGTCTAGTCCACAAGTGCTGGTTTGGGGTAGGGCATCTGCATCACAAAGCCACAGACTTCTGGGTATTGCAACCTTTGTGGAAGCTGGAGCTGCACCCATCCTGGGCCACCCTGAATCACTTTATGAGATTCAGAAAGAGAACAATTACCTGCCTAGGGCCTGCTGGTCTCTTCATTCCTCCTCCCCTCCTAGAATATCCATGCCCTGGTACTGGGCCATGGAGTACCCAATGAGCAGCTATGCTAAGGTCTGCATGGTGTTGACTTCAGTAACTGACAGAAGTACAGATGAGCTCGGGGATGAGTCAGAGAGCATGTCAAGCTTCTACTTGATCTTCTAAGTATTCATAAATCAATTAGTATCAGGCAGAGGCCCTACTGGCCCCTAAGGGTAGCCTCTAGAGTCAGAATTCTACAGAGAAATAAAGAATAATTGTATTTATGGGCCTTTGGAATCCTTTTGTACAAGAGATTTTCATCCCATGTCCCCTGGCATCAAGATGAAAGGGCCAAGATAATTATTGGGGGTTCTGGGTCTGTGTTTGCAACTGAGACCCTTACTCAGCTATGCACAGATTCCTTTGGGACCCTATAAGCTGCCATTGTTATTGTTCCCATTACAAATATGTATTATTTGTATATATGCAGTCTCTGTGTGCATTCTTTATTACCTTAACTCCCAAGGTCTGTTGGACATTGCTGCTGTTAGGACTATCTTCTTGTAGCTTATGCAAAATTATAAACCTAATTGACTTATAGTTTGTATCTAATAAATTTCTATATAAAACAAGCCACTCTGTGAAGATGAAACTCAGTTCTACTCCTAACAGGCATTTCCTGGTTTGAATGGTTGCTCAACATTAAGGTCCCTCTTTTGACTAAGGGGGGAAATGCTGAATATAACTCTAATGTGTTTTAGATAAACTTAAATATTGGTTTTTTTCCACTGAAGGAGAAGGAAGTACACAACCAGGTGTCTTCTAGGTTCACAAGAGAATGGCTGTGCTGGGCGCAGTGGCTCACACTTGAAATCCCAGCATTCAGGAAGTGGAGACCGGAGGATCCGGCTCATAGACAGCCTCAGCCACTTAATGAGGCTCTTTGCAACTCTGTGATACCTGGGATTAGGTAAGGGTCCAGTTTTATTCTTTTTCATGTAATTATTATTTTTAAACAATATTTAATTAAAAGATTATTATTTCCTCCAAAAAAAAAAGACTAAACACTAGGACTGGGGTTGTTGCTCAGTGATACATTCCCCTGGGTTCCATCCCCAGTACCTCAAAAAGAAAAAAAACAGAAAGAAAGAAAGAAAGAAAGAAAGAAAGAAAGAAAGAAAGAAAGAAAGAAAGAAAGGAAGGAAGAAAGAGAATGTCTGAATGTCTAATGGAAATTACAGGTATAATTCTAGACTGAAACCTACATGACAAACTCCCTTTCTTATCAGAAGATGTAAAAACAGCATGGAAAAGCCTTCATCTGTCAGACCCTATTCTATACTAAAAATACTGCACATTGACAGTATCAAAATCCAAGCTAAATCAAGCAAAGTTATTTGCTTATTATCTTTTTCTGGAATATTCTCAACTTGATTATGTCCAACAGGAAATTTGTGGATTACAGAGGGCTAAAGATAGAAAGGGGTTCTGTCCCAACAGTTCATAAAGCATAGATTTTACAGTCATTTCATGAGACTTCTTAATTGGAAATCCCAGAATTAGATGAGACTAAATTTGGTCTAGAGACTCAAAAGGTACCAGTAAGACAGTAATATTTAATAACCAGCCCAGTGTCCCCAGCATCTTTCACCATTACTGTGACTAGATGCAGACCTGTACTATTCAGCAGCATCTTGCCCTCCTGAATGTTGGACCACTTTGGTGTCATGTGGATGACTTGACCTATGAGGCAATGCTAAAAAATGTGAGCTATTTTTACATTTTATTTTTGCAGTACAAGTGCCAGCTCAGCCACTATTTATTTGGTAAGCCTGAGAAAATATTTGAGCAAATCTCAGACTCAATTTTCCTATATGTGAAGCACAATCCAGTATGTTAAAATTCCACAAGATGGTTTTAGAAATTTATAGATAAAATTTATTACAGATCAGAAGACTGAGAAAGTAAGAGCTTGGTTAATTTCCAAGATCAGAGAGCCGAAAAGACAGCATTATTTTTTTTATTTAGGAGATATTTATTGAAACCTGATATGAGTCAGTCTTTGTGGTTTTAAAGTGTTTAGCACACTGCCTGACAAGTAGTAGAAGTAAATGTGATTTCTTCTCTTCCCCTTCTTTGCTATGATCCTCTTGACTACAGGGATGTGAAGTCTTTAGGCAACCTATGGTTCAAAGGCCCTGTGCAGTGGTAAATCAGGGAGCAGATTTCTCAGCCTCATGCTCTAGAATGCATTTGTATTAGAAAGTGCCTGGGGTTTAATAGAAAGAGCCTTTTCACAGGTCATTATTCCTCTTGGTAAGAAAGTATGGAAGATTGTACTTCAATATAAATTTTATATGAAATAATCCTATGGCATTTTCCCACAGCAACTGTCAGAATTGTTTTATTGAGGTAGAAGACAAAATTTTTATCACTTAAGAAGATCTCACATTTATTTTTCTCTTTCTAGAAACTATACATCTTGAGGCTGGGAATATTTCTTAGTGGGACAGAGCTTGCCTAGCATGCACAAGGCCTGGGGTCCCATCTCCATCACTGCCCCCTCCCACCATATATATATGATCTCTTTAGAGACAGAGTGATAGAGTCTACAAAAATAAAACCTTTAAAGAGTTAAATTGAAAGAAGTGCAAATAAATATTTATTATATCACTATTATGACAAAGCACGAGAATGATTTATACATCTAATGATAAGAAATTAATTAAACAATGGACTATTTTATATTACTGGCTCATTCAAGAAAATCAGCAAGTAGTCATTGATAAAATACATAAGTATTTAAAGATACAAACAAGCATTTTTTGTTTGTTTATTTGTTTTTGCTGGGGATTGAATTCAAGGACATTCTAACTTTCAGATACACCCCCATCCCTTTTTTTATTTTGAAATAAGGTCTCAATAGACTCTGTTTAGATCTCACTAAACAAGGTCTTGGTAGAATGTTAGGGCTGGTTTAAAACTTAAAATTCTGCTGTATAAAGGTGTGTGCTACTACCTAGAAACAAGTGTGTGTGTGTGTGTGTGTGTGTGTGTGTGTGTGTGTGTGTGTGTGTTTGTGTGTGTGTGTTTTCCTGGGGCTTGAATCTGGAGGCATTCTATCTCTGAGTTATACCAACTGTCCTTTTAAATTTTTTATATTGAAACAGGGTTGCTCAGAGTCTAGCTACATAGCTGAGGCTGGCCTCAAACCTGCAATCCTAGCTGGACATGGTGGTGCACGCTTGTAATTCCAGCATTTGGGAGGCTGAGATGGGAGGATTGCGGTTCTCAGACAGCCTCATCTACTTACTGAGGCCCTTTGCAACTCAGTGAGACCCTGTTTTAAAATAAAGAATAAAAAAATAGGGGTGTGGGTGTAGCTTGGAGGTAGAATGCCCCTGAGTTCCATCCCTAGTACCGAAAAAAAAAAAAAAAAAAAAAAAAAAAACCTTCAATCCTCCTGTCTCACCTTCTCAAGTACTGAGAATACAGGCTTGTGACACTACACCTGGAACAAGTTGTTTTTTTATGTCAGAATTTTTTAAATAAATTGTAATTATCTAAAACTGGAATTTATTTTACATTATAGTGCCTAATGCATATAGAGAGAATGTAATTTATGGGTGTATATAGGTCTTTGTAATAAGATTAGGAATGTTTTCTTTTTCTTTCTTTTGACTATTCAGGTTCTTAGATTTTCTACAATGAATTTTATATAAAGAAAACATTCATGTTAAAAGAAAAGGTGCCTGAATATAAATCCACCAAAAGCTCTTACCTATTTGTTTTTTTCTACATAATATTTAGAAAGCACTAAAAAATGGATACATTTTACATATAGTGTTTTTGTTGGCTTTCCCTATCTTTATTGAAGTATAATTGACAGATACAAATTATGCGTGCTTGCCACATCTGACATGATGTTTTGATGCATTTTCACATTGTGAAATGGTGTTATTTAAGGCCTAAGGTTCAACAGTGTTGGATCCACTTTAAGACACCCCATATGTCTCTTTACTGCTTCAAAACAGCCCCTTTACATCTGATTTGTCTGGCAGCTACAAGTTAAAAACCCCATTGACATTCAATGACGATTCTGAGATATAAGAAACCAGGAATTATACTCTGAGAATCCTAGAGTATTCATCTACAAGTATGCACAAGAAATTTCTCATTTCTGGTTACATAATGGTTGTTTGGCTTAGGTTCTTCAATACCTAAAGAATACCTTTGATGACCTGGGGACATAAATAGAGGGTCCTACTGCAATGGTGAATAAACAGGGACGTCTGACCTTGAGATCCTTAAAGTTTTGTCAAAGAGATACACAGACATATAGGTGATTTCAATTTAATATGTTAATGTGATCAGGCCATTCAAAATGCTATAGAAACAGAGAAGAAGTCCAGAGTAGGACAAATTAGGCTTCTTAGAGAAGAAAATGCTGGAGAAAAAAAATCTCAAATAATTATAAATAATCAAGTGAAAATAAGTGGAGAACATCTTTGCAAGGAAGAGGATTTTATCATTTATTATTGAATCTAAACCTTCCTGAGATGGGTGTACATCTTATCAGGAAAAAGGCCTAAATTAATCAGATTCTTTACCCACTTAAATTTTATTCTAATTGATTATGAGGTGTCAGGACCATCTGCAGAACCTCAGAAAGAAAAGAATGCAGTCACAGATACTTCACTAGGCTATGTGGGAAAGAACAGGACATCATCACAGAGGCAGACTTTCCTACCTAGAGGTGAGATGAGAGTGTTAGTTATTGATGCCATCCAGGTTATTCCTACCCACTCTTTCCTAAGGTCTACATAGTTCCCAGCATTAGGATGTGTAATTATATCCCCAGCTTCACATGGTTGAAGATGATGGAGGCATTTTATTATCATGCTGGACATTATTACAACCATGGAGGGAAATGTCTCCCAACAGGAAATGTTTGGATTATATTGTGTTAGTCCCAACACAAAGAAGAGTGTCTGGCCCAGAGTAGATGTCATATTAATTAAATAAATGAAGGGCTGAATTCATTATTTTAATGGCTGAGACCAAACAACGATGACTGAGAATAATCAGGCATAATACTTTTCAGTGGGGGTGGAATAGTGTTCCACTGGATACTAATGTAGACTGTCCAAGAAAGAAGCAGAGGAGGGTAAGAAAAACTCTGTTATTCCATGAATTAGCTGGTGTGGGTGGGTGGTGGTGGTGATAAAAACTGAATTAAATAGGATTCAATGTTTTTTATTGTAGATATTTTTGAAAACCTAAATTGTGCTTTATGCAGTGCTTTGAAAGCTTATTAAACAAGAAAACAAATAAGCTTCTCCCTTGTTTTAAAGAGAAGCTTAAGGGAATATACACAACACAACTGCTCATCCTGATAGAATTTGGTCCTCTAGGTAAGTGGTTCCCATAGATATTTGTGTATATGAATAATTGATGTAAAAGGAAAACTCAAGATTGTGATGTCCTGAAATCCGAGAGTTAAAGCCTTTCAAGTAAAGTGTGACCAACTGTCTCAAATACACTGATGACAACTGATCACTACATTTGTTGAGACTCAAGATGTCAATGATTACATTAGTTATCTATCGCTGCATAACAAAGTGCCTTAAAATCTAGTGACTTAAAAACAAACTTATTATTTTGCAGTTTCTAAGAGTCAGAATATAGGATCAGTTCAACTACGTGATTCTTCTCAATATCAGTCATGTGGTTAGAAGTTAGGTATTGGCTCAGACTGCAGCCCTCAGAAGGTTGCCTGTGACGGCCTGGTGTTCTGTAGACTTATGTGGCTTTGCCACACAGTGACCTAAATCTTCCAATTTTGGATTTGTGAGTAGATTTCTACAGGCCTCCTGTGCATTTTCACAATCCAAGAGAAAACATACATGCTCAACCCAAAAGATGTAGTCTCTACAACCCAATCTCAGAAGAAACACCTCATCACGTGTGCCATGTTTTCTGTCACACAGACCAACCTTCCTATATAGCAGAGAAGATATAAAGACTATGCAATAGCAGGATGTAAGGGGCATGAGGGACTGTTTTGAAGCTGACTATCACAGTGAAATTGATAGAGCATAAGAAGTGAGGAACTTGAGATAAATAGCATGTCTATATTTCTTATGACTTTCTATACGATAGAGGAGTAGGATAATGGGATAATAGCTAAAGAAAGATAGTCAAGACGTATTCATCTATTTTTCTCTTTCCCTTTCTCTTTCTTTGTGTTTCTTTTTAGGTGATATTTATCCAGTAGAGGAAGTTTAGGAAGTGTGAAATTAGAAGAGTCAATGGTTCTTTCAGAGAGAACTAGATTAATTGTGAGCACAGGTGGGCTCTAGTTTTTGGTTGGCCATTATCTATGTAACTTTAGGTAAATTACTGTACGTCTTGTAACTTAGTTAATAGTTGATAAATCTATTTTTTAAACAAATAGTTAACTAGGTACTAGTTAAATAAACTTGTCACTTAACTAGTAAGTTAATATATAGTAAGTTTAAGTTAAATAATCTTACTATTTAACTAGTACCTAGTTAAAATGCTCTAAACAAGGCTCAGTTGCTATGATGTTCATGAAGTGCTTTGTCAGCAGGAAAGAACCTTCCCATTGTTAGTGAAAACAGCAGCCATGCATTAATTAAATTTTACACTATTAATCTCCTGAAAAAAATTGGTTTTGTGCATTTGCAGTAATTCTGTACAAAAGATCTCTGCCTGTATAGTTGGAATCCTTGTCATGATCATCACTTTTTAAATAAAAAAGGATATTGTATTTTATATATTTTTGTGCAATATAATTATACATCATAGTGAGATCCAGACTGATACAAATGCACATGATCATACTGGGTATATTTCCCTCTGCTCCCCACCCCATACATTTTTTTTGTTAATTTAATAATCAGAGTATGTGATTTGACACTCTTCTTTCCATATAATTAAGATTTATTATCCAACTACAGAAGAAAATTTGGATGACCTAAGTGTTTCTATATTTAAAATTTTGTAATCCCTCTGAGAATTCAAATATATGAGCTTTTTTTTAACAAAAAGAAATGTGAGGCAGAGATCATTTTGATAGCCATCAAAATCTTCTTTACACTTGTCTTCCCGCCATGCCTTTCCTATAGATGTTTCCTCCTTTGAAAACATTTTTACATGTCCAATAGGATAGGATACTGTATGAGAGAAATGAGTCTAATAGAGATATGCATCTCTCCTGCTTTCTGAACCCTTAGTATATCTGCTGTCTCTTACCATTCAGGAGATTTTTCTCTCAGAAGTCAATTTTTAAATCAGATCCTAATCCAATTTTCAGACTATCTTCAATGAAGTCTTTGGTTTAAATCTGTTCCATATTAATGTGAACAAATAAGTAGCTTATCACCAGGCTTCCAAGCAAAGTGGCCAATATGGAGAGCACCGGGGTGGTTCATTCACTTAATTACAAGGTATAGCAAGTGCCTGTGTGCGGTGCTGGGGAGAGGCCCGTGGGCCAGCGAGGCCAGTGCTTTTAGGGCCCTATGAGCATTTTAACACACATCACTAAAACAATCTACAATCTCAGTGTAAAAAAAAGTTCCATCAAATTCCAGTAAGTTTTAACATCTGTGATTGTGCAGCACATCTCTGAGCTATGCCTCACTGAAAATCAGGAGCTTCAGGTAAAGCAAACCACAGTTTTGTGCTCTAAACCTCTTCCAGTATTGAGGGAAACAAATTCGTATCCTGAATTCCATTCTGGGATTTTGGCAGAATACAAGACTGTCTGGCTGAGCAGTTGAGTTTAGTGTATGAGCAGGAATTTCTTAACATGTATCATCTAACTAGAAGCTGCCAAGAAAGCTGCTTTCCTTTTTTTTAATTGCCAAGCTCTCATTGTTCCTCCCTGCTTTTGTGGCTCTCCACTTTCTCCAGCTGTGTCAATTGCAGGACTCCAAGTGCTCTCAAACATCGTGATATTTGGTTTATGATGAACATCGACATGGACTGCCAAGGACTTCCAGAGGATGTCAGGAGCTGACAGAATCAAGAGGGAAGGAGATGCTCTAATTTAAATATTCAGTCTCTCTCCTGTTAATGCTTCTCCAGTAGTGGGAAATTTCTTATTTCAATATTGAAAAGATATTCACAAATTCATCTAATTTTCATATTTGTTCTGTAAAAAACAGGGATAGTTAATTCCACTTGTTTCGTTAATTACCATTTAAAAGCTTCTTTCAAATATCTACTAATTTCCCATATTTTATTATGTATTATTTCATTACTCATAACTTTATTTTTGAAACTGTATAATTCAGATAAAGTTATAATCTATTTTAATTTTATACATTTACATAGAACGTGAGCACAATTCTGTTTTGAAAGGATGACTAGGGCAAAAATCATCAGAAATAGTTGAAAAGGATTTTATAGGCATGGTTGATTTCACAGTTATCTACTAGTTCTCTGTCCCTTCCAATATGTTTCTATTTGAAAATAAAAAATAAATAAAGTGAAAGAACACATATGAAGCTAAGTAGCTTAGTTGGAATGACCTAAAATATAGAATCACATGTTCCCTTGAAAATAATCCATTTGAAATATAATAAATGTTATTTTTCCCTCTTTCAATTTAAGAAGTAAAAACTGAAGGGAAAAGCTTGGATATTATTCCAGTAACCAAGGAAATACATAAACAGTAACAATTTTATATCCAATATACCAAATTAAAAAAACCCAAACTCTATCATGTTGAATCCCATCAGGAGGCAGAAATATTAACTAGGCACATCATCACCACTTAGTGCAGGTGACAATTTGATTAATTGTGATGCCACTGCTTCCCATGCTTTATCCACATCCCGTCTCCCATTTGCAAAGAGCTCAGCTCTGTATTCAAACTCAAGGACATTCTAAGACTCATCCATGGCTGACTTTAGAAGATATTTTTTGGACCAATTTCAATAGCCATGAGGGGAGAGAGAAATCACGCTAGTAATTCTGATAGAAATAACTTGAAATAAAGTATTGTTTCACTGGATATGAAGTTAATTAAGTGAATAAAAAGTTAAAGTAAGAACTTTAAGGTGAGAACTTCCACAAGCAGCCCTCTTGATTGGACTGGGAAATAAAGGCAAGAAGGTGGACTCAATGCCTGCAGGAGGGGCTATTTGGGGATGAATCTCTGAACTCTGAGAAAGGAATATTGCACTGCTGGTGCTGGTAGCTCCAGATGCAAGGAGGCCTCTGTGGGCCTCCAAGGATGTAAGGCCAGCTAGCTGGCATGGATATCTTTGAGATGGCTTCCTGAGGCTGTTTCTGTGAGTGTTGGAAAACTGAAAACCAAATCCAATGGTTCCTATGAGAAGCAACCATAACTGTGAGGATGAAGAGTCACTAACAGGAACATGAAATGGAGAGGAAGAGGAACCCCCAGGAAATGAAGAGAAAATTGCAAGTCTATCTCGCTCCAGTTGTTTTGCAGTATTCCTTCTGAACACGTGAAGTCTACAGGTTCCAAGTCCCACCATGATTGTGCAGAGCACATAAGGTGCTGAAAGAAGTTTAGTAGCTGTCCCAGAAGTGCAATGCAGGACAGGAGTACAGTGCAGAAGATGAGAAGTGTCTTCTGTGGTCCCTCACTCCCTGGACTGAGCACCTGAGCCTCTTGCTCCAAATTAAAAGGACATTATCCTATTAACTTTACCAAGACCAGAGGCTATGGAGTTATGGATTGACCAATCCCCACAACTCATGTGGTTCTCAAAGGCATTTCTGCTTAGGTTGTACTTTATCCTAGTGCTATGGAAACCAGGTCATCCAGACAAAAAAAAAAAAAAAAAAAAAAAAAAAAAAAAAAAAAAAGCCCTGAGCTGTGGCTGAGGACCAAAGAAGGGCCTTTCCCCCTGCCTGATAGCTATTACTCCCCTTGATCATCAATTGATGAGAGCAGAAATGTTAAACTACTAATATGAAAATATTTGATTTAGCCTCAGGCAGTATTTTTTACGTAATTAACTCAGGTACCTAACACCTGATTCTTTTTTACCTTTGGAAAAAATATAATAATCCACTTCTCCTCTTAGGAGGCATAGGGGATACTGTGCATTTCATTTCTGACCAATACCAATTTGCATGCTTAGGTGGCAACTATTACGATTAGAATAACTTGCTTTGTCTTTGGTTTGTATTCAATATCATCCCACAAAGATGCGACTACAGGAGATCTTACTGTGATAAGCCTAGATTGACTTTGTCTTCAGGATACAAGAGAGTCCTTATGAAAATTCTCAGAGGTCCCTGTGGAATTATAAAGTACAGCCAAGTATAGGCTCCCAAAACTGGTCAGTCCCTCTAGGAGACAGAGAAAAAAAGGCAAAACAGAAAGATATGTGGTTAACTCTTCATTAGAATATAAGCTGGATGCTGGGCATGGTGGCGCACGCTTGTAATCCCTGCGCTTGGGAGGCGGAGACAGGAGGATCACCTGGTTCGAAGCCAGCCTTGCTGGCTTAAGAGACCTTGTTTCCAAATAAAAAATATAAAATAGATCTGGGAGTGTAGCCCGGAGGTAGAAGGGCTTCCAGGAACCCCAGTACCACCAAAAAATAAAAGTAAAATAAAATAAAATAGGTCTGGGAGTATAACCCAGAGGTAGAAGGATTTCCAGGAAACCCAGTACCACCAATATATATATATATATATATATATATATATATATATATATACACACACACACACACACACACAAGATGGATATTTTACATAATATTGAATGATAAAGAAAAAATTTAGAGATGGGAAATGATTTGATATAATAGAAAAGTATAAGTTAATTTATGGTAAGGCTACCCAGTGTTACCATTTGATATGAGTGTTCCACAAAGTTTTATGTGTTGAAGACTTGGTTTCTAATGCAGCAATGTTCAGAGATGGGGCTCTGGGAAGAGATTCTCTCTTTCTCTCTCTTTCTCATTTATCTTTCTATCTTTCCTTCCTGACTGCCAAGACCTATGCAACATTTCTCCACACACCCCTCCCTCCACTTTTCCACCATGATGTTCAGCCTCCTCATCTCATGCCCAGAGAAATAGACCCATTCAGCATGTGCTGAAACCTCTGAAACTGTGAAACAAGATAAATCTTTCCTCTTTTAAGATGTTTTCTCAACCTGGCATGGTGGCACATGCCTGTAATCTCAGCATTTGTAAGGCCAAGACATGTGTCCCGTCCCTAAGGCTCCGTCCTGCAGAGCCCTGGGAAAGAAGACACAAATGCCCAGTCTGTTGATAATGCTTCTTCTTTAATGCTTCCCCCTCAATGCGCACAGCAGGCAAATATATATCAGTCTCATAACCCCTCCCTCATCACTCCACCAACCCCAAGCTTCCCACAGGTAGAGCATGCACATTTCTAACCCTCTCATAGGCGGGCTGGTGGTAGCACGAGGCGCTGCATCACTGATCATCCGTAGGGCGCCTGATAGGGCACACTGCGCAGGCTCAGGGCACCGCCAGCCATGTGAGCCTTGTGACTTGGCAACATGCCTAGGCGCCATCTTGAGCCACCGCCCCATCCCGGTCTAGCCGAGTGGGCCCCGACAGACATGTAAATCGTAGTTCGAGGGTAGGCTTAACAACTTAGTGAGACCCTCAACAACAGAGCAAATACTTATTTCAAAATATAAAATAAAAAGCTGGAAGTGTAGCTTGGAGGTAAGATGACCCTGGCTTAGGTATTTTATCACAGTGATGGAAAACTGACTAGTGCACCCCCAAAGACGTATGGAGGCAGGGTTTCAAATCCAACAGATCAAAAATTTCCACCCCTCCTTTTTTTTTTTCGCGCTACATCATGCAACCTACTCTGTCTGGTGTGATGAATGTGGGAGTACAAATTTGTAGGAGATGCCACACACAGTGTGGATACTTGTTTGGGATATTATTACTCCTTGGATCTCATCACATTTTTTAAAGGAAAAACAGCCCAGGCTGATAAAAGTCCTGGGTTATGTGATGACTTAATATTCTATGCATTTTCCTCTTTTATTTTTTAAGTACAAAAAAGAATTAAGAGTAAATGACTTCATGGGTTTTTTAAAGCTGAGAAGTTGCTGAATCCTTAATTTGGAGGAGGTATAATTGCATTCTGTATGCTGGTGTGCACTGTAGTTAGAGTAACACCTGGAACAACAAAAATGTGACTTGCAATGATGCACTCGTTTCAGCTGATTTTTCATGCTGCTCACAGGTGAAGTCTATATTCAATTTGCAAGCCTTCTCTCAACTCTGTGCTGATAAGGAGGCTTGTGATTTAATCTAACAGGGTAAGCAAAAGGTCTTCATGCCACAGATTAGAAATACAGCTTTCTTAAAGGCTTGGGAAATGCAGAGATAACCACCCTGAAATCTCTCTCTCTGCACAAGGTGCCAAGGCATGGCTTCAAGACAGCAGCACACTTTCTGAGGATTTGCAGAGGGATCTCAGCCCAAACCTTTCATCAGGATGGGGGTGGAGGTAGTTTCAGTAGGGCCAGGTGGACATAAGAACTGGCACACTTTTTCAGTGTTTTTAAAAGGAAACCATTAAAAAAGATGTGAGACAAAAATAATAGAGCATAATTTTGGTTTGTAGATTATATTTTGCACATAGTATTCTTGTATCTTTTTCCAAACCTCCATAGATAATAGAAATTGTTACAGTTAGCTTAACTGTAGAAAAGAAAAAATAAAACTGTTCACAAAACAGTGTAAGATAACTGAAGATGCTCAAGGCCAGGGTCCAGGACATTGAGATACATGTGTGAATAGCCAGTCATGATGGTGCATGCCTGTAATCCCAGTACTTTGGAACCTGAGACAGGAGAATCAAAGATTTGAGGTTGGTCTCAACAGCTTAGGGAGGCTCTCAACAATGTACTGAGACCTTGTCTCAAATTTAAAAATAAAATAAAATAGAGTTGAGGGTGTAGTTCACAGATAGAAAACCCCTAGAATTTATCCCTAGTAACATGCACACACACACACACACACACACACACACACACACACACACACACTTATTTATTTTATTTTATTTTATTTTATTTTTGCAGGTCTGGGGATGAAACCCAGGGGCATTTGACCTCCAAGCTACACCTCCTGCCCTATTCTTTATTCTGTATTTTGAAACAGGGTCTCACTAAGTTGTGGAGGGCCTCACTAAGTAGCTGAGGCTATCTGCAAACTGTGATCCTCTGGTCTCAGCCTCCCGAATGCTGGGATTACAAGCATGTGCCACCACGCCGGGCTAAATTATTTATTTTTAAAATAAAAAAATTTATATTGAGCATTTAATTTTTCCTCCAAAATATCTTTGGAAAATAGAGAGGAGAGTACTAACCTCACTTATAGTTGAAAAATATTTGCAGGTTATTAGGCCAAATATACTAAATGACTAAGTTAAACTTGAGTCCAGAACCCATAACCCCACACTTTCCACCTTTATTAAACTTCTAAAGGTATAACACGTATATCAGCACCAAAAATATTATATTAATAGCTACAAGGTATCTATCTAGACCGCATAAGCAAAGCATTATTAAGAGAACTTTTTCTTCTTACTCCTCCTCCTCCTCCTCCTCTTCTTCTTCTTCTTCTTCTTCTTCTCCTTCTCCTTCTCCTTCTCCTTCTCCTTCTCCTTCTCCTTCTCCTTTTTTGGTGGTACTGGGGTTCCTGGAAGCCCTTCTACCTCCAGGCTACACTCCCAGACCTATTTTATATTTTTATTTGGAAACAGGGTCTCTTAAGCCAGCGAGGATGGCTTCGAACGTGCACGATCCTCCTGTCTCCACCTCCCAAGTGTGGGGATTACAAGTGTGCACCACCACGCCCGGCTTAAGAGAACTTCCTATAGAGCCTCATTTAATCTTCATTACAGCTACACACATGGTTGCTTGTTTACAAGGTACACACCCCTCAAGAAAACTAGTTAAATATGGCAGTGTTTAACTAGAATCTGAAAGTGTGTAAAGTGGCTAGCTTGTCCTCATCATAGGAAGGTGATGAGGAATGGAACCTACCAACCAACAAGCCTGGATGTGAGTCATAGTTGTGATACTAAGTATGTAAAAATCTAGTACAATGGCTTAATCAGCATGAACTTTCCTTTCTCCAATTTTATAGAGGAAATTATTTTGGGGTGCTTTATTTTATACATACTTAATGTATTAGTCAGTATATTTTAGAGAGACAGAGATACTAGGATATAAAGAACAATATATATATATATATATATATATATATATATATATGAATTTCTTAGAGGAATCGGCTCACTCAGTTATGTAAGCTGAGGAGTCTCAACAGGCAGTCTGCAAGCTAGAGACCTAGGGATCAAGCAGTGTGATTCATTCCAAATTTAAGGGTCTTAGAATCAGTAAACATAATGGTATAACTTTCAGTCCAAGATAAAGACCCTCAGAACTGGAGGATGGTATGTAAAGAGGATGCCGGTCCAAATGCTGGCAAGTCTGGAGTTTTGATGTTCAAAGCAAATAAAAAAAAAAAAAGTCTAGCCTAACTCTTGGATGAGAGATCACTTTGCTTTTTGTATTTGTTGTCTTCTAGGTACTGGTTGACTGGATGTTGCCTGCCTCACAATGTGGGGTCTTCCCCACCTAATCCTTTCAACCCATATAAAACCCTTTTCTCAAATTGCCCTCATAAAGCCGGGTGTGGTGGTGCACCCCTGTACTTCTAGTACTTGGAAAGTTGAAATATTGAAATATTTTCCTGGAACCAGATTGTCAGGACCAATGTGGTCTATATACACAATGGAATCTTACTCAGCCATAAAGAAAAACTAAACTGTATCATTTGCAGGAAAATAGATGAAACTAGAGAATATTATGCTAAATGAGATCAGTCAGTTTCCAAAAGGCAAGGGTCAAGTGTTTTTTATCATATATGTGGAAGCTAGAGAAACACAAAGGACTTTAGATAATTAAAGAGAAACACTAGTAGAATAGTGAGAGGGAATAGGAGGAGGAATGAGGGGAGGAAAAAGGAAGAACAGATGCAAGAATAGCTCATATTCATGATATGCCCATCTATGAAGTATCTCTAGCAATCTGTTCTGTCAACTGTCAATCTGTCAACTGTCAATCTGTCAACTCTGTTCCTTGTATATTCAGCTTGTACACCTCTTTTTGTCAATGCCTTGATCAAAATCTACCGAGTATATGTGGTAGGACATACCTGTAATTCCAGTACTTGGAAGGCTAAGACAGGTGAATAACAGCTTCAAAGCCAGCCTCAGCAATTTGCAGGACACTATTTCAAAATAAAAAATAAAATAGGGCTGAGATGTAGCTCAGAGGTAGAAAGTCTGTGCATTCAATCCCCACTACCCCTCAAAAAATTCAAGTCAAAATATTTGTAACACAATTTGTTTTGTAACATCTTGGAATTATGAGTTATTTAGAAATGTGTTGCTTAATTTCCTAATACTTGAAGAAATTTACACATTCTTATTTATTGCTAACTTAATTTTTTATGTCAATCATGTGTGTGTGTGTGTGTGTGTGTGTGTGTGTGTGTGTGTGTGTGTGTTGCTGGGATTGAACCTAGGAGCATTCTGCCTCTGAGCTACAGCCATAGATCAACTTTATTACTTTTTTAAATTTGGAAACAGGGTCTAACTAAGCTGCTGAGGGCCTCGTTAAATTTCTGAGACTAACTTCAAACTGTGATACTCCTGTCTCAGTCTCTGAAGTACTGGGATTACAGGGGTGCACTACTACACGCAGTTTATTTCACTTCCTTTAAGTTTATTGACACTATTTTAAATCATAAACTATAGTCTATATGGGCAATGTTCTGTGCACAATTTTATAAATTTATGCCATTTTATAAATTATCTATTTACATTTATGTTAAGGATTGGGAGAATATGGTTTGAGGAAACTGTTCCCTGGGAACCTCTGTGAGGGTCCCGGACACACTTTCCCCCAAACCATAACAAAAGCCAAAACGAACCCAAACTGAAGGGTTCAAGAATCGCCCACCAACCCAAATATCGAAGGACTCACAAGAGATGTAAAATGCAAGCGAGGTTTATTGTGCTGCAGCTCTGTCCCAGCTAGCCAGGGGTTGAATTTCGACCCAGGGCTAACTTCACAGTCTGGATTTATAGCCCCAGGAGGGAGTGGTTACAACATCAGAGCCCGCCACAAGTCTGAGCCGGCCAACCTTAGAATACAACCAATCAGATAAAAGGACAAACAAGTACAACCAATAATTTTAAAACATGCATCCACACACGTCAGAGCCTGCTAAAGACTGCTTATCTCCCTTATGGTATGTGTTCGTTCCCTAGGGCTGCCTTTCCCACCCACCTTGGCTGGGTCAGGCTTATATCTGCGCTGAGGACTCTGCCTGTAAAGCAGATTAGCATGGCCTTGTTTGCTGATCTGGCTCAGAGATATGGGGATGGGGCCCATTTTCAAAGACCTTGGCCGGCAAACTGGAGATTAGAGGCTATGACCTGGTGGGTCCCCTGCCCTGGTCCTTGAATCCTGCAACCTGGGCAGCTGGGCTTATGGATCTTCATTCTGTTTCTAATCCCACCTTACTTCTATATCTTAACTCTATATTCTAATATCTTATTTCTAATCCTAATATAGGAGAAGACTTCTCTAGTTAACTTCTCATGCTGGGGGGGTGGGGGGAGCGCTTCTTCCAGCCTGCTTTCCAGCACCCCTACACCATCAGAAACAAGTTCAAGAGTGGGTTTGGTGGCACATGCTTGTAATTCCAGCATTTGGGAGGCTGAGACCATAGGATCTTGGTTCGCGGACAGCCTCAGCTACTTAGTGAGGGCCTCTGCAACTTAGTGAGACCCTGTTTCAAATTAAAGAATAAAAAAATAGGGCAGGGGGTATAGCTCGGAGGTCGAGTCCTCAGTCCTGCAAAAAAAAAAAAAAAAAAGAAAGAAAACAAGTTCAAGATAAAGTAAAAAAATTTTGGAGAAAAACCACTGATTTACACATATAAATAAATACTATAAAACAAGGGAGAGAGAAGACTTTGTAAAAACCTTACATTAGAATAAATCTGAGGTACAGAACACTTCTTCAAGTTTATCTGAAGGACTGAAGGTTTTGGTCCTCTCCACATAAACAATTTATGGTAAATTTATGAACAAATTCAATCCCTATCATAATAACATATATTAGGTTATAAGAAATATACACAGCCTCTAAATTACTAAATGATATCTACATCATCTTGATAACATACCCTAAGCTTCCTTCTTGAGGTCTTATATTTTTTTTAAAAAAATCATGTTATTTCTGTTCAACATGCTGTTTAGATGATATGTGCATTTGAAAATGCTACAACAGCTGTGAAACTCTAAACAAATGCAACAGATTCTTATGTGCTATGGGCGGAAACCATGTGATACACACTATTCTATCTTCTAAGCCTAATAGGCACAAACCATTATTTAACATGACACTTCTTTCTTGCTGAGCTAGATATAGCCTAAGAATCTTTTCTGCAGATGACTTCAGGAAGCCATCGCCAGTAGTTTAGTAGTTTAGAATAAGGAAAATTTCTCATTCCTGAAATACTGTGCAGGCAAGGCCTTTAGAGCCTTTTCTTCATGCATACTTTCATTCTTTTATTCAGTGGTCTTCAAGAGGAATAAAAGGGCAAGAGTGTCTGTTTTCTCTCTCCAAAACCAAACAGATTCCCTGTGCAAGAGAATACAGTGATACAGCACCCAACTGAAAATAAACTAAGTTCTGGATAGAAATTCACAGTACTGATTAGAGGCTAAAGTATTTCCAAAGTCCAAAAATAATCTTTCTAGCTATTTCATCTGTGGATGCCAACCATGGATGTACCTGCCTAGGCACAAGTGGACTCTGTAGTCTATTATCACATAGGATTATCCAGTTTACAATCAAATCAAGAGCAAAATATATGTGAATTCAGGGCACCTCCAACACAAAGAGAGAAATGTTCTATTGATGGAGATCACAGAGATGAGCATATGTAGGTAGCTCTTCCTGATGGAAAGCCAGAGACATAAAAGGAAGTTGGAGGGGAAGGGGTGACCAAATATAAGACGTGATGAAAGCCCAGATTTTTCTACAAAACCAGCACAGTCTTTA
Organism: Muscardinus avellanarius; assembly: GCF_963383645.1. Classification (NCBI taxonomy): domain Eukaryota; kingdom Metazoa; phylum Chordata; class Mammalia; order Rodentia; family Gliridae; genus Muscardinus; species Muscardinus avellanarius. The sequence goes on along the minus strand of NC_137786.1, from coordinate 196,635,015 downwards.
ATTCAAGAATAATTTTGGACTTACGTTTCTGTACCTTACTACTCCTCTCTCTTATTTTATTAGGATGCTATTTTTTATTTGGAAAAAAAGGCAAAAGCAGACAATAACTTCTATTTTGTCATGGAAATGACAAATTGATATGAATCCCAGAGTACTTCTTCAATGTTGTGAGGGAAAAAACAATTATGCATTATTCCAAAATAACTGCAGCAGCTAAAAATCGAGGAAAGAATACCCAAATGACTGTGCAAAATAAACGAGGAGAATGGTGAACTTTTTAATATGGAGTTTTCAGCCTGGGCTCCAGTTATAAATATCAGCAAATGTTCTACCGTGCTTCGTTGCTTTCCTCTAGTGCAATTTGTTTGGTGCTTTGAGATATGAGACAGCCATATATTTTACTCTCACTGCTAGTGGCCAATTTGCAAGAAAGCAAGTAATATAAAAATGGCTATTTACTCTGTTACAAGTGGTACAGTCCATTATTACTCTCCACTGATGTCGTTACAAGGATAGCGAATCAATAATCAGTCCTCATTCCCTTGCTGGGAAAACCATCTGCTTCCATTATTGTAAACCATACTCAGTTTGGATGCAACCTTCACTACCATGCCAGCAGCTCATTCACTTGACAAGACCACAAACATCTCTGCAGGAAAATGATTCCTTAATTACCTTTCTTGAAAATGTAAATGGTTAAATGCTAGGGAGTTTCTTTATAATGGGAGAAACTAAAATTACAAGATGCTGTAAACGTTTCAACAAAATGAAAGACTTTGTTTAAATTTTCAAATTGCAGAGTCCATCTTGCACAGCTTCTTCTAAATTAAGATCACTCAGCTAAATACTAGCTCTATTTAGGAAGCCTTGGTCAGACATCTCATCAATGTCCATGGGACACTGCTTCCAGAGCAACCACTGAGATCAAATATGAAATCCTGACAACAGAAAAAAGAATCCTTTCAAGGTTGAACCCAGGAGCATTTTACCTCTGAATGACACACTTGGCCTTTTTACAGTAGTTGTTTTGAGACCGGATGTTGCTAGGTTGCTGTGGGTCTCACTATGTTGCTGAGGCTGCCCTCAAATCTATGATTCTCCAGGTTCATTCTCACAAGAAATGGGATTACAGGCCTGTACAACAGCACTCAGATCTAATGTTTATTTATGTTTTATTTTAGCATCTTCAAGATTTCTACTTGCCTCAAGTTGCCTCAAGTATGTCCCCTTCATGTAGGCAACACACAAAAAGCTGGTAGAGGCAGAGAGGTGAGCCAACCTTAGTTTTTTCTCCTTAACTTCTACACTCTCTTTCAGGTTCCCTTTTTGGCCCACAGGGTCTCTCAGCTCACTCCTGTTCCCCATCAATGGGCAAGGAAAGAAATGGCTGCTGTTTTGTTTGTGGGGACTGTGTGTGGATGCAGAGCAGAACAACCATATACAGGATCTCTTTACCATCTTTTGCAGTCATTGTTGCTCTACTGATTTCACAGTATCTTTTCATAGTGACATTGGTAAAGTTCCTGGCAGCTGTAGCTCTTGATAAAACTGGGAAGGCACAAAGACTCTTGATAGTGAGATTCAGGAGCTATCTTTAAGATATAAAAACAAATCAGACACCAATACTCAGGAGGGATAGGCAGGAGGATCAGAGGTTTGATGCCAGCCTCCACCATCTAGTGAGATCTTCAGCAACTTAGTAAGATCTTGTTTTAAAATAAAAATAAAGCCGGGCATGGTGGGGCACGCTTGTAATCCCAGCATTTGGGAGGTTGAGACCTGGAGGATCGTGGTTTGCAGTCAGCCTCAGCTACTTAGTAAGGACCTCTGCAACTCAGTGAGACCCTGTTTCAAAATAAAGAATAAAAAAAATGGGCAGGGGGTATAGCTTGGAGGTCAAATGCCTCTGGGTTCCATCCCCAGATCTGCAAAAAAAAAATAAATAAATAATAAATAAATAAATAAATAAATAATAAAAATAAAATAGGGTTGGAAATATAGCTCAGAGGTAGAATACTCCCTCCTACTAAAAATACTATAGCCAGAAGTTGCTCTTGATACAACTTCTCTCTACTCCCAGTTCATGAAATCTATTGAAATCTATTACTGGTTTTATAGAAGAGGAAAGGTAAAAAATAGTTTTTTTTCTTTTCTTTTGTGTTGTTGTACTGGGGATTGAACCCATGTACTTTTGAAGTTTACCTCCAGGCCTATTTTACTTTTTATTTGGAAACAGGATCTTACTAAGTTGCTGAGGGTCTCAAATTGCTGAGGAGGGCCTTGATCCTCTTGTCTCAGCCTTCCATGTACTAGGATTTTAGGGGTGTACCACCATGCCTGGATAAAAATTAAGTTTTTATTTTCATATATCCTTTATAGAATGTCCTATTTTATAGCTGGCTCAAAGATTTTAATTTTGAAAGTCAAGGTATTAGGAGATTTATTCACTTTTCAATACTGATAATACTGAAGCAGTAGGTGTCCTCTTATCTTATTGCATAAAAGGGTAAGAGAGGCACTGGAGAGATAGGGAGGTAAAGAGCAAGATATTTAATACTTAGATTCCTGCCTTAGACAGAATGAAGGGTTAATTGGTCATTTCTATGTGACATTTCAGAAAAATGTATAGTGCTATTTTACAGTGTTTATTATACTCAACCAGAACGAAATAATTGTTCTTTCAACTTTTTCCTTTATCTGATTGTAACTATTCCAAGGGCACGGATGCATCTCTTCTCTTATTTTTTAAAGAAAATGATTTTTATTTAAAATGAAATGTATATACTTAGATCCTAATATAAAAACTATGTTTGAATGATTATATAATTAATCCTTCTATACTGCTACTCAATCATAGCTAAAATAATGCAAGCACATCAGAGGCCTGATGTCATCTTGTGTCCCCATTTTTTTTATTGTTGCATTGTAATCATTTATCACATTGGAATACAAGACTTGAGAAGATATACAGGCACACATCATCCAATCAGCCCTCATCCAGCCCCCATCCCATTCCCTCCCCCTCCCTCGATCCCATGCTTGTTTGGTGATTAACTTTGATACATTTGTTTATGTACCTCCTGCGTTTTAAAGAGGCTCCATTCTCCCCTATTTCATACCCTCTGACTGGTCACCTTAGTTGCTTCACTATAGGGCCCTTTCTATAGCTCAACCACTTCCTGTTGCCCCTTTCCTCCTAGTTATTGCTGATTAGGGGAAGCATCTGGTTTTAATTTTCTGTGATATTTCTCTGTGCATGCCATGTTGCAAATACCGATCCCATTCTTGAAGGCCCCAGTTGTGGCCGGGCTACCCGGTGGACTGATCCAGACCTCGCTGGCTTAAGGAGCGAGTGGCCTTGCCTCATGGGAGGCCCCGATTCTGGTCTCGCTGGCCCCAACATTGGCCTAACCCCTCAGCTGGCTCCGATCCTGGCCTCGGAGGCCCCAGCACCGGCCTTGTCTCACGAGCCTCCGATGCCGGCCTCGCTAGCTCCAGCACCGGCCTAACCCCTCGGCAGGCTCCGATCCCAGCCTCGGAGGCCTCAGTAGCAACCTTGCCTCACAGCAGGCTCCGATGATGACCCCGCTGGCCCCAGCACCGGTCAAATCCCTTGGCAGGCTCCAATCCGGCCTCGGAGGCCTCAGTAGCGGCCTTACCTCACGGAAGGCTCCAATGCTGGCTGCTGGCCCTGGCACCAGCCTAACCCCTCAGCAGGCTCCAATCCCAGCCTTGGAGGCCCCAGCACTGGCCTTGCCTCATGGTGAGCTCCGATCCCGGCCTTGGAGGCCCCAGTAGTGGCCTTGCCTCATGGCAGGTTCCGATGTTGGCCATTGGCCCCGGCACTGGCCTAACCCCTCGGCAGGCTCCGGTCGCTGCCTCGAAGGCCCCAGCACCAGTCTTGCCTCATGGCAGGCTCCGATCCCAGTCCTGCTGGCCCCGGCACCGGCCTAACCTCTCGGCAGGCTCCAATCCCAGCCTCGGAGGCCTCAGTAGTGACCTTGCCTCACAGCAGGCTCCGATGACGACCTCGCTGGCCCCAGCACCAGTCTCATCCCTCGGCAGACTCCAATCCGGCCTCAGAGGCCTCAGTAGCGGCCTTGCCTCACGGAAGGCTCCAATGCTGGCCACTGGCCCCGGCACCGGCCTAACCCCTCGGCAGGCTCCGATCCCGGCCTTGGAGGCCCCAGCACTGGCCTTGCCTCATGGTGAGCTCCGATCCCGGCCTTGCTGGCCCCGGCACTGGCATAACCCCTCGACAGGCTCCGATCCTAGCCTTGAAGGCCCCAGCACTGGATTTGCCTCACGGCAGGCTCCGATCCCGGCCTCACTGTCCCCAGCATTGACCTAACCCCTCGGCAGTCTGCGATCTCGGCCTTGGAGGCCCCAGTAGTGGCCTTGCCTCACAGCAGGTTCCGATGTTGGCCATTGGCCCCGGCACCGGCCTAACCATTCGGCAGGCTCCGGTCGCTGCCTCGAAGGCCCCAGCACCAGCCTTGCCTCACGGCAGGCTCCAATCATGGTCCTGCTGGCCCCGGCACTGGCCTAACCCCTCGGCAAGCTCCGATCCTGGCCTTGAAGGCCCTAGCACCAGCCTTGCCTCATGGCAGGCTCCGATCCCAGCCTCACTAGCCCCAGCATCGGCCTAACCCCTCAGCAGGCTCCAATCCCGGCCTCGGAGGCTCCATCACCAGCCTTGCCTCATGGCAGGCTCTAATTCCAGCTTTGCTGTGTCCGTCACTGGCCTCATCTCTCAGCAGGCTCCAATATGAGAACCCTCTTCACCCAACCAATTGTCCCACATTCTTGAGGGTGCGTGGTGGTAGCACTCTGCCTCTGGGGTTATTATTTCAAAGGTTCCAGGTGTAATGCATCAGATCTCTGCTTCCCCTGAGTACTTGCCACTGCCATTGCCACTGCCTTCACCATTTCAAATCTTTCCCAAGCTCTTTTTCCACTCTGAATGTTGTCCAGTGTTCCTAAGCATGCATGATGGTAACATTCGACATTTGGTATAATTTCTCCAAAAAAAAAAGTTTGGTAGGATTCGATTTATGCTTCTCCTGAATACAAGTCTCCACCACCATCACGGAGACCGCTTTCAACACTGCCTTTCTCCTTGGTTTCCGCTAAACTCTCTCCTTACAGGTGATGTCCAATATAATTAACAATATAGAGAAACAGCAGTCCTCCTTCACGGGGAATTTTTCCATAAGTTCCAGTGCATTTGGATAAGTTTTGTCTGCATCTCCAGTATCCTGACATCTGCCACAGCCTTCTTAACCCCTCTCCAATATTTTTCTTTTTTTTTCTTTTCCTTTTTTTTTTTCAATAAGAGAAGACAGTATGTGTGGTTTGAGGAGGTAGTGGGATCAGGCACCCAGTAGCATTGTGACCCGGCCCGGTTTTCTCATGGGTCCATCGTGCACTACTCTGCCTGGGGCCCAGAGTCCTGCGACCTGGGCCGACTGTTCTGGGGTCCAGCATGCCCCACCCGACCCCTGCCCTGGACCCAGGGTCTTACTGGACCTGGTTTCTCCAGGGGTCTGGCATGCTCTGCGCAGTTTGGCCTGGGGCCCAGAGTCCCGCAACCCGGGCCCCAGCTGTTCCAGGGTTCCAGCACGCCCTGCTCCACCCCTGCCTGGAACCCAGGGTCTTACTGGGCCCGGTTTTTCCAGGGGTCTGGCGTGCTCCGCGTGGTCTGGCCCGGGGCCCAGAGTCCCGCAACCCGGGCCCTGGCTGGCGTGCCCCGCGCGACCCCTGTCCAGGACCCATGGTCTTACTAGGCCCGGTTTCTCCAGGGGTCTGGCCTGCTACGCGTGGTCCAGCCCGGGGCCCAGAGTCCCGCGACCCGGCCCCGGCTGGCGTGCCTCGCTCCCTTGTGTCCCCGTTTTGAACAGAAACTCCTCCCTTAGCTGGGGGCAGTGGCGCTTGCCTCTAATCTTGGTACTTGAGAGTCTCAGACATGAGTATCACTGTGTGAGGGCAGACTCAGCAATTTAGGCAGACTCTTAGCAACCTAGCAAGAACTTGTTTCAAAAAATAAAATAAAATAAAATAAAATAGGGTGTGTTGTAGCTCAGAAGTAGAATACTATGGTACCAACACAGACACACACACACATGCATATACACACAAACACACACTTGATTTTAATATATTTTTTATTTAAATACACAATAATTTTAGTTTTGCAGATATTGAGCTTTATATGTATGAATTATTCTGTATGTTTTATTTTGTCTTTCCTCTTCTTACAAAAATCTGTTTTCAAGATGAACTATGCTTTCCACTGGGCATTCCTCATTCATTGATGCTGAGATATGGAGTCTCACTTTATATTAGCATATCATGTTTTTTAATCCACTCCAGTCATGTTGGAATAGTGCTACTTTTCCAGTTCAAGGGTATTTTGAGCAATGCTACCTTGCACAATCCTATACAGATTTCCCTGGTGCAAATAAGCACATGTTTCTCTAGAACAAATATCTAATACTGAATTCCCTGAGTCATAGAATACACAGATCATCAACACTGCAAGATAATTCCAAGTAGATTTTTATGAAACTGTAAAAATTTAGACTCCCAACAACAGCAAATGATTGCTTCTATAACCCCAAACATTTTTTACTATTTGTCAGATTTTTAAGTTTTTGTCAATTCCTTTAGCTTCAATTTGCAATTTTCTGATTACTAAGGAAGCCGAGTACCCTTTTATAAGTTTATTGTCCACTGAATTTAATTTCTATTTGAATTTATTTCTGTTCATTTTTCTTAATGAAATATAAAATACTAATTACCCATATTAGAAATTTTACTTGCCTTTTCAAAGTGTTATTTTGTCTTATGATGAAGTAATTTTAATTATAATATGGCCAAGTATATTCATTTTCCTTTCTATAGTTAATGCTTTTTATAGTTTGTCTTCCAGGATTATGAAGATATTCTCATATCCTTACATTTTCTTTTTAAAATCAGTTTCTACGTGAAATCAATTTTTGTGTGAGGTAGTTGATCAATTTCACATTTTTCAAACAAATAACAGCTGCTTCAGTGCTATGTATTGAAAAGCCACTTCTATGCAATACCACCTTTGTAATTATTTTTCATGAGTATGTAGTCACCTAGCTTCTTCCTGCCCATTTACTTTCTATTCACCTTTTGATAAAAGAAGATAGGTTCATGAAAAGCTCAGTTCCTTGGTTTCTGTCTTGCATTTTCACATTGGTTTCCCTTCAGAGAGTCTACATTTCACCCTGATCTTCCATACATTAAGTTTCACACAGGCATGGTGGCAAACACCTATAATCTCAGAATTTAGGAGGATGAGACAAGGAGGATTGTAAGTTCAAGGCCAGCCTCAGCAATTTAACAAACCTCTCATCAACTTAGATCATGTTTTCTGAGATTATTCAGTCACAAAAAGTAAGGAATAGAATGCTCTCCCTAATATGCAGAAGCTGGAAGAAATAAGGTCATAGAGAAACATTAGATGAGAAAGGAGAAACCATAGATGAGCAAATAAGGCAACCTAACTGAGGGGAATGGGAGGGAGAGAGGAAAAATCCATAATGTACATGATGTATATTCATAAACATCAAATTCTATCAGTAAGCCAAACATGGGAATTGGGGAACAGCTAAATAAGTGATGTGTGCATGTATGCCTCTATCATCTTGTACTCCATTAAGATGTATGACTACTGCCAGGCATGGTGGTACACACTTGTAATCCCAGCATTTGGGAGGTAGAGACCTGATTGTGGTTCCCTGATTGCCTCTGCTACTTAGTGAGGCCTTTCAAACCTTAGTGATACCTTGTTTCAAAAAAATAAGAAAGCTAAGAAATGGGGATGGGGGTGTAGTTCAGAGGTAGAATGTACCTGGCTTCCATCCTCAGTATAAAAAAAAAAGATGTATGACTACAATACAACAATAAAAAAAGACAGTGTTTCAAAATAGAAAACAGAAATGATTGAAATGTAGCTCACAATGTTCCTAGATTGAATCTCCAGTACCAAAAAAATAAAAAAAAACAATCATCACAGGGGCAGTCTCCATATCTGTAGAAGGAAAACAGTTATTGTCCAATGCAAGGTAGGTAAATCTATTTATTTGTTTACATTTTTGTGGTATTGGGGTTGGAACTCAGAGGAAATCTATCACTGAGATACATCCCCAAGTAAATCATTTAATTGTGGGGATCAAGGAAGGCCACTGTTGATGGAAACTCAAGTCACATTCTCTGGAAAATCTGTATGACCTAATATTTTAAAAACTTCCAAGCCGCGTGTGGTGGAGTACATTTGTAATCCTTGCATTCAGGAGGCTGAAACCGGAGGATCGCGGTTCGTGGACAGCCTCAGCTACTTAGTGAGGCCCTCTGCAACTCAGTGAGACCCTTTTTCAAAATAAAGAATAAAAAATTGGGTAGGGGGAGCCGGGCATGGTGGCACATGCTTATAATCCCCGTGCTTGGGAGGCAGAGACAGGAGGATCGCACAGGTTTGAAGCCAGCCACGCGCGCTGGCTTAGGAGACCCTGTTTCAAAAAAAAAAAAAAAAAGTAAAAATAGGTCTAGGAATGTAGCCCGGAGGTAGAAGGGCTTCCAGGAACCCCAGTACCATCAAAAAAATTTTAAAAAATTGGGTAGGGGGTGTAGCTCAGAGGTCAAATGCCCCTGGGTTCCATCCCCAAACCTGCAAAAACAAAACAAAATAACTTCCACTTCCATCTGCTTGGTTATCACTAAATGATGCTTCAACTTAGCAGGTTTATTCATTTAGTAGCAACATCTATTATATAGTTTCACTGATAGACATTATCAGTACTAAGGTATCTTACTATCTTTTTAAGCGAACTTTCAAAATGATAGAAACTATGAAGCTAGGCTTGCTGACACAAACTTGTAATCTCAGAACTTTGGAGTCTGAGACAGGAAGATCGCAGGTTCATGGCCAGCCCCCAGCTACTTAGTGAGGCCCTCACCAATTTATTCAGACTCTGTTTCAACTTAAAGGACAAAAGAATTAAAAAGAAACTATGAGTTTTAATAAAAATAAAATCAGACTGAGAAAGTCAAAAGAAAAACAGAAAATAGGTTGCTGTTTGAAAAATTCATCCAATTTACTATGTAAGCTTTCCTTTCTCCCATTACTCAATTATTTTGAATGTCCTCAAGCTATCTAGACAATCAAAAGGAAGTGTAGAGATGCAGCAATTGCACAGCAAATTTTGAATGAGAGGGAACAAGATGCTACATTCATAATGTATACAGGATTTGCTAGAACAAATTGATGCTCAGGTTTGAGCTGTAAGATGTCCTTGAAAATAGCCCATATTCTTAAGTAAGTGTGATGTCCTTCATAGAATCGTCAGCTCAAATGGATTAGAGAAGACCTTAGTGAACTCAGAGGCATTAAAGACATGCTGATCTATAATAGTTTTAATCATAGATTGAACACAACTAGAATTGAAAGATCCTGCCAGTAAAACAGGAAAGAACAGGATCAGGTCATGGTCCAGGGTAATGGGATGCTAATGAGGAAATATGGGACGAGGGCTACCTCATGCAGATTTTTTAAATTGGCATATTTCAGGACAGCAGTACCACCAGTGATGATCAAAAGTGTAAAGGTGACCAAATATTACATTTTTCCAGGGTGAGGGGAGAGAAGGGTTTCCCTCTATTAAGTCTTATCTTTGGCATCATAAGAATTCTTAAACACTGTAGAAACTTGAAGAAATAGCAACTTCTGTGTCTGAACATTTTAGCAAATTCTCAATCTTCCAATAGCCGGTGCTTCTGAATCTCACTAATGTGCCATATTTTTCTTATCAAATATGTGCTTACCTGAAATGTCACATGGGTTTGATATAAAATGCCCCATAAAAAGCTCATTTATTAATATTCAGGGTTGATACAGTGGATTCATGAAAGTTGTAATCTCAGCAGTGGATAAATCCATTTGAAAGAATTTACTTGGGTGGTACAGAGTAGGCCATATGGTGTGAGCAGAGGAGGTAGATCCCTGGGGGGTGACCTTGGAGATTATATGATTCCTCCTCTCTTGCGTGCTCTCTCTCTCTCTCTCTCTCTCTCTCTCTCTCTCTCTCTCTCTCTCTCTCTCTCCCTCTCCCTCTCCCTCTATCCTGTACCATCCATGGTGTGAGCATAGGTCACACTCCTCTCTCCACTGCCTGCTGCCTTTACCTGAAATCTGCAATCCCTCACCTCACATGAACTGAGTGTGAAACATTAGAAAAATAAATAAATCTTCTTTCCTCTAAGTTATGTGGTCAATATTTCAAATCATAGCTGCAAGAATGCTGACTAGAGGAGGCTGCTAATACAAAATACCGAAATTGAATGGTTTGTAAACAGTGGAAATTTTTTTTTTCACTGTTCTGGTATCAGGGGAGTCCAAGGTCAAGGCATTGGCAGATCCTGTGTCAGATGAAGATCCATTTCTTGACTCATAGACTGTGTTTTTTGCTGAATCTTCTCACCCTAATAGGGGCAGTTGAGTTATTTTGGGAAAAATCTACAAGTACATTAATCAATTCACAAGGGCTTTACTCATTTTTTTTTTTGGTACTGGGGTTCCTGGAAACCCTTCTGCCTCTGGGCTACACTCCCAGACCTATTTTTATACTTTTTTATTTGGAAAAAGGGTCTCTTAAGCCAGTGCAGCTGGCTTCGAACCTGCGAAATCCTCCTGTCTCTGCCTCCCAAGCATGCCACCACGCCCAGCACAAGGGCTTTACTTTTGAAGTATTGAACTCCCCAAATCTCTTCATCCTAATACCTTGAATTTAGAATTTTAACAAATAAATTTTAAAATTTTGGGGAAACTTATCCAGACCACAACAGATGCTTGCTCTCTCTTTCTCTTTCTCTTTCTCTTTCTCTTCTCTCTCTCTCTCTCTCTCTCTCTCTCTCTCTCTCTCTCTCTCTCTCTCTCTCTCTCTCTCTCAGACTGAGCTCAGGAACATTCTACTTCTGAGCTATACACCCTCCAGTCTATTTGGAGACATGGTCTCTCTAAGTTGCCAAGAGCCTTCCTAACCCCCGAGGACTTCAGGCCTGTGATTCTCCTGTCTCAACCCCCCAAGTAATGAAATTACAGGTGTGTGTCACAATGATTAGTTCCTTTATCTCTAACTTACATTAATGCCACATGTTCACGCTGCATCCTAAAAGAAAGGTGATCCTGTATCTTTTGAGAGTGTATAGTATCCTTTCACTAGTCACATCTCCAAAAGTAGATTATTAACTTTTGCCACTCATGGCCAATATATATTGTTTGATTATAGGTCAAAGAATAGAAAAATGGGCTTCTGGAGAGAACTGGCCAATGAACCATTTGTGGAACTAGTCTTCTCCTGTCTCATTGTCCTATTCCTTTCCAATTTTTTTCTCTTTTTACTGCAGTTTTCAAGCACACTTTTCTTCTGACTTCTGGGCAGTGTATTAAGTAAACAGAAAATAGTAGAACATTAGCTAGTAAGAGGCTTTGAGAAACTCTTGCCTTTGCCTTGAGCAATGTACTATTTACCTTGTAGTGGTTGTTTCCCCTGAGACTTCAGTTCTCATCAAATTACTTGTTCTTATGGTCCTTATTCCAACAGCTCCCATCTTGATTTTACTTTGTGCCTGATTGGTTCAAGTCCTTTGGTAACACTACCTTCTTGATACCCCTCTCAAGGCTTTTAGCTGTAGCTAATCTATAGTTTGATTCTCTATTTAGCTTCAGTACTCTCTCAACACATGTATAACTAATTACCTGTATTAAATTCTCTCTGCATGAAATATCTAAAGTTGTTTCTGTTTTTCTCAGTTGACCCAAACTGAATCATTTAGGGATCAGAAGAAAAAAACAACATTGAGGTTAAGTAACTTAGTGAAAAAATAATTCAGATGAATGGAGAAACATAATTTTAAAATTTCTAGTGTGGAAAAGGGAAAAACTAGTTGGCCAGTTGGAGGTTAAATCTTGTAGTAGATTCAAATCCAAATGTTCTTAGGAACATTGGAAAGTTACTTTGTCTTTCCATGCTTCAGTTTCCTTCATTAGAGAAATGCTGTTAATAGTAATACCATTCCTGCCAGGATGTAGCTCAGTGGCAAAGCGCCTTCTTGCAGGTGTGGCACTCTGGGCTTGACCCCCAGTTCCAAAAAGACAAAAAAAAAAAAAAAAAAGAACCATTTAAAAAGTAATACCATTATCAAAAATGCCTAGTTTATAGTAAGTCATTTGTATTTGTCAGTTATAATAAGGCCTCTAATTTCTTACTTAGTCACACTTGGAATTTTTTGGGTGAGTTTGGGTTATTTAATCTATAAATAGACATAAAAGTTTTTATAAAGAGGCTCCTCTAAAGGGGTGGATGGAGTAATGGATCAGTAAATGAAGTAATGTGAGAACAAACACAAAAATGCAAAGAAGAATATATGACTTAGTAGTTGACTTTGATATAATGCACCAATAAAATATCTTAAAAAAAGAATATAGGAACCAGTGAATGCTTAAAATTGACACATTAAAGTATGAATAAATGAATGTCTTCTCTAACCACAGAAACAATTTTGGGAGGGCAATTGTTTCACTCTTATCCTCAGAGGAAAACACTGAGAAGAGACACCATGCCTCCAATCTATTCACACTTTTAACAAGTACATACATTTTTGTTTCACTTTTTCTCTAGTTCTTCCTCTCACTCAGATACAATCTCTACCTCAGCAAAACCATTCTATTAAAACCTTTATAGCCCTATAAATAAAAATAGCAAGGATTTAAAGACTGCAGCCCAAATAGGAAGAACATACTGGGAAGGACCATAAACAGAAATGTTGATAAATATTTGCTCTGACTTCCAGATTTCTTTTAGCTCTGAGAACCTATGTAAGGGCTTTGTGGATGTTAGACAGGCATTGTACCTCTGAGCTGTACTCAGAACCCCGGAATCCTAGAGTTTCTAAGACCTCTATGTCAATGCTAATGGGCTAAGAAGTTTTCATTGCATTGGGACTGTACTTGAAAAGACAACACTGACTTTTCAGTATATTTTTCTATTTTAACTCCCTAATAGGCATATAAAACATTGTGTCTGTTATCTAATAGTTCCATATCTTGAAATAAAATTAGTTAAACTTCACCTCTCCCTCTCCTTCAAATTGTTCACCATTGTCTTTACCCTCCACTTTGCACTTAGTATATTAAGTATGAAACTGCCTGCCAATGCCACCCTGTATCACTCCCCCATTGATTTGCCTGGGCTAATCCCACACATACTGGTATCTTCTGATAGATATTTCCATCTCAGTATAGAATTTTTGAAGCCCTCCTTGACAATTTTCCCCAAAAGTGTGCTTTTAACTTCTTTACAGTGCTTTGTATCACATCTCTTAAGACTTTTTCTCAAATTCATAGCCTATAAGCCCTTATAAATTTTAAGCTTTTGAAGGACAAGGTCAGTATTACTTGCTTCATTCTCTTCCTTTCCTGATTGATATACAGTGGGCACATAATAAATACCTTTAGCCTTAAGCCAGTCTGGAATTCCAAAGACTTTAATGCTTTAATCTGTATTTTCTCCTACAATATAAATAACTGAAGCAATCAATTTTTGTTCTCGGCTATCTAGATAATTGTATCTGAAAAGGATAATTGTAGCAACTTATGCCTGCTGTTTTAATACCAAATGAGTTGTTTTCTTTCTCTAAAAATACTCTAGACAAAGAAGGAGAAACTAGAGATGAGCAAATAAGGTGACTCAACTAGGGTGATGGGAGGGGGAGAGGGAAATTCCCTAATGTACAAAATACACATTCACAAACATCAAAGTCAATTACCAAGCCAAGCATGAGAAGGAGGGAGGGGTAGAGAATTGGGAGGGAGTTTGGTAAGGGCTAATTGAGTGATTTGTGCATGTGTACCTTTACCATCTTTTACTTCATTAAGATAAATGACTACAAAGCTCTAATAAAAATAAAAAAATAAAAAATATGATAATGTCTATGCTTTATGTAGTTATAGTTTTATGATGTTCTTCTCTGGAATGAAAATAATCAATTTTTGGTCGTTGTTTTGAGACTGAGTATTAGTATCTATATGGGATACCAATACTAAACACATCTGTTGCAGTAATTCATTTAAGTCCTCTTAAAGGAAGGGTCTATCTGGATTGAGATCTTTTTTTGCAGAGTACTGGGGTCTGGACCCATGGGAAATCTATCTTTGAGCCATACTCTCGCTCTATTTTTTTTTTATTGGTGCATTGTAATCATATATCACATTGGAATACAAGACTTGAGAGGATATACAAGCACACATCATCCAATCAGTCCTCATCCAGCCCTCAACCAATTCCCTCCCCCTCCCTCGATTCCATGCTTGTTTGGTGATTAACTTTGACACATTTGTTTATGTACCTCCTGCGTTTTAAAGAGGCTCCATCCTCCCCTATTCCATACCCTCTGATTGGTCACCTTAGTGGCTTCACTATAGGGCCCTTTCTATAGCTCGACCTCTTCCTGTTGCCCCTTTCCTCCTAGTTTTTTGCTAATTAGGGGAAGCGTCTGACTTTTATTTTCTGCGATATTTCTCTGTGCATGCTGCGTTGCAAGTACCAATCCCACTCTTGACGGCCCCAGTAGTGTCCTGGCTACCTGGTGGACTGATCCAGACCTCGCTGGCTCAAGCAGCGGCCTTGCTTCATGGGAGGCCCTGATTCTGGTCTTGCTGGCCCCGACACCAGCCTAACCCCTTAGCTGGCTCTGATCCCAGGCTCGCTGGCCCCAGCACCGTCCTAGCCTCAAGGCAGGCTCCTATACCTGCCTCAGTGGCCTCAGTAGTGGCCTTGCCTCAAGGAAGGCTCCAATTTTGGCTGCTGGCCCCAGCACCGGCCTAACCCCTCGGCAGGCTCCGATCCCAGCCTCGGAGGCCCCAGCTCCAGGCTTGCCTCACGGAAGGCTCTGATCCCAGCCTTGCTGGCCCCAGCATCGGCCTAACCCCTCGGCAGGCTCTGATCCCGGCCTCAGAGGCCCTAGTAGCAGCCTTGCCTCACGACAGGCTCTGATGCCAGCCATTGGCTCCAGCACAGGCCTAACCCCTTGGCAGGCTCTTATCCCGGCCTCAGAAGCCCCAGAACCGGCCTTGCCTCATGGCAGGCTCTGATCCCAACCTTGCTGGCTCTGGCACCGGCCTAACCCCTCGGCAGGCTCTGATCCTGGCCTTGGAGGCCTCAGTAGCGGCCTTGCCTCCTGTCAGGCTATGATGCTGGCCGTTGGCCCAGGCATCAACCTAATCCCTCGGTAGGCTCCGATCCCGGCCTCGGAGGCCGCAGCACCAGCCTTGCCTCACAGCAGGCTCCGATCCCAGCCATGCTGGCCCTGGAACCGGCCTAACCCCTCGACAGGCTCCGATCCCAGCCTCGGAGACCCCAGCACCAGCCTTGCCTCATGGCAGGCTCCGATGCTGGCCTCGCTGGCCCCAGCACTGGTCTAACCCCTCGGCAGGCTCCGATCCCAGCCTTGGAGGCCTCAGTAGCGGCCTAACCCCTCGGCAGGCTCCGATCCCAGTCTCGGAGGCTCCAGGACCGGCCTTACCTCACATCAGGCTCCAATCCCAGCTTTGCTGTGTCTGTCACTGGCCTCACCCCTCGGCAGGCTCCAATCCGAGCACCCTCTTCGCTCAACCAATTGTCCCACGTTCTCAAGGGTGCGTGGTGGTAGCATTCTGCCTCTGGGGTTATTATTTCAAAGGTTCTAGGTATAATGCATCAGATCTCTGCCTCCCCTGAGTACTGGCCACTGCCATTGCCACTGCCTCCACCATTTCAAATCTTTCCCAAGCTTTTTTTCCACTCTGAATATTGTCCAGTGTTCCTAAGCATGTGCGATGGTAGCATTCGACATTTGGTGTAATTTCTCCATAAAAATAAGGTTGGTAGGATCCAATTTCTGCTTCTCCTGAATACAAGTCTCTACCGCCATCATGGAGACTGCTTTCAACATGACCTTTATCCTTGGTTTCCACTAAACTCTCCTTACAGGTGATATCCAAGATTCTTAACAATATAGAGAAACAGCAGTCCTCCTTCACGGGGAATTTTTCCATAAGTTCCAGTGCATTTGGGTAAGTTTTGTCTGCATCTCTAGTATCCTGGCATCTGCCACGACCTTCTTAACCCTTCTCCGATATTTTTTTTTCTTTTTCTTTCCCTTTTTTTTTTTTTTAAATAAGAGAAGACAGTATGTGTGGTTTGAGAAGGTAGTGGGATCAGGAACTCAGTAGCACTGTGACCTGACCCGGTTTCCCCATGGGTCCAGCGTGCTCCACACTACTCCGCCTGGGGCCCAGAGTCCCGTGACTTGGGCCCCGGTTGTTCTGGGTTCCGGCATGCCCCGCGCGACCCCTGCCCAGGGCCCAGGGTCTTACTGAGCCCAGTTTCTCCAGGGGTCTGGCGTGCTACGTGCGGTCCCGCCCGGGGCACAGGGTCCCGCGACCTGGGCCCCAACTGTTCTGGGGTCCTGCGTGCCCTGCGCGACCCCTGCCCGGGACCCAGGGTCTTACTGGGCCCGGTTTCTCCAGGGGTCTGGCGTGCTATGCGCGGTCCAGCCTGGGGCCCAGGGTTCTGCTACCTCGGCCCCCTCTATTTTATTTATTTTTTTATTGTGAAAAAGGGTCTTGCTAAATTGCTGAGGGTCTCACTAAATTCCTTAAATGGGATTTGAACCTGATACCCTCCTTTCTCAGTCTCACAAGCATTGGTATTACAGGCCTGTGCTACCATGCCCGGGAGCTTTTGACTTTTAACATTCATATGGAGTATAGCTCAATCTTGCATACTCAGTAAACACTGCCTGATCTAGATTGATTGGACAACTCCCAAAGGAACTACTTGACAGTCCTCATGTGGTTTGGTTTGGTGAATTCATTCAAAGAGAGGCTATTTGACTTATTCAACTCAGTCTTTTATATGGCTTTAAAAGTACATTTTGTCTCTTGTTATAAAAGTATCATGAAGTATATTGTTTATTCAGGAATTTTCTCCATTTATTAACTTATATTTTCATTTCTTAACTTTCCAGAGAAGTGGGATAATTTTCATATGCCTTTCAAGGCAGAATTTTTCTTCTCTTACAGCTTTTCCAAAGGAATAGTACCCAGGCTTTCTAGAAGCCTAATATTTATCAAATTAAATGACTCCAAATTACCTGACTGATCTCACCATTGTCTTCTGGTCCTATGCACAGTAGGTGATCATTCCCAATCATTTGCAATTTGCTTTGAATTGTGGGTCTATAATACACCCATTTATCAGCATTTCACTTGCCCACATGACCTGACTGCAGAATCCAACCCCGAAGAAGTTATAAGAATTATCCAGTTCTTCATCCTTTTAGAAGCCCCCTCCCCCACACACAGCATCTTCATTCATCTCCTTGGAGAGGAGGAATAAACTGGGTATTTGCTTAATAGCTCATTAATAATGCCAAGATGTTTCATGATCTGAAGAACAGTTATGTGTAGCTTCATAAATGAATGCAAGAGGTCAAGGCAGCAGATAAAGTCAAGATGAGAAAAAGGTATCAGCAAAGAATATACTAATGATGACCACTATTTGTTGAGCATCAGTAATGTATATATACTTCAAGTGCTGCTTAATCCTATAAATCTGTCTCAATCTATGTGTTCTTACATTTTTATTTTTTTATATAAACAAGGAAACTGACATTTAGACTGGTTAGTAACTTTTTCACAGTCAACCCAACTAAGAGGTAGTGGAACAGGGATTCACACCTAGTCTGCTTAGTGCTCAGTCTTGTGCTCTTTCCTCTGTTTATTCTCATTCTTCTTCTGTTAGCATTATTCTCTAGCCTTTGTTCTTGTGTTTCACTCTGGCATCAAACTCATGTGCTTGGCCATCACCCCATGCTCCAAACTCTTCCACTACATACCCCTCACCTTAAATTGTATAAGTCCTCTAACCCAGAATCAGCAAAATTTTAAATCTTGCTAGAAATAGTGGCACACACTCATCATCACAGTACTTTGAAGGCTTAAACAGGAGGATTGCAGCTTAGAGGCCAGCCTTGGCATCTTAGAGAGACACTGTTAAACTTAGCAAGACCTTGTTTCAAAACAACAAATAAAAATGGCTGTAGGTGTGGCTTGAGGTTAGAATACCCCTGGATTCTAATCTCCAGTATAACAACAACAACAAAAAAATCAAATCTCAATTCATGCCAATGATTTCTGAGGTTTATTTCTGAACCTAACATTCTATAAGTCTTCTGATTGTCCCTTGACCAGGCTCTTTGATCTCTAGGAATGTTGGGCTACTCTAGTCCCCCTGCAATTTCACATCACAACCAGTGACTGTTCATATCTTGTTTCCAGAGATCCTTTAAAATAGTTCATAGAATCTCCATCTTAAATGTGACCAAAAGAAATGCTCAGCCTTAGCAGTGGCTTTTTCAACAATGTTTTCAGTGTCAGTTTGGTGCTGTGAATGCCTATAAGACCGTGTTTTATATCTTGCTCTATTAATTTTTGTGTTCCCAAATAATGTTGTCCAAAATAGGTAACCAGCAAAAATAAACATGTAAGTTCATAAATGATTGAAAAGTAAGCATGAGCCATAGGCAGTTGGTTAATTTATCCAGAACAGAGTTATCTGAACAAGATGTGTGCAGATGCTGGTGGGGGGGGGGGGTGCATGTTCCAAGGGCATGCGCCACACATCCTGCTGTCTTTTTTTTTTTTTTCTCCATCACTTGAGCAAAGTCCTCCGACTTGTCTCCTTAGCTTTGGAGTCGCTTTGCGCTCTTTCTCATTTTAGCTATAGTGTATCATGTAGACTGTTTGCAAAGACCACAACTTTTTTCTGGTCTTAGTTACTCAGCTCTACCTTTAAATTTTGTGTTTTTCAAAATATATCATTTTTTTATGTTCTGAGCAGTGGACAGTTTTAGTAGTTTTTCCCATTGTGGAGTGAGAGTGATTTCTCATATTTCCTAAGATTGCTATGTAAAGTGACTAGAAAGATAAATCTCCCAGCTGAAAAAGCAGTGTGATTGAACCATCTAGATCCACAGTAGCGAGGCAGATGATGAACAAGCTTCTGCCAGGCACTGGACAGCTGGATGCATTTCACAGCTCACAATGCAACCATACTCATGAGAACAAATGAAGACTCACAGCTCTGTGAGAAAGCAGCAGCGGGATGGTCGCAGACAGCTGAATGTAATTACCCACCTCACCCAGAATGCAAAAGTGAAAATTAACAGCTGTTGATTCATGGGGCGAGAGCGCCCTTCCAGCCATGCATGGAATAGGCACATCTATTTTATCAAATGCTACATAGCAAGGTCCTACTGAGAGTTACAGTAGGAACAGGCAGTCCTTCAAGCACCAGAATGAACCCCAGGTCCCCTGAAACCCAGCCTGATGGAATAGCTCTGCTCTAATCTTCACTCAGACCACCCTGTTCTGCAGAGAGCTTCCTATTCTCATTGACCACTCTACTTTCTAGCCTAGTGCTCTTTCTTTTTCCTTCCTTCCTTCCTTCCTTCCTTCCTTCCTTCCTTCCTTCCTTCCTTCCTTCTTTTTTGTATTGAGATTGAATTCTGGAGCATTCTACTTCCCAGCTATACCTCATCTCCATTCATTTTTTTTTTTTTTTTTTTTTTTACACAGGGCCTCCCTAAGTGGCTGAGGCTAGCCTCAAGCCTGCAATCCTCCTGTCTTAACCTCACAACCACTGGGTTACAGGTGTGTATCATCATGCCTGACTTGTCTTATTTCTAGGAAAGTCTTACTGTTAGTAGGCAACTTAAAGTCTTCCTTTCTCAAACCCCTGGCTCCTCCATGTAGCTTTAGCTTTAGAATCACAAATGTCCCGCTCACAGCTGTGCATTACAGGGCAATTTCATATCCTCATTTCCTCATCAGGAAAGTGTGGGTTTTATCTCTGACTTTTAGGAGTTTGAAATGAAACATGGTTTAATGTTACTGCAGGTCTTTTGGGTCATAATTAGTTTTTTTTTTTAAATATATTTTTATTGGTGCATTGTAGTCAAACATCTTAATGGAATTAAAAAATTGTGGAGCTGGGCGTGGTGGCACATGCCTGTAATACCTGTACTTGGGAGGTGGAGGCAGGAGGATTGTGCAGGTTTGAAGCCAGCTATGCTGGCATAAGAGACTCTGTTTCCAAATAAAATATAAAATGGGTCTGGGAGTGTTACCCAAAGGTAGAAGGGTTTCCAGGAACCCCAGTACCACCAAAAAACAACAACAACAACAAAAAAAACTTGTGGAGATATACATGCACACATCACCCAATTAGCTTTCATCCAATCTCCATTGCATTCCCTCCTCCTCCCTCATTCCCATGCTTGATTTAGTGATTTTGTTTGTTTGTTTGTTTGGTGGTACTGGAGTTTCTGGAAGCCCTTCTACCTCCGGGATACACTCCCAAACCTATTTTTTATACTTTTTTATTTGGAAACAGGGTCTCTTAAGTCAGCACAGCTGGCTTCGAACCTGTGTGATCCTCCTGTCTCTGCCTCCCAAGCGCGGGGATTATAAGCGTGCACCACCATGCCAGGCTACTGATTGACTTTGATATGTTTGTTTAAGTATATCATGTACTTTAAAGAGTTTCCATCTTCTCCCCTCCCACTCTCTCAGATAGTTCACCTTAATTGCTCTTCTATAGGGCCCCTTCTTCAACTAGAGTTCCTCCTGTTGCCTATTTCTCCCTAGTTTTTGCATATTAGGAAAAGCATCTGATTTCTTATTTTTGTGACATTTCCTGTAAATGCCATAATTTTGTTCTACTTTATGGCTGGGTAAAAGTCCATTGTGTACATATTCCATAATTTTGTAATCCACTCATCTATTGATGGACATCTTGGCTGGTTCCATAGTTTGGGAATGATGAATTGTGCATCTATGAACATAGATACTTGTGCATTAGTTTAGTAGTTTGGTTTTCATTATTTTGGGTAGATACCCATAGGTGGTATTGCTGGATTATATGGTAAGTTCGTTATCATTCTTCTTAGGATCTTCCATGCTGTTTTTCAAAGTATTTGCATTAATTTGCAATCTCACCAATAATGTATTAGAGTTTCTACTTATCCACACCTGATTAATTACACTTTTTCTCTTCCTTATAAGTCCATCTTTTATTTTCCACACTATTTCCCATTTGCTGAAATCATGACAACTAGAAGGTGAGTGACTTTGATGAGATGATCCGTTCACACCCAATTTTTTAATAGAGGTCACTTGGATCTGGGTATCTGCTGAGAGATGGAGTGAGGCAGCGGCATCTTCAAGTACTTCCTGACCACACGGTTGCATGGACCCGCTGGGCATTTGCTCTGCAGCAGGCCCCAGTCCAGCCGTGCTGCTTGGCAGGCTCTGATCCCAGCCTCATAGGCCCTGGCACCTGCCTTGCCACTTCACAGGGTCCGATACGGACCTTGAAGGCCCAGGCACCACCTCACCACATAGCAGGCTCCGATCCCAGCCTCCCAAGCTCCAGCACTGTCTTTTGCAAATGCTGGAAGCCCGAATACCTAGTAGCAATGAGTTTTATCTCCCTTCCGAAGGCGGAGGTCCACAGCCTCACCATGGAAAGCAGGATCTACTGCTCCAAGCACACCCTGGTCCCCAGCGCTGTGCAGAGGAGTGCAGTGGCCATGAGTTCCATGTCTCCTGGGAGGCACGGCACAGCGACCCAACCCGGCTATGCGGGGCTCCCCTTGATGCACCCCAAACATTTTTCTTACATAGTGTGTCGTCCAGAGTTCCTGAACATGTGAGGCAGGAGCAGTCTACTTTCAGGGAGATTTCTTCAAAAATTCAAGGTGTCTTGGATTGGATCTGTCTGCCTCAACTGAATACTGGCTGCCACTGTCCCTGCTGCCATCTTGGTCTCCCTTCATCATATATATATATATATATATATATATATATATATATATATAAATATTTTTTTTTTGGTGGTACTGGGGTTCCTGGAAGCCCTTCTACCTCTGGGCTACACTCCCAGACCTATTTTTTATACTTTTATTTGGAAACAGGGTCTCTTAAGCCAGCGCGGCTGACTTCGAACCTGCGCGATCCTCCTGTCTCCGCCTCCCAAGCGCGGGGATTACAGGCGTGCGCCACCACGCCCGGCTTTCAATATTTTTAATAAAAGAAAACAGTATGTGTCTTTTGCAGAAGTTGGGAGCCTGAGTACTTAGCAGCAATGGATTTTGGCTCCCTAACAAGAACAGAGGCCCATAGCTTCACCATGGAGAGTGGGATCTGCTCTGGGCACATCACGGCCTGCAGCGCGACCATCTTCATATATTAGATTTTTATCAGCCTTCTCCGAGCTCCAAGAACACAGATTTTGTATGAAGTGCCCATGGGATACTCAGTGGAAAATTAATTGGAGTCACTAGCTTGTAGTCTACTTTCTGAACACAAATGACCATGCTTATTCAAAATATGTTCTAATGAGTAAATCTACATGATAAACCATAAGTATTCTTGGTTACTAAATTTAATTGCACAATCAAAAGATGACAATTAATCTGATAGAGTGCCACCCGCAATGGTAGAGATTTGTTCTTACCTTTGGGCGCAAAGGGAGATGCAATATACACCTGTTCACAGGGATAAAAGAGCAGTAGGCTCAAGCCTTGTCTGGGATACTATCAAATGTGAAGAAAACCAGAATTTGACTTTCAGAGACAAATTTATGAAGTTTTATGGGTCTGATTTAAATTCAAAATAAATATTTGATTTACTATGTTTTATTATAGAGTTAGACACCTTTTTAAAGATAGGAGCATTTAGCTTAACATTCTACTTCTGTACACCAAGTACTATCTATGCACTAGTGTCTTGTGTAAGAGTGGCAACGAACCCATCACTTGCTTCTTGTTTTCTTACAATTTCCTCTTCAACTCTATTCAGGGTTTCAACACTTTGAGGACTTAAATTCAAGTTTCTCTAGAAAAATTACAAAATGCTATGATGTAGGTGTTCTAGTCTATGTGTATTTTTGTACACTTTGGCTAGAAGGACATCTTTATATTGGAATAAAAATTACACAACCACATGTGTATATTAGTGAATGCAAAAGTGAAGCTTGTGTTGTAAATAAAGAATAATCAACAACTCATCACTATAATGTGGTTAAATTATGATTGTAGCTTTCCTCATCAATCATGCTATAGTCACCTGAATGGTGACTGCCGAAAAGTTTTGTTTGCAACCTATTACCAAAGATTGTGTTAGGTCATTGAGGGTAAGTGAGTTTAGGGGGAGGTTTTTGCAATTGTGATTAAGTTAAAGGCCTTAAAATGAGGTCCTGATTATTGATGGACCTTAAATAAGAGATTAGAGTCATATGGACACAAATCCTGAATGACAACCTGGAGTTATATGAAGTTGGGAAAGACCAGAAAGGAATTGCACCTGAAGCTCCTGGAGGCAACGCAGTCCTGCTGACACTTTGACTTCAGATTTCTATATTCCAGAACACTAAAATAATAACATTATATTGTTTTAAGATACCAGGTATGTGACAGTTTGTTACAGGAACCACAGAAAACAAATTCGTGCACATAATTTTAATTCTTATGCTCTCAAAGAGCATAAGGCACTCTCCTTACTCTCTTCAATTACATTTTTAGGTCTGTGTCACCTAGGTTTATTTTCTGTATTTTTCTTATATGTTGAGTAACAGGATAAAAATTCAGATGGGCTGCATCTACCATGACAGTCTTGTTATTTATGGGAAGATATTCTGCAATTTTCTTATTTTTCCTCTGCAGAGGGCACTTGGAGAGCCTCCCAGCAGGTCTTGTGCTTTCTGTTTTCACATCCTGCCTGGGCTTCTTTAGTCTGCTTTGGTTCATCTGGCTTGAATCACAGTGGAGTTGGAGCAGGAAATACCTTGAGCCCAGCTATCTTGCTTTTCTACTAAGCTGCCATAAAATTTAATCACAGTCAGTACATCTATGCAAATTAATCCTTATTTGTTGCCTGGGCAATGAACAGTTCAATGTTAAAATTTCTGAATGAGTACTTTCTCCAAATGCATGATTTATTTCAGAAATGGAGGTGTTTATGGTATTTGGTGATGCCTTTGAACAGTTAGATAGGCTGTTGATGTTCTTCTCCCTTAAAAGCAAGTGTTCTCATTGCAGGAGTAGTGAACTATTCAATAGAAATATAAACATTCACGCTTTACAGAAGCAGAGCTGAACACACTGAGAATTCTGGGGCTCAGATGCAAATAAAAGCAGTATGATTAAAGTGAGTAAGTGGGAGAGTATGTATGCAGAACAAGTAAAGAGAAAAGCAATTGATTTCCTGACCTATAGAATCTGAAGGAGTGCCATAACTTATAGGGTTTCCCGTGACTCTAAACCAAGGGCCTATGGGGAAAAAATGATTCTGGGGGTTATATCAGTCCAGAGACGTTTTGGATATCCTAGATTTATTCTTCTAAACTTGGATGCAAATTTTAAAACTCATATTGTCATATATTAAAATTCATATTTAGCTATCATACTCCTGAGAGCTCAGGCAGGATCTCATATTCAAGAGTTTACCTAGACTCTCAGGGGACACTTTGGACTTTTGAGTGATGTTGGAACTGTTAAGATTGTGGAACTCTTGGAGATGAATTACATGCGTTTTGCATTGTCTGGTGTCTAGAGGTCTAGGGAACTAGAGGTGGAGTATAATGGTTTGAATTAAAAATGTCCCTCCATAAGTGAATTTACCAGTGTTAGTCTCGGCACTCTGTATTGGGAAGAGGGAAAATGGGGAGGTGGGAGACACCAAGTGCCCTATGCATGACTGTCACTGTCAACATATGATTTACATTGTAATGTGAGACTATAATGCACCAAAAAGCATATTATAAAAAATTAGACTTATGGCTTGTATAGAAAAGTAGAAAATCAGGGTTATAGTAGACTCACATTCTCAATTGGCCATGATTAGCTGAAACCTTTGAGGTATGTGTCCTTCCACCTTACTCAAGTATTCTTAAATTCCACTGAAAGCTAGAGAGTGTGTGGGATGCCAGAGGGACTCCTTATAACGGAGGAGATCCCCAGTGGAGCCAGGGAGAAAAGGTAGGGGAGGAAGAAGGCTGAGATTCATTAATAGACTGCTACCTGCTACTATGTGTATACATGTGAATATACCATAGTTAACCTGGACACTCGGTATCTGGAGGGAGGGAAATGGGGAGGTGGGGGGGTTGCCAAGTACTGTGTGAATATATACCATTGTTAACATGATCTACATTTTGATGTGAGACTATAATGCACCAATTAAAAATACAAAAAATGCATTGCCTCTTACATACTGATATTTTAAGATGTTTAAAGCCTTGGTAAGTCTGATTTTCTAGCTTCGTGACATACATTTAATATCATTTTGAAATCTCATACATGAAACAACCTAAGAAAAATTCCTCCTCTGGAGTGCCTTGTCTATGCACAATCTTCTCTGCTTTCTTTTCAAATATGAATGAAGGACATACTTCATCATTTGCAAATATCAAACATATTGTAGCCCAGATTTTTGTTAGTTTTTCCTCAAAATATTTTCAAGTTTTCTAAGATGCTGAAGTTATTGTTTGATTTTTTAATAAAACGAACATTTTTATTTTGCATTTAAAAAAAGCATTCCCACTGGCCACCCTCATTATCTTTTTGTCCTTTGCATTTTTAAAACAGAAGTGCTAAAATAATACAAAAACATGTAAATGTCCTCTTTAACTTGAACATCTTTTGAACCCAGGGGTATTCTACCTCTGAGCTGCCTCCCTAGTCTTATTTTTTTATTCTTTACTTTGAAACAGGATCGCACTGAGCTGCAGAGGCCTCACTAAATAGCCGAGGCTGGCCACAAACCTGAGATCCTCCTGTCTCAGCCTCCCAAGTGCTGGGATTACAAGTGTGTGCCACCATGTTTGGCTTTGAACATCTTTTAATCATATGAGATTGGAATATCAACTAGCAACTTCTTTAGGTAAATTTGCATTTTCATATGGTTAAATATTTCTCTAACATACTGTTTTTCTTCCTCAATAATAAATTCCTTCTCTTTACACAAATTTCAATCCCCCAGGCATTGAAAGGCTTTTGCAAATTAGGGAAATGCCCTTTTTATAGTAACCTAAATCATTTCTACACAAAGCTTTGGATTACATGGTGGGTACTAATTTGGATAGTTGGCTGCTAAGTTCTTGCACACTGTAAGAGCAGTGGTGGGCAGGCTGTGCGGGTACATTCCTGTAATCCCAGTACATGGGAGGTTGAGATAGGAAGATCCGAAGATCTCAGATTCAAGGCCAACCTCAGCAACTTAGCAAGACCTTCAGCAACTTAGTGTGATCCTCTTTCAAAATAAAAAATATAGAAATTAAAAGGTTGGGGAATGAACCCAGTGGTAGAATGCTGCTGGGTTCAATTCCCAATACCATCATGAATGAATGAATGAATGAATGAATGGTTGTTTGAGTTGTTACAATCCCTGTACCAGGATCAGTCAGATTTGGATCTTCTTCAAAGTTCTGTTGTCCCTGATTGAAGCTATAATACAAAATACAAAAACCCCAAAATGATATCAGTGTTATAAAACACAAAACCAAACCGGGCATGGTAGCGCACGCTTGTAATCACTGAGCTTGGGAGGCTGAGACAGGAGGATCGCACAGGTTCGAAGCCAGCCTCAGCTACTTAGTGAGGCTCTCTGCAACTTAGTGAGACCCTGTTTCCAAATAAAGTATAAAATATGTCTGAGAGTATAATCCGGAGGTAGAAAAGCACCTGGGTTCCACCCCCAGTACCACACACACACAAACACACACACACATACCACATACACACACACACACACACACACACACACACACACACACACACACAATTATTATTCCAATGGGGGGTGAATTCAAGTGAGGGTACTGCAGTGGCAAAAAAAATAAATAAATTTAAAAGGTCCAAGTTTGATATGCATGGCTATAACCAATATACCTGAAAAGAACAACTTCTAGGAGAAAGTTTACTTTGGCTCAGGTTCAGAGTTCTCATTTCATGGTCAGCTGACTCCATTGCTCTGGGCCTGAAGAACATCATGGTGGAAGGGCCTGTCAGAAGAGCATTGCACAGCTTATGGCAGACAGAAAGCAGGTAGGGGACAGGAGGTAGAGTGAACAGGATGGGCAGAAGATAGATCCTTCCAGAAAATGCCTCAGTGACCTATGTCAGCAACAGGCCCCACTGTCAGTAGTCCATTCAGCTATCAATGTATTAATCCATTGATTTATGAGGGTTATAGCCATCATGATCCAATAAATTCTTTAAAATCCCACTTCAGTACACATGAGATTTTAGGAGATAGCCCAGATTAAAACCATAACTGATGTGTTTTTTTAGATGATTTTTGGACATGTCTTCTCATCTTCAGTCCATTTTTTTTTTTTGAGACTGCCCAGTACAGAGCTTGAAGTTCTAGTAGAAAAGATAATGTTATATTCTCTTCTATTCTTCCAAGGTATATAACAGGTAGTTTTTATATTTTTAGAGTAATGATTACATATATATTAATTCACAATGATTACATATATATTAATTCATAACTAAACCACATAAGTATGCCGATGAATAAAAAGGTGAATAAACAAATGCTCAGTTCTTTAATAATGTCACATTGCTCTGAGAATGAAAATGTGACTGTGGCCTTTACAGGACTATGGCTACAGCTGGAGGGTTTAGTCTCCCTCCGCAGCCTCATATCATTGGTCCTTTACATGCTTGCCTGGAAAGATATTCTTCTTTTTTTTTTTTTTTTTTTTTTTGGTGGTACTGGGCTACACTCCCAGACCTATTTTCTTTTTATTTTTGGAAGCAGGGTCTCTTAAGCCAGCGAGGCTGGCTTCGAACCAGCGCGATCCTCCTGTCTCCACCTCCCATGTGTGGGGATTACAAGCGTGTGCCACCATGTCCGGCAGGAAAGATATTCTTACATCATTGTGTACATATGGCTCTTCCTGTTCTCCTGTTCTCTTCTTATCACTCCCCTTATGGAGGTTTCCATGATTATTCTCTACCATTAGCTCCTCTTCAATTTATAGTTTTGGTTTTTTTCTTCCTAGTACTTGTATAGCTTATTATACTGCTCAAGTAACTATTTTACTGTTTATTCATTTTACACATGCAGCTTGAAATGACAGAGATACAGACCAATTTTGTCTTTTTCATGTCTGTATTTGGAAAGCCTGCCACATTGCTACTGATTTAATGAAAGAATAAACTCTGAATGAATAATGAAATTAGAAAACAAGCTATTTATGGGGATTGCTTCCCAGTGCCAGATTTAATTATATTCTGAGGGTGTAGGTGTATGTGTGTGTTCTTTTTAATCTTAAGAAGTATTTGCTTTTGTAAACTGTTTTATTTTCCCTCAGTTATATTCCTATAAAGCCTGAGATTGAGTGATTGAGTAAATGGTTCATTACTGTTGTGGACTTATCTATTCCGCCTGGTTTTGTAATCATAATGGTTCATGAAAGTGTATCCAATTTTTTATAAAGCAGTAGCATGGTTAGGAGGTACATGAAATGCAGGGACAATAAGGAATACTACATCTTGTCCATGTGTGTAATTAAGGGCATCTTTTTAAAAAGAGTAGAAAAATCTCATTTGAAATTGAAGTGAGGATGCACATATGGAATCCTTGGCAGAATGACATGGGGAAATTCAGCATGGGCTAGGTCAGAGTTCTAGGTCTATGATTAATTAGTTGTAAACTCTGGGCTCAAATCATTTAATTACTCTGAGTACTCATTTCCTCCTTTGTAGAAATAAAGGTGAGAAGTTGGGTCAATAGCATTCAGGCTGTGCTTTGTCACAAGCTGTTGAGTTTTAGTGGGGGATATGAAGGGGCTCCAGATGTCCCACTCTGGTTCCAAACAGAATATCTACTTTTATCCAATTTTAATATTGAAGCATAGGATAAATTTTTGTTTTCTTTCTTTTTTCCTTTAGTACTGGGGGTTGAATTCAGGGCCACTCTACAACTGAGAAATATTCCTAATCTTTATTTGTTTTGTTTTGTTTAGAGATAGGGTCTTACTACTAAGTTGCCCAGGATATAGCCTTGAACTTATGATCCTCCTGAGTACCTGGGATTATAATCATGTGCTATGGCACCTGCTGAATTCCTTTTTGTAAAATTAGTTTTATTACTTAAGGCCATCTGAAAGTCATTAGGTTGGATTGTTTTCAACATCCCATCATATTTTGTGTGTGTGTGGGTGTGTGTATGTGTGTGTGTGTGTGTGTGTGTGTGTGTGATCATGTGTTTGTGTGTACTGGAAATTGAACCAAGGGGCATTCTACCACCAATCTACACTCCAACCTTTTTATTTTTGAAACAGAGTCTTACTAAGTTACTGCATACTGGCCTGCTGTCATCTTGTCTCAGCCTCGCAAGTTTTGTGATTATAGGCATATGACACCATGTTAGGCTCTACCCTATTTTTGTATTATGAAAAATATGAATTCAATACCCATAAGACTTAATTGAAAAATCATTCTATGCATTGATGCTAGAAGAGTAAAAAAATATACACAGAGCTAGTTTATAACCTAACCCATATAGTCTCTTGTAACCAAGAAACAGGAAAATGTGTATTAAAATTATATAACACTGACATAAGTACAGATCTATAAAGATTAAAAGAGGAAGAAGATATATATATGTGTGTGTGTTTGTGTGTGTATATACACATATACATGTTGCATATGAATATGGATAGCATATACATATTATATATGCTTTGCAGGTATACAAAAATATAATATGCAAATATATAACAAAATATGCATTCATATGAATATATCCATATAAACACAGAAAGAGGCAAAATTATATTTAGTAGATATGTATTAGTTAATATATAGAAATTTAATCTCTTCTAAGATTCTACTTCCTGAATCACAATGCTTTAACCATAATAATAATAATAAGAGGATAACTATAATTCCTTATGTATTTTTTATTATTTCTTGCCAATGTGTATGTCAGCATCTATGACTGTGGTGCAGACAACGGTTGTGGTCTCTAAGGAGAAAGATTTGTCAAACACCGCTTTGGCTCATTAAATGAACACAAATTTCACACTGCAAATTCTTGCACGGTAGCTAAACACATTTTCTCAGGAGATTTAACAGGGTTTATTTTTTTGGTTTTTTGTTTTTGCAGTGCTAAGAATTAAGCTCAGGACCTGTGAATGCCAAAGAAATGCTCCACGATTGAGCCACATCCCCAATTGCCAAACTTTAGAAAGTAACTCTTTTTTTTTTTTTTTTTTTTTTGCGGGTCTGGGGATGGAACCCAGGGGCATTCGACCTCCGAGCTACACCCCCTGCCCTATTTTTTATTCTTTATTTTGAAACAGGGTCTCACTGAGTTGCAGAGGACCTCACTAAGTAGCTGAGGCTGTCCTCGAACCGTGATCCTCCGGTCTCAGCCTCCCGAATGCTGGGATTACAAGCGTGCGCCACTACGCCCGGCTTAGAAAGTAACTCTTTTTTAAAAATAATTTGGTCAAGCTAGGCGTGGTGGCGCACGCTTGTAATCCCCGTGCTTGGGAGGCAGAGACAGGAGGATCATGCAGGTTCAAAGCCAGCTGCGCTGGCTTAAGAGACCATGTTCCCAAATAAAAATATAAAATAGGTCTGGGAGTATAGCCTGGAGGTAGAAGGGCTTCCAGGAACCCCAGTACCACCAATAAAATAAAATAAAATAAAATAAAATAAAATAATTTGGTCAAGAAGGTATTTCAGATAATATCTTTCAATAACATTCCCCAATCCTTTCAAAGATTGTTAGTACCTTCTAAAGCCCCATATAATAGTAATCTATAAGGCAAGTCTCTGTTTTATTCATCCTTGTTATTAGTAGAGCTTAGCAGGGTACCTCATGTATAAAATATTTTTTATTTTTTACTATGTCACTCAGGGTGGTATCAAACTATTGAAACACAATAATCCTCTGGCCTTAGTCTCCAAGGGGCTGGGATTAGAGATATTCACCACCACACCTGGCTCAATATTTTTAATACTTAAATTTCATCCATTATTTTATTAGAAATATATCCTTATCAATAGGAATCGACAGTATTTTAAATTGTGCTAATAATCACCAATAATATTTTGCCATCAAATTAACCCAGATCAAATTTACTCCATCAGGTCTCAAATGATAAGAAAATATCTCTTATGACTGTATTTATAAAAAATAAAAGTATTTTAGGATGAGCCATCAATGCTAGAAAGCCCTCATTAAAGCATGAAAATATACAAACTCAAAACTGTTGAGTTTTGAGAATTTTGGGGGGGAATAAAAGCAAAACCACTTCAAAAAACACATTAGTATTCAGTCATCATCTATTCCACTGGTTGACAACGTTTTTTATGTAGAGAGAAGGATAGTATTCTTGGCTTTGTGAGCCACATGGTATCTACTGGAACCACCAGGTTCTCTCTGCCATTGTTTCTCTATCACTATAGACAATATGCAAATGAATGGACTTGTCTGCATTCCAGTCAAAGAGAAGGAGAGCTAGATTTACACAGGGATCCTTAGTTTGCCAATCCCAGACACATGCAATCACAAATAAGTCTTGTAAATATTCTTGGTTTTCCAAGAAAATTTGAATTAACTGAATAGCCACAAATATTTTCAAAAGAGTAATTTTCAAATTCTTCACTCCAAGGTTTCATTTAAAGAATTAAACTAAAATAGAGATGTAATCTAATTTACCATATTATGTCAGTTTTTTTAAAATATAATATTGAAATTGGTTTTATTATAAAATTGATTTCATGCAGGGAACTCCATTTTCACAATAAATATTGATTACCATCTCCAATGGAGAAATATCAATAAATAATAATGATCTGGATTTAAAATTTAAAATTAATAATTCTATTTAGAAGTAAAACATTATTTTTGGCGTTACAACATAATAAGTCTTTTTGCTATTGGGTAAGTAAGCAGAAATCCACAAAATAACTTAAGTCAGAATAAGATGTGATTTACCTGAAAGTACAACCTAAGGTTAAATTCTCAGCTCAGATAAAATGTCATTTACACATTTTATTCATTTGGTATAACCTATTAACTGTCAACTCTTAAAAATATGATAGTGGTTCAAGTGGAAATATTCATTGTATTAATGTAACTACTGAGCATACAATTAAATTTTCCCAAAAGTATCCCCTTCATTCATTTGAAAGGCAATCTATTTTAATGAAAAACAATATTGGATAAGAAATAGGAACTTTGGTTACCAACCCCCATATGATGTAAATCAACCAACTCTGGAAAGACTGGTTGACGCGACTCCTGAATTCATGCTTCTGTAATTAGGGATAATACTTTTCATCTGTAGGCTGATGATAACTTTTATTAATAGCTACTACAGTTGTTAATCAGTAGGCTTTAAGCATCACTACTCCTAAATTGTGGGTTAAGATTTTGTTTCATTCATTTTATTTTATTTGTAAAAGGAAGGAGTCACCTTTCAAGTGATTGTAATTCTTGTTTGTAATTCTTCCTCCTTTAATATGTAACAATTGTCTTCAGCATGTTTAAGCTGAGCAAGTAGGCATTTAAGTGTGTTCAACAGTTTGAATCATACGTATGATGCAAAGAGGACTCTATGTATTTGTCAATACATCTCACAGTATGCAATGGGTGGGACAAAATCACAACAG
The DNA here is from genome assembly GCF_963383645.1 of Muscardinus avellanarius. Taxonomy (NCBI): domain Eukaryota; kingdom Metazoa; phylum Chordata; class Mammalia; order Rodentia; family Gliridae; genus Muscardinus; species Muscardinus avellanarius. The sequence goes on along the minus strand of NC_137786.1, from coordinate 196,602,186 downwards.
GCAATTTTATTTTTAGAATTTGATCAAAAAATCAAAGAAAGTAAATAAATAAATGGTGCTGAGTTTCTTATGTTCGTACACAAAATAAACTGAAAATTACATCAACATTTACCATGAGATCATTTCAATGTATTTGCAAATGATCTGATCAGGGAAACATGATTTACAACACGGGAAACTTCTATTAACAACCACAGACTTAAATGCACTGCACTCTAGGTCACCTAGACTAGGCTAGCAAGGATGAGCAAAGTGGTAGGTCCAAAAGGCAACCCCCAAACACTTTCCTCTGATGGAAACTTTGGTAATTGTCTGTGGTAGAAAAACATCAATTCTTATTCTTCATTATGTTGGATAGTCATTTTGTCCATTTTCCTCCTGTGGTGAGTCCATTTTTATATACTTCAATTATTTTGAAGACACTCCAGATCCACAGAACAGCAGACTCTCCCATTCTGTACAACAAAGATATAAGTGTTAACCTAGAAAGACACAGGTCATTGAACAATCTGCAGTGTTCACAGGAACAATGCTCAGCACCGCTCCTATGCAAAATTATTTGCATTTTGAGTTAAAAATGACTAGACAAAACAGTTCTCTGAAAGTGCTAGAGGAAAAGTGGAAGAGAAGGAAGTACATACAGGCCCTCCTGGGGTTTCCTGCTGGGTCTATTAGCAGTACAATTCCATGCCAGGCCTGCAGGAATGTCTGAGACACTTTCCTCCTAATTCAAGTTTTCACACAACATGATGGACTTATTTTAAGTAAGATCTTTTCCTAAATTTAATATCTTAAATATGACAATTTCCATTTTAAAAGTTTATCAAAAGTATCACAAATTGGGCATGGTGGCACATGCCTGTAATCCCACTACTTGGAAGGCTGAGACAGGTTGGAGACTAGCCTCAGCAACTTACTAATGGGAATGTTAAATAGATGTTTTTCCAGAGCTTTTGACATTAACCACTGCTCTAAATTTTCTATCTTTAAAGCTCTTCATGAGCTTTGAAGGAAGTAAGGGCCACATTTTTAATCTTAAGAATACATGAAAATGTTTTATGAGAAAATTCCCAAAAGGAGAGGGAAATCTTCACAATTAATCAAATGCTGTAGACACTTTGATTATTAAACAAAGCAAACAATTTCACAGAACACACTTTTTTCTACACATTAACAATTTTATAAAAGAACTTGTAATAGTTTCTAGGATGAAAGAACTTCCCCAATTTCTTAATTTATTCTCCTAATGTGCAGGTCAAAATAGATTAACTTAGTCATAATTTCACCTAGTGCCAATTGATAAAATTCTTCTATGGTTTAAAAACAAGAGAGATTGTTTTTATCCCACTCTCATTTGGAATTTGCATTTCAGCAAGGTGCTACTATGATCTCTTCAGACACATGAACCTCCTGTGAGAAGTACGTGCCTGCCTGTTCCCACCATGCCCCATGGAACCTGTGTACTCAAGAACATCTGGAGTGAACATCCTGTCAGTGTTCTCTGGTACGCTGTTCAAGGCCTGAATATCCTCAGGACATCCAATTACCTTGCATTTACAGGTTGTGCAGGGAGATCCTGCCATTGTCCACACTGCACCACTAAGCCTTGAAACCCCAGAGCTGTCCAGGCAAGTTTTTCTGATGTCATAGGCAATGTTATCAGCCAGGCAGGGGTCACTGACACAGCGAGGACAACACTCCCCTTCCAAGATGGCTGTGTATTCGCAGCTCAAAGTGGGGCAAGCAAGTGGCCAGCAATCCACCTCTCCTTCCTGTGGAAAGAAAGCCAAAAGTGATTCATCTTTGTCCCTTTGTACAGTTTATTGCTAGAGTGTCATAGGAGGGGAGGGAACCCAGTGATTTCCGACATTTTCTCTTAGAATGTTACTAGTTAGCATATTATTTGCACAGTTTGTTTCTTCCTTGAAGACACACCACACATAGCATCTTCTTCTGAATGCTTTTGCTGACTACCTATTCTATAGTCCACAAAAAAGTTAGGTCAGCTTTTTTGTATGCCACACACAGCCTATGATTATTTTTATATAACATATATATAATTGTGTCATAATTATCAGTACAGTTCCACATTGAATTTTGAGATTTTAGACCTTGGGGTGGTTTCTTTCTCTTCCTCAAACTCACCATAGTTTGGGTCAATAAACGCTAATAAAATGAAAAAAATAGATAAGCAGAAAAAGTACTAATTGGAATGTAAAGGGATATTAATTTCTCTTAAGGTCAAAAGTTGAACTAGAACCACTATAATATTTTATCAACTTCATAAACTTTGTTACTGGTATCAAATTTAAAATTGAAGTTAGGAATCTTCAGGAGAACCATTTCAGATTTCTTTTAATGTAACATGCAGCTAGTAGCAATTTATGTTAAAATTCAAATGAAGCCTCTATATGTCTTAAATCTGTCAGCTGTGGTTCCATTGTGCTGCCAATAATAGAACTATTTCTCTATATATCCTCTTCTTCTGTTACCATGACAATTATAATGTATAGTAACACTTGTTTAATTATTCAGTCAGCTTCAGGAGACTATAGCTTTTACAGGTGTAGACCATTTCTATCTTGCTCAGTATTATATCACCCACAGTCTAGTACAGGCAAACTCTTGATTGATATTTATTAAATATGATCCATATTTCTCTCAAGTAATTTTCATATTCATCTTCAGTAGCTTTTGTTTTTTGAAAAAAATAACCTTAGGGACTGGGGATGGAAGATACACTTTTGAAATTCTAGCGATTTTTATGTAAGATTATTATCAATTCTTCTGGCTACCTTATGATTGACTTCTTGAAAAAAATTCAATTTTCAAAATGATATGGTGGCCAATTGTAAAGTTATATTGGACATATTTGTCCTTGGATTGCAATTTGAAAAAAAACTGTACTTTAAATTTATGAGTTATAGTCCTTGATATTAGAAGTGATTAAGAAAGATGTATGTTATTAAGATACCTGGAGATTTCAGATAATTTGATGGAAATTTAGAAAACAATTTCTCTGAGTGATTGTTTTCATATTATATCTGTGGCCTGAATAGAAATGTATTTTCAACAAATGTTTATCATCTAGCTAAGAGTTTCCATTACAAGTTGACTCAGGTGGTATTCTCCACAGTTGTAACCCCTTTACAGATAAAACATAATATTCACTATAAAAATGTGTCCTAAAAGCCATCCCATCTCCAAAAGTGATAGTTTGTTCTCTAATATGAAACAGAATAAAACTGATCCAAGAATTAAGCCTTCTCTCTGGACTTTCTGAGATTTCATTATGGTATTACTATCATTGTATCAGTGTTTAGACAATTTCCATTTTATCTCTATGAGCATTTAGAGTCGGAAATGCATTTATCAAGCTAAAAGTATTAAAAATATTAGCAACTATACTAAGTGCCTCCTATGTATCAACTACTGTTTTTGTCCTTCACATCCATTCTTTAATCTCCATAGCCTTTAAAATAGGTCACCATATACATTTGTACATTTTAGGGAAAGAATAACCATTAAATAGTTAGGACCTGGCTTAAGGTAATGACATGAAGCTATCATATAAGAAAACCAGGATTTAATTTTTAGTTTCCATCACTCATCCTCTGGTACTTCTATTATATTTTCTTATCTCTCATGTTAAGACATTTAATGGCTGTATCACAAGAAATAAAAACTTGGCTCTATGAGGACTATAAATACCAGTCAAGCCAGGCATAGTGGCACATTCTTGCAATTCCAGTTACTTTGGAGGCTGAGACAGGAGGATTGTGGGTTTGCTGACAGCCTCAGCTACTTAGTAAAGCCCTATGATACTTGGTGGGGGCTTGTTTCAAAATAAAGAATAAAAAATATTTTTATTTTATCTGGGGGTGTAACTCAGAGGTAAAATGCCACTGAGGTTCATTCCCAGTACTGCCAAAAACAAACAAACAAACAAACAATAACAATAGAATATCTGAAAGCTATCTGTCTTGTAGGGATTTTCTTGATCTAAAAAAGTCTTTTAGCCAGGCGTGGTGGCACATGCTTATAATCCCAGCATTTGGGAGGGTGAGACCAGAGGATTGAGGTTCTCGGACAGCCTCAGCTACTTAGTGAAGCACTCTGTAACTTAGTGAGACCCTGTTTCAAAATAAAAACAAGGGCAAGGGGGGTAACTCAGAGGTCGAATGCCACTGGGTCCCATCTCCAGACCAGCAAAAAGAAATAAAGTTTTTTATCCCATTAAGATGTATGACTACAATGTACACATAAAAAACTTTAAAAAATAAATAAATATCCAAAAATGTAATATCTATAAACTAACATTGCTTGAACCAAATCTGTAACCTAAATACTTAAACCAAATATGTTCCATAAATAGGTTATTTTAAATTGTGCATGACATTTTCTGTACAAACTGAATGTCTTTAGGCAGAGCATATGACCCTTAGTTAGCCATGTACCACAACTCTGCATTAGAAACAGCTGAGAACTAGGGCCCACAGGCAAATGAGTTGGTGACTTCTTCCAAAAAGTCAAGGGACTGCAACGTCTACAACAAACCAACATACCAGACACCGACACTGCTGGCAGTTGTGGGTCCAGTTGTCTCCACTTCGATACAACTTGTGTCCATTTTGGTCTAAACATTGACTTGTGACTCTGGTGTCACACTCTTGGCAACAGAAAAGGTCAACACTTGGATTCTGGCAATCACAAGCTGTCCGTCGGCAGAATATCTTCCCGTTCTATTTAGAAATGAGGGCAAGGAGATTTTATCATTAGTATGATGGACAGCCATGTATAAAAACCAAACCTTGTGAATATTGTACAGACCTGTTAGTAAGGATTTATTAAAGTTATAATCACCCTTTAGCTGCCTCTCACTTTCTTTAAAACATATACATGTTTGTGTGCAAACACAGTCTTTCTTTCCCTGACCTTTTCTGAAGAGCCACCCAACTCAAGGTAGAGACCTCTTCACTTTGAAATGAAAATTCTTTTTCCTCAGCATTTCCTTAAAATTATATTCCTGCATAAGAATTATAGTTAAACTGAGCAGTTAATCATGCATACATGACCAAGAAATAATTTGTGTGGAAAATTTTATTACTGGACTTTCCTTGTTTATAAAAATGACATATACAAATAAACTAATCTAATTTTATCCCTGTCTCAATCCTGAAAGGAAGTCTTATTGTGGGCTTAAAAAAAAAAAAGAATTAACTGAGGTCCAGAAAGGTGAAATGCCTTATCTAAGGCCACGCAGGGAGAAGCATCTCCAAAAACCACCACAAAATTTCTTCTACTAGCAGCTTTTAGGCTGTTGATTGATGTAGTGACATATCGATGTCAATATGATATATAATTACAATGCACCAATAAAAGTATACTACTACTACTTCTAATGATGATGATGATAATAAACTGGACATAGTGCTTCATACCTGTAATTCCAGTATTTGGGAAGCTGAGACAGTAGGATCACAGGTCCAAGGCCAGCCTCAGCTATCTCATAAGGCTTTCAGCAACTTAAGGAGATTCTAACTCAAAGTAAAAATAAGAAATGGAGCTGAAGGTGTAGCTCATACATAAAATGATGCCCATGCATTCAATTCTCAGTGTCTCTAACTAACTGATTAAATAAATAAGTAAAGAAATAAAGAAATATATAAATAAATACATAAACAAATAAACACAAGCTTCTAACCTCAAAAGGAAAAAAAAGAGAGATTATAATTAGGTGTCACATTCCATCTTGAAGCAATTCACCAAATTATCAGCACAATACAATTTGTAGAGTACTGGCTCTAGAGACTCACGAAGCATTAAAAGTCCACAGCATTCAAGCATGAAGACTGAACATTTTTCACCAGCTCCCAGTTTATGTTTTATAAGATAATACCTGTGGCCAACATTTATGGTTATAATTTATTTTGCCAAATGTTTACAAAATTAAAGGATCTAAAAGAATTCTAAAGAAACTAAAGAATGTTCTTAGCCTTAAAGGACATGTAAATAATAGTCTCTGTAGCAACCTCATTTAAAAGTCATCAAGACTACGCGTGATGCTCTTCTGTTAAAGAACTCACTGCTATGGTAGACATTTAATGTATGCATCTCTCTAAGTCTCTTAATGCTAAAAATTGGAAACATACTGGGTGCATGCATGTGCCTATCATTCTGAACCTCATTGTGAGGTATAATTACACAATGGACCAATAAAAGTCTACTTTTTTAAAAAAGTTGAACTTTTTGTTATTTCTCTCCATAGACTTTAGCTCACAGCCTTGATAATTATAGAACTCTCAATACCTTCTATCTCATTTCAATCCTTCAGTTCTTAGAAGACAGTTGTTAAGAATTCACTGAATTGTCTCACCTCCAGATTAGATGTCTTCACTTCCTGACTATCCCCATCACTTTCAACCCTGTCACTGTCACAGTTGCCGTCTCCTTGCATAGTTCTCAGTAGTTCCTATCATCTTCATCACTATTATCATAAACCGAACACATGTGCCATATACTATGCTAAATTCCTGACATGTTAGTGAAACATATATTTAATCATTATTATTTATGGATAGAAATGACTGTCTTCATTTCTCAAGGAGCTGGACAAGAAAGAACTAAATATAAGTTGTCAGTAACAAATATGAATTGGGACTCACATCACCTTGCTTTAAGTGCTATACTTTTTTAATGCAGCCTGTTTTCTATATTTACTTTCATATTTGGTTATGTCATATGTATTGAGCTTAAAGGAAAATAATGCCTCATTAAACTGTATACCATCTTGTGCAGTTGGTTGTTTAGGAGCAGAGAATATATTACTTGATCTTTATCCCTGTTGCATTTTACCTTGTAGAGCCATCTCTTCTGCCTGCCACAATGTCTTCTAAATGCTTCTTCTGTCATCCAACACAGATTCTCCTCCTTCACAACTTAGAGACATCTGCAGACTTGATGGGTCTGCCTCAGGGTGTTCATCTACTTATCCATAGCAGTGCTGAATCAGACAGTGCTTGCCAAGATAAGTGTAGTGTCAGCTAAAGTGGAAACCTTTAAAAACTTTACATTCTTTATAGAGAATGGAAAGCAGATGCTGGCTGCATATGCAATAACTTAATAGTTGTAAAAAGGCTTTCCTTCAACTGCATGTATTGGGTCTACTGCAAAGAATGACAAGAAATCAGAGTGTTTCAAAATATCAAGAAATGAAAGATTATACACACAGATAACTGAGTGTGTATATGTATAAAGAGAGGGTACAAAAGACTCTAGAAATAAGCAGGTCAGAGGATTCAGATAGCCCAGACAAAGAAGTATCCAGATCTTAAAAATCTTTTAATGATAGGTACTTGGCTTACAGCCCATAAGACATTATTTTATATTTTGTGTATCCCTGGCCTGAAACGAGTCCCTGGAAATTTATTTTAACCAACACAAGCTAAGAAATGTAATAATAGCAACAACATAAAACCATTTTGTCAACTCACCTTTTTTATGGCACCATATTACTCTTTCCCAAGAATACAAGCATTAAGTCTGAGGAACCAATGTGGCCAATTCTATGACCAGCATCAAACAAAAGGATAAACTTCTTTAGATGAGCTTATTGTACATCTGGCTATAAGACACAATCAGAATGCTAGTTTTCTTTTCATGTGCTGATTAAGAGAATGAATGAGGATAAATGGATAGCCTCCAGGGTTACTGCAAAATAAAGCAATTTCATATCTCATCAATTATGTGAAAATGCCAAGGAGGCTCCTCTTAGCTTTCAACACGTTTCAGAACAATGGCTATATTCACTTTGGCTTTGAATTACAGGGTAACTATCAAGAAAAATTCATTTTTAATAATGAAAATGTCACAAGTGGCTTCATTAATTCAATGAGAATGCAATTATAAAACCTCAGCTTACAGAGCACAACCATACTAGAAACAAATTTTAGAGAGATAATAGAGCTCACTAATGGTGGGTAATCCCTCTTGTGATAGATATTTGGGGTTCTTCCCAGAGTCTGACCTCTCTCCCAGCTGGGGTGGTAAGACCACTTTCCACTTAAATTCCAAAGCTGTATTTTTCTATTTTTCTCCTCAGGAGCTAAGTGCTTTTAGGCAGTTGTATAAAGAATATTCACTGTGAACAACTTATAAGTATTATAGTGTTAAAATTGCTTCTAAATTTTTAAAAGCAGGGACATACACTTTGCTAGAAAATAAAAATGGATTTATTTTTATAATGCCATAGAAAATTATGGATTTTATATCATAAATTACATATCACTGAACAGTCAACACATTGGTACATTTACTTTAGATTGCATAATATCATTATAATATTTTTCTGCCACTGATTTCTGAAACCTTTAAATCAAGGCGAACTCAGATAAAATTATTTATATAAATTAAATAAAAACATAAACTGCTAGTTGGCAAACTGATATGCAAGTCTAAAGTAAGCCTATTGCCTGCTTCTATAAATAAAGTTTTATTGGAACACAAATTCTCTCCTCATTCATGAATATAGTATCTACGGCTGTTTTTGCATAACAAATGGTAGAATTGAGTATTTGGGACATGAGCATTATGATCGGCAAAAGTTAAACTATTCAGTTTCTGATCTTTTATGTTTAAAAATATCTGTTTTTCATAGATATAATTTATAAAATTAAGCATAGTATTCTAGCTCCATTTATTATACCTTCTAACACATTTATTGGGCTATGGTGTCCAGTTTTTTTTAACCAAGTATTAATTTTGCCAACAAGTCACAGCAAAGTCTGTGAACTGGTTCCTTTATCCTCTCTAATCACTATCTAGGGTAGATACACCTTTATCAGTCACTTTATTAAAGCAGGAAACTAGGTATAGAGAAGGAAAATGACTTTTCTATGTGGAAAAGTAATAATTAAAAAGGTAGACTCAGTGTGGGTTTAGCAGTGATGTTCTATTATGATATATCTTTGTATCATAAAGAGGCTTGGGGCAGGAAAAAATGATTTAATCTAAAATGAAGTCAAGAGGATTCTTGAAGTAATGGTTCTCAAAGTGTAGTCCCCAAAGGAGTAACATTAGCATCTTCCCAAAACTAGTTAGAAATACAAATTTTTGTGTCTACTCCAGATCTGACAAACCAGAAACTTCGTAGGAGAGGTCAGTAATGGAAGCTACACAGGCCTCCAGGTGTCTCTGGAGCAGCGAAAGTTTCAGATGAAGAAACAGGAAAAACTATTTATCTGGGCAGTTAGCAGGCACAGAACTCAACCTCTTGCAACTGGAACAGCAGACTAGGATAATAAAGGCAGGAAAGTAGAAATAGAAATCCTATGCTCTGACTGAACCCCTATAGTTTTAGAGGCTGAGCCAGATCTGCCAAAAACAGATCTTTCAAAATCAAGAAACACAATTCTAAGGCATGCATAGCCCACTCCTGCCATAGAAATCACCATAGACTATGAGATATTGATATTGCACTTGTTGAGTTCAAAGAGAAAGCAATGCATCTTTATGAATAGAGTGCAGGAATCCAAACAGCTAATGTATTTAACCTGGCTCCAGGCACAGATTGACTCTTCCCCAATATTCATGCATAGGATGGCAGGGCCATTTTACTAGAAGCTTCTTGTATATCAAGATCATTTTACTTTCTACCCAAGAAAAGAACCTTGAGTTCCTTAGGTATTACTAGCATAGATATCCTCCTCAGTAGCTAGGCAAAGTTTCATATGAAGCCAGAGCAAATATCCATCATTCTAGACAACCTCAGGGTCAAGATCTCCATTTTGCCTTCCTCTTCTATGCCATCACAGCAGTTTGTCCATGACTTTATTATAGCATGGCAGGTGATTGGTTATTTATGGTACCCCTTTCCATGTTCACTCCTGTAATCCTCAGAAAAACTCCTAACTTGGAACTGCTCCAGACTTCAGCATTTAAGAATGAATGTTACTGTGTGTTTGGTTTTTTTTTTTAACTAAATGAAATCAGAGATGTTAAATATAATTTTGAGAGTGTGTTTTCTCTCTTTCACTAGATTACTCGATTTTCCAGTTGCTAATAATTACAACAGTACTCCATTATTCATGGGTGACATAGTCCAAAAGCCCTAGTGGATGTCTAAAAATATACATGGTGGCAATAAATCTCATGTATACTGTTTTTCCCCATACATATGTACCTATGATAAGGTTTAATTACCAAATTAGGCATAGTAAGAGATTAGTAACAATAATAACCATACAGCAGCTTATAATGAATCACTGTAGTAAGTTTAATACTGTATTCACTTTTCTAGTGATAATGTTAGATGATACGGTGCCTATTGGTAAGATAAGGTGAGGTGAAAGACACTGGCATCATGATGAAGTATTAGGCTACTACAAAAGAGTTACTTGAGCACAAAAACTGCAATACCACAGCAGTCAATCTGATATCCAAGATGGCTACTAAGTGACTAAGGGGTGGATAGCTTATACAACATGGATACCCTGGACAATGATGTGGTTCACATATCAGGTTACAAAGAACAGAGCAACACAATATTTCATCTCTCTACTCAGAAGAGCAAACAATTAAAGGTTTATGAATTATTTATTTCTGGAGCATATACTTTTATATTTTTGGACTATTCGTTGACCACAGTTATCAGAAGCTAAAGAAAGTAAAAGAAACAACAAAGAAGAGGGCCTACACTGGTACTGAGTATAGGTTCTGGTGTTCAAGAAATAAAAGCCTGACTTGCAAACCCTCTTTCTCTTGTCAGTGGTACATCATCTCTGTTCACATAAGAAAATGGGTAGCTCTATCTCAACCCTTCCTGTAGCTCACACACACACACACACACACACACACACACACACACACACACACATTAAGGAAGACATAGCCACAGAGGCTCAGTCTCTGGCATCATCAGTCATCAGGATCCATCACTTCACTTTACATTTTCTTCTATGTGATCTTACCTTCAAATAAATCTTTCAGGTTCTCATTTATACTTTCATTATTTTTTATCTCAGCCTAAGGGGCTCTCTCCAGTTAGTGTGCATCTCCTCAGACTATCCATCTTGCTGTCAATCAGACCTTGATTGGGGCATGTCCATTTTAAATCTAAAATCTCTCATCCATGCCAGCCTAACTTCCATGTATTGGCTCCACTTCCAGCCTTTATCTCCAAGATTATCTCTGATTATACCCTTATTATACATAGTTTGCTCAAAATATTCTTATTATTCACTTCTATTTCTTGCAAAGCATATGTTCTGAAAATTTTGCATTTTTGCTGTTGTTTTCTCTTCAATTTGGAATTCACTTTCCTCCACATCTCTATTTGAGAAATTTCTCATCCAGCAAGGTTTTTTCAGAGGTCATTTTCTCTATGAATCCTTTCTTTACTCCCTTTAGAATCTTCTAATAAAATACTTCTCTTTTCAATGTTTACAAACAAATTATGCAGAAGTCTCTTACAGTATGGCAGGTGGTTGTTTGTATACCCATTCTTCTCTCCATTTCCACGATCTTCAACAGAAACACAACTACTCATCCCCAAATGCTGCATTTCCTAGAAACTATTAAGTCTAATATCTCTCTACCATTTTTGTAGCATAGATAGAAAATAAAGAGGACTTCCAAGGGCCCTGGACAAATATAAATGGAAGAGCCACAGATCTAGTAAGGACATTGGCTAAGATTTAGAAACTAAGCCAAGAGAAATACTTTTTTTCATCTGGGTTTCTAAGATCTAGATAATTCTGAAAGAACATGGGTTCAAAGAATTCAATAATCTCTCCATGTCTAATCAACTAAGTGATCTAAACATGCATAAAGCCTTGTTACTATCAAGGAAATACAAAGAATCTAACCAAAAGATAAAATCCATTTGCAGTGGCCTAGCCTTATCATTGAATTCCACTAATCTGTGGACATGCTTTATAGACTTTATTTCACTTGGCATGAAGCACTACTAATTAACCTGGGGTATTGCTTCCCAAGGGGAAGAATGGCCTTTTAAAAGAACTTTGCTTCTTTCAACAGTGATCCTTGATCTTTTGTTGCCTTATGTAGTTCTACTGTTATGTGATTTTGTTTCCTGTTTAAATTTAAAGCATTAAGGATATGATTGAAAAGACAATATTTTAGTCCCTAACCTTGATTTATTTCACAGTCCCTATGATGATGCCATTATAACTGTCTATTAGATACTTAAGCACTGGAGATATTTCTTACAAAATTGGAATAGGATGCTTTCAACTGCAAATGATGAAAACAAACAAGGAAGGTCATAAATAGTTCATTTTATGAGGATGACTTCCAGAATTTAATCAGCTCCTAAAACAAGGTCCTCCCCCTATTCCATCACCTCTGGGAAGCTAGGAACAAATGGATAATTAATTCAATTAGAAAACAAAACAAAACAACAATATTTATGTAGAGAAATCTGCCTAGTACTTTAGTCCAAAAAGAGGGAGGTAGTGATAATAATGGAGGTGCATTTTATTAACAAAATAAGATTACAAGAATTGCTCATCTCCTGTGGCAATTTCAGTCTAATTCTCGTAAGACTTTGGAAATACTTTAAAAGTCAAAACAAAATAAATCAGTCTGTTTGGATTATTAACACAGCTAATGAATGAAGCCCTGGGAAATATTTTAATGATTGTTGGGTTCCTTGCTTTATCATGAACTTAAGTAAAAACTTTAAAAAAAAGTTTTGTTTCACAGTGGTCAATACTCAACTGAAGTTCCTTGCCTATTTCAAGGACTGGTAACCTAGATAGTCTAAACATGGTTTTGGTTCAGGCTGTGATTATCCTCAACAGTTTGAAAAAACAATTCTTTCAAAAAAAAAAAAAAACTTGCAAGGAATTTATTTCTGATTTTCTGACTGAACAGTGAACCTATTGCTTACTTTTTTCATTAGTCATTTCTCAACTATTCACACCCACAATGAGATTTTCTTTCTCTTAAAATCTGTTGTCCTTTGACTCAACATCATATTGTTAAATATTATTCCTAGCAACTTAAAATTATTTGAGGAAAGTTCCTACCAGTTACTAACATATTCCTGGATTGAGAGTTTGAATTCAGCAGGTTGAATTAACAATTGCCTAATTGGTTTTATAGATATTAATAGGAATCATTGTATAATATTATCACACATGTAGTAATACAGGAAAACTGTGAACTTTGGGGCAAACATCTAGAACTCAAATCCCTGTATAATGTATAAAAATAAATGTCTGAAAAGCCTCCCTTATATTTTCAATATTTAGGGAAAGTTACCTGACTCTTTAGAGACTTAATTTCTTCATATTTTAAAGGTGCACAGTATGAAGGAAGCATGATTCTTTTTTTTTTAACTAGAGGGAGCTTGAAATATAGTTGGTGCTCAATAAATGGGAAAAAACAAACTTAAATTTGGGTCTTTGGAACTAGGTTTAAGTGTAAGAGGAGAAAAACTAGCACTGTGGGGTGAATACTTAAAATGTAGCTCTCCAAAATGGGTTCCCCCAGGCCTATTGAGGTGTCCTGGGATTAAAGGTGGATGGATAAATTGGACGATTTCTTAAGGCTCATTCTGGCTCTGTGTCTAGGAAGCACAATGGGAATTTATCAGGAGACCCAGCTCTGTAACAGGCTACTAAGCAAGTAATTTCTTTTAGTTACCATGCTCATAAAGTTCAAGATTAAATAGTCTCATCCCAGTAGACATAGAAATACAAGGCAAGAACTATGGTAAAGCAATAACAAAGGAAAATAAATATGTGAGACCCATGAAAGAAGAAATAAAGTACAAAAAAAAGCAAACACTTTAATAGGCCCATTTTGCAAAGCGTAAAGAAAAATCACGATGGCAGAATTTTATTTTCATAAGCATTAAACTCACTTCTGAATAACTTAATGTAAGAAATAGCTCAGTATCAAGGATGATAAAGAAGATATCATTTACTTAGAGGCTATCCTTATTACTTGTTCAGATCCTGGATGATGTCACCACAAAAGTGAGCAGGTTCACACATGAAATCATTTCAGGAAAAAAGTCATTTTAATCAGCACATTTGTGTAAGTGTGGGATGAGGGCTCATGAAAGCTCTCATCCGAGCAATCTTAAAGGCACTGCAGGCTCTCAGTGGAGGACTAGCTGCGACTTCTCTGCCCTGTTTCCTTCAGTGCGGCCTCTCCTGCACTCCAAACTCTCCTTTTCATTATGAGCACAATGATATGAAAGCAGTTTAGCCTGCCACTCCATGACATCATTAGCTGCAGTGTGGATTAGAATAGAAGACAACTTTTCTAGAACTACAGGAAATACATGAGTCAACACCTAGAGAGAAGGATAAAGAATAGTTGCAAGTTTCTGCCACACCACTTCATCCTCACCTTGCAGGAACAGACAGAACACCTGTCTTCTTTAAGGGTCCACACCTGCCCATTGCGCTTCAGTCCTCCTTCATGGGGGCAGTCGCCAGAACAGGAGGGCCCAGAGGTACAAATGCAGTCAAAGCCCCCTGCCAAGTTAACGCAGGCAGAATCATTCCAACAGGTATGAGTTCGTAAGGCACATTCATCAATATCTGTAATAAATAAATTTCAGAGCTTTAGAATCTTGCCAAAGAAATGATCACTTACAAAAATATTAAATAGCATCACTGCCCATTTACCTTTTGCTGGACTCTATCCTAAGCAGTTAATGTGTGTTAACTCATTTACTCTACAAGGCAGCTCTATTTGGAGGGACCTATTCTTGTTCCAATTTTACAAATAATGAAGCTGAGACTCAGAGAGTTAAATAACATGCCCACTAACACACATCTAGTTGGTGCCTGGTTTGAGTCACAAGCATAAGGCTACCTGATTCCAAATAACTAAAATATCCTGTAGTTGCTATCAACTGGCTTTAGAATATTCTCAAGAACTCTTCCATGCAGTGGCCATAAATATAGTTAATTCATTAACTGTATATCCACCCCATTGAGACACAGGTATTTTTAAAAATGAGCGTATAGATCAACCACTGAATAGGAACAAGTGGGCAATAATGGAAACCTGACCCAATCATGCTGCCCCAAGACCATGAATCCAAGGCTGGAGAAAGTGGGAGTTGTTCTTGGCAGGTGCCTTGTTTAATCAAATACTTTCCATCCTAATAGCCAGCAGTGCTTATGCACCCACTAAACTATCAACCACTACCCTAGCATAGGGTATGGATGTTAATAAAAGTTATACGCATATTGTGCTGTATTAACTGAAAACCAAAGATGGAAGACATACATCCAGTTGACCCAGTCTGACTGTTAAAATTTAGTGATCTTAAAAACATCTCAGACACATACCTGGTCAGCCCTGACATATATCCTTTCTCAAGAGGAAACATATTTATTAAACTGAGATGAAATATATTACTCAGTAACTTCTACTTATTATTAGTTATAAGGACTCTCAATAATGCATAGTAAGTCCTTATTATAATGATCTTTAAGATATTAGAATATAATTGTCATTAATTATCAGATCTTCTACACTCTTAAATTAATCTACAGCCATCACTACAAATATTCTTCAGATGACAGCATGGACTCCAATAAAATGTTACCAAAATCTTCTATGCAAAAGGTTCTTCACTTAGCCAGGCGTGGTGGCACACGCATGTAATCCCCGTGCTTGGGAGGTGGAGACAGGAGGATCGCGCAGGTTCAAAGCCAGTCACACTGGCTTAAGAGACCCTGTTTCCAAATTTTTAAAAGTATAAAAATAGGTCTGGGAGTGTAGCTTGGAGGTAGAAGTGTTTCCAGGAACCCCAGTACCACCAAAAGGTTCTTCACACACTAGATGTGATAGGTATTGAGAATAACATATGAGACACTGCCCTTCTGAAGCTAATAAGGAGGGACTAGTACAGTACCTAATAAGGAGGGACTAGTACAGTACTGGCAGGTAGGCTTAACTCCTATGAAGAATTAGAATATTATAATGATTTATTCTACATCATAAACTTTACTTTAAAATATATAAAATATATATTTCTAGTCATTTGGTTAAGAATAATGGAACCATTTTTTAAAAAAAATTAGAAATGGCATTTTTTCACTAAAACACACAAAGTGATTTCAAGGGTATATCATCAAGTATGCTGCTACCACTACTGCTACTATTACTACATACAAACACACATATGTCTATGTAAACTATGAAAACATATAATTTTATAAATTTTTAAAACTTTTTCATGAGCTATGCTATATGATCATAAGATATTTTACAAAATGAGAAAACTGAGGCACATAGCATTTATCTGGTCATACAGATAGCCCCAAATAGGGCAGGGATTATATCCTGGACCTTGTAAAATTGGCATTAGAGATTTTACCACTATACTTTGCCAACTCAAATTCTAAAGTCAACTTTCAGCACACTAACATGCTCTGTGTGTTTTTTTTTCCACTTTTAACTATTCACCATCCCTAGACACTTAAATGCACTTTCAAAATTAAATCCTATGTAAGTTCTCTTTAGTATTTTTAGTTAAATTCTGAGAATGATTTGATGTAACTACCCAGTCAATGTTCATTAGAATTTTTTTTTTTTTTTTTTTTTTTTTTATTTTTTTAACAATTTTTTATTGAACATAAATAGTATACATTTACACTATATTTGGTGCCCTCTCCCCCCGCCCCCATTTTCTCCCCCCCCCCCACCAATGGTTGGCCAGGTTAACCATGTCTTATTCATAATTTTACACATGTTCAGGTGAAGATGCTCCTTAATCAAGATCGGCCTTTCTCCTCTCCTATCTTTCCATTAAAACTTAGCTAGTATTTCCCCTCTAATATCTGGGGTCCTACTGGTATCCTTTGTGTTTTCTAGTTTGGGCATATTAGAGGAAACATGTGTATCTTCTCCTTCTGTGCTTGGCTGATCTCACTTAACATGATGCTTTCCAGGGCTTTCCATCTTCTTGCAAATGATAAAATTTTGTTCTTCTTTATGGCTGAATAGAATTCCATTGTGTGTATTTCCCACAGTTTTGCTATCCATTAGAATTTTGAAGTGAAGTTGACTTGACAATAATAAAAAAATAAATGACTTATCTTCCTGTACTGACTGCATGTGTAGTATTTGCATAAAACTTTTTTTTTCAATAGAGATACAAAATAGAAGGCATTAAAAACTCCAACAATATTTCCAGAACTTAATTTTTTCTAAGACCTTTTTGCCTTTGTTCTACCAATTATAGCCTAAGACAAGGCACTTAGTTCATGAACAATGATTCCTCCTTTGAAAACTATGGAAATGATCCCAAACTATGATGCTTTGATCCTATGTCCACCACAATCAGGCCACATTCTTTCTGCTCAAGGTCACTGGTCTTGTCCATACCATTTTCAATGATGTTAACATATGTACCCCTTGATAGACACCTCATCTCTCATTTTTCTCCTCTAATCTAATTGCTCACAACTAAAATTATCATTGAAACAAAGCTCTTCCTTTTAATGGAATGCTATGTGACAATTGTTTTATACATCACAGCTATAAGCCCAGGGACATATTATTTACCTCTTTATTACTCTTTTATATAAACCATATCACCAAATCTATGGTCTTCTGAAAATGTAGATAATATAATAAGGTCAATACATGGTTGTGCCCTGAATAAATAAACATGTGAGACAAAGTTCAAGTCCCACCTTTTCAGTTGAGCATCTGACAATACAATACCAATTCCCAATGGATATACTGGACAGAATCTCAGTATAGTTTTGATTTATATTCCCTGATTGCTAATGATGTTTAATAATTTTTATATATTTATATTTATTGGTCATTAGAATTTCTAAGTGTGTGTGTGTGTGTGTGTGTGTGTGTGTGTGTGTGTGGTACTGGGGATAGAACCCAGGGGCCTTCTACCTCCAGGCTACACTCCCAAACCTATTTTATACTTTATTTGGAAATAGGGTCTCTTAAGCCAGCTGAGGCTGGCTTCGAACATGTGCGACTCCTGTCTCAGCCTCCCAAGCATGGGGATGACAAGTGTGCGCCACCACGCCGGGCTTAGAATTTCTTATTTTGAGAAGTGGCTATTCAATTTAACTGTCCAATCTTTATTACATTAATCATTCTTTTAGTGTTAAGTTTAGAAAGTTCTTTACCTATTCTGGATATTAGTTTTCTATTATAGAAGTAGCTGGTAAAGATTTCCTCCGTTTTAATAGGCTCTCTCTTCAGATAGTGATGGTTTTCTTTACTGCACAGAAGTTTTTCTAATTGGCATTGTCATTTATTCACTCTCCATTTTATTTCCTGAGCTTTGTGGGACTTATTTGTTCAAGAGTTAGTCCTATACCCTATTCTAATATTTACAAACATTCTGATAAATTTCTAGGTCTTTGATCTATCTTGAGCTGATGATGAGAAACTGTGGTCTAATTCATTCTTCAACATATGGATACACAGTTTTCTTAGCACCAATTGTTCAAAAGGTTGACTTTTCTCTAACATGTTTTTGATTCCTTTTTAAAAAATCAACTGGCTATTAATGTATGTTTTTTCTATATCATCTATTCTATCCCATTGATCTATGTACCTGTTTTTGTATCAATATCATGCTATATTTTGTCACTTTAGTTCTGTAGTATAATTTAAAATCCGGTATTTTGCTGCTCCAGGATACATGAATTTTATGAGTGTTTTTTTCTAGCTCTGTGAAGAATGTTTTTGGTATTTTTATAGGAATTGTATTGAATCTAAAGGTCATATCTGGTAATATAACAATTTTGATGAAACTTATTCTATCAAAGTACATGGGAGGTTTTTCCATCCTCGAAGGTCTTCTACAATGTCTTTATTGTTATGTAATTTTCATTGTAGAGGTCTTTTACCTCTTAATTATATTTATTCCTAAGTACTTTTTGAGACTATTATGAATGGATTTTTTTATCTCTTTTTTAATGACTAATAGTTGGTTTATAGAAAATCCATTGATTTTTGTGAGTTAATATTGTATTGGGCTACTTTGCTAAATTTTTTTATTAGTTCTGGAAGCCTTCAAGCTAACTATTTTGGATCTTGGATTTTCTAAGTAGAGAATCATGCCATCTGCAAACATAGATAATTTAATTTTTTCCCAATTTTTATTCCTTAAATTTCTTTCTCTTGTCTTATTGCTGTGGTTAGAATTTCAAATAGTATTGAATAGGTAGGAGTGGTGATAGTGTGCATTTTCACTTTGTTTCATTAGATAAGTAATTAAACAAAAATAACTTACTCTAGCAGATAAAAATATAACAACATGAGAAGAAATAAAAATACCTCATTAATTAACTAATTAATTAATTAATTACATTTTGCAGTACTGGGGATGGAAGCCAGGGACATTCTACCTGCGAGCTACACACCTAGCCATATGTTTTATTCTTTATTCTCACTGAGTTGCAAAGGGCCCCAATAAGAAGTATCTGAGGCTGTCCGCAAAACCACTATTCTCCTATCTCAGCCTCCCAAATGCTGGGATTACAAGCATGTGCCACCACACCGGGAAAAAAAAAAAAAAAACCCTCTATATTTATTTATTTATTTATTTATTTATTATTTATTTATTTTGGCAGTAATGGGGGTGGAACCCAGGAGCATTCTATCTCTGAGCTACACCCCCCAACCCTATTTTTATTCTTTATTTTAAAATAGGGTCTCACTGAGTTGCAAAGAGCCTCTCTAAGTAGCTGAGGCTGTCTGTAAACCGTGATCATCCGGTCTCAGCCTCTCCAATGCTTGCATTGCAAGCATGCACTAACATGCCCAGAAAAAAAAAAAAAAAAAAGAAAACTCTTTATATAATACTCAATGTTAATGGTCTCTCCTCCTTAAGTAAAAGACATAGACTGACAAAGTGAATTAAAAGATTAAACTTCAACTATACTATGCTTGCAAGAAACTAACCTTATAGGCAAATATATTTATAGGCTAAAGGTGAAAGAGTAGAAAAAGCTATTCAACGTAAATGGAGATCAAATACAAGCAGGACTAGCTACTCTCATACCTGATGAAGCAGATGTCAATCAAACACTTATCATAAGAGACAGTAAGGGTCACTTCTTATCAATAAAGGAAACATGAACAATCTAACAAGAATATACATATTTATTCCCCAAATGCTGAATTGATGTTACACATACATAAATACTACTAGACATTAAGACTCAGACCTCAATACAGTAATAATACTGGGAGACTTCAACTTACCACTCTCAGCATAAGATTGATCAATAAGACAAAAGAACAATAAAGTTTTTTCTCAATTATTTTCTTAGTTTTATTAATATTATAGCAATTTATCCAAAATTAATAATGATAATCTCATATAACAGATTAATTTGTCTGATATCAAACTTTTGATCACTTAGAGATAACATTTCAATATTTCTTTCTTGTTTTCTTACTTACCACATGATATTTTTTAATGTGAAACTATCATACATTTACTTTTTTCCCCAGAAAAAAATATATTCTAACATGAAATATGAACTCTAAACATCCAAAACAGTCTTGAAAAAGAACACAGCTAGAAGATGTACATTTTCTGATTTTAAAACTTATAAAGCTACAATATTCAAAACAGAGTAATACTGCTATAAAGACAGATATATAAACCAGTGGAGTAAAGTAAAAAGCCTAGAAATAAATTCTTCCATATATAGACCAATTTTTTTGACAAGGTTTCCAAGAACATTTGGTGAAGGAAATAATAATCTTTTCACTAATTTTGTTAAAAAATAATAATTACATGAAAAAGAATAAAATTGGACCCTTACCTAACACCATGTACAAATATTAATTCAAAATAGATAAAAGACCTAAATGTAAATCTTAAGACTATAAACTTTTAGAAGAAAACCTGGGTAATAAAACTTCATAACACTGAAATTGGCAGTGATTTCTTGGATGATTCCAAAGGCACAGGCAATAAAAGAATAAACAAACTTCATAAAAAACTGTACATCTAAAGACAATGTAAACATAATTAAAAGTTACTGATAGAATGGAATAAAATATTTCCAAATGCTATATCTGAAGGTGTATTAATATTCCAAATAGAAATCCTAAAAATTAGCAACAATAAAAGCAAACAACACAATTAAGAAATAGTTAAAAATACTAAAATAGATAATGAATCTCCAAAGATTTTTATATGACCAATAAGCATGAATGTCACTCATTATTATAATATAACTAATCATTAAGGAAATACAAATAAAAACTATAGAGAAATTCTACTTCACATTTGTTAGGATGGCTACTTAACATGAATTACCTTGCTCCAGCCCTTTACCTTGAGTTTGTTACTTTCTTTACATGTAAAGTGTATTTCTTGTAAGCAGCAGATGGATGGATTCTGGTTTTTAAATCCATTTTGCCACTTAATGTCTTTTTATTGGGGAATTGAGGCCATTTACATTCAGTGTGATTATTGAGAGATAACTTTTAATTCCTAAAATGTTAAGATTTTATTTCTGTTTGAAACACTGTTTATTCTTCTTTGCTTAGTTGTCTGCTGAATGGAAAATCTTGTTTCTCTGGTTCTGGTGTGTATTACCTATTTCTTCTTTGTAGTTAATCTCTGAGAATTTTCTCTACCACTGGTTTTGAAGACATAAATTTCTTCAGTTTCTGTTTGTCATGGAAGCTTCTTATTTACCCATCTAATTTGATAGATAATTTTGCTGGGTAGGAAATTTTTGGCTGGAAGTTGTTTTCTTTCAGAGTTTAGAATATGTTACTCCAAGCCCTTCTGGCTCTCATGACTTGGTTTGGGAAGTCTGGAGTGATTCTAATTGGTTTGCCTCTGAATGTCACTTGCCCATTTGTTTTTGTTGCCTTTAAGATTCTCTGCTTGGCTTCCACATTGGTCATTTTGACAATTATGTGGCGTGGGGAACCTTTTCTCTGATCCTGTCTAAAGAGTGTTCTATAAGTTTCCTGGGCCTGTGTATTGACCTATTGCTCTAAGTTTGGAAATTTTTCTGCTATTACTTCTTTGAAGAGATTATTGATCCCTTTGGTTTCACCTTCTTTTCTCTCCTCTATTCCGATTATTCTTAGGTTAGCTCTCTTAAAATGGGCCCATATTTCTTCAATGTCAGATTCCTGCTGTATGATTTTTTTTCTAAGTTATAAATTATGCGTTCGTTTCTGGAGTGATCATCTTCTAGGAGTGAGATTCAATTCTCCATGTGGTCTAATTGATTGTTTATAGTTTGACTTGATGCCTTTACTTCAATGATTGCATCCTTGATTTCTTTTAGACTCTCTCTAAATTCTTTTCGAAGGTCCTGTATTATTTCTATGGCTATATTCCTGATTTGATCTTCTGGAGATCTTTGAATTTCTGTGTTGTCAGGTTCTAATATGGTGGAGTTGTGGGCATTCATTGCTCTATGGTTGTTACTCTTTCCCATGATTTCAGAAGTTTGTGCCTTCTCTGTATTCTTCCCCACACACCATGACTTCACTTAGGGTGCTCTGGATCTCGAGATTGTGATAATCTCAGCTGCCAGTACTCCTTTACTGGGTTGTATTGC
Organism: Muscardinus avellanarius; assembly: GCF_963383645.1. Classification (NCBI taxonomy): domain Eukaryota; kingdom Metazoa; phylum Chordata; class Mammalia; order Rodentia; family Gliridae; genus Muscardinus; species Muscardinus avellanarius. Next base: position 196,579,609 of record NC_137786.1, on the reverse strand, counting down.
AAAGTCTTAGACCAAGGGAGTTAATCAAGGCTGTGCGAGACCATTTGGATACCTAGCTGGTCATTTTCCCATGGGTAGCTGCAACTAGGGTGTGGTATCTTTGCAACCACTAGTTCTTCTCTGGGTTGGACTGCAAAATCTCAGTCCCAGGGAGAGTATCAAAGCTGCACAAGTCCCTGGGGTGCAGTGCAGAGATTTCTCCGTTAGAGGCCACAATTTCACTTATGGTTATTGTGGGTGTTGATCTGGAGCTGTCATAGGTGTGGTGAACTAGCCACCACTGCTGGTAATATGGTGCCACTGCCATGTTCTTGGCTGTGAGGCTGGCATATTTCTTTTCTGGTTTTGACCTCCGTTCTGAGTCCTTGGAAGGCGTGATTAGCTTGGCCACTGGGAGATTCAGACTTTCTTTGCGCTGAAAGAACTGCTGTATGATCCGCAGCTGCTGACTTCAGCTCCTTGTTTACCTTTTCTCTCTGGAGCCTGGTGCTGTGAGGCAAGATGGTGCTGGCATGGCTCCACTGCTGCAATTCAGCCTGGTTTCTTTTCTAGTCTTTGGTTTTTCTTCTAGTCTTCTTTTTCTTTGTCCCTTATGTTTTCATTTTTTATTTCTCTGCTGATAGTGTTTTCTGGCTACGAAAAGCGCTGATTTTGTGGCAATAGAGATCGTGTGTTAGTAGGACTCATAAACACTGCTTTTCTTGGTTGCCATCTTCCCAGAAGTCAACAGTAAAGATTTATTATATCTAATGATTATTATAGGTAAAATGGACTTAACAGACATCTACAAAACTCTTTTTCCTAATGTAATGACTTTTTTTTTTAACTACAGGCACAGTGGAAATAATTGGAGAGCCTTCTAAAAATACCATTGTTCATCCCCAGGGACTAACTTTACTAGTCTAAAGTAAGATCCAGATATCTGAGCTCTATTCAGCCAAATGGAAAACACTGCTCTCGATATCTTCCATAGGTTAGTAGTGTTTTAAATGTAAATGTGTCCAATTTTTCATTCTTCTCTTACCACCAACTCAGTATTTTTGATGCTTATTATAGATATGAATCAAGCTTTCAGCACATCATATTGGTACCTAACACTTCATTTTTTGTTTTCTGTTCTTTTCTCTTTTTATTTCAAAGCTGTATGTACAATATTTCAGTTACATAAGAGAAAAAGTTCAAGAGACTAATTGTACATTGTGATGACTATAGTTAAAAATGAATCATATTTCTGAAAATTGCTAGAAGTGTATATTTTGTGTTGTTACCAGACACAATTCTGTACTTACTGTCAGCTGTAAACACACATTTAATGTCTATCTACATAGTGATATTTCTGAAGGCAGGGATTAAATTGTATATACTTTACTCTTCCCAATGTATAATATAACAGAAAATACTGTGTATGGTCAATGTAATTATTTAACTTAACTTACCTATATCTAAGAAATTCACAGGATAATATGCTTATAAATTTTAGTTTAGTAAAATTTAGTCAATATGTATAAAACATACAAACCACTCTGCCCTTCAGAAAAAACATTTGTTACTGAGTTCTCATCTATCAAAGCCATGAGGTATGGTTTAAAGTAGAATAAATATGGCAAATAGTAAGTACACTGAAATAGGGAGTCAACTCCTATATCCAGAAAAAGTACTTTATTTTTCAGTCAAATGCTTGAAGATGGGAAGAGGAAGACCCGTTAACTCCAGAAAATGTCTGGAAGCATAATATTAATCAATCCTCTACTAGTGACTACAAAACAATCTGTACTTATGCTCTCCTCTAAGATAAATTTTAAATTAGCAATTAATGCCCACATATCATATGCTTTTTATATATTAGGTTAATTTTCATTTACAAAGTTACAAAGATATTGGCATTGTTTTCCTCTCATAAATTAAAAACTTGAACATAAATATAAATATATCTAGTGTGCATAATAAAAACAAGGTGCAAAAAACAGGTGAATTTGTTTTCACCTCTCCAGAATGAAAAGATTTCACAGTTGAATATAGGACCATATTGCCTACGGAGTTCCATGTAATTGCTTTACTTATGACACAGAAATCTAATTCTGCTTCCATGCAATTTAACAGATTTATGGAAAGCCAGATGTTAGCAATTATGGAAACTGACATTATTCATATTCTTGGTAATACAGACCTGTTTGCTCTGCACAAAGCCAACTTAATCTATTATACATATCCCAAGGCACCCGAAAGGAAGAGGCACCCTATTTACATATTGCAACTGTTGTTCTCTGCTGAGCAAACACAAAGATAGTCACCCAGGAGACTTACCAAAATCATCAGGCAGGCCTCCCAATGACAGAGAGGCAATTAAACAAAAGCCAGGCCAAGTATTCCATACTCATATCTATAATCATTATATTGTACTTGTTTTTTCTTATTGAAAATAATGGCTGTCTGTGATTTCCTTGTGTCTCCTTATAAATTCATTATTTAAATGTTCTATGCTCAAATTCTACTTTTTCAGTAATATTACATGGCTATGCTTGCATTTGAACTAATTTGCTTGCATTGGCATTTTCACAATTTCTGCAAACTGTTATTATTGTACTTTTTAAAAATAAACGTCTACTGTTCCTAATCAACCTGCTTTCTTCTTTGATTTGAGATTCTTAGGTTACTTGGGATTGTAAGCAAATATCATTTGGATATGTTGATATCAGAGGCAACCAAACCAATCCCAATTTAGTTCCAAACTATTTTCCTACCCTTCAAGAAAAATGATTCTGCAGAAGTTTTTATAGCATGCATAACAACTACAATGGTACCTACATCAGAAGCTGAAACATCTAGAGGTTGATATGAAAGATCAAGGGAAACATTTTTCCCCAAGAGTTTGGTAGCGTTAGGTGAAAGAAGAAAAGCTTTTCATTACCACCACATTTATCTTTCTTGAATCTTTCACAGCACATCAAGTCTTACTTCCAAACTCAAAACAGGTGATGTACAGAAAACAAAATTTAACCTGGGGTTTGAATATCCAGCTGGGTATATTCTGACTTGAAGTCATTACCAGACATTAGTGGCACAGAAATGAAAACAGAGCTTGGGGATTTATCAGTGATAGGCAAGATAGAGCACGGATGTGGCTCTAATCGTTAATACGCTGTTGCTGTTTTTACAGTGGCAGAGGAAAAGTAGTAACAAGTATATACACTGCACATTAACAAAATAAGTGAAATAAAAAAGTGGAGAAATCTGAGATCTCTCTTGTGACTTTCAGAATAAAAGGCCAACTAATATTAAGTTGCACAGTAAGTTTCAGGACCAGAATAAGGGTTCATATTCATGTTCTGCTGTATGTTGGTCATACCACACTTAGGATATTCCCCTTAGACCACAGACTGTCATGGATGAGGTTTATACACAGAACACATAGAATATATCTGTTCACATGGTGAGGGGCTCAGATCATTGATTTTTTTAACAATTTTTTTATTGAACATAAATAGTATACATTTAAACTATATTTGGTGCCCTCTCCCCCCGCCCCCATTTTCCCTTCCCCCCTCCCACCAATGGTTGTCCAGGTTAACCATGTCATATTCATAATTTTACACATATTCAGATGTAGACCCTCATTAATCAAGATAAGCCTTCCTCCTCTCCTATATGGAAAGATCATTGATTTTAATAGAACATTAAATAAGTAGCATGAAAAAGCAAAGATTTAAAAAACAGGTAAGCAAACTTGGGCTGCATCTTTTTGAAATGCTGCTATGCACCACACAAGAAAGGTTTCGAATGTTTCTACAGCATTAGCTCTTCAGTCTCTGTTACAGCTTCAAACCATTCTTTTTAAAATACGCTTTTAATAGTGCACTGTAACCATACATAATATTGAGGCTTAGTGTGATAGAAACATATACATACATAGCATCTGACACATTTGCTTCCAGATCCAACCACTTCTGAGTCAGGAAAAAATATTTTCCATGGCTCTTCAGTGTTCTGACTCATTGTAATGAATTTTTCCCTATTCTTTAACTGATTAAGATCCTCTCTTTAAACACAGGAGGAAAAATTAAGATACTGTTTGGACTCACTATTTCTGCAACGGGTCCCTGGATCCAGATCTTGTTTTCTGGTATGTACAAGAAGCAGCTACCTCAATTTATCAATCTTTATTCTCTCTTGAGTGTGTTTAAGCTTCCAGGGCACCCTTTATTGAAAGCCAAAATCCTGAAATTTTTCATGACCACTGGTTTACAAAAGTATAACCCTTGCTGCAAATATTGAAATGAATATTATTACTTATTATCTCATCCTAAGAAATCTCTCCTCAACTCTTTTGGGATATAATATTTCCCTGTTTACCTTCTTACTTAATCATTTATTTAGTAATTAATCATCACCAATCAACTAAATAGTTTCCCTATATTTATTTATTTATTTATTTATTTTTATTTGTGACAGGCATACTGATGAGGGTGGAAATATAATAGGCAAAGAAAAAGGGTATGTTTTTATATGTATGGAGTTTACAGTCTTCTTTTTATTTTTAAAATTTTACATGTCGTCTGAGGTTCCATCTTTAGTCCTTTGTTTTTCTCCTCAGCAGAAGCAGTATACCCTGACAATTAAAAACTTAAGCTTTAGAACCTAGCAGTGGTGGTCACCCATCAGTGTGACATGTAGTGTCATTTTGTCTAGTATCTAGAAGGTTTCTGTAATAGTGTTAAAGCCAAGAAATTCCCAGGCACATGGAGATAAGTGATTCAACTGTGTCTAAGTCCCATTGCTAAAATTTGTTAGCTGTATGCCTCTGGAAAATGTATCTAACATCTCTAGGCTTAAGTTTCATCATATGAAAAATGTGGATAGGGCAGTGACAGGCAGACAAAAGAAAAAAATGTAGATAAAATATACTTCATGGGTTGGAATTGCAGCTCAGTGGAGGCCTTGAGTTGTTCTATATTCATCACTGAAACACACATACACACACACACACACACACACACACACACACACACACACACATTCCTCACAGGAATAATTTGGCAAATTAAGCAAACATGTAAGAAACTCCTGTCATATAATAATTTCTCAAAAATTATTAGCTGCCATTACCACTTTGCTTCCTATAGTTTCTATACTTTTTCTAATGTCATGAATATCACTCTTCTATCTCTTGAGTGTAATTGAAGTTTGGACTATCAGCCTAACATCTCACTATGCAGCTAACCCATAACTTTATCCGTTTCTGCAGATTTCCACCTGAATTTTGAATTTTCACACAAATTTACATGGTTTTGTTTAGTACATTGGCCAGAAAAGTCTAGAAATGTCAAAACCTCAAGCTCGCTAAGCTTTAATCTGCAAATCTGGTTTTGAAAGTAGATCAATAATGTTGAAAGAACACAATTTCCTAATACTTCATGAACTTTGCTTGACCATGACTACATTTTGTTTATAGATGGACAAATGTAGGTGTTTCATCACAGATAAGAGGAAACACTTTCTTCCAAGTAGGAAAAGAAACAGCCTGGGCATAAAGTAGCCTTCTGAATTAACCAACTTGGTCGACACTCTGCTGTGAACAAGTCATATACTTCAGTAGCTAGTGATTAAATCAGTTTAAAATCAGTACAATTCTGGCTGGTGGAGAAGATAAATAGAAAATCCATAATTATTGAAATGCTTGCTAGGTAAAGATAATTTTCTTGCACGCAGAAACTTCAAGTACTGATGCCAACAACCTTAGATTTATGTTTTCACGTACCTGTGAATGAGTAGGAGGGGTTGTATTGCAGCTGCAGTCTACTAACACACGGCACCTAGCCATACACATTTTACTGCAGTAGTCACTGTATTGTTTAATCTCTTTAACAAAACTTCACTCTTGCTGAAAAGATTTACTCCTTCTTGCACCTTAACTTTATGTTGCTTTCTTCTCCTTTATATTACCTTGTATGTTTAGCTCTGAATAGATTTCCTACCTTCCTTTCTTAGTCTGATTTGTAAGATTCTGGTCTTATTTTTGTGTCTTCCACAGCCCCTTTCTCAGTGTCTTTCATCTACTATGAAACACATAAAATAAGCATCGGTTTGATTTGAATTCATCTGTGCTGTGATAGAAATAAAGAACACTTGCATTTTGGCAGCCTTTTCTCTTTCTGGAAAATACAAGAGGTTCATAAAATGTTTCAAAAATTTTGTTCTTTTTTATTTTCATATGATTATTTTTCCTCTCTGTTGGATCAAGTTTGTAATTCAAATGCTCAAAGATGAATAGTGGTAGATGACGGTCGACATCGAACTAGAGGAAAAGACCCAGACTCAGGATGACAAATAGATATTTCTTAGAATTAAAGTTTTCTTGGATATCCAATATTTACTGAAACACTGATGGGTTCCCTTAGTGAGTTCCATTTGCAGGCAAGTGGTAAAAATGAGGAAGCATGGTTTCCTTGTCTGCCTTGAAGGTTTGGCAATGTGATACTTGGTAACAAATTTGCATGGAGAATCCAGAAAGGCTGAAAACCAAAATTAACTTCCTATTTTGATAAATCACTTTCTCAGGCAAGTTGTCAGATGGGAAATTATTCCTTCTCTCTTCTATGCCAATGATAGGTCTCAGCCACTGAGGTTACAAAGTAATTTCATTTACTATAAGAAGTGTCCTGCAATTTACACTGAAGGCAAAGGGCAGAAAAAATTGTCACTGGTTCAATTTTAAAACCAGGTCTCTGTCTCAGTAACAGCAAAGTCGGATTACAACAGCTGAGATTTCAAATACCGTTTATGCCTATTACTTATTTTCTCTTTTCGACACTCTGCTTATTGTGGTCCCTAAATTCAACAGGGTAGCCAAAGCTTTTCCAAAACCTCTACCCTACTAGAAGATTTAGGGCACTGATCAAGAAGAATAATTTGAACCACCATGCCGAGAAGGACAGTATCACCTGAACAAAACTAACAAACTAATAAATATAGACTTGATCTCAGGGTATCTTTTCTTGGAGGATTTCATTTTTTAAATCCCATTTTTGTATTTATATTTCTTCTCCTGTAGAACCCTTCAGGAGAAGAAATCAACTTATTTGGTAAAAACAGGTTTTTGACTGCCTCCATTCTAAAAGGGATACTTCCTAGAAAGATATGCAAGGTTTTTATATTGAAAAAGAAAAAAAAAAAAGAATGTGTAGAGTAGTAGACTTGATCTTACTCTGCTCCAGACTTTTGAGACACAAGTTCTCTCTCTCTTTTTTTTTACTTTATATTTGTTGATTGTTGTCCAAAGGGAGGTAAAACAATATACGCAAAAATAGTTTCCAAGAAAAAGCAAAGGAAGCCACTGACAAAGATGCCATCCTTGACCAAACACTATTTCAGACTCCTTGAATGATTTTGTCCACTTCACCTAACCAACTCCCATTAAAAGACCCGAACAAACACAAATATAGTTTCTAAAAGCTCAAGGCTACATTTCTAGGAGAAGAACTTCAAATCCCTTAAGTATCTTCCTGGGAAAGCTCCTGGCTACCAGAAAAAAACACACATTGTTTGTTCTGGCCAACAACTGAAGGTAGGGCTCCTGTCTCTCATTCTCAGTGAGGGAGTAGGAGCGTAACTTCCATAACTGTCAGTTTATAGACCTAAATGGGGTTCCACGGACCCATACCTGCAGTCTTCCCACTCTTTGTAAATTCCATTCCCATGATAGTTTAAGCCCCTGTGTTTCCCCTTTCTGCTCTCTCAGTGTCTCTTTTAAAACCTCCAGGCATTTTTTGCACAATCTGAATCTGCTCTGTTCACATTGCACTCTCTTCCCTTTTGCAATAGTTTATTACTGATTAGTAATTAATATAATACAATAAATGTTGCTAATTAAATTTCACATATATTAGTTAGTAATAAACTGGATAGAGCTAGGGTTCTGCTTCGTTTGTTTTTAATATCACTTTGTTTATCTTTAATACTATTGCTCTCCTCCTTTCGACTCAGGCTACTGGAGTATAAATAAATGGAACTCATTCAGATAAAGTCCAGTGCCCTCATCAGGAGAAGTCATGTATAGAAAACGATGTCTTCATTAGTAATAAAATTACTGCTCTGGGAGTTGTTTTTATTATTTCATTTATAAATAAAGATATACTGAGCACTTATAATATGCCAGACACATATGGGCTACAAACCAAGTCCTTTTTGTGTTTTTAATTTTAGCATGGAGTTTTGCTAAGTTGCTCAGGACTGCCTCCAAAATGTTGATCCTCTGGCCTCAGCCTCCCAAGTGCTGGGATTATAGTCTTGTGCCACTGCACTCAGATCAAGATACTTTAAGAAGTTAGAAGTAACACATCTTTACAAAATTAAGATTTTTCCTTTTCCATGCATAATAATAATTTACTAAACTCTAATAAGCCAACAGAGTTTTCAAAATATTTCCAAATTACCTCATTTGTCCTTCCAAAACTATTCGAAGATTAGCATCAGCATCATCTTCACTTAAAACATGACCAAACTAAGCGTCACTTAAATGATCATTACTTCTCAATATTTCTACAAAAGTTGGCTTAATGGCAGAAAGGCACAAATACTTCCAGAAATCCTAGATATAGATAATAACACCATGTATATTAAATGCATTTGTTGTTTTTCTCCATTTTAACATAATTTTCCAAGTTGAGCATGATGGTGCATGCTTGTAATCCCAATACTTGGGAGGCTGAGACAGAAGGATTTCAGGTTCTTGGTCAGCTTCAGAAACTTGTGAGGCCCTCCACAACTTGTGAGATCCTGCTTCAAAATAAAAAATAAAATGGTCCTGGGTGTATAGCTCAGAGGTACAATTTCCCTGGGTTCCATCCCCAGTGCCACAAAATATAATTTTACCTTCTACTAAATAATTATCAGGATTGTTGGATATAATTTTTCTCCCTCAAATCATTGAATAAACTTAAGATTCTTGCCCCAGATTTATGTAGCCTTGCATATAGTAGTACAGTTTTTCTTGGTTTAGGAAGTAACAGAACAGGTATCACAGGGAAAAGTAACTTGCATAGGGCCATACAAGTAGCAAGTTTCTGAGTCAGGACGTAAATGTAAATATCCTGAGTTTCCTGTGGTTTGTCCTGTCTCATCACTCAATGGCTGGCTCCCAATGTTGTAAAAACCAAGCACAGTAACTGTGCAAAGACCAAATGGTAGATCTCTAACAACCAATAGACAAAACAAATATTGACTGAAAGTATATAAAATGTAATAGATTAAATGATGAAGCAAAGAATCCTATCTAAAAGCATTACAATTAATTGGAGCAGATAAAATCCTCACCATAAAGCCACTGTCCATTTCTACTGTCAGGGTCATTATGATAGCATCTTACTGTTTCTCCTTGACTAGCTTTCTTCTTCAAAGTCAAGCGAGGCTAATATTCTGATCATAACCCTCTCATTGCCTTAAGGATATTTTTTCTTAGTAAAAATAGCACAGTTTGAAGTTTCAAAGATTATAGATCTAGAAATTGGCTAAAAATTTTTATTTGAGTCCACTTCTTACTCATGTAAGGTGGGTAAGCAAACAAATTTATTTTATAAGATATTTTGGCAAGCTCTCAGCTGAGAAATTATTACTCACTGTGTGATTATGGGAAAGTATAGCCTTTTCTGTTCTTCAGTTTTTCTAATGATAAAATGGAAACATATAATCTTGAATGGCTATTGTTAGAATTTTAGAACAAACTCTAACACATAGTAGTTGCTAGATAGTGTTCAACTTTATTAACCACCTAATTTATTTTTTAAATTTATGTTTATTTTTATGTGGAACATATTGAAAATGGTATACATTCAGACTGTGCTTGGTGCCCTCTCCTCCACCCCCAATTTCCCTTTCCCCCCTCCCAAAAATGAGTGTCCAGTTTAACCAGGCTATATTCATATTTTTATACATATTCGGATGTAGCCCCTCCATTAATCAGCCTCAGCCTTCTTCCTCTTCTATCCTTCCATTCTAGCTTTGCTGAGGTTTCCCCTCAATTATCTGGAGTTCTCTGGTATTCCTAATGTTCCCTAGTTTGTGCATATTAGAGACAACATATGTCTCTAATTTAAAGGGTCCTTACTTTTCTCACTTTTTTTCAGAAGACAAGCAAAATGAAAGGCACCCAAAATGTCTTAGTGAAGAAAACTACCCTAATACACCCATGAAAGAGGATCTAAAAATTTAGTAGGAAGTACTTCTATATTTGTAGAGCTATATTTTATATTAAAAGGAGCTACTTATATAAAAGACATTATAGTTTCATACAAAATAAATAACTCTACAGCATGTAGGGACACTTCTATTATGAAATAGGATTCAAAACTCTCATCAAAATCTGGTCTCTGATCCTATTTCCAGGCTTATTTCTCATCATTCCCTACTTTTAATACTTCTATATATCAGCGGTGTCATCCACATTGGTCATCTTACCATCCTTGAACACATTTAGATCCCTTTTGTGATTGCATCCAGTCTGACTGGGATCACTGCCTGGAATAATCCCCTAACAAGGATTTTACTGGAGATATTCTTTCACATCGTTTCCACTGTTCCAGTGAAAATACATTTTGTGTCAGATTCTTATATACATTGCCATCCCCAAATTACCCAACTTCAAGAAGAGTTAGTAACTTTCCCTATATTTTGTATTTTGTCTGCTAAGTATATAGCTGGTACAAAGGGTAACCTTTCACATTCTCTGTCCACCTCCTCTCTCTCAACTTCAGTGTGGGAGAACCCTTTCTTATTCTTCTCTGTGTGCCTTTGACTTATCACAGGGCCTTACACAGTTCAGGCCTTCTCAATAAATGAACATCGAATAAATGAATGATGATTTTATACCTAATGGTACTTTGTTTGATTTGGATACCACAGCTTAAAATTCCCTGTTCCTAAAACCCATAAGTAAATATCTCACAACAGCATGAATACCTCAGACTTAAACAATTCAATATTCATCTCAAAGAAGTTGTAGATGCTGAGCTCTGAATTGCTGCTTAGACATGATCTTTGGCTCTAAAACATTCAGGGCAGAAGTGTCTGTAATGAAACAATTGCTCACACTGAGCCTCAAGAGGCGGCAAGCTGACAACGACATAGAATTCAATATAAAGAAGTGCCCAGACACTGAGAAAAGAAGGCAGGTGAATGCCGCCTGAGACTAAGTTATAAATCCCTAGGCAGACAACACTGATAAGTTAAAACAGAATAGTGGCTGGGAAGACTGAGAGAGGTTCTTGGTTTTTTAATGATAGTTTATATGTTATTGAGGGTCAGCATCATTATGAAACCCCAAGAAGGGCTATGGCACCACTTCCTCCAAAAGAGATGTATACATAATTACATGTGGTTTAGTGGTGCTCATGGAGTCCTTCGAAAGATTTCAATGACAACCTTAAGAGTGGTTTTCAGACTTGAGTGAGTGTGAGAAATAACCAAAGGGGCTCATTAATTAAGCAAAGGGGTTTGTTCAACTCTGGGTTCTTTTCCCAAAGTTGAAGATTCAGTAGGTCTGAAATATAATGGAAAAACATTTTTTTTGGTGGTACTGGGGTTCCTGGAAGCCCTTCTACTTCCGGGCTACACTCCCAGACCTATTTTTACATTTTTATTTGGAAACAGGGTCTCCTAAGCCAGCGTGCATCTGGCTTCGAACCTGCGCGATCCTCCTGTCTCTGCCTCCCAAGCACGGGGATTACAAGAGTGTGCCACCATGCCTGGTGGAAAATTTTTATTTCTAACAAATTCTCAGGTGAAATCAGGTACTGCAGGCTTAAGGATCACACTTCTAGAATCACTGCCATGAACTATAAAGAACACTGTGTTCACAGGAAGTAACACATTTTAAGAAACCCAATTTCTTAGGAATGTCCCATTCATGCTGTTGTCACTTAGTAGGAGACTGCCAACTTTTCAATAGGAAAGAAAAAAAAAAAGAGTCATTTAACACTTAGGAAGAAGAATTTACATGATATAAACTTCAAGATCCTGTGAAGAAAAATCAGTGTGTTCACTGTTACTTTCAAAAATGCCACATTCGCACTAAGAAGGAGAACCTGAAGAAAACCATAATCATATGCCATTGCCTTTTTTGGGAGGATTAAATAACTGTCATTTTTTGGTGTATCACCTAACTCTTATTCGTCTGTAATAGCTAGAGTAGGTTCCACATCTCCTATTAAGCCTTCCTTTCTCAATTTTTCCCTTTCTTCCTAAACCCATTTTTTCCTTTTCTTAGAACTTCTACTGGGCTTATTCATGCAACCTAAAATTGCCATAGTCGGCCTCTGAAGTCTTGCATCGCACATTCCCTTTTGTATTTCCAGAGTCTGATATTGCACTGGCTTCCAGAGACTACTATTGACTTGATATGCCCCCAGCCATCACATTGCCAAGACTCATCTTACCACAGTGAATAAAGCTTTTTAAACAGCTACTATAGATAAGTGGTGTCTGTCTTTGATGAAACCCTTCAATCTCAGAGAATTTATTGCTTGGATATAAACCAAGACTAAAACTCTTTGGTCACAAATATAAACTTATAAGTCGACAAGACCATACCAAATATTATCAAAGAAGGGGTGCATGTGCTGTTTAACCAAAAATACTTTGTGTTCGGGTGGATCTTATTGCTTGGCAAAGAGAAAAATCCATGAGTGTTCCCAAGATTGGTGTCTTGTGCGTCCCTGCCTCTTAAACTATCATTGTTTGAAATATCCTGATCCACAAAGATGCTTTTTTCACCTTAGCATGTCTGTTCCTATAACAGAAGAAGTACATTTGAGTTTCTATTGCTTGAGAGTTTTATATGTAACCTTCTTTCAGATTATAATAATATATATTAATCATGATCTAGCTGCCATGTTATTAAAAAGCTATTAACTCTAAATGCTAATGTATCTCTTTATTTTCAAATAATTTATTTTATCATGCTTTGTTTTGACTTTGAATTAAATGTATAGTCATTTAATATACTAATTTTACTTAAGATAAAGAGCATTAATACATGAATGACTTGGGAATCTGAGACAGGGGGATCACAAATTTAAAGCCAGTTTCAGTAATTTAGTGAGGCCCTAAGCATCTGAAACTTTGTTTTAAAATATAAAAAATAAAATAGTATATCTCAGAGGTAGAATGTCTCTGGGTTCAATCCTAGTACAAAAAAACCCAAAAACCCACAACTCTATTTACTATGATATTTTTATTCTCTACCCCTGCCTATTATTCCTTTCCCTTTTTTATTTTGGATTTAGATAGCCAGAAATGCAGAGCAGGTAATGACAACAGTAAACACACAGGTGACATTACTGCCAAGGCTGGGGTGCTATACAATTAATTATCCACAAAGTGTCATCTTGCTGTCCTGCCCCATAGCCCTTGAATCTAGTAGGTAAAATACTTCCTCAATGCTTACAATTCTAACAGATTACTTGCCACCTCACTCACTTACTTGCATTCTATTTACTTTACCTTATTCCTGCTCTGTCAAACATCCCCTCTAATGCCGGCTTATCATTGGTCCCACTGTCTGGGAATCATTACAGAGTTAGTATATTAAGTGTCAAAAGTTTGGGATCAAACATATGCAGATTACAGCTTCTGGGCACCATTTATCAGCTGTGGAAATCAAGGAAATTTATCTTAATCTTTGAGCCCTTGTTTTTAAAATGGTGATAGTAGGAGGATTTTCCTCCTATGATGGTTGTGAAACCAAATTTAATAATACTCAAAATTGACTGGTACAGAATTCGTGTCCAGTTAATGATAATGGCTGATCTTTATTGAGCACTTAAAATCTAAGTACTAAATGTTCTTTTTTCTATGTTACCTTATTTAATCTTCACAATTACTCCACAGTAACTTATGAGGTTGGCACTTTTGTAAATTGATCAAAACATTGGCACAAAATAAGCTCTCAATAAGTATTAGCTCTTATTAATATTACCGTTATTATATTCATTCGGAAGGAGAGATAACTGCAGTAGAGGGAGATTAAATATTAACAAATTTTATTTACTACTTTCCAGATTATTTGCATGTGTGAACACTTAGAAAAAGTATACTGCAAGTATTATTTATTTATTCATATATTGCTAGAAAATGAACACAAAAGCATTCTACTTTTTAGATACACCTCCAGTCCCATTTTATTTTTATTTTGAGACAAGATCTCATTAAGTTGCATGAATCTGTAATCCTCTGGTCTCAGCTTCCCAAGTATGGGGTTACAGACATGGGCTACTGCACCCGTTGCAAGTGTTATTACAACCCTGTACACTAATGAAAGTAGCAAAGCTTAAATATCTTGCCTAATACTACTAAGACAGAAAGTGGCAGAGTTGAGATTTGAATCTAGGCCTTTTTGTGCTTTAAGCCTCTCCATTATATTACATTCTTGTTCAGCTATGTTACTAAGTTAGGAAGCTCAGCCTGCACAACTTTCATCCATCAGTGAGCTTTGTCACAGAATTAGTATAAACAGACTATCTTCAAGTTCTATCCCATTTATGTCCACTCCTATGAGAACTGTGTTCTGAGTTGTGACTATTAAACCTAAATCCCAAAGGAATTTTAATTGCACAGGTGTGTTCATGTATAGTTTTTCATTATTTATTAGTTCCCCTAATTCCTAAGTTATTTAGGTTATTATTCCTAGATAAAAAGGCAATGATCCATAACTTTTACACTAAGGCAATACAATAAAATCACTGACTCCCACTGCTACATTGAAATATAAAGTATGAGGAGATCATTCTAATCTTCTCCAAACACAAATGTGAACATTTTGGGGACTCTCTGGCATTACAAATACACACAATCAAATGAGAGAGTTAGGGAGAGGGAGGAAGGAAGAGAGGGAGGGAGGGAGGAAGGGAAGGGAAGGGAGGAAGGGAGGGAGGGAGGAAGGGAAGGGAAGGGAGGAAGGGAGGGAGGGAGGGAGGGAGGGAGGGAGGGAGGGAGAGAGAGAGAGAGAGAGAGAGAGAGAGAGAGAGAGAGAGAGAGAGAAGAAGAGAGAGAAACTAATTTTAACTAATAACCTTCAAAGAATGATGATCTTGTCTGTTTCTACAATACTTGAATTAGTGATTTCTTTAATCATTTAATCTACTTTAGGGGAAAAAGAAAAATATTAAACAGTTTTGCTTATAAAATAAAAAATTTTGTATGAGTGGTGTTCTTTATTATGTCAATAATATCCAATGCTGACAGTAACTGATGAACTCAATAGAGCAGGTGCTATAATCTTCATCTGACCAAAAAAACAGTGGCAGAGAGTATAACATAAGACTGTTCTTCTAAAAAGCCTAACTGTCACATTTTTACATTCTAACATTTGCCATCCTACCATTGTCTGGGGGAAAAGCATAGCTGAGTACATTTTGAAAAACCACTTTTAAAACATCTTAAAGGTTTTTTTAGATGTTTGTTTTCTTTTAAGTGTAACCATTAATAGTTGGTGTTATTTATAGAGCTTATTCTGATGTGCTAATTTTCAGTGCCACTAAGCTGTGTTATTATGATTCAGAATATTTAAGGTCATAAATCCATCAAGAACAGATATCCTAACTTGCTCATAATTACATTCCCAGAAAGCTGAACACAGTGCTGGTATGATGATTATCCTCATAGTTTTCTGAAATTAAAGGCTTAGATGTCTTTGTAATAGATAATGCCTCATGTCATGTACCACAATTTACAGAATTATGTCAAGCCAAATAGAAAGTGAATCTGACCTCATATGGCTTTGGTTGTTTGTTCCTTCAATTATTTGACAAAGGTGCAAGGAACATCTACTATTTTCTAACAGTATTTTTACAGGTGTTACAGTCTCTGCTCCCAAAGAATTCATATAGTTATGGCAAGAGACAACTGGACACATATTCAGATATAGTAAGTTTCATAATTAAAAAATGCTGGACATATATAAAATAATATCATAATGAAGTGATTGGGTAGATAAAATCCTCAGGGAGTATCTCCCTGAAGAAGTAACTTGTGTGCATGTATATATGGGGGATACTGAGATTTAAACCATGGGATGCTACCTGTGTACTACACCCCCAGCCCTATTACTTTTAATTTTGAGACATGGTTCCACTAAGTTGCCAAGGCTAGATTCAAACCTGCAATCCTCCTGTGTCAGCCTCCCAAGTACTGGGATTACTTATGGGTGTTAATCCCTGTACCTGGCTTAGAGGTGACACATGACATGAGACTAAATAGTGAGAGAACCACCCCACAAGACAAGTGCTGATTGTCTCAGAGAGAATAGTAAAGGTGAAGCCCCAAACCTTGAGAGGAGCTTGTTGTCATGTACAAGTCATAAAGAGATTTAAAAAGGTATAACATATACTGGAGATGAATAAAAGATGAATTAGAAATGATATCAACAAAAGCTGGAAGACCATGTGAAATTAAAAATTGTTTTACATTCAATGGGATGGTATTATGTGGCCATAATAAAAAAGTCACATGATACAATTGACACACCTGTTAGTCCAGAAAATACTCTGAACCATCAGTGTTTTCAACTATCAAAGAAATCAACAGGCTGATAAGATTTCTGTCTTTATAAAGCCCATTCATACAGACTTTCAAAAAATGTGAAAATAAAAGAAATTCATATAAAAATAACCCAAATAAAAATTGCCACTAATAAAGACAAGTCTATTCTTTGCCAAGATTTCCAAGATTTCCAGTTTTGATGAGGTTTCCCTGTGAAGACCAGACTTCAGTTTATGTATGAAGCTGGTGCCTCCTCAGTGCAGTACACACACACACACACACACACACACACACACACACACACACACACGGGATACAACTCAGTATGGCAAAGAGAAACCAGTACTGAGACCTGTGCTGGCTGGGATGATTGTGACATCTGTCGTCCTGACACACTTATGACAATGACAAGACACTACTGATAATTACATCAGGAAGACAGGCATGACCTGGGACTGCCCCTGGCATCTGCAAAGTAAATTCTCCCTGAACCTAGGGCTGGGTCTTATCTTGTCTCAAACCAGCTATGTGATTGGAAGCAAGGTGTCACCCTTTCTGAGGCTGAATTTATTTCTTTACCAGTCATCTGAAGTGATTGCATTTTATCATTGATTGAACAACAAACTACCAATGGATCTCACGGGAAAGACAGAAGAATAAAGCATATTTCTAGCTCCTACTCTAGTTTAAGAAATAGAAAATTATACTGTACAACAACAATTTAAACCTATATTAAGAGTAAAAGATCTAGAGCTAGCAGAATGGAAGCATGATAACTCATATGAAGACATCAAAGAATAACCCATGGGGGCTGGTGAAACATGGGCAGAATCTAGGAAAAAGAACAGAAATTCATAAGTGAAACACCATGCGCCAGTCAGAGGGGACAGCCTATGCAAAGGCACAGACAGCACCAGTATAGATCCAGGCAGTTATAAAATTGTCTTAACTAGGTAATCTCTAAGGTCCTTAATGCAGTAAAAATCTAAGGGTCTCTTCTCTCAAAGATGTCAAATATAATTTGTAAAATTAAAATTTTATTTTAGGCCTCAAAGTTAGTATCCGATATGTTAATATTCTATCTTTAACCATTCCTCAATGACAACTATTTTATCTATTTCTATTCAAATGACATCTCTTTTTATGAGCTGCACACGCACAGAGGTACCTAGCAGTACATAAAGAAATTATATAAAGACCCTGGATAAATGTAAACCTCTCCAAGAAGTTTTAAATCATTACTTTCATAATCAGAGAAATATGGAGAGAATATGAGCAGAATATTGATTATGTAGGAGCATTTGAATATTTAATATATATAGGTTCAATTAATTATGACCTACTCACATCAAATAGATATAAACATTATTTCTATTTTATAGACAAGACAGCTGAAGTACAGATTGGATAAGAATTTGCAAAAGAGAACCTATTCCAAAGTCACAGAGTGACTTCGAAAATACTGAATAAATCTGAACAAGAGCTTTTAGAGAAAAAATATATGCAATGAGCAGAATAACACATTTTTAAAATAAAATTCCTCCTTTATAATTCAGCAGGCTAAACTATGGAAGCCCATATTCAGAATACTTGCCCTCTAGATTTTCCCAGAATTAAAAATTTAGCTGAGTCCACATGGCATGAAAGAAATTGATTGACCAAGGTTCTCAAGGAAACAGTTACATTTCTGATCAGATGTTTAGATTTCATCAAAGTTGTAAGGTCTCAAAGGTGAAGAATTATATGTATTAACCTCCTGAGTTCAGCATTTAATGGAATCACAAACAAAATGGTGATTAGAGGTGACTTTGCAAGAGATGATGGTAGTAGTGATAGCAACAATAATAAGCTTAATGCAGCTATATTGTATATGTGCATCAGTTCAAAGGCATAATGTTTAAGTGTGTGGTATCCCATTTAATTTCAACAAAATATATGTATAATTGTAGTCATCTTTATAATGAAGGGTTGAAGAGTACAGTTAGTTTTGAAGTACAAGATACGAGATTAACTAAATTTTCTAATTTTAATTCCAGGACTATTTCCACTTCTCCACAGCTGCCTCTCACACTGTCAACAATTTCAGCAAGACATCATGGTTTTCCATAAAAGAACTGAACACCTATAGCATGCAGCTCCAGGCTTTGTTCCTCCAATTGCTCCAGTTTTTATATAAAAATCCTAATACAACATGCTGTATATTCCCTGACCTAATCTCTAAATTGTAAAGAAAGGAAATTGAAAACTGATTAACCAGGAGTAGTCATATTTTAACCCTGATAGCTGAACAGAGTACCAAAGCAGGATGCCTCTCCAATAAATGACCAGGTAGATGGAGGGCATGGCTGAAAGCTGCTTACCAATACAGGACTCCCCGGACAGTGAATAGGTCCCATCGTCATGGAAACCGCTTCTGCACTCACAGTGGTACCACCCTGGCAGGTTTACGCAGCGGGAATGGTTGTGGCACTCAATGATTCCCTCTGTACATTCATCAATATCTGCCTCAGAGAAAAACACAAGTCCACCAGGACATTAATGTCTTTTGACACTAATCTTTTAGCAAACACCCAAAACATGCTCATGTCAACATGTCAATTAAGACTGGTTAGTTGCCTAATGTGAAAGTTACAGGAGGAATCAAATACCATTTTTTTAAGAATCCAAACAAATTTCAAGCTTCATTCATGAATTCCTTGTCATATATTACATAATATTCTAGACCCACTAGTCATGAATACATTCATAAGAGCATCGAATAACAAAAAACTAAATACAGGACCCGATACCATTTTAATGTTGTATTATATACATTTTCTTGGACTAGGTGTTTGCAAATTAGTAATTATTGATATTACATTTTATTCTTTGAATATACTTCTGAACAAATAAGTTCAGGAAACTCTAGCCACATGAGTATATGTATATAAAGAAAAGTCTGGGCATACATACACATATGGTATTTGCTTTCTCTTGAGAATACCTTCAATATCTCAATACACTAGTGGTCTGGGGCAGTTTGGGAATTTGTTTTCTATTTAAAACTTCTGATTTTTTATGGTAATCAATCAAAGGTCCTCATTTTTTTATTTCTGAAAAATATTCTCTAGCTGGCAGCTGCTGCTGCCCCTCCTCCTCCGTCATCGTCTTCTTCTTCTTCTTCTTCTTCTTCTTCTTCTTCTTCTTCTTCTTCTTCTTCTTCTTCTTCTTCTCCTCCTCCTCCTCCTCCTCCTCCTCCTCCTCCTCCTCCTCCTCCTCACTTCCTCTTCCTCCTCCTCCTCCTGCTCCTCTTCCTCCTTCTCCTCCCCCTGCTCCTCTTTCTCTTCCTCCTCCTCCTCCTCCTCCTCCTCTTCCTCCTCCCCCTGCTTCTCTTTCTCTTCCTCCTCCTCCTCCTCCTCCTCCTCCTCTTCCTCCTCCTTCTTTTTTCTTCTTTATGTCTTTTTCTGTAATCTGGTTACATCAAATCTAGGAATGTCTGTTTCACACATAAATTTTCTAGCTCAAAAATTTTCCTGTGAACTGAACTTGGTTGACTCCATTGAAAAAAGAGTTGTTGATTGTTATCCCTGGGTCAGTTCATTCTTAGAGAATTTCTTCACATAATTATATTTTGGAATGTAGCCATTGTTGGCTGGGAATATTCTCTTAGATCTCTTGGAAATATATGAACTATGGCATTTATGTATAGAAATTTAATTAGCATTAGAATGGAACACATAATGAATGATACACTTTGAATCTCTTTCAACAGGGCCCCACGGTAGGCATCAGCTCAGGGGCAGCTACCAGTGGTTCCGTTACCTTGAAAAGTCCTGACTTGTGCAATGGAGTTTGAATTTAGTATGAAACCTGAAACTCTCATATTGTGACATTTCAGCCAAGTAAAGAGCGAAAAGTGCAGCTCCTAAAACTTCACAACTCCAATTTAGCCTTTTACAACCAACTGTCACATTCTTCATCTATGAGGATTAGCCTGTATTTTCCTTTCACATAAGAACCCATTAGGCTTCTAAATGCCATTAAGATTCAATGCTTCTATAGAATCTTCAGATACTGCAGTCAGATTGTGTGTGCATTCATTACATATCTGCAGAAAATGATTTTAAAAAACTATTTACATTGTCATTTCTCACATTTAATAGGTGTAGGTTTTTTGAGACATAACTTAGATTACTAAAATTCTCAAAAATTGAAGTGAAGCCAAATTGGTGGTGCATGTTTGTAATCACAGTACTTGGGAGGCTAAGACAGGAGAATCATGGTTCAAAGACAGCCTCAGCTATTAAGTGAGGACTTCTACAAATTAGTGAGACCCTGTTTCATGTTGGTGGAATTGCAAATTAGTGCAACCACTTTGGAAACAGTATGGAGAATCCTCAGAAGAATGGGAACAAATCTACCATTCGATCCAGTAATACCACTTCTGGGTATCTACCCAAAAGAAAGGAAACCAAACTACCAAACCAATGCATGTGTATCTATGTTCATAGCTGCACAATACACCATAGCCAAACTGTGGAACCAACCAAGATGTCCATCAACAGATGAATGGATTACAAAACTGTGGGATATGTACACAATGGAATTTTACTCAGCCATAAAAAAATACAATTGAGCTATTTCCAGAAAAATGAATGGATCTTGAAGACATTAGGCTAAGTGAGATTAGTCAGTCGCAAAAAGTAAGGAATTAGATGCTTTCCCTAATATGTGAAAGCCAGGGTAAATGGGGTCATAGGAGGAACTCCAGGTGAAAAAGGAGATCCTATAGAAGAGCAAAGAAGGCAAACTAAATGTGGGGATGGGAGGTGGGGAGAGGGAAACACTTTAAAGCACATGATGTATTTATTCACATCAAAGTCAACCACTAAACCAAGCATGGGAGGGAGGGATGGGGAGGAGTGAGGTGGGGACTGGGTGGGGGCTGATTGGGTGATGTGTACATTTATGTGTACACAAGTTTTTTACCCCATTATTATGTATAAATACAATGCACTAATAAAAAATTTAAATCTAAAAAATAATAGGGCTGGGTGTGTAACTTGGAGGTAGAATGCCCCTGGGTTCAACACCCCAGTACCACATACACACACACACACACACACACACACACACACACACACACACACAAAGTGAAGTGAGACATGAATGGCTCTGTGGCTCACAGAAAGAAAGTGCTGACTCTAGGTCAGAGAATCAGCTTAGTGAATTTTTAATATAAGGCAACAAGAAACACAAATATTTAGCAGAAGATTGATTTTCAGAGGTGATTTCTCTATATTGGGCTAAAAATAACTCTCTGTAATGAATAAGCAACAAATTCTACCTCCAACATTTAGAAAGCCCTCAGAAAAGCAGTCATCATCCCCACCAACTCTGTCATATTTAGAATGTCAACAATATTTTAGGTAACAACCATCTCACCATGGGTAGTGTTTGGAAAACCAGGAGATTCAAAATCTCTAACCAAAGCAACCACCTGTCCTGGCTTGACTAGGGAAATCCTAATTTATACATACTGTCCCTTGCTTATTCTCCAAACCAATCAAGTTGGGGGATAAATGATCTGATCACCTACCCTAAATTCAATGGGATCCCAGAGTGGTGGCACACACCCATAATCCCAGTACAGGAAGATTTCAGGTTGGAGGTCAGCCTTAGCAATGTAGCAAGGCTCTCAGCAACCTAACAATACCTTGTTTCAAAGAAAAATTTAAAAAGGCATCTGTAGGTGTATTTGGAAGGCCCAATACCCAGTATCTCTCTCTCTCTCTCTCTCTCTCTCTCTCTCTCTCTCTCTCTCTCTCTCTCTCTCTCTCTCTCTCACACACACACACACACACACACACACACACAAGCACACACTTTCATACACACAATAATAGTCAGTGGGAAATTTCTAGATAAGGCAGGTATGATGAATGCCTGTCTGAATTCATAGATATTTCTTTTTCAAAATTAAATGATGAAATTTATTAAGACTTTTCATGATCCAGCAGAGCAGAAGTTATCTGTGTAGCACAGAGGACTTTTGTAACTATTGAAACACATTAGAGAGTTAATATCTACAATCTCCCCAGAGACACTAGGGAATCCCTGGCTTGCACTGGAAATGAGAGCAGTGAAGATGCTTCTGATTTGGGACCTGCCTTTCCCAGAGCAGTTTCTGGGGACTTCTTGGGAACTTCCAGGAATCACCACAAACTAGCACAGAGCAATGAGATGAACATTTTTGTTTTCTGCGAAATATTTACAACGGAAGGCAGAAAACTCATTTTATATGCAACCATACTACACATGGCAGACACTCACACTCTCAGCACAGACATAAAATTGGCTACTTCTTCTGTGTAGTCACAACAGCACTAAATGCAAGGACCACAGATCCAAATATAGAAAACACTTGGAGGCTTTTCAGCAACACACTGGGGACTTCACAAATTATAAATGATGTCTTTTCCCCCAGCTGGGCTGTGGCTGTCTTTGTCCTTAGAGATTTCTTTCTCCCAGTCAGCACTTGCTACTGGCAAACAAACAAGACAGATGTTCTGTGAGTGGGTTCCCTATGAGTTCACTATGGAATCTGATCCCCTTGCCCAAGGAATTCTGATGAATCACAGAAATCCTGGCTGCACCTCCCAAAGTGTCAGACAGCCCAAGGGAAACAAACAAAATATTAATTTTCTTCCTGTAGAAAAGCCTAAGAGTTTGTTCATATCTGTTTAATCCAACACAGGCCTGAAAATGTGGTAGAGGAATCAAAAGATGCTGGGAGACTGTTCAGAGTGGAAACCCTAGTATTTATTTCTGTATCTCATTTCCAAATGTCAGATATACAATAACTAATGTTATTGTCCAAGTCACATTGCTGAACCATAGTGAAATCTGGTCTAGAGCTAGTTGAGTCTGCGTTTGCAATTTTCACTATTCTACCTTATGGTATTATTGGTGATTCACAAAGGGAAGATTTATATAAAGACAATGCAGTTATTAAATTGTATAAATATATTTTGAGCTAAAATGCACACAAGGATCATTTTTAATGTGAAGTGAATGCAAAGGTGAGTACGGTGTAATTACTAAAATCTAGAGATTCATAATAAAAAAGAAGAATATATATTCATCCTTCAATATCAATCAATAGGATTTTTCCAAGTCCCCTTTCCTCTAGTGTTCTAAACACACATAAAATATATACAACCTCCACACTTAAATTTTTAGAATGTACCTTGGTCTAGTATAGATCTTACCCTCATGTATCCATAACTCAAATGCAAGTTACCCAAGCATAGGGAAAACAGCTTATTTGTGTTTACATCTGTAGTGATAACACATGGATTACAAGCAATAGGAATGTGCCCAACACATGTATGTAAGACTGAATGAATGAAAAACAAATGACTGATGGCCTGAATGAAAGGGAGAATGAGTAAATACTATAACTGAGATTCAGAGTACTTCAAGATTTCCTCATGTTTGTAGATCATAAAGACATAATGTCCGTTCATAAAACAAAATAAAATGGAGTTAATTTAATAACTTTCTATTCACCTCTAAAGGACATCATGTAGTTTCTACTTAATACTTTGCTTCTATCTCTAATCTTTAGAGATATTTAAGGAGAGAACATTTTCTCTCTACAAAAAGAGAGACTATAAAAATTTCTGTCTGAACCATGAAAAGCAGATGAATACATATTGTTTTTTTTCGCAAGATGTATACTAAGCAATACACTGAAACTTGAGAGGAATGTACAGTGAATTTTCTATAGAAAGCCATTGAAAAGTGAATTCTTGTACTCCTGCAAAATTTTAATTTCTTAGGTTGGAAAAATCTTTTCCTTCATCAAATCTTCTCCCAACTAGATTTGATATTTGAAAACTTATAAAATCAGTAAAGCTTTTCTCAAATATCTTCTTCAAATATACAATTTTGTATTTTATATTAATTTGTTGAAACTTGCAGTAAAGTATTTCCTCAATTTGAAGTTAGATTATATTATTTTCTAAGAATTTGTAAGATTTAGTGATAAAAATACTTTTGATAGTTTCATTTATAATACTTTTGTTGGTGCATGATAATTATACAACTTAGTGAGGTTCAAAGTCATACAAACATGCAAACATTTCTTGGTGTGCTTCTTCTCAGGTCTCATATCTCTACTCACCTCACCCTGAACTTAATGTGAAATTGATAGTGATACCCTCGTACGTGGGCATCACATAATTTAAATTTTTTTCTTTCATCGTTTTTTTCTATTTTCCTCCCCACTTCCTTCCTCAATTACCTTCTGCTATTCTATTGGTCTCTCTTTTCAATTGAAAGTCTGATTTGTTCTTATTTTCTCTCTAGCTTCCATATATGAGATAAAACATTTGACTCTCCTCTTTCTGAGACTGGCTAAACTCACTTAGCATAATATTTTCTAGTTCTATTCATTTCCTGCAAAAAAATAATTTTGTTCTTATTTATGGCTGAGTAAAATAATATTAGCATAATTCAAAATAGACAAATTATGGAACTTCTGATCTTTTCATTCAGTAAAATTTATTGTAGCTTGGAATGGTGGCACACACCTGTAATCCCAGTTCTTAGAAGGCTGAGACAGCAGAATCACCTGCTCAAGGCCAGCCTTGGCAACTTAGTGTGTGAGATCCTGTTTTAAAAATAAAAATAGAATAGGACTGAAGGTGTCACTCAGTGGTAGGATGCTTTTGGGTTCAATTTCCCCCTCAAATCCCAGTTATTGAGCACCCATAATGTAGTAAGAATTATATTATAGACTTCCGGAAAGATGGCGACTGAGAAAAAAAGTATTTACGAGTCCTGCTAAAACTCTATCTCTATTGCCACAAAATTAACGCTTTTCATAGCCAGAAAACACTAGCAACAGAGAAAAAATGTAAACACAAGGGACAGAGAAAAAAAGACTAGAAGTACAACCAGAGACCAGAAAAGAAATCAAGCCCACAATGCAGTGGCGGAGCCACGCTGGCACCATCTTCCCTCATGGCCCCAGGCTCCAGAGAGGAAAGGTTTAACAAGGAGTTAAAGTGAGCAGCTGCAGATCATTCGGGTGTAATTCAGCAGTTCTTTTAGCACAAAGAAAATCTAAAACTCCCAGTGGCCAAGCTCATCACGCCTTCCAGGGACTCAGAACGGAGCTCAAAACAAGAAAAGAAATACACCAGGCTCATGGCTGAGGATGTGGCAGTGGTGCCATTTTGCCAGCAGTGCCAGCCTCATGGCTGAGGGTGTGACAGCGGCGCCATATTGCCAGCAGCTACAACGAGTTCACCCTGCCCTGCGACAGCACCTTATCAGCACACTCAATAACCATGAGTAAAATTGTGGCCCGTAAAGAAGAAATTCCTGTACTGCACTCCCAAGGACTTGTGCAGCTTTGATAACCTCCTTGGGGATAGAGGCGGCTGAGATTACCACAGAGTCAAGATACAGAGCACCTTAAATGAAATCGTAGTGACCCAGGGAAGGCACAAAATTCTGAAATCATGGGAAAGAGGAACAATAGAGCAATGAATGCCCACAACACCATATCATCAGAACCTGATAACACAGAAATTCAGAGATCTCCAGAAGATCAAATCAGGAATATAACTGTAGAAATAATACAGGACTTTCTAAAAGAATTTAGAGAGAGTCTGAAATAAATAAAGGATACGATCATTGAGGTAAAGGCCTCAATTCAAAGTAAAAACAATGATTAGACCAAATGGAGAATATAATCTGGCTCCTAGAAGATGATCACTCCAAAAATGAACGCATAATTTATAGCTTAGGGAAAAAAATCAGACAACAGGAATCTGACATTGAAGAAATATGGGCCCGTTTTAAGAGAGCTAACCTAAGAATAATTGGAATAGAGGAGGGAAAAGAAGGTGAAACTAAAGGGATCAACAATCTCTTCAGAGAAGTAATAGCAGAAAAATTTCCAAACATAGAGCAAGAGGTTGCTACACAGGTCCAGGGAACTTATAGAACTCCCTTTAGACAGGATCAGAGAAGAAGTTCCCCACGCCACATAATTGTCAAAATGACTAATGTGGAAGCCAAGCAGAGAATCTTAAAGGCAACAAAAACAAATGGGCAAGTGACATTCAGAGGCAAAACAATTAGAATCACTCCAGTCCCAAACCAAGTCATGAAAGCCAGAAGGGCTTGGAGTAACATATTCCAAACTCTGAAAGAAAACAACTTCCAACCAAAAATTTCCTACCCACCAAAACTTTCTATCAAATTAGATGGGGAAATAAGAAGCTTCCATGACAAACAGAAACTGAAGGAATTTATGTCTTTAAAACCAGGACTAGAGAAAATACTCAAAGAGATTAACTACAAAGAAGAAATAGGTAACACACACCAGAACCAGAGAAACACGTTTTTTCCATTCAGCAGACAACTAAGATGGTTATCTTTGGAGATTCATTATTTATGTTAGTCTTTTACCTATTTCTAAATTGTATTGTTTGCTTTTATTGTTGCTAATTTTTAGGATTTCTATTTGGATTATTAATATACCTTCAGATATAGCATTTGGAAATATTTTACCCCATTCTATAAGTAACTTTTAACTCTGTTTATATTGTCCTTGGATGTATAAATTTTTTTTATTTTTTAGAAAGTTTGTTTGTTTATTCTTTTGTTGCCTGTGCCTTGAAATCATATCCAAGAATCACTGACAATTTCAATGTTGTGAAGTTTTATGACCCAGGTTTTCTTCTAAAAGTTTATAGTATTAAGATTTACATTTAGTTCTTTTATCTACTTTGAGTTAATATTTGTATATGGTGTTAGGTAAGGGTCCAATTTTATTCTTTTTCATGTAATTATTATTTTTCAACAATATTTAGTGAAAAGATTATTATTTCCTTCACCAAATGTTCTTGGAAACCTTGCCAAAAATAACTTGACCATATATGGAAGAATTCATTTCTAGGCTTTTTATTTTACTCCACTGGTTTATATATCTGCCTTTATAGCAGTACTACACTGTTTCAATTATTGTAGCTTTACAAGGTTTGAAATCAGAAAATGTACATCTTCTAGCTTTGTTCTTTTTTGAGATTGTTTTGGGTATTTAGTGTTTATATTTCATGTTAGGATAGATTTTTTCTGAAAAATAAATAAATAAATAAATAAATAAATAAATAAATAAATGTATGATAGTTTCACCTTAAAAAAAAAGAAAAAAAATCCTCTTGTAAAAAAGAAAACAAAAAGAAATATTGAAATGTTATCTCTAAGTGATCAAAAGCTTGATGTCAGATAAATGAATTTGTTATGTGAGATTATCATTGTTAATTTTGGATAAATTGCTGATATTAGATATCAACCACTAAGCCAATCATGGGAAGGAGGAATGGGGAGGGAATGGGGTGGGGATTGGGTAGGGGTTAACTGGGCGATGTGTGCATGTATGTCTACACAAGTTTTTTACCCCATTACAATGTATACAGTGCACCAATAAAAAATTTTAAAAAAGAATTATATTATAACCTCTTTTGCAGAGGTAAAATGACAAGATATCCATCTGCCAGACACAGAGTTCGTCAGACGCTCTATAAATTTTAAAAACTATAATTTAAACATGTACTTTGCAAACAAATATGACTTCAGATTCTTCCTCACTAACATACTTGCACATTGTTTAGGTTTTTTAATTCTTATTTTTTCATATGTAGGTTGGACATAATAAAATCAAACTTCATGAAATGGTTCAACAAAAAAGACTTTTTAGCAAAATATGTTTCTTCAATTTCATATACATATGCATGTATATACATATACCTTATGATAATATTACTGGTAAACATAGAAGACAAAATAAGTAGATTCTGTAAATCAAAAATATTAATATAAACTTATAAAAAGGAAACTTGTTTGGATTAAGAGGTGATTTCTTTTTTTTATTGATGCATTGTAGTCATATATCTGAATGGGATTAAAGACTTGTGGAGACATACATCCATCCACACATACCCAATTAGCCCTTACCCAATCCCCACCCCAGAAGGAGATCCTATAGAGGAGCAAATAAGGTGACTCGAGTTTTAGAGGGAAACTCTCTAAAGAGGTGATTTCTTGATCTATAAAGTTATTCATTTGTTTACAGACTTTTTTTTGTACTGGGGGTGGTAGCCAGGGGCATTCTACCTCTGAACTATACTCCAACCCTATGTTTTATTCTTTATTTTGAAACACAGTCTCACTGAGTTGTGGAGGGCCTCTAAGTAGCCGAGGCTGTCCACAAACCACAATCCTCCTGTTTCAACCTCCCAAATGCTGAGATTACAAGCATGCACCATCACGCTAGCATTTTGAGACAATTATAACATTATAAGACACTCAAGAAAAACATCTATGTATATATAATATATAACCTCTAAAAACTTAAATTCTCCCCAAAAAGTCACATAAGTTTATGGAAGTAGAATTGGGAAACTAATTTGCTATAAGTAGAGCAAACACAAAAACAATTATTATCTAATTTAGCTAAATGTCTGGACTGTACTGAAAACAGCAAAAAGATCTTGTGGTAGAAGCAGGCTGGTTCTTCCATTCTCCTCTTTCTCTTGGGATCCCCAAGGTATTTCTCTTGAGCATGCCTTTTTTGCAAGTAGGTGAGGCCATATGACTGAGTTATAGTTACCAAGCTAGAAATAATATGATTCCAATATAACCCATAAAAGTATCTAATATTAGCCTCCATGATATTTTTATCTGCTTACTGGAGGCCAATGTCCAGAGAAACCTTAGAAGCCACATCAAAAGTGGTAGAGCCTCCATTTTCCTGGATTCCTGCATGATTTTTTAGAGCAGAGGTCTTCCACAGACCTGAAACTGTCATGAACCATTTATATGAATAAGAAATATATCTCTTATCTGTATGGTTATTGCACCATGCAGTCTGGGGCTACTTTACTGTTACATCCAGAATTTCCTATTATTATAGACCATTTGTCATATGAAAGGGAAAGACTTTATTCAGATCAGAACTCATACAGACTCAACATCGAAGAACAAAAGAATAAGCCCCAGTACTAATCATAGATTGTGCAAGAAGATGCAGAAGAGAGAGAAAAGTTTGTGTTGAGAGACAGGAGCCAAGAAAAAAATTGTGCAAAATAGATGAAGCTTTGCAGTCAGATACACCTGAGTGTGAATCCTGGTTCTGTTACTTACTAGAGGCATAATTCTTAGCAAGTTATTTATCTTTTTTGGAGCTTCAGTTTCCTTGGCTGTTAGATGAGGATAATACATAGCTCATAATGCTTCCTTAAGGATAAAATTACATAAATTAAAGCTACTTTACAAAGCGAAGCAGACATTCATTAGGACTGTAATAATTATTGTTCTTTAATTTATAATATTCATTTGGTCACTGAAGAGCTGTGTCATGACAATACTGTCCAAGTCTCAAGATATCAACACTACATGAAAAATGTCAGAATTGTGCAATAGCATGGTTAAAGCCTCTTTCTAATTTAATTTTATACAAGGTGGAGTACCTGAGTTTTGAGTACTACTAACCAGTTTAAATGACTGCTAGAAAGTTTAAGTGACTTTTTACCTTAATTTCTTCATTAGGTGAATTAGAATTTAAAAAAGTACACATTTTATATACATAACACATTTCAAGAGAGAAGAGGAAGAGTAAAAGGTTAGCTTGATGAAGAAAATACACAAAATAACTTTATGTTAAAAAATGAAGGTATCAGCCAGGTGTGGTGGTGCAAGCTTGTAATCCCAGCATTTGGGAGGTTGAAACAGGAGGACTGTGCAGGTTTGGATCTAGCTTAGGAGACCTTGTTTCCAAATAAAAATATAAAAAATAGGCGTCTGGGAGTGAAGCCCAAAGGTAGAAGGGTTTCCAGGAACCCCAGTACCACCAAAAAAAAAAAAAAGAGAAATGAAGGTATCACTACCAATATTATTAGCATGTACAGAGGAGGAGGAGGAAGTATGGTGAGGTAGGGAGGGAATAACACCAAGAGATGCTATGCAAATATATGAATGTATTATTTTGAATATGTAATTAAATTGCATCAATAAAATTCTTTAAAAAATCTACCAAAACACAAAATATATGCTGTATCTGTCTCACAAACAAAGTTCCAATAAAATGTGGAGAACCTTAAGAAAGTCAATGAATCACTACACAAAATATATGGTGACATCATTATTACTCTTTCCTCTTTGTAAGTTCTAATCAGTAACTAGTTTGGGTCCATTAAACTAAAAGCTACCTGCTATTAATTATAGTGTCAACAGCATTGATGAGATGGCTCTCTGTCTTTTGTAAATCTCTTCTTATTGACTTTGAACAAAAGAATCAGTCTCTTTCTTGTTGTATCCTTCCAACTTTATCTCTGAAGACTTTCTTTTTGTCTGTCTATTCTCTAAACAAACCTCCAGATTTTTTCCACAAAGAATCTGTCTATTCCTGTTTCAAATCCTTCCCGTTAGTCCAAAGGCCTTCTTTCTCTAAGCTGATCTTTATCACAAATTCAGAAACACATATACCATTGCCTACAGATTAGCTAACTTCAGAGGTTTCTCCATTTCAAATCCATTCTTCCCTAAGTTGAACATATCATCTGTCTTAATCCATTTTTGTTGCTATACCCAAACATCTGAAGTTGGATAATTTATTGTTATAATGATGTTTATTTAGTTCATAGTTCTGGCGGTATAAGAGCATAGTGCCAGCATCTGCCTGGCTTCTGGTAAGGGGTATGTGTTACTCCACACATGTCAGAAAAGCAGAAGGGGAAAATGGAACATATAAAAGAGAGGTCACATGGCAAGAGGGACCAAAGGAAGGTATCATGCTAGCTTTATAGCAACCCACTGTCACAATCACTGACCCATTCTCTCAGGAACTGCATTAATCACTTTACTAGGGTAGAGCTCCTGTGATCTCTTAAATTATCTCTTAAGGACTCCAATACTTGGACACTCAGTAACAGGAGGGAGGGAAATGGGGAAGGCACCAAGTACTGTGTGAATGTATGCCATTGTCAACATTATCTACATTATGATGTGAGATTCTAGTATACCAATAAAAATAAATAAATAAAAAGACTCCAAAACTTCTCAACACTTACATTAGGGACCAAGCCTCAGTGTGATTTTCTATGGAGGGGGCCATAATAAGCACAGCACCGTACATCTTTCTATGCAGCAAACTCATTCGCCTTCCCACACTCTCTTTTTACTCTGATCATACATAGTCAAAAGAATAAAGATCAAAGTTCTTCTAATGCTTACAAAGCTTTACTGGAGCAGTCTTTTCTTAACTATTTGAATTCATCAATCACTCTTCCTTTTCTTTTCTAGGAGAGGTATACTTTCCTATTTTTCATGCTATGAAGCATGATCTCATATGCTGTTTCTCCTGTCTAGAATGTTTTCTCAGATATTTCCTTGGATTAATCTCCCAAATATCTCAGTTTCTTAGTCAAAGATTAATATTTTCAGAGGTCTTATCTGTTGTCACTGTATATCAAATTACAACCACTTCCTACTCGTTGAAAAGCAAATATTCCTTTTCCTTTCTATTCTCATCTTTTTGTCATTACTTTTTGCCACTTAACAAACGTTATATTTTATATGCATACCTTGTTCATTTTCTATTTTT
Organism: Muscardinus avellanarius; assembly: GCF_963383645.1. Lineage (NCBI taxonomy): Eukaryota > Metazoa > Chordata > Mammalia > Rodentia > Gliridae > Muscardinus > Muscardinus avellanarius. The sequence goes on along the minus strand of NC_137786.1, from coordinate 196,547,421 downwards.
TTCCTCGGGAGTACATAAGCTCCATACTATGACATGAACACAGAATAGGATCTGGAAATATTGGGTACTAACTAGTGAATATTTGTTGAATAAGGTAAAAAAATGAAGAAAAAGACAAGGGTTAAAAGAAAGATATACCAGAAATTACTTCTCTGACATGGTTTAAAAACCTGCTTTGTAATTATTTTCTAGATCTTACAACAATATCGTGCTTCAGTTATAATATTCTTATACCTGAACACGTATGGTAGTAGCTCTTGGGTGATCTCTCAGTTGCTGCTGCTTTGAATCCCAAGAAACAGCAGAGTAATCTTCCGAAGAACAAGTACTCAGAGAGATTTAATGAAAATAAAACTTCCCATTCCAGTACTTGATAGCTAAATAAACTTATATGTCATTTTAAAATTCAATACACAAATGTTTTATTTATTAATAAGTAAAGATTAAACAATCTATGCTTTTTATCCACTACTCTACAGAAAACTATATATCCATAGAGGGTCTTTTAATCATATAAAGCAAATATACAGGAAGATCTACCTTGAATAATCATAAATACCTGCACATTTCTATACTAGGCACCTATTGATTTTTATCCAGTATAAATACTAAATATATTTTTTCAGTTTTCCTTTTTTCTTTCTTTATTGAAAATGGTATACATTTAAACTGTGTTTGGTGCCCTCTAACCCTCCCCCCATTCTCCTTTCCCCCCTTCCAACAGTAAGTGTCCAGGTTAACCATGCTATATTCATACTTTTACACATATTTTTATCCTGCAAGTGATTGTTTTCTATTTGAAATCTAAACACAAATTCTGATTCCACCAAAAAGTCTTCTTTCTTTTCTCTGTATCCCTATAGTGATTAACAGCTCAACCACTCCATTTAACTTGACACCTATTCTGTTTTAGAATAGCCTAGGTTACTTGCTATAGTTTCTCTCTCCATCAAATAGAAAGAATTTTTGAACTTGCACTTATTAATAATTTACAATTTTTCATGTTCTCTAACAAGTGCTTTATATTCATGATTTTATTTGGTCTTCAGAATTCTGAGATAATTTGAATAACCCTACTTTCATATAAAATGGAGGCTCTGATTATTAATAATATGTCTATGTTAAAAACAGCTGGACTGTTCTAGAGTGGAAAATTAAACCAAGTTCTATTTGACTCACAAATTCAAACAGCCATTATGCCATAGATCCTCCTGTACATTGGGGAAGAAAAGAAGAAGGAGCTCCTTTTTATCTTCATCCTTCTAAGCTCCATTTCAAGCCTATGACTTAATTCATTGTTATCTGCAGGCATCCAGGGAAAGAAGTTGACTGGAGATTTCAGCCAATGATACCACAATGGAAGTAGAATTTAAAGCTTTAATCTATCCAAGTTAACTGCTGACTATAATGAAAAATAGATTCTTCAGAGGTAGAGTTTACGTCCATAAATTAGGACCATGATAGCCAATATATAATAAAATTACTACACATATTAAAATAGGAAAATAAGGCTCATAGTAAAGAAAAAAAGAATGTAATGGAAATCAACCCCAACATTATCCAGACATTTGATTTAGTAGACATGACTGTAAAAAAAAAAATTGAAAAATATGTTCAAGAATTTAGAGAAAAATATATGGATATATAACATACAAACTTCTACTATTAACCAAGATGGGGTAACAGGGACTGGATTTTTACCATCTTACCTGAAAGAAAAAAGAACAAATCAATCTCTCTCTCTCTCTCTCTCTCTCTCTCTCTCTCTCTCTCTCTCTCTCTTTCTCTCTTTCTCCTTCCCTCCCTCTCTCCCTTCCTCCCTCCCTCCCTCCCTCTCTCTCCCTCTCTCTCTCTTCACACACACATACACACATATATAAATGTACATGGTACATGCATATATAGAGGGACATATTGATAGATATAGATAAATAGATGGCTAATTTTGAAGACACTGGAAATTAGGCAACTAAAGAGAATGAATCCTGAAAAACGTGAAGCAAATGAGAAGAATGGCACATTGTCCAGGATGCCTACCATGAGAGAGGACCGGCCATAGTGCAAGGAGGGGGAACCCAAGCAGAACAACATAATTTGAGTATGCAAGGCTGACAGGATGAGAAGACCAAGACAGCTTGTGTGTGTTGGATAGAGTACTAGAGAGGAGAGAGCTATACAGAAAGAGAACTCTGGAGTTCTGCAAAGAGTGCTATTTATGTACTCAATAAAGGGAATCAGAGATTGAGTCTGGTGAAATATCCAAAGGAGAAGACCACCAGCACAGGTTAGGGGTGATAGCACCGGCTGCACAGACCAGGTGGAAAATAGTGCATGCTACCACAATGAAGTGTGTTACTCCCAGAAATAGTGTACCGCTTTTGGAAAATCTCACAATTTACTAAATAATACTGGACAGAGTACAATAAAATATCCTGCCTCCATAATAAAGAATATTTAACTTGAGGACTAAGTGATAAGTAGGTACTAAAGTACCAATTACCACCACTCCCCCTAGTTACAAGTGATACCTTAACCTTGTTTAACACACTGCCCTCATGGGAAAAAAATATTGGATCAAAATTATTAAAAAGCCTAGGGACTAAACTATAAAGATACAGACTTCCCCTTCATCTCTACATTGTTGATAACTACATTTGCTTACCATAAGCCAGAATCTCTTATGTAGCACTTTTTAGACATCCTAGTTTAACACTGTTTTAAATCTATATAAAATAAAATTTTTTATCAATATTAATGATGCAAATCTAGGATTTGAGCCTCTTTAGTTTTGATTTGTGGAGTCTTAGAGGAATTCTTGTAGTTATGTCTGGGTTACCAGCCTTCCTCTAAATTAAGAGGTAAAATCAGCTCTAATTGAAGTGTCTTAGACTGAATTTTGAGATGGCATGGTTTCTCCCAAAAATACTAAAGTGTTATTACTAGAACTGGGGAACATATTCTGGGGAGGTCAAACAGTAGATCATGTATGACATATAAATATATCATATATCACATTTTATGTTACTACTATAGAAGATTGTGAGGTGAATATATTAGTTCAATAAAAAAGAGCTAGCTACTTTGACAGTATATGAAAGCTGAGCATGCTGGAATATCTTGTAATCCCTGTACCTAGAAGTGTAAAATGGGAGGAGGATTATCGGAGGTTCAAGACCAGACTCAGCAATGTTGTGAGATTCTCAGCAACATAGAAAGACTGTTTCAAAATTTAGAAAATAATAATAATAATCAACCATGTTTTATTTTTTCCCCTTAATTGTCACATTTAATCTTGGTTGAACTCCTGGGTTCAATCCCCAGTATCACAAAATGACAACAACAAAAAACAAGGTAGTATGCAGCTTTCTCTTTGGGATACTTTTCAGTTTTAAGGACATGTTTTTGCAGATCTTCATTCTTTACTTAGGGTTGGTTCAAGGTCCATGATAAACATATCAATTGTTAACAGAAAGGAAACAGGAAATGCCATAGCTTCTCTAAGAATTAACTATAAAAAATAAATACCTCTTTGAGAATTATGGGAATATAGTACAAGACTCTTTCTGCCTAGACAAAATTATTCCTGATAGAATTTGCCTGTAATGACAATTTTGGAATGCTAGAGTCTATTTGCAGGTGCACAGCTTCTAGGGAAAGCTTGGCAGGTAACATTGAATTTTAGCTGGATGCATTGTAGTAGCTACCCACTTCTCTCCCTTCAACCAGGAGGCAGGCAGCTGCATATTTTTCCCCCTTTCTATATTCTGACAAAAACACCACCCTCTCTTCTATTCCGGTAGAATAATTCTGACTTGTTTCAATAAAAAGTAGAAATTCCTTGATCTCATAAAAAAGGTAATCACTTCTCCCAGCTCCAGTTGTTGATTATTATCAACTCCATCCAACATAATGAATCAAATTCTTAGGGTAAGCCAAGCAGTCTGCAGTTTGACAAACTTGCCAGAATTATCCTGGTGACAATACTTTCAGAATCATAGGTCCAAGACATAATTAATGGTGGTATCCTCAATACTTTCCCCAGTGATTCATTTAGATATGGACACGTGACCATGTTATGGCTAGTGAGGGGTAAGAGGAAGTCTACTGATGTGACAGTGACAATAGCATTGACTTTCACAGTAAAATGTGAGAATTCCTAACAGGTTCATTCTGGTCAGCCATATGAATGAAGGACTTTATGACTGGATGTACAACCATCTTGGGACCATGACACAAAATCCAGTAAAATCACAGACACACCAAACTAGCCCTTTGAAAACTATTGAGCTTCTGAACCAACCCTGGAATGACATATCACCACGTTTCATGTCATTAGTGATAGTCAATGACTTAATCCTTTGTCAAAATCAGTGGAGTGTTCTATTACTTCCGGCTAAGAAAAAATCAAGCAATAGAATATTCTTATTCCCATTTTATACATAAGAAACTCAAGACTGAAGAAGATAAAACAACTGCACATACATGTGGTCAGTAGAGTCTTTTCTAACTATAAAAATGCACTGATGTGTCATCTCAGTAGGTCATAGTGTCACTGCCATAGGTCTGATGATGGCCAGGAAAGAAAGTGGCTATGTTCTATTTTTGCCCCTTACATTGTTACATTTAATCCTGAATTTGTTTAAAAATCTTTAAGATAGTAGTGAAACCATTTTTTTTGTTGTTGTTTGTTTTTTGTTTTTTGGGTTTTTTTTTTTTTTTTTTTGGTGGTACTGGGGTTTCTGGAAACCCTTCCACCTCCAGGCTACATTCCAAGTCCTATTTTACATTTTTATTTGGAAACAGGGTCTCTTAAGTCAGCGAGTTTGACTTCAAACCTGCGCGATCCTCCTGTCTCCGCCTCCTAAGTGCGGGGATTACAAGTGTGCACCACCATGCCCGGCAAGTGAAACCATTTTAAATGATGACTTTTTTCCTATTTAAAGAGAGGAATTCAGCCCGGCGTGGTGGCACACACTTGTAATTCCCGCACTTGGGAGGCAAAGATAGGAGGATCGTGCAAGTTCGAAGTCACCTGCGCTGGCTTAAGAGACCCTGTTTCCAAATAAAAATATAAAATAGGTCTGGGAGTGTAGCCCGGACGTAGAAGGGCTTCCAGGAACACCAGTACCACAAAATTAATTAATTAATTGATTAAAAGAGGAATTCAAACTGGTTTTTAATTTATTCTTGTAGGATATTCAACCTATCCCTTTAAGGACAGGTCCACATTTTTTACTTTGAGTATTCCAATAGCCTGAATTATTCATATTGGAGTTATTTATGCAGAGATGATAAATAAGATAATTTACCTCCAAATAAAACAGTGGTTTCAGCCCCAGTAAAAAATGAAGAATTTATGTCAGTTCTTTAGAAAGCTTTACCATATTTCTGTCACTATTGGTCTACACCCAGAGAAAAAATCCTTTTATGTTGTGTAGTTGTAGACAAGTAACGATCATAATGAAGAAGTTATTTTTAAAAAATGAAAGCTTTTATTTATCAAAGTCAAAAAGTTTTGCAATTTATGTTTTTGAAAGGAGGAAAACAAAAGTGTCTCTTTTTTCTCCTGTAATTTGGAGAAGAAATTTAGAAGAGAAAATTCAGGAACACTCTTATCAGAAGCACCAAGGTTTAAGATTCCCAAAGAGTGGGTATGCTGCTTTGACTAGTTACAGCTCCACAAGATCCAGAATATGCCTGAAATGGTGGAATTGTTGTTGCAGGATTGATCCTTAGAAAGGATCCAGGGCCAAAACTGAACCCATTCAGCAAAGAATCTAGAACTCGAAAAGATCCAAGCTGGGATCAAGTACCTACCAGAGGAATCAAAGGCATCCTATCATTTCTTATTTAATAAGCTTAAATACACACTGATGTAATAAAAAAAAACTCTATTTGTTGATGGAGAAAAGACTCCTTAGAAGCTGGGTTATAGGAGGAAGGACCCACTCAGAATTGAATTAAAGGCTGTCATTGCATGTGGCCATTAGTTGAAGTTTCTTAGGGGTGCCTTTGGCAAATCATGACTCCTTTCCATTGTAAGAGCCTTTTTAGTATTATAAATATCTAAATTCCACATACTTAGAAACCATGGAATCATAGAGGAACAGAGAAATCTTTATATGTTCCATATTCATGGTCATACATTGCAAAAAAATGGTAAGATCTAAGCAAGTAACTTAATTGAATGATGTAGTCTAGATGCTGGTGAGCTAAGGGAAACTTTGTTTTGCACAAGGGGACCATCTAATATTTAACTCCAGAAAATATCAGCATGGTAGATTGGAATCCTCCCACAAAATTAGTCCCTTCTTTATTTAAAGGTGCTGTAAGGTTGATTATATTTTTTAAAACACATTTTGGGCCAACAGTGTGCAAGACATACACATGTTTTCATCAAACTTCACTTCTAATTTGCAAACTCTCACCCCAATTGCCATCCTTTCCCATGTAAGAAAATTGAACCCAGGGGAAAAGTAGGTTCTAGGAAAACCCCTTGGTTTCCAAGCTGATTGGACAGATACATAACATATAAACGAGTAAACATTTCAACAACACTTTAAACAGTAACAACAACAAATTGCTAGACATTTTAAAGTAGTATGTAAAAACTATTTTTTCTCTTTTATAGATATATGTATTTATCACCTGACATGTCCAGATACTTTGCTAGGACTGAAACTACAAATAATAGAAAAAGAACATTTTAATGCCTATTAAGTACTCTGGTACTGTTTTACACTCCACAACAATACAGAGAAGTACAACTAACTTTCCCCATTTTATAATCTATAAGTGTAATCTGGGTATGGTGTCACATTACTATATTCCCTGTACATGGGAGGCTGAGACAGGAGGATTACAGGTCTGAGGACAGCCTCAGCAATATGGTGAGACGCTCTGTAAGCCAAAGAAACCTTGTTTCCAAAACAACACTAAGCAAAATTGTTAAGAGTTTAGCTTGAAGGTAGAATGTCAATGAGTTCAATATACAGTACCACAAAGAAAAAAACACACAGAAAAAGAAAACTAAGAATTTATGCCACCTTCCCAGGGCCACAAGGTAATACACGATAGAACCAGGATTCAAGACCAAGTTCGTCAAATGCCAAATTCTCTGCTCCTCTATTACACCATGTTGCCTCGTTTTCCTACTTTCATTGGTGAAGTCGTAAGTTATCACACATAACCTTTTCTGTGGAGGACATTACAGTGTGTGGAGGGAGGCAGACATAGAAACAAACACCCCTCTGTGAGAAACACAATGCCATCCACACTGAGAACCGCTAGCTTGTGGTACATCATCCAGAATCCACTGGCTGTGCAGGAAGCTGCTCATGACCATCACAGAGCCGTAGTGGCTTCCCTCCCCAACTTGCATCTGATTTGAAATATTGTGCCTTCAAGGCTTGGAAATCATAGCTGATCCCTTAGAGCCAGGCAGCATAAAACCATGAACAGTGTGCTGGCACATATAGTATCTGGCTTGAATCTCACATCTCCACAGAGTACTGAGTACATTAGGATAGAAATTATTCCTTCCAACATGGTACAATTGAGACTCTGGGAAAAAAATCCCAACAGTGAAGAAGTCAGATGACTTTTCCTATGTTCCTGGTAGACTAATATGCTAGTTATTTGTAAATAATGAAATGGAAAGGAAAGAAATTTAGTGGAAGAAAATAAGAAAAAATAGTTACATGTTGAAAGGGGATCTGATTCTTTTGGATAATGTTTCTATCAGGCCCCTCTATATTGACTAGCCGTTCATGTTTCCTGTGTCTTTTCTGTTTCAGTAACTTCTTTCTTTTGTGGTACTAGGAGTAAACCTAGGCCATCTACCTCTGTACTCCTAACACTTTTAATTTCTTTTTAAATTTTAATTTCTTTTTTGTGGTACAAGAGATGGCACACAGGACATTTCTCACTCTGATCTACATCCCTAGTCTTATTTACTTTGAAACAGCATCTCAATAAGCTGTTAAATCTGGCCTCAAACTTGCATTCTTCTTGTATCAGAGTTTCCAATACTGAGATTATAGGTGCATGCCACTGTACTCAGCTTGTTTTAGTAACTTTCAATCTCATCTATTCCCCATGGTTTGTGCCAAAGGAAGATTTTCAGAATGAAGTAAAGATACAGCAGCCGCAGAAATCCATAAATTGTTTATAACCAGGGTCACATGAAGGTCAGTATGCAAAAATGATGCAAAGGTCTATAGTATCTTTAAGATACAATTATTAAATGATTTGTTTCAACGTGAGATTGTTAAGAAAAAAAGCTATTTTTCAAAGTATTTTCTATTTTTTAATTGCTGTCTATTCAAGTACCATCACACTTCAAATAGAAAACCTGTTTTCTGCTGGGCGTGGTGGTGCATGCTTGTAATCCTAGTACTTGGGAGGCTGAAACAGGAGGATTGCGCAGGTTTGAGGCCAGCCTCAGATACTTAGTGAGGTTCTCAGCAACTTAGTGAGACCCTATTTCCAAATAAAATATAAAATAGGTCTCAGAGAATACCCCAGAGGTAGAAAGCCCCTGGGTTCAATCCCCTAGTACCACACACAAAAAAAAGAACACCTATTTTCTAAGAAGAATCATATTACTCCTTGCCATGAAAACTACCATGAGTATTACCCACACTACCCAATTCCTGGGTTTTCAATAATAATATTGGTAAAGAAAAAATTCTGCTGACAATCAATTCTCCATATAATGGGATAGGCTGAACACTGTAAGAACAGTTTCTTAACTCCTAAGGTAGGAGGAAAAAACTGCTCACATCCTTCTGAATCTAGGAGAAAAGCACAGATAATTACACTCAAAGAATCTGTTCTTTGTCAACAAATAATATTTAAATATCCCATTACTTTTATTATATTTTTATTATATATCCCATTACTTTTATTATATTTTTATTATATACCCCATTACTTTCACCTCATTTCAGTTTATTTGAAACCACAATGATCTATAGCCGATTAGAGGTCTTAAGTATGTCATTGAGAAGCCTTGAGTCCCTTCTTTTTAAGTTTCTCCTTTTCAATCTGTGCTTCTGTGTATACATAATATATAAACATATCTATATACATACATATGTAGTATGCATGCTATATATAGTACATATGTGCATGTATATATAATATTCTATAAGTATATATATTCCAAGCTCATACACGTATGTGTGTATACACACACACACACACACACACACACACACACACACACACAAACACACACACACTCGAAGCTTGAGAAAGATTCCTTTCTTCTGTTAAAATAGAGCCACAGCCAGGCAAGGTGGTACATGCTTCTAAATCAAATACTTAGGAGGCAGAGATAAGAGGATTGCAGGCTTGTGTCCAGCCTCAGAAACTTAGACCCTCTACAACTAAATTAGACACTATTTTAAAAAATAAAACAGGGCTGGGAGTGTAGCTCAGAGGCAGAATGCTCCTGGGTTCCATTCCCAGCATTGTGTATATGTGTACACACACACACACACACACACACAGGGAGGAGAGAGAGAGAGAGAGAGAGAGAGAGAGAGAGAGAGAGAGAGAGAGAGAGAGAGGAGAGGGAGATTACTTTTTTGCAAAAGAGCAGTTATATTATTTTTGGAAAAATAATACCCTTATTAGAGGGAACAGTTTGCATTTGGCTTTGCTTCCCATCACTCAAATATTATTTCACAGGCATTAATTTTTCCTACGGAGTTGACTACAATTCACTGAGTAAAATGGTGCTGAAGGGTGGAGAATTACAATTCAAAACCTAATTGAACAGCAGGAAGAGACTGGCTGGCAGTGCCAAGTACCTCTTCTTTGCAGCTCCAGCAGGGCTGCCTGGGGTTTCTGACCACAGCTAACTATGGCCTTCCTGCTTGAGAATAAATTTTGTGCCCAATCACCTTGAGTGCTCACCTTGATTAGATAGGTAGGCTCCATTAATTTCACTTTCATATCCTAAAATGTTAAAATATGTCTTTAATATGTAAATTATCAGCCATCTACTGAGTACTAGTTACAGAGCAGGCAATGTCTCAGGAGTTGGAGGCTTGGTGAGGGGGACGTGCGTAAGTAATGTTTATATCTGTTGCAATTACTTTTTTCTATTTCTATAGGTTTTATACTAAGACAGTTTGAAAATATATATATATCTCCTTTACTGGCAATGTAGTTTTGGATTTTTTACTTTCCTTTTCTCATCTTTAACATAGAGATAATAAATCTTTCCCTTTAAACTTTTTGTGACTATTAAATGTGACATATTTTACCTTTTATAATTGATGGATATAAATAACATTTTCCTTCCCCTATTTGCTATCAGAAATAAAATGTTGAATAAGACCTGCTCTATCTGCCCTCTGGAAAGTTCATATTCTTTGAGGGAGATAAGCATGTACAAAATTAAAAGATCAGACAATAGTATAATATAGTTAGACATCAAATACAGTAAGTATAAAACTGAAGGTACAATGTCATCTTCTATAATAATGAAGCACACAGTAAAATGCTTTCCTAACACATTCCCTGATAACATTAATTCAATATAAAGTGATTTTCAAGTGACAATTAGCTCTCTTTCTCTGCCTGGCCCATATTCTCAAAGAAAGGTAGAATAATGTGCTTATCTTTTAAGTACATGGAAAGAGAAGGCAAGCCCACCTTTAAACAGAGGCAATCCTCCTCCAGGAAGGAGAATAGGTCCCAGATACCCAGTCTTCTCTTAGCTCTACCTTCTGGGGACATCTCAAATGAATAAGCACCCATTTAGTAGCCATTTCTGAAACAACTGCCACTTCCTTGTGCAGACAGAAAACTAGAAGCATTCTCATAGTGTTGGAGAGCAATCATCACTAGGTGGTACCAGAGAGGCAGTAAGGCACAAATGGATTTTGGTCCTGGAGCTGGCTCACCTGGGCAGGCTCATTCTGATTATCTCCTCAACCTCATTGTGATTTAATTTTGCATTTCACACAACATAGTATTTTAGGTCCACATTCAAAAGTACATGGGTTATATTGTAGTTGGGTATTGGTAGGAGACAACTCACATTATAACTCCTGTAAGATGCAGACCATCTTCACCCATGCTCTTATTCCATACATCTCCCCTTAGCTTTCGGCATCCTAGACATGGTAGCCTACTCAATGCCATCATAAGACTACAGGCCTTAACACTCACCGTTCCGTCTTCCTCCAATTTCCCTAATATACACAACTATTTCCTTCTGTTATTGAGTTCTCAGCTTGAATGTCACAGTCTCAAAGACTCCTTTCTTCACAACAATTTTTAAAGCGCATTCACCCTTCCATTGCTCTGAATTCTTTTTTTCACAGTATTAACAAGTATCTCCATCCCAGATTTCACAATCCATGCTTAATAAACAAGTAACTTTTATTATATATTCCATTACTTTTACCCCATTTCAGTCTATTTGAAATCATAGTGATCTATGTGTACTGTATATTACAAGTATCAAGATACAGGCAAGTATACATGTTTCTCTGTTGCCTCTCTTCCTCCTTTAGACTGTTCCCACCAGGGTAAAAACCTTGTTTATCATGTCCACCATCATGTTTTTGAGTAGAAGGTTTCTTTGAGTCATTTCCAGGCCCTCCTAAAGCAAATAAAATAAGCCAAATAAACCGGTAATAGTTTACTCACATGCCTATAACCTCTGTACTTGGGGGGCCGAGACAGGAGAATTTCAAGTTTAAGGCAAGCTTTAGCAACTTAGGGAGGCCTTTATCGACTTAGTGAGACCCCATTTAAAAGAAAAATTAAAGAGTAGGGTATAGCCCAGAAGTAGAATCATCCTTGATTCAATCTTCAATAATAACTAATAATTTTCTCCAGAGTAAGAATACAAATAAGAAATTTGTAGGAAACTAGGATGGGTTAGTGAAAGTAACCCATCCTAGTTTTAATGTGAACACATTTGTTTAGATATATTGGGAAAAAGATAATAATACTGATACTACTAATAATTAACACACAATGAGTTCTTAGTCTACAAAACATTCATCCAAGTGCTTTATACATAATAATCCCTTAATTCTCTCAACTATCTGATGATATAGTTACTATTATTACTCTTATTTTACAGACAAAAAAAATGGATGCTCAGAAAAGTCATGCAACTTGTCCACTATCACACAGCTAGAGATGAAAGAAGTTGACCTACAAACCATGGTAGTATGTATCCATTCTCAACTAAAACTACTATTTTAAATGAAATAATGAAAGTAGAAATTACAAAGTTGCTCTATAAAGGAAAGAAACTATAGTTTAGGTAGCATTATAAAGAAGAAATGGATATAAACAAATAGTTGTGAAGAGGGCAGGTCACATAATAACAAGAAAGATTACAAGGAAAGTGGTCAAAAGAATAATTAATATAGAAAATGACTAAGGCATTTTGGGGAGAGCTCAAGAGCTCAACATGACAAAAATCGGATGGCTCCCAGCCACAGGTGAACCTTTTCATGCTATAAGAATTAATACTAGAGCTTAAACATATTCTACCAGGCTGAATCTTGAAATTCTGGAACATTTGGGCAGGACTAAAGCAATATATCACCTCGATTTGTGTCCAGATTCACCCTTAAATAAATGTTTCTATTTTAACCTATTCAGAGAATGTATAAATAAAAAAAGATCAAATACAAGAAAAAAGACTTGAATGAGTTTTTTTTCATCCTTCCACACACAATTGAAGTAAAGGGCAGAAATGAGAATTTTCCCAGTTTTGCTTTAAGGAAATGGTTTACAAATTCCACAGAACACATATAAATTGCATTTGGATTCTGTGCTTCACTCTAAGCATGGTTATTTATGGTATTTATTGAATACAACCACTATTCTCTGGCTCTCTGAAAATTTATAAATACAGTTTCAAAAAGGCATTTATTATGGCCGATGATCTATAACTGAAAACAAGATGTAGCCAGTCAGTTTGCCAACATCATACAATCATATAAAAAGTCCTCTTAGACTATTTCTAGAGAGGAAAAAAAAAAGGTTTATCCTAAGATTGTCCCAAATGGGAACAGAAAGGGTTGAGGCAAGTCACAAAGCATTTGTGAAATGTTTGTAAAGGAATAAAGTTTATGAAAAAATATACTGCATATGTAATAAAGATGGTTTTATATAAAAGGTAGTTAAAAGACTTACAGTAAGTTTCTATTAAGTCTACCTGTTTTGAGACTTCTGGAAGCCATTCTACTTACACTTATATTTGGCCCTTGGTTACTAAATTGTGTGGTTAAGTTTGTCTTCAACAGAATTAAAGCCATCAAGCTCCAGATCATGTTCCATCAAGCTCCAGATCATGTTCCAGGTAATATCCCAGATGAACATCTGCCAGAGCGCCTTGGACAGTCATGGACACCTCAAACGTTGGTTGATCTAATCCTCACAAGTGACTTCATCACAGCCTCTAGGCCGGGGCCCCACTTCAACCTCTCTCAGCATGTAAGTAGCTTGTTGACTTTCTTCGTCCCCATTCCCTTTGGCCTGACAGGTGTCAGAAAATTAATAGAAAGAGGTGGGGAATATGCTGGTATTGGAAAATTACTTTGGTATTAATTTCAAAAATGTAAAATAATGGGGACTGAACCTGTATTTATTGTTAATAAGAGTTGTATTAATGGCCAATAAAAATAGGTGTTCATACTTAGGCAAAACAATAAAATCCTTTTCTCTGCCTCTTAGCTATCAGCCAATCACTGTAGCCAATATTGACCTCAGTCACTTAAACGTTAGCTTTTGGCCCCGCTAAACAAGGGATGTTAGATTAAAATTGTTAAGAGAGCCCTATATTGATTACCAAGTACACAAAAGAGTTCTAGTCCAGGCATCTATATATTAAAGATGAGTTTACATAATAAATAACTTCTAGTAAATAGCATTAAAAATACAGGCTAAGACTCCCCAAGGATGTGAGAGGAGGGTAAAGGCCTTCATCAAAGAGAACATATACCATGTGACCCCTGACTTTGTTAACTAAGCAACACATCTTGGTCATAACAAAGTCTTGCACCTCAGAGATAATGGGTGGGCCTGCACCTGCATAAGGTCAGGAGGAGGTAAAAAGATTATTGCTTAAGCAAGATGGAAGATAATAAGTCCTTATAAAAAATGTTCTAAGTTCAAAAACATCAGTGTCTTATTTTCAAGGCACTCCACTGTGTCCCTCGGATGCAGTGCTTTATTGATCTGTCCCTTCTTTTTACTTTTGTGATAATAAAATTTGCTTAAATTTGCAAGAAAGAAAGAAAGAAAGAAAGAAAGAAAGAAAGAAAGAAAGAAAGAAAGAAAGAAAAAGGTCTTGTCATCCAAAAGAAGAACCCAAGATGTAATTTAAGCCTCAGTCCTATGATGTCTAAATAAGACTTTCATTTCATGAGTTATCAGTGTCTACATGTATCCATGCCCTAATACATTAAGCACAAGGATTAAGAGTATCACCAAATTGATTGTAGAATCCTTAACATTGTTGGAATTAATTTTATTAATCATGAGGCAATGCTAATACTAATATTTATTGCTCCTCTATGCATTTACTTATAATTGTATAATATATTAAAGTAATCCAAAAAGGTACAAAAGTATAATAGAATTAAAAATATACACCTGCCGGGCATAGTGGTGCATGTTTGTTATCCCTGCACTTGGGAGGCTGAGACAGGAGGATCACACAGGTTCGAAGCCAGCCTCAGATACTTAGTGAGGCTCTCAGCAACTTAGTGAGACCCTGTTTCCAAATAAAATATAAAATAGATCTGAGAGTATATACTGGAGGTATAAAGCCTCGGGGTTCCACCCTCAGTACCACAAAATAAATAAATAAATTTATTTATTTATTTAAAAAAACTGAGGTTAAAATATATATACACAACCTAGTTAAATAGATAAATTATTGCTCATACAGTTGAAGATGCCTCTGTATGTGTATCTGATCATATATTCCAAGAATTAACTCCCATTCTGGATGTGATTTTATTATTCCCATTTTTTGGGGGGATATTGGGGATTGAATTTATGAGCATTCCATCTCTGAGCTAAACAACAAGCCCATTTTTTAATTTTAATTTTTTAGACAGTTTCTCAATAAGTTGCTAAGGCTGGCCTCAAACCAGCAATCCTCCTGAATCAGCCTCCCAAGTCCTGGGACTACACACACAGAACAATGCCCACTCCCAGATATTCTATTTTTAGATTAGGGTACATTTAATTAAATAAACTATGATGTATCTGTATAACAGGTTATTATTCATTCATTAATATGTATTTTGGGATCATATTTAGTGAAAGACAAGATACATAATTATACTTACAATAATTCAAGTATAAAACATACATGAATATGACACACACATGTATATATGCACATATATATATATATATATGTGTAAATATCCACACGTATATGGATAGTTGAAAGAAAAGAAATAATTGCCATCTGACTCAAAATAAAGTAACATATTTTAATTTTCCCTCGCCTATATCCATGCTTCAACTTAATTGGTTCTTTGACACTAGGCACTACTAAAAAAAAAGTCATTTTCATGTGAAGTGAAAAATAAAAGAGTAATTAAGAGTGGTTTAATAATCTCTACTTCTAATTTCCATTCCCGTGCACCCTTTATGCATGAGTTCCTCAATAATAGTGTGGTTTTGCATTTTAAAAATGACATCAATGGCAAAAGGCTGCACACATAATTTTGTACCGTTGACTCCCTAGAAATTTTTATTATTCATTTTATTTATTAAGACTATTATCTTCATTTTACTTTGATTTATTTTGTTTTATTCTATGGTTCGTTTTGCCAACTTCATAAGTTGTATATTTTTTCACTAATTTCAGCCTTTTTTATTCTCATAAAATTATTTAAAGTGACTTGAAAACCCATTTAAGCTGTATTCACAAATTTTGATTTCATACCTTAGTTCCTGAAATATCTGTTGGGATCCAAGAATAACATTTTCTGTAGCCCTGATTCTTTTTGTGACTCCCATTCATATTACTTAAGAATTTTTGTGGAAGAGTGTTCACTGGGAGATACCTGTAAAAACCTGGTGATGCCCTAGCTGGTGTTCATTCCTCCAGAAAAAAGAACTTTTTCTCTTTCAGATATTTCAGGAGGATAAAAACTTAATTTCAATCTAAGTTAATGTTTTTTGCATTTTTAATTATTATATTTTCTTGTTGAATTGGTTCTTTGATCTTTTTCTATAGTTCTGGTCTTTGAGTATGTTCTGTTTAAGAATAGCTACTCAGGTCACTTTTGGCTAACACTTGTGTGGAATATCTTTTTCATTCTTTTATGTTTTTTGTAAGCATCACAAAGTTGGGTCTTATGTATGTATCCATTCAGTCAGTCTATAGGTTTTACTTGGGGTATTTAGTCCTTATAAATAAAGAATTATTCTTGCCTTTTTATTAAAATTCTTCTTTGAGCCGGGCGTGGTGGCGCATACTTGTAGTCCCCTCACTTGGGAGGCAGAAAAAGGAGGATCGCGCAGGTTCGAAGCCAGCCGCTCACGCTGGCTTAGGAGACCCTGTTTCCAAATAAAAATGTAGAAATAGGTCTGGGAGTGTAGTCCGGAGGTAGAAGGGCTTCCAGGAACCTCAGTGCCACCAAAAATAAAAAATAAAATAAATTTCTTCTTTGTTTTCTTTCTTTGATAAGCAGAACTTTTTAATTTTGATGCTATTCCACTGTTTAATTCTTGTTTTAATTTTCTGAGCTTTTGGGGTCTTGTTAAGGAAGTTTCTACCTGTGCCTGTATGCTGAAGTTTTGAACCTATGCTCCCCTCTAACCACTTCATAAACTCTGGTCTAACTTCCAGGTCTTTGATCCATCTCAAGTTTATTTCCATGCAGGTTGAAATCAGCAATACTAAAGGTTGAAAGTAAGCAGAACATTTTTACCTAGAAATTATGATAGGGAGATAGTGGAATGACCATCAGAGAACATAGGTTACATGTTGGCTTGGGTTCTGCATTCCAGTGACATTTGTTTGCATGAGTGAGGCAAATGCACTTGATGAATTTTAATGGCATAAGCATTCCATGTTTTGGAAAAAAATTCTTCTATTTTAAATACTTTTGATTCTATTCTTATCTCTCCTTGTTTATATTTGTGATCTACTGAATTCTTAGATAGATTAGGTATAATTATTTTCTATTTTTCTTGTGTGCATCTCCCTTGCCAGTGGGTTTTATACTTCATATTTTTTTCATGATGATAGTTATCTTTCTTTTGCTGCTAGATCCAGAACTCCTTTAAGCATATTTTGTAAAGCTGGTCTGGTGGTGGTGAATTACCTCAGTTTTTGCTTGTCTTGAAATTTTTTTTATTTCTCCTTCATTTTTGAAGGACAGATTTTTCAACTTGGGGTTATTATCTTTCAGAACTTGGAATATGCCATTCTATTCCCTCCTGGCCTATAGTGTTTCTACTGGGAAATCTGTTGTTAGTCTAATGGGGGTTATTTTAAATATGACTTGGCCCTATTATCTTGCAGTTTTTAGGAGTCTTTCTTTTTCTTATACTTTGAAAATTTGACTCTAATATTTTAGAGTGAGGGTCTTCTTTCCTGTCTAGTTGGGGCTCTACGAGCCTCCTGCATATTCATATCCTTTCCTAGACCAGGGACATTTTCACTTAAAAGATGTATTTTGATTAAAGTTTTGTAAGCATTTTGAGTTTGAATCTTGACCCCATTTCTGCCAAAGTGTGATTTTAAGCAAATTTCTAATATTAGTCTGAGCCTATCACTATATCTAAAATTTTAGGAAAAAAACCATACATGGATAGGGCAAAGATTAAATATACATGGTATGAACTCATAAAACAAAGTGACTAAAAATAATGGATGTTCAAAGTCTGATGTGATAAGCCTCATCCTTTATTCTTTCATTTCTTCCTTGAGAAAGATAGAATGACAAATGTGCAAATAAAAATGCTCCTGGTTCTTTCTAGGAAGAAAATACCAGAATCTCTATTGTCTCTTTACGGATCCTAAAATCATGGCATTTATTCAACAATTACTTATTGATTATCTCCTCCATTGAGGGCAGTGAAAAATAGAATCATACAATTAAAAAATTTGGAGTGGATTTAGAACCTACCTTCAGTAATTGAGAACTTAATAAACTGAAGTTGGCAGATGACTTAAGACAAAGGTACTAGGTATTTTAGTGTTTTGCATATATTATCTTATTTAATCTCAAAATCAAGTGTATAAAGTGTGTTCACATTTTTTAGAAAAGAAAACTAAAATCCCAAATTACATAGTGAGAGCACATCAAATCTCCATAAAAGCAATTTAATTCCAGATCTTGTACTCTTAGATAACAGCTTCTACTAAAGAACACAGAAAAAATATACACAAAATATACAGTATTGTTTGCTTAACTGCTTTTAGGACACATAAGTATAGAAGACATCAACCCATCATCATAGCTATGACTGACCATCTCAGTTCTTTTATGAGTCTGTGATTCAGGGTTACTAAAACCAGGCTACTTTGTCTGTTTGGAGAAGATCAGAATAAACTCATAAATTCAGCAAGTAGTAGTCAAATTGACAATTCTTTGGAAATTAATAATCCAGCCACCATTTGGATGCTGACCTTTATAAAAATCATTAGGATAGACACAAAATTTAAGAAAATGGATTTTTAACAAATACATCAGCATGCTTTTTCATTGGTTTCCCACTTGTCTTGTTGTATTAGGATATTCATATTTGAAACTCTGGTATGCTGGTGGCTCTGAAATGAACAGATGTCTTAGAGACGTTATGCATCCAGGAAAAAACTAAGAGTCCTAACTTCTATTAATTCATCAACTACTTACTAAAAAGTTACTATGAAGAAGAAGTAGGCATAGAAGTTAGAGAAAATAAAGGGTTGGCAGAACTGAAATTTCAGTCTAGTGGAGAAGTAGAAAACTAATTATCCTATTATAAATGTAAGAGCAGAGGGAAATGAGTCAAGATGTTTTAGAAAAGAAGGGGGGCACTAATGGATAAAGATGAGAATTAGAGAAATTGTGTGGGTCAGATGTTTCAATTGAATCTTGAAAAGCAAGTAGAATTTTACCAGATGAAGATAATTGCACGTATATAAATATTAAAATGTAAAAATGTATCTTTGACCAAGGATAAAATGAAGGGTGTTCAGGAAACACTGAGGTGCTTACCGTAGCTGAAGTACAAGATTCCTGAAGAAGTGGGGTGAGGATGAAATTAGTTTATAAGATGGGATGAGACTCTTTTACAAGAAGACTTAAGATTTAACTCTTGTTATAGTTTAGCCACTACGATGCAGAGAGCAGAAAGTCATTTAAATGTTTTCTTCAGGAGCAAAGCATAACCATTTTTCTGTTTTGAAAGGATCACTCTGGGGACATGGGTCTATGTATCCCACTATTCCTTATACTTTTGAAACATGTATAAATTATTACTTGATTATGTTCAATCTTACAGATAAGAATCTACAGATTTGAATGATGGTTTTCCTGAGTCACTACCTTGGTAACATTCTGAGGTCTCATCTGGAAATAATAGAAAATAAATGCTAAATCAGATTTATGGTTCACTGTAGTAACATCAGGGCTTATGTGAGATATATATTATTCCTGTCTTCACATGAGACTCTAGGCAATGGAAAACCATACATAATTTCCTAGAGGACTATTTAAAACAGATATTTATCATTATTAAAATGATAAGTAACAAGAAAGATAAGTACTTAATGTTAGAGATATTTATTATTTAGGAAGTGTTGGTATATGCTTCATATATAACTTTAGATGAGAATATCTTAATTCAGACTCCCATCTTAATAAAATCAAGAGATATCAAAAGTGATAACCAAAGAGTAAAGGAAAAACACATTTAAGAATAAAATCAAGCTGGACCTGATGGCATGTGCCTGTAATCCCAGTAGTTGTGAACTGATACAGGAGGTTCACAGGTTTAAGACCACTCTCAGCAATTTAGTGAGACCATGTTTCAAAATAAAATTAAAATAGGGTTCGGGTTATAGCTCAGAGGTAGGATACCTCTCAGCTCAAAAACAAGTACTTAGTAATACTAATTTAAAAAATGAACTAAATCAGTAGGAACTGGTGACAGTATTGAAATGAGGCAAGAGTGCAAAGCTAGGAATGACTGACAGCTTTGCTTGGAGCTGGTGAGTGGATGAATTTAAAATAAGTAAAATCTCAATGAAATTAAAGTTAAAAAGTATACATCCTTTCTGAAAGCTAGAGAAAAAGCAGGGTGACCTAATCCACATTATCAGGAAAAGGAAGGAATAAGGAGAGTCAGCAGTTTTGCAAAACAAGTTTCTAACACCTATTATAGGTACATCTTTGTAAGCATCCAGTTAATTAAGATAAGAATTACAAAGGCACCCAGTGAGTTTATTCAATTATGCACAGAGATTGGAGTCAAGCGGTAGGAAGGGCTATGTGAGTAGAGAGAAGCAAACAGGCCTTGTGATCAAAAGACTTAAATTCCAACTCCTGTTCCACTGTTTACTAACCCCTCTGAGCCTATGCCTCCACATTTAAGAATATGAAATCTTAATCTCTGTGTGGCGCTAATACAAGGATCAATGAGATAATGGATGTGGATGCTCTTGTAAACTACAAAGCTCTCAATAAGTATGAGGTCTTATCATAAGAAAAGTTTAACACACTTGAGAAATCGCACCCTCACTTCTAATTATCCTGTCAAAATATTTGTTGGACACTTATGAGCCTATCTGCTTCTTTCTGCTGTGGAGGGCAAATGAGCGTCCTGATCTCACTGAGCTCAGGAGCCAGCATTCTCCTGATGAGAGAGAGAACAAAAACACAGTGCATTATGATCAATTCATCGTGACTTTGGCAAGAGAAAATTATCTGTGAGGAATTTAGCTCCATTATTTCTGGATGTAGCACTAGAAAAGGGATGCAAAATTACTCCTTGATGATGTTGTAGTACCCTTTTTTTAAAATAAATTTTTATTGGTGCATTGTAGTTATACATCTTAATGGGATAAAACAAAAAAAACCAACGTTGTGGAGATATACCTGAACACATCACCCAATTTGACCTTACCCAATCTCCATCCCATTCCCTCCCCTCCCTCCTTAACATGCCTGGCTTAGTGATTGACTTTGATATGTTTAAGTACATCATGTACTTTAAAGAGTTTCCTTCTTCCCCCTCCCATCTCAGATAGGTCACCTTAATTGTTCCTCTATAGGATCTCTTTTATCATCTATAGGTCCTCCTGTTACCCATTTCTCCCTAGCTCAGACTGGAGAAAAACTGTGGTTTAAAAGAGTTTGAGAGTCAATTACTAATGTAAAAAAAAAGCCAAGCATCACAGACATGATATAGTATATAAAGTTAAGGATGAGGCTAGGCAAGTGTATGGTAACTCAGAGAAACTGAGGCATGATCATCTCGCTTAGATATTATTTGCAGTATCTAGCTAAGAATCACTTTGTGTGTGTGTGTGTGTGTGTGTGTGTGTGTGTGTGTGTGTGTGTGGTACTAGGGCTAGAACCCAGGGACATTCTACCTCCGAGCTACACCCCCAGCCCTATTTGTATTCTTTATTTTGAAACAGCATCTCAGGGTCTCACTGAGTTGCAAAGGGCCTCATTAAGTAGCGGAAGCTGGTGGCAAACCCAGGTCCTCCTGTCTCAGCCTCCTGAATGCTGGGATTACAAGTGTGCTCCACCACACCGCCCATTTTGAGAATCAATTTACATATCAGCTACTCAATCTGAGAAGCAATGTACATGTTACCTGTTAACTGACAGCTTTCCAGAAAGAATTAGTATGTGACTTCTAGCCCTGGAATAAACACATGCTAGTACTTCTGGCTAGACTTTTCCAATATTTCTTCATATATATAAAATACTGAGACTACAAATATCATATTACATTGTCAAGGCTTCCTCCTGTTCTATTTATAGCAGTGAGGTTCAGTGGAAATAGAACATAAGCCATCTGTCAAATTACCAGTTCTAGAAGCTACAGTGAAAAGTTTCAAACAGAGGGGTGAAATTAATGTTAATATATTTTCTTTAAATAAATACATCTAAAATATCAGTTCAATGTGTAATTAGTATACAATTTTTATTAATAAGACATTAGACATATCATATGAATCTACCAATATGGTGGTATATGTCTATAATTTCAGTATGTGAGAAGCTAAGATAAGAGGATTTCATGTTTGAGGTCCCTCAGTAACTTAGTGAGATCCTGTTAAAAAATAAAGTAGGGAGGGGTATAGCTCAGTGGTAGAAATCTTTGAGTTCAAAATACAGTAACACACACACACACACGCACACACACACACACAGCCCAACACTACTATAACTTTGCAACATGTGCAACATGGCAATATCTTCACAGGATACAATAATAAAAGGGAAATGTAATTCTACCAAATAAACTAGTCATGCTAAAGAAAAAATAGTTTATTATTCCTTTGGTTTAAATTTTGAATTAAACAATAAATAAATTAAATTAAAGACTGAGTTGTTGTTCAGGTGTGCTAGCCATATTTCAGATGCTCAATATCTACATATGAATATTGGCTACTGTTTTGGCCATCATAAGCCTAGAATTTAGAAGAAGTACAACTTCAAAGAAACTTAAATATGATCAGATTTATTTTCTCCAGTTGATATATACATAGGGTGAAGGAAGAGAAAACTGCCCCAAAGAGAATTTGGATCACTAGGCACATGTTGGATCACTTGCTCTACTAATAATCCTTCTAAAAACTTACCATCACATTCATAAACACAGAAGGGCTTCCTCAGACATACTTTCCCTAAACTGTGAATAAGAGGACTCAAAACCTGGATTTCTGATTACTTTTGTTACTGAGAAAGAATATTTGATTTCAAGCCATTTGATTGTATCCTTTTCCCCCCTTAACATAAGTATACCCACATGTCTTAAAGCCTACATCTAGACTTGTTGATATGTGGAATTTCTCTTTCTTCTTTCAGAGGATGGGATAATCCTATAACATTATTCATGCCTATGTCCACTGTCTTTAATTTTCCATTTCTCACTGAAGATATGTTATGTGTTGTTTAGGGGAAAAGCATAAAAAGGAATTATTTCATAAAATAAATATCAGCAGTTTCATTTTTTATACTTTTATTAGGGCAGTGTAATTATGCATCATGGTTACTTTCAAAGTCATACAAAAAATATGTATGCACACATCACTTGATGTGAATTCCTCTGGATCCCACTCTACTCCTCCCTTCTCCATCCCATACATGTTAGTGAGATTGGTACTGTGTATAAAACTTATATTCTTTATCCAATCATTTGTTTGTGTGGCACTGGGGATCAAACCCAGAGGCATTTTACCTCCAAGCTACACCTACTAGCTCTATTGTATTTTTTCTTATTTTAAAACAATGTCACACTATATTGTCCAGGCTGTCCTTGAACCTGTAATCCTTCTGTCTCAGCTTTCCAAATAGTGGGGTTACAGGCATGAGCCACCATGCTAGCTTCAATCATCTGTTTATAGACACTTAGGTTTGTTTTGTAACATGGCTATTTTAAACTGTGCTTTCTTTGGGCCTGCTTGAGGAGGAAAATCATGCACAGTTGCTCTAACTATTCTGTTCCTTCCTTGAGTAGTTGCAATTTATGTAGAGCATAAACAGAATGGGTCCACTGCAATACATCTACTTGCCATAAGTATCAGAAAACTAAAAATTCTGAAAAGCAAAAACAGTAAAGACTATGAAGAAAACACTTAAAGACAACACATAGATTTTGACACAATTTAATTTCCTACAAAATACAATTGAAAAATTCGTATAAATTATACTGCAGAAACACTAAGAGTGCTTAGCTCTATCGAGGAATAGTTGACAAAAATTTTCTCCCATTCTGTCAACGCTTTTTTGAGGTTATTGATAGTTTCCATTGGTGTACAGTGGCTCTTTAGTTTAATACAATCACATGTATTGATGCTTTTTATTTTTATTGGTGCATTGTATTATTAATGGGGTACAAGATAGTAGAGGTGTATGTACACATCATTCACTTGGCTCTTCCCCAATTTCTTGTGCCTTTCGGGTCTTGCCGAAAAAGTTTTTAACCTGTGTGTGCTTCTGTGTTGCAGTGTTGGACCTATGCCTTCTTCCAAAAGCTGCAAGATCCCTAGCCTGTGCTTGGAAGAGAACTGGCAATGTATATGTTTAAAAACAGAGGATTTCAAAGCCATGGTAACCTTTGCCAATGACAACAGACAGAATTACTAGTGAGCTTTGTCGAGTGCTGATGGCAATGAAGATGACATTTGGGGAAATTTGAGAGAATAGCAGAAAATGTTGGAGAAGCGGGAAGTGAAGCAAGAGGAACTAAAAAGTGTAAACTCATTGGCTTCCAGACACTCTTTGTATTTAAGGATTGCTGTAGTTATGCCATTACCCCATCACAAGCAGACCACTGCTCGTTGGATGATAAATAAGAGCTACACAGGGGGAAAACTTTATCCTGATCTATAATATCAACTTCTGTAATATTATGACCTGTGGACAATTTTTTGCCATTCATGACAGAATTTCAGTAATTGCAGCAGATGGGATAAACCAGTTTAAATCCCAAAAATACACATATTATTGCTCACAGTTTATTAAACATTCTTCTGTCCGGTTCATTGTTAATGACTCAAATAAATGGGGTTTCTTGATATTTTGCCTCTTAGCATAATTAGATGAGGCATGCAGATGAAATGACATTAAGTTTGTCACCGTGTTCTCCATGTTAATAAATATCAAGAAAAATCAAGGTCTGCAATGTGACGTTAATGGAAAACCTTACATATAATTTGCAAGAATTTTGAGTTAAACTTCAGATAACAAACAGCATTTCTACAGTTTGCTACTATGAACTCACATATCTCAAAGAACTTTCAGAATGAATAAGAATAAATGATAGGGAAACAGAAGAATTCTTTGTAAAACTGCATAATTCAGAAAAGGAATAAACTTCCCATCCCATGGTGAAGTATTTGAGATACCCTTAGCAGTAATAGGGTCACAGAAATACACAAACAGAAACACACACACATGCACGCGCACACACACACACACACACACACACACACACACACTTGTATTATGCATGAATGTGATATCCAGAGGGAAACATACCAAGTTTTGTGTGCATGTATCTTCCTATTACTCTCTGCCTCTATATGCCATTATGATATACAATTACAATGCACTAATGAAAGTTGAACTAATTTTTAATTAATTAATTAATTTGTTTTATGTGGGATATATTGAAAATGGCATACATTCAGACTGCGCTAGGTGCCCTCCCCCTGCCCCCACTTCTCCTTCCTCCTCCCAACAATGAGTGTCCAGGTTAACCAAGTTATAGTCATACATATATTCGGATATAGTTCCTTCATTAATCAACCTCAGTCTTCTTCCTTTCCTATCCTTCCATTCTAGCTTTGCTGAGGCTCCCCCTCCATTATTTGGAGTCCCTCTGGTATTCCTAATTCTCCCTAGTTTGGGCATATTAGAGAAAACATGTCCCTTCTCTTTCTGTACTTGGCTGATCTCACTTAACATAATGTTCTCCAGGTCTTTTCATCTTCTTTTGAATGACATGATTTTGTTCTTTATAACTGAGTAAAATTCCATTGTGTGTATTTCTCATAATTTTGCAATCCATCTGTTAATGGAGACCCAGGTTGGTTCCATATTTTGGCTATTACGAATTGTGCTGCTATAAACTTAGGTATGCATATGTTATTGTAGTTCTTTAATTGCAACCCCTTTGGTCAAATACTCAAGAGTGGTATATCCAGATCATATGGTGGATCTATTCCCAGGTTTCTAAGGAATCGACACACTGATCACCATAGTGACTGAACTAGTTTGCACTCCCACCAACAGTGTAAAAGAATTCCTCTTTTCTCACACTCTTGCCAGAATTTGTTGTTATTTGATTTCTTTATGCTTTACACTGATTGGGTTTAGATGGAATCTCAGCGTAGTTTTGATTTGCATTTCCCTAATGGCTAATGATATTGAACATCTTTTCATGTATCTATTGGCCATTTGAATCTATTCTTTTGTGAAGTGTCTATTCAGTTCAGTTGCCCACTTCTTGGTTAGGTTATTTGTTTTGCTAATGTAGAGTCTTTTGAGCTATTTGTATATTCTGGATATTAGCCCCCTATCAGAGTGGTGGCTGTTAAAGATTTTCTCCCATTCTTCAGGCTTTCTCTTTAGGTTCTTAATGGTTTCCTTTGATGAGAAGAAACTTTTTAGTTTGATACTATCCCACTTGTTAATGCTTGCTTTAATTTCCTGTGCTTTGGAGGTCTTGTTGAGAAAGTTGCTGCTTGTGCCTATATGTTGGAGTGTTGAGCCTATGCCCACCTTTAATAGCTTCACAGTCTCTTGTCTAATTTCTAAGTCTTTGATCCATCTCAAGTTGATTCCTGTACACAGTGAGAGGTAAGGATTTAGTTCCATCTTTCTACAAATAGATAGCCAGTTCTCTCAGCACTATTTGTTGAAAAGGCTGTCTTTTCTCCAGCATATGAGTTTGGCTCCTTTGTCAAAGATCAACTGAGTATAGGTATGTGGGTTTGTTTCTGTGTCTTCTATTCTGTTCCACTGGTCAGTATGCCTGTTGTGCTAATTTAAAATATATTTCAGGGCTGGGATGTAGCTCAGTGGTAAAGCGCTTGCCTGGCAAGTGCACTGCTCTGCATTAGATCCCCAGTCCAAAAAGAGAAAAAAAGACCCTTTTAAAAAATCAGCTAAAATATTTTAGATGAAAATCTCAACTATCCTTTTGCCTTTTTTTTTTTTTTTTTGGTAGTGGTAGTATTCGGGATTGAAATCAGGACTTCAAATATGCTAGTTAAGCATTCTGCCACTGAACAATATCAGGATCAGAGCTCATTTTAAAAAAATTAATTTGAGACTGGGACTTGCTAAATCATTCAGGATGTGTTTAAAAATCTAGCACTTCTGCCTCAGTCTTCTGACTCGCTGGGATTATATATGTGTGCTGTCATCACATCTTTCCTTCCTCTTTACAATCCAACTACCTATTTCTTCTCCTAAGGAAATCAAGCTTATCCAGGGTAATTAGATAGGTCTTAGAAGTAATCAACAAGCTATATCATGATTCAGCTTTCAAACTTAAACTCTCTGGTCTTGAACTTGAATTATAATTAGATTAACTAGATTGCATTAAATTGCCCCATAATGAGGTTGCCAATAAAATTATTTCTGGAAACACTGTCACTTCAAGATCCTCAAGCTCACATAGGTCAGAGGTCTTTAGTACACCCATGCAAATGGCCTGGAAGCACTTGCTATACTTTGTCTGTGAGAATCATGACAGAGAGATGAACTGGATGGAGTCCCCTTGCCCAAAGGGTAGGGGAATTCTTATCTGAGAGCAGAGTCCATCAGTGCATACAGCCTTCCTCTTAGTACTTTAACAGACAACTCACAACATGCCAGAGTTCACAATTTGAATCATATAGCCAAAGATAGTTGGGCATTTCACTAACTATATTTTAATTCTATGAAAAAAGAAGAAACTTTAAAAAAATAAGAAAGGCATATGTGTTCAGAAATGACATTCACTTTTTCAAAAATACAATAAATAATGTCTAATTGGTGCATAAATAGCAAATAGACTTATATGAAAGAATATCTATTGAATATTAGGTCCATATATGAGCTTTATGATAATAAAAATGTTATGAATAAGGATGGAGTACTCAAATAGTCTGGAGAATTGTTTTTTTCTTATGAACACAACATAGATTCTTACACCATACTCTATAGAAAAATAAGATCAACACATATTAGAGACTTTTAGCAAATGTGCAAATTGTGTAAAACTCAGAAAATATTTCTGAAGTATGATGCAGACATGTAAATTAACCAAAAAAGCACAATAATGAAATAAAACATGTAACAGACTAAGATATCTGGAAGGATATTATAAAACAAAGAATTATTATCCATTGCACAATTTAAATTCTATAAATCTACAAAAATGTTAATGATTCAATAGAAATATGAATAGAAAATATGCACTGGAAGGAAAGAGAACAATCAATAAATAGATGAAAAGTTACCCAGTCTCTCAATTAATCAGAGAAATGCAAATAAACACAAGAAACCAATACACATATATCAGGCTTTCAAACATAAAAAAAGCCCTCTACCAAGATTTTCAAAATCTATAGAAAAGCAATCCTCAAACAGTGGTATAAATTTATAATCTTCTTTGGATATTTAATACAATTGAATGTAGTTAGATCCTGTGATGCAATAATTATATTCTCTTGGTATGTAGTCTGGAGAAAATCCTACAAATACCCACAAAAATAGTGGGATATAAACAGAAGAAAAAAATCTTCACTTAAACAAATCTGGCTTCCTCCTTAAAAAGTTAAAAATGATTATTAAATGACACAAAAAAAAGAAAAACTTTTAAAGCTTAAGTATGTAAAATGGATATAAAAAGATAAAAAATATACTCAAATCTGAGTCTATTTAAAAAAAAAGCTCCCACATGCCTAATTAAGGATGACAAACAAGAAACAGAAATTCATCCAGCTAAGAATAGAAAAAGAGTCATAATCAGAGATAGTGAAAAGTTAAAATAATTATATGACAATTCTATACTAATGTGTGGTAATTGACTTGTAAAATTGTGGGAAACTGATATTTTTAAATAAAAATGAGACACTATAATTGTGCATAAAAGAAATAAAAATATTGAAAATAACCCATAATCATAGAAGACATTGATAAAAAACATCATTTTCAAAGGCATCCACATCATATGACCGTATTATAGACATTATATAATTTAAAAATAAATTAATATTTTTTAAAAATAAAATTACAGTTTTACTTGTTTTAAAATAAAAAAATATACTACTAATAACAAAGTTTTGGCACATAGCTCAGAGGAAGAATGCCCCTGGTTTCAATCCAAGATACTAAAGGAGAGATGAAAGGAGATGAGAGAGAAGAAGAAGAAGAAGAAGAAGAAGAAGAAGAAGAAGAAGAAGAAGAAGAAGAAGAAGAGGAGGAGGAGGAAGAGGAGGAGGAGGAGGAGGAGGAGGAGGAGGAGGAGGAGGAGGAGGAGGAGGAGGAAGAGGAGGAAAGGAAAGAAGGAAGGAAGGTATTGAGGATTGAGGTTAAGGGGAAAGAGTCATGGGAAGCAATTGATTAATGAGTTAACAAGATTGGGGTTTATGAAGAGTGAATAAAATGTTCTAAAATTATCTACTAGCAATGTTTGCAAAATTATTTGAATATATTAAAACGCATTGACATATATTTTATATTAGGTTTTTTTTTTTTTTTTTTTTGGTGGTACTGGGGTTTCTGGAAGCCCTTCTACCTCCGGGCTACGCTCCCAGACCTATTTTATACTTTTTTAAAATTTGGAAACAGGGTCTCTTAAGCCAGAGCGGCTGGCTTCGAACCTGCGCGATCCTCCTGTCTCCGCCTCCCAAGCGCGGGGGTTACAAGTGTGCGCCACCATGCCAGGCGCTAATTATATATTTTAATTACATCTTTAAGAAGGTGTTTATGTTAAGTAAGATTAGCCAGTCCAAGAAGGTAAAGGGTCATATGTTTTTCTAAGATTTGGAAACTAGGGAGTAAACGTGATACCAGAGGGGCTTCAGATAATGGAGGAGGAACTTCAGTAGAGCCAGAGAGTTGGTTGGTCTAGAGGAAGAAGAGAGGGAGGATCAAGGAAGGAATTACTTCCACTGACATTATGTACCTACCTGAGAATATCAATTCTGATACCCTGTATGGGGAAGGGGAAGGAATGGGAAGGAGCCAAAGGAAGGCCTGTCAAGGTCTATGTGCGGGTATGTTACTATCACTATCATTTATATTATGATGTGAGACCATAATGCACCAATAAGTATATATAAAAAGGAAGAATGCCAGGAGAATACCACATTTTTGACACAAGGTATATAAATGGAGTTCTACATTGGTAATTTTTTAAAAATTGGCATGATTCTTGGTATCAATGTATTATGGGAGAAAGAAGATTAAATGAAGAGTTGTCTACCAAAAAGCAGCATGATAAACGCCTTTTTATTTTTTTATTTTTATTTTATTTATTTATTTATTTATTTATTTATTTATTTATTTATTTATTTATTTGTGGTACTGGGGTTCCTGGAAGCCCTTCTACCTCTGGGCTACACTCCCAGACCTATTTTTATATTTTTATTTAGAAACAGGGTCTCCTAAGCCAGCGCGCGTGGCTGGCTTCCAACCTGCTGAGATCCTCCTGTCTCCGCCTCCCAAGGGCGGGGATTACAAGCGTGCGCCACCACGCCCGGCGATAAACGCCTTTTTAAATAAAAGAATATAGCATGTGCCTATATGGGAAAAACAAGGTGACTTATGTTAGAAAAGGCAGCAAAATAAAGGCAGTTTCTCAGCATGTGGAAAAACAAATTTTACTTTTCTTTTTAATGTTTGTGTTGTCAAATATTTGTATCAGCAAGTGATTGTTGTTTTAGAAAAAAATTAGGGCTACTTTATTATAGAAAAAATAAAGAAAAAATATGGAAAATTCATAAATTTATACAAAAAATAAAGCATGGGAAAATGAATCACCCTTAACTTGCACTGTGTGAAACAACCACTATTATTATATGCACATGAATATGTGTGTACATATATATATACACACATGCATATATATAAAAGAATATATATATATTCTTTTCTTTTTTTTTGGTGGTACTGGGGTTCCTGGAAACCCTTCTATCTCTGGATTACACTCCCAGACCTCTTTTTATACGTTTTTATTTGGAAACAGGGTCTCTTAAGGCAGCGCGGCTGGCTTCAAACCTGTGTGATCCTCCTGTCTCCGCCTCCCAAGCGGGAGAGATAACAAGCGTGTGCCACCATGCCCGGCTATATGCCTATATTTTTAATAGCAAGGCTATATGTTGTACATATATATACATGTATTTATATAGAAAAATAAAATAATATTTTATTACCTAACATCATATCAAAATATTATAACATTACAATATTCCATTTTCTGGATGTTTTAGTGTACTTAATTATACTACCTCATAAACACCTGGGTACTTACATTTGTATACTTTTGGCTAATGATTAAATAATGCAGTGCATATTTTATATATAAGTACTGATATTTTACTTACATTTTACACTATTTCTTAGGAAGCCCTCTTTTAAATTGACTTACTCAATATTAAAAATTTAATATGTATTATAGAACTGCAATATTAACAATTTATACAATAGCCAAACTTATGGGCAAATTAATGCAAAGGAAGCACCTCTGATTTGCACATGATAATATTAAAAGCACTGTTCTTAGGAGATTTCAAGTTAGAATTAGGTAGGTAATCATAAGTAGCCCTCTTTACTAGTCACTTAGGAATTGTGTTGAAGATGTAGTGTGCAGGAAACACATATTGTCATGTCCTTCAAGTAAGAAATGTTCCTACCCTTTAAGAAATGAGTTGGAGCCCAGCGTGATGGTGCAGGCTTGTAATCCCTGTGCTTGGGAGACAGAGACAGGAGGACCACGCAGGTTTGAAGCCCCTCGCTGGCTTAAGAGACCCTGTTTCCAAATAAAAATATAAACTAAGTTGGGAGTGTAGCCCGGAGGTAAAAGGGCTTCAAGGAACCCCAGTACCACCAAAAAGAAGAAGAGGAAGGAGGAGGAGGAAGAGGAAGAGGAGGAGGAGGAGGAGGAGGAGGAGGAGGAGGAGGAGGAGGAGGAGGAGGAGGAGGAGGAGGAGGAAAGAGAGAAGTTAGAGAAGTTTTACAGAACATACAGGTTTACCTGGAAGAAGCAGCCTTGCTAAACACACATATGATGTGGTCTCTAAGTCATTCAGTTTCACTCAAAAAATGAAGTTCTTAAATTTTAACAGAGAGATATTTTTATCTAAATCTCAAGTATTTAAAAAATCTGATTTTTACTTGGACTACTAAAATAGAACACCTATAGTCCAGGGACCTGTTAAGGTTGCCTGACATACTTAATGTTGGAAAGTTAGAGCTAGAAACTCATATACTACTTTTGCTCAGATACTTATTTACAGAAGCTAAGTCATAATCATAATAGAGTCACCCATTGCTTATCAAATGGGCTCCATGAGGCCCAGAAAGGAGTTGATTATTTAAAAGTTATATCACAATTTCATTTTATTTTTCATTATAATTGTAATTCTTTTTTATACTGTTATTTTGTGGATTATAATTATACATCATATTAGAGTAGAGTAATAGAAATACACATACACACAATTCTTGGAAAATTTCCCTTCTGAGTTCCAATCCCCTCTTTACTTTCCCCATACATGTTTTTGTCTTTGAGATTGGAATTGGTAATTTTGTATACAAGTGTAGCATTATTTCAAAAAATTTACCATGTTCCTAAATTTAAAAAAAAAATCGCTGACTTGCAGTGATAAAGTGTAACTGTGCAACAGTTTTCATGGAAGAAATATTAGAAAAATGTTTTTTCAGCTAGTAACTTTATAACTTTGGGAAGGAAAGTTTAGATATATTCTAAGAAAAAAACATCTTTTTCACTCATTTATATTTTACTATCAGGATTTTGATAATCACTTTTAGACAGGAAGAGTTGATGCCAACATGCATATAAACTTCCCCTTTTTGAAGTATGTTAGTTGAATTCCAGTATGTGATATGTTATAGTTAGATATAGAATGGCCCCTTGAAGTGCTCATCACTTGGTGTTTGGAGTTGATGTAATTGAGCCATGAAGGTGGCAATCTCAACAGTGGATAAATCTACTATAATGAATTTCTGTGAGTGGTGGGCTAGGCCAATAGGGTGTGGATGGAGAAAGTGGGTCCCTGGGGGTGCAGTCTATGGAATTATACATGGTCTACCCTCTCCTTACTCTCTCTCTCACTCCCTACATCCAGAATGTGAGGAGCTCTGCCCATGTGATCCCCCCCCCTCTCTTTCCCTGCTGCCATGTCCTGAGATCCATTGTCCCCAGCCTCTCCTGGACTGAATTCCAAAATATGAGCTAATAAATCTTTCTTCTTCTATGTTACATGGCCAAGTATTTTAGATTATATTTGTGAAAATATTGACTAATATGGAATACTTTTTCTGTTTTTCAAATACTCATATAATTATGGCCTACAGACTCTTGTGGCCATAGTAGAAATTCAGTTACCACTCAGGCATGCAGATTTAAATATTATAAAACCTTCTTTATGAGATGTCCATCTGGTTTTAGAACAAATGGCATATTGACAAAACTTTTATTGTTGATGTTTGGCATAAAAATCAAGAAGCAATAAAATTCTACAAAAATAAATGTATAAGTTTCCTTTCCTTGTAGTGATTTGGAAATAGTTTTATCATCTATAGGACAAGTAAGTCAAAATCTTAGAGGCAAAGTTTTAAAAATCAGCTTGAATATTCCATGGATGGTCAGCATCTGAAGAATGAGGAAAAACCTGCAATATACTTGAATAGATTATAATTTGTTCTTTGCAGGATGACTCAAGAGCTCATAATGTGTGGGATAAGGATCATAATAAAGTGGGTACTGCAAATTGAACCAAGGGGAGTTTTACCTCTATGCTAGGCCTTCAGGCTTATTATTATTATTTTGAAACAGGATCTGACTAAGTTGCTTAGGGTCTCACTAAATTGCTAAAACTGGCCTAAAAATTACAATCCTTCTGCCTCTGTTTCTGCGTCTCAAATACTGGGATTATAGGCATGAATCACCACACACAGACCTAGGATCATAATATTTACTAGCTATCTATTCTTACCTATTAATTATACTCTTGCAGTGGATTAGAATAATGATGTACAAATAAGACCATAACTTTGGAAAATATGGCAATGCCCATGTATCAGACTCAGAGATTGAGAATCCAATGTTGAGAGCCCAAGATTGTCCACTGGAGAAAAATCAATCTTCTCTCAAGGAGTCCACATTATAGTAAAAACAAAAAGCTATTTTGATCCCTACTGGGGAACTTATCTAACTATTATCTAACTATTATCAATACTCTAATTTGTATTAAGATAGCAGCATTTGTCAAGTCTCAGTATGTGTCATGCATGTCAACATTACAGCTCAAATATCATTTCTATTTTGTACACGATAAGAAGGAAATGCAGTGAGCATTTGACACTCAATATGGACAACATCCAAATACCTGTCTCATTTTGTTGAAATCCTGTGATAAGTGGGAGGCAGAGTACTCTAGCTGCCTGTCAGGAGCAGCTTTTCCCTACCACACCATGAAGGCATTGACTATGGTTGAGTCTACAGTCCACTGGGGCAACAAGTGTTTAATAGCAGGAGTGGAGTAATGTCCCACACAAAGTATCCTTTTGCCTTGGGTACTATTATTTCTTTAGGGGCTTAGTTCTTCATCCTTTTTGTTAATTCTAATGAACTACCCAATTACTATTTAATAAGTCACTTTTTTGCTTAAACTTAAACCAAAATGGGTTTCTACTATTCATGAAAATGAATTCTGAATAGTACACAAAACACAGAAAAAATTAACTTGCCCACTGTCACCCAACTTGCAAATGGTAGAGACTGGATTCAAGCCAAATTCTTTGTGATTCAAGCAGGAACCCACAAGCACTACCCCTAGTACCTGTGCCCATTATAACTAAGACAATACCCTGACAAACTTCGGCTTTACCATTTGAGCTATCCTTCACACATTCTGTGTATAGATACACTTTTTAGAAGATGCATTCTACATATTCAGTGGGAGTCAGCTACTGTTTTGGGGTACTGAAATACTTTCCCCAGATAAAAAGGAAAGATCATAGTCTGTAGTGAAAATTAAGCAATTGCATAATGTCCACAAGGCATAATAACTGCAAAAGTATATACGTACAAGCTGCCCAGATACTGCCTCAGACAAGAACACATGCTGGGAGTTTTTCCCTAGACTCCATCTTCAATATCTACTGTTAACAATAGGAATCCATTTCATCAGCTGGCTCTCTAGGGGACCTCCAGCAGGTTTTGGAAGAACGATAAGGACATGTTTCCACTTTAATGCAACTCTTTCATTACTCTTTCCATTACTAACATCAATCAGACTTGAAAAATCATTATTTAGTCACACTGCAATCTTCACTTGCCCAGATTAAAGAACCCATCTGCTCTCACCTTTTCCTGAGAGGAATGACCTCATGGACCTTTCATCATCTCTACTGCTCTTTTCTGAGCTCTCTTCAACAGTCATTACACCTTGTATGAATAGAAATGATGAATAATGTGTGCAAGCCCTTTAGGAAGATGTCTGTGAAACTGCCCTACAGGCTTCTTGAAATAGGACAGACCTGCAGGCATTCACCTGGGAGGAACATATTTAATATCTCACACAATCTGTTACTGATCCAAATAGCATTTATTATTTACTTAGTTAAAGTCCTATAATTTTGTATGATCTCAATGAATGTATGCAATTGCCTAGGAGGAAGGCATTGCCAATTCACATTTTATTGAGGAATAAACCAAGGCTAAGTGTCTGGTGATTTGGCCAAGACCATATTATAGTATCTATGAGCCAGAAAAGAAGCTGTGAGGGAGATGTTAAAGATGAAACAGTAAAAATTAGTTCAAGGATATTACCCTGACCATTCAGAACATCCCACTTAATTTAAAAAGAAATTTTTAAGGAAAAACTAAAATAAAGTATTTTGAGGGGAACAAAATGCCACGGCATGGCCTAAACTGTTTATTTCCTGCTCCCCAGTGAGTTGTAATTATATATTAATGAGGACTTGTATAGAATAGTGTATAATGTCTAGGTATACATATTTCTGTTATATGAGGTATTGAACCCAGGAGCACTCTATATCCTACTTATACACCCAGCCTTTTTGTACTTTTTAATTTTTAAAACAAGGTCTTGATGGTTTACTGAGAGTCTCACTAAGCTGCTAAGGCAGGTCTCAAAATCTCTGACTCTCCTGTCTCAGCCTTCCAAGTATTAGAATTACAGGTTTGTGCCACCACACCCAGTTGGTTAGGTACATTTTAAACGAATGAGCCACCTAGGCTGGAGAGAGTGATTTCTTTTCCATTGTCCACAAAGAAAAGCTTAAATTAAATATTAATTGCAGAGAAGTCCAAGTAGTTTCCAGTAGACAAAGAGGTCTGAAAGCTATTTCAGCTCAAACAGGGAAATACTGCCCAGGATATTTTGTCAGAGAAGTGTGACAATCTAGTATGTCTGTGGCTGACATTGTCAAGCCAAATGGACATCCTAATAGCTTCACTTACAAGCGAATCCATCTGTGTGACAGTCAAATCCCTCCCAGACAGGGAAATTGTCTGTCTTTCCTGTCCTATTTGACCAGATCCTGCTGCTTCAATTTCTCAATCCAGTGATTTGAATTTCTGTCTGAATGGGATCAAGAGAGGTAATTTTTGAGAATAGCAAGCCCTGTTCTCCATTTTGGTAATGTAATTGTTAAGAAAAACTAACTCTTAGGCTTAATTAAGATAACTTAAAGTTTTTCTGGTTATTAATAAAAGCTTCAGGAATACTTATTATATGTTAGGAAAGGAAAGACTTGTGCTGCCTCATCAGAGGGTCAATCATTAGACATGTATTATATTCCAAAGTCTCCTATAAAGTTCTAATTAGATTCAGGAAGCAGATAAAATTGACAGAGGATTTTAAGTAAGTTTTGAGACCAATTATAGTTCAAATATGAAACCTGTATACTTTTTCTCAAGATTAAAGGACTTAGCTAGGAGAAGAAATCAGGAATCTTAGAAAATATAGCATAAAAGTAAAATTTGAATGATGTAAAGATGTTCATCTGGAAAAATAAGATGATTATATGAGGAAGTGGAATGATTTAAAAGTGTAATTAGAATTAGAATATCACCTCTTTTAATCAAAGTCATCACCTACAATATGAGTATATTGTTCTAAGCAAAGGTATTGATAACAGTGTTAGTCAACTTTTTTAGATGTGACCAAAATACCTGATAGAAACAAATTGATGGAGGAAAGATTTGCTTTGCCCCAGGGTCGCAGATGCTTCAGTATACTACCTGCT
The DNA here is from genome assembly GCF_963383645.1 of Muscardinus avellanarius. NCBI lineage: Eukaryota > Metazoa > Chordata > Mammalia > Rodentia > Gliridae > Muscardinus > Muscardinus avellanarius. The sequence goes on along the minus strand of NC_137786.1, from coordinate 196,510,222 downwards.
GGCTCCACTGCTTTGGGCATGAAATAAGGAGGAACATGATAGTAGAAGGTCATGGTGGAGGAAAGCTGGTCAGTTCTTGACAGCCAGAAAAGAAGAAAGAGAGGGAGGAGGCGAAAAGGAGAAAGGGGTGAGGGACCTGAGATATCCCACACTGACAAACTGATGTACTCCTTCTACTAGGCTCCATATTCTCTAGTTTCCACCACCTTATAATAGTCCATTCAAATTATTAATTCATCAGTGATTAGTCCACTAATTAGGTTAGTTTCCTTCAAGGTTCAAATGCTCCCCCCAAATTCTACCTCTAAACATGAATCATCATTGCACTGGAAGCCACAGTTTTTACCCATGAGCCATTGGGGGATATTTCTGATCCAAACAGTCACACACCTGTCCTGTGAGAAATGATATTTCTTTTGCTCCATCCAGTCTTTTTTTGAGTGTGTATTCCTGATGGTTCACAAAGGGGACTGACCAAATTTAAAAGCCCTAAAATATACAAGCATATAAAATACCCTTTACTAATGTCTTTTTTATTTTTTGATAACTAAAGAATATCTCAGTTCCCTAACACTGCCTAATAATTTTTGCTAATCAATGAAAAGAAAAAGGCCCATGTCAGTAGAAATCAATAAAACACACCTAACATGAATAATATTGGTTGATTTCCATAGCATGTAATTTTGCAAAGTGGCCTTTTATTTAATACAAGTGACAATGGTTTTCTGTTTCTGGTTTTAAAACAAATATCTTTGTTGAGTAAATTAATTTAAGTGAAAACAGTTTAACTGAAGAATTAAAAATAATTTATTGTAGATGCACAACTCTGGTAAGGTCATCAATGTGGCAACATATTAAGGTATCACTTGAATAAGTTTATTTTCAATAATGCTTGAGTAGCTGATAACATAGTTTCTTGTGAGTTATCTTCAAACAATAGCTTGATAGATTTATTGTATATGGGGAGTACTCAAGAGCATTTGACCTCTGAGCTATAATTCATGACCTGCTTTATTTTTATATTTTAAAATACAGTTTCACTAAGTTTCTAAGGGTATAACTAAGTTGCTAAGGCTGGCCTTCAATCTATGATGTTTCTGTCTCAGCCTCCCAAGTACTGGGATTACAGGTATGTGTCACCACACCCAGCTTCATAGCTATTGTGTGTGTGTGTGTGTGTGTGTGTGTGTGTGTGTGTGTGATGTTTTAGAGTAACTTCTATACCACATCAAAACCAGGACTCAATAACTTTTTATATATCTTCAAACCTGCGATTTTGTAATTCTTTGCTTAACGTTCTTTGTAAGTTATGTGCTGCATGATGACATCTTGATTGATGGAGATGGCATATACAATGATGATCCCATAAGATTATAATGGGAATTAAATATTCCTGTTACATCATGATTTCACAGCCATCATAATGTCATAGCACAATATTACTTATGCTAGTGGTGCTACTGGTAAAAACACACCAACTTCACTACCAGGCAAATAAAAGAAAGGTCCAATCATGTAAGGCACATAATACTTGATCATGAATTTCTATATTACTGGCTTATTTACTTACTATGGTATGCTTTTACCTTTATTTTTTTAGTGCAATTTTACTAAGTTTGCTATAACTAGAATGTTTTTTGCCACCAACAGCCACATGCATCTCTTGATTGCATCAGGAGGCCACATGAAGTGATTGATATACCATCTAAGTTTGGGCAAGTACATTCTGTGATGTTTCCAAAATGACAGAAATTCTCCAGACATATTCCTCTCTGCAAATGATGCACAACTACCTCTATTATTTGACTTTTCCAATGCCAACAAATGAGCCTATTTATTTTTCAATGAGGCACAAATCAGGTCAAATGCAAGACAGGTCAGGTGTTGCTCCAGGGATAACAGGAATCTGTTCCACATGTCTTCCTGTTCTCAACCTCAAGATGACCATGATGCCACTTTGTGCAATATGTTTTATTAGAAGAAAGCAATAAAAGTAAACACTTCTACTTGTATTCAACCTGTATCTTGTTCATTCTCAGGCTATTGACCAGTTGTTAATGGTACCTAAGGAAAGTATTATAAATCATTTGACAAAGAATATGGATGAATAATCATTTTACAGTACTGAGAAGGAAACAAAGAGCTAGGGACAACATTACATTTTACCATAGAAGTGGTAAAATGGGGACATGTGGATCATAATTAAAATGTTCACAGCAGGATGCAACTTTAGACACAATACGGCCAATTAAAATGACACCGAGATATGGCTCTTCCATATTTCCTCATAATATAAAAATCAGATAAAATGAATAGAAATGCTTTCAAGGAAGTTCTGTATGACAAATGTTAGAATGAGGCAAAACAAAAATTTAGGACATTAACAGATTTCTGTCTTTTTTGTTTTTCAAATATATAGATATAAGTATTACAAATATCATAAAGAGCTGAAATCTACATGACATTCAAAGAATCCCTTTACACCCTTCTTTTCTCTCCAAGATGCCTTCCAGTTCTGATATGCATTAAAATGAGATAAAAATGTGGGTGCGTGTGTGGTGTCTAAGTGTCTGTGTGTTTGTGTCTCTGTGTGTGTGAGAGAGAAAGAGAGAGAATGTCACTGTTAGTATTATTTATACAGGCTAAATTTGAAATTTGTGCAATAATTAATGTGTAGTAGATGTTCCATTATTACTCAACAAAAGATGACAACTGAGATCAAGTTTTATTGAAAGAGGGAGAGTGAAAGACAAATAACTAATTATAGCAAGAGCTTGGAAGAAGAACAATATTGCATATGTGGAAGTGTATAAAACACAGTGAGGCAGTGAGACATTATAGCCCCATCTCTAACGTTGTTTTGTAGTACTAAAGGTATAGGGGCTTAAAAATAGGCTTAGTTTCAAGCTGCTTCACTTAATGAGATTGGAAACTTTGCATACATTTTAAATTTCTGTTGACCATTGTCTTAGTTCATTTTGTATTGCCATAACCAAATACCACAGACTCGGTAATTTATGAAGAAAAGAAATGTATAATAGTTCTGGAGGCTGGTAAACAAAAGGTAAAAAAGCTGGCATCTAAGGATCTTCTAGGCATATCATCTCCATAGTGAATGGTAAAAGGGTAGAATAACTAGTGCACTGGTATAATAACCATATTAATCCATTCATAGGGATGAGAAACATTGAACTAGGATAAGATGTGTTTGAGAGAGTCATTGTTAATATACTAACATCTTATATAGCTTGTGCTTTAATTAATGCTTACCATGTAGTAGACTCTCTATAATTAATTAGGCGAGGTCTGAGAAGAGGTGATTTGATTTTTTATTGTAATCTAGACTCCAACACTGTTGCATTGGGGTTTATATTTTCTTTCCTTCTAAGTAGTTCTGGGGAATGAACCCAGGGAAATTCTACCTCTCACCTATACCCCCAGCCCTATTTTTTATTCTTTTCATTTTGAAACGGAGTCTCACTAAGTTTCAGAGAACCTCACTAAGTAGCTAAGGTTGGCTGCGAACCTGGATCATCCTGTCTTAGACTCCCAAATACTAAGATTACAAGCGTGCATCACCACACCAGGCTTTATCCAGCCCTTTTTTTTTTTTTTTTTGGTGGTACTGGGGTTACTGGAATCCCTTCTAACTTCGGGCTACAGTCCCAGACCTATTTTATACTTTCTTATTTTTGGAAACAAGGTCTCTTAAGCCAGCACGGCTGGCTTCGAACCTGTGCGATCCTCCTGTCTCTGCTTCCCAAGTGCAGGGATTACAAGCATGCGCCACCATGCCCAGCTATACAGCCCTATTTTTATTATTTATTTTGAAACAAGGTCTCACTAAGTTGCAGAAGATTTCATCAAGTAGCTGTGGCTGGCCCGCAAACCTGAAATCTTCCTGTCTCAGCCTCCCAAATTTTGGGATTACAAGCATGTGCCACCATGCCCCGCTTGCAGAGTGCATTTTCAACACAAACTATGAGGAATAGATATAAAACACAGTGAACACAATACATTTTTTCTCTAACATAGGGAAAAAACTATCTCTATTTTAATAAATTCCAATTAAATGCTTATTATGTGCTGGGCATTGTTCTAGGCTTTGAGAACTCAGCAATAAGCAAGGTGTAAGTCCCTATCTTCACCCAGTCATTATAGCACATACCTGTAATAACAGTACTTGGGAGGCAAAAGTAGGAGAATCTCGTTTGAGGACAGATCAGCAGTCTACTAAGATCCTCAGAAACATAAGGAGACCCTGTTTCAAAACTAAAAAATAAAAAAATAAAAAGGGCTGAGAGTATAGGTTGGAGGTAGAATGTCCCTGGGTTCAATTTCCAGTACCAAAAAAAGCAAAACAAAAATGTCCCTATCCTTTTGATATGTGTCTTCTAGAGAGGAAAGAAGACAATAAATTATCAAATTAATATATGCCATAATAAGCCAGGCGTGGTGGTGCACGCTTGTAATCCCTGCACTTGGGAGGCGGAGACAGGAGGACTGTGCAGGGTTGAAGCCAGCTGCGCTGGTTTGAGACCCTGTTTCCAAATAAAAAAGTATAAAAATAGGTCTGGGAGTGTAGCCCGGAGGTAGAAGGGTTTCCAGGAACCACAGTACCACCAAAAATTATATATATATATATATATATATATATATATATATATATATATATTATATAATAAAAATTATATATATATGCCATAATATCAGATTGAGTTAAGTAAGATGAAGAAAAACTAATTGAAGATAAAGCAGCCAAGATCAGTGGAAGCAGATGTGTGTTATACAGGTGGTCAGGAAGGAGCCCTCTCAGCAACCATCAAAGGAAGAATGAAAGGCAGGCCCAAAAGTTAAGGGAAAAAAAGTATGCTCAATGCACAACATTGATATGGGTAAAACAATAAAAGTAATGAATAGGGAGTGAGGTGAAAGAGGGAAACAGCCAGACGCCAAATTATGAAGAAGCTCATAGCTCCAGGGTGAGATTATATTTTAGGGTAAACCAGGAGACTGTTATGTTTAGGGAAAAATCTTAACAATAGTACATAGCATATAATATTTTTGGAGAAATATTAATTGACCCTCTCCCTCTAATGATAGAGACATAAGGCTATTGGAACATAGAGGCTTTTGAAATTTTATATCCATCTAAAATCATAAATATATAAATATATAATATATATCCATATATATGGAGATACATATATATATATATATATATATATATATATATATATATATATATATATCGTGATGCCTCATGTAAAACCTTATAACCTCCTGCTAAGTAATTTGTCTGCCAGAAAAACTGATTGGCTGCATGCAAATCGTCTGTCTCACAATACCTAGATACTATTCAGGTTTGATTGTATCCAATCATCTTTATCAAAGGGAATGCCAAGTTAGCTATAGGTCCAGTTATTTTTCTAATATGGGGATGCTAAAAGTATCCCTTTCTTCTCTAAAACAGAGCAAATGATAATTTAAAACCATATGTGTAACTAGGGTCATATCTAAGAAATTTCTTGTTAAATATGAACAGGTAACCTTACTTGAATTATGTAATAGACAGATAATATTTTTGTGTGGACAATTCAACAGATTAGCCAGCTGGTCACTAGGTTTGGCCCTGAAGATCTATCCAGCACAAATGAATATGTTTGGCTTGGGGAAATATATAGAGAAAGAAACTGAGGAGTCTGAGATTCAAAGATTACTGACAGAAATCCAGAGGTTTTTGAGAGAAATCTAGGGAATTCATGGTGACACCCACTGTTTTCACCTTTATGTGTCTCTGCACTCTCCTTCTTAGAATGTAGCCCCTCCACTTTCCAATATGACTATCTTTTTTAAAGGCTCCAGTTTAAATGTTTGTCATAGACATGAAACATCCTTGATTTCCCAGCAGGTAAGCTTGCTGTTCTGAAGGCTCATATCTGCCTCTTTCATGACACTGATCACTTCTTATCTTGGATTTCAGTCACCTTTCCCCTGCATGTCTTGTCTTTCTAGTGTTAGAAAAACAGCTTGAGGCCAAGTTTGATTAATCTTTGTGTCACCAAGATTTTACTCTGGAAGCTTTGCATAGTTATTTACCCATAGTGAATATTAAATAACTCATCATCACACAGATGTCTTAAATGGAAGAAAAGGAAGGACAGAAGGAAGAAAAAAGGAAGGAAGGAAGGAAAGAAGGAAGGAAGGAAGAAAGGAAGGAAGGGAGGGAGGAAGGGAGGGAGGGAGGGTTCTTAGTTGATTGGTTCTTCCTGGATATGCCTATCATCTCAGCAGACATCAACAGCATAGCTTCCCCATATTATTAAAGGAAAAGAAAGCTTTGTCCTTTTTCTTATAGAACTATTTCATGATTTTTTAATATCAACCTACCTGATTTTATTTAAACACTACACTACCCTTCTCCCACTCTCAATAAAATTAGATCACAAGACATGTAAGAAGGTGAGGAAGGTTTGCTTTTTTTTCTAAGAGTATATACTATCAATAGTTAACTGCAAATCTGGCAGTGGGAAAAGGCCAGGAAGTGATTTATGACTCAATAACAATCGAAAGAGTAATGTGCTTAGTGGCATGAGTTAAAATAACGTTATAATGCTCCAGATCTTTAAAGTTCAACAACTTAGGTTAGAGGAAAGCAAGTCATTCTTGATAAGCAGACAGCATCTCGGGTATCAGGAAGTACAATCAAAGTATTGATGAACTGAGCAGGAGGCAGATCAGGGCTTGCTGATCAGCGAATAAGAATGAAATAAGTTTTCCTAGAGATGGGAGGTATTCTCTGAACAGTGGGCACAACTTGGCAGATGTGTTTGTTTAAAGCATGTTTTAAAATTTTATGTTTTACCTCTTGGAGTTTACTTATTTATTTTTATATATATTTTTGTGGTACTGGAGATTGAACCCAGGGACATTCTGCCTCCAAGCTACAACCCCAGCCTTTTTTTTTATTCTTTATTTTGAAACAGGGTCTCACTGAGTTGCAAAGGGCCTCACTAAGTAGTAGCTGAGGCTGTCTGCGAAACGCGATCCTCCTGTCACAGCCTCACAAATGCTGGGATCACAAGCATGAGCCACCACACCCGGCTTACCTCTTGGAGTTTAGATAGCCCAAAAGCAATCAGAAAAATATGTATATATTTTCTTTATATATTTATTGCAGAATTGACTGATATATATATCAGATATGTATAAGATATAGATCAGTATTTCTCTCTATATATATGTATATATGTGTGTATATGTATGTATGTATGTGTATATATGTGTGTGTGTATATATATACATATATATATATATATATATGTATATAATCTTGCTCCACATTAATTGACTCTGATGCTAAGGTAACTCTTGAAATTGAATTTAATTGAACTCCATGGTCTCCCAGAACATGCAAAATTAAATGTCGTTAATCTTGTTTCTTTTGTATTTGCTGACCAGAGTCAACATGAGATTATATATATATATATATATATATATATATATATATATATATATTGTATATATATTTTGTGGATCTTGGAATGGAACCCAGAGGCAATTGACCTCCGAGCTACACACCCTGCCCAATTTTTTTTTCTTTATTTTGAAACACGGTCTCACTGAGTTGCAAAGGGCCTAAGTAGCTGAGGCTGTCCGCGAACCGCAATCCTCTGGTCTCAGCCTCCCAAATGCTAGGATTACAAGCGTATGCCACCATGCTCAGCTTCAACATGATATTTTAATGTGAAGAAAAAAAGTAACTTTTAAGACTTCACTTGCAGCTTATTTATTATTATTATTTTTGTGTGTGTGTGTGTGTGTGTGGTACTGGGGTTCCTGGAAACCCTTCTACCTCTGGGCTACACTCCCAGACCTATTTTTACATTTTTATTTGGAAACAGGGTCTCCTAAGCCAGCATGCGCGGCTGGCTTCGAACCTGTGTGATCCTCCTGTCCCTGCCTCCCAAGCGCGGGGACTACAAGCGTGCACCACCACACCCGGCTAAGACTTCACTTGCAGCTTATATGTTTAATTACAAAGCATAAATCTACCAGCTTTTCACGTGTATATGCATGTGTGCATATGAGCATGTCTAAATATGTGTTCAATTAATAGATGAAGAGCATCAACTTGAAAATCATACAGAACTGGTTTAATACAGTGTGTGTGTGTGTGTGTGTGTGTGTGTGTGTGTGTGTGTGTGTTTGTGTATGTGTGTTACTGGGAATTGAATCCAGGGGGATTCTACCTCTGAGCTACATACAGAACTGGTTTAATACAGTGTGTGTGTGTGTGTGTGTGTGTGTGTGTGTGTGTGTGTGTGTGTGTTTGTGTATGTGTGTTACTGGGAATTGAATCCAGGGGGATTCTACCTCTGAGCTACACACTCAGCCCTTTTGATTTTTTATTCTGAAACAGGATCTTGTTAAACTGCTAGCGGCTTCACTAACTTGTTTAAACTGACTTGAACCTTCAATACCACTGTCTCAGTTTCCCAAGTACTGGCACTATTGACATGCACCATCACACCTGGATTATAATTGTTTTGTTGCATAACATTAATTTATTTTTAAATTGTTTTCAGTTTATGAAATTGTCTAATATTTAATAGAAAAGCAGTGCTCCTGAGATTTATTTGCAAACATTTGTAATTCACTAGAAATGGCCCATTAATCAATAAAATACAAGATAAATCAGAAAGGAATACTGACCTAAATAGTTTTATTAGCAAATATTCTAGTACTTGAGAAATGTAGAAAGGTCTTGGAACCAATTTTATTCATATTTCTAGGCTACTTTCCCCTAGCCTTTTGGATTCCTTTTCAAATCTATAATCTTTTCTCAAATACTGAGACAAAGATCATTGAAAAGTGGGCAAAAAAAGTGAGTGCAACATAATATGATATAATTTTGGTGCCATTTCTCCTTGCAGTTTTTTTACTGCAAGGATTGACGAAACTTCACAAATGGCAGGGAGATAATTCTGTGAATGATTTCTCTAAAGGTTATTTGTAGTTTTGAGCAGAATTGTTTTGGTGTTAGAAAGTTTAGGTATAATCCCTCCAAATATTATGATGGGGATTAATAATACTTCCAAAAGGAAGGACTGCTGACAATATTTGTAAGTGGCTCTTATGTACAAATGAATATGCTAAGCATTTTATATTTGTTATGTTTCTTTTCACAACAAGCATCATGCAGGTCCTACTATTTTTTTAGCACCATAAAATTGAGATAGTTGATGCTCATAGATCTTAGATCATTTGCTCAGGTAGGAGTGCCAGTGCAGGACATGAACTCCAGAGTTAAGACATGTGTATCTATGTTCATAGTCACATAATTCACAATTGCCAAATTATGGAACCAGCCAAGATGTCCATCAACAGATGAATGGATGACAAAACAATGAGATATGTACACAACAGAATTTTGCTCAGTCATAAAGAAGAAGAAAATTATATCATTTGCTGGGAAATGGATGGAACTGAAGAATATTATGCTAAGTGAGATTAATCAGTTACAAAAAGTAAAAAATCAAATACTCTCCCTAATATGTGAAAACTAGGGAGAAAAGGGGGCCATAGAAGAACTCTAGATGAGGGAGAAACCATAGATGAGAAAATAAGGTGACCTAACTGAGTGGGATAGGATGGGGGGAAGAGGAAAATTCCTGAATGTACATGATGTACATTCATAAATATATCAAAGTCAATAAGTAAGCCAAATATGAGAAGGAGGGTGGAAGGAATGGGGTAGAAACTGGGGAAGGGCTAAATAAGTCATGTGTGCATTTATATCTCTATCATCTTGTACTCCATTAAGGTGTATGACTATAATACAGCAATACAAAAATAAAATAAAATATTTCCCAGCTGCTGCTTGGAGCAATCTGAGAATCAGAGCCTTTCAGTCAATGTGTCCTGGAGATCTACTCTGGAAATCCATGAGCCAGAGGCTGACAATGTTAGAATGAGAAAGGAGTGGCATTGGTCTGTGAGGAGTGTACAGCCTTGTACAGAAGAAAAACATCTGGATGGATACCAGTGCAGTGTGGTAAGTTATGATGTTGAAGATGCACAGGCCACCAAGGGAAGATACACATGAGGTACCACCACTGGTCTGGAGCTAGCAAGAGAATATCACAGCTGGGTGATATTAAAGCTGAGTCTGCAAAGAGCAGAGAAAAGACAGTATGTTTCAGGGAATTTAAAATGCTGAAGATAAAAATGTGTAAAAGGTATATTGAAACACATATATGTGTGGTGAAATATAAAATTCAAGATAGTAGAATGGAAAAGATGAGATGGAAAAAGCAGCAGAGCCAGACTGAATCAAACATAAGATATGTTCTCTTGAATAAAAGGGAAGTTTCCAGGATTCTCATCAGAAGAGTGATGTGATTATATTTGAATTTTAAATGTATTATTCTGAAAACAGTTGGAGTGCTTACTTAGAATGAAAACTTTGTGCCAACTTGGCAGACATGATCATGTTTCTTCACATATCTTGACCTCCAAACTGCATCTGTAATATGGGGATAAATAGAGCAGCTACCTCTTAAGGTAGGGATGTTAATTAAATGAATTATAAAGGAAACCACATGTGTAAATGCCTGGCATAGAACAATACATCAACAACTGTTAGAAATTATTTCTTTTTCATGGATGAAGGTGAAAAGCATTAATCAAGTTCTATTCTTCACCAAATTTTGTGAAAAATAAACTGAAATAGTTATGAGTTATCAGTAGTAACATTTATATTTAGCATATCCCAACTTAACATTGGAAAAGATCTAGCAAGCTGAAAAAGGGCAAAGAAATATTCCATCTCTTTCTGGACATATAGTGCTACTTATACTCTTGTGTTGACTTTGGGTTCGAGATACTAGGGCCCTAGTGTCCACTCCATGGCACTCCTGGCCTATTCAACACACAATTTCATCAACATTGTTTCATTTGTCTATACCTTTCCATGAACTTTGAGCAACTTAAAATCATATTCCCCATAATTTACTCCCTAATCCTAGCAAAATGTGCAGTTTATACACAGTCTTTGATTTCTGTCAGCTGAATGATTTCAATTAAATGCAAATGAGAGGGGAAAAAAGAAAGTCTATTTTGTTAGGTTCTGTTCCAAGCTGCAAAGTGATGTGGCAAAGACAATTATAAAACAAAGGAGGATTAACAGGAACCTCACTGACTTTCCTGGAATTGTTGAATTCTAGGGCTAGAAGACAACGTAAGATCCATTCTTTACTGAAGTTATAGGACTACTCTAAGTCAATTGTGGGCACTAGGTGCTTCTGAAAGATACTTCTTTGCAGAAGGACACCTGATGATTTTCACTTCTAGGATTCCTGTGAAATCTATGGGGGTAAAAATGTCCCTGTAATTATACAAGATTTGGTATGTTAGTTATCCTACTTCCATTTTGTTAGGACTGAGAAAGTCACACATTTTGATGAAAATAGACCTCTGTAAATTCTGAAGTTAGTTTTATTTATAATTTGAACTGTAGTCCCATCTCTACTAGGTTTGACATCCTTGGTATTCTTGGGAAGTCCTGGAAATGTCTTCTTTATGGATGAATGGAACATAGCTTAAGAAAAGAAAGTCCAGAATGTCCAATAGAAAAATATACCAAGTTTCTGAAGTAAACTGCAATTTCAGATCTGATCTGTCTGTTCACTGTCTTGCTAGGCTGAATTCCTCAGAAGAACCTTGGCTCATCTATAACTTTAGACTGAATGCTATATTCTGTAAGCATGCTTTCAGATAAAAAAAAACAATTGACTCCATTATCAGAACTTACATCCAGGTGCACTTACTGTCAAATTTGCTACCTTTCCTATGGGGCATCATGACTCCTGATGCCTATCCACTCCAAGCAAACATTTGAGAGGTAGACAGGGCTCACAGGTTTTATTGGTCTTGACCAGTTGTGGTGGTGCACACTTGAATCTGAGTACTTGGGAGGTTGAGACAAGAGGATTTCAGATTTGAGGCCAACCTCAGTAACTCACTGAGACTTTGTTTCAAAAATAAAGAAAATATAAAGGGATAGGGGAGTAGCTGGAAAGTAGAATGTCCTTGGGTTTAATCACCAATATAAACAAGCAAAACACAACGAAAAGAAATGAGTGTGTGTGTGTGTGTGTGTGTGTGTGTGTGTGTGTTTCAGTCTTAGTCTTTTGTTTTGGGCATGGCTATAGTTTCTATCCACCTAATTTTTTGATTTATGTTTTTTTATTTCCCAGTTAGGCAGAACCTCATTACTGACATGAAAAGTAGATACACACAACTGTAGATACAACTGGAGATTTGGTGAGGCATGCCTGTAGCATTTTTAACCACAGTAATAGAGATGATTGACATTTATATTGAAATTTAATAATTTTTGTCTACTTAATGGCAAGTTATTTGGCTAAAATTAAAATTAGCATTACTACATAATTTTACACCAAAAAGTCTCACAAAAACCAAAACATATTACTATAACCAAACTAACACTTAATATGTAATAATCTATGACAGTTGAGTGTCTTATCACTGCCAGGCTTTGGGTGGTAGCTAAGTATTTTAGTGGAAGAATGAACAAATCTTCATTAAACTGGAAAAAGTCTAATTTTACAATAAAAGTCACATACTAGTAATTCTTAATAAATCTTTTAATGTATCAATTGCTAATAGCCTTTAGTATATGCAATTGAGCACAGTTCCATTGTCTGTCATCTAAGCCTTAGTCTCCTACGAAGTTGACTTTTTTTGTGGTGCTGCAGATATATTTTTAGTTATATTTTGAGAATATCAGTCCTGGAGCTAAAACTTCAAACTATATGTGCTGGAGCCTTAAAGGTTGCCAGGGGCTTAGACAAAAATAGACTGGACTGTAGAAACCTTTTGGTTCTTCTTGGCTTTACTAGGAGCAACTGAGCTTTCATCAGATAAAACTTCAGGAGTTCTATGTAATTCTCACCTGCCTATTGCAGTGGTTCTCCCTCTAATCACATCCAAGACGCTACTTACTTACAAGTATTTTGTAATGCCTCCCTTAAAATCCTAAAATGAAACCTTAAAAATAGCATAAACTGCCAGCTGGAAGTGGTGGCACATGCCTGTAATCCTAGTATATGAGAGACTGAGATTATGGAACTGAGGTTTCAAGGCCAGCCTGGCAAATTAGCAAGTTACTGAGGCAAATTACCTCAGTAACTCAGCAAGACCCTGTCTCAAAATAAAAAATAAAATAGGGCTCCTACTTCTCCACATCCTCACCAGCATTTGTTGTTTGTGTTTTGAATGACTGCCATTATAGTTGGAGTTAGGTGAAATCTCAGGGTGGTTTTGATTTGCATCTCTCTGATTACCAATGATGTTGAACATTTTTTCATGCATTTATTGGCCATTTGAATTTCTTATTTCATGAAGTGTCTATTAAGTTCACTTGCCCATTTTTGATTGGATTATTTGGTTTTTTTTTTTTGGTGTTGAGTTTCTTGAGCTCTCTGTATATTCTAGATATTAGTCCTCTATTTGAGGAGTGGGTGGCAAAATTCTTCTCCCATTCTGTTGGCTCTCGGTTGTGGATCTTGGCAGTTTAATTTGCTGAGCAAGAAGCTCTTCAGTTTCATGCAATCCCACGTATTGATTCGCCTTTTATTTTCTTGTGCCTTTGGGGTCTTGTTGAGAAAACTTTTATCTGTGCCTATATGTTGCAGTGTTGGACCTATGTCCTCTTTAAGGAGCCTTAAGGTCTCTGGTCTAGTTTCCAAGTCTTTGATCTATCTTGAATTGACTCTTGTGCAGGGTGAGAAAGTGGGATTATTTTCATTTTTCTGCATATGGATAACCAGTTTTGCCAACACCATTTGTTGAATAGACTATATTTCTTCCAATTTATGATTTTGGCCCCTTTGTCAAATATCAATTGGCTGTGTGTGTGTGTGTGTGTGTGTGTGTGTGTGTGTGTGTGTGTGTGGATTTGTTTCTGAGTCTTCTATTCTGCTTTGGAAAACAGTATGGAGGATCCTCAGAAAAATGGGAACAAATTTACCATTTGATCCAACAATACCAGTTCTGGGTATCTATCCAACAGAAATCAAACCAAACTAATGCATATGTATCTATGTTCATAGCTGCACAATTCAACATTGCCAAACTATGGAACCAGCCAAGATGTCCATCAACAGATGAACTGTGAGATATGTACACAATGGAATTCTACTCAGCAAAAAACAAACAAACAAAAAAAACACAATTACATAATTTTCAGGCAAATGGATTAAGCTGGAGGACATTATGCTAAGCGAGATTAGTCATTCACAAAAAGTAAGAAATAGGATGCTTTCCCTAATATGTGAAAGCTAAGGTGAAATGGGTCATAGGAGGAACTACAAGTGAAAAAGGAGATTCTATAGAGGAACAAATAAGGCAACCTAACTGAGGAGATGGGGGTGAGGGAAACTCTCTAAAGTACATGATGTACTTAAACACACATATAGCTATCAACCACTAAGCCAAGCATGGGAAGGAGGGTTGGGGAAGGGAATGGGGTGGCAATTGGGCAAGGGCTGACTGGGTGATGTGTGCATGTATGTCTACACAAGTTTTTTTTTATCCCATTATGATGTATGAATACAATGCACCCCAAAAAAAGATGTATGATATAGGAATATATGGAAATAAAGAACACATGTGACTTAAAAAATAAAAAATAAAATAAAATAAAATAGGGCTCGGGTGCAGCTCAGAGGTAGAATGCCTCAGCGTTCAACCTCCAACACAGATAATAAATAAATAAATAAATAAATAAATAAATAAATAAATAAACGAACTATTTACACATGTAATCTTAAAAATCAACATAAACCCTGAATTTAAGATATTGAGAGAAAGTAATTTATAATAAATTAGTACATAATTATTATGTAATAGTTAAGGCATGGCTACTTTGAAAAATACAATAAAGCTATTAAATGATTACCTCTGGTTAGCTTACATTTAAGTGAACTAGGACATGATTAAACAGATCCTGTTTTTAACACTTCTCTAATGGATGATTTTTAAGAATGTGCATGTATATATCCACATAGTCATTAGGAATCTGGCAACTGGGACTGAAAAATTATGCAGGTACAATTGTATTAGAGCACAAATAACACACACTCACATTGTCTTGTTAGCAGTATATGATTTTCCAGGGTCCAGCCAGAATACTCATTTTCTGCCAGGGCCTGTACTAAGCACATTACCTTATGGACTCAGCTTAGTTGCATAGTACTTTGAGACAGGTGTTATTACTACTCCAATTTACAGCTCAAAAAACTGAGTGTTAGTTAAGAGCTTAGTCCAAAGTCACATACAGGTTAAAAATATAAGCTCTGTAATTCAAAACCAGGCTCATATGTTCCACATTCTTTGTTTTTAACATTTCTATCTTTTGGTGATTAACTCCTGGCAAAACTTCTAAGAAAACAAAATAGAGTCCACCCTGCTTATCTCAGTTGTTAAATTTCTGGAAAACACAGTATATAATAAATTTGTATAATAAATATTACATATTATATGTATAAAAGGTTCTTGGCCTTGATTTTTTAAAATATGATTTTTTTGCCTAAATAAAAATCTGGCAGAGGTTTTCATATCTACCAGGTGGAATATGAGCAAAGTCCTCGACAGGTAGGACCACCTCTTACACAGTAGGATTCTGACATCCCTGGGCCCTGCCCACTGAAGGATAACAGTAGTAGCCCTTCTACTAACTGTGAAAACAAAACTTCTACCACAGACTTCCAAAACTCTTTCTAGTGGTAGGTTCTTCTGTTATTTATGCATACACTCTGTTTCTTGAAGCCTCAGAGAACATTTTATTCTATACCAAACATTAGCAGCTCTGCTTTTATCCATTTTAGGCACTGGAGTTCTAGGAAAGTCATGGTCTAAAAAAAAACTTTATTCTACTTTTTAAAAAATAAGTTTTATTTGCTCTAACCTAGGACTCATGGCTCATCTTTTCCACCAGGCACAATAAAATACCTGTCTGCTGTCCATTCCATCTTCTCCCACCTTCCTTCTGTCTGGACAAGCATATTGCTAATGTCCCAGTCTTTGGTCACAACAAAGAACTAGAGTGACAGACTGCTGTTCCAGCCAGAGAATTCAGCTCACTGTGCTGCTGCCTGTTTGTACATCGTGAAAAATGTCCATTGAGCCTGTGTGCCCCTCCAGACCTTTATGTGCTTTATGAATTCAGCTAGCCAGGTGCCATGTCTACTGCACTGACTATCACTGGTCCTGTGTGCTGCTGAGAGCATTCTCTGCCACCAAGGCTTCAGTGGGAGGGCAATGCATTGTGCCAGAAGCAAAAATAGTCCTGTTGTTGCTAATAGAGTCCTGGACTAGAAGTCAGAGACATAGTTCTCTGCAACTAATTAGCTCTGAGGCCTTGAGCAAACTTTACCCCTCTCTGGGTTTCAGTCTCTTCATGTATAAAATGAGAGGATTGTATTTCAAGATTCCAGGAGCTCTTTGCATCTTAGATTCTCTCCATCTTTCTGATCCCCACAGTTGGCTGTAGTTAGAAAGGCATTGTTTAGAGTTGCAAGACAAAGTCAGTTGCCATCCAGCTGAAGATGAGCAAGCAATACATCTCTGAGGCTATGGCTTTTAGTTCTTTTTTTTTTATGTCCTAGTAAGTTCCAGGGTTAGTGTGACCTCTTTAAAGCACCAGCAGGAAATAACAGCTGAAGGGAATGAATGGAATGGCGTGAACAATAGCACTGATAACAATGCTGTAAGGAAAATGTGTTTCAGAATGAGCTTTTGCCTGAATTTTATTGTCTGTGTATCCATTGCATCCTCCTTACTCCTTTTCTTTAAAAAAAAATACTTATTTGTAATGATTCCGAAGGAATTTTAAAAAGTGAATGAGTGAGGCTCAAAGAGAAAGAGGAAAATACTGGGACAGAGGGAGTTTTGTAATGTGATGATTGATATGTCAAGCATTGCTTCTCAGAAAGAAAACAAACCAAAAAAAAAAAAAAAACTGTAATAAATTCTGGATGGATGCCAAATAGTATTATCTGGAGATGGATGGAAGAACTTTACAGCAAATTAGGGACCAAGCTTCAGTGAATCATAAGCATGTTTCATACTATTAACAGCCCAAGGCTGAGAGTAGGAATCTTCCATTTTGAATTCTAGCTTGGTCTTTTGATAATTAATTGGATTACTTAGGAAAATCACATTAATTATTTTAGGTCTCAGTTTCCTGGTTGACAAACATGATTGCCAATATTTCCTATTACTAGCTACTACTGATGTTTTTGTATCAGTAAAACTCCTTTCTGAATTTTAATAATAGAGTCCAATATCTGACATAGATAGGGTCCCTGTCCCTTTCTTCCCACTGCACTTTATAGTGTCCTCTAGATCATCTCTTCATGAATCTTTGAAATCTTGGAAAACATATGAGTATACCCTCACTTTATTATTCCATTCACTTTAAAAATAACTTTATAGGCTCATTGTAGTGAAACATCTTAATGGGGTACAAGATGGCAGGGGCACACGTGCATGCATTTAGCCTTTCTCCAATTTCTACCCCACTCTCGCCCTTCTTCCTCCTTCCCATGTTTGGCTTTTTTTTATTATTGGTGCATTGTAGTCATACATCTTAATGGGGTACAAGATGGTGGAGACATTTATGCACAGGTCACCCAAATAGCCTTTACCCATGTCCCTCCCCATTCCCTCCTCCTCCCTCCTCATGTTCGGTTTAGCAATTGACATTGATATGTTTATTAAAATACCTCATGTGCATTAGACAATTTCCCTCTTTCCCCTCCCATAGTTATGTTGCCTTATTTTCTCATCTATATTATCTCCTTCTTCATCCAATTGGCCCTTCTATGACCAATTTTCTTCCTAGCTTCCACATATTAGGAAGATCATCCAGTGGTTTTTTTTGTTTGTTTGTTTGTTTGTTTTTTTGACTGACTTATCTCTGTTAGCATAATGTCTTCCAGTTCCATTCATTTTCCTGTAAATGATGTAATTTTGTTTTTCTTTAAAGATAAGTAAAATACCATTGTGAACATATCACATAATTTTGTAATCCATTCATCTGCTGATAGATATCTTGACTGATTGCATAGTTGGCAATGGTGAATTGGCAGCTATGAACATAGATTATGCATTAGTTCGTTAGTTTGGTTTCCTTTCTTTTGAGTAGATACCCAGAAGTGGTATTGCTGGATCATGTGGCAAGTTCATTCTCATTCTTTTGAGGATCCTCCATATAGTTTTCCAGAGTGTTTGGACTAATTTTCAGTCCTACCAACAATGTATTAGAGTTTACACTTCTCCACATCCTCACCAGAATTTGTTGTTGTGTATTGAATGATTGCCATTCTAGTTTGGGTTAGGTAAAATCTCAAGGTAGTCTTGATTTGTATCTCTCTGATTGCTAATAATGTTGAGCATTTTTCATATATTATTGACCATTTGAATTTCTTCTTTCATGAGGTATCTGTTTAGTTCACTTGCTCATTTTTTGATTGGGTTATTTGTTTTCTTAGTGCTGAGTTTCTTGAGATCTCTGTATATTTTAGATATAAGAGAAATAGGTGGCAAACATCTTCTCCCATTCTGTTGGCTCTAGGTTAAGGTTCTTAATAGTTTCCTTTGTTGTACAGAAACTCTTTAGTTCCATTCAGTCCCCCATATTGTTCTGCCTTTTAGTTTCTTGTGCCTTTGGAGTCTTGTTGAAGAAGTTTTTACCTGTGCCTCTGTGTTACAGTGTTGGACCTATTCCCTTTTCAAGGAGCCTCAAGGTCTCTAGTCTAATTTCTAAGTCTTTGATTCATCTTGAATTGACACTTGTGCAGGCTGAAAAATCGAGGTTTATTTCTATTTTTCTGCACATTGTTAACCAGTTTTGTCAACACCATTTGTAGAATAGGCTATCTTTTTTCCAGTGTATGTTTTTGGCCCCTTTGTCAAAAATCAACTGTGTGTAATTGTGCAAATTTATTTTTAATTCTTCTATTGCTCCATTAGTCTATGTATCTGTTTGGGTTTTTTTGTTTGTTTGTTTGTTTTGTTTTGTTTTGTTTGGTGGTACTGGGGTTCCTGGAAGGCCTTCTACCTTCGGGATACACTCCCACGGGCTACACTCCCAGAACTATTTTTAAACTTTTTTATGTGGAAACAGGGTCTCTTAAGCCAGCGTGGCTGGCTCTGATCCGGTGCGATCCTCCTGTCTCTGCCTCTCAAGCTCAGGGATTACAAGTGTACGCCACCACGACCGGCTATGTATCTGTTTTAGTGTCAGTACCATGCTGTTTTTATTATTATGGCTTTGTAGAACTCAAACTTTCACTATTTGCAGATGATATGATACTATACTTAGAAGACCCAACAAACTTAACCAAAAGGCTTATAGAACTGATCAATAAATTCATCAAAGTGTCTGGATACAAAATAAATCTTTAAAAAATCAGAAGCTTTTCTGTATATCAACCATAAACTGAAAAAAAAATCCAGAAAACACTTCCACTCAGGATATCCCATAAAAAATTAGAATACTTAGGAAAAAACTTAACCAAAGAGGTAAAATACCTCTACAAAGAAAATTATAAAACATTGAAAAATTGAATCGAAGAAGATCTTAGAAGATGGAAAGATTGCCCATATTCATAGATAGGCAGAATAAATATCATAAAAATGACCATACTTCTAAAAATAATCTATAGATTCAATGCAATACCCATTAAATCAGTCCTTAAGTTCATTTGGACAACAAAATACCCAGAATAGCCAAAGTAGTTCTAAGCAACAAAAAAACATGCAGGAGGAATCATAATACCTGTCTTTAAACTATACTACAAATCCATTTTTGGCTTCTCAAATGAACATTTACACAAGCCTCACATGTACCAAATACTCTATTAAGCATTGAATTTAAGAAAAAAAATGACATCATCTTTGGCTTATACAGTTTTGTCCAATACTTACCAAACCTTTTAATTATTACTTACTTTTCTGGGTACTGAACTTTGAATCTAGGGGTATTCTACTTCTGAGTATACTCCGGCTCTATTTTATTTTTTATTTTGAAACAGGGTGTTGCTAAATTGTGTAAGGCCTCACTAAGTTGCTGAGGCTGGCTGTAGACCTGCAGTCCTCCTGTCTCAGCCTCCCGAGTACTGAGATTACAAGTGTGTACCACCACACCCAGGTTATTATTTACTTTTTTTTAAAGGTTGTTTCTAGAAAAATACTATCAAGATTTGTGAATAGAAGTATTCCTGTAACTTGGGCGTGATGGCACACGCTTGTAATCCCAGCATCGGGAGGCTGAGACTGGAGGATCGCAGTTCGCAAACAGCCTCAGCTACATAGGCCCTCTGCAACTCAGTGAGACCCAGTTTCAAAATAAAGAATAAAAAATAGGGCAGTGAGTGTAGCTTGGAGGTTGAATGCCCCTGGGTTCCATCCCCAGACCCGCAAAAAAAAAAAAAAAAAGAAGTATTCCTGTACACGCATCAATCATTCTGTGTATAAATTATATTTGTTTATTTGTTTGTGCTGGGGATTGAATGCAGGAACATTCTGCCACTGATCTAGACTACCAGCCCTATTTTCTTAAGTTATAAAACAGGGTCATGTTAAGTTATTGAGGGTCTCAATATGTTGCTGAGACTGGCCTCAACCCTGTGATTCTCTTGTCACAGTGTCACAAGTACTGGGACTACAGGCATACTCCACCATGCTGGCACCATGTAAATTATAATCTGGTACCTGGATTACACATTAGTTTCAGGAGTGAAACTAGTTTCATGTGATGTTATCTTTAAGAGAATATGATGACCAATACTGAAATTCTGATTTTCCAAGTTTATGGAGAAGATACACCTCAGATTATATGACTCCACTAAGGTAAATGTCACTTTGCAAGGCCCCATTGCAAACACCCTCAATATCTATATTCAATAATCTTCATTTTTAATGTGGCCCTGTGGTCCACAACATATTTTGGTAAACATTTTTGGAGGCAGAGAGACCCCTGACTAATTTGCAAACAGCTAAAATGCATCCCTTATGTTTTAGTGATTGGTAAAAATGATAAAACCTGGGAGTGTCCTTTGGTGCCCAAACAAAAGAATGATCACAGACTGGTGTTATTTAAGCCTTTTCAAATTGTCTTGTACTGTTACTTTGAAGTATCATTTTTTTTTGCTTTGCTTTTGAAGCTATGGAAATATTGAGAAAATATGTATCTAAAGTAAAAGCAGGTCTTATTCTTTGGAGATATATTGAAATTTGTTGATAAGGCTGTCTCATTACTTCATGATAGTTACCAATGTGGCAGCTTTTAAACATAGCCTCGATTTATTTTGTATCTTTCAGAAATAAGGAGTGTGCCTGCCTTATTTATTCTACAGTCTAGACAGACTGTGACTGCTTCAACTTTTTCAGTATGTATGGGAAAAAGTGAATAAACATGATACTCAAGGCCAGGTCAAAATTCCATGCAGCTTCTACCTTGTTCAGCAGACAGCTTGCATTTGGAGCCCTGCCCACATGTAACAAATTCAACTATCCCAAATCCAGTATGCTGTGAATAAGCTCAAATCATATGAAGAGGCCTTGTGTAGCTGATCTGGCTGATATTTTCAACTAAATCCCACTTTTAGGTCATTTCAACCCAAGCTCCAGATGTGTGAGAAACTTCCAGATGATTCCAGCCCCAGTCATTCAAATTATATTTAGTCTTTGTGGTCACTTCAAATGAGTTACATATCACAAAATACAGAAAATATCATTGCTGGCTCTGCCTGAACTCTTTGCCAAAGAAGCCAGGAACATAATTAAAGCAGCACTAAGTAGTGGGTGGTTTGTTATGCAGTAAGAGACAACCAGAACAGATGAGGTCTGAATTAGGCATCCTCACAGTGACAGATGCAATTCTTACCCATTCGCTTAGGAATGCAAAGGAGGAACTTTTTTTTTGAGAAATTCCACCAAACTGTAGAGAGATAATAGATGTGTCCTAGAAATAAGGAATCTCTTCAATATTCTGAGTTAGGCAGTCCATCTCTGAAGATTGGCATGCATAATACTAGCTTTAAAAAAAGGAGTTTAGGAACCAGGCATTGTGGCACATACCTCTAATCTCAATAACAGGGGCCTGAAAGAGGAAGATTCCAGGTTCATGGCCAGTCTAAGCAATTTAGCAAGACTCTCAGTAATTTAGCAAGATTCTATTTCAGAATAAAAAATTTTAAAAAGCTGATGTAGAACCCAGAGATAGAATGCCCATGGACTCTATTCCAAGTACAAAGGAAAAAAAAAAAAGTCCAGGGCTAAAAAAAAAAGATAGTTTGTTCCTACAATCATCCCCACTATTCTGTAACTTTAATTGACAAAGCAAACTGGTATGAGATTCTAGTTTAATATGACCAACTATGAATTTTAATAATCATTGCATTAAAATGCAAACCATTAAATAGTCAGCTCTACAAAACCCATCCAGTATCTTAAGTTACGTCTAGGAAAACTTGCTACTCTCATTTTACTAAGGGCAGGCACTGGAAGCCTACCATCAACAGAATGATAGAGTTAGCTTTGCTTTAGTGATACATTGATGATCTACTTTTACTGCTGGATAGCCACACCACAAACCAGATGGGCAAACAGAATAGAAGCTCCTGGATATGGACTATGCATGAAAATTAAGGCATTTTATATGTATTAGAGAATTATTACATAGAATAGGATTTTACATAGGTCATCATATTCTCTTAAAGATGACATCACATGAAACTAGTTTCACTCCTGAATTATTACATATAAAAGGATGCAAGGTTTGCATCCTTGTCTATATATCCTTCTCCAAATTAGACCTTTCATTCTAAATGGTCATTCAGATATAAACTCTATTGTTTTAACATCATATGGCTTTCATATTCGAATAAGCCCAGAAAGAGTACCAAGTATTAAAAAAAGGAACTATATATTTTAATCATTCTCCCTTAAACTTACAAAGCCATGAACCTTACTAGAACAGGACATCTAATTTTGAAATGAAAAGTTTTTGAGATAAGTGAAGGACCAAATATTGCTTCTTGGTATCCATCATAACAGAGTTAGTATACCCTATCACATGAAAGAATTTTTGAATCTTGAATAAAATATAACCATATATGCTGCCTTCCTAGTTGTATTTGTTTGACCCAAAATGTTCCTCTTTTATTTAATTCCAATTGTATGAGTCTACACATAGAATAGACTCCCATAGCCTGATTTAATGAAATTTTCCCATTTAAACCAAGAGGTCCATCCTATTATTGGTCTTTTAAACTCAGTAGGATTACCTGCAGACAGAACTATAACTGACAGATAAAAGCAAGCCACGCACAGCCTCCAGCAGTCTAGAAAATGCCTCTGACGTCTCCCAGTTTACTCTCAGCTCACTGCTCTTACTTTTGGCTCTGTTTCTCTAGCTTCCTACTGCTATTCTCTAATTTCCACACTTGCTCCTGGCCCTTTAGAATATGCCATTCCATAAGGCTTCCTTTTTAGTCTTTCCATCTTCACACTTCACTTGGCATTCACTGAGCCACATCAGTCGATTAAATCCCAGATTAGTGAGCACTGTGATCACAGAAACTGGTTGGGAAGCCAGAATGCCTATCTTTAAATCATCTTCCACTGACTCATAGTTTTGTGACATTATGCAAGGTGCTTCAAATCCCTGTCCCTGTTTTCTTCATTATAAATGGCGTTGATCATAGTGCTAGCATCCAAGGATTGTTATAATAATTAAGTGAGAATTTACACTGTGCTCAGAGTAAACACTTAATCAATTTAGTCTGCTCTTGCTGCTAATTCCAATTCACCAACAATGGCAGAGGGATCTGGAAATCTTCTATGAGTGTTCGTAAAGTGCCCTAGAAATTCTATTTCCTTAAGGCATTAGTACATTTTATGATGTAGAAAATATGGTATAAATTATGTTATGAAATGCAAGGTTAAATAAAATCTAACTTGATTTAAAAAAAATTCAGAACAATTAAGAAACTTTTAGGTAAAGTTTTCCTTGCTTATCAAGGTAGAAAATGCTAATGAAGAGTGGATCCAATTTCAAATCCAGGGCTTTTGTTCTGACCCAGTCCTCACTAGGTGGACAATTCAGTTTCTCTGTGTCATTGAGCATTTCCCCTAACAGTTTGCAATGTTTAGCTCACTGAAATAATTAGTGAGCTATGAGTCACTTCTGTTTCCAAAGTAATTGTTATCAATTATAGAATTATTAACAGTGCTTCCCATCTGCCTCTGGTTTCCAACTAAGAATGTTAATTAAAACACAAATCCATCCAAGAATTTGGGAAATTTATTACTGATGATATTTACCAATGGCTCTAATAAAAAACATCCAAGATGGTGTTCAGTAAATAATATAGATATTGATTTTACATTTCACTATATGTCAGTAATTCTTCTTCTGAAAAATTATATTTCCCTAATGACATTGTCAGGGAGCTGTGGTGGGCATTTCCCTCCCCCACTGATTCAGCTAGTTCACCTATTTGCCTCAGAACTGTATATATTACTGGGTTTTATGTGCATCTCACTGACATGCAAGCTACAGAGAAGTTGTACCATCTCAGCAAGCCCAGGAAAATTATTAGTGCAGAAAAAAAATCCAAGGAGCCCACTGTACCACTGAGGGCTAAAACCTGGAGGAAATAGCCACATGTATACCCAGACTTATCAAAGGAGCTCCACTAGAAGGTAGTTTCCTCCAAGCTGCTCTGTTCTACCTAATTCTCCACCACTTGCAATTTGAGTGTTGAGAAAGGAGGCTGACTTCTGACAGGGATAGACTTCTCAGGGTCCTTGGGCTTCCAATGGCCCACCTTAGGACCTCAGGAGTCCTACTGAGTATCATGCACCTTATTCCTATCATTCCCACTCAATGGCCAGAACACTATTCCTACCAATTAACACACTTGAACATGACTCATCCATCTTTCTTTATATGGATCTTTCTACCATGTACTTTGTCTATTTCTGGCTTTCTTTATAAACATTTCCATTATGCCCTTTGCAACCCCTTTTCCAAGATAAACAATCCCTATTTATCCACATCCTCCACTTTACAGAATATCTTTCCCACCAGAAATAGACCCATTAATTTTATATTTACTTATTTGTCTGTAAAGTAATGGGTTGGCATTCGGTATTAATTGTACAGCAAGCAATATTCTAATGGTGGAACTATAACTGGAATCTTTCTAAGAAAGTCCCTTTCCTTGTACCTGTATGCAATAAGTCTGAGATCATTCACCTAGTGCCATTTCCAGGTCCCAGAACTATAATTTATTGGTACTTATGCAAAATTCTTTCATTCTTCAAGACTCACACCATCCTACTCTAACACTTCTGCTCTACTTTACATTTCTCTCTCTCTCTCTCTCTCTCTCTCTCTCTCTCTCTCTCTCTCTCACACACACACACACACACACACACACACACACACACACACACACACATTTTTCTAGTACTGGGGATTGAACTCAAGTCCTTGAACAGGCCAGGAATGCATTCTACCACTAAAATACATTCCCTGTCCTCTGGAAACTTTTTTTCTTTTTTGTGGTACTGGGGATGAAAGCTAGGGGCATTCTACTTCCGAGCTGCACCCCTAGCCCTTTTTTATTCTTTATTTTAAAGCAGGGTATCACTGAATTGCAAAGGGCCTCACTAGGTAGCTGAAACTGGCCACAAACTCAATCCTCCTGTCTCAGCCTTCTGCATGCTAGGATTACAAGCATGCGCCACCACACTGGGATCTGGAAAACTTTTGATTATTACATTTCACCCACTAGGCTTTTTGAAAGACAGTGACAGTCCTGTTTACTGCTTCTAGTTTCTATTATCATCCAAATGGTCATTTTTTTCAGAGAATTTTGGACTGCTCATTTAATTCTCTAAACATATTACTTTAAAATTCCCAATCTCCTTGCTCAGCTTTCTACTTCAATCCTTCCCACACATCTGGCCCTCTCAGGACTTCAGTCCCCCCCCATCACATTTTCTTTTTACCATATTACTTCAGCTCCATCTACATTTTTCCATAGTAAACTTACATTCCATTTGGCTTCATTATTGGGCAATATTGTCAATGCTTTCAAATCCTACCCATCATTTTGACTCTTTCTAATGAACTAGATTAATCCTGACCTGTGTCTTTTTTTCTCTCACATCATCAAAGAATGTGATCTAATTTTTAGAAAAATGGCACACATATCTTTTGTGTGTGTGTGTGCTACTGGGATTCCTGGAAAGCCTTCTACCGCTGGGCTACACTCCCAGACCTATTCTTTTTATTTTTTATTGGTGCATTATATTCATACATCATATTGGGGTTAAAAAAAACTTGTGTATACATACATGTACACATCACCGATTTAACCCCTATTTCCACCCCATTCCCTCCCCATCCCTCCTTCTCTTGCTCAGCTTAGTGGTTGAATTCCATATGTTTAGGTACATTGCATGTTTTAGAGATTTTCCTTCTTCCCCCTTCCCATCACCTTATTTAGGTTGTCTTGTTTGCTCCTCTATAGGATTTCCTTTTTCATCTAGAGTTCCTCCTATGATCCATTTCCTCTTGTAAAGCAAACTACCAAACTAACACATGTGTATCTATGTTCATAGCTGCAGACCTATTTTTTATATATATTTTGATTTGGAAACAGGGTCTCCTAAGCCAGTGTAGCTGGCTTCAAATCTGCATGATCCTCCTATATCTGCCGCCCAAGCAGGGTGATTACAAGCATGCGCCACCACACCAGGCTCATGGCACACATATTCTTTAAACTGGTGGTCCTACAGATAAATACTCTTAAAAAGAATTTGTGTGCTACTCATCCAATTTTTTCTTGGTGTCTCTGTTCAGCTCCCTTCAATATCCCCACAGTTTCTCCTTTTCAATGTTACTAGATTCCTCTATCAGAATAGAACCACAATTGGTTCATTCTATTCAGAATTGGACCACAAACTGAGTATGAATATCAAATGCACAAAATCTTGGTGTACAATTATGGATATGGTTTGTTGTGCCTTGGTTTGCTTACCTTTAATAATGTGACTATTAAAACATATAATAAGGCCGGGCGTGGTGGCGCAAGCTTGTAATCCCCGCGCTTGGGAGGCGGAGACAGGAGGATCACGCAGGTTCGAAGCCAGCCGCGCTGGCGTAAGAGACCCTGTTTCAAAAATATAAAATAGGTCTGGAAGTGTAGCCCGGAGGTAGAAGGGCTTCCAGGAACCCCAGTACCACCAAAAAAAAAAAAAAACATATAATAAGGAATTGGACACAAAGTTACATATACATATATATTACTGATATGGGGATTTAATGAAGGAGAAGGAGAATGAAAAGGAAGAAGTAGAGAAGAAGGAGGAGGAGGAAGAAGACTTGACTCCAATTTATTGGAAAAAATCTGTTGATTTCTTTCCTCATATCTTCAAATACCCTTCTGTTTCTTTCACTTATGCAGAGGTTATTCTTTACTTAAAAATTACCTTTGGGTCATCTTTGTTATCAACTCCCTTAATTCTGTGCTAAGATTATGCTCAATTCATAGTTATTTTTCTAGTAATGTCTATATTTCTATTTTAAATTTTATTTATTTTGAACTTTTATATTATTCTCTATATTTAGCTTTTTATTTCTCACTTTCCACTCAATAATATATAACAAGAATATTTTCTCCAATAATTTGAAAGTCTTAGAAAATGATTTCAATAGTTATGTAATACTCTATGAGTACACCATAATTTATATAACTATGCCTTCTTTGTCGGACACAAAAATCATTTCCACTTTTTTATTATTATAAATTATGATGTGATTATTGTCTTTGTACATAAATCTTTATTTGCATCTCTAGTTATATCCACAGGGTAGAATTGTATAAAACTTATAGGGTCAAATACTATATTTTTAAGGCTTTTTACACATATCATCAAACTGGTTTTCAGAAAAATTATTCCAACTTATACATCTACCAGCTGTGTAGGAAAGAGTCTTACCACATCCATGCTGTCATTAAGAATAGTTTCTATTAAAATTTCAACCTCTCTTTCTCTACTGGTTCTTACAACAGAGGCTAGAAATAGACATAAATATCTCCCCCTAAAATTTTTAATTTTCTACCCATTGCTTCTCTTTATTTGCCATCTTATTTTTTAGCTTCACACCAAAAATTCCTAGGCAGTGGTTAGCCTTGATCTCTACCATATAATCTTTCTACTATCATCTCAATTGGATCCTCACATGTTCACTTGCCTGTTATTACCACTGATGTCCTAACTATTCATTGCAGTAGATTCTTGTTTTATACCATACATTGAATTTAACCATGTTGCACTTAAAATTTTGAAATTCCCATACTTTTGGCTTCTGAGAGATAATTTTCTTATTAATTCATAATAACTCTTTTCCATCCTCTTATTCCTTCTGCTTCCTTTTTATTCCTTCTACTATGCCATTTTCTTATTCCTTCTTACATTCCTTCAGAGATAATGATGAGCTTTACCCTTAGACCAACTTCTTTCACAAACCATAGAAAGAACAGGAGGTTCAAAATTACAAAGGACATCTCAAAGTAGCTATTAATTATTTTAAAGTTAACACATTTGACATTAAGTTTACCAACTTTCCCAAAGCAACTTACTCTAATATTGCCTATTTTGGTGAAAAGCATCACTATCCATATCTGTGTTTAACAAATAAATCTGGAATTAATAGATCTATCTAATTGTTCTTAGCCCATAGTCAAGAAAATGTTAACACATGATAATTAATCACACAAGATTTACTCTTACGCAGTTTCGGTCTCATTCCTATCACTCACAACCTTTATACTCTGGTGCTTATCTGTAACCTTAGTATTTGGTGGACTAAGACAGGAGGATCACGGCTCTGAGGCCAGCCTAAAAATGTAGAAAGATACTAAGCAATCTAGCTAGATTCAGTTTCCAAACAAAAATAAAAAGGTTTGGTTGTAACTTGGAGAACTCCTTGGGTTCAGCACGTGCATACGAACATGCGTGTGCATGCATGCATGCGCGCACACACACACACACACACACATTCATACACACACACACCAAAATAAATTAAGAAATAAATTACTCCTATATTGCAAACATTAGAAACCTAATTCATGTCTCCATGACTTTCCATTTTGTTTTCCAATAATGTGCCATCCACATAACATACATCGTATCAATCTACCCAATCCATAGCTTAAATTCTCAGAATCAGCACCATAGACAGTTCCTTAATCAAGACTATTGCTTGCTCAGGTAGAATTAGCCATTTCTTCCCCCATGCTTGGAATTTAACATATATATCTCTTTTTACCCAGTGCTAGAACATTTATCTAACTTTGTTTATTCACAGTTTTTTCTCTGCTATATTACTAGTCCCTTAAAGCATTATGTCTGTCTTTATATCCTTAATTTAGAAAATTTCTTAAGGGATTATATAATTCATAATGACATTATAAAATCAATATAACAATCTTAAAATGTATCTTAGAATAAAACATCTTTAAAATATTTTGGTCTTGCTGAGTGTGTTATTGTATACTCATATCCACATGCTTGGGAGGCTAAGAAAGGAGTATCACAAGTTCAAGACTAGCCTCATCAAAATAGTGAGACTCTCAACAACATAGTGAGACCCTGTTTAAAAATAAAAATGGGCTAGTGGTATAGATCAAAGGTAGAATTCCCCTGCGTTCAATCCCTAGTGCCACAACAACAACAAAATTAGAGTAGGGGAGTCTTGTTTAACCATTTCTTGGAAGATAGTTGTATGCCTTTCTCTGTACCATTTATGGATTGCTTTAAAAAGTTCCAACATATTTGTAGTGTTCAACAGTGCACCAATTAAATATTTTTGCCATAAACACTGCCTTCTTTTGTAGTACTTTTTATTTGCACAGTTGTTCACTCTTTAAAGAAAGGTACAGATTTTTATAGTATCTAAAACCTAAGCTTGATCAATTTCCAAAAATATTTGTTGATAAACATTTTATTGAGCCGGGCATTGTAGTGCACACTTGTAATCCCAGTGTTTGGGAGGCTGAGACAGGAGGATGACACAGGTTTGAAGCCAGCCTCAGCTACTTAGTGAGGCTCTCAGCAACTTAGTGAGACCCTGTTTCTAATAAAATATATAATAGGTTGGGGAGTATAGCCCGGAAGTAGAAAGCCTCTGGGTTCCACCCCCAGTGCCACCAAAAACAAAACAAAACAAACAAACAAAAAACATGTTCTTGAAAAGACAAAATAAATATCATCAAAATAGCCATACACCAGCCGGGCGTGGTGGCGCACGCTTGTAATCCCCGCGCTTGGGAGGCAGAGACAGGAGGATCGCGCAGGTTCGAAGCCAGCTGCGCGCGCTGGCTTAGGAGACCCTGTTTCCAAATATAAAATGTAAAAATAGGTCTGGGAGTGTATCCCGGAGGTAGAAGGGCTTCCAGGAACCCCAGTACCACCAAAAAAAAAAATAGCCATACACCAAAAGCTCTCTATAAATTCAATGCAATTCCTATAAAAATAGCAATGTCATTCTTCACAGAGCTACTAACAACTGTTGTAAAATTCAAAATTCATATGGAATAAAAAAGATACCAGAATAGCTAAAACAATCTTGAGCAATTAGAGGAATCACAATAATATTATATATATATATGGAGAGAGAGAGAGAGAGAGAGAGAGAGAGAGAGAGAGAGAGAGAGAGGGAGGGAATATCATGGTATTGGCATAAAAACAAACACATGGACCAATGGAATAGAGAAGATACAGAAACAAATTCTCACACTTATAGCCAGTTTTTTTTTTTTTTTTGACAGAGGATCCAAAAACACAGGCTGGAGAAAATAAAGTCTCTTCAATAAATGGTGCTGGGAAAACAAGATATTTACATACAGAAGAATGAAACTAGATCCCTGTCCTTCACCATGCACAAATAACAGCTCATCATGGATCAAAGATGATATTATTTCTACCTATCTCAGAACATGGAAGAGCTTTTCATCTTCTAAGAATGTCTTTGATTTTTTAATGTTTTATAATTTTTTTGTAGAGCCCTTTTACCTCCTTGTTTATGTTGATTCTTAAGTATTTCATTGTGCTAAGTGAGATCAGTCAGTCACAAAAAGTAAGAAATTGGATGCTCTCTATATAATGGGTAAACTAGGGAGAAAAAAGTCATAGGAGGAACTCTCGATGAAGGAGAAACCATAAACAAGCAAATAAGGTGACCTAATTGATGGGGATAGGAGGGAGAAGAGAAGAATTCCTTAAAACACATGATGTACATTCACAAACATATCAAAGTCAATAACTAAGCCAAACATGAGAAGGAGAGAGGGGGGATGAAATGAGGTGGGAATTTGGGGAGGTCTAATTGAGTGATGTGTGCCTGTATGCCTCTACCATCTTGTACTCTATTAAGATATATGACTACAATGCACCAATAAAAAAGATGGATCAAAGACCTAAAAATAAAACGATAAATTTTGCAATTACTAGAAGAGGACACGGAGGATGTAGACTCTCTAACATATAGACACTGGTAGAGACTTCCTTACTATGATCCTAAAAGCTAAAGAAATAAAACCCAGAATCAATAAATTGGACAGCATCAAGTTAAAATGCCTCTGTGCAGCAAAAAACAATCAAGAGTATAAAGAAAGAAATTCAGAATTGGAGAAAATCTTTACTAGCTTCTACTTTGATCGAGGACTAATATAGAAACTATATATAGGCACAGGCAGTAACTTTCTCAACAAGACCTCCAAAACACAGGAAATTAAAGCAAGAATTAACAAGTGGGATGGCACCAAACTAAAAAGTTTCTTCTCATCAAAGAAAATCATCAAGAACCTAAAGAGGATAGCCTACAGAATGGGAGAAGATCTTTACCAGCCACCACTTTGATAGAGGGCTAATATCCAGAATATACAAAGAGCTCAAAAGACTCTACACTACCACAACAAATAACCCAATCAAGAAATGGGCAGATGAACTGAATAGATACTTCACAAAAGAAGAGATA
Organism: Muscardinus avellanarius; assembly: GCF_963383645.1. Taxonomy (NCBI): domain Eukaryota; kingdom Metazoa; phylum Chordata; class Mammalia; order Rodentia; family Gliridae; genus Muscardinus; species Muscardinus avellanarius. Next base: position 196,478,067 of record NC_137786.1, on the reverse strand, counting down.
CAAATGGCCAAAAGATACATGAAAAGATTTTCTACATCATTAGCCACCAGGGAGATGCAAATCAAATCTATTCTGAGATTCCATCTAACCCCAGTCAGAGTGGCAACTATAAAGAAATAAAATAACAACACATGCTGTTGAAAATATGGGGAAAGAGGAACCCTTTTACACTGTTGGTGGGAGTGCTAACTAGGTCAGGTGCTATGAAGATCAGTGTGGAGATTGCTTAGAAAATTCGAATAGACCCACCATATGATTCAGCTCTACCACTCCTGGGTATTTTTCCAAAGGGGTTGAAATCAGAGAACTACAATAACATGCGCACACCTATGTTCATAGCAGCACAATTTGTAATAGCCAAAATATAGAACCAACCTAGGTCTCCATCAAGAGATGAATGAATTGCTAAATTATGGGAAATACACACAATGGAATTCTACTCAGCTATAAAGAAGAACAAAATCATGCCATTTGCAAGAAGATGGAAAGACCTGGAGAACATTATGTTAAGTGAGATCAGCCAAGCACAGAAAGAGAAGGGACATATGTTTTCTCTAATATGTCCAAATTAGGGAGTATTAGAAATACCAGAGGGACTCCAGATAATGAAGGGGAAACCTCAGCAAAGCTAGAATGGAAGGATAAGAGAGGAAGAAGGCTGAGGTTGATTAATGGAGGAGCTACATCCGAATATGTGTAAAAGTATGAATAGAGCATAATTAACCTGGAACTCATTGTTGGGAGAGGGGAAGTGGAAGCAGGGGAGAGAGGGCACCAAACACAATCTGAATGTATGCCATTTTCAATATGTTCCATGTAAAAATGAAAATAAAATAATAAATACATTTTAAAAATAAAAGAATAAAAATAAAAAGAACTGTATGATTTTTATAAAAGAATAAAAAAGATGATGCACTAACTCTATCTTATTCCAAGTTACATTATCAAGATACTTTAATAAATTCTTATGGTATTATGTTAAAGATAAACAGATTGATCTAAAAGATTATAATTCAGAAATAGACTAGTATAGGGAAAAATTACATAGGGTACAAAGGCAATTCAGTAGAAAAAGGTTATTTTTACCAATAAATGGTGATAATACCATTATGGATGGATGTCCATAAGCAAAAGAAAAAAAAAGACACCCTTAAGTTATACTTCTTCCCATTTTTACAAAGTAACAAAATACATCAGAGACCTAAATATAAAACCTAAAGCTTTACAATTTCTAGGGATAAAAATTAGGAGAAACTTTGTAACTATAGGTTAGCTAAACATTTCTTAGTTGCAACATACCAAAAACATAGTTCTAAAAGTACAAATTAGACTAAAGAAATTATTAAGAGTTGAGAAAGAAATAAGGAATTTCCCTATGTATATGATGTACATTCACAAACATATCAAAGTCAATCAGTAAGTCAAACATGAACAGGAAGGAGTGGGGAGGAAATGGGGTGGGAATTGGGTAAGGGCTAAATAAGTAATGTGTACATGTATGCCTCTATCATTTTGTACTCCATTAAGATATAACTACAGTGCACCAAAAAAAGGAATACCAATATTTATAAAAAGAAAACAAAATGAAAAGTGAAGCCACAATCTAGAAAAATATCTACAAAACATATATCTGACAAAGAGATTTTATCTAAACATATAAAAACCTCAATAAAAAGAAAACAAACAGCTCAATTAAAAGTGGTTAGAAGTGTTGGAGAAACATTTAGAATAAAAACATATGGAGGTCAAAAGCTCCTAGAAAGAAGCCAAACATTATTTTTTTATTAAATAAAAGCAGATTCGAACTACACATAAAAAACAAGATATCACTAGAACCTATTAGAGTAGCTAATTTACAAAGGCTGGTTATACTACATATTTGTGCAAATGCAGAGAAAATACAACTCATATACTGATGGTGAAGAGGTAAAATTCCAAAAAGACTTTGAAAAATAGTCTGGCATATTTTTAATATCAAATATTTGCCTACTATATTATGATTCAACCATTCCACTAGTAGTATTTACCCAAGAAAAATAAAAGAGCATAAACACAAAACAGGTAATCATTAATAGTCACCATGGCTTTGTTAATAATAGGCAAAAAATAAAGACCACAAATGTCCATTAAGAGTACTGAACATTTTTGCAAGATATGGTATATCCATATAATAGAATACTTTTCCACAATAAGAAGTAATAAAGTATTGATAAACAAAACACATGCAATCACAAATAAGTATTACAAGTAAAAATTGTCTAAGAAAAGAGTTCATACTTTAGAATAACATGGATATAAAACTCTAGAAAATGTAATGCAATATAATAGGTATTGACATAAAATAATCAGTATATTTTGGCTATATGGGAGAGAGAAAAGAATACAAAGATGGATGGGTGAACCTTAGGATTGATAGATATTTTCATCATCCTGATGGTAATAAAATTTTCATGGGTGGACACCTATCTAAGAATTTATAAGACTACACTTAAAATTGTTACAGGTCCTTTTTATATTTATTAGATTTGATAGTATTTAAAATTATATAAACTAGAGAAGCATGGTAGCACATGCCTGTAATCCCAGTACTTGTGAGTGTGAGATAGTAAAATCACAATTTTGAGGTCAGGTGTAGCAACTCATCAAGACTTTAAACAACCTAGTTAGATGCTGTTTCAAAAATAAGTAAATAAATAAATAAATAAATAAATAAATAAATAATCAATCAAAAATAGGTCTGGGGGTCTAGCTCAGATGGAGACTTCCCCTAGATTCAATTTTCATTACCACAAAAGAAAGAATTATAGACATACACACATCAATTTTGTGTGTATTTAGAAGAACTTTGTACATTTACATGGTCAACATTATATGTCACTTAGAACAATAATTATAAATATATTTCAGTACCATCAAGTGATCTTTTAAAATATGATTTCAAGAAGGATTAGCAGGTCAAGAATTGAAATTATTGACTAATACCTAGAATATAAAAAACTCAAGTAACTCACCAGTAAGAAAAAAAATAACCCAGTGAAAAAATGGGCAAGGAACTAAATAGACTCTACAAAAGAAAAAATTCAAATGTCCAATTAATATATAAAAATTTATCAACATGATTAACAATTAGATGAAAAAAAACCCAAACTGCCCTGAGATTTCACTAACTCCAATTAGAATGGCAATCATTAAAACACAAACAACAACAAATGCTGGTGAGGATGTGAAGTAGGAACTATAATAACAATGTATTAACATTGTTGGTGGAAATGCAAATTAGTGAAACCACTTTAAAAAACACCATAGAGGGTCCTCAAAAGAATGAAAAGAAACCTACCATATGATCCAGTAATACCACTTTTTGGTATCTACCCAAAAGAATTGAAATTAAACTACCAAAGTAATGAATACGTATATATGTTCATAGTCACACAATTCACAATTGTCAAACTATGGAAGCAGCCAAAATGTCCATCAACAGATGAATGGATTATAAAATTATGGGATATGTACACAGTGGAATTTTACTCAGCTATAAAGAAAAACAAAATTATGTAATTTGTGGGAAAACAGATGGAACAGGAGAACATTAGTTAAGTGAGATTAATCAGTCACAAAAAATAAGAAAACAGATGCTTTCTTTAATATGTAGAAGATAGGAGGGAAATGGGTCACAGAGGGACTCTAAATGAAAAAGGAAAACCCATACGTGAGCAAATAAGATGACCTAAATAAGGGGGACAGAAGGGGCAAAAGGAAAATTTCAAAATCTATATGATGTACATTCATAAACATATCAAAGTCAATCACTAAGACAAACATAAAAAGGAGGGAGAGGGGAAGGAATCGAGTGAGAATTAGGGGCTAAACGGCCACCAACATCTTGTATTCTATTAAAATGTATGACTATAATGAACCAATAAAATAAAAATTAGAAATATTGATGGTACTCACTGGAAAGAATAAATATGAAGATGCAAGCACATTATGAGGGTAAGTAACAATAGAATTAATTTTAAGATAAATAATATGAATTGTTTTATTGTCAAGAAAAATAACTTTTTTTTTTTTTTTTGTGGGTCTGCAGATGGAACCCAGGGGCATTCGACCTCCGAGCTACACCTCCTGCCCTATTTTTTATTCTTTATTTTGAAACCGGGTCTCATAAACCGGGCGTGGTGGCGCACGCTTGTAATCCCCGCGCTCGAGAGGCAGAGACAGGAGGATCACGCAGGTTCGAAGCCAGCCGCGCGCGCTGATTTAGGAGACCCTGTTTCCAAATAAAAATGTAAAAATAGGCCTGGGAGTGTAGACCTCAGGTAGAAGGGCTTCCAGGAACCCCAGTACCACCAAAAAAAAAAAAAAAAAAAAAAAACCAAAAATGAAACCGGGTCTCATGGAGTTGCAGAGGGCCTCACTAAGTAGCTGAGGCTGGCTGCAAACTGTGATCCTCCAGGTCTCAGCCTCCCGAATTCTGGGATTACAAGCCTGCACCACCATGCCCAGCTTAAAAAAAATAACTTTTAGTATACTTTTAGTTGTACTATTAGCAAAGACTCAAAATACCAATATTCACTGTGAGTTGCGTATTGGAATGGTTATTCTCTTACCCAGCTTGCAGGAAAAATTATGAGAATAATTTGGCTGTGAGTAATAAGGCCCTTCAATTTTGCATGCCAGGGAACAATTTTATTTCCAAAATTGTGCAAAGGATAGTGAAGAAATGTACAAAGATAAAGTATGTAGATGATCTTGATAATTTTTCTTAAGCTACCAAACAAGAGAGCTAGTTTTCTATTTACCAGTAAAAAACTGTGCAGGAAAATGACAAATGTAGGTTTATTGCCTAAAATATGTTCATAATATTCTGCTAAATGAAAAAAGTTCAAAAGTAACCTTTTTCTCACATATAAACATGCACACACACGCATGCACACACTTTCATGACCTATGAATACAACATATATGGAAGATATATGGTGCTTAAAGGTTATCCTAAAAAAATTACAAATTGATGAAGGATGTAAAAAAACAGAAACTTTCTTGTAAAGCAAAATAAAGACATTTGGACTGTAAACATATAAGGTATGCCAAAATTTGGCATGGGAAAACAAAAGTGTATTTTGGAGAATTTTACTACTTCATTGTTGTCTTAGAAATGTGATATGGGAGGTTAAGATGAAAAAGATTTCATAATAAACGAGCTTCAAACATTTTACAGAAACTCAGGAGGCTCTAAAGAACTATGAACTTAGTATAGATAACATCCTATAATTCCTTCTTATAAAAAGTTTTACAGACCTTCAACAAATGTGGTTTACAGAAGTAAATGTCATTAAGATAATTCTGGTCTATAAGCAATAAATAATTTGTAGACTCCTTTCAGGAAGGTTTGAAATCATAGCACCATTGACTTTTTTTGTTTTGTGGAACTGGGGATGGGACCCAGAGGCATTCTCTAACTATACCTGATCTCTCACTTGTGGCCTGCCTCTATGGACCAACCTCCTAAGTCTGTAAAACAGGATAAACTTGCTGATGTTCTTTGTATCTAGTCATCATTATTGATGTTACCCACATGAAGTGGAGTAGAATAAGTAAAAAGGAGCTTTTATAATTCGTAATCACCTCACACAACCTTACTGGAGCACAGAAGGGTGCTATGCCATTTAGTTTTAAATGAAGGCATTGATGCATTATAAATAATGAATTCCTCATTATGTTTAATTGGGTGAGAAACAGGTAAAGGGATAAAAAAAAATAAGTTATGTTTTTAACCAAATAACAATAATTACATGTTGGTGAGGTAGTCTACCTTTTTAATACCAAGAATTTAGTAAACCTATCGAATTATGAAGTATATATAGTTACTGATTCCAAGCTTAAATAAGATCGTAGCTTTATTATAATAGTGGGAAATACATATTCAATTTTGGTGTAAACAATAGCAGAATAAAGCCCCTTTTCTTTCAGAAAGATTTTATTTAATTATTTTCTATTTATTTTATTTGTAAATAAATTCAAAATACCAATAATTGGGCACAATAAATCAAACTGTTAACACAAATATGCATATTTTGGGGGAGTGAATGTTGACCACAAATGTGAAGTTCTAAAGTAAAACAAGGCATACTTTTTCCTATTATCTAAGTCTTTTTAAAAGGAAATCATGAAAAATCTGCCAAGGTAAAATGTGAACAGAGAGTATGATTGGGCACAGCTGCAGAAAGGCTTAAAATGAGCCCCAGGAATGGCTCTTAAAGCCACCTAATCTCAAAATGGTGTACACTGTCAGCAAGATTCTCTGCAAGCATTTATGACAAATTCATGAATAGGGGAAAAACTTAGAGAAAGGACAGAACTACAGGAAATGGAAAATTTAAAGCAAGAATTGAGATGTCTTGTCAATTATTTAAATGAAAAGCAATAGAATCAGAATTATTCAAGACAATTTGTGTTCTGCCTTTCCACACTTAACCAGAATATACAGTTACTACCTAGAAAAAAGTAGCGTGAGAATGGTCGTCTATTCTCAGAGTGACTACAAACCTTCTGATTACTACCCAACCCAGCTGTAAAGCTTGTATTGTCTGTCCCTGGTACACAAAGCACTATTGTACATTCTGTGATAGAAAACACAGACTTGGTTCCTGCCTGTGAGAAGCATCAGCTATTTTATTTGATGAAAAAGATGTCTCTAATGACAGACAGAAACAGAGAGAGAGAGAGAGGGAGAGAATGAGGGAGAGGGAAAGGGAAAGAGAAAATATGAACTCTTGGGTGGGGAAGGAGCTCCTACAAGATTTACCAAAGTCTTGAAAATATTATCTGATGGAAATGAGGGAGAAAGTGGTCATATAGGGAGTGTGAGGATTTGGTGGACCCCCAGGTTTAATCGCAATTAAAGGGATTACTACTTTGAACCACATATGTAAAGAAATGAGATGTTACTTTTATTTGAAGCTAATATAACAATAGACCAGAAAGAGCATTTGGTGGAGGTGCCATAAATAATAACAGGAATGGTGGTGAACTTTAGTACTTCTAGTACTTGGAAGGCTCACAGAGGAGGGTCATAGGTTGGAGACCAACCTTAGCTACTTAATGAGGCCCTCAGAAACTTAGTAAGACTTTGTATCAAAAAATAAGAAGCCTTTGAATTCAATTCCCAGTACACCACCCCCCTCACACACATACACAAAATCATGAAGCCTTGGGTGCAGATGCCATAAGTAAGAAAATACTTCCATGGCTGAGGTTGATCAGATGATCAGAAACAAGATGAGAGGGGGGAAGAGGGAAATTCTCTAATGTACATTCACAATCATATCAAAGTCAATCACTAAGCCCAAACATGAGAAGGAGGGAAGGAGAAGGAAATGTGGTGAGATTGAGCAAGGGCTAATTGGGTGATGTGTACATGTATGCCTCTAATCTTGTACTCTATTAAGATGTATGACTACAATCCACCAATACAAAAATTAAAAAATTAAAAAGACCCAAATTAGTCCTTGAGTGTTTTATAAATTAAGTAGAAAAAGCTAGCAAGAGTCATAGAAAGTTGTATAAAGCAAAAATTGTCTTTGATGACTTTTAGCTGATAACCTAGTCTGACCCTGGTTGCTGGCCTTTAGTATTCTCCAAACTTCACAGGGAGTCACTCAGTGACTGTGACAGAATGAGACCAAATTAAGATCTTTTGTTAAGTTCTGTGTGGACACAGATTAAAAATAAGAAAACTTCAAATAGACAAAATACTAACTATTCTATAGTCTCATGTAATAGGAGTGAACACTACTTCCTTACCACTTATGTCTTTAGCTATGTTTAATGCCTACTCATTCCTAGATAAAAATAATGCATATTCCCCAATTACATATTTACCATCTTAAAAATCACTCAATCAAGCCAGGCATGGTGGCGCATGCTTGTAATCCCCGTGCTTGGGAGGCAGAGACAGGAGGATCGCGCAGGTTCGAAGCCAGCCACGCGTGCTGGCTTAGGAGACCCTGTTTCCAAATAAAAATGGAAAAATAGGTCTGGGAGTATAGCCCGGAGGTAGAAGGGCTTCCAGAAACCCCAGTACCACACACACAAAAAATCACCCAATCAAAACAGACAGCCTACTTTCTTGAAACAGACCCAAGTCACCTGACACAAAACACAATCCTATAACAAGCCATCTCCCAATACATTCTTCTTAGAGAATCTACTATTTTTGATTAAGTCCAACAATGCTTCTTGTAGAAGATAATAAATTTAACTTTACTTGACTATACATGTGCCCCTAGTTTCTTTTAGCTAGTGCACATTAGTAGCAGGATTTCAGTAAACTATGTGGGGTTTAGAACAGAAAATCAAAAAGCTAATAGTTTTAAAAACCTAACTAGTATTTTACTCCAGGTTTCTCAAGAGAGATTATTAAGCAAGAATCATCCTTTATCAGATTACCAAAAACATGGATAGAATTCAACCATATTTGTGTGTATATTGTTTATATATATATACTTATATATACTTTCACTTATGTAAAACCTTTTTCAAATAAGAATTTATCATGTACCATACCTGTAACATTAGCAGCTTATTTGAGATCTAACAGCAAAACTATCACACATTTATTTTTTCTTCTTTGAAATTTCAAAGATTTGTTGTTTCTGCATATTTTCATAATTTCAGGAAACATTTTTTAATTTACTTTTTGAGTGAGGAACCTTCACCTTTTTACTTAAAAGAAGCATTTTATTGTTTCTCTTTGGCATTTACAAGTTGCCAGCATTACTGACTCCTTGGGGCCATTGTTAAATAGCACGGACGTCTCTGGAATACAAGCTGTAGTGATAGTCAATCTGATTTCTGACAGCCAATAAATGACTAATGGACCGGAATAGTGAAGATAACCTGGACAAATGGACGATTCACATCCTGATTAAGACAGGGCAGGATGGTGCAAGATTTCTTCATGCTATTCAGAATGCTGCACAATTTAAAACTTATAAATTACTTATTTCTTGAGTTGTCCATTTAATATTTTCAAACCAGGCTTGGCTATGGGTAACTGAAACTGCATGAAGTAAAATAGCAGATAAAAGAGGACTACTACAATAAGAACTCATATTAGTGTGTAAAATTCATTTTATGTTGTATCCTCATAGCTAATTTTAGGAACAACATAAGATCATTTGTCTCTGTTCTAGTAAAACCAAACAATACACTTAAAATTATGAATTTATTAAATATGGAAAGAGATAGGTAGATATCTGCTATTATGACCAATAAGCGATCCATAAAAAATGGGAAGCCTGGATGCTCTTTAGACTAAAGAAATGTATAGTCCACTTGAGCCAAAATTAAAATAGCTTTTATTTTATTCTTGAGGGTTTACTACATTGTGGGTAATGTTACATGTGCTTTGCATAAGCTTGTATTCATGCATACAATAGCCAGATAAAGAAGATGCACTGAAATTACTGAGTTGCAGAAAAATAACAAATATAGCCCAGAATCACATATCTAGCTAGTAAAATGGGATCAAGATAAAAATCCAAGCAGTTTGAATTCAATGTCAAATTCATAAATGCTTAACTCTACTCCTGTTGAGAGGCAGCTAACATCAAAAGACTTAGCAGTTAAAAGAAAAGGGAAGCCGGGCGTGGTGGCGTGCACTTGTAATCCTAGCATTTAGGAGGCTGACAAACAGGGATGGCAGTTCGCGGACAGCCTCAGCTACTTAGTGAGGCCCTCTGCAACTCAGTGAGATTCTATTTTAAAATATAAAATTTAAAAATAGGGCTGGGGGGGATGGTTGTAGCTTGGAGGTAGAATGCCTCTGAGTGGTTCCATCCCCAGTACTGAAAATAAATAAATAAATAAATAAATAAATAAATAAATAAATAAATAAGATGTCAGATAAAGGGGGAGAGACTCCAGTGGAGTGATGGAGGTGGTTTAGAAAAGGGAGGAGAGAGAAGGAGATGTGATAGAGGTAACAATTCAAAGAATGCTATGTACTTATGTGAAATTATTGATATCTCAATGCCATGTGTAGAGAGGGAGAGTGAGTGGGGTGGAATCCAGAGGGAAACATACCAAGTCCTGTGTGCATGTCTGTTCCTGTCACTCTAAACCTCATTATGATGTATAATTGCGATACACCAATAAAAGTGTGTTTTAAAAAGCTAATCATGAAAAGGTGTAGCAGTAGGTGCAGCTAAAAGACAAAGGCAGAAGAGAGAACAGGACAATGATGCCGCTCAATCCCAAGATGAGCCACCAATGCCAGCACAGGGGGAGACGCCTCTTGAACACAGATAAACCTCAGTAGAAGAAAATGCTGGATACGGACAAATTTTATTTATTTACTTATTTATTGATTGATTGAGCTTTTATTTATTTATTTTTGCAGCACTGGGGATGGAACCCAGGGGCATTCTACTTCTGAGCTATACCTCCAGCTCTATTTTTCATTCTTTATTTTGAAACAGGGTCTCACTGAATTGCAAAGGGCCTCACTAAGTAGCTGAGGCTGTCCGCAAACCACGACCCTCCTATCTCAGCCTCCCAAATGCTGGTATTACAAGCGTCCAGCACCACACCCCGCTTTAAATTTATTGTTGATTAATTAAATTCCTTACATTTCAAACCTTTTTATGGCAAACCTATGTTAACGGACAAAAGTGTAACTTCTGCCTTAGAGAAATAGAATTAGAGCTGCCTCTGTTGTCTGAGTTTCTTTTATTCCTATATTCAAGAAATATTTAACCTCCATTATACTACAGACACTATTTGAGGCACTTGGAAAAAAAATCAATGAACAAAACAAATCAACAGATCTACCTTAATGGAACATGTACTCAAGCAGCAAGAGAGGGTCAGCACATAATAATTACAATAAACAATTAGATAATATAGGACTTTGGTAAGTAAAAGGATTTATGAGTAAAATATAGAAAACAGGTCATGGGGTACCAGAGATGAGGCAAGCAGATACTTATTAATAGAGTAGTTGGGGGGGAGAGAGCTCTGATCAGGTGAGACAGGCACATAAAGGAAAGAAAAGGAAATGAGGAAGTCATTCAAGCAAATTCAGCAGGAGTAATCAGGCATCTCAAACATCCTTCTGAATCAATAGTATCATTAAATAATAATGTAGTTGGCTCCATAAAGTGAAAGAATTTGATTTTGATCTTTTTTAACTGAAAATAACCCAACAATTTTTTAAAAATATATTTTATTGGTGCATTGCAATTACAAATTATAATAAGATTCAGAGAGATAGAAACATACATTCACACAACACAGCACTTTGTGTATTCCCTTCTGTATTCCACACTATTCCCTGTACATATTATTGTGATTGGTATTGTTAACTTCATAAATGCACTTAGTATTATTTGAATGGCTTTCTTGCCCTAATTTTTAATCTTGTTTCAAAATTTACTAAAGACAAAATTTATAAAGATGATATTATACATCATTAAAGAACATAGAGATGAAGAACACTTGATATCTATACTGAAGTTGTTCAGCCTACTAGAGGAAGACTAATCATAAAAGCACAGCATGACAAGCAACGAAACACAAATATGATCAAAATGATGCAGGGAGCAGAGAAATGGTGGGAGAAATGTACTCTTGAAGTCAGGCAAAATTCCTGTTGTGTTATGTTGCAGGTAAAAGTGTTTTCTGTTTTATCTTCAGTTGTCATCTGAAGTGCTTCACGTCTGAATGTTGACCCCATGTCAAACTACAAACCACATGATTACGTGGCTCAGTGGTGTCTCAGATGTCCTAGTTCCCATGTAAGGAGATTAAATGCATATCTAAGATTAAATGCATATCTGAGATTAAATGCATTTATGGGCACTTCATCAAAAACAAACCATGGATTCCCTAAAACTAGTTTGCTTAATACTCATATTGCCCTAAAAAACTAAAATCAAACTAAATGGACAAATTAAATTTAATACTTGGTATAGAGAGTTTTAGTTGAGATGTCTAAAAGTCATCAGTTTTTCAATTTGCATAAATTAGAAAAAGATGTACTTCAAAGGTTCCAAAACATTATAAGATCTTATAAAATTTTATACATATTATGAAATCATATTATGAAATCTCTAGCCAAAATAAAACAAGCATATGTACTATATTAGGATATCAAAATACAGTATAAAAAACAAAGAAATTCAACAGTAATCAAAAGTTTAGATTTTAAGTAAGCTTTTAATTAGAAAAGTAGGTCAAGTGTAGCCAATAGATTATTTTAACAGGCAGAGCAAGATAGGTGTTATACTGAGTTGCAACAACAGTACTGAAGTATCTCGTTTTCCATATATTTACTTAAGGATTTATGCTATTTGCCAGTAACCACAAAGGAAGCCTGATACCTGAGGAAATAGGTGAAAGAAGTGACATAACAAATGTCTAAGATGTTCCAAGCTGTGGATAAATTTTTTTGTCTGTTATTTTATTTAACCATTGTGACGATTTTCTAAAATAGAGGCTGTTCTTGCCATTTTGCTGATCAGCAAATCAAAGGATTAAGGTAGTTAAGATAAATGCTAGCGGTTCCCTTTCTTCTTAGGAGATGTTGTTCCTGTGAGATTTTTAGGTTTCCCATTAACAGTGCTCTCTGAAACTCATGCATCCACATCCCAAGATGGACAATTCATCTTGCAGATGGGATTTTCCTGCTCACTGCCTCTGGTGACTGGTAAATATGCAAAGTCTTTGTCATCAATCTGGTCATGCAAGAGAGAATGCATCATAATATATATTTTCTCCTAAAAAGTGATTTCCAAATTATCTGGCATTTGAATTTCAAAGCTGATACAACTCAGAATTTGTGTGTCTGGAATAGCAAACTTGTTTTGATTAGTAAATCATATTTTTGCCATGTACCACATTGAAGTTGTGGTGTTTACAGCCAAAGCAGGAGAGAAGCTGGTTTGTTTGACATGGCTCCCATGCCTACAAGTTGACAAGTTACCAATTCATAAAATAAAGCAAAAAAAAATTGACCCCTAATCAGTTTAAAAGCTAAAGTAGGAAATTCATATATAAGCCCTTGACTGAAGATCAGTTAAGACATTAGAATCATTCCTTTCTCACAAGTTTGTCAATGTTACTGTAATATTTAATCCCATGAGCTTTATATGATTGTCTAAAAGATGTTTTAAAAAACATGATTAACTTTTCAGTTTAATTATAAGTGTTTTAAAATTTCTATTTCAGTGAACAGAGCAATTGGATTATTAAACCACTATTTTTTCACAGATTTTAAGAAACTTCCTGTGAATGTCTGTATGGAACTCACAAGAGCACTTTTAAAGTGCTATGTCATTAGGCTGGGCATGGTGGAGCATGCTTGTAATCCCCACGCTTGGAAGGCAGAGACAGGAGGATCGCACAGGTTGGAAGCCAGCTGCGTGTCCTGGCTTAGGAGACCCTGTTTCCAAAATAAAAATGTAAAAATAGGTCTGGGAGTGTAGCCTGAAGGTAGAAGGGCTTCCAGGAACCCCAGTACCACCAAAAAAAAAAGTGCTATGTTATTAAGAATTAAAGGATTAGGGCATCAAAATGAATAGGTCTCTGATCCAGAACCTTAAGGTTGGCTACGAATCTGGCATTGCAGAGTGAAGGTTTATAATAGGAATGACCATGAGGCTATTATTACCTACACACAGCCTGCCATCAGCAATGCCAAGCAGACCCAGCACGTCCAAGTGTGATGCCCCATAGATGATCACAGCTGAGAAATCCACTTGAGGTTGCTACCTTTCATGTCTGTGAGAACTCCTAGATCATCACACATGTGCTTTAACTGTTTGCAAGCAATATTTTATCATTTGTGAATTAGATACATTTCTATTCTCTTCCTTACCACTTTAGCACTTTTCTCATAAAAATAACCAAGCCACTTAATAAAGCATCAAGTCAACTCTGAAAGGCTGTAATTTGGGTTTCTTTAAAAAAAAAAAAAAAAGGATTTAAGTACTATAGTGCATGCCTGTAATCCCAGTACCTGGGAGACTGAAACAGGTGAATCACAGGATTGAGACCAGCCACAGTAACTTAAGGATACCCTGTTTCAAAATAAAAAATAAAAAAAGTAAAACAGAGCTAGGGTAGAGCAGAAAGATATAATTCCCCTGGGGTCAATCTCCAGCGCTACAAAAAAAGAGATAAAAATACAGAATAAAGGATTTCAGTTATAAAATGTGAAAAATGAATGTTTTGTTGAGGCTTTATGTTTAAAGTAAAAATAAATGGGAATACTGAAAGAGACGTGAAAGGATTGAATATTTCTGAAATATCTATCAGTCAGTGATTGAATCCAAATCTCTCTCCCAAACAATAATGATCATCATCATCATCATAATAATTCTATCAATATTATCCCAAGTAAACTCATGACTTCAGAGTTATACATGCTAGCAGAAACCCATTTTACTTAACTCCTTTTGCAGAAAATAATTTATATCAAATTTGGTTAATTTTATTTTCCATAGACCATTCTCGTGTTCACTAAAGATCACAAGAAAATGGAAGTTATCATAAAATCATTCCCATTAGTCTGGGAATTATTCCCTCCACCTCAGAATATAATGAGTATCCCTCTCTCAGCCCTCCCTTCCTTTCTTTTCGGGTAAATTGAAGCTAAAGAGTTGGTCCATAGCCAAATGGTATCCCTTCTGTTGTATGAAAAATACAATTATGTTATATTCAGGACAATACTATCTGTCTCTGATGATAGGCACATGCACATCAGCTTTTTCTGTATAGCTTCAGCACCAGCTGCTGGAGACCACAGTCAGGTTCAATTCATTAGTGCAAAATCCTTCAGTCTCCCATAGAGACTTTCACAAACTAGGTTTTTAGAAAATTTCTGGAAACTTATGGCAGCATCCACACTTATTTTTAGTAGGATATAATATTTCTACATCTTATAAGATATAATAATTCAATATATGCATATAATATATAACAAGCAAATCAAGATCATAAGTATTTATTTAAGGCACTAGATTTTGTGTATCATTGAGAGCCTATTTATGTCAGGGAGTTGCTGAGTTCAGTGATTAGAGAACAATGTAGATTACTTCTTGCTTCTTATGTACCTAGGAGATTCAGCCATCCAGAGGCTAAGGGTATAGCTCAGAAGAAGAGCACTTTCCCAGTATAGTTGAGACCCTAGTTTTGATCTTCAGCACAGAAATTAAAGGAAGGAGGGAGGGAGGAATGGGAAGGGAGGGAGGGAGGAAGGAAGGAAGGAAGGAAGGAAGGAAGGAAGGAAGGAGCAAGCCTAGAATGGTGGGAGATGCATGTAATCACAGAATTTGGAAAGCTGAGAAAAGAGGATCACAAGTTCAAGGCCAGTCTTAGCAACTTAGGATCTGTTTCAAAACAAAATAGGGCTACAAGTGTATCTCAGATATAGACTACTCCTTGCTTCAATCCCAAGTACCACTGAGAGGTAGAGGTAGAGGTAGAGGTAGAGAGAACGAGAGCGAGAGCGAGAGACAGAGAGACAGAGTATATTACCAACCAAGCAAGGCTGAAAATATCTTTATACATGTTCAAATCTCATATATGCTTATAGTTAAATCGCAACATCTAAAATGTTCATAACTAAAATTGTGCGCAAGGCAATATCCATAGTTTTTAATGTTGAAGTTAACTGTGAAAATGTTGACTACTGTTCAGAAAAAATACAACAAATGTTTTCCCCTTTCCATGTTGAGATAGCATCCTTTCTCACCTGTGTCAGATTTTGTTATTTCAAAGTGCAAAATGCCAGGAACTACATTGTCCAGAGTCCCCTTTATTGCTTTTTACCATTTGGTCTTATGTTAAAGTTGATCAAAAACAAATAAATAAATAGTAGTAGATTGATGGACTGGGTTGTGGCTCAATGGTAGAGCACTTGCTCAGAAAGTTCTGGAAACTGGGGTCAATCCTGCACACCAGAGACAGGCAGGCAGAGACAAAGAGAGAAAAAAAGAGAATTTTGAAGTTTGGATGTAGAAGAATAAATGTGTAGTACTTATTCTTAGAAGGCCGTGATGATGTGGTAATGGGAAAATAGTAGAGATGCCTAGCATTTTGTCTTCCCTCTCATCTGTTTTATGTTCACATTGTATTATTTTTAAATCTTTTTTTATTAGTGCATTGTAGCCATACATCTTAATAGGGTACAAGATGGTACAGGCATACTTGCACATACCACTAATTTAGTCCTCCTCGATTCTCACTCTATTCTCCCCCCTCCCTCCTTCTCATGTTCAGCTAAGTGATTGACTTTGATATGTTTATGAATGTACAGCATGCACTTTAGGGTATTTCCCTCTTACCCTCTCCCATCCCCCTCAGTTAGGTCTCCTTATTTTATCATGTTTCTCCTTCTTCCTCTTGAGTTCCTTCAATAACCCCTTTTCTCCCTAGCTTCTGCATATTAGGAAGAGTATCTGCTTTTTTATTTTGTGACTCACTAATCTCACTTAGCATAAGGTTTTACAGTTTTATCCATTTTCTGAAAATGATGTAATTTTGTTCTTCTTTATGGCTGAGTAAAATTCCATTGTGTACATATCCCACAGTTTTATAATCCACTCATCTGTTTATGGACATCTTAGCTGGTTCCATAGATTGATAATCGTGAATTGGGTGGCTATGAACATACATATGCATTCCTTATTTTGGTAGTTTGGTTTCCATTCTTTTGGGTAGATACCCAGAAGTGGTATTTCTGGATCATATGATAGGTGCATTCCAATTCTTGTGAGAATTTTCCATATTATTTTCCAAAGTGGTTGCACTAATTTGCAATTCCACCAACAATGTACTAAAGTCCCCACTTCTCCATATACTCACAAGCATTTATTGTTGTTTGTGTTTTGAAGGATTGCCATTCTAATTGAAGTTAGGTGAAATCTCAGGGTAGTTTTTAATTTGCATCTCTCTGATTGCTAATGATGTTGAGCATTTTTTATAGGTTTATTGGCCATTTGAATTTTTTTCTTTAGTGAAGTGTCTATTTAGTTCACTTGCCCATTTTTTATTGGACTACTTGTTTTCTTAGCAGTGAGTTTCTTGATTTCTCTATATATTCTATATTTTTAGTCCTCTACCTAAGGAGTAGTTGACAAACATTTTCCCCCACTCAGTTGGCTCTCTGTTGAGGTTCTTAGATAGTTTTCTTTGCTGTATAGAACCTCTTCAGTTTCCTGCAATCCCATATACTGATCCTTCTTTTAATTTCTTGTGCCTTTGGGGTCTTGTTGAGAAAGTTTTTACCTGTGCCTATGTCCTGAATTGTTGGAATTTTATGCTTTCTTTAAGGAGTTGCAAGGTCTCTGGTCTAATTTCCAAGCCTTTGATCAATTTTGAGTTGACTCTTTGAAGAGTAAGAAAGTGGGTCTTATTTCCATATTTCTGCATATAGTTTACCAATTTTGCCCACATTATTTGTTGAAGAGGGTATATTTTTTGCAGTGTATATTTTGACCCATTTTTCAAAAATCAATTGGTCATAAGTGTGAGATTTGTTTCTGAGACTTCTATACTGCTCCATTGGTCGGTCTATCTATTTTTGTGCCAGTGTCATGCTTTTTATATTATTATGGCTTTGTGGTATAGTTTGAAGTAAGGTATTGTGATGTATCCTGCATGGTTCTTGTTGCTTAAAACTACTTTGGCTATTCTGGGTTCCTCTAATTGCTGACCAATAGTAGCTTCTTGCTCACTCACCACCAGGAATCTGGCCGTGGACCCACTGCTGTGACAACTATAAAGAAGCAACAATTTTTCCTAGAATTATCTGGAGAATTTCCTTTCTCATCTTCATTCCTGGTACTTGACATCTCAGATTTTTGCATAAGGTCCAATTTGTTTACCTCATGTCAGTGCTCAGGGGCTATCTTTTGACTCTCTTATATCTTCTGACTTTATTTATCCAAACCTTCATTGATCAAGTCCCTCCCATGGTAAAAAATAAGCTGCTATTAATATAATTAAACCTATATCATCATAATTCTTAAAATAGTTTGTTTTTCTGATTTAATCATAGCAGATGCATATTCCATTGGTGTTTAGCTTAACTGTATGTTGTGTTAAGTAAAAATTTAGACATTAAAGCATAAACAGATTGCTTAAATGTCTTTGCATGGGTATGTTTGGCTATTGTGCTTTGTCATGAGAAGATGTTTAACAGCTGAAGGTCTAAGAAGAATGAGTCAATATGTATCTTTCTAAACTTAGCTGCTTCATGAAGTAAAGTTCAACCAATTTTTGTTGGACCCATTAGTCGTACAAATTTGCAGACCTGTGAGGAAAATAAACATGCCCTATTGCAAACTATGTGTTATATAAAATAACTTTAACAAGATTGAGAGATATATTCACAGAGGTTATTTTTTATACATACATTCAGAGAGGTTATTTTTTATATAGATATGATTCGCATGCAGATGTTCAAATCCACATCTCGGAGTTCATTTACTCTGTTGTTGCACTCAATGATTTGGTAAGCCTAATCACTGGGGTATGGAAAAAGTATGCATTATTAAAAGCTATCATACAATCACTCGAATAGACCAAAATATGTTCATCATAGATAGCTTCATATCCTTAGCAACTACTTGTTATTTGTTATGAGGCGTGCATAACAATTACACACAGACAAGTCACTGATATACATAGCTAGAAGTGTGGTGCATACTGTGCTTGTGATCGTGGTCACCAATTCAGTGATTCAGCTGTAGAATCAACCTACTTAATGCAGTGGGACAGGCCATTGTTGAAAGTGTGCATCAGTATGTAATATGTGTTGAGACTTTGAAGGTGACACAATGCATGTGCCTCTATAGAGATGGGCAATTTGTCCTAGCATATCTTCCCTAGAATATTTCAAAGACCTAAGGATTTCACAAAAATCCTTAAAAGTATCCTCTTTCTTAAATCAACCTGTGATTTATGATGCTCATAAAATCATAATAATGATTAGGTATTCATTCATTTTTTCAGGCAGAATTTAATTTATCCAACCATTATATATTGTATGCTAGGAATTGTACGAGAGTAAAATGATGAATGAGAAACAGAACTCAGCCCAAGTTGATTATATGCAAGCTGCATTTTACTATTGCTAACACTATGAATGCTGTGTTCTGGGACTGGTGCAGGAAATAGAAACATAAACATATATTATATACCCTAATATTATTACATAAGAAGTCCATTTTTATATTAATATGTGAAAAGTCCAATGGAAAATTTATCTTCACAAAATAAAAGCACTATTAAAAAAGGAAAATTTTGCTCCTACAGCAAACAAAATATTTTTTCACTGACAGTGCATTTTTTTCTTCTTGTGTATTTCTAATTACAGACAATCCATTGAAATAAAAAAGTATTACATCGTCTTTACTTATAACTGCATCCTCTACAATCCAGCATATTCTACTTTTACAGCTTTGTCTTCTGGTATTTACCAACATATTATAGACAGGTTCCTTTTATTGCTCATTTCTTGATTTTTTCCAACAATTAACATTTTCTTAAATATTGTTTTCTTTTGTTCTTTGCTATTAGCATATTAATTTATCACACATTTTTACCTACTAATATGTAGTACTTACATTATTATGACTATAAATACTGTTGGCCCAATTTGTATATTATGATTTTCTGTCCCATCCTTTAAATTTCTTTCCTGCCTAGATACCCACTTTCCAGAATTTCCTGTCTTTCAGGGTTCACAAGTTCACATCCTCATTAAGATCGTTTTATGTGGTACTGTCGATTGAAACCAGGGGCATTCTAACTCTGAGTTATACACACAAGCCTGTTTTACATTTCATTTTGAAACAGATCTCATAAAGTTGCTGAGGGTCTCACTAAGTAGCTGAGGTTGTTCTCCATTCTCCTGTGATCCTCCTGTCTCAGTCTTCATAGTACTAAAATCGCAGATGTGTGCCACCACACCCAGTTCTCACATCTTCATTTTAAAGGATTATGCCCTCCAGTAGCTTCCTAATAAAGGAATTTCCAAAGACATATTTGGGGGAATTGGCTTCAATACTTAGCATTATTTTTGTCTTCATAATTGATTAACATTCAGACAGTTGTAGAATTGTAAATTCTAAATAACTTCCCTCAAGAATACCTATTTTTTGTATTAGCTAAATACTGTCTCTGTAGCTAATTACCACAACTTAGGAAAAAAAACAAATTTATCATTGTACAGTTCTGCAGACCAGAATTATAAAATAGGTCAGAACCACTGTGTTCCTTTGAGGGGCTCTGGAGAATAATCCATTTTCTTGCCCTTTCCAGCTTCTAAGAACCACCTGCCATTCTTTGGCTCATGAATCCTTCTAGCAATTGCCTTACATAAATCAAACCTTAACTCTAGGCTCACATGTCCCCTCTGTGTTTGGTGCCTTTCTTTCTTCCTTTTAAGGGCTTTGTGATTACATCAGGCCCATGCTAAAAATCTAAGATATTCCCCCCATCTTAAGAATCTCACAATCTTAAAAACTTTTTACAATGACAGGTAATATAGTCGCAGGTTCTGTGAATTAGGACATGGAGATGGGGTGTGGGCATAAATCTGTCTGCAAACAATTAGCCAATATTAACTTACATTTAGAATCTTATACTTTAACATCTCTCAAAAATTTTAATATATTTCACTATTTTCTCTTTTCCAGTACTATTGGTAGGAAGTTAATGCAGTTTCAATCTATATCCTTGATATATACATGCTTTCTTTTCTCTTTTTGAAGTGTTTGAAATCTTTCATTCTCATCTGGTGTTTAGAAATTTTATGATAATGTGATTTTTAAATTGTACCCAGATCCTTAGCAAACTTTTTGTGTATATTAAGTCACAAACTTCATTCATGAGAAATTTTAGTCATTAAATTTTTGGTAAGTTTCTTCTTTGAAATTACTAGAGGAAGGTTCAGGTACAAAACTCCAAACTATATACACAGGTAGAAATGTCCTCAAAAAGACCCCCAAACCTCAAGAAATTAAAACAATGAATGAGATGGTATTAAGGTTAAAACATTTCTGTTCATCACTGGAAACCATTATGAGTCTAAAGAAAGAGCCTATAGAATTAGAGATCTTTTCAGCTCTTCTTCTGATAGAACATTAGTATCTGGAATATGCAAATTACTTAAAAACTGAACATAAAAATACAAACAACCCAATCAAGGAGTGGGCAATTGAACTAAATAAAACACTTCTCAAAGGGGAAATATAGTTCAGGGAAGATAGCAACTGAGGGAAGCAGCAATCTCAGTGGTGCTGACACTTAATCTCTAATGCCGTGAAAACATCATCTTGACAAGCGAAGACAAACAACAAAAAGTTGGATAGTTCGAGACTTCCGGGAAGATGGCGACAGAGAAAAGCGGGGCTTAAGAGCCCCGCTAACAACTAATCTCCATTACCACAAAATCAGCGCCTTTCATAGCCAAAAAACACATCACCAGAGAAACAAAAAAAATCACCAGGCTCCAGAGAGGAAGGGGACTCAAAACAAAGCTCAGAGCCACAGATGAGATACACCGGCCTCACGCCCGAGGACGCAGCAGCAGCACCTTACTGCCAGCAGCACCAGCAAGTTCACCGGACGCCTACAGCAAGCCGAGGTGAGCCACTGCGGTACAGCCGGGTGGAATTTTTCGGCACAGGGAGCATCTAAACCTCCCAGTGGTTGAGCTCAGCACACACTGCAGGGACTCAGAGCAGAGCTCAAAAACAGAACAAATATGCCAGCATCATGGCCGAGGGTGTGGCAGCGGCGCCATATTGCCACCGGCAACAGCAGCAGCAAATTCACCGAGTCCACTACAGCTCGATCTGCATATTCAACAACAGTGAGTCAAATTGCGGGCCAAGAGGAGAAATCCCAGTACTGCACTCCCAGAGACTTGACCCAGTGGGGGAGTGGCGGTGGCAGAGTTATAACACCATAGGAGAACGCCCAACCAGGCATCCCCCCATAGTCTAAAGCAGCCTCCATTGACTCCCTGGGTCTGAAACTCTGTGACACAACCCAGTAAAGGAGTAGTGGGATTTAAGATACCACAGACTTGAGATCCAGAGTACCTTAAGTGAAGTCATAGTGACCCAAGGGAAGAACCCAGAGAAGGCACAAACTTCTGAAATCATGGGAAAGAGGAATAACAATGGAGCAATGAATGCCCACAACACCACAACATCAGAACCCGATACAACTGAAAATCAGAGATTTCTAGAAGATCAAATCAGGAAAATAACTATAGAAATAATAGAGGTGTTTCAAAAAGAATTCAGAGAGAGCCAAAAAGAGATAAAGGATGCAATTAATGAAGTAAAGGCCTCAATACAAAGTACAAACAACCAATTAGAACACATGGAGCATAGAATCTCGCTCTTAGAAGTTGATCATTCCAAAAATGAATGCATAGTTTCTAATCTAGAAAAAAATATCCGACAGCAGGAATCTGATATTGAAGAAATATGGGCCCATTTTAAGTGAGCTAACCTAAGAATAATTGGAATAGAGGAGGGAAAAGAAAGTGAAACCAAAGGGATCAACAATCTCTTCAAGGAAGTAATAGCAGAAAAATTTCCAAACATAGAGCAAGAGGTCGAAACACAGGTCCAGGAAACTTATAGAACTCCCTTTAGACAGGATCGGAGAAGAGGATCCCCACGCCACATAATTGTCAAAATGACCAATGTGAAAGCCAAGCAGAGAATGTTAAAGGCAACAAAAACAAAGGGCCAAATGACATTCAGAGGCAAACCGATTAGAATCACTCCAAACTTCCCAAACCAAGTCATGAGAGCCAGAAGGGCCTGGAGTAACATATTCCAAACTCTGAAAGAAAACAACTTCCAGCCAAAAATTTCCTACCCAGCAAATCTTTCTATCAAATTAGATGGAGAAATAAGAAGCTTCCTTGACAAACAGAAACTGAAGGAATTTATGTCTTCAAAACCAGCACTAGAGAAAATACTCAAAGAGATTAACTACAAAGAAGAAATAGGTAACACACACCAGAACCAGAGAAACAAGATTTTCCATCCAACAGACAACTAAGATTAGTTATCTGTGGAGATTCATTACTTATGTTAGTCTTTTACCTATCTCTAAATGGTATTGTTTGCCTTTATTGTTGTTAATTTTTAGGATGTCTAGTTGGAATATTAATATACCTTCAGATATAGCATTTGGAAATATTTTATCCAATTCTATTAGTAACTTTTAACTCTGTTTACATTGTCTTAGGATATACAATATTCTTTTATTTTTTTGGGAGTTTGTATACTCTTCTGTTGCCTGTGCCATTGAAATCATATCCAAGAAATCACTGCCAATTTCAATGTTGTGAGGTTTTATGACCCAGATTTTCTCCTAAAAGTTTATAGTCTTAAGATTTATATTTAGGTCTTTTATCTATTTTGAGTTAATATTTGTATATGGGATTACGTAAGGGTCCAATTTTATTCTTTTCCATGTAAGTATTATTTTTCAACAATAGTTAGTTAAAAGATTATTATTTCTACCACCAAATGTTCGTGGAAACCTTGTCAAAAATAACTTGACAATATAGGGAAGAATTTAGCTCTAGGCTTTTATTTAACTCCAATGGTTTATATATCTGCCTTTAGAATAGTACTACACTGTTTCAATTATTGTAGCTTTATATGGTTTGAAATCAGAAAATATATATCTTCTAGCTTTGTTCTTTTTCAAGATCGTTTTGGGTATCTAGAGTCCATATTCCATATTAGGATAGATTTTTTTTCTGAAAAATAAATATATAAATATATGATAGTTTCACCTAAAAAAAAAGAAAAGAAAAAAATATTTTCTGGTAAGAAAGAAAGCAAAAAGAAATATTGAAATGTTATCTTTAAGTTATCAAAAGCTTGGTATCAGACAAATGAAACTGTTATGTGAGATTATCATTTTTAATTTTGGATAAATTGCTATAATACTAGATGTCAACCACTAAGCCAAGCATGGGAAGGAGGGATGGGGAGGGAATGGGGTGGGGATCGGGTGGGGGCTGACTGGGCGATGTGTGCATGTATGTCTACAAAAGTTTGTATCCCACTATGATGTATGAATACAGTGCACCAATAAAAAATTAAAAAAAAAAGTTGAACAAAGCAACAAAAAATTGAAAGGCGGTGGAAGACAAAAAAAAAAAAAAAAAAAAAAAACACAGAAAAGTACCCCGCCTGCCTCCCCTGAAGAATGGCTGCAGTGCAGCTGCAGCAGTGCTTGCCATCCCTAACCATGTCAGGACTTCAGGCATTGCAGCTTTCAGAGACGCCCAGCAAGAAAGCCAATGACTTAATGTGAAGTAAGCAGTCACAACTCATCAGAATTGTAAGCAGTCAACTCCTCACTCCATATTCCCCAGAGATCCTATTCCCCAGACACCTAGCTAGAACCTGTGGCAGTGGTAGCTGAAACCAGAGATTCAGAGTGGCACTCAACAACACCCTAGGTGAACTAGCCTTCCCCTTGAGAGACCTCCCAGCGTGGCCTCATGGACTCTCACAACAAGGTATAGACTCAAAAGTTCTAAGACTTTATGATTCACCCTAGTGGAGGAGGGGGTAGTCTTCTTTCAGACACAGCAGAGCCTTAGATTACAGGAGAGTCCTAGGGCCAAACAGGCAAAGAGGCCTACAGCCATCAGGGCACAGCACCACAGAGGGACTCCAGAGATCACAATAGAACACCCAATTAGGGAGAAGTCAGACCAACCCAGCCCTATTTGAGGAGAACTTGAATCCCTACATATACATGATCCCAGTGGTGTGGGGGGTGGGGGGAAGCACAGTCTCACAGTCTGTGAAAAGCATGGAGACCTGTGCTTACACTGGATCAAGCCCCAGTATTATTGGTTGTCTGCATAGCCAGAGAAAGACTCGGGGGCAGTCCCTGGGAAGAGCTCAGAGACCCAATCATGCAATAAGAGAGGCACCTGTGGCACTCAGTGCCTACATGGACAGAGAGAGACACCAGGCCAGGGTCCTAATCCTTAAAGGAGACCAAAAAGTGGGGCTATAAACTGACATCATTGATCTTGGTTACAGAGCACATGAAAGCACTTGTAACAGGCTTGAGAACCTAACACAGAATATAAACCTTAAATGGTTGGAAATATCCATGCAGATCCAGGAGGACTATAGAGGACAAGTCTGCTCTGTACTCATGTATTTGTAGGGTTGCTTTGATTTGTTGTTTTGTTTGTTTTGTTTTTGTGTATGTGTGCCCTTGTTTGTTTTTTCTCTTACACACCTCTTTTACAAGTTTCTTCCCTCTTTCATATCTACATAGGATCTTCTCTCCATCTCTTTTTCTTTTCTTTCCTAACATACCCTTTCAAGATATACAATTAACATATAAGATATGTGTCATTTCTATACACAAACCATGACCTAGTTGAAGAAAAAAGTCAAGAAAACAATTTACAATAGTGTCAAAAAGAAAAAAAATAAAATTTAAGAATAAATTTTACAAAAGAGATTCAATAGCTACACATATAAATCTATAAGATATTGATAAAAGAAATTGAACAGGACACCAATAAATGAAAAGATATTCAATGAATCATGAATTGGAGGAAACAATATTAAAGTGCAATGATCATACTATCTAAAGCAATGTACAGATTCAACCCAATCCCTATCAAGTGCTCCGTGATGTTCTTCACCGAAATATCTGACAGAAATATTTTTTTCAAAAATTTAATATGGCAATTTCTGAGGTCCCAGCATTTCCTCATAAGATCACCATGGACTTTGCTATCAGAGAAAACCTTTCTCTTACTAATGTTTACCTTTGCAAGGATTTTCTGGCTCTAATTTTGTATCTTGGAATAGAATAGCCAGCTATCAAGTACAAAGGATTTGGTCAAATGCAGGTGTTACAGAACAGTGTAATCAAGGGAACACAATTGCTCAATCCTCTTTTTTAACCATTCAGACTTCCTGACACACACAAATGTGAACATAGTTCATTTAGGAGCAGTATAGGTAGGAATACTCTCTCTCTTCTTTTGAGATGTCTGTCAGGTATCTTAGGTCACATATGCTGCAGTAATAAACAATCCTAATATATCTGTTTTTATCACAATAATGGTTTTATCACTCACTTTATGTGTTCATGCAAGCTGGCTGCAGGTCTGCTTTAATAATCTTCTCTCTGAAATCTAGACTGTAAGAACAACCTATATTTTGGATAAGGTATCCTCATGTCTCATAATTTAAAAAAATAAAGATGATTGGAACATGTCTAGGTTATTAAAGGTTCTCATCAGAAGTGACATGATTACTTTTATTTCCTTTTAATTGGTCAAATCAAATAATTATCCAAGTCTAGTATCATCATTGTGGGAAGTATGCTCCTTTCCTAGGGAAAAAACTAGTAAAAATGATTCTGAGATTTAGAAAAAGAGGTGACATTTTTTAAAGAAATCAAATAACAACAAATGCTGGTGAGGATGTGGGGAAAGAGGAACTCTTTTACACTGTTGGTGGAATGCAAACTAGTTCAGCCACTATGGAGATCTGTGTGGAGATTCCTAAGAAAGGTGGGAATAGATCCACCATATGATCCAGCTATACCACTCCTGGGTATCTTTCCAAAGGGGTTGAATTCAGAGAAATAAAGCAACATATGCATACCTATGTTCATAGCAGCACAATTCGTAATAGCCAAAATATGGAACCAACCCAGATCTCCATCAACAGATGAATGGATAGCAAAACTTTGGGAAATACACACAATGGAATTCTATTCAGCCATAAAGAAGAACAAAATTATATCATTTGCAAAAAAATGGAAAGTCCTGGAGAACATTATGTTAAGTGAGATCAGCCAAGCACAGAAGGAGAAGGTACATATGTTTCCTCTAATATGCCCAAACTAGTAAACACAGAGGATACCAGTGGGACTCCAGATAATGGAGGGGAATTATCAGCAAAGTTTGAATGGAAAGATAGGAGAGGAGGAAGACTGATCTTGATTAATGAGGGTCTACATCTGAATATGTGTAAAACTATGAATATGACATGGTTAACCTGGACAACCATTGGTGGGAGGGGGAAAGGGAAAACGGTGGCGGGGGGGAGAGGGAACCAAATATAGTTTAAATGTATACCATTTATGTTCAATAAAATATTTGTTTAAAATAAATAAATAGGTCTTATTAAATAAAAAAAATAAAAATAGCAACTAGCACTGTATGGATTTGTGATTAATACATGTGTACAGTTGTGCAAATGAAACTCTCCCACCTCAAAATGTAGAAACTCATTAATGGAAACTAAAATATAGACTAAAACACTATTCAGATAAATATAAGAAGTCCAGCATGGTGGTACATATCTATAATCCCAATACTTAGGAGGCTGAAAAAGGAGCATCATAGGTTTGAGATGTGTACTTGTGTGTAGTATATATCCATTATATATCAATCCATTATATATATATGTCTACTTTAAACATATATATATATACATATATTCTTATTATAAAATTTAGAACGAGGGGTAAAAGACAATTAGAAAAACAAGAACTTAAGCAACAGTAGCAGATACTCACAGCACAGTACATTCTAGACACCAAGTTCTTTAAACCTGTCAACTCATTTAAAAGTGAGGAGTAGTATATTATACTGTTTAGGTTCATGAACTTGGAACCACACTACCTTGGTTTGTGTTTCCACTTTACACTTAACATTTGTGGACCTAGGGAAAATGACATCATATTTTCCTGCCTCAGTTTCCTCATTTATGGAATGAGATAAACTCATAAAATTGTTACGAGAATTCTATAGATGATATAAATAATCAGCACAAAATATTAGACAGGATATAAATGAAATAAAATAAATTTAACACAACTGTTGCCTCGACTCACCTATATATCAAGAGGAAACACAGGACTGAGAACCTTTTCCAAATGAAGATTGATCAAGCTATCTACATGCTGCTGCAAGTGCCACTTCCCGGTAGGATCACTTGTCACTAGCCCCTCACACCAAACGTGTAACTCTGAAGGATAATTCCCATTCTATTTACATTGTTTGTGTTTAAGTGCTGGTGAGACCCTCAAGATCTCAACATGAACACCTTTTAAAAAAAAAAAAAGAGGGGACCTTAGAGGAGATAGATAATACAATTTTCCTTCTGTCTTTTAACTTTCTTCATAAAATGTTGGTCCTGTTAAATGAAATGTGGAAAGGATATCAAGTGTCAATTTCAT
Organism: Muscardinus avellanarius; assembly: GCF_963383645.1. Classification (NCBI taxonomy): domain Eukaryota; kingdom Metazoa; phylum Chordata; class Mammalia; order Rodentia; family Gliridae; genus Muscardinus; species Muscardinus avellanarius. Next base: position 196,449,777 of record NC_137786.1, on the reverse strand, counting down.
CCTCCCTTTTCTCCCCTTTTTTCTTTTGTAAAAGACTAATTCAGAGAACACAGGCCCAGTACTTCTAAAGGGGACATCAATGCCCATATGACCACCATTGATGAAGCCATCTCCTCACTAATGACTAGGGAGGCCATCTCACCACAAGGTTAAGCACTAAATTCTTCCAATTCAAGGTAAGTCTCCTTTAAGCAAATCACCTTGCTATAACTACCATCTGGGCTTCTTGTTGTTCTTGTTTGATTTGTTTTTGTTTTTAGCCCTATGTGTCTTAATTTACTCCCGAGTCTGAACAAGGTTGGATCAATTACATTCAAGAAGTGGGCATAAAACAGGCAATCATTTTTGTCCTTAGTTTAGGCTCAGCAAGCACTTGGCAGCACCTTACTTAGAGTTTCATTTTTTGAAGAAATACATTTGCTTCCCAGGGTGTTGTAGCAATAGGAGCTTCAGGATGTTGTATAGCAATTGTTTCAAGGGGCATCATTTCTTTGTAGGCACCCAGCATCAGCGTTTGGCTTACAAGACACTTTTCTTCATCCACCTCCCACCCTCTCTAAAAACCAAGAACATGTTGAATTGTAAAGATGATGGAAATACCAGTCCTTGGTGATTGGATTCTAATTAGTGAAAACTACTGTGCCATTTTCCATGGATCTTTGAGTCCCAAACACATAGTTCTTACTTCTGTTTTCAAATGTCAGTGTCCGAGAATGAAAAAAAAAATCCAACTACTCTTCTGTTGCTTAACTGTCTTTTAGTTAAGCAAATGGATGGCAAATGTGGGGCAATGGTCGCTTGCAAGGCAAGTGATTAAAGGCTTCAGCCTGGGTGCTCAGTCATCATTAAAAGAATGGACATCACAGTGATAAGAGTTGCCACCTTGCACCAGTCCTAGAAAAATAGAAAATGCAAGTGGAAAATGAAAAAAAAAAGAATTGTTAGCCTATACACAGTAAACAGACATCTATAACCCTGCATCATGACTGCATTTTTAATCTGGATGCATACAGATTCAATAGGAAGAGAAGGTTGTCGATCAATCTGCTAAAAAATGAGATGGTCTGTTGTTATCAACCTCATACTGAGAAATTCAATCATTTTTTTAGGTCTAGGAGCAAGACACATATCCCACCCTGTCTAAATCACTCATTTCTCTCCAGGCAACTGGCTTCAAGGCAGCCACAGGCTGTGCACCTCTGCTCACGGCTGGCAAGCACAGGCAATTCTCCATCTCTCTAATGGCCTTGGTCTTCCTTCCATAACGTTGCTGAGAGCAAGGGCAAGAGAAGGTGGAGGAAATGATGCTCAATTTATGCTTTCAGGGATAAGAGTTTCTTAGACAAGTTCAACTTCCTGAGTCAAAGTTCCAGCTTGTTCTACTTTCAGATAGCTTAATTGCCCTAAAGGAGTGAATAGCATTGGCTTGACATGGCTAAGTGAAGAAGTCAAGAGATTCTTTGGGGATTATTTTGGCCCTCTGGTTGTTTACATTTCCTGCTGATGTCTTTCTTTTGAGCATCCCTTTATTCTTTATTCCTTGTATTAAGTTTGAGCAAAGGAAAGGTAAGGGTAGAAATTGTTCTGGTAAAAAATAATTGTCTCTTAGAAACTCTAGGGATAGGGAGAAGCAGGCAGGAAAGCCCTTCACTGAAACATGTTGAAACTTCTGAGAATTATCCAATATTCAGAGATGTAACCTATATTCAAAGATTTTATTATTACAAAACTATTTTGAATATTCTCATTTTCACTCTTTAAAATACCCTTTAGGCCAGGCGTGGTGGCGCATGCTTGTAATGCCCGCGCTTGGGAGGCAGAGACAGGAGGATCGCGCAGGTTTGAAGCCAGCCGCGCTCGCTTAAGAGACCCTGTTTCCAAAAATAAAATAGGTCTGGGAGTGTAGCCCAGAGGTTGAAGGGCTTCCAGGAACCTCAGTACCACCAAAAACACACACACACAAAAACCCCCCAAAAATACCCTTTAAAATCCAAATGATACAGTGAAATTTATATGCATTAATAAAGAGTACTATATTCACACATAAAAATGGGAGATTTGTCATTAAAACAAGAAGAGCTTAGAAAAAGAAAAGGGTTTTCCAGTACACATTTTCCCCCTATTGTACTGGGGGTTGAGTTTAGGGGAATTTTTTTTTTTACCTTTGAGATATACTCCCAGCCCTATTTTATTTTTTGAAACACAATCTTCTCACTAAGTTGTTGAAGGCCTTAAGTTGCTGAAGTTGGCCTCGAACCTGCAATCTTTCCAAGTACTATCCAACTATAGAGTCCCATTTTCAAATTTCATATGTTTTTGTTTTCTGTAATACCAGTGAGAGTGTGTGTGTGTGTGTGTGTGTGTGTGTGTGTGTGTGTGAGAGAGAGAGAGAGAGAAAGAGAGAGAGAGAGAGAGAGAGAGAGAGAGAGAGAAATGGTAGAGAAAAACACCTGCATACCCTTATTCCCATCATTTCTATTTCCTTGAGCATCCCTCTCTCTTTTCATAGAAACATTTAAATTAACTTGATTTGCAGAGACCTTAAAGACACTCAGCAGCACAGAACTCTCTTGCATATTCCACCTGCTCCAAGCTTATTAAACACACAATTAGCCTCTCTGGACAATGATCACAGTTGCATAAGCTCATGTTTTTCTCCCTAATCTCTAATTCTAAATGGGTTTGGGTTGTAAGGCTTCAGAAAGACCAGTCTGTCATTAAATAGAGGGCCATAAAATTTTTACTATCATCATGAGCAACAAAAACCTTGATAATGCTATTATTGCCTCTACAGAAGGAATATAAACCCAAATGCTGTTTACATACCCCCTCTCAGGCCCCCTACTGCCTGACAGCCAATGAAATATGTCTTGCATTTACCTCTGGAAGGATTTGTTCAATTCACGACAGGCCATGAGGGTAAATAAATGTTGATATTTTACCATAGCCTCAACAATATTTTCTACATTAAAGAAGTGTTTTGCAAATATTTTAGGAGGATGCATGAGAAGACAGTTGAGGTAGCTTGTAATAGATATGCAGACAATCACAGGACAACATGTGGATGCAACTGAAAGCCAGATGTCAGAGCGTCTGTGTTCTTAGTTTAGTCTCATTATAAACCCAGTGAGGCCTTAGGTAAGACTTCCAACCACCTCTCTGGGACTCAGATGCCGTAAATGTAAGAAAAGAGAATAGTATTTGACTAAAGATTTATTTGAGCTCATCTTGCTAAGCACTCAAACCTCTATTGAAATCTAACCTTACACAGGAATCTGCATCTAAGCCATAAACTCGAGTTATATGGAATCTCAGTGCAGTTTTAATTTGCATTTTCCTACCAAGTTTTGTATTCATGTGTGTTACATCTCTCTATACCTCTTTGGGATGTATAATTGCAATGTACCAATAAATATATATTTTTTAAAAATCAATGGGCATGGTGGTGCACACTTGTAATCCCAGCATTCGGGAGGCGGAGACTGAAGGATCACAGTTCATGGAGAGCCTCAGCTACTTAGCAAAGCCCTTCTCAACTCAATGAGACCCTGTTTCAAAAAATATATAGATATAGCTTGGAGGTACATTGCCCCTGGGTTTCATCCTCAGTACTACAAAAAAAAAAAAACAAACAAACATAAAAGTGGAGCTTGTCATATTGATAATGGTATAGGTTCTAAAAGCCTATTTACTATGCCCCATCTCCACTCCTAGCAATCCCAGAGTGTCATTTTTTCATAAAGTAGTTTCATAACTATTATGGTAGACAGTCTGCTCAGATTTTATATCCCGAGTTATGGCTTATCTTGTATTCTATCTCTTAGGAATGTGAAGGACTCAGGATCTGAACCATCCTTCATGTGGTGATATTCGTGCTCATGAAAGTGGCAGCAAGCCACTGCGGGGGCTTGAAGTGCCTTCTGAATTTGCAATCAAGGATCTCATGTTTTAATGAAGTTTCTCATGGAATCTATCACTGGATGCTTTTTTATTAGCCCAAGTCCTGGATTATGCAGTACATTATATTCTGCCTATGTTGAGAACAGAACGTGTGCTATGATCAGAGACCAGAATCACTGCTCAGGATGCCTGCAGATCTAGTGTCCTGTGAGTCATCCTAGGGGACTGAGATCTCCAGAGATGCAGAATCAGTCGCAGGGGTCACACAGTCGGGGTAGGTAAGGTCCAGGAGAGGTACAGAAGCAAAATCCAAGCTCTAGAGCTGTCTTAAACATTTAACATTTTATTGCACACTTGAATTTTAAATCCTCATAAATTCATCTCTTTCAATATAGCCTCAGGTTAAGGGACCTAAAACAAGAAAACTTAGAATGCCATATATATTCACTATTTAGTGAGCAATGGGGGTGAGAAAGGCCATAAGTATACACTTCAAAATCATTTAGCAAGGATTATCAAACTTATTCTTAGTAGAAATCTCACGAACTGTGCTGAAAACATTAATAAGATATTGGCTGATTTACTTAATTCCTTCACTGGGACCTGGGCCTCACCTCACCTCACCTTACTACCTCATCTGGCACCATACGTCACCTGAATCCCACCTGTATTAGGCACTGTATTTTAAAAAATTAATATTTTGTTTATAGCAGCATTTTTCATTCACTTAGATTTTAAATATATTTTATTAAAATATAATTTATCTTGATTATAGAGGGTTTTTTTTTTGGTCAGCCCCTCAAATTTTGTATCTGGGGTATGGGCTTCTTTCACCTCCCCCAAATAATTCTTTAACATAAATCTCTACTAAGTACTTTTTTTAACCAACTTCTAAGGTTTGTTTTTATTTATTATGTATTATTACTGATGCTTTCAGGTGCATATTAAGAGGGAAAACTATTCCACACTGTGATTTCAACAGAAACATTCCTGAAAACTGTAGAATAAAGCAAGACCCACAGATCAGCTGCACCCCTCTTCCCCCTCCCCATTTATGAAAGCATTCTAAGAATTTTTTAGTAGCCACTATATAAAATATAGTAAACAGGATACTTTATAAGGATTCCATTTAATTTTCTCAGCTTTGTAAATTAGATAATGGTTTATTCCCTTACAGATGAGGGAAATGATGAGCAGAAATTTCTATATCTCCCTGGAGGTTATGATATTAAAGCATGAGAGATTCCATATTTGAACTTGGGTAATCTGGCTCCAAAATTGATGTTATTTCTATTACATCTGGTATATTTAGAGGAACAAACTGGCCAGGCTATATTCTCTTCAGCAGATATAACCATATGTGCCATCTGTTGGGGATGGGGAGAAGAAATTTGGGGTTTATATTAATTTTCTCTACAACTAAATTGCTGTTTATCAGCCACCAGCCATAGTGTCTCTAATGCCACAGAAACAGCACATGCCGTATGCCCCAGTGTAGTGTGGGGAACTTGCCAAGCACACAATACCACGGGGACTTCATGGTAGGCAACCTTGAATTGAATATTCTCTCTGCCGAGATAAAGAAGACTCAAATCATTTTTGTGATCAAACAGCATGAAGCTTTTAAATAGGTAGAGATTACTTATTATATCTTACTGCTGAAAATCTCAATAAAGATACCATAAACAGAAATCCACACACATAACAAATCACACTTAACTGGGGCTGGTGTCTGATTTATGGTAGGTTATAAATTACTGAATCATGCGAATGTGGTCCTGGAATGGAGCCCAGACCAGGAAATGTAAAAAGGAATCAAAACAAGAAGAATAGAAAAAGAACCTCCTCTCCTCACCTTTCTCTCCTCTCCTCTCCTCTCTCTGTTCTCTCCTCTACTCTCTCTACACCCATCTATTGCTTAGGGAGTTTTAAAGCAAAACTTGAAACTTACTCACAATGCATTCCCTCAGTTGGCAATGCACTTTCACGGTAACTAAAAGCTTCACAGTTTCCAGCAGAATGAAAATGAAGTGTGAGGTGCAGGTAGTGAATACGTGATGCACCATGGACATTAATCATCTTGTTTATTCAACCAGGCTTGTTTTTCTGTGTCTACATGATAGAATAATGAAAAAGGAAATGCAATTGACATTTACATGTGTCATGGGGAAAATGCCCCACTTAAAAAAAGGAGAATACTGAAATATAGAAAATAGTTAAGAAGAGTGATAAAGTAATATTGTTCTGCTTTAAAATTATGTACCTGAAATATGATTTTTTTCCTAAGAATGACTTCTAACATGAATGAAATCTTTTTAAAATTGTTTTGCAGTATTGGGGATGGGCATTATATTTATGAGCTATACCCCAGGTTGTATTTTTTTTTCTTTATTTTGAAACAAGGTCTCAAAGAGTTGCAAAGGGCCTCAATAAGTAGCTGAGGCTATCCACGAACCATGATCCTCCTGTCTGAGCCTCCTAAGTACTGGTATTACAAGCATGCACCACCATGCTCATCAGGAATGAATGTTAATGCAACAATTTAAGTCCTTAAGTTTAAACATTTAAAAGTTATTTGAATAGTTTTGTTTCTCTTTATGTTGCCCTCCATGTATCCTATAATGCTTTTCCTTACCTTTTATCTGCTTATTTCCTGTGTGTAAGTAAGTATATGAATGCGATCCATATGTCCCTTTAAGTGTCAAGCTATCACCTGTAAGGCGGTGACATTTAGGCCAGTGTTTGTGCACCTAAGATAATCTGAATGACTGAAGTGGAATAAATATCTCATCTCAAAACAGTAACATTCACAAATAAACTTTTACATTAAAATATGTAATATTCTGAATCTTAGGTTCTTTAACATGCTAAATGCCTCCTAGGTTCTTTAACGTGTTAGTCTAATTTTAAGTGATTGACTATTTCTATCTACTGAAAAACTGTAATGAAAACCACAAACCCTTGAGCATATGGCCTCTTTTTCTTTATAACTTAAAACAGTGATAGAAGAAAGTGGTGAATCCAAGGATAGGTAGTTCATGAGCCACAGCAAAAATCCTGGAGCTCTCTCTCCAGCTGAATGGGGGGGACTATGCTAAGTCCTAGGCCAGGTGTCAAGTAGCAAGAATAGCAGGAGCTACTATAGTGCAAATGCCAGTTGGTAACTGATGAGCAAGTAGTGGCCTCCTTTGAGTGATATCTCAGAATGAATTCTGGACAAGTAACCAGGATCTCAGGAAAGAGGGCTGTGATCAGCTGACCTTTCCCTCTGTGAACACAGTCATCTTCATGCCAACTACCTGCCTCCAACATGTGCAGGTAACTATTATCCGTATCAGAAGAAAAGCAGGACGGAAGTTTCAGTATGAACGTGAACATTTCTTTAAGGGAGAAAGAGATCATACTTAACTGGAAATCCTGGAAATACTTTATGAAACATGGAATTTCTTGACATGGGCCATAAAAATTTGAATAAGATCATAGTTAGTAGAGAAAAGAAAGGATCTTTTTAAATAGAGAAAATTTTAGAAGCATAGGACACAATGTTTAAGTAAGGGCTTTTTTGAGAAATAATGAACAGTTTTGTTTACTTGGGAGGTAAAGTAAATGCATGCGAGAGATGAGAAATGGGGTAGGAAAGGTAATTTAGGAAGATTCTGGATGAAGTACTGACTGTTGGTGTAAAAACCGATTATTGGTCTTGATAGGCAGTAAGGATCTACTGATGGATTCTGAGGAGGAGAGTCAGGCAGCCATAGCTGGGCTTGAAATAATTCACTTGGTAAGTGATCTGAACAATAAAGGATGAGTTTATAGGTATATTGAGACCTGCCAACACTGTAAACTATGGGTTATAAGAACCTAAGCACACACTTGTAATCCCAGCATTTGGGAGCCTGAAAACGGAAGATCGCGGTTCGCAGACAGCCTCAGCTACTTAGTGAGGCCCTTTGCAATTCAGTGAGACCCGGTTTCAAAATAAAGAATAAATAAAAAAGAAAGAATAAAAAAATAGGGCAGGGGGTGAAGCTCAGGGATCTAATGCTCCTGGGTTTCATCCCCAGACCTGCAAAAAAAAAAAAAAAAAAAAAAAAAAAAAAGAACCTAAGCTAAAGCTAGTATTTCTAAAGAGAAATTAGAGAATACAGTTAAAATATGAAGAATTCAAAATAAGCAATTTAAAATAGCAATTCACTTTGTTAACCTGAGTGATAAAAAGCAACATGAAGAGAAATAATTATATATATTATAATATATATATATATCTGTGAAATGAATATATATTTATATATATTATATATATTTGTGAAATATATATATTTGTGAAATAGCTAAATGCCTGATTCTCGAGTCAGATATAGTTTTAAATGACCTTGAACAAGGAGTTTTATTTTCCTTAGCCTCATTATCTTATGTATACACAGGGTATAATTCTTATTGCAAAATGATGCTTTGAGATTGAAAAGTTAATTAAGGTAAAACACTAAGCAGCATCATAGTCAGAAGACAATAATCACTCAATCACTTAACAATCAACTTCTGGCGATTGTTATTATTAAAAAATTAAAGAAAATGAATGCCTCAATTGGATATAATTTGGTTGCAAAGAGTAAAGCAACAAACACAAAAATTCAAGGAATGGCATAATTAATTAAAAACATGTAAAGAACATTCAATGAGCTTAAGGGCGGCAATATTTGTTGATATCTCGGAGACTAGACAATTCCAAGAAATTCTCTCTTGCTTGCTCTTGCTTGCTCACTCGCTCGCCTGCCTTCCCTCCCTCCTTCCTCCCTCCCTCCCTCCCTCCTTCCTCCCTCCCTCCCTCCCTCCCTTCCTCCCTTCCTCCCTCCTTCCCTTTCTGACTTCTCTCTTCTGTTTCTCTATGAATTTTCGCTTCTGGGTTCAATTTTGCTCTTCTTTGTGAATGACATTACAAATTCAATGACCACTGCAACTCTCCTGACTCCATTTCCACATACTTATTTAAAATATCTAGAAAAAAGTATCTAGTTGTCCCAGATACTTCCTGGGCCATTTGACACCTTCCTAGGCATCAAGACTAATGTGATTAAAAGAATATTCCAGTGTATGGCCAGGATAAGGCTTTCAAAAAAGGGAAGTCAGTGGGAAGAAAAATAAGGATGATTTTTAGCAGGAAGAATTAATTCAGAAAGAGGAAGGAGGTCATATCCGTTTTCTTTACTAGGTCAAAGGTCTTTAAACACATTGAGAAACTGATTTCTTTTTTTTTTTTTTTTATTTATTTTTTTTTTATTTTTTTTTATATAACAATTTTTTTATTGAACATAAATAGTATACATTTACACTATATTTGGTGCCCTCCCCCCCCCGCCCACATTTCCCCCCCCACACACACCAATGGTTGTCCAGGTTAACCATGTCTTATTCATAATTTTACACATGTTCAAGTGTAGACCCTTATTAATCGAGACCGGCCTTCCTCCTCTCCTATCTTACCATCCAAACTTAGCTAGTATTTCCCCTTCAATATCTGGAGTCCCTCTGGTATTCTTTGTGTTTCCTAGTTTGGGCATATTAGAGGAAACATATGTATCTTCTTCTTCTGTGCTTGGCTGATCTCACTTAACATAATGTTCTCCAGGGCTTTCCATCTTCTTTCAAATGATATAATTTTGTTCTTCTTTATGGCTGAATAGAATTCCATTGTGTGTATTTCCCATAGTTTTGCTATCCATTCATCTGTTGATGGTGATCTGGGTTGGTTCCATATTTTGGCTATTACAAATTGTGCTGCTATGAACATAGGTATGCATATGTTGCTGTAGTTCTCTGAATTCAACTCCTTTGGAAAGATACCCAGGAGTGGTATAGCTGGGTCATATGGTGGATCTATTCCCACCTTTCTTAGGAATCTCCACACAGATCTCCATAGTGGTTGAACTAGTTTGCATTCCCACCAACAGTGTAAAAGAGTTCCTCTTTCCCCACATCCTCGCCAGCATTTGTTGTTATTTGATTTCTTTATGCTTGCTACTCTGACTGGGGTTAGATGGAATCTCAGTGTAGTTTTGATTTGCATCTCCCTGATGGCCAGTGATGAAGAACATCTTTTCATGTATCTATTAGCCCTTTGTGTCTCTTCTTTTGTGAAGTGTCTATTTAGTTCATTTGCCCATTTCTTGATTGGGTTGTTTGTTTTGCTAGTGTAGAGTCTTTTGAGCTCTTTGTATACTCTGGATATTAGCCCCCTATCAGAATGGTGGCTGGTAAAGATCCTTTCCCATTCTGTAGGCTTCCTCTTTAGGTTATTGATAGTTTCCTTTGATGAGAAGAAACTTTTTAGTTTGATGTTATCCCACTTGTTTATTCTTGCTTTAATTTCCTGAGCTTTGGAGGTTTTGTTGAGAAAGTTACTGCCTGTGCCAATATGTTGTAGTGTTGAACCTATGCTTTCCTCTACTAGCTTCACAGTCTCAGGTCTAATTTCTAAGTCTTTGATCCATCTTGAGTTGATTCCTGTGTTTGGTGAGATATAGGGGTTTAGATTCATCTTTTTACAAATGGTTACTGGCACAAAAACAGATATACTGACCAGTGGATTAGAATAGAAGATACAGAAACAAACCCACACATCTTTAGTCAATTAATCTTTGACAAAGGGGCCAAACACATACGCTGGAGAAAAGACAGCCTTTTCAACAAGTGGTGCTGGGAGAACTGGCTAACCATTTGTAAAAAGAGAAACTGATTTCAAAGCATGTGGATCTAGAGTTCGAAAAGGATTACATTTAGAAATATGGATTGATGAGTCATCTGCTTAGGAGGTGATAATTGATGATGATACAGAGGAACTAATGAAAACCCTATAAAAGGAAATAGTACATGAAGAGAACTGTTTGTTTTGGCCAAGTTTCTCATGGCCCAGAATCTGATTTCTTGTATTACTTCTCAGGAAAGATTTCCATTGACCTCAATTACATCAGGGCATAGGACTTTGTGTTTTGTTAGAACATAATGACAGATATGAAAGAATTAGTACTTCACAAAAATTAGAATCCTGTTTCTTAAAACAATAAAGATAGGAGTATAAAGTAAACTGAATTCAAGACATCCTATATTATTTATGAATTTGGTAGGGTAGGGTGTATGCATTTTGTCCATTTGGGGGATGCTGAACAAGCCATCATTGCAATGTGCATTGCCAATGACAAGAGGAAGAGACAAAGCCCAGGATCAGCAAGGTCCGATGTGACAAAGTGACTTGTGAGATTGAAAAAGGGCTGGTGAGGCTTGCTACTATATGTGTAGAGCTACAGAAACCAGAATCCTTAACAGGAAGTGACTTGAGAGATCATGAGGGTAGAAGTCTTCTAAGAGTTTTACCACTTTCTCTAAATAGACGGAAAAGCAGACCTGGTCTGGCTGAAGTGGGAATGCTGGGCCTAGGAATAGACTCCTCTGAAAAGGAGAATTTGAACAGCTTTTGCAGAGATGCATCACCTCAGGTACAGTGAGACAAGTCCCTGGGGCTGGGATTCAGGAGATCTGGGTACACATCTTAGCAGTAATGCTGAGCACCAGTAGTGAGCTACAGATTACAATAGTGACAATAACTTAATTCTAGCTCTTGACCAGACCAACTACATGGAAGCTCCTAAGATTTCTAATCCTCATTATTTCTGTTTTACATGAGTTTTTTGTGGTGATCCTGTCACAAGAACTATCATCCTATAGCACCTGGAATCATAATAAGCCCTTTGAAAAGAATAGTTAGTCATAAATATTCTCTGTTTTTGAACAAATGACAACCTCTTTGGACTTCAATTTGCCTTTATGATGAGAAAGTAGAACTAGGTAAACCCAAATCAAAAAATTTTAGTGCTCTCTGAAACAAAACTGGGGAAGGTAAATTAAAAAATCCAATCTTCCTTTAATTGCTCTCTTATGGACCACACACTCAGAAGTTCCTGATAAAGCCTTTGAACTGTTACTACTCTGCCCCCTAAATCCTATATAAAAGTAACTAACTGAAGAATGAAAAACATAAAATCATTCAGCCAGTCCTTTTTGAGTATGTGATCTACAGGGGATCAAGTGAAAGGAAAGCATGTTAAGCAGATGTGGTAGGAAAATGCATTGAACTATTGTTGGAAGTCTCTTTTTTGTATTTTTCCCTTCACTCCTAAGACTAACCAGGTTCTTTCCATGTTGCAGCCCTCAAAGACAAAGTCACTTGAAGGTCACATGTCTTCTGTGAAAACTGGAATTCTAAAAGAAAACTGAAGTAATGTATCTATGGGGGGTGGAGAGACACCCTGTGCTTCTGTGTTTCTGATGGTAGAAGTGAAGGAGAAATGAGAGACAGACTTTCTGCATTATGATGAAGAGAAAGAGGATACATTCCATGAGTAGTAAAGTCTTATAGATGCTCATTCTCAATACCCCACAAAAAGGATAGATTGATAAAGATAGCTGAATGGAGCTGGAAGTGGTGGCACATACCTGTAATCCTGGTACTTAGAAGGGACATGATGATCAGAGGTTTAAGACCAGCTCCAGCAACTTAGCGAGACCCCTACCAATGTAGCAAAATGCTTTTTCAAATTTAAGAAGTACTAGGGGAGCACCTCAGAGGTATAATGTCCATGAGTACAGTCCCCAGTAACAAGGGGAAAAAATAGTTGAATGGTGATCCCAGGGAGACAGGACTCTTAAAAACTAGGTTCCTGCTGGGCGTGGTGTCACATGCTTGTAATCCCTGTGCTTGGGAGGCAGAAACAGGAGGATTGCACAGGTTCAAAGCCAGCCTTTCTGGCTTAAGAGACCCTGTTTCTAAACAAAAAATATAAAATAGGTCTGGGAGTGTAGCCCAGAGGTAGAAGGGTTCCATCACCAGTACCACAAAAAACAAAAACAAAACAAAACAAAACAAAAACCTAAGTTCCCAACTTTGGAAAGATTCCCACTTTTTGTGCCCAGGTAAAAACTGACTGCTTTTGCATGCACCACAACCACTCATTATCCTTTTGTTAACATCCTTGATTTTTATGTTAGTGATTTCTCACTCCCTCAGTCCTCATGTTCATATAGACATATCTACCATCATCATTTAATACAATTAGTGTTATGAGATCAATTAATGGAAAATTGATTAGAAGAGCTGAAAAAATAATTTAAATCCACTAATATAATCAGTATGTGAAGATGGGTGCCTAAGTGGCAGGCTGGTGGCAACTTATCACCATGAAGCAATAGCTGGGTAATCATGAAACTAATGCAGATAAAAATAGATATGAGAGAAAGACTGAGCCCCTTTTATCCAGCTATGGCTTAAGACCAGATTACTCTGTTGACTTCTTCATAATTTCAAAATCATTTCCTTTTTTTTCAAAGGTAGTTTGGATTGGAGTTCTGTCACTGGTAAAGCCTTCATATTTAAGAGTGCCACACAGATTTGGTCTACAAGCAACCTGACTGTCCAGTGTAGACATTATGATGTTCCCAAATGCTTCATGAAACATGAGACACAAGATATTAATATCCTGGGAATGAACCCTCTTTAATATGAGAAAGGTTGACTTCCCACCAGTCTATGATATGAGGGGTTCAAAAGGTTAGAAGGAGGTTATTATTTAAGATGATAAAATAGGCCAAGAAGCTTTTACTGTTGATCTAAATCTATGTTGTAGCCAGGTGTGGTGGTGCACGCTTGTAATCCCCAATCTTGGGAGGCAGAGACAGGAGGATCGCGCAGGTTCAAAGCCAGCCGCACTGGCTTAAGAGACCCTGTTTCCAAATAAAAATATGAAAAATAGGTCTGAGAGTGTAGCCCAGAAGTAGAAGGGCTTCCAAGAACTCCAGAACCACCAAAAATAAATAAATAAATAAATCTATGTTGTACAAGTCAACAGACACTTTAACAGCTGAATGTGTGCTCAACAGGAGAGCAGTTACCTCTGACCTTATTCTGTCAGTGCCTTCCCCACAGTTATTGACAACTGAGCAACTGCTCAATTCTTTAGGTGTCAGCCAATGTCATCAGGGCCAGCTTACGTGCAGCTGCTTTCACCTGAGCATTATCTGATTAGAAGAAAGAGTTGCAGTGCTCAGCTCTAGCTCAGGGTCACTTTAGAAGCTATTGGAAGGTGTTCAGACTCTTCAGTGGCTTTGCATGATGCTGACAGAAGAATAAGGAAGGCCTTTATCCAATGTTTTCTTAGATTAGGAAATTAGAGTTCAAACCGCCGCTGACATCATGTGAGATAAAGCTCATTTACTTGAGAAGAGTGATAGAGAACAAGTTTTTTTTTTAAAAAGTCTGTCTTCTTGATAAAAAGGCAAACTATCTAAGCTAGGCATGGTGGCACACACTTCTAATCCCAGCATTTGAGAGGCTGAAACAGGAGGATCACCGTTCAAAAACAGCCTCAACTACTCTGCAAATCAGTAAGATACTGTTTCAAAATGAAGAATAAAAAATAGGACTGAGAGTATTGCTCAGAAGTAGAATGCCCTTGGGTTCCATCCCTAGTACCCCCCCACACACACTATAAATAAATACTATCTAAAAAAGAAAATTGGATATTAGCACTAGACAGTTAAAATATACCACCATTTCAATTTGTCTAGTTAATTTTGCCTTACTTCCCCCATGAGTATACTTGGCAATCTAGTGATGGATTAAAGGTGGGTAGCCATATTATGAGGATATTTAGATGCTCGGACCATGGCTGATACAGAATAAACTTGTAGATTAAAGGCTTAAAATTTAAGATTAAATGCATTCAAGGCATGGTTCCCAGAGTGATACTATTGGAAGGTGGTTGCATCTTTAGGAAGTGGGGCCAGCCAGAGGTTCTGATGTCACTGGGGCATATGTTTTAAGGAGACGCTGGGGCCTATCTTTTTCTCTTCTTATTTTGGATCCCTGGTTCATGAGGTGAGCATTTTTGTTCTGTTATCTTGCTGTTATATACTGCCTTCTCAGAATCACAAAGCAATAAGGCCACTTAATCTGGAACTGGAGCCTCCAAACATTATTAGACAACTAAATATTTTATCTTTATAAGTTAATTGTCTCAGCTTTTTAATAATGCTATGAAGTTGACTAATAAATTTACTATTCATTTTAACCATTAAAAGACTCTCTGAGATTTCACCATTAGCTTATCAGCATTTGATTCTAAATAAAATATCTAAATTTCTTCTAGCAAAATATACATATTGTGGGTAAGTCTCTTTCCTTAAATCTTCAATACTTTGCCATGAATGATGATATAAGGCTACAATCTTTTCACAGTGGGAAACAGTGATTAAAAGATGATTCTTGTAGTATGGAAAGAGACCAAAAAGAAATGTTCTAAAGTGTGGTTGTCAGATCTTAGAAGAATACAATTTTAATATGGATTGAAATGAGGAGAGATAACTGAGAACCCCGAGCACTACAATAGCCGCCTCTTAACAACTGGGAGAACTAAATAGAAAGCAAGTTAAATTACACAGGTCTTCATCTGTCCCTTGGAATAGTAAAGGTATCAGATTTGAAAATATTTTCTAAAATATTAGTAGCAAACTAACCCTTTTCCTGTTTTAAAAAAATCAAATCAAATCAGTGAGACCCAGTTTCAAAATAAATAATAAAAAATGGGGCTGAGGGTGTATCTCGGAGGTAGAATGTCCCTGGGTTCCATCTCCAAAAAAAATTTTTTCTTGTAGAAACATATTTAATTTTTACAATTATTCTAATTTTATGTAGAGAGAAAGTGACCTGTTTTTAAAATTTCTTTCTTAATTCTGAAACTTGAGCCTCTATTTTCAAGTCAATAATAGACCCTTTCCCCCACCTTGACACTTATATGAGAAGACATGATGGTTTTATAGGAATTAAGTGAGTCCAGGAATGTTTTTTATCTAAGAAACAAATTCAAAAATTTTCAGTGTTGAAATTTATAAAAATGATGTTTAGATTTTATACAAAATGTTTTTACATTCATATATTTTTTCCTCAAAAGTAAATGTTTCTTAGCTGACTAAAAATAAACATAAATTGGTTTTGGGGGAGCTTAGAAAAGAATTTGCTTCAAAATTTGGTGACAGTTTTCAGGATAATAAGAGCCACTCTGGAAAATCAAGCACAAAGCCAGTTCTTGTGCTACTCATTGGAGGACACGGATATGGGTTTAAAAGTTGTCTGAATGTGGGCAGGCCTTCTGTTTCTTATATTTTTTAATATCAAATGTTATGGGTAAACACAAGCAGGATATATTTTTCCCCTTAAGTAGTCCAAGCTAGCCCAAAACCAGAGAGTTTAATATTTCAACTACTTCCGCCTTCTTCTTCCTAGGTCTGACCTATCAACATGGAACAGCAGTGCTGTTTTGAAGCTGCTCTTTAAAAAAAAGGAGGGGGGTGTTGTTTTTCATCTGTCATCTAGAAAACGTACTAGAAAGCAACCTGATTCTGAAACTTAGAATAAGGAAGAAAATTCGCAAGAAAGTGAAAGGCAGGGGATGGGGCCAACTGAGAATCAAAAGTAACAGGGCACCTGGAATGTAGAGAGGGAATTAAGGAATCAAGTCTGAACAGAGAAAGGTCTCAAACAGGAAAGTACAGTGGTACCTCCCAGATCCTAGGGGAGGTTTCCAGGCCTTGAAGCTACATTCCTGGTCCCTGTGAACTGCCTTTGACTCGTTGCCCCACTCCAAAAGAACCTCTTTTAATCTCTTCCTTTTATGATTTTCTTATTCATTCGCTTTTACCGCATTCTTCAATGTTATTTTATAAAAGCAGCCAAAGTGTTGAAGAAGAGCGTGCAAATGTAACAAAGCCCTTAATTACCACTAGTTAAAACTGGTTTAGCAGAATTCATATTTCCCCTCTCCCGCCTTTCTTTTTAATTTCGTTATAAAAGAAAAGGTATTGAGCCATTTTTAATGACATTCTGATAAATTATGTTTGTACTGGTTTATGATGGTGTTTTTTAATAACTTGTTTGTATAATTCTGCAGTAGATTCCAAATATTTTTTTATATCTTAAAACAATAAATTCATGATTTCAAATAAAAAAAAATCAAATCAAAGGTGAAGTATAGTAACTATTTTAAAGTACATAATGTACATCATAAGCATTAGAAAACATTAACATAGCAAGTCAATCACTAAGCTGAATGTGAGAAGGAGGAGGAGGGAGGGAATGATGTGTGCATATATGCCTCCACCATCTTGTACCCCAGCAAGATATATGACTACCATGCACCAATAAAATTTAAAAATTAAAAAAATAAAGTATGTAATGTTCAAAGCAGTTTTCTGACTACATTGTATTTATTTTTCACTACAAATTTCTATAAAATAGAAGTGATTATATACTTTTATACTCTAGGCTCTGAAACATTATATGACTTTGCAAATATCATAGTCCTTGACAGGTACAGATAGGATGCATATCCAGGATGTCTGGCTTGAAAGTCACGTTCCTCTGCTTCAATATGATTTCTCCTACAAGGTCAAACACACTTTCATGTCCTCTGAATGGTTTATGTAACAAATGTAAAGGAGCCTGCCTTGCTTTCTATGACCATTCAAATATGCTACAACCCCTTTCTTTCCTTAGGCTTTGGGGATACACAATCCCACCTGCCAGGCAGTCTGAACAGATCTTTGGAGGAGTTCTAAGGTTATGACCTACACTTGCCTCCAGCAGAGATTTAGAATATTTTTCAGTCAATTCTCACTTTTCAGTTAGTATCACCACAGGTACTTGACATAACTCACCTAAACTGCTGATTCTAGGTGGGTGCAGGACAAATCCGTGGTGCCCGAATGTGACAGCCCTTCACACTCCCCACCTATGCACTACCTTGCCAGGTAAACAGTTTTCATTTAAGAATTAGGAGATGTGCCATTTCTTATTTGTCAAAGACACAAAATCTTCTCATTTGCCCATTTTGGTTTTCTGTTTCTTATACTGTACCTTAGACTGCCTTATATTTTCAAGGTGACTTACATTGCCTCAAATACATATTTTTCTTCACAAGAAACTCATGTTGAAGAATTTACATCATCAACTCAATAAAAGTCTTTTATGTTTTCACTGAAAAGATACTTTGTATGTTCTATTAGGATTGCTTTATAGAAAGGGTATTTCAACCTTAACAGTCTTTATTACAGAAAGGGTTGCATGATTTAAGTAGAAATAAAGGAATAGAGACTAAATGGGGTGCTTTTCTTTTCAATATTCTTCCTATAACTTTGTGATATTAAAAGACACACTGTGAAATTTGTCACTGCTGCCATCACTGGTGTCTGAAATGTGTTATTTTCTGTCTGACTGACACAAGCCCTTTCAAAGTCTCCTTCTCTCCACCCCCTTACATTCTCTGTCTTTCTATGCCTTGCAAACCTGGTGCTGTACCCCATCACCTTGGCATTGTGATGTGAACAGCTACCATTAACTAAGAAACAGGTGAGCACACAGGGAGAAAAGATGTGGAGTCACATAACCACATAGGATGTCAGAAGCCAAAGGCAACATAGTATCCAAACTGAAAATCAAAATCCTTTCCTTTATTTGTGGCAAAGACAAGTCAGAGTGCCTGAATAAGTGCACAACAATTTTTCTCAAGTGCTCCGATTTGGGCATTGCAGAAATAAAAGTTTCTTTCAACTCAAGAAGTAGGTAGAGATACAGAAAGCACAGTGCATTTATCAACTTTAGAGACAACATGAAACTGATAGAGGGTTGTGAATACACATGATGGCACTATAATGACCCAAAATAAACTGAGTAGCCTGGAGTTATAGGTCAAATCCTAAAGGAAAAGTTAAATGGGAATACATTTCAGATTTGTCACTTGGGTTATGAGAAGGGGCCATAAAATTGGGGTTATTGTTTCCTAATTGGTTCCAGAACAGCAGAAAGAGAACCAGGATGAAATATAAGGAGGTAGATTTCAGCTAATAACACAAAATGACCTCAGAAGTTTGGTGAAGTGGGTTGCTTCAATGGGAGTCTGTTCTTTCACAGAAGCAAACACCAGCAAACTAGAATGACTTGATAAGAAAGTAGGCCTTCATGAGATTAAAGCAAAGAGAAGGTATCAAATGTTCCATGTTCAATGTTCACCCACAGGTCTGAGATTATAGGAAGGAGTCTATGGTGAAAACTAGAAATGCTAACTTTCTTTTTCTTTTTTTGTGGGTCTGGGGATAGAACCCAGAGGCATCCGACCTCCGAGCTACACCACCTGCCCTATTTTTTATTCTTTATTTTGAAACAGGGTCCCACTAAGTTGCTGAGGGCCTCGCTAAGTAGCTGAGGCTGTCCGCGAACTGCGACCCTCCAGTACAGCCTCCCAAATGCTGGGATTACAAGCAAGCGCCACCACACCCAGCTTAACTTTCTTGAAGAAGTGTGAAAATTACAGAGAAGGCCCAGAATGAATCACAACTAAGGGAAAATATAACAACCCATTCTTTTAAAGTAAAGCATAAAGTAGTTCACCAATAATGTATACATAAACAAACTTTTATATTTCCTTACATAATTTATTTGTAACATTCTAAACCAGAGTCAGTCATAGTGGCACATGTCTGTAATACCAGTACTTGAGAGGCTGGAACAGGAGGACCACAGGTTCAAGGACAGCTTCAGCAACTTAGTGAGATTCTCAGTAACTTTTCCAGACCCTATTTCAAAATTAAAAATAAAAATAAAATGTGTCTGGGTGTGTATCTCAGAGGTAGAATGCTTCTGGCTTCAATTCCCAGTACTAGAAAAAAAATAAGCCAGTTAGTAACAATGATACATTCAAGTATCTATGAGAAAAGTGATTATTCTGGTGTGAGAGTATCATAAGGCTCGTTTTTAAGTTAACATCACTACTATTGTGTGGGGAGGTGGGGGGATTGAAGCCAGGGACATTCTACCTCCAGCCTCACTTTTTTATTTTGGTACAGGGTCTCTCTAAGTTTAGGAAGGCCTCACTAAGTAGTTGAGGCTGGCCTCCAACCCGGATCTTCCTGTCTCAGCCTCCCAAGTATTGGGACTTACAAGCATTCACCACCACACCTGGCTAGTTAACATCACCATTCTTAGCAATTTCCACCATCAGCATCATTATTATTTTCCATCAGGACCATCATCTTCATTTTCCATCATCAGCATGGTAACTTTCACAAATGAGAGATACTATTTTGCAGCAACAGACAGTTGAGTATGGTATTTTAAAAGGGAGATTGCCTAAATTCGACTCCTGGATTTTATAGTTTCCACATACATATCCTTGCATTAAAGTACTTAATTTATTTCTCTAGTTCAGTTCATTTATTTGTGCCATAGGAAAAATTTTTTGGTGGTGTACAGTGTAGTACTTAAACAAGCAAAAACATGTAAGAACACTTAAGTATGAATCTGTTACACAGAGTTCAATAAATGTCAGCTATTGTTTTTCAATTATACTAAACAAAATTTACTTAGGTATTACCTCCTAAATTAACAGGTGAGAACATCAAGACCCAAAAATTCTAAAACTTGTCAAAATATACTCAATAAGAATTCAGAGACGACTTCCAGGAAGATGGCGACCAAGAAAAGCGGGGCTTAAGAGCCCCGCTAACAACCAATCTCCATTACCACAAAATCAGCGCCTTTCATAGCCAGAAAACACCATCACCAGAAACAAAAAAATCACCAGGCTCCAGAGAGAAAGCGGACTGAGAACAGAGCTCAGAGCCACAGAGGAGATAACCGGCCTCACAACCGAGGAAGCGGCAGCAGCGACATACTGCCGGCGGCAGCGGCAAATTCACTGGACGGCTACAGCAAGCCGAGGTAAGCCGCTACGGAACAGCCAGGCGGGATTTTTCAGCGCAGGGGGCATCTAAAGCTCCCAGTGGCTGAGCTCAGCACATGCCGCAGGGATTCAGAGTGGAAATCAAAACCAAGAAGAAATACACCAGACTCACGGCCGAGGGCGTGGCAGCAGGACCATATTGCCAACGGCGGCAGCAGCAGAGAATTCACTGAATCCAGTACAGCTACATCTGCGTACTCAAGAACAGTGAGTCAAATTGCGGGCCCCAGAGGAGAAATCCCAGTACTGTACTCCCTGGGACTTGACCCAGTGGAGGAGGGGCGGTGGCAGAGATATCACACCATAGGAGAACATGCAACCTGGCACCCCCCACAGTCTAAAGCAGCCTCTATCGACTCCCTGGGTTTCTTCCAGAAAATAGATGACCAATCTCTCACATAGTGTTTTCTCCCTTTCAGAAAAGAAATGACCAATTTCTCACTAGAATCAGACAAACCAGGACATCTTAATGACTATTCAGAGTAGTGGTGCTAACCACCAGTGGATAATTAGATCATTTGAGAACTGTCAGTTCCAATTAGTGCCAGAAAATCACTGACTGACTATATGTTCACTTAAAATTTAAGGAACTGGAAGGAAAGAATCGAATAAATGAGCACACAATACAGGAGTGGAATAGGAATTACCTTTTTAACCTGGAAAATATTATTATAAGGTAAAAACAAAAGTACGTTGTTAAGCACTATATGAGAAAATTAGGATTAATTTATGCATGAGTTTTTCCAGTATTATTTGAAAATTTGATTTAAAATATTTTTTATAAAAAGGGTTCAGTACATTGTATGTATGTATGTATGTATGTATGTATATGTATGTATGTATGTATGTATGTATTTAATAATCTCAGCAATCTGGCTCCAGAATCCCTGTCTTGAACTATGTGAAATTCTGCCTCCATTTGGATGGAGTCTGCTTTAACTTCATCAAGTTTTGAAAAAAAATATACTTCAGGAAATAGGGTGTACCCCAGACATATATTCTTCAGAGCTCTGCCTTTAGCTTCTTCCCTGCCCACCTGGCATGCTTTCAGGACAACATCATTGATCACTACAGTTCTAACATCCAACTATACCCTGATTATTGCCATATCTCTAACTTTACTATTCTAAATTTTTAACTTTTTATTGGTGCCTTGTATTCATACATCTTAATGGAGTACAAGATGGTGGAGGCATACATGTACACATCACCCAATTAGCCCTTACCCAATTCTTGCCTCATTCCCTCCCCTTCCCCCCTTCTCATGTTTGTCTTAGTGAATGACTTTGATATGTTTGTTAATGTACATTATGAACACTACAGAATTTCCCTCTTCCCCCTCCCACCCCCTCAGGTCACCTTATTTGCTCATCTATAGTATCTCCTTCTTCATCTAGAGTTCCTCCAATGACCCATTTTCTCCCTAGCTTTCACATATTAGGGAGAGCATCTGATTTTTTTATTCTTTGTGACTGACTAATCTCACTTAGCATAATGTTCTCCAGTTCCATCCATTTCCCTGTACATGATGTAATTGTGTTTTTCTTTAAAGCTGAGTAAAATTCCATTTTATATACCATTTATTGGGCATTTACTGTGTGCCATACACTATAAAGGTAAGGTGTTAATTGGTAGAAGAGACCCAATCTCTGTTCTAATAAAACCTAGTGCTTTTTTCACCTAATCTCACACTGGACCTCTCTGAGGCCCTACAGGACACTAGCCTTTTGCCAGAGACAGAAAATTGGTCTCCTCTTAGACCTTTCATCTCACTAAAGTGAGTATATCATTTGGTCCTACAGGTTGAGATACTTTCCATAAAGAATCCTCCAACACAAGAGAAGAGACAGAGAGTGGCACACACACAGTTGTTAACTTGCTAGGATAGCACATTATTTAATGAACACATCATTTAAGGAACACTTAAAGAGACAAAGGACCTTAACAGACACCATTTGTAGCCATGTTTAGAGAATAATGCTAAGAATCACCGTATATATCTATTAATTAATTTATGGGCTTTCCAATGGATGACATGTTCCTCAGGTGAAAAAGCCAAACCACCTACTATAAATCTCTTCTATGAAAAAACAATAGTTTCTTATCATTATTAGAATAAAAACAAATTCAGTCTTATAGTTAATTTTAGGTGTCAGTTTGACTGGGTTAAAGGATACTCAAAAAGCTGATAAAGTATTATTTATGGGCATGTGTGTAAGGATATTTCTGAAGAGCATTGGCATGTGGGTAAGTAGATTGAGTAGGGAAGGTTATCCCTCAGTATGGATGGGCACTATCTAATTGGCTGGAGCCTTGCTAGAACAGCAGAGGAAAGATGAATCAGCTTTCTCTCTCCTGGAGTGGGGATACCCTTCTCCTGCTCTTGGACATCAGAAATTCAGGTTCTCTGGCCTTCAGGATACAGAACTTGCACCACTGACTTCTTTAGTTCTGAGGCCTTCAGACTTGGACTGGGACAAGTCAACCTCTCTGGTTCTCCATTTTGGAGCTGACCTAATTACATAAGTCAGTTCCTCTAATAACCTCCATTTCTCATCTGCCTACCTACATAAGTATCCTCTTGTTTCTATTTCTCTGGATAACCCTAACAAACAATCTAATATCTATAAATTGGGATGGGTATTTCTAAATGTAAATTATTTGTCAGGTTATATAAAATATATATTTATTATACAAATAAAGAAAGAAAAGAAAGGATAACAAAATAGGGCTGAGGGTGTCATTTGGAAGTAGAATGCCCCTGGCTTCCATCCCCAGTACCTCAAATAAAAGGTATATTAAATGGTTGCCTATGTGGTGGAGAGGAGAATGACAAAGGCATTAATAATAAATAGAAGAATTAAATAAATAAGAGCGATAATTTAGGATGATGCATGCAGCAACTTAGGGTTACGATTAACTCATTCTTCAATATTGGAGGTTAAGAAAAATAAGTACAATGCCAATCCACCTTTCTTTTTTTATTTATTTTATTTTATTTATTTTTTTAAATTTTTTATTGGTGCACTGTATTCATACATCATAGTGGGATACAAACTTTTGTAGACATACATGCACACATCGCCCAGTCAGCCCCCACCCAATCCCCACCCCATTCCCTCCCCATCCCTCCTTCCCATGCTTGGCTTAGTGGTTGACATCTAGTATTATAGCGATTTATCCAAAATTAAAAATGATAATCTCACATAACAGTTTCATTTGTCTGATACCAAGCTTTTGATGACTTAAAGATAACATTTCAATATTTCTTTTTGCTTTCGTTCTTACCAGAGAATATTTTTTCTATTTTTTAGGTGAAACTATCATATATTTATATATTTATTTTTCAGAAAAAACTCTATCCTAATATGGAATATGGACTCTAGATACCAAAAAGGATCTTGAAAAAGAACAAAGCTAGAAGATAAATATTTTCTGATTTCAAACCATCCATATAAAGCTACAATAATTGAAACAGTATACTAGTATTCTAAAGGCATATATATAAACCATTGGAGTTAAGTACAAGCCTAGAGCTAAATTCTTCCCTATATTGTCAAGTTATTTTTGACAAGGTTTCCACGAACATTTGGTGGTAGAAATAATAATCTTTTAACTAAATATTGTTGAAAAATAATAATTACATGAAAAAGAATAAAATTGGACCCTTGCCTAACACCATAAAGAAGTATTAACTCAAAATAGATAAAAGACCTAAATATAAATCTTAAGACTATAAACTTTTAGAAGAAAATCTGGGTCATAAAACCTCACAATATTGAAATTGGCAGTGATTTCTTGGATATGATTTCAATGGTACAGGCAACAGAAGAGTATACAAACTCCCTAAAAAATAAAAAAAAAATATTGTATATCCAAAGACAATGTAAACAGAGTTAAAAGTTACTAATAGAGTTGGATAAAATATTTCCAAATGCTATATCTGAAGGTATATTAATATTCCAACTAGACATCCTAAAAATTAACAACAATAAAGGCAAACAATACCATTTAGAGATAGGTAAAAGACTAACATAAATAATGAATCTCCAAACATAACCATCTTAGTTGTCTGCTGGATGGAAAAACCGTGTTTCTCTGGTTCTGGTGTGTGTTACCTATTTCTTCTTTGTAGTTAATCTCTTTGAGTATTTTCTCTAGTGCTGGTTTTGAAGACATAAATTCCTTCAGTTTCTGTTTGTCAAGGAAGCTTCTTATTTCTCCATCTAATTTGATAGAAAGTTTTGCTGGGTAGGAAATTTTTGGCTGGAAGTTGTTTTCTTTCAGAGTTTGGAATATGTTACTCCAAGCCCTTCTGGCTCTCATGACTTGGTTTGGGAAGTCTGGAGTGATTCTAATTGGTTTGCTTCTGAATGTCACTTGGCCCTTTGTTTTTGTTGCCTTTAAGATTCTCTGCTTGGCTTCCACATTGGTCATTTTGACAGTGATGTGGCGTGGGGATCCTCTTCTCCGATCCTGTCTAAAGGGAGTTCTTTATGTTTCCTGGATCTGTGTATCAACCTCTTGCTCTATGTTTGGAAAATTTTCTGCTATTACTTCCTTGAAGAGATTGTTGATCCCTTTGGTTTCACTTTCTTTTCCCTCCTCTATTCCAATTATTCTTAGGTTAGCTCACTTAATATGGGCCCATATTTCTTCAATGTCAGATTCCTGCTGTTGGATATTTTTTTCTAGATTAGAAACTATGCGTTCATTTTTGGAATGATCATCTTCTAAGAGCGAGATTCTGTTCTCCATGTGGTCTAATCGGTTGTTTGTGCTTTGAATTGAGGGCTTTACTTCATTAATTGCATCCTTTACCTCTTTTTGGCTCTCTCTGAATTCTTTTCAAAGCACCTCTATTATTTCTACAGTTATTTTCCTGATTTGATCTTCTAGAAATCTCTGATTTTCTGTTTTATTGGGTTCTGATGTTGTGAGGTTGTGGGCATTCATTGCTCCAGTATTATTCCTCTTTCCCATGATTTAGGAAGTTTGTGCCTTCTCTGGGTTCTTCCCTTGGGTCACTATGACTTCACTTAAGGTGTTCTGGATCTCGAGTCAGTAGTATCTCAGACCCCACTACTCCTTTACTGGGTTGTATCACAGAGTCTCCGACCCGGGGAGTCGATCGAGGCTGCTTTAGACTGTGGGGGGTGCCAGGTTGCATGTTCTCCTATGGTGTGATATCTCTGCCACCGCCCCTCCCCCACTGGGTCAAGTCCCAGGGAGTACAGTACTGGGATTTCTCCTCTGTGGCCTGCAATTTGACTCACTGTTCTTGAGTTCTCATATGTAGCTGTACTGGACTTGGTGAATTCGCTGCTGCTGCTGCCGGTGGCAATATGATGCTGCTGCTACGCCCTCATTCGTGAGGCTGGCGTATTTCTTCTTGGTTTTGATTTCCACTCTGAATCCCTGCGGCGTGTGCTGAGCTCAGCCACTGGGAGCTTTAGATGCTCCCTACGCTGAAAAATCCCGCCTGGCTGTTCTGCAGCGGCTCACCTCGGCTTGCTGTAGCCGTCCGGTGAATTTGCTGCTACCGCTGGCAGTATGGCGCTGATGCTGCATCCTCGGGCGTGAGGCCGGTTATCTAGTCTGTGGCTCTGAGCTCTGTTCTTAGTCCGCTTTCTCTCTGGAGCCTGGTGATTTTTTTTGTTTCTGGTGATGGTGTTTTCTGGCTATGAAAGCTGCTGATTTTGTGGTAATGGAGATTGGTTGTTAGCGGGGCTCTTAAGCCCCGCTTTTCTTGGTCGCCATCTTCCCGGAAGTCCCCCAATCCACCTTTCAAACTAGGTCTATCATGTTTCCCAGGAAAATTTCATTCTGTAACCTTTTCTCTACACTATCCTCTATCTTGAATGCCAGTTTTTCTTTCAAATTGAATGTGTCTGAATCATTCCTTAGGGCTCCATCCAAATTCCTGCCATTTGTGGCAACTGTATTTTTGATCCTTCAACTATTCCCCAGAAACTGAAGCAATATTCCTCCTCTAAAATTCCACCAAAGCTCTTTGTACCTCTTGTACAGAGCTTAACGTTTTAAAATCATGTATGAATATTTACGTATATGCCTTTCTTACCTCCCCTCATAGCTCATGATTGAATTTTTTTATTTATTTATTTTTTACCTACTAAATACTCAGTTACCAATTGTTGGAGAAATGAATACATGTATGTTCTTCAGTTCATGAATTACCCTTGCTCCCAGGTATTTGTATTTATTAGCTCTTCCTTTAGTAATCCCATCTTATAGGACAAAACCCTCTCTGCACCTGTATCTCTAGCCATTCTAAAGCTATGTGCCATTTACTAAATGAGCCAGAGATTAGTGTATTTTTATATGTGTGTAAACTAAGAAAGTCTATTAATGTGAATGAATTACATTGGTGCCATTGTAAAAATGCGTTAGGAAAACATTTGTACCAAGCTTCCTTTCTATAGTCCCTATAGATTTTTCTCTTAAGGGAAAAGGTAACACTGAAGGAGATGAGCAAGTTCACAGAGTACTGCTGACTCCATTACTGATGCTTTGATTACAAACCATTGGGGCAAAAATCCATTTATGTGACAAAGGAAGTTTCATTGCCAGCTATGTGCAAGCAAAAAGTGCTTCAGTCAAAAGTTGCAACTACTTATTTCTTGAATTGAAGAAGGTATTGGAAAGACATTTAATGTCTACATAACTTGAATTAGTCTCTCTAGGTTAGCTGTCACCTCAGCTATTATTTTTGTTAGTTTGTTTTTCCTAATCAATAAATTCTCATACTTGGCTTATTTTGAGGATTGATGTTGTGTCTGTATTATTTTTAATGCCCCGTCATCTGTGAGCTCAATTCAGGTGTTATTTTCAGAGAGGCCAATGTAATTTCCACGGATGTCAAGAAGTAGAATTATGCTTTTAATATTTCATGCTTTTCAAGGTTCTACACTCTATGATATGACCTGTGATATTTCTTGTAGGACACTGAACAATAGAGGAATTACTATAACTAGAACAGTAGAATCCCACTCTGTCATGAAAAGATTCCTCCAAGAGCACCAATGATATTTCCTAATGGATGAAGTGAGCCCTAGAAACTGAATGAGTCAGTTTAAGTAAAAGTGAAAAAAGAAGAATATCTGTTAGGTCCTTGCCCCAGTGATCAAAATAGCATCTTTTTTTGCCATGTGTTTTATTAGGCTTAATGTAGATTCAATAATTAGAAGGAAATGAGCTTTTGCCTTGTTTTCTAAAAATCATGTCATAATCTGTTTGATCTGTTCCAAAGGTTTTACTCAACTTTTAAAATGGGACTACGTTCCAGTTAAAATACCTGATTTCTACTACAAACACAGAATCCTTCTTGTATGGGGAGCTTACTCTTCAGAAGCTTAAGGAATTCTGGATTGCTTTAAGAAGAGGGAAGATGTGGAGAATTGACAGAAATCAACCACTCAGATTTGTCTTCTCACTGTCCTTCATCTTCTGGATTTCTCTTACAGTTTGCTCACATTCCATTACTGATATTCACATTTCTATCCTCCCATTTTTTTATTCCTTGATGAATTTAGAACTTAATGGGAATTTTGAATTTTATGGGAATTTTACCACTTTAGCCACTCACAAATAAAGCTGGAAAGTTCAGTTTTCTCCACCACGTATAACCACTTTTGCAAATACCTTTTTAAGATATCCTCATCATCCACACCACCTGTTTCCTACTGAAATTAGCAACAAGAGCATCCTTGCAAAAGAAATGGGCAATTCTAGCTCCTTCTGGGTTGGAGAACTAGTAGATGGCCTATAGGATAGATGAAAACACTTTCAATGCATATTGTTAACTAAGCTTATAAAATATCTGACGATCAGCCAGGCGTGGTGGAACACGCTTGTAATCCCTGTGATTCAGGAGGATCGCACGGGTTTGAAGCCAGCCTCAGCTACTTAGTGAGGCTTTTAGCAACTTAGTGAGACCCTGTTTCCAAATAAAATATAAAAAAGGTCTGGGAGTATAGCCCGGAGGTAGAAAGCTTCTGGGTTCCACCCCCAGTACCACCAAAAAAATAAATAAATAAAAATAAAATAAAATATCTGATGATTGTAATGAGTATAAAATGTTCTTCTTGCAGATATTAATATTTAAATGTTTAAAGTGAATTTTGGATTCTAATCTGTGTAATCATAGTAGGGATAGGCATTCTAATATTACATAATTTTTGCTGTGTGTTAAGTAGTTCATATATTTCATCTCCCAAGGCTTATAATCAATTAACCCAATTGTAATAGATACCTCATTTAATATATTTTCCCATTGTTGAAAATTTCATAGAGTGAACTCTACTTACATACTTTATACACTTGGACAAGTCAGTTAATAACCATCCCAAAATAAAAGGGTATCTCTACCTTTAACAAGCCCCTAAGCCTCTAAAGAAAGAAAAAATGCACATATACACGAGTTCCATATACATTTTTTCACTTGTTTATTTTGTGGTACTGGGAATTCAACCCATGGGGGCTCTACCTCTAAGCTTCATCCCATACCCTTTTTATTTATTTAAATAGTACTAGGGGTTAAACCCAAGGGAATTTTATCTATGAAATACACACCTAGCCCTTTTTACATTTTCTTTCCTTTTTTTTATTGGTGCATTGTAGTCATACATCTTAATGGGGTGCAAGATGGTAGAGGCATACATGCACACATCACTTATTTAGCCCTTCCCCAATTCCCACCTTATTTCCTTCCCCTTACCTCTTTGTCATGTATGGTTTAGTCATTGACTTTGATATGTTGGAGAATGTACATCATGTACATTTTACTTTGAAACATGGTCCTAGTAAGTTACTGCATGCTGGCTTTGAACCTGTGATCCTCCTGTCAGCCTCCCAAGTAGTCAGATTACAGGCATACACCACCACACACAGTTTGCACATTTCTTATGCTAACATTTATGCATAAGAAAGTGAGCGACCGTGTAAAGCAGTTGGAGAAATATTTCCGGGTTTTAAAAGCAGGCAGACCCAGGTTGTAATACTTGTGTCCCTTTACTTATTAGTCCTAAACCTTAGGTGATTTTCTTGCATTTTCTTCCGTTTTCTGGATTTCAAGTTGAGAATAGGATAATATCTAATCCTGTAGAATGAATGTGAGAATTAAAGACAAACTTATGTAAAGTGCTAAGAACAATCTTGGCAGACACCAGGTATTTAATAAATGGTGGACACTTTGCCTGTATATTTTCCCATACACATGACTTTTATTCAGTGAGTACTGTGATAACTTCATCCATTGTTGTCTACTCTAGTGTCTCCAAATCCCTGTGTAATTCTATTCTAGTTTTCATGATTTTGAAATAAAATAAGATTTACTCTGTACTCAAGATGCCTTCCTGTGGTTGGGAGTGCAACTAAGACAAAATATAAAAGCACATTCTACTCTTCCCAACATCTTAGCACTTTAACACTATCATTCCATACTTAAGAGTTGGAGTCAACTACTTCATAAGAAATTCTATCTTAATAACTCCCCATCCCCTTTATCATAACATTCTTTCCACATTCCCCAACTTTAACCTCATGAACCTATTACACTATTTTCATGAGTTTCTAATATATTACCATACTAGAATATAAGTAGATCTGAGGGTTAGAATAGTCTTAACTGTTTTTGTAATACTAGTGAAATGCTGGTCACTAAATCTTTGTTTTGAGAATAGTATGCATAGAAGAAAAAGTATATTTTCTTTTAAAAATGAATTTATTTATAAAGTTACAAAATTCTTCTCTAGCAGATAAATACTTGCTCATCATCTGAAATTTTTTCCTTTAGCTTTGCTGTTTTTATTCAGCATTAATTGATTGCTGTTTAAGTCCTTTATTTTTCATTGAACAAAGTGTATTCCACTGTAATTATCCTTCACAAATTTAATTTTGCTCTTCTATAACCACAGTTATCAAAGCTTTTGACCCCCCTGGTCTTTCTTTATTATTTCTCAGTTCTCCCTGGTATTTGTTACTTCCACTAAAGACCATCTGTAGATTTAATTAACTTGTTGAATCCTCCTTCTTCCAGATCATTAATGAAGTCGTTAAATAAGTCTGATCCCAGTGCTCATCTCTGTGGTACTATGATGGTCCTTCAACCCCAATTATGCACTACATTTCCTTTTAGTATTTTCCCTTATTTACATTTCCTTGGTCATTTCCCAAACCATTGAAAATCTCACTTCCAAATCATTTGAAATTATATTTCAAATGAAATTTAATGTTAAATAGCTCTTACTTTTTTTCTCGAGCCTAACTTAACTTTCCTTAGCAAAATGGCAATTTATAGTCTCAATTTCCCAGAACATCCTGAACATTTAAAGGAATAGTTCAAACATTCAACATTTTAAAAAATGCTCTATTGGTCTTTGAAATTAGATAGATACTTAACTTCCAAAGGGGAAATGTCTGAGTTTTCAGGAAGTCTCTTCTAAAATATTTTTAAAGAATAAATTGCTGTGGAATACATATAAAATCATGCTGCTTCCTATAGCCTCATATCCTCTGAAAGATATTTTATATCAGCTAATTATCTTCAAAGAAATAATATATTATTATTATTATCATTATATATAAATTTTCGTGTTGGCCATGGTGCTTTGTGACTTCATCTGTGGGTCAATCACAACTTCAGAACTGAGGGCCATGCTTTTGATTAAAGATGCTGGATTAAATGCTATGCTTTCTTCTCCTAATAACATCATATTATAGATAAATTATAAAGGTATAAATCCTCAAGGGCAAAGTTCACAGGAGGGGAGACAAGAAGAACATAATTTTGGAAGCTAGAAAAGAGATAGATGTATGCTAACTCATCTGGAAAACATGAGAAAAATAACTCAAAGCCCACCATGAAGGAAGCCAAAAAGAAATTGAATTTCTACTTCAGAATTTAGGGATGAGTGAGATCAGTTATCTTAGTGACTGTAGGAAATACTGAGGATAAGAGAGAAAATTAGATATTAATAATTATATAGTTTTATAATTAGATATTAGATTAAAAAGCATCCACTTATCTCAGAGCTACTCCTTCATACCATCCAGGCTCCTGTAGGTCTCTCATCTCCAAAAGTTTTAGAGGGCTATTCTCAGTAGAAAGTAACACAAAGACTGAGCACAGTTGATAATAGAAATTCCCCAGCAAAATCAGGGGTATGGAGTGAAAAAATAATACCAAATTTTGCAACCCTTCACTTTACCCTCACCTCTTGGTTTAGAGAATTGTAGTGATCAAGTATAACTCTGTAGGCACTTGATTTCTTCCTTTTGGACTACTGGAAGAATATTCGCTCTAACTTCTGAGTAGCTCAAAAGATTAAATCTAAAATCATTTAAAATCAACATATCTCACAGGTAAAAAGAATTTTAAATCAGAATTTTATCACTTTACTCTTAAAGACAAGCAGATAACTAAGGACTACAAGATGCTTGCAAAATGGAAAAGACAAGACAAATTAGCAGGAAAAATAATACTAGAGAACTAAGAATATAAAATAATATTTTGGTATTGTTCTCAAGAACATTCAGTAACAGATAATAAAGCAGGCTAACAGAAGTGAATAACAGTAAATTTGGGGGTTAACATTGATAGAACATCTCTATAATACCTCCCAAAAGAACAAATGGCAAAATGAAAGGATAAAAAATGAATTATAAGTCAGAAATAGCCCTGCATTGTCGTGCACACCTGTAATTCCAGTACTTGGGAGGCTGAGACAGGAAGATCACAGGTTTGTGGCCAGCCTCAGCTACTTAGTGAGGCCCTCTGCAGCTTAGTGAGACTTTGTCTCAAAATAAAGAAAAAATAGGGCTGGGGATGTAGCTTGGAGATAGAATGACCCTGTGTTCCATTCCCATACTGGGAAAAAAAAAGAGAAATAATAAGACAATTAGAAACCCAATCTAAAGGTTTCGATACTTAAACAACAGAAGTTCCAGAAATGAAAGAAAAAGAAAGTATAAGGAAGTAATCAATGCATTTTTTAAATTTCATAAATGAAGCTAGGATTTTCTAAATTGAAAGGCTCTTAAAAGTGCCCAACCTCCAGGATAAGAGCCTGCTGAGGGGTTAGGCTGGTGCTGGGGCCAGGGAGACCGGCATCAGAGCCTGCCATGAGGCAAGGCCAGTACTGGGGCCTCCAATGCCAGAATTGGAGCCTGCCAAGGTGATAGGCCGGAGCTGGGGCCAGCAAGGCCGGCTTCGGAGCCTGCCGTGAGGCAAAGCCAGTACTGGGGCCTCCGAGGCCAAGATAAGAGCCTGCCGAAGGGTTAGACAGGTGCTGGGGCCAGCGAGGCCAGCATCGGAGCCTGCTGTGAGGCGAGGCCAGTGCTGGTGCCTCCGAGGCCGGGATCAGAGCCTGCCGAGGGGTTAGGCCGATACTGGGGCTTCTGAGGCCGGGATAGGAATCCTGCCAAGGGGTTAGGCTGGTGCAGGGGCCAATGGCCAGCATCGGAGCCTGCCGTGAGGCAAGGCCACTCCTGCGGCCTCCAAGGCTGGGATCGAAGCCACCTGAGGGGTTAGGCCGGCGTAGGGGCCAGTGAGACCAGAACCGGGGCCTCCCATGAGGCAAGGCCACTGCTTGAGCCAGTGAGGTCTGGATCAGTCCACTGAGTAGCCAGGCCACTACTGGGGCTGTCAAGAGTGGGATCGGTACTTGCAACGCAGCATGCACAGAGAAATATCGCAGAAAATATAAATCAGACGCTTCTCTTAATCAGCAATAACTAGGAAGAAAGGGGCAACAGGAAGAGGTTGAGTTATAGAAAGGGCCCTATAGTGAAGCAATTAAGGTGACCAATCAGAGGGTATGGAATAGGGGAGGATGGAGCCTCTTTAAAATGCAGGAGGTACATAAACAAATGTATCAAAGTTAATCACCAAAGAAGCATGCTATGGAGGGAGGGGGAGGGAAAGGGATGGGGGCTGGAGGAGGGCTAATTGGATGATGTGTGCTTGTATATCCTCTCACGTCTTGTACTCCAATGTGATTGATATATGACTACAATGCACCAATTTAAAAATAAATTAATTAATTAAAAAATAAAAATAAAGATATTCTCACAAAAAAATAAAATAATTCACATTTTTCAAAATGCTAAAAAAAATGTGCCCAACCTATTGGTTTAATGACAGTTTTACTAAAGAATAACACCACCAATTTGCATAACCCAAAGGTGAAAAACAAATAAAATTTTTGAGGAAGAGAATAGTAGTTTTTATAAAAATGATCAAGAATAGAATGATAATATACTTCTTAAAAGCTATACTGGAAAAGATAGCAATATAGTTTTTTCTGTAATAGTCTGAAAAATGCTTTATAAGCTGCAATTCAATATCCATCAAAACTATCAACTCTGTACAAGGGTAGAATAAAAACATTTTCAAATGTACAACATTTGAACCTTTTATCTCCTTTATACTCTATCTCAAGAAGCTAACTGCATATGTGTTCTATAAAAATGAATGTATACTATGTTTATAGCAGCACAATTGCCAATCACCAAATTAGAGAATCAACCCAGGTGTCTATCACTAGATAAAATTAGAGAGACCTGTTTCAAAATAAAAATAAAACAGAGTTAGGTGCATTGCTCAGAGGTAGAATACCCCGGGGTCTAATCCCTAGTACAAAGAAAGAAGAAAAGATGAGAAGGAGAAAAATAGAAAATAAAAGAAAGATAGAAGAAAAGAAGGAATGAAGGAAGGCACAATAGAATTTACTCAACGAAGACAAAGAACAAAATTATATCTTTTACAAGAAAATGGATGGAACTATAGAGAGTACTTTGCTAAGTAAGATCTTCCAGTCTTAGAAAGCCAAGGGTCATATGTATTTTCCCATATATGAAAGCCAGAGAGAATATAGGAAACATAAAGAATTTGAACAGATGTTGAAAGAGACCAGTAGAATAATGGAAAGTGATGGGGGGAGGAAAGTGTGTAAAGGAAATAGGAAGATTAGGGCAGGAACAGTTAAAATAAATAACACTATTTCTACTGGTTTTGCCAGCATGTAAGGGGAAGAAGAAGGGAGTATCAAGTAAAGAGATGCAAAGAGAAGCACACCAAGTATGTGTGCATGTACATTTGCATGTACATTTGCACATACAATGTGTGTGCAGTGAACTGACTGTGATGTATAATTGCAATTTACTAATATAAATATTTTTAAGCTAGCCATAGTGGTGTGTGCTTGTGATCCTAGTACATGGGAGTTTGAGACAGGAGGGTCACAGGTTTGTGGCGAACTTCAGTCACTTAGTAAGACCCTCTACAACTTAGTGAAACCCTATTTCCAAATAAATAAAAACTAAGTCTTGAGGTGGTGTAGCTCAGAGGTAAAACACCACTGGGTTCAATCTCTAGCACCAAAAATCTTCCGTTTTTTTGTGTGGGTCTGTAGATGGAACCCAGAGGCATTTGACCTCCGAGCTATACCCCCTGCCCTATTTTTTATTCTTTATTTTTGAAACAGGGTCTCACTAAGTTGCGGAGGGCCTCATTAAGTAGCTGAGGCTGTTCGCGAACTGCAATCCTCCAGTCTCAGCCTCCCGAATGCTGGGATTACAAGCGTGCACTACCACGCCCGGCTGACCAAAAAAACTTTTTTAAATGAGGACATAATCCATAAAAGATAATTACAAAGGATTGAGGAACAGGATATGCAATAATAGTATCCAAGGAAAGCAGTTTTGTAGACACAAAAAGCTTCTATCATAGAATGAAACAGTTCAGGGACATCTGAAAACATTTTTTTTCAAGATCTAAAGTTATAAAATATCAAATGCATTAAATGTATTGACAAGATATTATCATATCAGGAGAATCTAGGTTGACACATGTTGAGTGAAAAAGCCTGAATAGGTATTGACAAAATCAGATTATCATTTCATGCAAGGAAAGCAAATTTGTGATGACCACTAACCTCACAGCTCCCTTATAAAGATCACTTACTGATATGGTAAACACTGAATTGCAGCTAATCGATACTTTATAAGGGAAATGGAAAAAGAGTGTGTGTGTGTGTGTGTGTGTGTGTGTGTGTGTGTGTGCGTGTGCGTACTAGGGGTGGGAGGTTGAAAAAGAACTAAGTTCTCATCTTCCATAGTGGTAAGTCAATAAAAAATATTGACAGAATTATCGAGAGGCTCATTGTGGCTTTTATTCTACTTAAATTCAATCTTAGACTAGTAGACACAACAATTCATACAAGAATATAAACTCAATTCTTACTAATTATATTAATGTATACCATATAATATTTGAATGCTTCATCGTCTATAGAACTGATATGAAGTATATTTCACAGTGTCTTATTTTTATGGTGCTGGGGATTGAGTCCGGGGGCACTCTCCCTTCCAGCTGTACTCTCAGTCCTATTTTACTATAAAACACAGTCTCACTGTTTCACTAAACATGACCTCACTGTTTAGCTATAGACTCCATAAGGAAAATATTTTTCAAAGTATCTTTATCTACAAAATGTTATTTAAATATCAGCACATTTTATAGAATTGTTCTTGAATACAGAAACTATAAAGAACAGTGGTGCACTGAAATTTGATACCTAACAATATATTAACATCTATTATTCATTACTTAGACTTTCTTTAATTCTTACAACATTATTTAGAGATGCATAAACACTGAGAATTACATGACTTGGTTAAGGCCAGGTGTTAAGCAGCAGAGGCTGTCCAGCCTGAAAGGTCATACTGCTGCCCTAAAGTAGAAATTCCATACAGATCAAAAGTATTATACCAATATCCTTTTGTCAATCTCTATATTAAATCCACATATTAATTATTTGAAACCAACATAAGTAAATACCTCTATAGTGGGAGCTTGGTAACAGTGTGGCATAATGGGGTCGGGGGGCAGAGGATAGAATTTTAAATCACTAAACCAGAATTTAAGTACTAGCTGTCTCCTTGATTATCTTCAAAATCATGAATAATTTCCTTTACCTCTTTGTCTCAGTTTCCTCGGGATGATAGTAAGATGTCCCTTATTGAAGAGTTAGGAGATTACAACAGAAATGATATAGGGCCTGGAAACATGCATGAGAGACTATGAAGATCTGAAGTAAAATCATTACTATTGTAGCTATCTCATCTAAGAAAGAGATTATTAACTAAAGTCTAAGGAGGACAATTGGGTTTTGGGAACATCAATGTGATGTAGATGTGGCACAAGGGAATAAAAGTGGCCCACTCAGAATTCAGAATTCAACTGAGAAAGATAACAGGAATGAGGTCTGACAATCCTCAAAACGTTTTAAATCAGCTTTGCCTTTTTGAGAAGGGCATCAAAGGGTGGTGTTTAAAAGCTTGCCCTTTGAAGCACAGAGAACTGTTCAAATCACAGCTATGGCACTTCCTAGCTCTATAATTTGGGGCATATTATTTTACAGTTTTGAATACCAGTTACTCAGTAAATGAGAATAGTTGCTCATTGATCCATGTGTTCATTCCTTCAGTAAATATATGTTGAGTGTAAACCGAGTTCCAGAGACTATTCAGGGCTTCTAGAAGCATAACACTGTCAAAACCTTTGCCATCACAATGGTTGACCTTCCCATGGGATAATAAATAGTAAAGGAGACAGATAAGTGACATATGTTGCACTCTAAGTAGTGATAAGTGCAATGGGGAAAAGTAAAGCAGAGAATGAAGGTAACATTATAGTCTGGGGCAAGATTAAGAGGTGTTATTTTCATAGATTGGTAGAAAAGGTCTTATTTGTAGGACATGGTAGTGCTTGCCTGTAATCTCAGTTCGTGGGAAGCTGAGAAAGGAGAATCACAGGTTCTCCACCAGCCTCAAAATGTTAGCTAGGCCCTCTGTAACTCAGTGAGACCATGTTTTAATATTTAAAAAATAATAAAATAGGGCTAGAAATATAACTTACAAGTAGAATGCCCCTGGGTACCACAAGGAAGGAACAGAAGGAGGGAAGGAGGAAGAGAGGGAAAGGAAGAGAGAAGATCTAACTACGAGTGGGCATTTGATAAGAGACCTAAAGAGAGAGGTTTATAGATGAGGCATGAATATATGTGGGGGGAAAATATTCCAGAAAAAGAGAACACCAGGTACAAAGGCTCTGAGATATGCTTATATGCTTGAAAACAGCAAGGGGGAGGAATACAGCAGTATATGATGAAATCAGATAAGCAATGTGTGATGGGGGATGTTGATCAACAATTGGTAATAAGATTTAAATAATATGACATCTCTTAAGCACTTAGCACAATGTCTAGCTTAAATCAGTCTATCCTAAACATTAAACAATACTTGTATAGTTTAAATGATTCCTTCACCAGTCTGCCTCTAAACTTTTAAGACTAAAGAAGCATTCCTCCTGCAGGAGAGACTCAGAAAAATATATGCAAAAAAGAGTGCAAATATCTTCACAATATTAATGGAGCTTATGGGGAACACACAAGTAACTGCGGCACCTCCTTATCTGGCATCCAAGCATCTGGGAAACTTCAATACTTTTCCTTCCAGGCTTAACATTTTTTTACTGATAGAAAGTGCCATAATACTTTGCCAATAATAAATAAAAAATTGCAATTCACATTTATTTGACACTTTCAGTTAAATGGTCTGCCTAAAGGAAAGTTCAGGGAAATTTAAGAACCAGAGTAGGCCATCCTTGGCCACGTTTTTCCAGATTGTGGATGTGCTATGAAAGGCCAGGGCTTTCCTAGGGGAGGAAAGAAGACATGCTTATCCTGCTGAAATTAAATGACTCAATTATGTTTATCAAAGTGTTCTTTAATATATGTTACTGCTTCTGTCACTCAGAACATGGTATGCAAGTCAAATATGGCCTCATCAATATTTTCTGTAATTGACACCTTGGGGTGAGAATAATGAGACTAGCAAAAAAAAAAGGGATAGAATGAAATATGACTGGAAATATACCATCTTGATTTGGAGGTCATGTGAATTAGTAACTGCTCTAAGTTAATAATACTTTGAAACTTTGGGGGAGGATTGGACATGAATGGGTTAAATGTGCTGGCTGTGCTACAGGGAAATGTAGTAGAAAATGATGGAAAATTAATAAAGGAGAAATTAAATGTGATGCATTCTAGGAAAGGAAATCCATGTCGCTATGGAGCATTCTGTGGACTTGGGGTGGGATGGGGCAGGGATGGAATATAACCTTGAGGAAGGAGCCTGGGAAACAATGTCCCAAGCAATCCAAATGAACAGTAAAGAAAATGTCACTCACTTTTTCTAGGAAACTCAAGGAAATACTGATGGCTAGAAGAAAAGATACATACATGAGGGTGAGCAGAGTGAATGGTAAAAATAGAGAGGTAGAAGGGAGGTGGGCCCAGAGCACAGGGACTTACAGGCCATTGTAATGCTTTGGAATTTGAGTAAAAATGGGGAAACATAGAGGATTTGGAGCATGGAAATGAGAATATCTCATTTATATTTTAGTAATGTCCCCAGAGCTGCTATCTTCAAAAGACACAATAGGTATGAAACAGTGGGAGAGGCAGGGCGTGGTGACTCACGCTTGAATCCCAGCGCTTGGGAGGCAGAGACAGGAGGATCGCGCAGGTTCAAAGCCAGCCTTGCTGGCTTAAGAGACTCTGTTTTTCAAATAAATTATAAAATATATCTGGAAGTGTAGTTCCATCCTCAGTACCACCAAAAACAAAAACAAAAACAAAACAAAACAAAAAATGTGGGAGAGAGATGGGCTGGAATTTTCTACTAAAATCTAGATTAGAGAGTATGATGATATCATGTCCGAAGGTGGTAGGAGTGGAAATTATATGAAAATTAGATTTTACATATATCACCAAAGCCTGGTAAAAAGATTTGGGTATGCAGAGCAAAAGAAAGGAAAAATAAGGCTTATTTAAGATGTCAGCCTAGAGAATGCAAAAGGATAGATTTTGCTATCAATTGGAATGGCAGAAAAGTAAACTGCAGGAAAAGTAAACTGAGAACAAATCAAAGTCAATCACTAAACCAAACACGAGAAGGAGGGAGGAGAAAGGAAATTGCATGGGAATTGGGGAAGGGCTAAATGAATGATGTGTGCATATATGCCTCTACCATCTTGTACCCATTTAAAATGCATGACTACAATGCACCAATAAAAAAAGTAAATTGATGGGAATGAGATAAATTTTATTCTGAATTATCAGAGACCTTAAATAACTAATATTTTCTAATATTTATATTAATACATTTATTATCTATACATGGATATAAATGTTTGCTATAGGCAGAAAGACCATTAAAAACAAAAGTACAGAAATTTGAAGAAAACAAACTTCATGTAAGTGACTGGAAATAGTTTAGAACAGGCTGAAGTTTAAGATTAATATTAAGGAGAGGTAGGAGATAAAGCTAGAGAGAAAGGCACAGGTCTAATCACTGAAGTCTTTATATATCACACTATGGAATTTGGACTTTTTCTCTTAAGGACCAAGGAATACAAAGCTTTTCTTAGCAAGATATCCTTTAATCAAATAATGTTTCAGGATCTCCCCTCTTGGATTCTATCTACTTGGTTAAAATTGCTGCTACCCATGGGAAACTTCATGGTCTCTGTTAAACTGGGGAATGCTTTAAAATCATATTAGCTCACCATGCTAGAAATGGCCTATCTTTTAAACCACTACCAGAAGGAATGCATAGATCTTACTATTTGATTCATTATATTTTGGACTCAAGTGAACATTTCCAGGCAGCTGCCTTTTCTAATCAGTGAATCCTATTAGGAGAGAGTGATGTAAATCATAAGAGTTATATTCCTTCTAGGCCAAGCTATTGGCTTCAATTAGCCTTTTTTTCCACATGATCTACAGTGCAATGCAAACTGTTGCATGCAAAGACATATGGCAAGTTAGTAGGAAAAGTTTGTAGTTTCTGTGCTCCAGTTGGACACAGTTTCACAGGAACCTGGATTTCCTTTCTGTTTAGCCACCATGCTTCAAATTATAGTAGTGTTTGTATTTTCTGGGACATAGGATTAAAAAATAGGATGTATGGGCCAAGCTCCTGACTTTCACAGTTCAGTAGTGTGGGCTTGCTAATGGGAAGCAGTACTGCTTGTCATCTACATAGTGAGGAATTCTTTTCTGCATCTCTAATTAAACAAAATAATCTCTAACATTCTTCATTTATCTTATAGTGAATATCAATCTGCTAAAAAGATCTGCTCATTTGGAGTGGTAAAAGTGCAAACAGCTTTAGGGAAATGCATGTCAAAACTATCAGAAATACACACAAGCTCTATATTGCCTTATTAATAGCATTTCTCCCCTCCCCTTCTTTAATTTATATGTACCGTCTGAGGTTTGGGTTGGAGTTATTACAAGTCATGATCAATAAAATAAAAAGAATGGGCCAAGTGAAATTTAGGGTCCCTGTCTGTACTCATTCAATTATTTATCAAATATTTCTAAAATCCAAATGTAATATGATATTAAAATTTGAATTTTCACATGTCAGAGTTTGGGAAGATTATAACATAATAGTTTTTAT
The DNA here is from genome assembly GCF_963383645.1 of Muscardinus avellanarius. Taxonomy (NCBI): domain Eukaryota; kingdom Metazoa; phylum Chordata; class Mammalia; order Rodentia; family Gliridae; genus Muscardinus; species Muscardinus avellanarius. The sequence goes on along the minus strand of NC_137786.1, from coordinate 196,408,489 downwards.
GGCACTCCACATGCAAAATTTAGGCACTAGACTACCTTTACAACACCACTGTAGAATTCAGTTGTCCCTGCATTAACCATAACCTTCTTTCTCTGTGTTAACCACCTTCTTCTGTGATAAGGGTTGAGAAATTCGGCAGGCATACTGATGAGGCTGGAAGTCAGGACATGGGCTGAAGAAAGGCTGTTTGGCATGCTGCCCGTTCAAAATAAATTCTTTTTTTGTTTGGTTGATGGTGTGTTTGTTTGTTTGTTTGTTTGTGACAGAGAAGAAAGAACTTCCCCCTAAACTTACCCAAGTGAGATTTCAAACACATTTAGAAATGTTCCCTGCATGGTAAGGGATATATTTGATTCATGTCTTTCTTTGAAGGATCTCTAAAAAGCCTAACAGCTAAGGCTTAGAAATCATAGGTTCTGGAGGCTAAAAAGATTTTCCCTTTAAGGTAGCCACATTTAAAAATCCCCAGTAGCCGGGCGTGTTGGTGCATGCTTGTAATCCCAGCATTTGGGAGGCTGAGACCGGAGGATCATGGTTCGTGGACAGCCTCAGCTACTTAGTGAGGCCCTCTGCAACTTAGTGAGACCTGGTTTCAAAATAAAAAATAAAAATACCGCAGGGGGTGTAGCTTGGAAGTAGAATGCCCCTGGGTTCCATCCCCAGAACCGCAAAAAAAAAAAAAAAAAAAAAAAAAAAAAAAAATCCCCAGTAATGAATGAGCCTCACAAAAGCACTCCATAAAAGAACCAGCCACTACACATCTCCCATGCAGAAGATACCAACGCTACAATATCACTGTCCCAGTTACATGAGACATTAATCTTTCTTCTACAAAGTTCTTTCACCTAATAGAGTAAGATTAATTTGCCTATGAGTTTCAAAATAGGATATAGGGAAAAAAGGAAACTTTTTTCTTACTACCTTCCATTAAATTCTCAAATTGAGGCTGCCTGATGAGGTGGAAGGTAAGAAGCTTTTACTTTAGCTTTAATATAACATTAAATCAAATTATTAAATTAGACTCTTTTTTCCTAAAAGAGCCCAAATCCCACAGTGACCTCAGGGGCCATGAACTTATTATGTGTATAGTATATTTGTGTCTGTGCATAAAATGTTAAATCATGTTGAATATACCATTTCTACTTAACAATACCCAGTGCTAATTGAGTGCTCGCTAGATAACAGGAAGTTTAAAAAGTATTCTCCAATATGTCAGTGCACTTATTCTTCTAGTTTCATAAATAAAAACTCAGGCAAAAATTACTTAAATAACTTCCAAAAATGAAAGAGTTGGGCCTTATAAGTCGACAGTTTGCTTCCATAATTTGTGTTCCTAACCATATAATTATATAATAATTACATATATATATATATTCCTACATCAATAGTCTTATCATATACATTTGAAAGGTACTATAAAAAGCTAAGCCCAATTAATTTCACTGTCTCTATCATTATATATCTAGGTTGCTTACAGTGTATTATTATTTAAAATGCCATTATTTTGAAATATTATATGTATGCTGAAACATCATTTATGTCTATCTCTGGTTATTTATAAATTCCTAGAGATGTTTGAGGAAAAATTATGAAAAGCTATAAGGTTTCCCTTGGATTATTACTTCTATTACACATGAAAAACTGAGATTCTCTCAGGTCATACAGCTCTACTTAAGTAGTAGAATCTGATAGAATCCAGTTTTTCTAATGCCAACTTGAGAATCAGAATATTTGACTTTTGTGAGTGCATTTGGAGAATCAGAGAGAGCTAAGGAAATATTTGTAGAATGGCAAGCCAGAGTAGTCTTTTAAATGAGGTCTCATATCTGCCCATGTACAAAGACATACTATTAATAATATGGTTAGAACTTGATGTTAAATCTTCAATTTCAGCTCTAAAAATTATTTCTAATGAAAGAAAGTAATTTAATGCAAACTAAAACACAGCATGAAGAATCCTTCTGAGGGACCATACCTAAGTTAATTTTGCCACTATTTCAGGTGAATTAGCTCAGTTTTCTCAGAGCAGGACTCAATTGTATAAATTAATATATTTTAGCTTGACAAGAAAAAATAAAAATTTTAAAATGTTTATTAGAACAAAGAATGTAAGAAAAGATGTTATGATTAAAAACACTTTTCATTTAAATACCATGGTAAAAATTATAAGAACTGGTAGATGTAGAAATTTTTCAGTAGCAGAAGAAGAATATAAAGGTATAGATTTGCTATGTATATGCTAAGTATCTTTGGGAAAGTAGGTATCATTTCTCATCCTAGATTTTATCCATAGGTTAACTGAGGAAAAAATCAAGAATAGCAAATATTTTCTACAGACCTATAGTATATAGAGCAGATACTCTAGTAAGTGATTTAAATAAACTATCTGATTTAATCTCAATAATTTTTATCAGGAGGTAATATTGATAACCCTTTCCTAGTGGCAAACCAAAGCTTAGGAACATGAAATATATCTGATCAAATGCCATAGATCCAAGCCCAGTGTAGTAGTGCACGCTTGTAATCCCAGCATTCAGGAGACTAGGCTATAGGAGCGTGGTTTGGGGCCAGCCTCAGCTACTTAGTGGGGTCCTTTTCAACTCAGTGAGACCCTGTTTCAAAAATAAAGAATAAAAAATAGGGCTGAGGGTGTAGTGCGGAGATAGAATGCCCCTGGGTTCCATCCCCAGTACTTCAAAAAATGAAAAAATATCATAGATCCTAGTAAATAGCAGAATCTAAACTTAAATTGAACTAGTATCACTTTTGAGGCTGTGTTCTTAATTCCTATTTCGTTCCCTTTATTTCTTCCTTGGACACAACAAAAATCTTGAAATGAATGTACAAAACAATGCAATAATCAAATACATAATTATGCCTAATTACCCAGATAATTAATTTGGCTTCCCATAAAATGTGTTCACTTTAATTGCCCTTGGGAACAGATACGGTGATCAAGAAATAACAAATTAGAATGTGAAGTATCTGAAACTTGGAGTGAGTTTTACTTAGGTTAGAATTCCAAGTCCTCTACTAAATAGAAATATTTTCAAATATGCCCAATAGCGTGAATTAGCATCCTTATGAGAAATAAGAAGAGCACAACTTTGGGACTCAAAAAATGTAGCAACGCAAGTTTCATGCCCCAGGGGCTTATCTAATGTTAGGACTTGACTCTGATCTTTAGTCCAGAACTGGTTTCACTGTCTCAGGTAGAATCTTTACATTTCCAGTCCAAATCCCTATTTATAAACAAAAGGTACTGTTTCCTATAGTGGTATTAAAATGACTTAAAAATCTGCTCTTTATCAAAGAAATGAGAATAAGAATGTCTTGATGTGTTTTTCCATATGTTCAAGAAGGTCATATGGAAACAATGGTCCCAGAAGGATCAAAGAGAGGATTGTAAACTAGCTCCAAGTATTTCTAAGAACAGATTGACATCTCCTTTCTGGAGCACTGGAGAAGTGAGTTGGATCTTAGCCCAGTTTCTCCATCACAGACAAAAGATGAGAAATGAGTGGGTGGAACAGAAGAAAGAGGGTCCTGAAAAAGGACAAGCCTCTTCAGCGACCCTAAAGATAAGTTTTCTCAGTAGTGGTGGCTTTGGGCTCCTCTCACCTTTAGGTTTGATATCTCTTTTATGCCAGCCTTAGTTTATGGAATTACCCAGTGCAGGAAGTTCTGAAACTAAGGAATTTTAGATGAGCACCTGTATGTATTATCTTACTTATGGGTTCAACTAGATGGGAAACTAAGAGAAATATCAAATGTTCATCATTTCCTTTATGCATGATGTCACAAATCCCTGCTTACTCTTTTTCTGTGTGTCTGTACAACAAAAGAGGCAACATTACAAATAGGAGCATTATGTTAAGTGAGATCAGCCAGGCACAGAAAGAGAAGGGACATACATTCTCTCTAATATGCCAAAAACTAGGGAGCATTAGAAATACCAGAGGGACTCCAGATAACGGAGGGGAAACCTCAGCAAAGCTAGAAAGGAAGGGTAGGACAGGAAGAAGACTGAGGTTGATTAATGGAGGAACTACATCCGAATATGTGTAAAAGTATGAATGTAGCATGGTCAATCTGGACACTCATTGTTGGGAGGGGGGAATGGGGAAGTGAGGTGGGGAGGGCTCTAAGCACAGTCTGAATGTATGCCATTCTCAATATGATCCACATAAAACTAAAAAGAAATTTAAAAAATAGGAGATTTCATTCAAAGAGCAGACAGCCTGAGAAAGCACAAACCAAGAATGGTTTAACTGGACCAGGTACAGTGGTGCATGCCTGTAATCATAGACTTTGGAGGCTGATATAGGATGAATGGAGGTTTGAGGCCAGCCTCAGCAACTTACTGAGACCTTCAAACATCTTAATAAGATCCTGTTTCAAATTTTAAAAAAATAAAATAGGGTTGGTGGTGTAGCCTGAAGGTAGGATGGCCCTAAGTTCAATTTCTAGCACCACAAAAAAATTTTTTTAAAGAAATAAGTCTCCTGAATGCCTAGGAATTTGAAAAAGTATTTTTTAATTGTCATCTTCTCACATGCCCTCCTCAGTCCTGTGACATCTGGAGAAGAGACAGAAGAATACTATCTTCTCTGTTATGAGAATGAAGCAAAATCCACTTTTATAAGGAGTTTTAAAATTTCCCTCTAGGAATAAGGGTCAGAAGGGATATCATAAATAGATGAATACTGAGAGGAATTGCTCAAAATTAAAGGATTTAAAATTTGGAAGAAGAGTCTGTGTTTCTGATCATTTTTAAAACCTAGTGGATGGACACTATACTAGAAGCACATCTATATTCTCTCTATATTTGCAAGTCCATGGGGCAAGGGAAAGATAGAAAAAATAAATTATTCTTTAAAAAGCCATCTCCTTTTAGGAAGATTTGAAATAATCCCAGTAACTGAGAAAAAATGAAGTTCTTTCTATGATGTTTATGTTCTCTTTATTTAATTTTTTGTTTGTTTCATGTGGCACATAGAATTGAAACCAGGTGTATTCTATCTTCGAGCTATATGCCTAGCCTTAATTTTTTAAATTTTGAAACAGGTTCATATTAGGTTACTGAGAGACTCAGTATATTGTTGAGGCTGCTCTCAAACCTGTAATCCTCTTGTTTCAGGCTCTTAAGTACTGGCATTACAGGCATGCACCACCACTCCTGGCTATGTTCTCTGTATTTTAACCTTTAGGAAATACTTATTACAAACATAATTTACATGTACCATAAATTTAAAAAAAACAGCCAAGCAGAATAGAAAAATAATACCTACTGAAAATGATGTTACAAATTCATAATGTGTTTCTTTGCTACTTATAGATATCCGTGAATATTCTTAATCATGTACTTACTATGTTTTGGAAAGGAATAGAAACTGAATAGTTTAATAAATATGCTAGTTTATGGAGTAGCAGTTAACCCATTTCTCAAACAACTGTAGTAGATAATTCTTCCTATTACTTTATACTAGACTGCTGTCTGGCCTATAGTTTGACTAGTCCTGTCCAGCTGTAACAATGGGATTCACGAGACATTTGTTATGGATACCTAATGTCGATAGAACTATGTGTAAACAATTTGCAATCAATATGATATATAATGAACAAAATTCTCTTTAATAGGCTGATTTTTCTGTACCATGACATAATCTTATCTTAATTTATATCACTACTCAAATTTCTACTAAAAAATGCTAGGTTGAATAATCTTGCCATGAAGCAGTCATTTTAGAGCAAATTCCCCTTAAGACATTTATATGTGTCTGAGTTTGATGCTGTAAGATAAATTATCTTCTTATATACATTTATGGTTTTCTAAAGAATAAAAGTAAATTACCCTCTCTTTCTAGGAGAACATAGGATAGGAGTGATGTATTCCTTCAGTGGGTTTGGAAAATCCATAAAACTACTCTTCAATCAATGAGAAAGGGTGCACATAAAGTCAGTTTAGTTTATACACCAATCTGGGGTTTAAGACTACAAGAACACGTGTCTACCTAGCACATAATGACATTAGCAGGTGTCTAGTTATTGAATAGTCAATAATTTCTAATTACAATCAACTCAAACATTTCTAAAATATGCTCAAAGTGCTTTTCATCTACAAAAATGTTTGCAGTTTTATGTTACTTATTCACATTGAGATTCTCCATAAATAAACATATGTTCCTATATGCATATATATAATATAGCTATATCTAGGCCAGGAGTTCTCAATGGGGGCAAGTTTGCCTGCAAAAAGATATTTGTTCATGTCTGGAGACATTTTTCATTGTCCTAACTGGACAGTAATGTCCCCATTAGTAGGGACACTAATGGCATTTAGTGGACAAAGTCCAATGATACTGCTAAATATCTCATAATGCAAAAGGCAGCCTTCAACAACAAAGAATTAACTGGTACTAAATGTAAATAATTTCTAGGTTAAATAATCCTGATTTAGATAGCTTCATTCTTTGTATTTGATGTATACTTGCTGCTTACAGATTTGAAAATAGAAATACCAAGTAGGAAAATTAATCTCATTTCTCAGAGGCAAACATTCTGCTATTTTATGGTAATTAATATATTTCTAAATTTAGTATAGCTTTGACTTCACATTTGGAAAATATCCAGGAGGACTTTGCAGGTTTCTTTACTGGGGGTCCATTATTCCAGAATGGTTTCCTATCCCTTTAGATCTTAGGAAGGTTGAGAAAGAAAAGATTCACCACCAGCCCTCATCCATCCAAAACAACTCTACTTATTGTTTTGTCATCCATCTCATTCTTCACAATCTCTATGTTAACTGTGGAACCAAATTAAAGCTAAAACGTCCATGAAATAACAGTCAAAGGGTGAGAGAACCGAGATATTTGGTTGTCCAGAAACCAAGAAAGGCAAAATATTTTCTCATCTTTAGTGGGTTTATCAAATTCTAAAGTTTAAGTCAGGCGTGGTGGTACATGCTTGTAATCCCAGCATTTGGGAGGCTGAGACAGGAGGAATGCGGTTCAAGGACAATCCCAGCTATTTAGTGAGGCTCTTTGCAACTCAGTGAGACTCTGTTTCAACATAAAGAATAAAGCCGAGCTTGGTGGCGCACGCTTGTAATCCCCGCGCTTGGAAGTTGGAGACAGGAGGATCGCTCAGGTTTGAAGTCAGCAGCTGGTTTAAGAGGCCCTGTTTCCAAATTAAAAATATAAAATAGGTCTGGGAGTGTAGCCTGGAGGTAGAAGTGCTTCCAGAAACCCCAGTACCACCAAATAAATAAATAAATAAATAAATAAATAAATAAATAAATAAATAAATAAAATATAGGGCCGGGGTATATATAGCTGGGACGTAGAATGCCTCCTGGGTTCCATCCCCAGTACTTGTAACAAAAAGAAAAAGAAAAAAAAAACTTGAAGTTTAATTAAAATCTCATAATCAGAAAATAGTCTCAAGCAACTCTCAAACAGTTTTGACTTTATTATATCCTAGAATTGCATCTTCTTGAAATCTTCTTTAAAAATTCCTTCAATGATTTTAAGTGTGCTTGAAATCTTTAAAGGCTAAATATCACAGTCAATGAATGAAATCAATAATTTGGGCAAGGAAATATTTTTAAGACGCAATACAAGTAGATCCCATAAGGCTCATATGGGATAATTTAGTTAGTCTTAAAATTCAAACAAAGCAAAGATTTAGTGTTTAATCATGCCACAAGACATTTACATTACAACTGAATTTTCCCTTTGGAACACTGATTATTAAGGCATCTAACATGGTTTTCTTTCATTCTTTCTTTTTCTTTCTTTCTTTCTTTCTTCCTTCCTTTTTTTTTTTTTTTTGGTGTTTTTGGTGTGGTACTGGGGTTCCTTGAAGCCCTTCTATCTCCGGGCTACACTCCCAGACCTATTTTTTATATATATATTTTTAAATTTGGAAACAGGGTCTCTTAAACCAGAGATACTGGCTTCAAACCTGCACCATCCTCCTGTCACCACCTCCCAAGTGCGGGGATTACACGCCCAGCCCTTTTTTTTTTTTTTTTTTTTTTTGTGGTGCTTGGGATGGATCCCAGGGGTATTCTACCTCCTAGCACATCCCCAGTCCTATTTTTTATTCTTTAATTTGAAACAGGATCTCACTGAGTTGTAGAGGGTCTCACTAAGTACCTGAGGCTGTCAGAGAACTGTGATCCTCCTGTCTCAGCCTCCCAAATTCTGGGATTACAAGCATGCGCCACCACGCCTGGCTAATGTTTATTGCTGATGATCAGCAGGACGATAATTCAAACAAGACACGGCACAGACTTTCAGTGTTTGTCCTATCATTCATCTAGACTCTTGGCACAGAATTGATTGAAAATGTGTACTTTCTCCTTTTCATGAAAAATTCTGCAGAATTAGCATATTAAATAGAATGACTTTGCTGCAGATGGGAAAAGCATATCATGCAGAAAGTTTGTTTTATCTTCATATATTTTTCTTTATGATAGTTGTATAAGAATTCAAGAATATGTTATTAATTTCAACTTTCACATTTATCTAGAATCCATGGGCTGCCTATCTCCATTTTATTTTTGCCTCTGGTCTTAATTCTTTCCCACATTAGTGACAATAATGTAAGCATTGATTCACTCACCCACTTATTGAGTGAATTGAAGGATAAAGGACAAATCAACAAGGCATGGGAACCTAGAATCAATTCTTCCTGGGCTGACACCAACCACAAGCCCCAATACTCAGTAATGTTCACCCAGTTATTTACAATAGAAAAAGAATTAAGAACCTCACAAGAGATCCTATGGTTAAATGCTGCAGTAACCAGATGTACTTAGTGAATGTGCAGATTTAAGGACAAACTCTCCACTATTCTGATTCACTTAATCTTAAAAGTGATCCAAGAATCTACATTTAAATAAGAAGTCCACATATTACCGTTGAGAAACACAATCAAAGTTTGATAGTACAGGATATATGGGATGCAACCTGAAATTTATTATCAGATTTAATAATTGCAGAAATTGATGGCCAGAGCTAAAATTAGTTTATCATCTACAAAATAACAGTAAAAATATATCTTTTGTTTGCTGTTGATATTAAGATATTTATTGAAAAAGTCCTACACAAGCCAGGCATGGTGGTACATATCTGTAATATTAGTACTTGGTAAGCCAAGGCATAAAGATCACACACACACACACACACACACACACACACACACACACACACACAGCCTGACACACAAAATTAGTACAAATCAAGTGTCATTTCATTAGCAATAGTATCCATCATCATTGACATTATCATCATCACCATTATGTCGTTATTCATTCCTGTATATTTAATTTAGGAAGGCATACAAGATCCAGAAGTTTGATAATAATCTTTTATTTTTTTCATTTTAGATAACCTAATTAAATAAAGTGTATTGCAATAAAGGCATGTGTGCTAAGTTATCATTAAGTTTCTTTGCTTTTGGCAAGAGTTCTTCAACTACATATGATAATTTTCTCATGCTGCTCGGAAGCAGTATTTGGCACTTTCATGTGTCTTTTTTTAAACAAAAGCCAATTATTATTTAATAAATGTGACTTGGTTTATTGATAATTTCAAAAAATATGGAAACAATGGTGCAGATACCATTCATTGATTTTCTTTTAGAATAAATTTTATAGCTAAATATGACATTTTTGTTGTTGTTTTTGCTGATACTAGGGCTGGAACCCAGGGGCCTTCTACCTCTGGACTACACTCCCAGACCTATTTTATATTTTATTTGGAAACAGGGTCTTGCTAAGTTGGTGAGAGACTCACTAAGTAGCTAAGGCTGGCTTTGAACTTGTGGCATCCTCCTGTCTCAGCCTCCCAAGCATGGGGATTACAAATGTGCACCACCACACCTGGCTAAATATGACATCTTTAAAAAAAATTGGTTGAAATATATATATGTAAGTATGTATTGCAAGGTAACAGGTCAATCAGTATAGAATGTTATAAATGAGTTCATTTTTAATAAAATGTATCTAAATTCATAAACTTTTAAACATGAAGAAAAGGAAACAAATTTTCTTTGGTCTTCAGCATCAGGTAAAGATATTCTACCCTTCATCTAATAATAGGGATAATGATACATCATCCTGTTTTCATATTTATATGCTATGAGAAGAATCCAATGTCCATACTCAGAAACACACAATGCAATGATTTTAGGCTAATGAAAATAGAAAAATAAATATATACTTTTGTCATAGAATAAACCTCTTGCTTACACTGACATATACATTGGCATGAACACCAAATTTTATTTGTACACAGATAGACTTTTCCAATTAATAATAGAGCTAGGTTTCACTAAATAGTGAAAATATAAATACTACTTTTATTGCAAATAGAAAGGTGCATATGACAGAATCTTACTAATTCTAATTGACTTACATTATCAAGTCCATGAACGATAATGTTCCTAATAAACCAATATTAGAATAAAACCCAAGCATACCAATAAGCCTGCTGCTGAAGGTATTCAATATGCTTTTATGCAAAGAGCATATGAAGATACTTTAGATTCCATTGACAAAGCAGATTGTTATAACTCCAATAGTTAGTTGCATGTGATGCTGCCCAATTGATGATAAGTGGGGCAGGTCAGTTCATCAGGCTTTATCTCTAATTAGCAATAAAAATGCACACCACAAACTATAGTAAAGACTTGACTTTGCTAAATTGGACATATCAGAGGAAGGGCAAATGAACCTCTATATTTCAGAGAAAATTAACCTGTTACACAGTCATCAAGGGGTACCCAATTTAGGAGAGCCCCATCTGCCATCAAAAAACAATGTATCAAATCAACCCATAGAAACCTACTCCTGGAGGAGGATAGTCCATCTCATCCTCCCCATATCTGTCCCCTTACCGCCCACCCAAACAACAAGCTAGATTACCTTTCTCACAATAGCTTCCTGTGAATCCAGATGGACAGACGCATTTGTTAGGAGCTACACATGTTCCACCATATCTGCAGCCTTCTTCACAGAATGCTGTCACAAAAGAATGAAAGATTTCATTTAGATAAAATGCAATAAGAGAATGCATAGTAAACAGTATAAGCATTGAAACTGCTATTTCTTTGGTGCATAGGGAATATAGTTCTGTATTGATATATTTAAAGATTCCCATATACAAAAAGAAATAAAATTCAATAATAGCCGTCTCACTGGTTTATAAGAAATTATTTGGAATAATGAATTTAAAAGTGTTTAGCACAGGACTGGAATGTGCTTATTAAAGCTATTATTGTTGCTATTACTATTGGTATATTTGAAGTCAAATAGAACAAATTTAGTAACTAGGAATAGTGAGGTAAGGGTGAAGGCAAAAGCCCTTTTAATGATCACTCTTTTGCAATCTACTTTGTTCACTGAATATCTTTTCTGACAATATTTTTTAATTTATTTTTATTGGTGCATTGTAATCATATATCACATTGGAGTACAAGACTTGGGAGGATATACAAGCACACATCATCCAATTAGCCCTCCTCTAGCCCCCATCCCATTCCCTCCCCCTCCCTCCATCCCATGCTTGTTTGGTGAATAACTGATACATTTGTTTATGTACCTCCTGCGTTTTAAAGAGGCTCCATCCTCCCCTATTCCATACCCTCTGATTGGTCACCTTAATTGCTTCACTATAGGGCCCTTTCTATAGCTCAACCTCTTCCTGTTGCCCCTTTCCTTCTAGTTATTGCTGATTAGGGGAAGCATCTGGTTTTTATTTTCTACGATATTTCTCTGTGCATGCCGCATTGCAAGTACTGTTCCCACTCTTGATGGCCCCAATAGTGGCCTGGCTACCCGGTGGATTGATCCAGACCTCGCTGGCTCAAGCAGTGGCCTTGCCTCATAGGAGGCCCCGATTCTGGTTCTGACAATATTTTTAAAAATTTCTTTTTAAAAGGATTGTTGGTAGCTGATGTAATTTTTAAGATAATAAATACAACTCGCTGCTTTCTTCAAAATATTAAAGCTATTATCAATATTTTGGTATAAAGGATAATCCTTGAAACTAATATTCTTAGCTCACCCCTAATGCAGCTAAAATGTCTTATTGTGCAAATTCAGGTAAAAGGGCATGGACTTAAGCTTTTTGATAAACCTTGCAAAGTTATCCTAACTCATATTCCAGCACTACTCACGTTCCATGTCCTAGTTAATTCCCTGTATTACACACTCACATAGCACAACTCAGAAACATGTGCCTTTCCACTGCAGTATAAGATAGAATCATATGTTTCCATATGATTATCATTTCCTGTATCATTCACAGGACTATGAAACACAGAAAGATAATTGTTTTTGCTCTACACTGTATCCTAATCTCAGTATCTGAACACATAGAAAATGCTCAAAAAGAAGATGGCGACCGAGAAAAGCGGGGCTTAAGAGCCCCGCTAACAACCAATCTCCATTACCACAAAATCAGCGCCTTTCATAGCCAAAAAACACCATCACCAGAGAAACAAAAAAATCACCAGGCTCCAGAGAGAAAGCGGACTGAGAACAGAGCTCAGAGCCACAGAGGAAATAACCGGCCTCACGCCCGAGGACGCAGCAGCAGCGCCATACTGCCGGCGGTAGTGGCAAATTCACCGGACGGCTACAGCAAGCCGAGGTGAGCCGCTGTGGAACAGCCAGGCAGGATTACTCACCGCAGGTAAAATCTAAAGCTCCCAGTGGCTGAGCTCAGCACATGCCGCAGGGATTCAGAGTGGAAATCAAAACCAAGAAGAAATATGCCAGCCTCACGGCCGAGGGCGTAGCAGCGGCGCTATATTGCCACCAGCGGCAGCAGCAGAGAATTCACTGAATCCAGTACAGCTACATCTGCGTACTCAAGAACAGTGAGTCAAATTGCGGGCCACAGAGGAGAAATCCCAGTACTGTACTCCCTGGGACTTGACCCAGTGGGGGAGGGGCGGTGGCAGAGATATCACACCATAGGAGAACGTGCAACCTGGCACCCCCCATAGTTTAAAGCAGCCTCTATCCACTCCCTGGATTGGAGACTCTGTGATAAAACCCAGTAAAGGAGTAGTGGGGTCTGAGATACTACTGACTCGAGATCCAAAACACCTTAAGTGAAGTCATAGTGAGCCAAGGGAAGAACGCATGGAAGGCACAAATTTCCGAAATCAAGGGAAAGAGGAATAATACTGGAGCAATGGATGCCCAAAACCCCACAACACCAGAGCCCGATAAAACAGAAAATCAGAGATTCTAGAAGATCAAATCAGGAAAATAACTGTAGAAATAATAGAGGTGCTTCGAAAAGAACTCAGAGAGAGCCAAAAAGAGATAAAGGATGCAATTAATGAAGTCAAGGCCTCAATTCAAAGCACAAACAACCGATTAGACCACATGGAGAACAGAATCTCGCTCTTAGAAGATGATCATTCCAAAAATGAACGCATAGTTTCTAATCTAGGAAAAAATATCCGACAGCAGAAATCTGATATTGAAGAAATATGGGCCCATTTTAAGAGAGCTAACCTAAGAATAATTGGAATAGAGGAGGGAAAAGAAAGTGAAACCAAAGGGATCAACAATCTCTTCAAGGAAGTAATAGCAGAAAATTTTCCAAATATAGAGCAAGAGGTTGATACACAGGTCCAGGAAACTTATAGAACTCCCTTTAGACAGGATCAGAGAAGAGGATCCCCACGCCACATAATTGTCAAAATGACCAGTGTAGAAGCCAAGCAGAGAATCTTAAAGGCAACAAAAACAAAGGGCCAAGTGACATTCAGAGGCAAGCCAATTAGAATCACTCCAGACTTCCCAAACCAAGTCATGAGAGCCAGAAGGGCCTGGAGTAACATATTCCAAACTCTGAAAGAAAACAACTTCCAGCCAAAAATTTCCTACCCAGCCATACTTTCTATCAAATTAGATGGAGAAATAAGAAGCTTCCATGACAAACAGAAACTGAAGGAATTTATGTCTTCAAAACCAGCACTAGAGAAATACTCAAAGAGATTAACTACAAAGAAGAAATAGGTAACACACACCAGAACCAGAGAAACAAGAGTTTCCATCCAACAGTCAACTAAGATTGGTTATCTGTGGAGATTCATTATTTATGTTAGTCTTTTACCTATCTCTAAATTGTATTGTTTGCCTTTATTGTTGTTAATTTTTAGGATTTCTAGTTGGAATATTAATATACCTTCAGATATAGCATTTGGAAATATTTTATCCCATTCTATTAGTAACTGTTAACTCTGTTTACATTGTCTTTGGATATACAATATTTTTTTTTATTTTTTAGGGAGTTTGTATACTCTTCTGTTGCCTGTGCCATTGAAATCATAACCAAGAAATCATTGCCAATTTCATTGTTGTGAGGTTTTATGATCCAGATTTTCTCCTAAAAGTTTATAGTCATAAGATTTATATTTAGGTCTTTTATCTATTTTGAGTTTATATTTGTATATGGGATTAGGTAAGGGTCCAACTTTATTCTTTTCCATGTAATTATTATGTTTCAACAATATTTAGTTAAAAGATTATTATTTCTACTACCAAATGTTCGTGGAAACCTTGTCAAAAATAACTTTGACAATATAGGGAATAATTTAGCTCTAGGCTTTTATTTAACTCCAATGGTTTATATATCTGCCTTTAGAATAGTACTACACTGTTTCAATTATTGTAGCTTTATATGTTTTGAAATCAGAAAATATATATCTTCTAGCTTTGTTCTTTTTCAAGATTGTTTTGGGTATCTAGAGTCCATATTCCATATTAGGATAGCTTTTTTTTCTGAAAAATAAATATATAAATATATGATAGTTTCACCTAAAAAATAGAAAAAAAATTATTCTCTGGTAAGAAAGATAGTAAAAAGAAATATTGAAATGTTATCTTTAAGTCATCAAAAGCTTGGTATCAGACAAATGAAACTGTTATGTGAGATTATCATTTTTAATTTTGGATAAATTGCTATAAACTAGATGTTAACCACTAAGCCAAGCATGGGAGGGAGGGATGGGGAGGGAATGGGGTGGGGATCGGGTGGGGGCTGACTGGGCAATGTGTGCATGTATGTCTACAAAAGTTTGTATCCCACTATGATGTATGAATACAGTGCACCAATAAAAAAAAAAAAAGAAAATGAAAAAAAGAAAATGCTCAAAAATATTTGAAAAATTATTTAATCTTCATTTTGCAGGTTGTTTTGGTGAAAAACTCTTGTTCTAACAAGAGTTTAATCCAAAATAATATATTATCAAATATTTAGACATAATCAACAGTTTAGTGTACTATTTAACAATAATATCAAAATTGTGTCTTGATGAAGGTGATTGGAACAGTTAATTCTGACTTTCTTCATATGAGAGCTAGGTGAGCAAATGTTTTAAATTTTAATTGTAGTTATAAAATGTCAGCCTGGGAAAATGTCATGGATGTATTTTGCTATCATCACATAATTAATATGAGTCTAGCTTTTAAAAGCCACACAGTGTGTTTAGATAGTTAAATACCAGTCCAAGTACATAGAACTTCACACAACGTTGTCACTTTCCACATTATTTAATATCCCTTGCATGATTTAACATTCTGCAGCTTCAGCAGTTAATTGTGAGTTTCTTTGCCTGTGCTGGTAGACTATAGTTCTAAATATATTCAAATATATATTGAAATGTCATTCCTTAGTTTCAGCATCTTAGTACCCTTAGCCTATACAGGAAATGATTTGGACAATATCTACCTTGTTATGTACATTATAAAATCGTACATATACATGTATAACCATATATACCTCCATAATAATGATATATATTCATTAACATAATTAATATAATTAACAGATATATTATCTTGTCCCTCCCCAAATTATACATTGTGGGCTCTAGTGATTGACATTTTAAATAAAGTGTTTAAAGCATAGCTCTACTTAAAGTTAATATCATAGCAGTAAAATTTTTTGCAAGTTAAAATGGACAGAAAAAACTATTAAGATAAAGTTTCAAAAGGCAAAGAAAGAGGGCAGGAGCTTGTAAATAGAAAACTAAGCTTAACTTTCTTTGTTGTACAAATAAAATAGCATTTCATCTATATCTTACTCTTCTCACTAGGAAACTTGGGGATGTTTTAGAGTAAATATGCACTCCTGGTTATTCAAACTTTAAACAGAAATAATAAGAGAAAGTTTTGTGTTGAGACATTTTGTAATATTCTATAAATGTACAGATGCCATAATAAAGGAGTCCTTTGAAGATAGAGTGAATAGATATTGGTAAAAATCTTAAATTGATGTTTGGCACAAAGTTAGTACTATATAAGTATTTAATTATGTAAAATTAATTGATAACAGTATCCTTGTGACTATTACCAGTGACAAATTGTCTAATGCCCTGAAAACAAATTGCCTAATAGACAAGACAAGCCCATCTTACATAGTGTTCAGCCTCACTAAGACAGGTTTAAAGTATCTTTTGATATTTATGCTTGGCTTAGTTTCTAATAATGGTAGTATTAAGTTTTATTATGAAAACATTTTTCAAAAAATAGTGAAACTGAGATTCAGAAATCAAGTTTCCTAAACCTCTGGGTAGTAACTGTCAAAACAAAGACTCAAACAAAAGTATCTTTGCCTTCAAAATTTTATCCCTTTTTCACTTGCTGCGATTTAGGTTCATGTTTAATTTGGGGTTCATATAGTTTATTACTTTTAATACTTCCATAAGGACTGTGGGAATTGACTAAAAATTAAAATATGCCCAAACTTTACAGGTTGCAGTAAAGAATTAGTGTAGGTAGTGTTCATGTTCATGTACTTCATTAGTTAGTTTCTTAGTTTGGATCTGGACTGTCCCCAAAGTTTAATGAGTAGAAGGTTCAGTCTACCATGTAACAATGTTCAGAGATGTGGTTTTGGGGAAGCGATTGGATCAGAGGGCTCCAACTACAATAATGGATTAACTCATTGATAGGTGAACAGGCTGAAAGGTGGTAGAAACTAGCTGCTAGGGCAGGGTGGTCTGACTGAAAGTAGTGGAAAACAGACTGAGGAATGTCCTAAAAGGGTTTTTCTTGATCTTTCCACTCTTTCTCTTTCTTCTCCCTCTCTTTCTCTCCCCCTCTGTCTCTCTCCTGCCCTCTATCTCTGTCCTCCCAGAGATACCAGGAGCTGAGCAGCTTTCTTTTGTCACTCTCTAAGGCCACATAAACCATGAACTGAAACCTTGAGCCAAAATAAATATCCTCCCCCAAGTTGTTTATATCAGGTAATTCAGTCACAGTGATGAAAAGCTAACACAATCTCCTGTTTGTCTTTGTAGTCATATTTCTTATAAATCTAGGCAAATGACATTTTAATGGATTTCACCTGGAATTGACAAGGAATTCTTTGTATAAACAAGCCTTAGACAATATAACACAGTAATTTCAAGAACTACAAAACTAAAAAAAAGAAGGACCATACCATCCAAGACTTAAATTATTTTGGAGAAATCAAGATCAACGAATCTTCTTTGACTATCTGATTAAATATCAAAATGAACATTTGTATCTTGGTCTAAAGATTGTGGATGGAGTATTTATATTTGGAATACACTATTTTCATCAACTCTGAACTCAGCATTAAAGGAAAGGACTCTGATAATCAGGGGATATATAATTTACACAGCATTGCTTTGTTGGTGGCAGAACCTAAGCAAGAAACCAGGTCATCCCTGCATTCCCTTTTTAGTTTATGAGGAAATGGGATGTTACAAATCGTATGGTCCAAGTCTTGCTCTAGATTTATGAGCTGTGTGACCATAGCAAATCATCTTCCCTCTCTATGTCCCAGTTTTCTCAAGATCAAAGAGGTAATAGTCAATAATAGTACTCATACTATGGGGTTTGAAATAAGTTACTGACAAGTACAGTACACAGCAGGTAGAGTCGGCTCAAGAATTGGAGGTTATTGCTATTTATCACCAGACTTCTGCTTTTCCAGATAATAATGGTGGTAAATCAGTTTCTGTTCTAGATGTTTATGCTGTAAACATAGCTCTTATTCTCTAGTGATGGCTCACTGCTACTTCTTTCTTGTCTTGACAACCTCCACTATCATGTGGTTTGACAGGGAATTTGGAATCATAACTTCTTTGCAAACTCAAAGAACCTCAGGCACCACAGGTATATGACTTAATACTTGGCCTATTTGTCATTCACTATCCAGAATCTGAAACATACCGTAAATAAATTATAGAGATTCAATGAGATTGCAAACTACAATCTGTTCTTTTAGCTCCATTTGTTATTAACTTACTTCCCTGGAGGAGGTGTTTGTCTGCATCAACTGCAAAATTGTATGCTTCTATTTTGGAAAGGAAACTTTTCATTATACAAGAGAAATAAAATCATACAAATCAAGTTGGGAGAGATTTAATCCACACAAAGAATATGTTTTAAAATTTAAAAATCCTCAGCATGTGAAATGAACTTGGACATTAACGAGAACAAATCAAGAAGGTGGATTTGCAGATGTCAGGTTTGTGGATGCTTAGTATTATCACCACATGCTAAATTTGACAAACATGGTTGCACACTAATAAAAAGTAATAGCCCTTCACATTCTAAACACTCCTCATGATCCTCTTAAAGTTTTACTGGCATATACTCAGTTCCTAGGGACATCCTGAAATCCTCACAAAATAAGTAAACAATACAAGTTTCAGGACCATCTGCTTGAAGAAAACCCTTTTCCTCCCTCTTGGATTCCTTAAGGAAACATTTTTCTTGAGTTCATTTCTGACCTTTCTTTGCCCAGTTTTCTTATTCCTTCCCTAGGGAATGGCATATAGCAGAGTGAGGCTTCTTTGGTAGGAGAAGCAAGAAGAGGAGCAAAGAAGCACTTTATGATTACAAGGAGACTTTTTTTTGCATTTCAAGCTTAATTTGGGGTAGTACATCATAAGTTTATGAATTTCATTGTTAAAAATGCCTATCAAGCTGGGAGCAGTGGCAGAAGCCTATAGTCTAGTAATTGGGAGGCTGAGACAGCAAGAGTACAGATTTGAGGCCAGCCTCAGCAACTTAGTAAGACTCTGGAATTTAGAAACACCCTATTTCAAAATTTAAAAAATAAAAATAGGGCTGAGGGTGTATGCCAGAGGAAGAATGCCCCTAGGTTCAATCCCCAGTACCAAATAAACTATCAATATATTTAAATACAGAAATGATGACGGCTGTGAATTATAATTAGATCTCATGCAACTAAACTTCAAAGGAGAGTAAGATATCATTAAAGTTCTTGTTCAGCAAAGCAAAGCACCTGCCACTCTCTTCCTCTCTTGGGGGTGACAGTTTTCTTTACCTCCTTGATGGCATTTTTTAGATTTAAACTCATCTTCTCCCACTCAACTCTACTAATAACAAATATGCCTTCACCACCTTAGTGTTTGCTGTTTCATTATCCTTCACGTTCCTTAGAACATGAGAATTATCAAAGAGCCCATGAAAACTTTTCAGTTGTCACAAAGAGAGTCAAGTGTGCTACTGTCACTGGATGGATGGTGGCCTGGAACATCCTACAGTGCCCAAGACAGTCCTGTGAAACAAAGCATTATCCAGCCCAGTGTCAATAGTGATAATGAAAAACAATTCTACCTTCTATTAAGTGTCTATAAGAGAAAATTTTCTTGTTATTTTATTCTTCTAACCATTTCACCTTCTTCAACATCTCTCCGTGCAAATCATTTAAAATATAGAGAAAATATAGAGTAAAATTAAATTAGAAGGGCTTGCTAAGTCGCTGAGAGTCTCACTAAAATGTTAAGCTGTTAAGGCTATCCTCAATCTTGTACTGCTCCTGTCTCTTCATCCCAAATGCTGGGATTAAAGATGTGTGCCACACTTTTTATTTGCAGTGTGGATTTGTGTGTGTATAGAGCAGTACCCTATGTTTTTTGTTTTGGGGGGGATTTTCTTGGTGTTATTGTGGGTAGAACCCAGAGGCTTCCTACCTCCAGGCTATACTCCCAGACCTATTTTCTATTTTATTTGGAAATAGGGTCTCATTCAGTTTCTGAGAGCCTCACTAAGTAGGGGAGACTGGCTTTGAACCTGTGTGATCCTCCTGTCTCAGCCTCCCAAGCACCACCACGCCTGGCTGTACCCTATGTTTTAAATTCTGAAATTCCAAAGTAGTTCTAAATCCTAAATCCCTTAGTATACTGATGTTTAGAGAATAAAATAATTTAAGAATTTTAAAATGAATGAAAAAATAAATACATTTATTTCTGAGACTGGCCATAAAACCTTCAATATGCCTGTCTCTGCCTCGTAAGTACTAGGATTATAGGTACCACCCTGCCCAGAAAATTCTTATATTTTACATAATCATTCTGGCTTTGAGCACATGATATATTACATAATTTAATATTTAATCATTTATCTTAAAATTCATCTTCGACATGATTACTACTTTATTTACATCAGCAGGTTCACTGTTATTTTCCTCTCCTGTTTCAACAGTAACACCAACACGAATGCTATATATTTTGGTTGTCAAAAAATGATTCAATACCTGTAGAAGTGCCTTATACACATAATTCCATTTCACCCTTTCAGTAATGCTGAGTATTCATCATATTATGCTTGTAAGATGAGAAAGCTGGCTTAGAGAAGTTAAGCAAGTTATCAAAGGTCATACCATTGCTAAGCAGCATCCTGGGTTTCCAGACCAGGTTCTTAACTGCATTACACTAAGCTGTCCCCATGTGGGGATCTTGTGTTTACCATGTACAAATAATAATGCTGAGTCCTGAGAAGTCTGCCAGTCTGAAAATTCAAGTCAGCCCTCAGAAGTTCACAATCTGAGATCAGAGAGTGGCGCAGGTAAAACCAGGCTCCATGCCATGTGATGAATGCCAAAGTAGCAGCATGAACACAGAGCTAAGAGACACAGGCAGAGCATGGTTATTTGTGCCTGATGGATGGGAGCAAAACTTCACAACAGAGTTGGCATTTGAGATGAGTCAGAAGGAGTGGAAGTTTTACAGGTGGAGAGGTACAGGGGAAAAAAAGACATTTGAGGTCAAGGTTTTGTCCTGAGGAGAGGTACTGAAGATAAGAAGAAAAAATGAACAAGTGTTTCTAACCCACATCAGGAGGAGAAGCAGACTGACTTGACATGTTTGTGAATGTACATCATGTACACTAGGTAATTTCCCTCTGCCTTCCACCCATCCCCCTCAGTTAGCTCACCTTATTTCCTCATCTATAGTTTTTCTTTCTTCACTAAGTCAAACATGAGAAGGAGATAGGGAGAGGTAATGGGGTGGAAATTGGGTAAGGGCTAATTGAGTGATGTGTGCATGTATGCCTCCACCATCTTCTACTCCATTAACATGTATGACTACAATGCACCAATAAAATATTTAAGAGATAAATAAAGCCACAGCTGAGAAAGGCAAGCTCTAGCACATCTATGTATGCTACAGGTGGTCCTGACACATATGTCCTGAGCCACTCATGTGATTCCTCCTGGACAACACTGAGATGCCATATTTGTTGGAAAAAAACAATGCCAATATTAAAGTAACTATGATAAAAAGTTCTTGAACAAGTAGGGACACTTTTTGAAGGAAAAGACAAAAAACCTTAGTAAACACATAGAAAAGAAGCAAATGGATTTTCAGAATTGAATGGTGAAACCACAACAAACAAAAACATTCTATAATTCCACAATAAAAAAAACTTCAAAAAATTTTATTTTTAAATGGATAACAAATTGAAATAGACATCCACCAAATATGTTTAGATTGCCAATAAGCATACCAAAAGATATTCAGCATCACTAATCATCAGGGAAACGCAAAGAAAAACCATGATGCATTTGAGTTGTCTATTATCACAAAACTGAAAATTAGCAAATGCTGGAAATTATGTAGAGGATTTAGAGCCCTTGTGTTTTGTTGACTTGAATGTAAAATGATGCAGCCCCTGTGGAAAAGAGTTTTGGAATTCCTAAAAATTAAATGTAGAGTTACCATATAATCAAGCATTTCCACTATCAGGTTTATATCCAAAAAAGACTAAAATCTTGGACTTGAATAGACTATTCACAATAGCCCAAAGATACAAATAACCCAAAGGTCCATTGGTTGAAATATTAGTAAGCAAAATATTATATATGTAGTATTATATATGATTATATATATATATAGCCAATAAAATATTATTCATCCTTTAAAAGGGAGTCTCACTAGGTTGCTGTGAGTTTCACTAAGTTGCTGAGGCTGTCATTGAACCTGCTATCCTCCCATCTCAGCCTCCTAAGTACTGGGATTAAAGATGTGTGCCACCACATCTGGCTACAAAATTCACTCTGAACATATATAAGGCATTATAAAATGTTCTATTCTGTTTCATTTAATTCTGTTCTAGTCTACTATATTATATATATATATATATATATATATATATATATACATATATATATATATGTGTGTGTGTGTGTGTGTGTGTGTGTTGTGTGTGTGTGTGTATGTGTGTATGTAATTTTTTGTGGTATTGGGGGTTGAACCCAGGGGCTTTCTACCTCTGGGCTACACTCCCAGAACTATTTTATATTTTATTTGGGAACAGGGTCTCACTAAGTTGCTGAGAGCCTCGCTAAGTAGGCAAGGCTGGCTTTGAACCTGTGCAATCCTCTTGTCTCAGCCTCCCAAGCACGGGGATTACAAGTGTGTGCCACCATGACCAGCTTCTATAATAATTTTTAAGTGTAAATTTTTATACAGTTACTTGCTTTCACAACCCACTAAACCTAAATTTTAAAAAAAATCTCTATTTTCATATATTCTTGGTCACAACCCATATCCTACTAGCATATAGCATTTTATGATTAAATGGAGTACAGAAATACTTTTATATTTATCCCCAAATCTTCTAATTGAGGTGCTGATACTAGCTCTGAAAACACTGGTGTGATAGAAATATGCTTTCAAGTGCTATTTTCCATGGATGTATTTGCAACAGAGACCAAATGGCCTGAAAAGTAGAAAATCCCTGCTACAGAGTCTGTGCTGGGTCGCAGAAGTATAGGTGAAGAGTGGAGATAGAAATCCACTTCCATTTGATTTAACCAGTATATGTTTGCCTAAGCAAAATGTGATATTCTTAAAAAAGAGTCATGTACTTTTCAACTCTTAATTTTTTTATTTTGACCTCAGGTGATATAAATAAATAATTTTTGATACAACATATAAAAAATAAAAAATTTCAGGAGAAAGTCTGTATATAAGCTATGTTGTGAAATTTGAAACAAACATTTGACCACTTGAGATTGATTTAACTTTAAAAATTTATCAAAGTCAAGAATGTTGGTATAAACCTGGAATATACCTGAAATCAGTACTTAGGAGGCTGAGTCTGGAGGATCACAAGTTTAAGGCTAAACTAAGCATCTTTGCAAAATCCTGGTTCAAAATAAAAAATAGTGTTGGCTATGAAGATCTGAGGCAAAAGGCCCATAAACACACATACACACACACACACACACACACACACACACACACACACACACTTATCCACTACATGTTAAACACTGGATAATCTCATAACACGTGATTCCTGTTCTCCCTCATCTGAAAATCTCAAAGACTGGTTCTCACTAAGGGCAGTATCCCACCTCACCTCATTGAGAGGAACATTAGACAATGTCTAAAGGTAATTTTGGTTGTTCACACCTGAGGGAGTCATACTGACTGGTAGGTACAGAAGCCAACTATGCCATTAAACATCCTGCAACACACTGGACAGCCTCACACAAAGAATTATACAGCCCAAAATGTAAACAGTGCAAAACTGGAGAAAATCAGTCCTTTATTTAGTCATTTGACAGATACTTATTGAGTACCTTCTGCACCATGGATTGTTTATAAGCTCTAGTAGTTAACATAATGGAGAAAAATATTGCACTCTATGAGTTTATATTCTAGTGGGAGAAGGAAGAGCATAAAAACGTTAATGAATAAGTGTGTTTGATGATACAGATTGAAATAAAGAGCAGTAATGCAGAGCTGGGGGTGGGTGGGAAGTACATCAGTGGGAGAAGTTGCAGTTAAATAGGTTGATCATTAGCTGGGCATCGTGGTGCACACTTGTAATCCCCGCGCTTGGGAGGCTGAAACAGGAGGATCACGCAGGTTCAAAGCCAGCCTCAGCTACTTAGTGAGGCTCTCTCAGCAACTTAGTGAGACATTGTTTCCAAATAAAATATAAAAAATGGGTGTGGGAGTATAGCCCGGAAGTAGAAAGCCTCTGGGTTCCACTCCCAGTAACACCAAAAAAAAAAAAAAAATAGGTTGATCATGGAAGACTGATCACTAAGAAGGTAGGGGAGGGGTAAGGCAGGCGGGGCAGCCAGGGCAAAGATCCTGAGCAGTGAAGTAAGCAGAGCACACAGTGCCTTAGAGATCCTAGCAAAGTTTTCTGCATAAGGATGTGAGGAAGGAAAAGACTATTCTGCTTAAAAGGTCAAGAGCAGCTCCACCAAACTTATGCTGAGCTGAACTGGAGATATAGACAACCAGGAAGACTGGGAACAAGACTGCTGAAGTCAGGGAAAAGGCACAGAATGCTCAAAATATGCATGTATGGAGCATTGTGGAGTAGGACCAAAGTGGATTCAGGACAATTAGCTGTAAGGGAAGAGAAGCTGTGATCATAACTGGCCTTTTACCACTCCGAGCTTTGGTCTGATTTACACAAGTGCTATGCTATGGTTTAAAAGTGAGCCCCCCTAATATCCAGAATATACAAAGAGATCAAAATATTCTACACTAGCAGAAACACAACCCAATCAAGAAATGGGCAACTGAAATGAATAGATATTTCACAAAAGAAGAGATACAAATGATCAATAGATACATGAAAAGATGTGCAACATCACTAGCCATCAGGGAGATGCAAATCAAAACTATGCTGAGATTCAATCTACCCCCAATCAGAGTGTCAAACATGAAGAAATCAAACAACAATTGCTGGTGAGGATGTGGTGAAAGAGGAACTCTTTTACACTGTTGGTGGGAGTGCAAAGTAGTTCAGCCACTATGGAGATCAGTATGGAGATTCCTTAGAAAACTAGGAATAGATCCACCATTTGATCCAGCTATATCACTCCTGGGTATTTTTCCAAAGGGGTTGAAATCAGAAAACTACATTAACATATGCATACCCATGTTCATAGCAGCACAGTTTGTAATAGCCAAAATATGGAACCAACCTAGATCTCCATCAACAGATGAATGGATTGCAAAATTATGGGAAATACACACAATGGAATTAATTCTATTCAGCTATAAGGAAAAATAAAATAATAGCATTTGCAAGAAGATGGAAGGAACTAGAGAACATTATGTTATGTGAGATTAGTCAAGCACAGAGAGAGAAGGGACATATGTTTTCTTTAATATGTCCAAGCTAGGGAGTAGTGGTAATACCAGGGGGACTCCAGATGATGGAGGGGAAATCTCAACAAAGCTTGAATGGAAGAATAGGACAGGAAGAAAGCTGAGGTTGTTCAATGGAGGAGCTACATTCGAATATGTGTAATAGTATAAATACAACATGATTAACCTGGACACTCTCTATTGGGAAGAGAGAAGGGAAATGGAGGGGGAAGAGCATGAAGCACAATCTAAATGTACACCACTTTCAATATGTTCCACTTATAAAAAATAAAAATTAAAAAATAAATAAAAATAAATGTGAGTCCCTCACCCCCCAAAAAAATTATGTTAGAAACTTGATCACCAGTGAAACAGTGTTTTAAGAAGTGAGTAGGATCTTGAAAACGAGATTAGGTGGTGAGGGTGGAGCCCTCAAGCTTTAGTCAGCTTTTTACTGATGTGATCAAAATACCTGACATGAACCTTAAAAGTAGAAAGTTTATTATGGCTCATGGTTTTAGATGTTTTTGCCCATTTTATTTTGGGGTTGGGTAGACAAAACAGTGGCTCAAATCATGTCAGTCAAGAAGCAGGAAGAGAGGGAAGGAGGGAGAGAAAGGGAGAGAGAGAGAGAGAGAGAAAGAGAGAGAGAGAGAGAGAGAGAGAGAGAGAGAGAGAGAGAGTGTCAGACAGATCAAGGACAAGAAAAGGTCCCCAAGACTATGTCTCCAAGGACCCACTCCTTCCAACCATGTCCCACCTCTTTCAGTTTCCACCACCTCCCAATAGTCCATTTAGATTATAAATGCATCAGTAGAATAGTCCACTGATAATGTCAATGTCTCATGATACAGTCAGTTCTTCAAAGCCCCACCTCAGAACACGGCTACACTGGGAACCAAGCCCCCAAAACAGGAGCCTTTGGAGGATGCTCCAAATGCATAGTATCACAAATGAATTGATGCAGTTACTGAAGGAGTAGGCCGCTCATAAAAGTATGCAATTGGTCTCCCTCCCTCTTTTTACCCTTGTGATTTCTTCTGCCATATTATGACACAACAAGAACATCTTCAATAGATTCCAGCCCTTTCTGGACTCTACATCCTTCAGAACGGTGGGACATAAATTTCTGTTTATTATAAATGACTGAATCTGTGGTATTCTGCTATAGTAGTACACAACTCACTAAGACAAAACCTTTCAGCTCTGCCTTTCTCACAAGATAAAATCTGGTTTTAGCCGGGCATGGTGTTGTACGCTTGTAATCCCAGAGGTTGGGAGGCTGAGACAGGTGGATCTAATAGGTTTGAAGCCAACCTCAGCTACTTAGTGAGGCTCTCAGCAACTTAGTGAGACCCTGTTTCCAAATAAAGTATAAAACAGGTCTGGGAATGTAGCCTGGAGGCAGAAAAGCCCTGGGTTATGCCTTAGTACCACACACAGGAAGAAAACAAGATAAAATCTGGTTTTATGAAATATTTGAATATGCTAATACTGTGTTATTTTTCCAGTGTTTCAATTTCAAAACAAGGGTGGTTGCTTTTTCCTAGGAATGCAGAGTCAAATGATTAAATTTGGAAACATTTTCATGAGATTAAATTCTCTTAAATACAGAAATTGTTATATTATATAAAAGAAAGAACAATTCAATGGGGAGATGATAAAATTTGGGTCTTTTTGGGGTCTGCTCAACCGCCTGACAAAACTTCTGATGAATCAGCTACATGTGGTGCTGAGCGGATATGGAGGGCATAACTACTCCCCTTGCCCCCGCTAGCCCAATTTGGCAATGTTGAGCCTTATTGGCTCATATAATGCTTCCGTGCTCATGAACCCCTCGTGCGTTGTATAATAATTGGCTGCAAGTTATGTGCTTTGCGCATGCAAGAGTGACCTTTAGCATGATAGGTTAGAATAGTTTCCTGTTGGAAATCCCCCTTGTGGTTTTTTGCTTTAAATTGGATTGCCTAAGAGAAATAAAAGGAGATCCTGCTTGACATGTCTCCCGGCTCCGTGTGTTGCTACTGTTCGGGGCCATTGGCACTCACTTTCTTTCTCGGCCCCACCTCTGATGGGCTGGACCCGTCAGGGTCTGAGGAGTAGTCAACCCTCACCTTATGGTCAATCACTGAAACCTTACCCAAACGACCAAAGGATGTGAGTAGTACTTCCATATCATCCATGGTTTAGACCAGCCTTAGTAATCTTCATGAACATAAAATTTCATATCCGCATTATTATCTCACTAAGATAGCCTCTGCCTTACTGGCAATACTCAGATTAAATGTGATAGTCCATGTAAAACACCCAGCACAGTGTCCCCAAATAGTAAGTGCCCGATACATATATTAAAGTTTCTTAAATTCACCAGTATGTTTCTCTCTGGGTTGATTAATGTAATGCAGCATTTTCTCCCCAAATATCAAACCTTTGAAACCTGCCTTCTGCTAACTACTTACTCATTGATGCAATGTTTGAGAGTTTCTTGAGCACTAGAAGCAATAGCAAATAATAAATTGATGAAACATTAAGACAAAAACCTAAAAAGTGGAATAGAATAAGATGATGCTCACATTGAAAGAGAATAAATTCAAGACATTAAGATTTTTCTACAATCTAAAACTAAGGCAACAACAAATTATGTTTTGCAACAAAAACTCTGATAGCAAGGAAAATTGGCATTTAGCATTTACACGAGCACTAAGACATGAGAGCCTGAAGGTGCTATGTGAGAAAAGTGGCTGAGGAAAAATCCCTGGGTCAAAACGTCAGAAGGTTTCCTACTGTACTGCCATTTAGAGCCAACACTTATATTATCCCTGGAGGTCACAGTTTAGAGATTTAAAAAAATAATTTCCAGCAATCACTCTTGGGTAAAAGCATTTGACAATTTCATATAACTGCATGGGATTAGATGTTAACTCTTGGAACAAAACATGAATTTTGGCTTCAGTGACAGTAGTTGAGAATTTGGAGAAAAGAAAGTTCTTGAGAGGACGTTGTTTCCTACTTCCAGCTTGAAATACTGGAATCACTCAACACATTCTGTACTTATGTTTTAAAAAGTGCTTCTTAAAAATGAATTGTATTGGTAACTTTTATTTCATAGATATTTCTTAGTGGGGAAACTAAGAAAAGAAGCAATAATGAAAGTATATAAAAAGTGAAGATAAATGAACAAGATGAAATAAAAATGTGTGTGTGTGTGTGTGTGTGTGTGTGTGTGTGTGTGTGTGAGAGAGAGAGAGAGAGAGAGAGAGAGAGAGAGAGAGAGACAGAGAAAGAGAGACAGACAGACAGACAATGGAGGGAGAGGCTGGGGATGACTTGCCCAAGAGACAGTTAATTATGATGCTCAGACTAAGAATTCCAAACGTTGGGATTCTGGCAATACTCAGGATTTAGCGCACGGTATCTGACACTTGAGAAGTGATTCCAAATTTACCCAATAGAAGAAAAGAAGTGGGAAGGCCAGGCAAGGAAAGAAGAATTTTTAAAAAGGAAACAAGGAAAGGAAGAAAAGAAAAAGGGAAAAATTATCTTAGACATCTTATCTTGTAGCAAACTCTGCCCCAACCTACTCCCACCCTTTCAAATACCTAGACCTACAGAGCCTTGTTTCAGATAACAAGGCTCCTATACTGGGGCACCCTGGGTACAAATCTCAGGTCTGCTGTTTTTTAGTAGTGTGACACTGGGCTAATCTAGAAATCTGTGTTAAAACGTATGTTCCTATGACAACAACATGGGGAAACTCTCAACCTTCTTTATATGTCTATTGTGAGGAATGATGGTGCTAAAGGTCAAAGGTTTAGTTGCAGGTGCTCAAAAGGTATTAATTACTATTGTCACCATCATTAATATTGATCTTACATGTGAGGAAATCCAACGGGGGAGCATGCACTCTGATGCAGGTAACTGAAGGTAAATGAAACCCTAAGTCATGGGATTATCGGGCTATCATTTGTATTTTGTGGGAATGTACTATTTTTCCACACCATGCCTAGAGGTCTCAATCATTCAGTTAGCACTAGAATTATTAATTTTGTGTTGTTATACTACCAAAAATACCAAAGATCTTTGTTTCTCATATAATTCAAGAACATATATTTGACCTTTCTTTGGCTGCCTTCAAAGTCAACACCCAGTGCCCTCCTAAGTGAGCATGTCTGATTAATGTCTGCTCTTTTGCTGAACACACCTGCCAGGCTTCAAGTCCTCACCATTGCCAGGTGATCTATCTTTCTAGATGTTTAGCTATATCTCATCTATAACACATGCTGCCTTCATTCTTGTGCTAATGTTATTTTTGAAAAGTTTAGGCTCAAATCCCTCAAAATCTATTTCTAATTTATAAGGAGCCTAGGAAGTAAAAGAGCAGAGTCCACAGAGTCAAACGTGGATTTAAGCGCTAGCTATGTGACCTTAGCAAGTTACTCACCTTTTATGAGCTCCAGTTTCCCTGATTTTAAAATGAAGATGTTAATACCTCCTTTTCAGGTTATGATGAGATTAAATATCTATACAAATATTAAGAAAATGCCATTCCTAAAACATTCCCTCTCCAAAACATTCCACTCCCCAAAACATTCCCTCCCAAAACATTCCACTTTTCACCAACAGCCACTTCTATATTGTCTTATCCAACCAAGTACATGCTGCTGAGCTTGCATTTTTATTACCCACTTAGTACATGTGACACTGACCATGAAGTGATTAAGCAGGATATATTTCTTAAGGGTACTGTATAAAAGTTTTCATAATGTCCATCTTTCCATTCACTGAGGAGTTGTTCTCAACTCAGACCCTCAGCTGCAAAGAAATCTACTCAAAGAGATACCATTAAAAATACCTCTTTTGGCTCATTATATTGTCTAGGGCATGTAAATTAATATAGCCATTATAGAAAATATTATGAAAAATCCCCAAAAAATTAAAAATAGAATTATTGTGTGATCCAGCAATCCCAGCACTGGGAATATATTAAGAGGAAATTAAATCAGTATGTCAAAGAGGTCTTGTACTCCCAGATTTTTTTTTGTTTTATTTTTTATTTTTATTTTTATTTTTTTTTTTGTGGTACTGGGTTTCCTGGAAACCCTCCTATCTCCAGGATACACTCCAAGACACATTTTATATTTTTAATTGGAAACATGGTCTCTTAAGCCAGCACAGCTGGCTTCGAACCAGCGCGATCCTCCTGTCTCTGCCTCCCAAGCGCGGGGATTACAAGTGTGCGCCACCATGCCCGGCCCATACTTCCATCTTTATTACGGTACTATTCACAAAAGCCAAGGTATAAAATCAACCCAAGTGTTCATCAACTGATGAAGAGGTAAAGAAATTATAAGCATATATCCAAAATGAACTACTACTAAACTATGAAAAGTTGGAATCCTTTTATTTGCAATAGCATAGATGGACCTGGGGAAACATTCTGTAATTTTTTTTAAAAAAGCACACAAAAATACCATACATTTCATTCATATTCATGGGTCAGACATTGTTGATTTCATGAAAATTAGCAATACAACAGGAATTATCAGAGGCTAAGGACAGTGTTGGGAGAGAAGATAAGTATCCTCTTCAACAAGTAAAATGTTATGGTTGACAGGAGGAATGAACTCTGGTGCTCTGTCACAAACTAGGGTGTCTATAATAGACACTGATTCATTGTATATCTAAAGGTAGCTAAGAAAAAGATTCTGAATGTACTAACCATAAACAAACGGTAAAAGCGTAAGGTCATAGATATTCTAATTACCCTCACTTGGACTTTGTACAATGTATACATGAATCAAACACTATACCCCATAAATATGTTATATCATTACGAAAATGAAAAAATTAAAATAACTTTAAAAATACCTTTCTCATATGCACAAATGGGCAGAGAACACTGAATCTTATCAGTGTATTGTGATTCTAACAAAAGGAAAGGCACAGAAACATCCATGCTGGAGGGGCAAGAAGAAGTCAACAGTGGCATAATACAAAGGAGAGGAGGAAAGCCTTCCATAAACAATATTTGTTAACATTTGGCTCTCAGAGACTATATTCTTCCCCGTATAAAAGTAAGAAGAATTATGAGCAAGAAATCTCAGGTAAGAAAAAATTACTTTGCAATAGAAAACAGCCTGTACAATAAGAACATCATTGAACAGGACCCATAATATATCAACCTATTATTAAAATCAGAGTGATAAAGTCCATCTTCAAGTTTTTGTTTGACTGGTTTTCACATGGGAGTGAAAAGGAATATGGGGTTTTTAATTCATCTTTGTCACTGTAATCTGTTTTTTGTAATATTCCATGCAAAATTTATTGAGTTTTTAAAATAAAGCATGGATTCAGCAATTGTCATAAAATATTTTCATTTATTTTCTAAAACTCTCAGGGAAAAGAAAAGGTTTTCAAAGCAGAATTTATCCATTCAGTCAAAGACTATCACTTGAAATCATGTACCAAGTCCTTCCTTAAGCATATTAAATGCTGATGATAGCACAAAATATCTCTGATCTTATAAGTTTATCTTTTAGTGAAGAAAAAGTACACAATAATCAAATAAAAATAAAAAATAACAAGAATTATAGGGGAAAACTGAAGTGGTATAAGCTGAATGAGGTGTCACACCCTGTAATCCCAGTACTTGGAAGGCTGAGACAGGAGAATCTCTAGTCTAAGGACAGCCTCAATAAGGAATGAGACTCATAGCAACCTAGTGAAAGAGACCCTGGTTTAAAACAACAACAAAAAAATAAATAGAATTGGGCTGAGGGCTTTAGTTCAGAAGAATACCCTTGAGTTCAACCCCCAACAAACAATAAATGAAGTAGTATAAAATAAATAAGTAATATTAGAGTGGGGACACTATTTACTTAGAGTCGTGGTAAAAGGCTTAACAAATTGACATTTAAGAAGAAATATGAAAGAAGAGAGGGAGAAGGCCAGAAAGATGTTTTGAGGAGAAATTTTTCTGGCAAAGGGAATACTGCTCAGTATAACGTCCACACCCAGTATGTCAGAAATCAAGAGGATAACTTCATGGATCCAGGGCTGAGTTACAGGAGATGGTGACAGATGACTCATCAGATAACACTTAAGAACTTTTGCTCTGAATGCAATAAACAGCCTTTGGAAGGATCTGTGCTAGAGAGTGATAGAACATTACTAGGTTTTATTTTTATTTTTTTCGGGTCTGGGGATGGTACTCAGGGGCATTCTAACTCTGAGCTACACCCTCTCCCCTATTTTTATTATTTATTTTGAAACAGGTTCTCACTAAGTTGAGAAGGGCCTGATTAAGTAGCTGAGGCTTTTCCGTGAACCGCAATCCTCCTGTCTCAGCCTCCCCCGTGCTGGGATTACAAGCGTGAGCCACCATGCCTGGCATCACTTAGGTTTTAACAGAATCTCTCTGGCTGCTACATTGGGGAATATAAACCATGGGGAGGCAAGACCAATAACGAATGTAGCTACACCCCCAATTACAAAGCTATTATATTCATTCCAATGGGAAACTGATGGTCGCTCTGGTCAGAATGATAGAAATGGAGGTGTGAGCTATCAAGGACTCTTCTAAGAGTGTTTGTCATACCTGGCCAAGGGTGATGACACGGTAGAGGCAAGTTCTTTGCTTAGAGTAGACAAAACTGGGGGAAGAGCATGTCTTTTGCGTCCCTTTTACTGAATTAGAAAGTAGTGGGTGCTGGGAGTGGTGGTGCATGCTTGTAATCCCAGCATTCAGGAGGCTGAGATCAGAGGATTGCGGTTCGCGGACAGCCTCGGCTACTTAGTGAGGCCCTCTGCAACTTAGTGAGACCCTGTTTCAAAATCAAGAATAAAAATAGGGCAGGGGGTGTAGCTCGGAGGTTGAATGCTCACGGGTTCCATCCCCAGACCCGCAAAAAAAAAAAAAAAGTAGTGGGTAATTTTTACTGGCAACAATATGATAATATAGGGTACATTCATATGTGTTTTCTCTGCTTGGAACTCTTTCCTCCATTATTAAGTTGGGTAAATGCATCTCGTCTTCATGTCTCAGCTTAAATGTCCCCTGATCTAGGAAACATGTTACTTCTGCTGACCATCTCCTATCCCATCCTCAGACTAGCTTGAAGGCCTGCCCTAAGGTTGCCATAACAAATTCTCACAAAATAAAAACAAAAACATTAGTCATCTCACAATCTGAAGTCCAGGTGTTAGCCAGACTGATTTCTTTTAAAAGCATGGAGGGAGAACCAGCTGCATGCCTCCTTCCTGGCTCAGGGCTGCCAGCAATGCCTGGCACTTCTTGGGGCCTATAGCTTTATCAAACCCCCATCTCTGCCTCTATCTTCATATGCCCTTCGCCTAGTCCCATTATGTTGATTCTTCATATTTCTCCCTATGTCTGCCTCTGTCTCTGTCTCTTTTATAATGACAACAGTGCTTATATTTTGGACCCATGTTATAGTAAAGATTATATCACCTCAAGGGCTTTAATTTAACTACATCTGCAATAACTCTACTTCCAAATAAATTTACATTCACAGGCCGAGGGAAGTTAGGACATGGAACTCTCATCTATGTTTGCTCTTCTACCCTTGCTCCTCTGGAGAAACTTTTACACTGTGTGTGTGGGGGGTGGTGAAGGAATACTGGGGATTGATCCTAGGGTCATTTCACCTCTAATCTATGCCCCCGACCTTATTTTATTTTATTTTTATTTTGAAATGAGTGCTCAACAAGTTGCTGAGGGTCTCTCTAAAGTTCCTAGGCTGTTCTCAAAACTGCAATCCTTCTACCTCAGCCTCCCAAGTACTGAGATTACAGGCATGTGCCACCATGCTAGGACAGCAATCTTGAAGTAGTATTTATCATACTGTCCTATAACTGTCCTCTTCCTGACCTGTTTGACCTAATACACTTTAATTTCTGAAGCACAGGGACCATATCTTTCAATTCACAGTCTCCAGTTACAAGTATAATTCCTGCACATAATGCATAATCACTCACTCCTTATTGGATAAATTAATTATAAATCATAGAGTAGATTTATACAACAGTGGAGGATTGAGCTGAGTCTCAGCAGGAGTTTAAACATTTTATCATAAGAGACACTCATGCATTTCCATCTAAGTTTGGCTTCTATTTTTAAAATATAATTAAATATACAGAAGAGATGAAATCATACAACTACGCACTGGGCAATGGGAGAAAAATTCTACCCATAAGAAAAAGGTTTTCTTTTCAATGTTAGTTGTTTCAGACTTTAAAAAGAGGGCTACTTCAGTAATTAAATCATTTTCTTCTACTTTTATAGTGTATTCATGGTGCTATCATTTTCCATTTCACATTTTTTTTCAAAATTGAGGTCAGAAACTTCCAATATCCATAATTATATTATATCTAATTGTCTCTCTTAAATTAGATAAGAGGCAATTTCATGATCACTGGATCTAAATTGTGAAAAAGTGAGAAAGAGAAGAAAGAGTAGAGGTAGGCATTGGCCAATAGCAGCAGAAGTAATTTTAGAGACTAGAATCATGGTGCTAATTACCTGTTGTACTTATAAATATAAAGATAAAGATTAGGAAAGAAAACAGAGAGCATAAATTCAGAAACAGACTCAGTCTAGGAGTTTTCTGAGCTTGTAGAAGCAGTTTTGTGGGTATGACTTCTGAGACACCCACTATTGATCAGAATTATAGAATCTGCTGGCTATCCTGGGATAGCAAGTAGAAAGATAAAGTCGTACTTAGTTTTAAAAGCTGCAATAGTAAAATGGTAATGATTGCAATTCAGTAGATTGTGAAACATTTAGTGAAAGGCCAAGTCAATTTACATTCATTCTATTGGCTTCATAGGGCATTACTGTAATCAGATACAGCTATACTGTGGGACATACTACCTATCTAGGCTCTCAGAATGAAGCGCCACAGTAGATCACAGAGCTAAACTATAGCACAGTATTGTACTGTAATGTATACTGCTGCATTTACAAAAGACACAAAAAGCTTCCTTTATCATCCAAGTCCATCTAACATAGACATTCTGAAAACTTGAAAGATCAAATCAGTCTCTACCCCTGGTTCACAACTAAATAAAAAGGGTGCCATTTTACTAGGAAAGTATTAGTAGACTAAGTTATATATTTTTCAAAGGAATGGTATTTAAGATCGAGACAAATGTGAGAGATTTTTTAAACCCCAACCAAAACAATAACCAGCACACAATGAATCTTCAAAAACATTTTCTGGGGTTTTAAGTAAACTCTTCTCTGAATGTATTGCATTCTCTGGGCATTTCTCATGCTGGCAACACTTAGGCTGACACTGTCAATTCTTGCCAAATAGACTCAGGCAGGTGCTTGTTAATTACATTTCCCTCCAACTATACAGACCACAGATAGGTTGACTATTCTCACATGTGTTAACGCTGCCAGTTCCTCTAAAATAACATCACTGATGAGTGTTAAATATCACTTCCTAGACCTGTCTAAGGCATCACACATCTACCAGATGATTTCCAGGCAAAGGAATTATTCCTCTTTCTGTGTTCTCCTACCATTCATCTGAATTGTAGATCTTATACGGGGTCACTCTCCATCATGCTGCACATGTGTGTGGCCACCAAATTGTCCTTTCCTTCTCCTCTCTGTCTTGTAGTTAATTTTTTAAGACACATGCAATTTCCAAATGTATTATTTCTCTGTTAAGTCCCTTCATCATTATCTAAAGAAACCATCCTTTTCATGATAAAAAATCTATTCATTATCAGACCCGTACCCACCTTTCTCAGTATTTCTCAATGTACCTTACATAATTATACCATAAATTCTCTCCTAGGATACTGCACAGCACTCCATATGATCCTCCACCCTTTAATCCCTTCTCCACTTATAAAGTTATCCTTCTTCACCTAGTTCTACAGGGATTTTCCCAGATCCAGTTAAAATTAGTAATGTCTTCCTTTTCACAACCTCAACCTTGTTGTTATCACACCCCTTAAGAAAAGCAGGGAACATTTATTATGTTCCAGATAGTTCATAGGCACTTAACACCTTTTATGTCTGTTTAGTCTCACCCCAAACTGATAAAATGTGTGCTATTACTATTCTAACTGTATAAATAAGGAAAGAGAGGCTTACAGAGAACCAATACCTTCTCAATTTTTATAGATCTTCAATGTTGTGTCACCTGTAACATGTAATAGAAATCAACGATTTTCATGTGATTTATCATTATTTCTTCTCCTAGAAGATCAAGAGCTCTGAAATACTGTGTGTGTGTGTGTTTGTGTGTTTGTGTGTTATTTGGAATTGAATCCAGAGGCTTTCTACCTCTTTGCTAAACCCTCAGCCATATATATATATTTTACTTTTAAGCAGAGTTTCACTATGTTTCTGAGAATGGCCATGAATCTGAGCTCCTCCTGTCTCAGTCTTTCAAGTACAGGTATTAAAAGCATGTGCATATATGTTATTATAAACACAATTGTGATACTATAATGCACCAATAAAACACAAATAAATATATAAGCATCGTTCCCAGTGCCCAGCACTGAGCCCTGTACTCAGTAGGTCAATGGATAGCTTATGTTGAATGACTAAATGAAAAAAAGACGAACACAAAGAAGACTTTTTACTGTAATCCATATTTCATGTCACATCCAAAGTCCTTATCTTACTGAGGAAACTGAACCAAGGTTTGGGATATAGCTTGATCATGTTTCTACTTTTTTATATTATCTCAATAGTTTCACCTAAGAAAAAGACTCTATTATAAACAGAAGTATTCCAGAAGACATAGCAACTCATATTTCACAACAATATTTCTCCTGCTCCTGAGCTTCCAGCCATAGCAAGTCACTATAACATCATTGAAAGTCAGTATGAGGTCACGTCAAATCACTATGGCACTCCTTGCTCAGCCACATACTTGGTAGCTCTGCCTGGTCTGGTTACAAGCTTGATCTTCCACTCTTTTTTCCAGCTCATATGACCAGCAACCTTTCCTGGGCCAGTTATTTCCAGTCAAACAGGAGCACATCTTCTGGAAACAACTTGGTTCATTGGTTCCACATACCACTCCCAGCACAGAGTATTTGGTAGTGACTTTCCACTCTGGCTTCCAGGACTCTGCCCAGAAAAACCAGTATTTGTCTCAGCTCCAAACTCTCAAGAAGAAAATTTAAATGAGTAGAAATTTATTAGCAATAATGATTCAAATTTTAATATTTTATATTTCCAAATTTTTTAAAGTGAAAATTGAATATGAAATGTCACCCCTAGTAAAAGTTTGTTTATGATGCTATTTCTTAAACAAGCCACGTTGTATGTGTGCAGGGGGTCCTGGAGATTGAATGTAGGGAGTTTCTGAGTTATATCCCCAGCCCTATTTTATTTTTTAGTTTGAATCAAGGTCTTACTAGGTTGCTGAGGGCCTCACTAAGTTGCTGAGTCTGTCTTTGAACCTGTAATTCTCCTGTCTCAGCCTCCCAAGTACTGAGATTTCAGACATATCCCATGCCCAGCTCAAGCTCTTCTTCATCTTAAGACTTTATACTTCCTCTCTTCACCTAGATTCTTTTTTTTAATTTTAATTTTAATTTATTTATTTATTTTTTGGTGGTACTGGGGTTCCTGGAAGCCCGTCTACCTCCGGGCTACACTACCAGACCTATTTTTACATTTTTATTTGGAAACAGGGTCTCCTAAGCCAGCGCGCGTGGCTGGCTTTGAACCTG
Source organism: Muscardinus avellanarius (assembly GCF_963383645.1). Classification (NCBI taxonomy): domain Eukaryota; kingdom Metazoa; phylum Chordata; class Mammalia; order Rodentia; family Gliridae; genus Muscardinus; species Muscardinus avellanarius. Next base: position 196,370,320 of record NC_137786.1, on the reverse strand, counting down.
TGCGATCTTCCTGTCTCTGCCTCCCAAGCGTGGAGATTACAAGCGTGCGCCACCACGCCCAGACTTCACCTAGACTCTTTAACCCAGGATGTTCCCATGGCTCATAGCCTCACTTAATTCTGACCTCTACTCCTATGCTGTCTGCTCAGAGATGCCCTGTAATTTCTCAAATACCACCACCGTCTACACCTTAATCCTGCTTTGTCTTCACAGAATCAGTCTCTCAGTGGCATCATAGTGCCAGCAACGACAGGGGTGGAACAAGTAGCATGGTTAACAGTAATAGAGCTCTTAACTTTTACTGTGCTAAGTACCTACGTCAATTGAACATTCAATCCTCAGGATGAACTTCACAATTGGTTATTGTTATTATATACTATACTATAGACAGGGAAACTGAAAAATATTGAAGTTAAGTAACTTACCCTAAGATCGTCCACATAATAAATGTTTTGTGAGTGGATTATAAAGACAAAATGGTTGTTTTTTCTGGTGGAAAGGAGTGTAAGAAATTTGGGGGGGGGTCTGGGGATGGAACCCAGGGGCATTCGACCTCCAAGCTCTAACCCCTGCCCTACTTTGTATTCTTTATTTTGAAACAGGGTCTCATTAACTTGCAGAGGGCCTCACTAGCTGAGGCTGTCCATGAACCGGAATCCTCTAATCTCAGCTTCTTGCATTCTGGGATTACAAGCGTGCACCACCACACCCGGCAAAAGAGCAAGAAGTTTTAGCATAGTGAAAATGGGTATAGGCATTTTAGTGTATATTGTGAGTATTTCATGTTTTGGTCAGGTTGTTATCCACTCTTCATTAGAACTATTATTTATTTCAGAACTCTCTCACAACACTTACTTTCAGTTCATGTAAATTGAGAAGAGTTGACTGCTTGCCTCAGTTCCAAGAATGGATATATTTATCTAAGTCAATTCAAAGAGAATGTTTTCTTAGTTGGATGTGGTGGTGAATGCCTATAATACCAGTACTTAGGAGGTTGAGTAAGAAGGATTATAGGTTCAAGACCAGTTTCAGTATTTAGTAAAGTCCAGTTTCAAAATAAAAATAAAATAGGGCTGGGAGTGTAGCTCAGAGATAAAATGCCCCTGATTTCAATTTCCAGTACCCCCCATATAAATTTTTGTTGACACCATTGTGGGTATCAGGGTCACGAGAGGCACTCTCACTGTAACTGCTTAGCTGATATGTCTGGAAGTGCAGGTGGCCCTTCTTCCTTCCACTTGTTCACTATTTTTAGTGTCGGGAGGTCAGGGCTTGAGTGTGAGCTGTGCCACTCATTTCTTTGTCATCTTGATCAGGTCATGAAACCCTCTGGATCTTTATTTCATTTCTTTCTATGAAGAGATTGTATTCAGTGGTACTAAACATCCCTTCTAACTATAACATTAATTTCAGTCATTTACTAAGTCTATGCTTTTCCTTTTTGAAAGAGACAAATCATCTGAATTAACAAAGTGACTAATTGGAATATTTCCAGAAGGCAAAAACCAACATCATTCTGGTACCAGAACCTAATCACAGGTGAATGTGTAGCCAGCAGCACCTACAGCTACAACCCTGATGATGGAAACAGAATCCCCAGTGTTAACCCTGAACTACAAATGGGTTAAATTTGTACCAACAATTCAGCTTAATAAAGCAGTTGGCTCATTGTGCATTCGTCAAGTAAGAGTCCAATTAAAATTTCTAAAAATCAAAGTTCTGTCACTTAATGGATTAAATTACAAGGAAAATTCACTTAGGGCTGACACATCAGTCCCCAGAGAAGCAGAATAATTGAGGTGTTCATAAAACAACAATTATCATTGCACAGCATTTTTGCAGCCAAAATTCACTTTCAAGTTAATGTGAACACCAGGATGAGGCAGAGAGGCATCATCCCCATTGTGAAGACAGGAAAACTGATGCTCCCAGTACTGCCCAGCTCATGCACAAAGGAAGAATGGCTGGGATTTGAGGGTTTTTGTTTTGATTTCCAATTCTCTTTCTACCGGGCTATATATTTTCTCTTGGTGCCAACTGTCCCAATGTCACCATTAGATTCTATTGATCTTCCTCTCATGTTATATGCATAGAGGATAATGTTGAGTTTTTGAAAAGAGGGAAAAGTATAAAATTGTTATGAGAGGCCAAGATTGACAGAATGATATTCAGCTGAGTTCTGATGTATTTGCTCTCTGGGTTTACACAACCAAATACACATCAAACAACATGATAGCTTCTGCACCAAATTTCAGGCCCAATGCCCACATGTATGATTGATGGAACTCAATTAATACTGCTCTCTTCTGCCTGATTTCTTAGTGATACCAAGTTATTTCAGCATGTTACAGCTACCCTGGAATTTCTTCACTGGCTCCTGCTACAATTGGGTATTGATTGAAAAATTCTATTACTGTACTTAGTTACACAGCTTTCAATAAACAGGTCACAGATAGCACTGTGGCTGGTTTCAAGAAGAGCCAAAAGACCTGAGGGCAATGGGATATCTGAGAAAATTACCAAGAAGCCTTAGCTGCTCAAGTAGAATGCACAGATCTCCTTGTTTGAATGTGACCTCATAATTTACTATGCACAGACTCCTTGTGGCCCTCAAGTAGGGCACACCTGCAGCATATAAAACTGAAAATGTTTAACAACTTAATTATACTTCAAATAAAAGAAAGAATAAAAATAAGACTAGGCACCTGACATGTGACAGGTATGAGGGTTTAATATACTCTCAGATCGACTGACATTATTGATAAATGCCTCTATCCCAGGCACTGACTTAGGTGTTCTTCCCCATTCCAGGCTCTGAATGAGATACTAGAGACAATAAGAAACTAAGACATGATTACCATCACCAAGAGGCCCTGATAAGATGTACAGACCTCACAGACCAAGTTTTATTTGAACATACACGAGGTCATTAATTTACAAATTGTCTTTGGTTGTTTTATAAGCCATGGTGGCAGAGTTGAGTAGTTGTGCCACAGATTGTATGTTCCACAAAACTAAAATAACTACTTCCTGGCTCTTGACAGAAAAGGTTTGTCCACATGTTGCCTAGACTGTTATGGGAAACATGGATATTAATGGGTGATTTAAATGCAATGCCCTCAATTCCTGATCATCAAAACACAAGGTGATAAGAAACTACAGAGGAGCCGGGCATGGTGGCGCATGCTTGTAATCCCTGCGCTTGGAAGGCGGAAACAGGAGGATCGCGCTGGTTCTGAGCCAGCCTCACTGGCTTAAGAGACCCTGTTTCCAAATAAAAAAATAAAAAGTATAAAGTAGGTCTGGGAGTGTAGCCCAGAGGTAGAAGGCTTCCAGGAACCCAAGTACCACCAAAAAAAAGAAGAAGAAGAAGAAGAAGAAGAAGAAGAAGAAGAAGAAGAAGAAGAAGAAGAAGAAGAAGAAGAAGAGAAAGAAAGAAAGAAAGAAAGAAAGAAAGAAAGAAAGAAAGAAATGAAGAAAGGAAGGAAGAAATGAAGAAAGAAAGAAAGGAAAGAAAGAAAAAAGAAACTACAGAGGAAGGGCTCCTAAACTTTCCTAAGGCTGGGGAATGGTAGAAACATAGGTGCTAAGTTTAAGAAAATGAGCAGAGTCAACTAGATGAAGAAAGATAAGGAAAGAGAGAAGCTGCAAAGAGAGAGGACCAATACAAAGAGAGTTGCAGACTTACAAACAAAATAATAATATATGCTCGTGAAATGCATCAAAATTAAGAATAGCTGAAAACATGAGTCTCCAGAAGTGATAGAGATCTGGTGATGGAGTCTAATATATCATGCAGGGAGTTCTGGGCTTTTTTGTTTATGGGGGATCTCGAAATTTTAAAGGGATTAAACAAATGAATCATCAACTTTAAATTTTAGATTGATCTTTCTTTGAACAAAGAAGAATATAAATTACAAGTTAAAACATCAAAAGCTATTCTATTTAGGTGGTAATTGAACAGTCCAACTGGCAGATTTTAGGCACCTAAGTTGTAGTCATTATTAAATTTTCATTCACTAATACTTTGAAAAGGAAACAAAAAGTATTACAAAATAAAAGGAGACAAAGAGAAAGATGTGCCTCACTGAGGAGTTAGCTTATAAGATATTCTTAGTGAAAACACAGTCCACATCTCTGAGAAATTTTGTTTTGTGTCCACATTGGGCCTAAATAGCACTGTAAAAATATCAGAATGAGACATGTTTAATGGATACTGAGTGTGATAATGAAAAGAGACAAGGGAATAATAGAAGCTGAAAATGTATTTTCTACCAGACCAGTTCTTCACACACATACTGTTATTTAGTTATATCTACATTCATGAATTAATAAGTAAATGCTACTCATTTTAAAGTGAAGGAAGGGGGTCTCCTTTAAGTTTGGGTAAAATGCTTAGTGGGGACCCTGAGCCATGACAGGGCTCCACCAAATTTCAATGCCATGCTTTGTGGGTACACTCTATCCTTATAGAACCAGACCAGGAGTGAAGGTGGGACCTTTCTTATTCATCAGATAATTTTTAAAGCCCTTCTTTCACTCCAGCTTTCTGAGTCAGGCACTCCAGACACAGTATAAGAAGGGCAGGCATGGTCCCAGGCATCACAAAAGTTACCAGCCATGCTCTTAGCTGTAAGCAACTCACACAGGGCATTGAGAGCATAGTTTGAAGCAAAGATGAGTTAAAGAGTTTGAGTTCAGTCCATATGTTGACCATTTATATATGCAAGTAAGCTCATGAAACCCATTAAGCATATAAATATTTGGAAAATCTCAACAAGAGAAATAAGATTTCAATTATTTTTTTAAACCATACTACTAAGTAAGAAATTTGGTTTACCTGACGCCAAAAACATCAGGTAAAGATTGCTACTGTTTCCTAAAAACTCTATATATTATCCGTGTTAAGAGAGCAGGCTTTAAAATTTGTTTGTTTCCATGTTTAGCATAGTGTGATGTGCAAATAAGCACTTAATAAACGTCTTTGGATGAAAAAATAAACACTCTACTCAGCCTGGGGAATAGTTTGAGCAACTGGCCATGTATACTTAGCTGGAGAAATTATTTTCCTTACCCTCCAGTATCAATTCACTACTGATTAATATAATTCATCACATATACTCCAGACTCTTACAGTCATAAACACTAATTACTTTGTCTGAATTACCAACATGAGGCCTTGTTTACAAATGCCTGAGTTCCCCGTTTAGAATCAAACTCCCCTTTGCTTGACACAAATCCATGTTTGAGATTCAAAAAATACATACAGAATATACTAAATATGAACCTTTTTTGGGTTTTGGTGGTGCTAGAAAACCATGAAAGATAAAACAGGATTCTCCACAGTCAGTAATTTATTTTGAAAATTTAGAAGCTTATGATGTAACTCTCTCTCTTCCTGAACTTTGTCACAAAACACTGCAGGACCGATAACATTCTGCCTTGGCCAATTCATAGTGGTTTTTCAGGTTACACTTGTCTTGCTAAATGCTACAAGCTTTTCCAAGAAAGTGATATATTTCTTCTCAATAAGTAAGTGTCCAACCTAGGGCTCACCACAAAACATACTAAAAAAACAAAATAAAAAAGCCAGGCATGGTGATGCATGTCTGTAATCTTAGTACTTGGGAGCTGAAACAAGTGGATCACAGATTTGAGGACAGCCTCAGTAAGTAGTGAGACTCTGATCAACCTAGTGAGATCCTATTTCTAAATAAAATTAAAATAAATGGGACTGGATGGGGCTGGGTGGTAGCTCAGAGGTTGAATGCTGCAAACTGAACCTACAGTACCACACACAGACACACACATACACACACAAAGAAAAATAAAATCATATTACCTTAATATTTGGCAAAAAATTAGAGCTTTGGACAAATTTCAGTGCTTACACAGTACTGAGGGACAGAGGGAGATTTGACCCAATTCAGTAGAAGCAAAAATGGAAGAAAAGAAAAAGTGAATAAATAGATGTGGTAGTTTGTTAGTGTTGTCAAACCAATGCACCGAAATCTAGGTGGGTTAAAAACATAAATGTATTGCCTCACCGTTATGGAAACTTAAAGCCTGAGATCAGTATGCTGCCAGGGCCAATTCCTTCTGGGAGCTGTAAAGGGGAATCTGTTCTACACATCTCTCCGGCTTCTCATGGTTTTCTAACAATCGCTAGCATTTACTGAAATACAGAAATATCACTCTAATCTTTACCTCAATTGCACAGTGTTTTTTCTGTGTGTGTGTGTGTGTGTGTGTGTGTGTGTTTGTATTTTCAAGTTTTCTTTTTCAATAAGGACTAGGTATTCACCCTAATCTATTATTACTGTGTCTTCCTAATTACATCTGCAATGACTCTATTTTCAAATAAGATCACATTCTGAGATACTGGGGGTTAGGATGTCAATATAAGAATTTAATTAAATCCACTAAAATAGGTAGAAAGAAAATAGCATCATGCATTTTCACTAGCCATATTATCCCACCAAAATGCCAGTGGTTTCTTGCCTATACAGGTTATTTTGGGGAACACATACAGAATCTCAGAAAGGTCTCTGAGATCGGAAGAAGAGGAAATCAGTCATGGGCTGTCTCCTTATGAATTGCATCTTATTTTAATCAGCATCATCTTTGAGCAGAATGAGTTGCCCTTTGATTCTAGTCAGTGTTTACCTGGCCCCTGTGGAGATGCAGGGAATCTGGAGCCTCCCCAGGCCTGGTCATGTTGGACATGGACACAGGACTGCTGTGGCTCCTGCCAGAGCCATCCTGGTGTGGGTAGTTCCCAAACTTAGCACTTGATTCCAATAAAGATGATAGGATTGATGCCAGGGGCAATGGCAGATATCTGTAATCCCTTAACTTGGAAGACAGACAGGAATACTACAGGTCCTAGGACAGCCTTGGCAACTGATCAAGGGCCTCATCAACTTTAGTAAGACTCAGACTCAAAATAAAAAGTAAGATCGGGAGGTGTGACTTAGAGGTTGAATACCCCTGGGTTCATTCCTCAGAATGAGAGAAAGGAAGAAAGGGAGGGAGGGAAGAAAGGTGATAGAATCAGTAAATCAGATGGCTGGCTAGAATGTTAGGACTATAAAACTAAAACAGCAAGAGCCATGTTCAGCTAATGCAGCCAGGAACAGGGAAGACAGCTCAGGCCCAAAAGGTGGATAAGACCATATTCTCAGGGGAGGTTCATAAAAGAGTTCTGGTAAACATGTAATTGAAAAGCCCAGTAAAACACAATAATCAGCATTGGATACATTATAATGGGTAGAAATGTACTGATACAGGGTGTTAGAAATGAGTGTTACTAGTTTTTTAGAGGTGCCAATAAAAATCTTGGTGAATTAAACAACGGAAATGTATTTCCTCATAGTTCTGTCAGCTAGAAAACTGAAACCAAGGTCTTAGGAGGTTCATATTCCCTCTGGAGGCTCGCTGGAGACTATTTTCTTGCCTCTGTTCAGCATCTGTGGATCAGCAGTCCCTGGGGTCCTGTGGTTTGTACTTGCAGAAATACAAACTATGCCTTCAATTTTGTCTGGTTATCTTGCTGTGTGTCTCTGGCTTAGGAGTAAATTTCCTCTTCTTGTAAGGATACCAATCATATTGTATTTGGACTTTGTGATCTGATTTATCTAAATTACATCTGCAAAGACCCAAATTCAAATAGGGTCACATTCATTAGTACTGAGGGTTAGAACTGCCATCATGATTTGAGAGGGTATCATTTAAACCTTAAAAGTGAGAGCTGAGTATGGTGGCACATTGCTGTAACCCAAGGACCCAGGAGGATAAGACAGAAAAATCACAGGTTCTAGGCCAGTGGTAATTTAGTGAGATCCTGTTTCAAAATAAAAAGGGCTGGGAATGTAGGTCAGATGTAGAATGTCTCTTAATTAAATTTCCATATCATAGAAAGTGAGTATTAAAAGAGATTTCAACTCGGCGTAGTGGCACACACCTATAATCCCAGTACTTGGAAAGCTGAGGTAAGAGGACTGCAGGTTTGAAGCCAGCTTCAGCAACTCAGTGAGGCCCTATTTCAAAATTAAAAATACAGTGGGCCTGGATGCATAGCTTAAAGGTAGAATGTCTCTGTGTTCAATTCCCCTAAATGAGCGCACACGCGCACACACACACACACACATACAGTATAGATTTCTAGAGCTGAATTTATCCCTGATTGTTTGATCTTAGGGGTATCTTTAAATCTCTTCACACTGAAGATTACACCTCCTTAAATAAGCTCTTGATATTTTACATGTAGAACCTCTTCCATAAAAATGCATCAAACAAACACAAACAAAAGTTTCAGGGGTCTCCAGGCCTCCTGAAGCCCATCCCTGCATCTCTGAGACCAGTATCTGTCCCAGTTGATAAAAGCTTCTTCAAACTGTGCCAAGTTACAATTTTATTATTTACAGCTATATTTTAAAAACATTTTGCTCAGACTTTATGGAGAGCTCTCTTCAGACACTGGAAAAAAAAAGGGAAATGTTTCTTTCCTCCTTACAGGGTTGTCAATGCTAGCAGCTACAAAGAATGAAAGATGTAGGCTGTTTTCTAAGTCAGTGTCTCTGTTCTCATGAGTCTGAGTAAAGCTTCTTGAAACAAAAAAGGCATCATCAACAGCCACCCCAGAATCTCTAGGGTGAATAACTTTTCCAGCACCTTTTACAGACCTGGCCCTTGGGCTGTCCATAGACCAAACCGGCGCATCCATTTTGACTACTCACAGCACCCCATCTCTAGCCAACAGACTGTAAAAGCCTCTGATACAATGTAAACACCAATTTAAAGCAGGAAAGATGGGGGGACCATGCATAGCTTATATATTTTTCCAATACCCTCCATTTGTGATTGTCCTTTCTAAAGCAGAAGAATTGCAGTTATTTTACTTCTTTAGCATGTGGTCAAGCAAGGTGCTCTGATTAGCTGTTAGCGAGCACTGTTAAATGTACAACAATATTGAATCAAGTCCCTTGGCACAGCCCAGTGCTTGTGTAAATCATGTGGCATGTACTTTTTTTGTTATAGTGCTTTGTCATTCTGTTTGCTGTCACATCGCACAGGACTGTAAGCAACTTGATATTAGGAATCATATTTGATTCTTGTATATTTCTGAACTCAGAAACCACCTGTCTCAGAGCAGCACAGGCAGTCATGAAAAGGTAAAGAACCTGAAGCATATAACTTTGGAAGTACTTGCTCTTAAGGTCACACGAGCATCCTGCCTGTATATAACACATAATTTTAAAAGAGAGATGAATAAAGATTAAGCAAGGAAAAATTCAGGAAGACCATGAGTAAAAGAATGATAAGTAGAATTAAAAACAAGAAAGAAATATAACAAGGAGGAAGAAAAAAGAAAGATAAGAAAAGTAGCTTGTCTCGTGTCAATCTGAGCTGGTGTGTCGTGTCTAGCTTACATTTCTGCTGCAGCACTGGTCTTAGAAGATATAGGTTCCACATAGTATAGCTATAAGGAGGAGACAGGAAGTTACTCAACACACTTTGGGCCGTATGTGAACAAGAAATAAATATGTATACTATAAACTATTGAGTATGTGGTTTTCCACTAAAACAGTATTAATACAAGGATGGAAGGGGAAAAGAAGGAAATTCCTTAATGTATATGATACACATTCATAAACATATGAAAGTCAATCAGTACACCAAACGTGAGAAGGAGCGAGGGGAAGAGGGAATGGAGTGGGAATTGAGGAAGAGCTAAATGAGTGATGTGTGCATGTATGCTTCTACCATCTTGTACCCCATTAAGATGTATGACTACAATGCACCAAAAAAATGTAAAAAAAATTAAAAAGTTGAGTGTGGTGGCACACACTTGTAGTCCCAGCATTTGGGAGACTGAGACAGGATGATCTTGGTTCAAGGACTGCCTCAGCTACCTAGTGAGGAACTTTTCAACTCAGTGAGACACTGTTTCAAAATAAAGAATAAAATATAGAGCTGGGGGTGTAGCTCGGAGGTAGAATGCCCCTGGGTTCCATCCCCAGTACTGCAAAATAAAAAATACAAGGAAGTACACAATATAATGGATGGAGTCATACAGATTTTGTTTTAAAATTATTTTGGCCATAGAAGAAAAACAACAATATCTCTATTTGTTGTTGTTGTTGTTGTGGTGGTGGAACTTGGGCTTCAGCCCAGGGAGATTCTACCTCTGAGCTATACCTGAGCCCTATTTTATATTTTATTTTGAAACAGGGTCTTGATAAGTTGCTAAGCACCTAAGTAAATTATGGAAGTTGGCCTGGAACCTGCAATCCTCCTGTATCACCCTCCCAAGTACTGGATTATAGGTGTGTGCCACCAAGCCTTTCAACACAGTTTATTATGATAGTAAATTATATAGGCTAGTGGTCCCTGGTCTCTTTTCTTTAGGTTCAGTTTTAGGAAATATTACACTCTTGTGTTCATGTACCAAGTGCTTTGAAAAAACCCATTTTCTTTAGGAGACCATAACCAGTCTTCTTCCTCAACTGCATAATGAGTCTTTTTGTTGCAAAAATTTAGAGAAGACTTCCTCCTTAGAACTTCCTATGTTGAAATGATCAATATTATTTAACCAAGCATAATATTTACTGAGTTTTCACATGCACAAATACTCTCAAATTTTAACCCATGAGCTCTTTATTTAGGATGACCCTCTTTTTATCTCAGAGCTTTAAAGGGAATATTTGTAAATCTTGTTATTTTTTTTTGAATCAACTTGTTATTGCAATAATTCTTTAATGTAATAACCTCAACAATTAGAAATTTTAAAGGGCCACTTAAGTACAGTAATAAAAGGCAGATAGTAAAAGCCAAATAATGTTCAAATACGAAGCAGTTTGCTCTAATTTCTGTTTAATGTGTTTGTATAGTGTGTATACATGTATGAGAAGCCACAGATATGATACCAAAACCAAAATTCAGAAGTACAACATCCCGAATTCAAGTACATCTTCTGCCTGTTACTAATCTTATGATGTTGGACAAATAAAATGTTTTGGATCGTGGTGTTAAGAAAGGCAAGTACGATTAAAAATTAAGGTGGAAAGAATCAAGTTTCTTCATACTGTCTCTGGTATTAAATCTACCTTTGCCAATGATTGGTTCTGGCCTGGGAAAGTCACTGACATCTACAGGCCTCAGGTGGTTCAATGTGACAGTGGGAACAATGTACACTCTGCAGCTCAGTAAGGGTTAGGAAGATAACACATGCAAAAAGGTTTAGCATCCTGGTTCTCTAAATGCTACACAGATACAAATGTTACTCTTATTATATATTCAAACATGCATATATTTAACTATATACTCTATTAAATGTACAAGGGCAAGTTTATGTTATAACCTGAGTAAATTTATTTTTAAAAAAATTCTGAGGCTTTGCCAGGTGTCATGGCACATGACTGTAATCTCAGTATTTTGGAGGCTGAGACAGGAGAATTGCAGGTTTAAGCCAGCATGTGATAATTTAGCAGGTCACTCTTTCAAAATTTAAAAAACAGGGCTGGTGCTGTGGCTCAGAGGTAAAGCAACCCTGGGTTCAATTACAAGTTCCAAAAACAAACCAAAAAACAAAAAGGCTTTGATATTTGGATTATAGTTTCAATAATAACATAAAAACCTTATGTTAATAATAACATAAAAACCTTAATAATAATAAAACCTTATCAAGATTGTTAAAAATGTTTATGTGCATTCAATGATTCACTAGCTAGTGTTACATAAATGACAGTTATTGATTTTGCATGAGATTAACACTAAAACAGAATAAACTTTAGTGAGGCTTAATATTTGTAAAGAACTGAATCAATCCTTTTTCAAAAACAGAAGGGGTTTGAATCTATCATCTGTGTCTTTGGGATTGGTTCTAATTTGCTATTAAAATAGATCTTATTAGTCATGTGGAATTTGGACATATTGTTTCAAGCTTTACAAGTCTTAATTTCCTCAAAAAATCAAAATGTGGACAATAATAGGATACAGTTATCTGATTCCCCTACTCTGTGTGGGGAATACCTTGAACAATAAAAAAAAATCAAGCCTGCACAGAGGGTAGACACATACTGCTTATTTGTCAGAAATCACAGATGTTATCATTGTAGTAGTGTATGGGTCCAGAGCATACATATGTGGCCTGCTTACCAAATACCAGCATACAGTTTAATGTTTTCTTGTGTCTATATTTAAAAACTGGGGGGATAATAGTATATGATTCATATAATTCATGTAGAAATTAAATTAGCTAATAAATGTAAAAGACAGTGTTGAATATTTGGTCAATTTATGGTCAAGCAATATGTGTTCATCTTATTATTAGGATGGTTTGAGATTATCTTGAAAAGAGGAAAAAGATTAAGTAATATTCCCTAAAAATAAAATTAATAAAAGTTTTTTTTTTCTGTTTTACTTTAGGAGATAAAGAATCCCATAAAAGTTGGATATGGTGGTGTACACTTTATAATCCCAGTACTTGGAAAGAAGAGACAGGAGGATTACAAATTTGAGGTCAGCCTCATCAACTTAGGACCTGTTTTAAAATAAAAATAAAGTAGGGCTGGGTTGTAAATCAGAGGTATAATGCCTCTGGCATTCAATTCTCAGTAACACACACACAAACACACACACACACACACACACACACTTCCTATGGAGACAAAAGAAGCAGAACTGGAAGATGGAAGCATAGGCTAATCTATAAAACCTATGTGGATGTTTATGGTCAGGCCTTAGATGGGGTAGATCTCTTGCTCGCGATGGCAGCTGGTATTATTAGACCCATGAAGCACTCCGTTTGGCTTTGTCAGCCACTACCCAAGGCAGAGGATCAGTTCTTGGAAACTGATAGAAATGCTTTGTAATCTCCAAAGTGGAATTCAAATAATATCTTTGGTATGACTAATATACAACATCATGCCTGTAGGATATTGTTCATTCATTTTTTTCACCAGATATTTACTTACTGCTTTCCTATTGCATGCTAAATATTACCCTAATCTCTGGAGATGCAGCAGTGAATTAAATACTTGGAGAGTTGTATTCATGACATTATGATTTAGGGAAAGGATATATATTATAAAAAGATAATCCCACAAAGAAATATATAACTGAAAATTATGAACAATGCAGTGAAGAGAGGAGATGGTGTTGGATGTTTGTATTTAAGAGCAGAAGCTTTGAGACTGGACCTGATCCTGGCTCTCTGACTTAAAAACATCTCTATTCCTTATGCATTCTTTGGTAAATGAGGATGATGATTTATGTGCTCCACAGAGAGACTGAGAAAGTAAAATCAGATAATACATTCAGGTAAAATAATTAGTGCCTAGAACATAGCAAATGTTCAGCAGATATTATTATTTTAAATGCCTGGGTTTTATGTACTTGTGTTAAATACAACCAATTAGTCATGGTAAACAAACACATCTAGTTGGGAAACACTGACATATTGCTTAAACTTTCTGTTTCCATATACAAAAATTAGAGATAATAATAGTATCTACTTCATGGAGGTAAGGTAAGAATTAAGTGAGCTAAAGCCTATTGAGACCAGTGTCTGATTTACAGTCAACACAAACATGTATGATATATACACCACATCAATACCTTCAGCCCCTTGGTCCTCTAATATATTAAGGTACATTTAGCATCATTGACAAAATATAAAGTCTTGACCCAATTTCAACTTGCTACCTAGATGTTATGCAGTAGATCACATGTTTAGGGAAGAAAAAGCACCTAGTGATGCAGTCAGTTTTATTTCATTGTCCTTGGGCAGGCAGCTTCCCCTCTCATCTGACAGAGATTCACCTTCTCTTAAAGCTCACTTGGAAAGGGGTGTTCTAATCTTCAATACCAGATAACAAATACATGGAATTGGGAATTTCATACCAAGTTGAAGAATGATGCTTAATCCAGTGATTTAAGGTTTAAGTCACATGGTTGTTATTGACAATTTTTTTTAGATACTTAGCTTTACTCCAGCCATAGATCTTTCCCAATCTAAATAAAAAAATAAGATCAGAAAAGTCAGGTACTGAGACAGTTTAGGAGAAATGATGAAAATGAAGGGGAGAGAGCGAGAGAGCGAGAGCGAGAACGAGAGCGAGAGAGAGAAAGAGAGATTGAGAGGAAGAAACTAGAAGGGAACAGAGAAATAAAAGAAATCAATGATAAAGCCAAATGGATTACATATGAATTTTTGTCCTTTTCTAGTTCTTGATGTAATTTCAAAAAGCGTTTAGAAGTAGTTGTAGGAATATCTGAATTGCTACCTTGGGATAGACTTATAATAGAATGAATAAAAATCAGAACTATTTTAAGAGTTACAAGCATTTTAATGGCATCTTTTAAGTCTTGCCTTTTGTATTTTGTAATAGGTTTTTGAGTTTTTAAAAGCAATAAATCATCTTTTCTTCTAATTGAATTTTTATATTTTGAAGCCTCTTCAAATAGCCCAATATGTTCACAAAGAACACCATGTTTCAAGTCTATTAGATAGAGACTTTTTTAACCAGTGAAACAACAGACTATTAAAACATCATGTTTGTTAATCCTGCTCTGGTATAGCTATGTATGTTATCTGTTCTTTTCTCTTCCTCTGTCTCTCCCAGTACCAGCTTCTATTCCCCATCTGCCTCAGCAGATATAACCCAGCACAGTGAAGAATGAACCAAGCTACTGAAATGATTGTACACAATTAGAATTACTCACCTATACATTCACCAGGATACAGTATAAAAATAAACAAATTGTCAAACTCTTCCATAGAGGAGACAAATAGGAAGCTAAATTAAAATGTCAAAAAATGGTACTCATTAGTGTATTCCCTACATAATTTTTAATTTCACAAGAATATAAAAAAACAGAGTTAGAGATGCATAAAAGTAGAGAGGGAGAGTTTGTCACACAAGTCTTTAAGGAGATTGGTGACCACTAAATTTTTCTAGATGGCAGAATAATACCTAGCATACTGCATATAAATATACTCCTCATCTAATCAGGGGCAAGCTGACTACAGTCTGCAAGTGTTTTTTTGTTTTTGTTTTTGTTTTTGTTTTTTCTTTAAAAAAAACTACATGACTTAAACACGGTATTTCATTTTGAACTGTAAAATACAAAAATCTTTACCCCAAAGATCTTTTGGTAAGAAGGGTTGCTCTATTTCACTTACTGGCCACCAAGCTTAATATGTTTACTATTTGTCCCTTCCAGTGAGAGTTTGTAGACTTGCAGGCTATACTATTTGTCACTGGTAGCACCTTCTTTGTAGCATTCATTAAACTAACTTATTCAATGACTGTTCTTCTTCACAACAAAGTCCCTGAAAGGAGAGAGGCTTTGTGGCTTGTACACAGTTCTTTCTCAGCACCAAACACAGCAAATAACATGTAGAAATAACTCCATGAATGAATGAACTCTAAAGTATATTCATCACGTTGATCCATATTCTCTGGCCCTTAATTAACTATGTGTCCAAAACCAAAGTGGTCCAATTCAAAACCAAACAACTCAATAGTAGAGAAAATGGAACTGTACCTTAGTGATCCTGATTATTATTCCAGTGAAATTCTACTATAGGTGTCCTTTTTTTTTTGTGTGTGTGTGTGGTACTGGGGGTGGAACCCAGAGGCTTTTCTACCTCCAGGCTATCCTCCCAGACCTATTTTATAATTTATTTGGAAACGGTCTCACTAAGTAGCTGAGGCTGGCTTTGAACTTGTGTGATCCTCCTGTCTCAGCCTCCCAAGTGCTGGGATTACAAGCATGCGCCACCACACCCAGCTGTCAGTGTCCTTTGAACAAAGGATAAAAAATTTAATTCTGTCTGATCTGGTTAAATATATCTATGACAGATAAGCCAGGTAGAACACTCACTCATCGGGATAAGTAAGGTGATGAAAAGCTCTTCCAAATCTCATCACTCTTCTCTGTTTAGCAAGTCCCTCTGCAAAGACCAGGAACTGAATATAGCAACTCATGGTACATGGTACTAGTAAGTACATGAGATGGAGCTCTCTGTACCACCATTTCATGAAACAAAAATATACATGCATTCAGATGTACAAATGGAACAAAGCTTGGACTTATATATTCCACACTATTCTACTTATTTTATTATAAAGAAAGGAAAGGCCAGATCATACTCTTTCCTTTTTGTCAATTCACCCCACTCAAATTTCATTTCCATCTTTCATCTTTCTACTTTTTTTTTTACTACAATCACAAGAGTTATAGTGGCTACAATGGGGATGTGTCAGGAACTAGTTTGTATAATGTCACCTTAACCATACTCTAGAAAGAATGGAGTTGAAGTTCACCAAGGTAATACGAGATAGAGCCAGAATTCCAGCTAGTCTCTCTGAATGCAAGTCTGATCTTTGCAGATATTTCCTTCCTTAAATGAGAACTAGCCATGCTAGTTGCTGCTTGGCCCTTAGAGCTTGTCCTAGTCTCAATGTCCTCATTTCCATTTTTATTAATTTTAAGCACATTTTACTTTTTAAAATGTAGCACGCAGTATTATCTGTCTTAATCACAATATTAACAAAGAATGACCTTAAGCTCTTGACACACAATTTATATGCATGGACTCTGAAATAATTGATAATAATGTTCATCAACTTTTGAGTGATATGCATCTAATTAATTTATTTATATAATACCATTCTATAAATAATTTGAAGAAATGTAGAATGAAACACATAAAACTGTCTTAGCACATATATCAAAACTAATCTGAATAGAATGAGAAATATAAAACAATGAAGCTTCCCTCAAAAAAAAAACCACATGAAACTCTAAGTGCTTCATCTCTAGTTATAATAAATTACAAAGAAAACATTAATACTTTCATTCATGAAAGATACAATATGGGGATAAAACAACATGAAATAAATTGAAGTATTCAGTTAACATAAGTGGTCAAAATTTGGTATTTTTACAGAGCTCTTCAAACATAAAAACTAAGTCACAAAAAAATTGGGATAGGAATTCCATTATATCCCATAGAAATTTTATCAGTATAAAAATATCCCTTATGCCTTAAAAAGCTATAACTGCATAAAATATATAAAGCAAGTATTTTCAAACATCAAACAAGAGAAGCACAAGATCTGATGTCACATAGAAGGAAAACAAATAAGTTGATCTCTAAGACTGACTCATATTTCCCCAGAAAGTGCTTTCTAGAAAAGTGTATAGGAAAAAGAAACCTAGACAGGGGACAGTAACATTTTTGAGACTGGAATAAAAAGATGATAGTTGAGCAAGCAGAAGGGACTGAAATGTACAGGCAGAATGTCAAGCGGATGGAACTGAACAGAAAAAGTGCTGGAATCTTCATGTATGCCCTTGAATCTTTGAACACACAACCATGCATCCTTGGACTAACCCTCTGAGAAGCCAAAGGAATACTTATGGGGCACTGTGATCTGAGCAACATGAGGAAGTTACTTGAGCTTGAAAGGCCTTGGACATATCCAAATTTTAACCAGCAAGGGCTGAGAGACCTGCCAAATACCTAAGAAATTCAGTAAAGACACCAGAAAGTCTTTACTTTTTCTTTAGAAATAGGGCTAATTGAGCACTAGGCTAAATGGCTATATTAGACTCACTGAAACTAAGGGAAGGGAAAAAAGTCTCAACAGGCCATCAGAAAAAGAACTCCAAAATTTCCTGAAATAATTGAATTATTTAGAACACAATGTGGGGAAGTTCAAGCTTTAGGAAAATTAAAAATCATAGGAATTTTGATGGTAAGTAATTAACAGAAGATTGAGGGCTTTGATAACAGCAATGACCAAATGATAGATCAGCTGTTTACCAGGAAGACCAAAGAAGAGACAGCACAAAAGAGACCTCTTGTAGTTAGATTATTATTCTTTAAAGACTGGCCTAAAAACAATTCTTCAAAGCTGTCTGAATCTAATTGGATCATAATTGAAGCAATGTATGCTCCATGTCATTGTCCAGAAAGAAAGAATAATCAGTCAGAAATTAATAAGGTCTAAGAAATAAGTGTGTTAATGACAGAATCAGGCAACATACCTGAGAGATCAGAGGGAGTCTAAGAGAGACCTGGTAAATCCACTGACACCAAGGTAACTCTGAGCAAGCCTAAAGCTGCATCCTCAAAGGAAGAACATCAAAAATTCTGCAAAGCAAGGGAAATTGGCTCCACTAGAATTGGCCAGACAAAATTAAAAAATAGGCAAATAAACAATAGTAAGAGTCCTTAAGGTGTGGTAATAGTTACTGTTTGGGAGGCTGCTTACTATATATTGTCTGAATGTCTGCTTTTACTCAAAGAAAAAATCATAAGCTATGTAAATAAATAGAAAATTGTGACCCATGCACACACAAAATATAGTCTAAAGGAGGCAATAAAAGCTGCTGTGAAGCCAGGTGTGGTGACTCGCTACTATAATTCCATTACTTGAGAGGCTTAGATAGGAGATCACAGGTTCAAGGCAGCCTCAGCAATTTAGCAAAACACTAAGCAATTTAGTAAAACCCTGTTCCAAATTAAAGATAAAACATAGCTGGTGGTATACCTTAGAGGTAGAATAACCTTGGGTAAAAATCCAAGGAAAGAAGGAACAAATAGAGGAAGGAAGGAAGAAAAGAAGGATACATTGTGAGAATCTTGAACTTAATAAAGATTTCAAAACATACAATATCCCATAGTTTTTAATTCATTCATCTGTTGATGGACATCTTGGCTAGTTCCATACTTTGGCAATTGTGAATTGTATGGCTATGAACATAGATATGCATGCATTACTTTGGTAGTTTGGTTTCCATTCTTTTGGGTAGAGACCCAGAAGTGCTATTTCTGGACCATATATGAATTACAAAACTATATAGGATATGTACACAATGAAATTTTACTTGGTCATAAAAAACAAAATTACATCATTTATAGGGAAATAGATGTAATTGGAGAATATTATGCTAAGTGAGATTAGTCAGTCAGAAAAAGCAAGAAATTGAATGCTCTCCCTAATATGTGGAAGCTAGGGAGAAAAAGGGTCATAAGATAAACTCCAGGCAAAGGAGGAGAAACATAGATGAGCAAATAAGGAAGCTTAACTGCAGGTGATAGGAGGGGGTAAGAGGAAAATTTCTGAATGTATATGATACATATTCACAAACATATCAAAGTCAATAACAAAGCCAAACATGAGAAGGAGGGAAGGGAGAGGAAATGAGGTGGAAATTGGGGAAGGGCTAAATGAGTGATGTGTGCATGTATATTTATGAGTACAATGCACCCATAAAAAATTTAAAAACAGATACAATAATGTTAAGATAATTAAAAAAAACTATGCCTAAAGAAGTAAATGAAGGTATGATGACAATGTATCATCAAATAGATAATAAAAAAGAAAGGTAAATAATTATTTAAAAAAACTAAAGGGAATTCTGGAATGAAAACTTCAAAAAATTAAAAGACAAAATTAACTAGGTTGTATCCAAAATTGATTGAAGCTGGCAGAACAATGAACAAATTGGAAAACAAATACAATAAAATATGAAAAAGAAAAAGTGAATAAAATATAGTTTCAGATATATGAGGGACATAAGGTTACTACTATATGTATAACTGGAGTACAGGAAGGAGGGGATAAAACAAGAACAATAAAATCCATGTGCCACATTATGAAGCACAGATAGGATAGTAATCCATAAAATTACAATGCAATTGAAAGACCCTATGGTCCAATGTCACCATTACCTTCATAACATCATAGCACAATGCAATACTCAGTTGTTTGTGGTGTTAGTGATGTCAATATATCTTCTGTGCTGTTAGTTATAGAAAAGTATAGCATATACAGTTGTATTCAGTACATCATTTCTGATAACAAACAGTCATATTACTGGTTTATGTATTTACTTTATCATACTTTTTATTGTTAGAGTATTTATTTTAATTATTAAAAAGAAGTTGGCTGTAAAACAGAATTCCTTGATATGCCAGCAACAGTCTCATTATCTATGTTTAAGTAGTCTATTTGTATTAAAAAGACACATGTAGTTGTTGACCTAAACCATGTGGGTTTATGTGAGTACAATTTATATGATACTCACACAGCGATGAAATCCCCTAAGTAAAGATTTCTCATCAAGGAGCTTTGTCCATAAGTAATACATGACTATATATTTGAAGAAATAATATTTAAAATTTCACAAATTATATTAAAAACAATAGTCTATACATCTAAGCAGATCACCAAACTCTAAGATAAATACAAAGAGATGCACACCCAGAAACATAACAGTAAAAATCTCAAAACAGGAATACAAAGAGAAAACCAAGAAATCAGCAAAAGAAAATAAAATGCCTCGTTATAGAAAAGAAAATCCAAATGATAACTGACATCTCATCAGAAGCATGTAGTCCAGACGGTAGAGAGATAATACATTTAAAGTGCTGAAAAAAACAAAACTGCCAGCCAATAGTCTTATACCTGGCAAAACTAATGTTCAAAAGTGGAAAATAAAAATCCTAAATAAAACTGAGAAAACGTGTTGCTAGTTAACTCATTTATAAATACCATTTAAGAAAGTTCTTTGGCCTAAAAGCAAGTGACCACAAACAGAATTCTAATCTATTAGAAAAAAAAAGAGCACCACTTAAAGAAATTATGCTATTATAAAAGACAATATAAATATTTTATTTTCTTCTCCTTCTTAACATATTGAATATCAATTGTGTGAAACAGTGTAAACATAACTATATTGTGAGATTCATAGCATGTATAATTATACTTGATAACAGCTACACAATGAAGGTAGGTGGGAGAAAAGCCACATTGAGATAGAGAAATTATATTAAACATTTACTCAAATTCATAGAAATAAAGACAAAATTAGCTGATACACAGTTATTATAAGTGTATAAGAATATATTTCTTTTCTCTCAGCTACTTTTTTTTATTCATTCATTCATTTATTCAGTGTGTGTGTGTGTGTGTGTGTGTGTGTGTGTGTGTGTGTGTAAAATTGTGGAAGGCCTCACTAAGTTGCAGAGGCTGGCTGTGAACCTGCAATCCTCCTAACTAAGCTTCCCAAGTATTGGCATTCAAAGTGTGGGCTACAGTGCCAGGCTTTCAGCTACTTTAAGAGACATAAAGTTACAATGGGAAATAATTATACAATGCATTTATATATGCATTTGTGTAAGTATTATACAAGTGCATATATATGCACACACACACTATATATATGCTATATATATGCTATATATACTATATATATACTATACTATACTATATATATACTATATATATATGCTAAAAAAGAACAAAATGGGAATAAAGCAACAGAAGATTAACATTTACCTATTGCACTGGAATTAAATTAGTATAAATATAAAGCAGATTTTCATTAGGTGCATATATTACATATATGGTAAGCTCTAGGGTAACTACAAAAAATAACTCAAAACATCTAATAAAAACAATTAGTATAGTAATTAAAATGTTAGACTAGGGAGCATTTACTTAATGCAAAAGAAAGCAGTAATGAGTAGAGATTTTTAAAAAGGACATAAGACAAAGAAAACCAAAAGTAAATGGCAAGTATAAATCCAATCCAATTATACAAATAACATTAAATCTGAAAAGATTGAGCATCTAATCATGAGAGATATTTCCAGTGCAGATTAATAAAAAGAAGCTAGAAGACTAAGGACATCATATAATAAGAAAAAATGTTCTATAACTATTATTGAAAACACTCATCATAAAAAATGCAAAATAAAGAATTTTTCAGACACACATAAACTGAGAGACTCTACCACCTGTAAATTGGCACCCTCTTAAAGGAAGACAGAGACTTAGTGCTAAAAAATGGAAAATAAATTTCCAAGCACAGTAAACATGTGGAGTAGGAAAATCTGTTTTTAATCATTTTTGTTTTTAAAAAGTAATAATCTATTAAAATAAAACAACTTTTTAAAGTTTACAATGTATAGATTAATATTTATAACAGTAACAACACAAATGCCTGGCTCAACAACAACTAATGGGACAGTAAAGTACATAAAATCAAATATTTAAAAAACACATAAAAAATTAGATTAAAAAATAACAAAGAACTTCTGGAACAAATAGCAAGATGGTAGAATTAAACCCTCAAAGAGACTTAATGTAAGAATGTTACTTCCATTTGTGCTCAAAATAGCCCCCTCCAAAAAAAAAATACAAAAACAACCCCAAAACACATTAGTGGGTCAATGAATAAAGAAATCTTGCAATATTCATACAATTATATATTATCAGCAATAAAAAGAGGTAAACTATATGTCCATGTAGATGAACCTAAACATTATTTTGAGCTAAAGAGCTTTGTCGTGAACTGTATGATTTCATTTATATGAAATTCCAAGGCAAGAAAAACTATGTGAAAAGCATCTGAAAAGCGTTTGTCTCCTCGTGGAGTAAGTAGGGACAGTACAAAGCACTTTATTTGGAAGATGGGAATAACTTATTCCTATGGTGTTAGGATTAAATAAGTATATTCATCTGTCATGCTAAATGAAAAGTACATGCATGATTTATGTATTTCATTGTATGCAAATGTTAAAGCTTTTTAAATAGGTGAAAATTAACATAAAAGACATGCAAAGGAAAAACACAAATGGAATAAAAATTCAAACTATTAGTTATCTAAAGGGTCACTTTAAAATAACAATTTTTTGTCCTAAAATAGGTAACAAATTTAGGAGACAATATTTAATGCTGCCAATGGGTCACAAAACAAACATTCTCATACTACACTGGGCAAAAAGTGAATAGGATTAGCCTCTATGGAATGTCTTTGATCTAATTATTTTACTTCAAAGTACCAATTCAGAAGAAATAAATCAGAGAGTTAGACAAAGATCAATGTAAAAGAAATCCTCTGAAGCATTATTTATAATAAGGTGACACTAGAAACAATCTAAATGCTTAATAAATTCTAAGCGGAATAAATCAGAAAACAGAATTATATATTCATTATGACAACATTTGATATACAAGAGAAAAATAGTCAAACTAAAATGGAATTTAAAATAATATTTTCTTTGAATGATAGAATTATAGTTGCATTTGTACTTTTTAATATATTTCTAAATTTTCTTAAATATTTTTCTCAGAGAACAAAAGTAAACCCATACTAAAAGACAAACTAAGACTAGTAAAAAGGAAATTAGAGTCAACATACAAAAATATATTGCAAATACTCTTTTATAAAAAGCAAAGGCATGCATAATTCTTAAATTACTAGCCTATGAAAGAAAGATGAACCACGATATAATCTTTAACAGAAAGTAGATCTGTTTAATCTCCACTTTTAGTGGAGATTAAACATATCTAGGACCTTATGATACAATATGTCTTCCTTCTTCCTTCTGGGCCTAACTTATTTCCTTGTCCCTCTTTCTTGCCTACTAGTGTTGACCCTTTTGTTACCTATAAAATACAGGTAGGACAATCTCTTTCTCCAACACCTTGGCAGGCAGGTGCCAATTGACAGATTAGTCAACTGTCCTCACTAGAATTTCTTAGAACATCCATTTAACAGATTGCCTCCACTGAATCATAACTTGCTTAAGAGCAGGCACTCTACTGACTTAATCCTTTTTCATAAGCTCTCCATTGTCTGACCCTAAAGGCACCTACTAAACATCAATGTTCATTAAAAATTTTTATCTATTCCAAGCAAGTTACCACTAAGATTTTTTTTGGAAATAAGTACTTCTGCAATCATCACAGTATTTGAAGAAAACGTAGAAAACAAAGAAGAAAATGTAAGAACTTTTATAGGAAATCAATACTATTCTGAAGAATCAAGATTGAAGCCACTTTAAGTTTTTATTCATTAATGTTTCAAACAATAAGAGAACTCTTGATACAGGGCTGGGAGGAATACAAAAATGAGAGAAAATAAAGTGAAAGCAAATGCTTTTTATTTTTTTTAATTTTTATCAGTGCATTGTAGTCATACATCTTAAATGTGGTACAAGATGGTGGAGACATACATGCACACATTACCCAATTAGCCCTTATCCAATTCCCACCCCATTTCTCTCCCCCTCGTTCCTTCTCATGTTTGGCTTAGTGATTGACAATGATATGTTTTTAAAGTATATCATGTGCATTAGAGAATTTCCCTCTTTCCCCCTCCTGTCCCCTCAGTTAGGTCACCTTATTTGTTCATCTATAGTATCTCCTTCTTTGTCTAGAGTATACAGAGAACTCATGAAACTCGGCACTAAGAAAACAAATAACCCAATCAAAAAATAGGCTAGTGAACTAAGTAGATTCATGAAAGAATAAATTAACATGGCCAATAAATGCATGAAAAAATCCTCAGCATCATTAGCAATTAGATATATAAATCAAAACTACCCTAAGATTTCACCTAATTTCAACTAGAATGGCAATCAATCATTCAAATCACAAACAACAGCAAATCCTGGTGAGGATGTGGAGAAGTAGGAAGTCTAGTACATTGTTGGTGGGACTGCAAATTAGTGTGACCACTTTGGAAAACAGTATGGAGGATACTCAGAAGAATGGGAACAAACTTACCATATGATCCAGCAATATCACCTCCAGGTATCTACCCAAAAGAATGTAAACCAAACTACCAAACTAATGCATGTTGTATCTATGTTCATAGCTACACAACTCACCATTGCCAATCTATGGAACCAACGAAGTAGTCCATCAACAGATGAATAGACTACAAACTATGGGAAATGTACACAATGGAATTTTACCCAGCCAAAAAGAAAAACACAATTATGTCATTTATAGGGAAATGGCTGGAACTGGAGGACATTAAGCCAAGTGAGATTAGTCAATCACAAAAAATAAGAAATCAGATTCTCTCCCTAATACACAGAAGCTAGGGAGAATATGGGTCATAGCATATGCTTTTTTGTTTGACTTCAACCTCTGTTATGTAATAACTAAACAAATCAAGCACATCTCCTAAATATTTAAACATCCGGTCCTCATTTGAAAAATAGGATAATAATGACTGTTTCATACAGTTGTAGTAAAGAAAAAATAAAATAATGCTAGCAAAGCATTCAGCACTATAATAGGCACATAGCCCGGCACTAAACATTAACTTCCTAAATGGAATGCTAATAATTTCACTTAGAAGCACACTATCTAGCCAAAGATGTAGAGAGTTAGATAAGAAATGAACACCCAACTATTTAGAAGGATAATAAGCTGGAAACCCATTCGAGGCCATGTAGCAAAATTCTGTCTGGAAAGAAAGGGAGAAAGGGAAGCCATCTAAAGTATGAAGTAGTACAAGATCAAGTTATTTATGAATTAGGGAAATAATATTTGTATCACAGCATTTGGGCTGGACAGTAAACACCCAGAGATATTCAATATGTTTATGTAGCCCTGAATGTTATCAAGCACATTATGGTTTCTGAGATATAGTGGGGGACACTCCTTATCTTCAGCAAAACTTTTATGCTACTGCAAGGTGTTAGATAGTAAACATATATACAAACAAAATTTTAGAGAGTAAACTGGGAATGACATACACCTGTAATATCAGTACTTAAGAGGCTGAGACAAGAAGATCACAGGGTCAAGGCTAGCTTCAGAAATTAGGGAGATCCTGTTTCAAAATAAATTAAAAAGATGGAATCTGAGTGCAGTTTTGATTTGCACTTCCCCGATTACTAATGATGTTGAACATTTATTCATATATTTATTGGAAATTTGTATTTATTTTTGTAAAGTATCTATTTAGCTTGACTGCCCATTCCTTGATGAATTATTTTGTTCCTTCAGCATTAAGTCTTTAAGTACTTTGTATATTCTGGATATTAGTCCTCTATAAGAGGAATAGTGGGCAAAGATCTCCCAGTCTGTAGGCTCTCTCTTTAGACTCTTGATGGTTTCTTTTGGTGAACAGAAGCTTTTTAGAATAATGCCATCCTGTTTATTAATTCTTCTTTTAATTTCCTGAGCTTTGAGGGTCTTATTAAAGGAAGTTTCTATCTATATCTTTAGGTTGGAATGTTGGACCTATTCTCTCCTCTAATAATTTTAAAGTCTCTGGTCTAATTTACAGGTCTTTAATTCATCTTGAGTTGATGATTATGCAGGGTGAGGGAATAGAATTCCACTTTTCAACAAATGGATAACTAGTTTTCCCAACATCATTTCTTTAAAAAACTGTCTTTTCACCATTGTGTTTGGCACCCTTGTCAAAAATAAATTGGATTTATTTTTGTATCTCCTATTCTGCTCAATCAGTCTATTTTTTTTTTTTGCAATTACCGTGCTATATTTTATTACTATAGCTCTTTAGTATAATTTGAGTCAGGTATTGTGATATCTCCTGCATAGTTCAAGAAAACATTTCCACTGATATTACCTACATATATGAGAATACCAACCAATCTCAATATCATGTACAGGAACGGGAGAAGTAGGGAGGGAGCCTGGGGAAAATACACCAAGCGCCATGTGCATGTATGTCACTATCACTCAAACTAAATTATGATGTGAGATTGTAATATACCAATAAATCATTACATTCATTTATTTTATTTTATTTTTTGGTGGTACTGGGGGTAGAACCCAGGGGCTTTTCTACCTCCAGGCTATACTCCCAGACCTATTTTATACTTTATTTGGAAACAGGGTCTCACTAAGTTGCTGAGAGCCTCACTAAGTAGCTGAGGCTGGCTTTGAACCTGTGCGATCCTCCTGTCTCAGCCTCCCAAGCACTGGGATTACAAGCCTGCACCACCACGCCTGGCTATATTTATTTTATTTTAAAAAATTTTTATTGGTGCATTGTAGTTATATATCTTAATGGAGTACAAGATGATAGATGATACATGCATACATCATTCAATTATCCCTTACCCATTTCTCACCCCATTTCCTCTTCCCTCCCTCCTCCTCATGTTTGGCTTAGTGATTGACAATCATTATATTTTTAAGTAAATAATTATAAAAATATAAATATAAAAATCTCAGAGGTAGATGTAGATGTGTAGCTTAGATGTATAATGCCACTGGATTCAATTCCTAGAAAAAAAGAGAGGGATAAAAAGAGAGAGAAATAAGAAAATCAGAGAGCAAAAACTACTACAAAATGGAAGAGGGTAATAGGTAAGATATGGACTATAATATAGTCTATCAGTATACTCAAAAGAAAAGTAAAAACAAAGCAAAACAAAAAAATCAGCTTCCCCCTCCCTGAGGTCTTGAGCATGAAACCCAGGCCTCATGGTTACAAGTACTCTACCACTCAGCTATATCTCTAGCTCCAAAAAAGGGTCCTGTGAGGTTACATTTCTATTAAGACCTGAAATAAGAGAGCAGCCATCTTGGAGGCATGTCCAATACAATGAGAGGAATTATCAGAAATAATTACCCTGGCTAGAGCAAGAAGCCCAACAGATCCAAATATCTCACTGAACTTAGAAATGTTTCCTAGTTTACCCAGAATCAGGGTAAAAATAAAATATCCATGACTAACAAAAACAGAGATCAGAAATTAAGTAGTCTAATGGATTTGGTTAAATGATTCCCTTTTACTCTGCACTTGTTCATCACAAGTGAAGAAATATAGGTCTTATGAGTGAGCACCTGATGGAGAGACTAGCCAGTGAGCTTGAAGCATATCCCTTAGCCTTGCCATGTGACATTGCTAACTGTTTGAGTCTTTAGGGCACTCAGATACAGATTATAAATTTATCAGAGTGATTTCTCCACCAAGCAAGAGGAAGACTAACCTGATATTAATAAAGCTATTTTGCAAGCAGCAACTATTCTTATTTAATGTTGTATACTGACGAATATGGGTGATATTTTTTTCTTTCCAGTTAAGCTTGCTGCATTAGAGAATTCTAAAGAGCTTTTTGGTGACTGAGTGAAGCACTTTTATTCCATGCTGCACCATCAGATCCCTCCTTTACACAATGGCCTAGGCTTCTGTCTTAAGAGGGCATTTTAAATTTAAAGGTTACCAGAGGGTGTACTGGCATCATGGGGGCAAGACAAGAAATCCAAAGAAATTGCCTGCATAGCAAAGAGGGAGGAACACGAGTTCGAAAGGACATGGGGACCTTGGCACAGCAGTCTGAAGAGTAAATATATGGATGTTTCTCAGTATCCACAGGAGACTAGTTTTAAGACCTACTCCCTCCCCATCACTCTAGATACCAAAACTCAGGGATTCTCAAGTCCCTTATATCAAATTCAGGATGAAGAACTCATGGATAAGGAGGACTGGATATATGGCTGTATGGTTTTGTTAATCTTCCAAAGCAAGTAGTAGGCTGACATGCATGCTTGACCTTGAGAAACTCCCTAATCTGATTTCATGGAACTAGGCTGAGGTAGTAGGTTATTAAATCAATATAAACTAATGTATTAGATGACAGTCAACACTTCTACAAAAATTAAATGAAACAGGCTACACTAGAATAAATGGAGTGGAATAAAATGGAGTATTTCAGAGTATACCATGTAATAACACTTTTTTGATGTATATATAGGTATATACATTTGTGTATTGAATCACAGTGTAAATGTATTCCTTATTGCTGAAGTTGCAATATTTTAAGATGTATTCCTGGTAGGGAACATGTTATGTTGAGGAGAACAACTGGGTACATGCCATTAAATGTCAGAGTATATACCTACTGAATTTAGAAACTCAGAATCAAAGAGCATTTGAGTCAAAGGCAACCACGGATGATACCTAACCTTGTCATTCCACAAATAATGAAATGAGCTAAACAAGTACAATTTCTTTCTCAAGATAATTAGAGACACAGGACATGAACCAAGATCTCTAAAGTCACTGTTTTGTGCTCTTTATACTACACCAGAGTCAGAGTTGTAGCTTAATGTATGAATGGGATTCGTCAAAGTTGTCTATGCATTTTCCTACTATCACTGCAAAAAAGGGGAGAGCTGTCTTAAGACTCTGTGAACACAGAATTCATCATGCCATAGGTCCAAACTTGCCTACATACTGACTTTCTTGGAATTAATCTGTTTCTTTTAATCTGTCTTGTTTATCCCATATCAATTCCAGATGACACCCGCCCCCGGGTCTGACATTTAGAAACAATATTGTACAATAGAAAAGAGCTCATACGCCAGTTACAAACACCTGGATTCAAGTCCTCTGAACTCAAAGCCCTACAAGGGTGTAGTCACATCTACATTTGGCTACTTCATTGCTGGCTCTTCAATGGTGTAAATACACATAGGCCTCTGTAGTTTTCTAGCACATGTTCATTGCCAAAAAAAAAAAAATTAGGAGAAGAAATGACTCCTACATTTGCCACTTTTCACCTACATTGCTTGGTCAAGTGACTTCACATCAGAGTATATCATGTAAGTAATGATATTTTTTGAATGTGTGTATACATGTATATGTGCGGGTATATTGAGTTACAGTATAAAATATATTTATAGACTCTTGTATGGAATATCATGCAAGACTTCAATAAGCCTCTACTTTCTCATTTATAAAATGGAAATGAAAGAAAAACTACTATTTAGAAGTTCAAGTAAGAGAATATAGATCCAGGATTTATCAGTTTTCAGCACATGGTATAAATATCAGTAAATATCTCTTCTATTCTGAGTCAGGGATCTTTTAATTCAGTTTTAAAATCTTTTGAAAATGATAAAATTTACAGTATATATGAGATAAAAGAAAAACTCATCTGGAGTGCTGCTGGTTGGCCTCCTCCCAACTATGGCCCCTGAATCACCTTTGTGGAATCTCAGGGTTGATCAGAATTCTGCATGAAAATCTTAAAATCACTCCCCAGGGCCATGACCTTTCTCTTTTTCTGGCAGGATTACTGCTGAGGCTGAGATGGATTGCTGATGCCGGGTAGGAAATGAAGCCCCGCAATGAGCACCTGTCAGAGCCAAGCAATTACAAATCTCCCAGGAGCCAGCATCCTATTGCTCATGGATGGCACCTACCATGTATTTTCAAAGCTGGGGAATTTCAGAGTTGCAGAAAACATCACGTCCTGTGAAAGGAGACAATGCATGAAGAAAGAGCTCTAAAACAAACACTAGGACCTATGGAAGCTAATGTCAGAGTCATGAGCAATTCTACTAAATTTCTGGAATTTATTGATTGCCCCACATCTAACAGCTTCCTCCAGGCACACATTTGCATATGGAAATGTGCAATGCTTTTTATTCATTCTCCTTTCTTTCTTAATGTTAAATTAACTGGGCCAATAAACCACAGGAAGTATTACTTGAAATCTGACTTCCATCACTATTAACATAAAATATTTAAGTGTGCATGGAAAGCATATTTCAGGGGGCTTGTCCTGGAAAGCAGCCAGTGTAATGGAGAGTGAGAATTACCTGTCAGGTAAAGGAAGGCTTCTAATGCTGCTCTCTAGCTGGCAATGGGAACAAATAGGAGCAAACGTGAAACTTCCCACTCTGATTGGAAAAACCAGAGATTCTAAGAGCAATTACCAGCCTTTGACTTTCTGAGATAAACTGCAATTGAGGCCATACTTTAGTAAATATTTCCACCTGTCAAATGGGAATTTCACCATCTACTTCTTAAGGACTTTGTGAAGACAAGATAATGCTATAGGAAACTATGAGTCCCTGGCTAACACAGAACCATACTCACACCAAGTACTTTCAATATTTATGCTGATACTTTACACTCTTAATTGAATCTGTTAGTTCCTCTTAGACTACAGGGTGATGTAAACACAAGTATTGAAAGAGATACAAAGTATTACATATTTTAATAAAAGATAAAGGCTTCTGTCTCTTCCCCTGGTCTCTAGAGATGTTTCCTGAAAACAGCTTTAGAATTTCTGAGGATGAACAAAAATAATTTCTAGAATTTCTATAAATAATGCCAATTACACAGGTTCATATTCATATACATTTGCTTTGAATAGGATCTGAGTCAGTGTTTTGATTGTAATCAGCATGAAGAGAGGAAGGATACCATCCCAATGGAGCTTAGTAATAATAGGCTCTGTAAGAAATAGTTATCTGCAATGATTTAGCAGATATGAAGTACAGTAATTTACTGAACAGCATCTTTTGGGT
This sequence comes from Muscardinus avellanarius, assembly GCF_963383645.1. Lineage (NCBI taxonomy): Eukaryota > Metazoa > Chordata > Mammalia > Rodentia > Gliridae > Muscardinus > Muscardinus avellanarius. The sequence continues at coordinate 196,339,193 of NC_137786.1, read as the reverse complement.
ACTTATGAGGAAAAGCCCAAGCTCTTCTAGCCAAGCACATCAGTCTTCATACTCCTGTATTTTATACTCTCTTTATCCTGCCAAATCTTATACACCAATGAAAATAAAAAGAAACAATCTCAGGTCTCATGGGGTTTACAGTCAAAATTAGGTAATAAGATTAACAAATTCAACAGTTAGTAGTGTTTGGAACAAGCTGAACATTCCAAATTACCTCCATTAATTATATACAGTAAATATTGTTAAGACCTCACTATTAATAGAGAACTAAGATTCAAAGTTAAATGAGGCTCTACTTTAAAGAATCTTCAAATTTAATGAACCATATCAACACATATACAAATAATAATGAAATAAGTAACAATAGTCTATAGTCATTGTAACAATTATCTTATTTAAACCAAAACCTGCCATATAAATAATTCCATTTTAAAGATTAGTAAACTGAGGCACAAAGATACTAGTCATGTGCCATTGCCAGCCTTACAGCTCCTATGGAGTAGGGCCCAAACTAAAGCCTATGCAGTCTTATGTTTCACTCCTAGCAAAAACAAAATATAGAAGGAACACAAAGGGAATAAATAATAACTTTAATTATAAACATTAATCTATCATTATTACTGTATTTATTTGATAAATACTTATTGAATACCTACCATGTTGGGCATGGAAAGATGAATTAGATGCATTATGCTTTGCTCTTTACATACTACTGAAGGATATTAATAAATAGTTGAACAGTAAGCTCCTGATATTAAAAACAGAGGCTATCAAGGGGACAATTTCCTTCCTAGAAGAATGAGCACATGAACATATGATAAAGGATGCTGGGATGATGAAGAAAAAGACATGCATGAATGGATGGGGTCACTATTGCCTGTTTCAAAGAAGCTACAAAGGCAAAAACTTCAGACAGTCCTAAATAATTTTTCTAGGAAGAAACCACTTTATGTCCTTCAAATATACAACTTCTTGGAATAGTTATCCATGATCCCACCCTAAAATATTGCTTCCCTGACCCAAAGAGCAGATGGAGCCAATTATATTAAGAGTGTTGATTTCTCACTGCCCTACTTATGTGTACCAATATCAAGTTTGACATGACTTATATTTCCCCTAATTTTTATAAGAAATCCTTTCTACATTACAAGAGAAATAACATTTATGCTCTAGAAACTAGCCAAGGTTGGGAAGACAAACTGATATCCTTATAAGAAGCAGAAGATAACAAAAACTTTGGAATTTAAATCTTTTACAATTGAAATATGCCCCAATGAATCTTCCACTATTACCAATTATCTTCTGGCAATAATAGCCTTAAATTAAAAGCATGAATAATCTCTTTATTCCACTCCATTAGAAATAAAATAGGGCTGGGGGTGTTGCTTGGAGGTAGATTATCCCTGGGTTCCATTCCCAGTACTGCAAAAAAAAAGGACAATTTTTTTTTAATTCAAGCAACATTTGTAATTTTTTCAAGATACAGAGAATGTAACTTGTATAGTTAAAAATAACATTAAAATTTCAGGGAGAGTTAAAATCAAATAATCTACTCTTCGGGCTGTATAATTTAGTAAACAGATGCTCAGAGAGACTAAGTTCAGGTTCAGAATTCCTTTTTGAAGTTACTCAACTCCACAAACACTTAGTCAAAGTAAACCTTGTATTCACAATATCAAGGCCTATACTCTTCAACATCTGTTTTTTTCTTCTCTGCCAGGCATTTCTTCCCTTTCCTACTCCCAACTGCTCACAGTCATGTTTACTCATGTTACCAAAGGCCCCAAGGGAAGTTCTAGTTCCCTCAGGGAAATGTAAAGCATCTACCGTGGCCATCAGAAAAGTGCCTTCTTCCCAGAGGCTTAGATGGGAGAGACACTCTAAAGCATAAATTTCCACAAATCTGCGGTCATAGTGTAAATTGTGCCAATCTGAAAAGTAAAAACCATTTTGGAAAATGGATTTTGACAACATATATATATATATAGGTAGATATGTGTATGTGTGTGTTTATAGTATATAGCTATATACAGATATATGTATACATATAATATATTACATGTAATGTATATGCACATATAATATATATGTCAAAGGGAAAAGAGCGATTTCACTTTGAGTCAATAATCTCACTTTAATAAAATTATGCCTTACAGAAAAATATCTAAAGAAGAATAGGACATGAAGCCTTTATGTGTCAGGATGATCATAGCAACACTATCTATAATTGGAAGAAACATTAAACTCTAATAACAGTTCTTTTTTTTTAATAACAGTTCTTTAGTAAAAGAAATGCTAAGTAAATTTAATTGGTGCAAACAATGGGATATCATGTATCTGTTATGCTTACAGAGGGTTTTGTCAGTAGCATGCAGTGGCTAACTGACTGAATTCTCATTCCAATCTCAGCTTCACCACTTACTAGCCCTGCAATTTGTGACAAATTTCAATCAAAACTATATAAATGCTAATTGCTGTGGTTGTTATCAACATCATTATTTATGCTAACTTAAAAAATTAAGTGCTTATTTAAGATGGAATCTATTAGCCCAAGAACTATATTGGCAAATAATGATATCTGTTTTATGATCATAACTACATAAAAAAGAAACCCTAATATCAAGACAATACTTTATGTGTTCTCACCCTAGCCTTTGTTTTCCTCATAACCTGAGGGTTTGTCTCTTCCTTGCCCCTTCCCTACACTTATACACAGGAGGAAGCCATATACATTATCAGAGACTTCGAGTTATAGCAGTGGACATCCAGGCATCTTTTGCTTTGCTGTTCAATGAGTGTCAGCTACCAGAATTTTGCCTAAAACTGATTGAGCCAAAATACCACATACCAGTATCCTTAAAGTTTCCTTAGCACTGTTCATTCAGTGATTTAGAATGATCTTTAGTAACCAGGATTCGAGAAGAGAGTTCCATACATTATAGGGAGATAATAAGTGATGTGAACATCTAACCATGTTGAGACTAGATAAAAAAAGTTTAAAATTTCAGACCAAGACAGGGCTCAAGAAGAGCATGTCACCCCTGTGACTAGAACTCCATTTTACCTGTAATACTCACTGCAGGAAAAAGATCAGAAGGAAATCTACCACAAGCCGTGACACTATGCTCTAAGTATTTCTGCTTCCTTCCTTCCATTGTTTTGTGTTTTCTAAGATTGTTTAAATGACCACATTTTAATTTTAACAAGAGGGAAAATAAACTTTTCAACCAGGTTAAAAAACAGGCCTTGCTCCTGTATTTTTTTTTAAAATCTCAGATGGTATAATGTCAAAAATATTGTAACTTGACAGTTTTTTCATGCTAGAAATTTTCTAAAGAAGTCCCCTGAGTATCCACAGATTTAAAAATCAGGGATTTAGCTGTGGGAACAGAGAGGATTAGACTCGTGGATGACACAAAGGGGAGAGAAAGTTGAGGATATTAAAAGCCAATATATTTTTGACAAACTGATGTTCAGAAACTGTTCCAAATATGTTCCAAGAAACTGATAACCCTAGAATAAGAAAACTTAATACATCAATAAAGAGTATAAGACAACAGTAAAATATATTTGCAACTAAGCTTTGCCTTTCAAAATAGTCTATAGCAAAAAAATCCCAAACTCTCAAATAAAGTAATTACTTTATATAGTTCACTGATCACCAGTTTCAAAGCTCTGTAATATTTTGAAAAAAAATTTTTCATAGCCAAATACATTTGAGAAAATGCTCTTTATTTTTAATATACTTTAATTGACCCATTATAATTATGCATCATAATGAGGTTCCGAATGATAAAAACATCTATACACACAGGAATTGGTATGTTTCCCTCCAGATCCCACTCCACTACTTCTCCTTCCCCTTATGTGTCATTGAGATCAATATTGAGAACTCTGTATATGTACATAGCATTATTTGAACTGTTTCTTTTATCAAGTCTCTTTTCCTTGTCCACCTTTCTCTTAAACATCCTTTGTCTTTCCACTAGAGTCTCCCTTTGTTTATCTGAAGTCCTCTCTTTCCTGATTTCCATTCTAGTTTGAGAAGGTTCTAGTCTCTAAAAATTTGGTGACTATTTAAGGAAGATTTCCAAACATCTTTGACCCAATTATATCTGAGACATTTCAGTTCAGTTACCTACAGCAAACTTAGTAAGTCCCACATCATGCACAGTCGAATAAAGATACAGCCTGGCTTGTTTACTATATCCAGTATTTCACTACCCTCTATTCAACATCAACCTAAATGTTGTTAAGTCTATGCATTGCTCATGAAGGCTTCACGAGTTCAATTAACCACTGTCTTCCTTCTAGATCCTTAAACTAGGAAGAATGCTGTAACTAAGCATATAGATTCTGGTTCCAATCTCAGCTCCAGCACTCAATGGTAGTCTGACACTGGGCAACTCATAAACTATAAAAGGTTTCTCTTTTCCAATTCTAGTTTTTAACACCTACATATAGGTGCACTGCATGCACAAATATTCACAGATGAGATCATTTCAGATGCTGGTCAAGAGTCCCCTTGCTACATATGCTGCTCCCCTCTTTCAATCCAGCCATCCATCAGCCAGGAATCTTTCCAAATACAGATCTGAAATATCACCTCTCCTTATCCACTTGAACAGTTTCCCACTGCTGTTAAGATTAAGGCTAAATGTGACATATACAAGTGCCTGTCATTCTCTCGAGTTTCATTTGTCATCTCTTCCTCTGCATTCTGTGCTCCAATCATGCTGAGTCTTCTTTCAGCTTCATGAGGTAGAGATCATGTCTGAGCTTGCTCATCCTGTTATATCTAGCACTATGTGGAGCACCTGAACAATGCTGCTGCTGATAGTAATGATGAGCACTTATGCAGTCTTTACCATGCCTTAGACGTTGTGCTTAAGTGCCTTATGTATATTATCTCTTAAACACTCAATACAACTCTATGATATCAATACTATTAGTGTCCACACCGCACAAATAGATGGTTAAAGTCCAACAAGGCCAGGAGACATGCTCAATGCAGCAGACCCAGTGGGTGGCAAAGGGAACTACACACTAGGAAAGCAGACTTGAGTTTATGCTGTTAAGCATTGTGAAAGATGCTTCATACTTGTCTGTTGAGTGATTAATTGAATGTCTACCTGTGTATGTTCTGAGAATGAATAACTTGATTCATCAATGTAAAAGATCCTATAATCTGTAATGTATTAGCAAAACTGAGAATTATCTCATATCAAAAGCCTTTGGAGTAGCTAAAAAACACAGTCAATGTCAAAAAAACATAAAAACACAACTCATATTACCAGGGATCTAAGGTCATCTTCCTGAATGAGGATAAACAGATCACTTTATTCTTGATTTTACTATGTTTCTATTGAGTTTGGTGCTTTGGAGAAAAGATGATTCACATTTACCACTGTGAATCCTGAAGACAGTTTGACGTGAGACTTGTCTCATGCTAAGTACTTCGTATGGATAGACTATAGGCTCTCTTACTGGGGAAAGTTGGGCCTGGTGGAACAAACCAGAAATTCGAGCACCTTGGAGGCTGAGACAGGAGGACAACAAGTTCAAGCTCAGCCTGAACCACTTAGAAAAGACACTCAGCAATTAATAAGACCTTTTTCCAAAATAAAAGATAAAAAGAACTGGGTGTGTAGTTTAGAAGTAGAATTTCCTTGGGTTCAATCTTCAGTATAATCCATTAATTAATTAATTAATTAACAAAATAAACTTAGAAAACCAGCAATTTTTTTTTTTAGAATGGGCTGACAAAATCTACTGGAAAAAATATTAAATGAGTATAAGGATTTGAATGGTTTCTTTTTAATCATGGACAAGGGGTGGCTGAGGAAGGAGACTATTGATATAGAGAGTTACTTAAAGGAAGGAAAGGCATCCTCTAATCTCCATCACCTCCTCCGAAGGGTAAGAAGAGATAACTTACTTAAATGTAATTGTGCCTGTGTTCTGCTGTGACACAAACATCACATTTAAATAATCTAGAAAATGTTTCTCTTACTGCTTACTGATTTTTATACCTGTCAATATTTGCATGGCATACAAAGGTGTGGATAGTTCTGTGTTCTGGCTAAAAGTATGAACTTGCAGGTAGCTCAGACATAATCTGCATTCATACTTTGCTACTCCAGGGAAAATCTGCTTCAGTCTTCTTCTAAGTTTGCCTCTAATCCTTGTGCATAAAATTGAGAATTAAATGAGAAAGTGCAACGTACTGAGCTCAGGATTTAGAATATGATGAGGCATTTTTAACAGTAGCTGCTTCATTTTCATCAAAATCCTCAATGCTTTATTAAGTTATTTTTCTGGAATAATTTATTTACTTGAGAGAAAATCTATAAACAACATAGAAAAATAGTCAATTCAAAAATAAAATATCATATGCTCTCCATAATATGAGGAAGTTAGGGAGAAAATAAGTTGTAAGAAGAACTCTAGAAGAATAGGGAGTAATATAGATGCACAAATAACTTATGGGGATAGAAGGAGGAAGAGGAAAATTCCATAATGTACACGATGTACATTCATAAACATCAAAGTCAATCAATAAGACAAACATGAGAAGGGGGAAGGGGAGGAAATAAGGTAGGAGGTAGGAATTAGGGAAGGGCTAAATGAGTGATATGTACATATATGCCTCTACCCTTTAAGATGTATGATTACATGAACCAATAAAAAAGAAAAAAAGAAAAATAAATAAGTAAATAAGTAAGTAAACTATCATGTAAAAGAAAACATCATTATCTCATTGCTAGAGAATAGCCAAGCACAGGGGCTATGGGGACAGGCTGCTTGGTTCCCATCGAATCTCTATCTCTTACTAGCTCATTGCGCTGAACAACTGTCTTATCCTCTCTGACCTCTCTTTCCTCATTGTCTCAGTTTCCTAACGCTGCAGTAACAAAATATATTCAACTACATTGCTTATACATAGTAGTAATTTATTCCTCAATGTTCTAGAGAATTGGAAGATTCCATTGTCTGGTGAAAATATTCATGATCAGGTGCTAGAAGATTCTATTGTCAGGTAAGAGCTCACTATTTTTGATTCCCAGATGGTATCTTGTTGTGTCGAGTCTTCCTATGGTACCAGGGTGTCCCTGGCTCTACTGAATCTCATTTATAAGAGTGCTAATCCCATTCATGAAAATGTCATGCACATGAACTTCTAAAGGTCATACTTTCTAATACTATCATATTATTGACCAGTTTCAGTATATAAATTGGGTGGGGGAAAGTATTCTGACAATAGCCTTCATCTAAAAAAATGGAATGATAGGCCGGGCATGGTGGTGCACGCTCGTAATCCCAGCATTCAGGAGGCTGAGATAGGAGGATCGTGGTTCCCAGACAGCCTCAGCTACTTAGCGAGGCCCTTTGCAATTCAGTGAGACCCTGTTTCAAAAAATAAAGATTAAAATGTAGGGCTAGGGCACTGGGTTCCATCCCTGGAACTGCAAATATATAAATAAATAAATAAATAAATAAATAAATAAATAAATAAATAAAGAAATGATAATAGCTCTTGGTTCTTAGTGAGTACTAAAAAAATATGTAGGTCCAGGCCTCTGGCCCCAACCCTGGGCGGTGGGCAGGCTCTGGCGGGGCACCCCTAGGCAACCCCCTTTCCACCCAGAAGGATCCTGTGGTCCGGGCCTCTGGCCCCAACCCTGGGCGGGTGGGCAGGCGCTGGTGGGGCACCTCTAGGCGACCCACTTTCCACCCAGAAGGACCCTGTAAAAAAGGAAAAGAAAAAGAAAAAAGGAAAATATTGGAGAGGCGTCAAGGAGGCCTTGGCGGATGCCAGGATACTGGAGATGCAGACAAAACTTATCCAAATGAACTGGAATTATTGGAAAAATTCCCCACTAAGGAGGACTGCTTCTTCTCTACATTGTTAAGAATCTTGGACATCACCTGTAAGGAGAGAGACTTTAGCAGAGACCAAGGAGAAAGGCGGTGCTGAAAGCGGTCTCCGCGTTGGTGGTGGAGACTTGTATTCAGGAGAAGCAGAAATCAGATCCTACCAACCTTATTTTGTTTTTTGGAGAAATTATACCAAAGGTCGAATGCTACCGTCGCGCATGCTTAGAAACACTGGACAATATTCAGAGTGGAAAAAGAGCTTGGGAAAGATTTGAAATGGTGGAGGCGGTGGCAATGGCAGTGGCCAGTACTCAGGGGAGGCAGAGATCTGATGCATTACACCTGGAACCTTTGAAGTAATGACCCCAGAGGCAGAATGCTATCACCACACACCCTTGAGAACGTGGGACAAATGGTTGGGGGAGGAGGGTGCTTGGATTAGAGCTTGCCGAGGGGTGAGGCCGGCGATGGACAAAGCAAAGCTGGGATTGGAGCCTGTCATGAGGCAAGGCCGGTGCTGGAGTCTCCGAGGCCGGGATCAGAGCCTGCCGAGGGGTTAGGCTGGTGCTGGAGCCAATGGCCGGCATTGGAGCCAGCTGTGAGGCAAGGCCACTACTCGCGCCTCCAAGGCCAGGATCAGAGCCTGCCGAGGGGTTAGGCCAGTGCCGGGGCCAATGACCAGCATCGGAGCCAGACATGAGGCAAGCCCGGTGCTGGGGCCTCCGAGGCTGGGATCAGTGCCTGCTGAGGGGTTAGGCCGGTGCCGGGGCCAGCAGCCGGGATCAAAGCCTTCCATGAGGCAAAGCCGCTATTGAGGCCTCCAAGGCCAGGATCGGAGCCTGCTAAAGGGTTAGGCTGGTGCTGGGGCCAGCGAGGCCAGCATCGGAACCTGCCGTGAGGCAAGGCCGGTGCTGGGGCCTCTGAGGCCGGGATCAGAGCCTGCTGAGGGGTTAGGCCAGTGCTGGGGACAGCAAGGCTGGGATCAGAGCCTGCCATGAGGCAAGGCCGGTGCTGGGGCCTCCGAGGCCAGGATCAGAGCCTGGTGAGGGGTTAGGTCGGTGCCGGAGCCAGCGGCTGGCATCAGAGCCTTCCGTGAGGCAAGGCCGCTATTGAGGCCTCCGAGCCTGGGATCAGAGCCTGCCTAGGGGTTAGGCCGGTGCTAGAGCTAGCGAAGCCAGCATCGGAGCCTGTCGTGAGACAAGGCCGGTGCTGGGTCCTCTGAGGCGAGGATCAGAGCCAGCTGAGGGGTTAGGCCAATGTTGGGGCCAGCGAGACCAGAATCGGAGTCTCCCATGAGGCAAGGCCGCTGCTTGAGCCAGAGAGGTCTGGATCAGTCCACTAGGTAGCCAGGCCACAACTGGGGCCGTCAAGAGTGGGATCGGTATTTGCAACGCAGCATGCACAGAGAAATATCGCAGAAAATTAAAACCAGATGCTTCCCCTAATCAGCAATAACTAGGAGAAAAGGGGCAACAGGAAGTGGTCGAGCTATAGAAAGGGCCCTATAGTGAAGCAATTAAGGTGACCAATCAGAGGGTATGAAATAGGGGAGGATGGAGCCTCTTTACAAAGCAGGAGGTATATAAACGTATGTATCAAAGTTAATCACCAAACAAGCGTGGGATCGAGGGAGGGGGAGTGAATGGGATGGGGACTGGATGAGGGCTAATTGGATGATGTGTGCTTGTATATCTTCTCAAGTCTTGTATTCCAATGTGATGTATGATTACAATGCACCAATAAAAATAAATAAAAAATAAAAAATATGTAAAATTCCTAGTACTTAGTAGGTACTCAGGAAATGGTCACTGTTATTTTCTCAGGCATCATAAAATTTAAAAATGGATTCACTTTGTTTTATGAGACAATATCAGATCATATATTATAAATAATATATTCACAATACTTTAATGGTAGTCCAAATTTTTACCTGAAAATTTAATCATGGCATTTATGATAATATGTGCGCATGTGTATATTAGTAATAGGGATTAAGTCCAAGTGAATTCTACCTCTGAGTTTTACCAGCAAGCCATTTTTATACTGAAAGAGGTTCTCAGTAAATTGAACCTGTGATCCTCCTGTCTCGGCCTCCCATGTCCTAGAATTACATGTATACACCACTATGTTTGGCTTAGTACAAGATATATTTTAAAGCTTCTTAAAACAAGAATCTGCCTTGTATTAGTATTTTGTACAAATATATTAAAAAAAAGTTCCCAAAATGCATATGCTCTAAAAGTCCCAAATGTACATATAGAAGCCTGTAGGGCAATATGTACAAAAGAATGTACTTCTTTCCAGGAATGAAAAATACAAAGTTCATTTTTATGTATACCTCTACTATTTTGTACCCCATTAAAATAAGATGTATGACTATAATCACCAAGATTAAAAATATATATATATATACATATATATGTATTTATACACACACACACAGACACACACACATATATCCTATTATTTTGTTGGCTAACAAAATAATCTTAAAGAAATATATTCCTGATGGATTTATGTTGTCTCTCTGCTTCAATATAATTTTATAACATTTAGTTTACAAAAATTGACTAAAGAGATATTTAGTATATTGCTTTGCAATGCAACATTTAATTTTATAGCATGGATAATGCATTTCTTTTTACAAATGTATCAGTTTCTTGATAGCATCAATAAGCTGCTTCGGAGTCATTAAACATTATATGAAGAACTAGTAAAGCTACAAATTTTGTTTCTGAAACACACAGATTAATTTTCAGCTCATTAAGTCACTACATGGGTTACTTGCTTGAAGTTGGCTGTCCATATACTGATATTTAAAATGAAAGCTCAGTCAACTTAAATTGCAGCTCACACTCAAATTAAAACTTTATTCTTTCATCTGTTGACAGACATCTGGGTTTTGGTTCCATAATTTGGCTACTGTGAATTGTGCTGTTATAAACATGGATATGCATGTTTCATTATAGTAGTCTAACTTTAATTATTTTGGAAAGATACTAAGGAGTGGCATAGATGGATCCTCCTAGTCTCATAAGGAATCTCTACACTGATTTCCATAGTGGTAAATGAATGTAAAAGGAAAATATGGTCCATACCTACAACAGAGTTTTCCTCAGCCATATGGTAGAATAAAAGTATATCATTTGAGGAAAATGGGCAAGACTAGAGAACATTATGTTAAGTGAAATCAGCCAGTCTTAGGAAGTGAAGGTTCATATGTTTTCTCTCATATGTAGAAGCTAGACAGATAGACAGACAGAAAGAAAGAAAGAAAGAAAGAAAGGAAGAAAGAAAGAAAGAAAGGAAGGAAGGAAGGAAGGAAGGAAGGAAGGAAGGAAGGAAGGAAGAAAGAAAGAAAGAAAGAAAGAAAGAAAGAAAGAAAGAAAGAAAGAAAGAGGACTTCATGATAATAAGGAGACTACTGGAAGTGAAAAGGAGGAGGGAGAAGGGAATGGGGAAGAACTTAGACCAAAGAATATTATGTCCATAGGTGAAGAGATCACTAGCAACCTGACTAGTGCGTACAGAAGGTCAGAAGGGTATAGCGGAATGGGTATAGGAGGAAACCGCACCAAGAGATATTGTGTGAATAGATGAATGTGTAACTTTGAATCTCACCATCATGTATAATTATATTGTACAAACAAATTCCTTTAAAAAGCTGTGCATTGTGGCACACACCTGCAATCCCAGTACCTGGGAGACTGAGAGAGGAGGACCACAGGTTCAAGGATAGCCTCAGCAATGTAGAAAGACTCTCAGCAAACTGGCAAGATCCTGTTTCAAAAAATAAAATAAAATAAAATAAAATAAAGACCTGGTGATGTAGCTTGGAGGCAGAATGTCCCAGAGTTTAATCCTCAGTATAACATACACACAACATAAAAACATAAAAAGTTTTCAATGGCTTTTTTTAGTACCTATTAGATATAGATGAATATTTCTACCATGCACGCAGGGTTGTGCAGAATCTAGCCCTTATTACCTTGGAGCCTTCCTCTTCTTTCACATCAACATATAAAGTCCTTCCTGCCTCTGAACCTACACACAGGCTATAATACCATTCTCTGATTTATTGAAGCCCTTCCAAACCACAATCCTATATTAAATTCCTATAATGTGACATCAGATCTATGGAATGATAAAAAAATATATCAGCTAATTCTGACACTTTCTTAGTTTAGCCCATAATTATTTTCCAATGATAACTTTTCTTGGCTCAATTACTAAGTTAAGGGCTAGAGAATAAAGCTCAATGGTAGAGGACATGGTTAGCATGTATAAGACCCTGAGTTCCTTCCCTAGTACATAAAAAAGATAGAAAGAAACAAACAAACAAAAAACAAACTTAGTCTTTATATTCATGTACTCAGGATTTTTGTGTTCTTTCACAGTATATTCCCAACTGCCATTAACTGTTTTAAATGATAGATGTTTTTTACTAGTTTGAAAAGATCAGAGTGACAGGAACTATGTTCAATTTGCTTTGGATTAATTGCCTACCAGAATGCCTGACACAGTAGCCACAATTAATATCTGATGAATAAAGTTTATATTACTCCTGGAACAACACTGAATATAATTATCATTATGTCTAGATACTAATTCAGAGTGCAAGTTAAGGTTAATATTATTTATTATAATAAAGGTGGCTGGGTGTGGTAGCAAACACCTGTAATTCAGTACTTTGGAGGTGGAGACAGGAGAATGGCAGGTTTGAGGTATGCCTTAACAAGTTAGCAAAGCACTCTTAAAAAATTAAAAATAATATAGGTTTCTGTAGCTCAGAGATAGAATGCCCCTGGGTTCAATTCCCAGTACTATAATAAAATAAAGTGGGGAAAACTCAAATAAAAGTATATTCTAAGCATCGAACATGATTTCTATGTTCAAAAGAATAATAGCTAGTTAATTTCACCTGAAAGTTAACATCACCTAGAAACCCTGCTTCTCTCAAGGCATTTTAGAACCTACTTGCTCCCAAACTCATTTCCTTTTGATGAAATTACTATACTGTGATATAACCCTGTGGGATGAACAAAAGGAGCATGTTAGACACACTATGCCTAAGCAGTTCAAGGAGGAAATTAAACCCTTCACTGTGTGTATAATTAGAAACAATATCAGCAGTTTACGATGCTATCACAAGATAATGTCATGAGAAAATGCTTTCCCACTGCTAGAAAAAAACTTCAAAGTAAATTTGAAAAATGAGCACTGTGTGGGGGAAGGGAAAATGGAGAGACACTGAAAGTAGAATTTTGGAAGAAAGAAAGAAAAAATATTAAGATCTGGATAATCCTTTCAGAAATACCCTTCTTCCAGGAACATACAACTTAGATATGAAGTCATAATCTCTCATAATAAAATAAGACCCTTACTGATTATTCCTTATAGAGACAGTTTATGCTACTCCCAAAAGATTATCATGCCTACATACTCTCTAGGCATAATTCTTTAAAATTCAAAAAAGAAATGCAAGGTCATAGAAGTAATTTTAGTCAGTGTTTCTGAAGAGGAAATTTAGGGTGTGTGTGTGTGTGTGTGTGTGTGTGTGTGTGTGTGTGTGACTGAAACCAGGGACATTCTACCTCTGAATTTCACCACCAGCCCTATTTTTTTTATTTTGAAATAAATTGCTGAAGGCCTTGCTAAGTGGCTGAGGCTAGCTTGGAATCTATAATACTCTTCTCAAGCTCCCAATTACTGGGATTATAAGCATGTGACAACAGGCCTAACTAAGCTTGCTTTCTTGATATGTTTAGCTCAGAAACCAGATATTAAAATCTGGTCAGTTGTTAACATAACTGCTACATTTGACCATACTTTTATCTTTTATAACTTCCTATTGTCATGATCAACTATACCCTCTTTGGTAGACATTTCTTTCCTTTCAACTTCAGAATAACCCTAGTAGGGTTTCCTGTTACTATTACTATATGTCAATGAAGAAATAAACTCAGAGCAGTTTAATAGCCTGCCAGTCACTAAGTGGTAAGTGGAAAAGTCACAGTTCCTATCTAGAGGCATATAATTCCACACAACCCATACTAATTAACACATACATGTTCCTAATACTGCTTTTTTTGGAACTAGTTACACTAGTTTGATTCCTATCCATGATAAATAACCCCAAATATTTCTGAGGTAACCAAATAATATAGAACCATACTCACACTATTTTAAAATTAATTTTGAATATAACTTTTACTGATTTCTATCTTCTCCAATGTAGACTTGACCCTTGTTCCCTGTTGAACTGCAGCTCACTCAGCTTGAGTAAAATAAGGTTCACACAGGCTAGTCTTTGAGAGACTGCATGTATATGCTTGTCATATAGTTTAAAATAAAGCTGGGGAGACATGTTTCTACCCTTTATCCTGGCACAATTCCCAGAACCACTGTTTCTGTCCTGAGTTCTTCATGAAGAAGAGTTAGATCTCTTCCTCATTGTGGTCACTAGATATTCAAAAAGTCTAGAAAGAAACCATGTTTTTTCAAGGTTAAACAAATATTTCAAGGCATTGATCTCTCAGTACAGTTGGGGCTTTCTTGTTTGTGTTTGTCTGTAAATATGCATGTGTGCTGCTTAGCAATAGGTGTAGAATAATTTTAAGAAGAAATGAATTTTCTTTTTTTTTCATCCAAATTTCCTTTTTTATCGACATACACATACAAACACACAAACATATATTCAGGTCTAGGTGTAAATGAGCTAATTTATTGTAACATTCCATCCATAGTAAGTTAGATTATAGCCTTATCACTGCTATATGGATACTAGAATATTTTAAATTTTCATTAGCCAAAGATCATCAATGTTGATGTACATGACACCTGTCAGAAGGGAATGGTGTCTCCTGATTCAGGATCACCAAAGCTCATTTTAACAGAGTAATTGTGTATACTAGACAAACTATGAATAATTTTAAAGCAAATATTCCAACACATAAACAAATTGGAAAGCATGAATAAGGCACTGTTAATACCCATATTCATTATAGAACAAACCTATAATTAATCTAGTTCCTATTCATGGCATAAAATAAGATTAAATGAATTAACACCATCTTTATGTCTACTGACCTTAGCTCCTATTGCCCCTTAAACAGTAACACATACGAAGGTCATGATGGCAAAGGTGGGAGATATTGTTGCCACTAATAAAAATTTTCTACAGAGTCTGGTAAAGAATTCTTTTCTATCACCTCTGGCAAAGTACCTTCACACTCATAATTTCAAATGGTTTCTTATAATCTCCTTGTCTCTGGATCTGGCATGAGTCCAAATACACAGTACAACCTATGATAAATGAGGGAGCAAGCCTTCTCATTTATTAGATGAAGTCGATGAGAGTTTCATCTGACTAAGGGTCACTGAAAGGAGAGAAGCGAGGCTGTTAATTTCAAAGAGAAGATTGCTTTAAGACCACCAGAGAGAAAGCAAATAAAAACATGGACATACTGCAATTAGTGCAGAGCTTCCTAATGTACAGGGAGAAACAGATGTTTCATGAACTTTCCATCATCGTTATTATGGTGCTTCAGATAAAAAACAGAAAGGAGTTGCTAGTGAAGTCATGAGCGAGTGCTGAACTCATTTGCTCAGTTTATTCTTTCATTTTCATCTCTGACTCCTAACATGATTTATTGGGTACACCTTTATTTCACAAGATATTTCACTAAATTGATTCACTCTTGCAGACAAAATGACCTATCATGTCAGGAGATTGACCAATTGTTTCAATGAATTGATTAATTATTTCAGTATATTGATAGTTTGGTTTGACTAATGGATTTTACTTTTAATGTGCAGAATTCTGAGAGTGATATCCAAATTGCAAACACTAGGCTTCCACAGATAAAAAGTCTGAAGGTATAACCAAGCATTTCAGAAAAGTGCAAATAAATGTCATTAGCCTTATTAGTACTAAGAATAAAAATGCTAACAAGTACCAGTTTTCACCAGTCAAATTTGCAGATGGAAATAAGTCAACCAAAATACATATCCTGTGATCCAGTAATTTCACTGTGACCATGGTTTCTTTTGAGAACAACCTTCAATATGAAGGAAAAAGCAATACTGTACTATAATATTTTATGGTACTAATATGATTAGAAAAATTTAGATTCTTAAATGACCCAAAGTATATAAATGTTAAGTAGACTTTTGTAATTGTTCAAAATTGAATGCAATACAACCATTTCTTAAAATTATGCTTATGAAATGTTTGTAATAAATGTAGTATGTATATTAAGTCTATACTGTGTAGACCATTTAGTATATAGAGTTTGGTATAGTATGTTTGCCACATAGCTTTGTAACATGAGTCTTTTGCCCTGCTATTCATCATACTAATTCTAAATGTTTTAGAAATGTCCCTTTGATAAACCCACTGCTGCATTTTCCTTCTAGAATGGCAATTATGATTAATTTGGATGTGTTTATGCTTGTCACCCATCAGATATCAAATGATGCTCTAAATATCCTCAGAATCTATGTGCTTCTCAAGTCTTTTACAGTGTAACAATCCTCTAACTAGCAGATTTTTACTGCTAAATTAAATTTAAAGTTCAATTACCATAAATAAGGAATAACACATCTGCATCTGCACATTTTTCTTACTGAGCTCAGAGTATATTACCACTTCTTATTTTCTTGATGGCTCTTGTTTTCCAAGAAAGATTGACCATGTTTATTGAGCAGAGTTAAATGTTACTCCCAAATAAAATTAATCTTCAAGTTGTCTCTTAGAACCAAAAACTGAACATGTGAATTTTGGTTCTCTAGTAGGTCTCAGAGAAAAATATGGTTTTCTATCAACTAGAAAATAACATCTGGACTCGTTAGTGTGACATAAAAGGTCCTCTTTATTGAGAAGTCTGTCCATCACCCTGTCATCTACCTTCATCATTTCCCACATAAATGAAAATTCTTATAGAAGAACATACCTAAAGTCTTCTTGTTCCTATTTATAAAATGTTCTATGTACTGGAATGTCTCTATCTTTCCCACCACCCTAACTGTCATTTGTTCATGAAATTCCTTCAACCACAGAGTTGGCAAAGTGATCTGTCCAAAGGCATTAGCCATTTCTCATCACTCCCTAGTTTGAAATTTAAGCATGAACTTTCACAGAAACATGAATAAAATCCAAAGCACTTTCTCTGCACTACAGGGTCCTTCTTGATGTTTCCTGCCTTTCCCATCACATGGCCCTGCTCTTTCCCTTCTCCGGTTCTCTCTCCAGCCACACCAGTTTTCTTTCTTCTTCTAACGCCCTCAGCCCATCACTGATCAGAGCTTTGTGTCTGCTGTTCTTCATGTTGGACTAGACAGTCACATCTTTCAGTCATCATTCAGAGACATAGATGCTGCTTCAGAGCAACCTTCTCTAATCAACCAACGTAGCCCACATCTCTAGCCCATTTGCCACCAGTTGCTCTCAGCCACAGTAACTATGTTCTTTTTTATTTTGTTTTCCTTTTTTCCTAGCACTTATAGTTTAATATATTTATTGTTTGTATGTCTACTTTCTCATTGTCTGTTTTCTCTTCAACAAAATAAAAACTACAAGAGGTCAGTGTTTCTCTCTCTCTTGTCCATTACCAAAAGCCCCTTGTCTAGAGCAATAGTTCTTAAATTCTAGCTCACAGACATTTCTGAATGGCACATGAGCAAAGAATGGCTTATACATTTTTAAATGGTTGAAAATAAAAGAAGCAGTACTATGTGACATGCAGCAATTATGAAAACTGACTCTACATAGTCCATAAAGGAAGTCTTATTAGAAAACAATCACGTTGATGATTCCTAGTACTTTAAAGTGTGGAGCCAAGTAGTTGCAACAGAGAATATGTGGTCCATAAAACTTCAGATGTTTACTCTCTGACCCTTTACATACTCATTCAAATTGCTGGCCATCAACTCATAAGTGTCTAAGTTATAGGAAACCAATTTATAAGAGTCCAAGGAGTGGTTAAAAAAAAGAAAAAAATGTTGTAATATTTTTATTGCTGAGTAAATTTCCATTGTGTACATATCCCATAGTTTTGTAATTCATTCATCTGTTGATGCACATCTTGGCTAGTTCTAGAGTTTGGCAATTGTGAATTGTGCAACTATGAACAATTCAAAGTATGCATGCATTACTTTGATAGTTTGGTTTCCATTCTTTTGGGTAGATATCCAGAAGTGGTATTGCTGGGTCATAGGAGAAACCATAGATGAGCAAATAAGGAGACCTAACTGAGGGGGACTGGAGGAAGGAAAAGAGAAATTTTCTAATGTACACGCAGCATATTCATAAACATATAAAGTCATTCACTAAGCCAAACATGAGAAGGAGAGAGAGGGAAGGGAATGGGGTGGGAATTAAGAGAAAAAAAAATAAATTTGGGTTGCAAATGTGAGGGGGAATTCCAGAATTTAATGCATTTTTGAAGTTTGTCTTTTATTCCCAGTTATTTAGGGGAAATAATTTACATAAATTATATGTAATTTACATAAATTATATGTAGTCCCCTTAAAAGAAAAAATAAAAATTATATATCTAACAGTTAAATTTCCCAAGAACCATGCACAGGCAACTTCTGATGAGGAATACTTTTCACCATGAAAAGCCACTTAAGAATAATTTCTGACTAGGTGCTTGGAAATCTTCCAGGTTCTTACTCTCTTCCAAAGCACCATGTAAGGAACAGAATGCAACGTCTGCATTCTCATGAGTGTTGTAATTGATCCACACACAGAGAAAAGCTAAATGAACAAGACTGGAGATGTTGGAAAAATTAAACACGGATTTCTTAATAAAGCTGAAAATAGCTTAATAAAGCTGAAAATAGTCTCCTGGAATCCCAAGGCATGTTTATTTCTGTTTAAATAGATGGCTTCCCATAGACTGTTATCAGCTCAGTGGGGATCCTGGGAGAAAAGTACTTTCCTCCTCCTGTGCATTTTAAGCTCTTTTCTACTGAAATCCCAGTGGAGACTGTAAAAAGCATCTGCCAATCTGGATAAAAACTATAACCATAGTCAAGTGATGCTAATACCTTCAGCTGTCCGTATTTAGAGTTCTCTAAACAAATAGAAAATAGCCTCATGGAAGAAGATGGAGAGTTTGACAATCCTTTAAGAGCAAGGTGCCTTTCTGGGGGAGGGGGGAAGGAAAATATCTAATGGAGAAGTGATTGGGTCATTCTCATCAGAAATGCTTTTGCTAGCCAGGCTAAAGTGCGTGCCTATAATTCTAGTACTTAGGAAAGTGAGACAGAAGGATCACAGGTTTGAGGCCAGTTTATGGTCACTTAGCAAGACCATGTTTTAAAATAAAAAATAAAAAGAGCTGAGTAAGTAGTTTAGTGGTAGAACCCCTTTGGTTCAATCCTCTGTATCACACACAAAAAAAAAAATAAAATTCTTTTTAAAAAGAAAGAAAAGGAATCCTGCTGCTGCTGCTGCTGCTGCTGCTGCTGCTATTGTTTATCTTCTTGAATCTGGGGAGCATTGTGAATGCTTTATCCATTTCCCAGTGGCACTCTATGAGGCATCCTGCTACCACCACAGAAAATAGGTAACTACAGCTAGCACAGATCTTGGGAAGAAACTGACCAATCAGTGACTGGCTTCTCAGGGCAATCAGAGGAAATTACAGCACTGGAGTAAGGGTCCAGTGAGGAGAGTGACGTATAGGATTTCAGCTGAAACTCCAAAACCATTTCCAGAGGGAGTTAGGGATCATAACACTACCAGACGAGGAAACTCACTCTGCAGCTGATCACTATGAAAGGGAAGAAGATAATTATTTCATTCCCAAGAAACCATCTGAGAAGAGGTGAAAAAAATGAGAAGCATGCCAGAAAGCACAGAGTGATGGAATGAGTTCACAAAGAAACTGGCATTGAGACAGAGACAAGAAAATACATAGGAATGCTAAGAAGAGTCAGCAACTGAGGTAGCATAAGGAAAATAATAACTCTTCCTAATATTAGGAATTACTGCCTGCTACAATGAGGTTTCCAGTAAGGTTAATTAATCCAGGTATAGGGTTCATCACTGAAAATATAGATTTGTAATCCCAGCATTTGGGAGGCTGAGACAGAAGGACCGTGTTTCACTGCCTCAGCTATTTAGTGAGGTCTTTTGCAATTCAGTGAGACACTGCTTCAGGAAATAAAGAATAAAAAGTAGGGCTGGGGGTGTAGCTCAGAGATAGACAGTCCCTGGGTTCCATCTCCAGTATGGCAAAAATAAATAAATAAAATAAAATAGAAATAGAAAAATCAGATGCTTACCTTAAATATTAAAAATCTCACCTTATGGGCAAATTTGGGTAAGTAAGATTAATTTGACAAGAATTATAGAGCACAAAACATGAAAAGATAGAGAAAAATGTAAAAGCTTTATATATCAGATAAAGGACAGACAACAGTCATCATCTCAACCATCAGAACCTGGCAGTCATCCAGAAAGCTTTTTCCTCTTTCATTCCCTTCTTTATAGCTTTCCCTTCCAGTGGTTCTCCTAAACTAGTTTAAAACTCAACTTAGGAATTATTTCTCTGAGGAGGTTTCTCTGATTCCGTTTCCCCTCTTATTCCTTTCATAGTATCCTATTTATACCTCTATTACAATACTCTGTTAACAATTGCCCGATTATTGTTGATTCCTTCAGCCCCATAAGCGCCATTGGAGAAAGCACATTGATTCTCCAAGCTGCATCTTCCATGTTTGTGCAGTTTTGGGATCAAAGCAGGTATAGTACTCAACAAAGAACAAAATATATTGAGAAACAAGTGAATGGATAAAGTATAATTGAAATGGAATTCTTCCATACTTCTTGTATGAGAACAGTATTACCTTAATTCCAAAACCAAATAAATACATCTAAAGAAAAGAACACTACAGACCAATATTCTTGATGAACATTGATGTAAAAATTCTAAGCAAAATCCTAGCAATATACTTTCAAAATCATATCAATAAAATTGTACACCAAGATTATGTTGGTTTCATCCCAGGGATGCAGGGGTGGTTTGACATACTAAAATCAATACACATCACTTACCAAATAGAACTAAAGACAAAAGCCACAGGATCATCTCAATAGATGCTAAAAAAGCATTTGACAAAATCCAACACCCATTCATGTTAAAAGCAGTACAGAAAATCTGAATAGAAGGAGCGTATCTCAACATCATAAAAGCAATATACAATAAACCCCAAACCAATAACATATTGAATGGGGAAAAACTCGAGAGAATTTACATCAAAATCAGGAACAAGCAAGGATGCCCACCACTATCACCACTCCTTTGCTTTTTTTTTTTTTTTCATGGTACTGGGGTTCCTGGAAACCCATCTACCTCCGGTCTATACTCCCAGCCCCATTTTACATTTTTATTTGGAAACATGGTCTCTTAAGCCAGAGCAGCTGGCTTTGAACCTGCAGGATCCTCCGGTCTCTGCCTCCCAAGCACAGGGATTACAAGCCTTCTCCACCACGCCCTGCTCACCACTCCTACAGAAAGAAATCAAAGGCATCACAAATAGTAAGAGAACTGAAATTATCTCTATTTACAGATAATGTGATCCTATACTTAGAAAACCCAAAAATCTCAACCAAAACTTCTAGAGATAATTAACAAATTCAGCAAAGTAGTGGGATACAAAATCAACCTTAAAAGTTCAATAGATTTACACTCTGCATGCTGGCACATACCTGTAATCACAGTTCTTAGGAGGCTGAGACAGAAGGATCACAAGTTCAAGGACATCATCAACAATGTACTGAGACTCCCAGAAACATAGTGAGACTATTTCAAAACAAAACAAATGACTGCTGATATTGCTTGATAAAATCCCTCTGTGTTCAATTTCTAGTACCACATATTCACAAACAATCACTAATATTCTATAAGCAAACCATGAATCCACTGAAAATAAAATTCATAAAACAATTCTACTCACAAAGATCCCAGAAAAATATGCATAGGAATAAATATAACCAAGGAGGCATAAGACCTTACAATGAAAATTATAAAACACTAAAGAAAAATTGAAGATCATAGAAGATGGATACTCTTGGATAGGCAGAATAAATATCAAAATGGCTATTCAACCTAAAGTGATCTACAGATTCAATGCAATCCCTATAAAAATATTAATGTCATTCTTTGCAGAACTAGAAAAATCAGTTCTAAATCTCATATGAAGAAACAAAAGATGGAAAATAGCCAAAGCAATTCACAACAATAAGAACCATGCAGAAAGCATCACAATACCTGACTTCAAATTATAAAACATATCTATAGTAACAAAAGCAGCACGATATTGGCACAACAGTAGACACATACACCAATTCAACAGAAGATACGAAAACAAATCCACACATTTTTAGCCAATTTATTTTCTACAAAGGTGCCAAAAACATCCATGGAAGAAAAGACAACTTTTCAACAAATGGTGTTTTGAAAAGTTAGTATTTTTTTGTAGAAAAATGGAGTTAAATCCCATCTTCTCACCCGTCACATTAGTCAATTCAAAATGGATCAAAAACCTGAAAATTATAACAAAGACTTTGAAATTATTTGAGGACGGCATAGGTCCAACACTCCAACATCTAGGTACATGTATAAACTTCCTCAATAAGAACTTCAAAGCTCAGAAAAATAAAACACAAATTAATAATTGGGATGACATTAACCTAAAAAGATTCTGTTCATCAGAGAAACCATCAAGAGTTTAAAAAGAGATCCTACAGACTGGGAGATCTTTGCCAGTTATTCTTCTGATAGAAGATTAGTACCTTGTTTATAAAAAATAAATAAAATATTTAACATTAAAAAAATCAAGACATGGGAAACTGCATATTCATATTAATGCTAATCTCAATATTATGTACGGGGATGAAAGAGTAAGGAGGAAGCTGGAGAATAGCTCACCAACTTCTGTGTGATGCGTTTGACTTTCACTATGAACTACATGACGATGGGAGGCGCTAATGCACTAATAAAAGTTTTATAATAAAAATAAGGAAATGAATGGTTGAGGCTGTGAAAAAAGATCTTGCTGGTGGCGATTATAAAACTGTGATCAAAATAATTCAATTCCATAACAACTTGACTCTCTTTCAATGTATCAAGCCTAGAGACTTTTCTTACCCTGGAGAAAACAGCTTATTCATAAATCAGATTTCCCAACATCTTTTTTTTAAGTGCGTCATGAAGTTGGTTATGTGGTGTACTGTATTCCTTTTCAAAGAGACTGCATCTTTTGTAAATTTGAAAGACAAAGTACTGACAGTGTACTCTTGCCACAGCCTTAAGTAGTTAAATATAACTTCTTTGAAATTCCCTTGCTTTTCTTTCCATTATACTATCTATACATCCAAAAATCTTGACTTTTTACTTTGCTACTATAGATTTCTGCACAAAACCTTCAAAATAGTTTTTTTCTTTTTCTCTCACAAAGTACTGCTCCAAATAATAATAAAATAGGGTGTAGCTTGGAGGTAGAATGCCCCTGGGTCAAATCCCAAGTACCACACTGAAAAATTTAAAAATAAGAAAGAGATAATGTAACAGCTAAAAAGGAAAGCAACACTAAATATAATGATTCCCTTTTTAATGGTCATAAGATTTATGGAAAGAAAAATATTCTGAGTAAATCTGAATAACTTCGAGGAATTTATCAAATGCAGAGATATTTTTGTATAATATTTGATTTATAGATTCAGTAATTATGCATACTTGATTTAAATACATTATTTATGACTATGATAGATAATAAAATAATATAGAAGTAAATGTTTCCTGAATATGAGATAATTTATTGATTTCAAAGTCATCCCAACTCACAGCCACTTTCCAAAATCTGTAAAATTTTCAAACCCATCATCATCCTATTGGTCTAAGTTGTTTGAGATAAAAATTTGAGTCTGTGTTTGATACCTTTTCAAGTGAAGTCACAAAAACCCAATTGCATCTTGTTAGGACTTCTTTCTCTATTTCTCTAATCTTCATTTGTGATCTCTCCAATGTGATAAAATACTAAGATCTTTGAAAATTCTCAGTATTCATTATTTCCCCCTGATTTCATGAGGAATAATTTATAATTTCAAATAATATATTTTAAGGTATACAACTTTGTGGTTTTACGTACATAGTGCAAAATAATCAGCATAATCAAGGTAACTAAATGTCAGTGTTTGCAATTGTGACCCTACACTCCCACAAATAATTATGAGTTATTTGTTAAAAGATATTGTACCTCTTTTAAAATTTATACTCCAGATAATTTCCATTAAAATATTAAGGCAGCTTAACTAATACCAGTTTTTATTCTCTAAATAGTCTTCTCATTCACAAAAATATAACTGACAGAAAAAATGGTAATTTGAAAATATTTATAAGGATTTGAAACTTAGGCAAAGACTTTTATGAAGTATTGATGATTGAACCCAGGTGCACTTCATCATAGCTGTATCCCAAACCTTTTTTCACTATTTGTTTCAAACTTGACATTACCTATAGCAGACTAGATGCTTATGCTGATCAGAGCTCAGTCTAGAGTTTTCATCAGTAGATAGTATTTTTACTCAGTCTATGTTGATTTTTTAAGAATTTGCAAAATTGATTATGGGACATTCCAATTTTTTAAATGTTTTATGTGGTTCAGCTTTTTCCCCTCTTTAGCTAGGTCTCCTCTTTTTCTTAACACTACTTTGAGTAATCACAAATTCAATACATGTAGCTTCCTCACATCACTGTAAGTAAATTCATTTTGATGTGAAGAACATTTTATAATACATTTTGAGTTCCACTGTTGTTAAAGTTATCAAAGAAAATCCAAGGATCAAATGCCTCCCTTCAAAAACATTCTAGCTCTGTAATCAGCTTCCTGCAGACATTATGAACAGTCCCAACTAAGTCCTTAGTAATGCACCAATTCTTTGTTTTAATCCTCTGGATTCATTTATTTAAAATCCTCCCCTTAGCCAAGCATAGTGGCATACTCCTGTAATCCTAGTACTTGGGAGGCTGAGGCGGGAAGATTATAGGTTTGAGACTGGCCTCAGAAACTCAGTGGGGTCACCGGGCGTGGTGGCGAACGCTTGTAATCCCCGCGCTTGAGAGGCAGAGACAGGAGGATCGCGCAGGTTTGAAGCCAGCCACGCGCGCTGGCTTAGGAGACCCTGTTTCCAAATAAAAAATGTAAAAATAGGTCTGGGAGGGTAGCCCGGAGAAAGAAGGGCTTCCAGGAACCCCAGTACCACCAAAAAAAAAAAAAAAAAGAAAAAAAAGAAACTCAGTGGGGTCCTCTGCAACTTAGCAAAACCCTATCTCAAAAATCAAAAGTAAAATAGGCTAGACATACAGCTCAGAGGTAAAATGCCTATGTTAACAGAATTCTGTTCAGTCATAAAGAATAACAAAATTATTTCATTTGAAGGAAAATGGATGGAACTAGAGGATATTATGCTAAATGAGATTATTCAATCACAAAAAGTGGAAGTTTGGACGTTCTCTGTCATATATGGAAGTTAGGGAGAAACTGGGACACATAAGCTGCTCCAAATAAAGGTGGAGAAACTTTAGTGGAGTAATGGAGGGACGCTAACTGAGGGAGATGGGAGGGAGGGAGATTTTGAAGAGAGAAATACTTCAATGGACATGATGCACATACACAAACTTATCAAAGCCAATCACTGTGCTGAGCATATGCAGGAGGGGAGGGGAAAGAATGGGGTGGGAACGGGGGAGGGCTCAGTGAATACTGTGGGCATGTATATTTGTATCACTCTGAACTTCAACAAAATGTATGATTCCAATGCAACAATAAAAAAGAATGTCCCTGTGTTCAGCCCCTGATACCACCAAGAAATTCCCCTTTTTATAAAAGTCATCAATTTTGTGTTCACTCCACCTCTTTATGTCAGCAATTTTTTGTTTCAATAGCACATCACTTCTGTTCTTGGTTTTCTCTTTTTACTATCATTATTCTTTGACTATTTGACTTGATCGTCTTGAAAATGGCACATCTTTTCAATATATATGCTTAATTCAGGAACTGAAAAGTCTCATGTCTCTGGATATTCTTCCTTTTTTCATTTGGGGATACCTAGGTAATCCAGTATTTAAAGAAGCAGCTCTGGTAGTGATGCAACAGTGCCCGTGGCTAGATTTTAATCCTGCCCTGCTTACTATCCGTTGACCTTGAACAAATCGCTGACTTGTATTTACTCATTTTCTTTGTTTATATAACGTCAATATTAAATTCTATTTAGAATAGTGGCCACACTAAGTGTTTAAAAATGCCAGAAATTAGTTTACCTATAGGTTACATCAGGAAAACTATGGAAAAAGCAACTTCATATGGAATCATGAAGCTTGATTTCTTTTCAAAGCTCAGTCAGGCACTAGTTTTGAGATTGAGGCAATCCACTTTATCTTCCTGGGATACCGTTTCTGCAAAACTGAGCTCTTTTGACATTTCTCTAATTCTATGATACCATAAAATCATTATCATGAGGAAACACTGGTCCATGGCTAAAATCTATTCCACTTCACATAAAAGTAAAAGAAATCCACAGTTCATGACCGTTTAAACTCTTTGGCTCTAGAACCTACTATTTGGTTTGATCTCACAATCTCCTGATAGCTGTGTCATCTCAGTTACAGTTTTCTCTTTTATAAAATGAGATCGCAAGCCGTGCCTGGTGGTGCACGCTTGTAATCCCCGCACTTGGGAGGTGGAGACAGGAGGATCGTACAGGTTCTAAGCCAGGCTCCCTCTGGCTTAACAGACCCTGTTTCCGAATAAAATATAAAATAGGTCTGGGAGTATAGCCGGGAGGTAGAAGGGTTCCATCTCCAGTACCACCAAAAAAAAAAAAAAAATTGAAATAATAATCATCTAATATGCCCAATATGAAACTAAATAAGTACAAATCATGTAGAACAATATGTGGCAATTAATAAATATAATAAACCATAGTAATTATAAATATTATCATTAGTCCAAATTGTTATGCATTTAATTATCAAATTGCACCTACTCTGCAGGTTCTATATTGTGTAACAAAAGGTTCAGAACACTGGTTAAAAAATGTTTCTTCTTCATCTAGATTTCCTCCTCTGACCCTTTTTCTCCCAAGCTTTCACATATTAAGGAAAGCATTCAATTTTATTTTATTTTTTTACTTTTTGTGACTGACTAATTTCACTTAGCATAATGTTTTCCAGTTCCATCAATTTCCCTGCAAATAATATAATTTTGTTTTTCTTTGTGTCTGAGTAAAATTCCATTGTATACATATATCATAGTTTTGTAATCCATTCATCTGTTAATGGACATTTCGATTGGTCCATAGGTGAGCAAATAAAGTGACCTATCTGAGGGGGATTGGAGAAGGGAATTAGGGAAATCCTCTAATGTAAATGATGCACATTCACAAACATATCAAATTCAATCACTAAGATAAACATGAGAAGAAGGCAGGGTGAAGAGAATGCAAAGAGAATGGGGAAGGGTTAAATGACTGATGTGTGCATGTATGTCTCTACCATATTATACTCCATTAACATGTATACTACAATGCACCAGTAAAAAAATGTGTTTCTTAGTCAGGCACAGAAGTGCACATGTATAATATCATTATTTGGGAGGCTGAGACAAGAGAATCACAGACTAAAGGCCAGCCTCAGAAATTTAGTAAGATCCATAGCAATTTAGCAAGACTTTATTTAAAAGTAAAAAGTAAAAAGGTCAGGGGTATAACTTGGAGGTAGAATTTCCTTGGGTTCATGCCCTAGTACCAAAAAGGAAAAAAACAAAATGTTTCCAGCCAGGTGTGATAGCTAACACTTATAATCCCAGTACTAGGAAAACTGAAACAGAAGGATTCCAGGATCAAGGTCTAAGGCCTGCCTCAGTAATTTAGTGAGACCCTCTTTTAAAATAAAATAGGGTTGGAGTGTAGCTCAGAGGTAGAATGATCCCTGTGTTCAATCCCCATTACAAAAGAAAAGTTCCCTTTCCTCAAGAAGCATGTGATTTATTAAAGCCCAAATCAAGTATATAAATATGTAATACACAGTGGAATATAAAATTAAGGGGGTCAAATTTGAGAAGATATTGGTGACGAAGTCATTCATGAAAAGGCATAAGCATAGAAGAAATGAGATAGAATAAAGGAATCAACAGAGGATCTACTATGGGACAAAATCGACATTGAAGCAGATGAGATGGTGGTAGACCCTGTTCCCAAAGATGGCCATAGCAAAACTTCTATCCCGCAGGTGTCTCTGCAGTGTAGCCTTGTCACTCCCCCTTCAAGAGGTAGAGTTTATTTTCCATATGCTTTTTTTTTTTGGTATTGGGCGGTAGAATCCAGGAGCACTCTACCTCTGAGCTACATCCCCAGCCCTATTTTTTTTATTATTTTAATTTGAAACAGCATCTTGCTGAGTTTCCAAGGGCCTCAGTAAATATCTAAGGCTGGCCTTGAACCATGATTCTCCTGTTTCAACTTCCCCAATGCTGAGATTACAAGTGTGTGCCACCACAACCCACTTATTAAATATGGTTTTCCTTGGTTATATATTTTGACCATTGAAAAGTAGTAGAAATGATATTGAGGACAGTTCTCAAAATAAGTACAGCCTTGGTCTTTGCTTCTTGGTAACCAGATATTAACTATGAAGAGGTACACGAGCCACATGAGGCATCCATGTAGAGAAGTGAGACTCCTGACAGCTGTCAGAATCAACTAGCCATGTGAATGGGGCTGTTTTGGACTTACCAGCCATCCCAATACTCACAGTAGAAATCTAAAGAATCAACCAGGTGCAGTGGCACACATCTGTAATCCCAGTACTTGGGATGCTGAGACAGTAGAACCAGAGGCTTTATTTTATTTATTATTTTATTGGTGCTGGGGTTCCTGGAAGCCCTTCTACCTCTGGGCTACACACCCAGACCTATTTTTTTGTATTTTTATTTGGAAACAGGGTCTTCTAAGCCAGCACGGCTGGCTTCTAACCTGCGCGATCTTCCTGTCTCTGCCTCCCAAGTATGGGGATTACAAGTGTGCGCCACCATGCCTGGCTAGAACCACAGGTTTTAGGACAGCCTCAGCAACTTAGTGAGACCCTTAGAATCCTAATGAGATGCTATTTCAAAAAAAATTTTGAAAAGGGCTGGGAATGTAGCTTCAGATTAGAACACCCTTGAGGTCTCCAGTACAAACAAAATAAATAAATAAGAATAGAATACCTACAAAATCACAGTCTTGTCAATATAATAGAATCAATCTAGCATGACCCTGTTTCAAGACAAAACAAAAGGGCTGGGGGTATAACTCTGGTGTTAGAACACCCCTGGGTTTGATCCTAGTTTCTAGTCACACACACACACACACACACACACACACACACACACACACACACACAGTCTGTCTGTCTGTCTGTCTCTGTCTCTCTTTCTCTCTCTCTCTCTCTCTCTCTCTCTCTCTCAAGAATAATAATGATTTTTTTGTTCTAAAACACTACATTTTGAGGTAGTTTGTTAGCAGTAATAAAAAACCAAAACAACTTTATTTTTTACAATAATCTGATAAGGATAGGCATTTATCCTTATTTCAAGCATTAGAAACCTGGATATCAGAGAGGTTAAGACACTTATCCAGCATTACACAGCTCCTATTTGATAGAGCCAAGATGAATGTCAGACATGAAACTTGAGTGATTGAGTGATCTGTAATGCAATTTGAACAGTTTTAATAAGGAGTTAATTTAGAGAAAATGTATACAATTCGTTGTTACTATTCTTTGTTAACATCAGAATTGGACAAACTGATCAAGGCTAAGATAAAATTATCCAATGAATGAAGTCCAGAAGTCTTCTCAGAAAACAGGGACAGACTGCCATCTACCTGTTTTACTACATTGGGGGCTTTAGTATTCTTTGGAGAAGATGGTCTTGTAAAGTTTAATAGACTAAAGCCAGACAGGAACATCTTTGAAAAATATTTGCCCTTGCAGTCTCTCACTTCTGTGAATTTAATCCTTTCCTTCCTTACATAAATATTTAGCTTGAACATGAACTAAGAGCCCATCCTGTAGGTTCTGAGACTCAAGTGATAAATGACTCTATCACCCCTAGTGCAAAGAATGTATTGTACAGCATTATAGCTCTCAGTTGGCTTTTTCCAAAGGACAAAGGGAAGCCATTGAATGAGGAGTTTTCAGTAGGGAAGTGACACCATTCTATTGCCTTTCAGAAAGATCATGCTGGGTGCATTATAGAAAATTGAGGGGACGAAACTACAGGCAGGACACAAGTTATAAGGCTGTCCTGGAAGCAGGGGAAATTGGGAAGTATCCAATGATGAGAGAGGTTAATGAGAAAAGAAATATTGGATAAAGAGAGGTTGCTGGATTCAAAAAAATAAAAAAGAGAGAATAAAGAGAATAAATGCAATGTTCCCCTAGTCAAATGTCACTTATAAACCAATAACCTATAATGAATTTATATAATTCACTCATTTATTTTCAGGATTATCTTTTAAAATGTTATATAATGGATAATCATAAATATAGTAAATTTCTTTCTTATTTTCAGGTCTGGGGATGGAACGCAGGGACATTCGACCTCTGAGCTACACCCTCTGCCCTATTTTTTATTCTTTTATTTTGAAACTGGGTCTCACTGAGTTGCAGAGGGGCCTCACTAAGTAGCTGAGGCTGTCCGTGAACCGCAATCCTCTGGTCTCAGCCTCCCGAATGCTGGGATTACAAGCGTGCGCCGCCACGACCAGTTCTTTATTTCTTTTTATTTTATTAAAATTTGGAATTTATATCTGGGTGCTGTGGCACACACTTATAATCTCCGCACTTGGGAGACTGAGATAGGAGAATCGCACAGGTTCGAAGCCAGCCTCAGTTACTTAGTGAGGCTCTCAGCAACTTAGTGAGACCCTGTTTCCAAATAAAATATAAAATAGGTCTATGAGTATAGCACAAAGGTAGAGAGCCTCTGAGTTCCACCCACAGTACCACCAAAAAAAAAAATTTAGAATTTATTTCACATGGATATTTCTGTCTTCCTGACACTTCTATGGCTTACTACCACCTTTACTATGTTCGATCATAACATTTCATACATGCTTAAAACAAAAAAGGTACATTGGTTTTTAAAAACAAAATGGGAATTTTGGATAACACACTTTTGGCAGTGGAACATGGACAACAATTGTCAAAGAGGTTAGGGAAAGTTCTCATCCTGCATTCTAAAAAAGCAATCAAATATAAACTTTTGCACAAATGAAACAAGAAAGAAAATTTTTAAAATAACTATTTAAACTATTTTCATAAAGGTTTCCTCCATAGCCAGAGATCACATATTTCCTCTTGTCTAGTCACACAGAAGAAATTCTTCATGTAATCAATGAACTTGACTTTTACTCTGGGGAGAAACATCTTTTTCTATACTTGATTGCATTTTTTTTTTTTTTTGCTTTAACATCTTCTACAGAAATAGGTTTTTTAGAGTGTTTTCTGACTTGTGTGTGTGTGTGTTTGTTTTGTTTTCTTTGCAGGATTCTTGATGTTTTGATCTTGGTTTTGGTAATTTTGAGTCGTTTCCATTCTGGTTTGATTTTGTACATTTTGGGCTGGAGTATGTCATGAAATTTCCTCCCTGGAACTTTGTCTTTAATTTTCTCCTCATTAAAATCATCAGCATCTTCATCATCTTCAGCAAGTCTTTTATTTTTTCATAGAACCCCACTACCACTACCCATAGTATAACACTCTTCCCGTATTTGTAATAATTTTATATCCTCTTCACTCTTTCTAAGTGCTATGACAACTATTCACAGGTCATGAGTCACATTCAAGTCTTCAGTTTCAAGTATTAATTTAACCATATTTGTCTTCATAACCCATTGTCCCTACTTGGCATTTAATCCTTTGAACCAGCCCCTAAAGTGATGTTCTTACAGATAACTGGATTTTATCATTATCTAGCTTGGTGATATTCTCTGTTGCCCTGTAGGTGCCAATTAAAAAGACAGCCTGGGTCCTCAGTGGGCTCATGTCCATGTCCACTGAATCTTTTATAGATTGTGGTGTTCACTTAGGTGAGAAAGAAGGCAGAAGGATATAAATGACTATTCAAAATAATAGATGTGTAGATTGGAATCACACCAGGGCTGGATAGAGCAATTTAAAAAAATACACCAAGCATTCACCGTGTGATAACCACAATGCAATAAACTTAAAGAGTATTTTCTTGCACAATCTTCCCAATAACCCTGTGATGAAGGCATAATTATTTATCTCACTTTAGAGATAAGTGAGGCAGTATCAACCATAATATTCATATTCTGATTAAAAAAACACATACTAGTTATGTTGTAAACACCAGTTATGTTGTACACACATGTTGTACACTAGTTATGTTGTACACATCACATCAAGAACTACAGAGGACAAGACAAGAAAATACATGGCAATAGAGGTACACATAATTAATAGGGGGAAAAATCTAACCATGAAAATGAAAAATTACACTATAGAACACCGGGTGTTATCATGGTAGTCCAGGATGATTCTGGAGATGGTCATTCTTAGTAGAAAAAGAAACATCAGGTCAAATGCACTGGGCTTCTACCTGTACTAGTGGTCTAGTAGCATTCCTCCTGGCCAGAAATATGTCTAGTTTTCTAATAAAGAGATTATCATGGTTATTTTTATAACTGAATCTTCCTTGCTTGACTTATTCTTCAAGAAATGCTTCTAGATACGGATGGAGGTGATCACTTCTGCTTCAGACTAAATCTACTCCAACCAGCTTTCAGTTTTCCAAACTCTGGCTCTAACTTTCTACATACATAGAAAAGGTAAGATCAAGATAATGTAAGCGACATCCTCTTGGAGACCACAGAGGGTTTTTATGGTCCAAGATAAGAGCCCTTAAGCTTGTGGTATATGGATCATGGTGAGATGCAAAGATTATAGAATATAATATGGATTTCAGTGTTTCCATATTATATGGAATTCAGTGATTTTCTCCATCTCACTTGTCACAGGTATTTCCTGCTTAAGAGTTATTGTGAGATTTTTGTAATCACTGTTTTACATTTCTCCTTGAATAATTACAATTTCCAAGTACTAATAAAATTAATTTTGTTTGCACATCTCCCAACTCTGACCTTAGAAACACTATATAAAATAAGGGAGAAGCCGGTCATGGTGGTACACTCTTATAATCCCAGCGCTTGGGAGGCTGAGACAGGAGGATCACACAGGTTCAAGGCCAGCCTCAGCTACTTAGTAAGGCTCTCAGCAACTTAGTGAGACCCTGTTTCCAAGTAAAATATAAATAGGTTTGGGAGTATAGCCCTGAGGTATAAAATCACCTGTGTTCCATCCCCAGTACCACCAAAAATATTAATTAAAAATAAAATAAGGGAGAAAAATTAGTTTAGAACATTTTGGTCTTTCATCCAGTCTTTCTTTAAAGAAAACTCCTAAAAGTTTATAGTATTAAGATTTATATTTAGGTCTTTTATCTATTTTGAGTTAATACTTGTATGTGGGATTAGGTAAGGGTCCAATTTTATTCTTTTCCATGTAATTATTATTTTTCAACAATATTTAGTTAAAAGATTATTATTTCCACCACCAAATGTTCGTGGAAACCTTGTCAAAAATAACTTGACAATATAGGGAAGAATTTAGCTCTAGGCTTGTATTTTACTCCAATGGTCTATATATCTGCCTTTAGAACAGTACTACACTGTTTCAATTATTGTAGCTTTATATGGTTTGAAATCAGAAAATATATATCTGCTAGCTTTGTTCTTTTTCAAGATCGTTTTGGGTATCTAGAATTCATATTCCATATTAGGATAGATTTTTTTCTGAAAAATAAATATATAAATATATGATAGTTTCACCTAAAAAACAGAAAAAAATATGCTCTAGTAAGAAAGAAAGCAAAAAGAAATATTGAAATGCTATCTTTAAATCATCAAACGCTTGGTATCAGACAAATGAAACTGTTATGTGAGATTATCATTTTTAATTCTGGATAAATTGCTATAATACTAGATGTCAACTACTAAGCCAAGCATGGGAAGGAGGGATGGGGAGAGAATGGGGTGGGGATCGGGTGGGGGCTGACTGGGCGATGTGTGCATGTATGTCTACAAAAGTTTGTATCCCACGATGATGTATGAATACAGTGCACCAATAAAATAAAATTAAAAAATAAATAAATAAATAAAATAAAAAAAAAATAAAAAAATAAAAAAAAAATTAGAAAATTCAAAGCACTTAGTATGGAGTATGCAATCCATGTTTCAATTTGTATAGCTAAAAATCCTGGGCCCAGTAGCTAGCTACAGAGAATTGATTCTACATTCTTGGTGCATTTACAAAAGAATTAAAGTCAAAATACTATAGTGACACATGTATATTCCTGTTTATAGAAGCACAATTTACAATAGCCAAATTGTGTATGGAACCAACATGATTGGATGGTATCTGTAAACAGATGAATTGATAAAGAAAATAAAATATATACATTTTACTTGCTCATAACGAAGAACATCTGTAGTAAAATGAATGAACTAGAAAGTATTATACTATGTGAAAGCAGCTAGCCTCAGCAAGTCAAGGATCATATGCTTTCCCCTCATATATGGAGGCTAGAGAGAAAATAGTAAAGAAAAGGAATGCAGATAAACAAGGAAAGAAAACAGTATAATAGTGGAAGGAGAACAGGGGAGGGAAGTAGGGAGGTGGGAAAGAACTAATGAAGAAAACATTTCAAATAATGCTATGTTCATATATGAGGGTATAATTACCAATATCACTAACATGTATGTGGAGGGGTTTAGTAGGTTGGATGAAGATGGAATCACACTTAAGTGCTATATGTATGTATGTTTGTATCACTCTGATCCTCACTCTGACATATAATTATAATGAATGGAAACAATTATATTTTAAAAATAAAAAAGCCCAACTGAAAGAAATTCAAAATACCCTTTCCAGGCAGACTGCAGTGTTCAGGAATATCCTTGTGCAAAACAGGACACCAGAGAAAAATTCTCACATAAAGGTCATAAACATGGGAAAAGGTAGAAGGTTGGGAAAGAAGTGGAGGCATTTTGCATTAGTTCAGCTTTATGTTACCCTATTTATTATTAAATTTACAGTGTATATTTTGTGGTCAACGTTTATTGCACTAATTAACTCATTAATAACCTCTAGAGAAAAGCTAGACTTCTCTGTGGGCTGGCACACTGAATTTTAATGACCCAGATAAAAAAGAAAATCAGTGCCCAGTTCTGGGGAAGCCCCAGGACTCCACAAACATCACTTATTTGGTGTATCATATCACAGAGAAGAATTGAGGATTAAAATAGAGAAGAATGTTCTCAATTCATTTACAGTGCAATAGGTTTAGCTAATTCAAACAAACGATGCTTATGGCATTTTAATTTAATGGGAAAAAATCACTCTTGGTATACCCTCTTCTTCTGAATAGAAACAGATGGTTTATTTTGGAGTCTACATTAGCCAAGCTGGCAGGGCTCCTGAGGGGTTATGCAGAGTAGGACTTTGGGTGATAACAACACCGAGCAGCTAACTGACACTGTTGATGTGCTCCATGATATAGTGAATGATGTCTAATGTGGTGCCCTGGCCTCCGATGTCTGGAGTGTGGATGTTTTTATTGTCTAGGGATGCCATGACTGCGGCACGGATGCTGGCGGCATGGGAGTGCAGTTTGAGGTAATCCAGCATGATGCAGCTTGCCAGCAGCATGGCAGTAGGGTTGGCCATATTCTCATGGGCTACCTTCTTGTCCATTTGCCTGAATGCTGTCTCGAACACTGCATATAATTGGCCATAGTTGGCTCCAGGTACAAGTCCTGGCCCCCCAATCAGCCCTGTGCAGATGCTGGTGACAACGTTGCCATAAAGATTGGGCATCACCATGACATCAAACTGTTGGGGCCGAGACACAAGCTGCATGGTGGCATTATCCACAATCATGCTGTCTAAGGTGAGCTCAGGGTAGTGGGCTGCCACCTCCCTACAACACTGGAGGAAGAGTCCATCTCCTAGTTTCATGATGTTGGCCTTGTGTACAGCCATCACTTTCTTACGCCCCATCTTCCGAGCCAGCTGGAAGGCATATTCAGCAATGCGCAAAGACCTGGCCTTCGTAACAATCTTCAGGCTCTCTATCACTCCTTTAACACTCTCATGCTCCAGGTTGCTGTACTCACCCTCTGTGTTTTCCCGAACAACTAAGATATCTATGTCTTTGTGTCGGGTCTCCACGTTTGGTAGACTCTTGAAATGGGTAACATTGGCATAGAGATCCAGGGCATGGCGGAACATATTGTTGAGGGATTTGTGACAAGGTGGCAGAGTGTGATCGGTTTTAATGTTGCCCTTCAGAGCTACGCGGTTGCGACGGACTGCCAGGATGGCATTGTTAAAGTCCTCCTCAGGAGATGTGGAAGTCACCCACACTTCCTCAAAGTCCACAGGCACACATGCATGCCTGAACACTGTCTTCACATGTAGCATAAGCTCAGGCCCAATACCATCTCCAGGAATCATAGTCACTGTGTGTCGTCCACCATACATGGCTGATGGGGGCACTGTGTGATGAGAAAAATTGTACAGGGGGACCTCAGGTCCAATTAAAAGGTTCCAAGAATGTCCAAGAATGGTAGGTTTGAAAATTGACTTCACAGAGCAACCAGTTGCTCTCAGCATCTTCAGAGACATCATCATTAAGTCTCATCCAAATTATGTGAAAATATATGTTCTTCCTCTGGCTGGGGACTGATTTCTTTTAGTGGAATTCTGGACCCATAATTCTTTCTGAGGTCACAATTCTTTCTCCTTTTTGTATTCTGTGTTTGACAGGAATTCTACTGAAATGAGAGAGCTATACAGGAGAAGATGGTATGTGTCACAAAGTAGAAAAAAATTAGATAATAATTCATTAGGCACATTAAATGTGATAAACTCTATGTATATGCTTTAAGAATATAGACCTTACATTTAGGTCAATTTTAAAGTCACCGCAAAACTGACCAGAAGTTACAGCTATTTCCCATATGGCCCTGCCCCAATAGAAGCACTACTGTCAAAGTCTTACATGAGGGAACTTCAGTTGTTATAACTGATGAATCAATATTGACACATTGTTATCATCCAAAGTCTATAGTTTGCGATATGTCTGACTTTTGATAATGCATGTTCTAGAGTTTCAGATAAATATATAATGACATGTATCCGTCATTCTAGCATCATACAGAGTATTTTTTTCATTGCGGAAGAGAAATAAAGACTTGCTCAGAAAAACACATAGTTAGATGATGAACCTCTTAGAACTGTTCCTAAGCTTACAGAACCAAAATGTCTGGAATTGGGACCTAACCACCTGTTTTTTTTTTAAAATAAATTTGGTAGGTACTGAAATTAGAGAATCATTGGGTTATGAAATTATTCCATCAGGAAACAAGGAGCAGCTTATTAGGGTGAAGACAGTGAGAAAAGGATGAAAACACTTTCAGGAATATTTAGTAGACAAATAGGACTTAGGTACTGATCTAGTAATCCTTGAACATTATTCTTTATGTATTTAACGGCTCAGATAAATGATAATGCTATCACTGAAAATGTACAGTGCTAGAAGAAAAGGCAAATTAGGTGCCAGAATAAGCTTGAAAATGACTTCAGTTTCACACATGCTATGTTTTGGGAGCCTGAGGATATCCACATAATGGTGCCTCATGGGTGGCTTAATAAATGAGTTTGTCCCTTCAAAGAAAGGATAATGGGTGATGATATTGATTCAAGAGGCATCAACATATGAGTGAGCATTAAACACAAAGGAGTATATAAAAAGCCTACAGCATGTATTTTCAACTTTCCTTTTGCTATTAGAGATGATGAATGACATTGACATGAGACA
Source organism: Muscardinus avellanarius (assembly GCF_963383645.1). Classification (NCBI taxonomy): domain Eukaryota; kingdom Metazoa; phylum Chordata; class Mammalia; order Rodentia; family Gliridae; genus Muscardinus; species Muscardinus avellanarius. The sequence continues at coordinate 196,301,298 of NC_137786.1, read as the reverse complement.
TGCTCCCGGGAGCATGCTCATATTGTAATGAAAACCAGACACACACGTGTACACATAAAGTAGTTGGTCAAATAAATCAAAGGGCTCCCCCACACTTTTATAGGTCACATTCATAAAAGTATTTTATTAGCAAATGATTAGTGATATACACTGAATTATCTCAGAAGCTAATATATAGGAACCATATTGAACTATATTTAAAAAAGAACATACAGACCTTATGATAATAAAAAATCAACATATACTAGTAAAGCCTGAGAAAAATAGTCCTAATTTTATCATTAAATATTCTAAACCAAGCTGGGCATGGTGGTGCACCCTTGCAAATCTCAGCATTTGGGAGGCGGAGATTGTAGGTTTGAGGACAGCCTCAGCTACTTAGTGAGGATCTTTTTAACTGAGACCCTGCTTCAAAATTAAAGAATAAAAAATAGGGATGGAGATGTATCTTAGAGGTAGAATGCCCCTGGGTTAAATCCCCAGTACTACAAAAAAAAATCTAAACCAGAGTTGGGTGTGGTGGCGCATGCTTGTAATCCCACCATTTGAGAGGCTGAGATAGGAGGATCATGATTTTTAGACAGCCTCAGCTGCTACTTAATGAGACCCTCTACAACCAAGTGAGACTCTGTTTCATAAAGAATAAAAAATTGGGACTGTGGGTGTGCCTCAGAGGTAGAATGCCTCTAGTTTCCATCTCCTGTACCACAAAAAAAAAATGGTTTAAACCATGGAATTTGTATTTATTCATGTTGTTAAAATAAATAGTACTATTGCAGATATCATGTGATTCCTTTGCTTTTCTTTTGGTACTGGGGTTTTATTTAGGGATGTACTACTCAGAGTCTTTTTTTATTCTGAAACAGAAATTTGATAAGTTGCTAAGGTCCTTCCAAGTTACTGAGGCTGGCCTTGAATCAGCAATCTTCCTGTATCAGCTTCCCAATTCCTGGGATTATAAGGATGTATGACAGTATCCAGTTGATCACTTTGCTTTTAATTTGGAAACTACAATAGCTTCACCTTAATTTCTATGATATTAAGAAAGAGATGCATATATGTGTCTTCTTTACCTCTCATCTTTATTAAATATGAACCCCTGGGTAAAATCAAGGAAAAAATACAACTATAAATCCACAATTTAAAACCATGAGATTTAAGCCGGGCATGGTGGCACATGCTAGTAATCCCTGTGCTTGGGAGGCGGAGACAGGAGGATCATGCAGGTTCGAAGCCAGTCGTGCTGGCTTTAAGAGACCCTGTTTCCAAATAAAAATATAAAATAGGTCTGAGAGTGTAGCCCGGAGGTAGAAGGGCTTCCAGGAACCCCAGTAACACCCCAAATAAATAAATAAATAAATAAAACCATGAGATTTCAAAATTTCTATGACTAATAAATCATCAATAACCATAATTTATGGATATTTTTAAGAAATATAAAGTAAGCTTTGAATGATGCACAATTCACTTACAGCTAACTCAAATTTTACCTTGTCACATACAATCCAGCACACACTATTAAAATGCAAATAAGTGTGACACCCTTATAATAGTAACATTGGAGTGAATCTAATTAATTTTAAAAAGAAAGTAAAAGTGCTTATAGAAATGCTTCTGAGTAAGTGAGCAGTTTTGACACATGTCATAACTGATTGTAACACTATAAAGTGTCATTCAACTAAGGTCAAAAAGCATTTAGGGTAAGAAGAGTATTATCAAGAAAGTACAGAAAAACCATGATTAGGACTAGGGACGTAGATCACTGGTTCAGTGCTTACCAAGCATGAACTGGGCCCTGGGACCATAAAAAAGAAAGAGAAGAAAAAATTTAATGACAAAATCAGGGACAAAAAATGATGATGTTAACTGAAAACTCCAAAGCAGCATGACTAGAGAAGAAATGAGCTGGGATACAGGAGGAAGAGGAAAGACACCATAGAATCTAAGAGAAGAGAAGCAGCCAAGGACTGAGTGGTCAACACCATCAAAATCCTACTGAGAAGAAATTATAAATAGCCATGAAGAGTGACTGAGGACTCAAAGAGACTGTGTAGATTAGTGGTTAGGACCTTGGGCTCCAGGGCCCAGCTGTCTGCCATGTGTGATCTCTGTAACCTTTCTAGTCCTGTGCCCTATTTTGGAGTTTCCATTAGAGTGGGAGTAGACAGCAGAAAAGAAAAACAGATATATGATTGATAGATACACATACAAACAACAAACATGAATCTTTTAATGTCAGGAAAAAGAAATGCTATGAAACAAGTGTAAGAAAATATAATGTAAATTGTAAAAATGTAAGAATGTAGGAAAAGCTTACATTCTAGGTAGAGTAGATAGACGAAATAAAAATGGGCGGCTGATGCTAAATGGTTCCTGTCTGATCCACCTGGGCTTGGAAATGCAAAATATGGATTATGTACCTGAGTGAGGATGTGTAAAAAGAGTACCTCTGTCTAGTCTTCAAGAAGGGTTAGCCATGGACAAGTGTGGAGGAAGGGAGAGGCTTTCTAAAATAGAGGCAAAGCTAAAAGCCCTGTAGGGGTACGTTAAGCATTCCTGTTTGGATGAAAGGAAGGGTTTATGTAGGAAAACAGTGATAGACAAGTGGGGAAAGTAAATTGGGGTCAGAGAGTAGAGGGCCTTAAATGGCAAACTAAAGAATTTATGATACCCTGAGGGCAGCAGAGAAACATTAACAGTTTCTGAAATAAAAATAAAGACCTTTGAAAAATATTACTTTATAAAGGAAAACATGCACTTAAAAATAGTGAGAGAGGCCCACGACCACCAAAGCTTTACCTTAGTGCACGCAGAAATGTCAGTACATACACACACACACACACACACACACACACACACACACACACATCCAGAAAGCTCTTGAAATGCATTTGATGGCCTACAGAAGCAACTGATTATGAATAACACTTATATGTTTTAATTTTTTAATTTTTAAATTTTTGGTCCTGGGATTGAATCCAGAGGAAGTCTACCTCAGAGCTACATCGCTAGCTTTTTTTTTTTTTTTTTTTTATTTAAAAACAAGATATCACCAGTTACTGAGAGCCTCATAAAGTTGCTGAGGCTAGCTTCAAACCTATGATCCTCCTGTCTCAGCCTCCCAATCACTGGGATTACAGGCATGTGCCATCATCACCACGCCTCTTTTTATGTATTTTTTAAAAGAATTAAGATAGAGTCTTAGTTTGTTGCATTTTCTCGATTCCACAATTAATACAATTTCTTACCTATCATGCCTTCACTATTTAATAACCACAGCAGAATTAAATGATAGCAAAGAACCATTAAAGTCAGACTTAGAGTAACCTAGAAATGATCTCCTTGTCTTCCAGAGTGAAAAAACACTTGATACAGAGCAAACCCACCGCACATGCCCTTATATGAAGAGCTACCTGTGTTTTACATGAAGTACAGCTTCCTGGCTATAGTTTTCAGCAAAAATAAAATAACCTCTCTTGTTAACAGGTACTTGGATGGGGGATATGGATTAATATTTATACTTGTTATTCATGCTTTTTGATTGTTTTGTTTCTTAGATAAAATAGAGGTTTTTATAATCTAGTCCTGAAAGTAATGTTTAAGCAGAAAAGTGAAACTTTCTTGAAAAGATGTCAGGGGAAGATTGCCAACTAGATTTTCTTTTTTATCTTCCCTTCTAACCAAACTTTATAACCACATGAACAATTCTATTAAATTGTTTATTACTAGGAGCCTCGACTATGCTAGACTAACTTCTCCTTGTCTAGCAGGATTGTGGACTTCATGAACTAATAATTTTCTTCACTCATTTGTATCTTGGAGGTTTTCCTTTAAAACATGAGAAGGCAATGGAATGCCTTGGGGATGATAATGAATGGATATATGAGTGAATAAAATCCTCTCTCTTAAATCTACCTAGTTTTTTTTAACCTAATTGTAAATGCAACACCCACATGTATATTCCACAATTGTTCACATCAACTCAGACAACCATGTTACAGGCATTTTCTCACAGTCTCAATTTTAATTAGCTCAAAATTCATAGTCCTTATAAAATACTAAACTTGTTAAACCAGTATGATTCAGTTTTTACAGAGAAGTAATTATAATATTGACACATTCCTGAAAATAGAGGGAGCTTTCAGATTCAGCTATTTTAGCTACCTGGCTCAGCCCTTGTCAATATTATAAAGTAAGTGTTATTATGCAAATCATGTATATCTCTCCAGCCTCCTCATTTCCTTCCTGCAAATACCTTCCCTTTATTTGAGAAAGAAAATGGTCTCCATGTGACACCATATCTAGGGCTCCTGTTTGATGATATCTCATCTGAACCTGAAAAACACAACTATGAGATGGCTAATTCTTACCAATTCACAAATAATAAAGTGAGATGCTAGGAAGATAAATAGCTCCTTCTAAGTCAACAGAAGAACCCATTCAATGTCTCTCCTTCCTAAGCATGTCCTCTTCTCCCTACATCATGCTGCTCTCCTTCTGCGCTTCATATGTCTCTATGTGCTGCCCTCTACCCTCCTCCTCCCACCCAATTCTTGAGAACCCAGGGCTCAATTTCTCTCTCCCTTTCCCTCTCTCCCTCTCTCCCTCTCCCTCTCCCTCTCCCTTTCCCCCTCCCTCACCCCCCCCTCTCTCTCTCTCACACACACACACACACACAAACACACACACACACACACACACACACACACACACACACACACACACCATTCAGTCAGTTTAGATATCATTCAGGCCTTTTAAAGACAAACTGATACTTTTGCAAAACTAAAAATATCTATAAACAAATTTCCAAGTTAAGATGTTTATTTCAAGGCATGCATTTGCATCTGCTCCTTCTTGAAATACCATCAAAGTTATATTTAATATTTTCTTTTTTTCCTCTCTTTAAAGACTGTAAACCTACAATGCCAGAAGAGTTGCAGAGGAGTTAACAAAACTCTGTAAAGTGAAAAATAAATGGAGTGATGATGATTATCTATTCTGATTTAAGAAAGTTTAATCCTAAATTAAATGCTTAGTGAGAAAAGCCAAAAAACAATTTGCTTTGCATCAACAGACACCTCTGAGAGCAGCAGGTGAAGGTGAATTGGAAGTCTCTTTAATCACTAAATACCTCCTCCCATTCTGCCAAAGTAAATGAGTGCTCCTCCACTAGCCAAGAAGATGGAAGACTTGTTCTCAGTGTGGGGGAACACCATGTACAGTTGAGTACAGGTTCCATATGGAATACAAGGGAAATAAGAGAAAGTTTAGATAGCACCCAGAATGCTGAAAGATGAGGTTCTGTTGCCTGGGCAAGAATCTTGAAAACTATCTTTAAAGATACCAACAAACTAAAAATAAAATCAAGACCCTGGCAATCAGATGTTGCACAAGAGGAGAGCCCAGACTGAGTCCCACATCTAACAGTCACATCCCAATCTGCACAAAACTTTTGATTAGTGTTTTATTGCCCAGTTCTAAAAGTATGAGTAAAGAGCAAGGTTTAAATATTTGAGGGAAATGTCTAATACAACAGACAGAAACCAAAGCAAACCAACAGACAAATATCATGAGGGAGATATAGGAGCCCCATTAACAAGTTACTTAATTATCACTTACTTCCTTATTCACTACCATTAATGTCCTAAGAGAGAAAGAACAACCATGCATAAAAATGGGGAGGTGGTAGGCACCTAAAATCCCAGGACTTAGAAGGCTGAGATGGAAGATTACAGGTTTGAGACAAACCTCAGCAACTCAGTGTGACTCACAGGAACTTAGCAAAGCTCTGCTTCAAACTAAAAATAAAAAGAGATGGGGGTATTGGGAAAAATGGAAGTCGTGTTTCAATACAGAACAGGAGAGTATAAATTAAAAGTTCATGGAAAGGGATGAAAGAAATTCTTAGTAAATGAAAATGGCAACAGAAACATCAAAATAGTAAAAAAAAAAAAAAAATGGGGAACTAAGATGTCAGGCATTGAAATAGAGATCCATAAAAAGAAAACAGGCCGGGCATTGTGGCACATTCTTGTAATCCCAGCATTTGGATAGCAGAGGATTGGGGTTCCCAGATACCCTCAGCTACTTAGCAAGGCCCTTCACAACTCAATGAGACCCTGTTTCAAAAATAAAAAGACTAAAATACAGGGCTGGGGGTGTAGCTTGGAGGTACAATGCCCCTGAGCTCCATCCCTAGTACTGGAAAAAAAAGAAAAGAAAAGAAAAGAAAAGAAAAAAGAGTTGCAAAATAAAGAGGTAGAAGATAAAGAATACAGAACAAATCACAGAAATAATGTTCTGAACATCTATATTGAACAAGGTCCACTGAGCATCCATCAGAATAAAAAAAAATGTATACCCATAGTATCATGAAGTTTAAGTCTGTGGATTTCAGAACAAAGGATAGAATGCCAGAAAGGCATTGGATTTCTTCAATCCCATACTGGCACCTAGAAGAAAAGATAATTTACAAACCAAAATACCTTTTCAAATTACCAATCAAGAGTAAAGGTTAAAATAATTTTAAAATATTTGTATTTTGTTTACTATATACCAGATAGTTTTTAAGCAATCATAAATATAAATTCATTTAAAATGTTTTTTGGAGAAGTAAGGTCACAAAACTTTTCTCACATGTACACATTTTCATGTAACTAATGGACAATAGGACCCACCAAGTCAGAACAGAAAACTACAAAAAAATTAGGCATAGTATATAAAAGTCAGACTCACCCCAAGAGGACAGGCAAAGGGCGTCCCAAGAATCAAGATGAGAGAGATTCCCAGGGCATGAGTTACGCAGTTTGCCTAGGAATCCACCAAACTGTGGGAAGGTTTATTCAAGAACATTAAAGAGTTAATGTCTTAGAGGGCATTTATACAATAGGTGAGAGGTTGGGATAAATTATGAAAATCCCATAATAAACTATGTAATAAGATGGATAAACTAGATGATTACTAATGACAAGGGAAATAAAGAGTTCTGCAAGAAAGGAAGTATAGTATATTCCACAATTTAGTTATTCATATCAGGCACACAGACCTAATACTATAAACGAGAATATTGATCAAGCAAGATGTGCAGAGAGGTGAAAGAGAGACAAATTGCCTTCTTATATTCTGGAAGTTAATTTTAAAAAAATTCAAAATTAGAAATGACAAAGTATCAAGAAACATACTATTTAGAGATATGACGAAAAGCACCAAGAGAACGTATTAAAATAATGACATCTAAGGACAGAAAATGGGAGAAGGTTTACAGGGAACTCATTTTTTTTTTTTTAAATAAAGCCTTCTAGCTGGGCGTGGTGGCGCACGCTTGTAATCCCTGTGCTTGGGAGGCAGAGAGAGGAGGATCGCGCAGGTTCGAAGCCAGCCTCACTGGCTTAAGAGACCCTGTTTCCAAATAAAAAATATAAAATAGGTCTGGGAGTGTAGCCCTGAGGAAGAAGGGTTCCATCCTCAGTACCACCAAAAAAATAAAACTAAAAATAAATCAGTAAAATATAATAAAGCCTTCTAGAACTACTAATTTTAACTGGATAGATAGAAAGACACAGATCTGATGGAAGTACAAATAAACATTTAAGTGCTCGTAAATACACATTGAGGTAGTAATGCTTAAAGTTGAAAAGCTGATGGCTTGGGTTCTAATTCTGGCTCTTTCATTTATAGCTGTTAAACTGACCTTAGGTAGGTTGCTTAATCTCTCTGCTTTTGCTTATGTAAATAAGGATAATACCTCCCTTGTGAAGTTCTGCAAGTTTTAAATACAAGCAATTTGAACAGTGCCTATCCCAATGACTGTTTATGATCCTTAGGATTAATGCAAATGCAGTATATGTGAGCATTTTAGATGAGACTAAATAATAACAAGAAAAAACTAAAACAACATGCCCATGCCATTTCACTTTATTTTAACCCAACTCACATACATTGTCTAAAATTCATAATTCAACAATTCTGAGAACTAGCATACTAACATTCTAAATAGTGATGATTTTTTTTTTGGTGGTACTGGGGATGGAACCCTTCTACCTCTGAGCTATACTCCCAGACCTATTTTATATTTTATTTGGAAACAGGGTCCCTTAAGCCAGCGAGTCTGGCTTTGAACCTGAGCAATCCTCCTGTTTCTGCCTCCCAAGCGCGGGGATTACAAGCATGTATCACCATGCCTGGCTAAATAGTGATGAATTTTGAGCAACTCTTTGATAACTAAATATAGTTTCTTACTATGATCACTATGGCATGTCTATTCAATACAATGTAGAAGATTCTTTAATTTTTTATTGGTACATTCTAGTCATACATCTTAATGGGATACACAATCATAGAGACACACATGCACATATCACTTAGCCCTTCTCCAATTAGAAGATTCTTTAATATTATCTCCACTTAAAGAATATTTGCAGCCATTAATATTCTAATCTCTTTCCACTTAACAATTTAAGAAATTGATGGAAAGTATTAATATGTCTTCTAGAGGAAAATGAATTAAGTTTCATTTATAATTTTGTTACCAAAAATATTATAAGATTTGTCTTCATCTTTTATGAGTACTGACTAATTTTTAAGTATTTTTAGAGGTAATAGCAGTATGAACTAAAATCCATCCACCTAAAGTATGTCGAGAAAAAGTAAGAGGCTCCTCATTCAATAAACTTCAAGACAAAACATCATTTCGCCTCATATAGATGGGAACTCTATCTGTTGCATATTTATGAATCAGTCCATTTACCATCTAGGAGACAGACAAATTTTCTACAACTTGGAATACTTTTCTTCATTGGGCTGCAGTTTGGGAGGAGATGTCAAAGAATGAGAATATGCATACCTAAGTGGTCAACTGAAGATGAACATTATTTATGGAATTTTTTGTCTAAGACTACCAGAGATTGTTGTTAAAAGTAAAATATACCAGGATGCGCCAAGATACTAATGAGCCACTTTTAAGTACTCACATTGGAGTCACATCATCCTGGGCTCCTCTGGCTATTCAAAGGGACACCTAATGAAGACATTCTCATCTTACTGAAGCAGTCACATGGACAGTAATCTCTGTGTTTCCTGAGGCTGCCTGCAATGCTGCCTGTCAAATATAATTACCAGCAGGAATGTATCACTTGCCTATTACCTTGTAACATGTCCACAATGAGCCAATGTGCAATGAACACAATAATGGTGTAGATCATTGAAAAAAAATCTGGGAGACAGTTTATGGTGCTCATCAAGGTCTGAGTGTCAGAAAGAATACTATGTCATAAGACTGAGCAATTATTTCAGATGCAAATACAGTGTGCTAGGTTTGCTGAAATTAATTCCAGTCACTAACATGATGTTAGTGTTTTCTAATACCTGTTGTCTACTTGGGTGCTACTTGATAAACATATTTTGAAAGGTTATATGTCAGGTCTGAACCTGCATAAAGCATGTGGAAATAAGCAGTGTCAGTTTGTGTATATGACAATTACGAAGAGCATTTTACTCTCACGTGTCTCATCTGGAGAAATGCCGGTTTCTCATTTGCAACATCTAACTCGACTATGGCATTTAGTGGAGTCTATCAAGTAAAAAAGCTTAGCTCACAGTAGAGAAACGTCTGTGCCTTTAATGTTTATGCATAAAATGTGAGGAGAAGAAATAGGGAAAGAGATGGAGAGGAGGAGGGAGGTATGGGGGGAAGGGAGGCTGGTTCTATTTAATGCTTCAGAAGCTTTTTCGTTTAATTTCTATAAAAACCATGAGATAAAAAATCAATTAATAGAGTGTGAGTATGGTAGTTAATTTTATGTGCCAACTGTAAGGGGCTATGAGTTGCCCAGATATTTGGTCAAACATTCTGGGCATCTCTGAAGGGTACTGTTGGATGAGGCTCACATATGAATCAGTAGACTGAGTAAAGTAGAATACCCTCCATGATGTGGGCAGACATTATCTAATCACCTGGAGCCTGAAATGATAAAAAACTGACTCTCCACCAAATAAAACACTTCTGGCAGGGCACTGTGGTGGCAGCTATACCTCTGAAAACTCGCTGGTGGCTACTTTCCTCCACCAAGCACAGAGGCATGGGCAATGTGTCTCTTCATGTGGCCATACTAGCCTCATCTCCGGGTTCTCCTTTGATACACTGAAACACTCACTGTCCTGTCATACTTTTCAGGCCACATCCCTGGAAAAGCATGGAAGGTCTGCAGGGAAGCTAACTGTGTAGGAGAAGCAAGCACCCCTCCTCTAGGAGCTTCTCAGAGCCTGCAGTTCCTTCCCCACTGTAGCACTTGGTATCACTTCACCTTTCCTCTTCTAAGCAGCTCACCAGCTCGATTTTGGGTTTCCACAAGTAGGGTCAGATCCCAGTGCACTGTATCCTCAAACTTCAGAGGTTTTTCAAATGACCTGATGGAAAAAAATCCCAAGTATGGTAAAAGAAAGAAAAAGAAAGAAAGAAAGAAAGAAAGAAAGAAAGAAAGAAAGAAAGAAAGAAAGAAAGAAAGAAAGGGAAAGAAAGAAAGAAAGGTGCAGGCACATGTGGAAGGGAAGAGGAGACCCAAGGAACAGATTTCTCCAAACAAATTTTCTCTATAAATTTTAACTATACGTTCTTGAATGTTTTCATATCCTCAAAGTGGGTAAAAATTTAAAGAACATGAAACTGACTCCAGAATATCCTACTTAAAAGTTCCCACTTAGTGGTCTGGCATCTCACTGTACAACTACATGCTTACTGTATCTTAAGGCCATACTTGTGCAGGAAGAGTCTACTCTGACATCTTCCTAGATATTTTCCTTCCTCAAATTTCCTTGCACCTTGACATTTCATCACACACATGTCTGGCTTTCTACTCTCAGCATATGTATCTCTGAGCCTGAAGAGAGCAGGTGCTAGAAAATTCATTTTTTAAGGGTTGCTATTCACAATAATCTAGTCTCTGGGTGATAATTCTGGGACACAGTTTCCCACCCGACTTAAGATCCTGTTGCCCAAAGTGGAAGCTCATATCCCTCAAGTTAAGCACCCTGCACTGGCCATCTTCTCCTTTCTATCTTATTTTAACACCTCTCTACCCCTATTTCCTGTGCTCACCTCACAAGTAAAATCAATACACTGAAATCCTTTGCTCAAAGTACGGCCATATATCAAATGTCTCCTGAAGAGCTCAGGGTTGATAGAGTTAATCCAGAAGGACTGCAATCTCCTCAGTAGATAAATCCATTGAGTTGTAACCTAGGCTGCTGGGACTTGGCTGGAGAAGATGAGTCCGTGGGGGTGTGGCCTTGGGGACTGGGCTTGTGCCTTTGAATCCCCTTGCTTGCTCAGGCTCTCTTTCTTGTGGTCTCCATGAAGTGAGTGCAGAGCCTGGAGCTTGCTCTCTCCCTGTCTCTGATCCCCAATTCCATGCCCTAAGCTCCAGACCCTGGCCTCACATGGATTGAACCCAAGATTTCCAAAATTCTGTGAGCAAATAAATCTTCCTTCTCCTAAGTTATGTGTTCAGATATTGAGAATGCTGACTAAAAGAGTCTGCTTCTGAGGGAACCCAAACTCAGATACTCTTATACTCCTAATCATTCTTCAGCATCAACATTTGGCATATCAAAGCCTGGCCTCGGAGTGTGCACCCATAACCTAGACAGCCTTTTGGAAAGGTAATCGCTGATGAGGGGAGTCAAATACGCACTGAGAGTATAATAGGCTCCAGAACGTGAGTACTTTCAGGTCACTGGCAGTTTGGTAACATGAGCACACTTAACTCCAGAGAGTCAGGATGCAACCTGCTACATATATCAGTGTAAAAGAAGCCAAAACATGGAGATACCTTTGAGCTCTTGTAACTGAAGGCTACCATGAAGAGTTTTGTTGTGGTGGTTGTTTTAAGATGTCAGTATCAGTAGATCCAATAGCAGATCTGCCTTTCGGATCCTAATTGTTGCCGTCAAGAGCAACTCAGTGGGATGTGTTTCCTACCTGGCTTCAGATTCGGATCAGCAGCTCTTCAATTGCAACTATTATGTACACAGTGCAGAAATAAATCAACTAAGTGTGGCATTTATGTGCTCAAGTGAAATCACACCAATCTGTAAATCTATCTTTGGTTCTTTGCAAGAGCTTATATATAATTATATAAAGACTGTTCAGTCGAGTTAAAAATTACGTATCACGTGGATATGAGATGAAGGAACCTTGGAAACATGAGTAACAAAAACAGAAACGGTGATATTAGACATCCATTTACTGAGTTCTCTTTATTTACTAGACACTGTGCCAGGCAAGGAAAATAAGAGATACTAGAAGGGAATCACAGCTTAGTAGCGGGGACAGCTACATAAAAAAAAGATGTAATAAATATTCAAGTGTTGGTAGGGAGGCAACAACTGCATGCAAGAGGAAAAGAGAGGAAGGAGCACGTTTGAATGCTAAGGGAACGGGAAATTCTTCTATGAGAAAATAAAGCTCAAGTTGATTCTTTAAGAAGGCAAGGCAAACCAGGCATGGTGGCACGTGCTTGTAATCCCAGCATTTGGGAGGCTGAGTAAGGAGGATCGCAGTTTCTGGACAGCCTCAGCTACTTAATGAGGCTGCTTGCAACTCAGTGAGACCCTGTTTCAAAATTTATCCTACAAATTTGTGCTTTTATTTTTATAAAATGGATATTTTAAATAAAAAAAATAAAAAATAGGCTTGGGGCATATCTCAGAAGTAGAATGTCCCTGGGTTTCATCCACAGTACCACAAAAAAAAGATGGTAAGACACTGCTGTCAGCTGAAGCTTAGAGAAGAAACATCAGGAGTACAATAGTATGAATTTAGACACAACAGAAATGAAATTGAAAACAGAGAAGAACAAATATGGACAGGTAAGTACATGGTAATGAACTTTTTCAAAATGAATTGAGTATGTTTCTGTGAATGAGTATGTTTCTATTTCTGTGAATAAATATATAAGCAGAAACACTATAATCTGCAATCAAGAAACAAATTCCCCAATCGATTTAGGAAATGGGAAAAGAGAAAAGACATAGATTGATTAGTATACAAATGTATGAGCAGCAGCTTCTTAAACACTGCATCTTTATTTTCAGTTTCCTACTTCCACTGAAGTTTTTTCTCCCCCCAGATGTTTGCCTGGATATAATCTTACCAAATTACATTCCAATTCTCCCTCCAACGCTAGTTTAGGCAGGGTATTTTGCTAAGAAACTTTGAGTTGAGTTGTTAGTTCTGTAGTAGATGATCCAAGCAGAAAAATCCCAATTGCCTTACTATATATCCTGGGGGTACCTGAGGATAGCTTCTCTGTTTTTCAACCACTAAAAGAACAATTCAATTACTTTCCTGGGAAACAGAGAGTCTGAAGAGCACAGGTTAGCAACAAACTGAAGAAAGACGAAGTGTCAGTTTTAGAAGTCCAGCTTCTGTGGACAGGCGACATAAATGTAAACCCTGCTAACCTCAGTGGGCAAGAATATGAGCATCCCAGAACATCCTTCCAAAACCAGTCTACCTGCTGTTAAACAAGATACTCTCACTAGGCTCCATTAAAGGCCCCAGGACAGTCCATGCAACACTCAGTCTCTTTGTTCTTAACATGGGGACTGCATTCTCCTCTGTAAATTAGCTCACCCTCATCCACTGTGACTGTCATATTGGATCATTACCATTCCCTCTTCTCCCCTCCGTGTCATAGGAAGGTGAAAGAATGTGTTTCTGGAAAGCTATTCGAAGAGCATTTGAAGGCTGTAGGGCTTGCTCAGCCGTTCTCAGATGTCCCTGAGCTCCACACCACCACACTGTCTGCCCCCTGTGGCCATCTCAGCACAGCTGGGCTCTTTCAGAAATGGCTGTGAAATGTACTGTGAAAAGAAATGATGGCAAAACTCTCCATAAAATCAAAAGGGAAGGGGAAGTTCACCAACCAGACAGTGAAGTTCAGCTTCTCGGTCTTTCCATCAGTGGTCACAGAGTGTCTGCCACTTTTACAGAGATGGAGTTAATGATAAAGACAAGCCTGGCTACAGATGGTTGACAAAAGCTGATGGGTAAAGGTGAATCTCCAGGCAATTCAACTGACCTCAGCTCCCAGAGGCATGAACAGTCTTTCCTGTTGTCCAGTTTCAAAGCTCCCAGGACACCCACTACTTCCTCTCCATGTGGTCCTTTTTCTCCCTCCATAAACTGAGCAAATGTTACTTTAATATTAACCTTACTCATGATACTTAACTTATGCATTTGTTTGCTGGGCATTGAATTTTTTAAGTCACCTATTAATTCATTTTGATGGCACAATTTCCATAATGCAATTTCTGTGGTAGGAAGGAAATGGCTTTTTTTTAACCATCATTACATTTTCTTCAGGTATCATTATGAATGTTCCATTTAGTCTTGCAATTAGTCTTATACTTAACATATGCTGACTTCACAGAGACACATTTATTATTTTCATTGCCTTATGCTATGAAAGGAAATGCTCAGTATAGATTAGTGGCATATATTTCCCAGGCAGTTTTGAGAGTTGAATGACCAACCATACAGAGAGGTAGTATTTCCACACACACAAAAAAAATATGCTCTTTCCTCTAAGTAGGCCATGTTGTTCCTTTTGCATGAATGTCTTTTTCGTTTTTCCTCACTTCTCTGTCTTCATATTTGTGAACTTATTTATCTGTCTTCTGTCTATTAACCTTCAGTTATCAGCTTAAAAATAACCGTTGAAACCTTCTATCCTGGTCAGCATTCTTATTGCTGTGATCCAAAAATATGACCACTCAACTTAGAGAAAAAAAGACTTATTTGCTCATATTTTTAGAATATTTCAAGGTTTAGTCCATGTCATGCCAGGCTTCTGGAGGTCAGAGCATGGAGATAGAAAGCAAAGAAAGGGCAAAAAGAAGGATGTGCTCTCATAATGTGGAAGCCAAAAGCAAGAGAGTGAGAAAGAGAGAGAAAGTGAGGGGATTCAAAGACCAAAGCACAGTCCCCCAGGCGACATTCCAACTTCAAACTTCTCATACCACATCCCACCTGCCTAAATTACCACCAAATAAATACATGAAGTGAGTTTATCCACTTGAGATTACAACTTTCATGACTTCTATCAACTCTGAGCTTTAATACATGTGCTCTTCAAGAAACATGCTATATTTAAACATCACACCTTCCCACTTCTATTCCAAAACTAAGGCAGATGCTTAGGGATCTCCTTTACATTCCCATAGAACTGAAATTTCCTACTAGAGTATCTCTACACTACACTGTAATGTTTGATTTTCTGCAGACTTTCAAAATCACAATCTCTTCAATAGAATGTGGTGTGCTTTTGTTTGTTTTCCTTCATATATCTGCTTTTAAAAATCTGACATATTCTTGGTTGATCAAGAATTAAAGAGTGAATAATTGGATAACAACCATACGTTCTACTCCAGTTTTTCCAGAATGGAATTGCCAGTGAAATCATTATTATCTTTACCTTTCTCTCTAAAATGTAAATTTTATTTTCCATGGTTGCCTTTATGATCAATGCATTGGAAAAAGAATGCATTCTGTATTCAAGGACTATAAGCTCTAGCATGTCTTTGATGTGGACTTTGATCAACTTTCTTACCCTTCTTAATCCTACTTTCATCATCAATAAAATGGTGATGATAAATATTGGGAAGTGATGCAGTGAACATTACTTTGCAAACAGGCCTATTGCTTCATAAATTACAATTAATATTCTATCATTATCACACACATACACGCATGCACAAAGTATATATAAACACATATAAATACATGGTGGAAGAACAGAAACATCCTAGGAACAGTCACGAAGTAATGAAAAAATAAAAAATTGAGACAAGTGAGTTTTCAGCCTCCTTCTGTTATTAAGAGGTTCTAGGCATGTCATTTTCTCAGGGCATTTCTTTTATAAACAGAAAAGGTGATCCACAGGGGTCCTCCTGGCTCTAAGTTACTTTGCCTTTTTTGTAAATGAGGTATTTCATATGATTTCTAGATTAATCCATATCTATATAGACATTTATTTTCCTTAAAATGGTGTAAATTTACTTAAATGCAAATACTTTCAAGTACAGATTAGACTAATTGTGCACTAAAAGATCAAGAAATACTCAGTTGTAGGGGTATTTTTTTCTAAGATAGGTGTCATAAAATACCTTAAGTGACTAATAGCTGCTTTCAAAGTGTTTAGAATCTAATATTGCTGTAGTTTGCATATTTAATTTTCTCCAAGTTCCCTAAGGTACCTCTACTGGGAGAAGCCATGTACTTTAGGAGGTGGAACTTTATGGGAGATATCCTTATGTCACTGAGATGAGCCCTCAGAGGGGTTGTGGGATTCCCCGATTCCTTCCTCCCCTCTCCTTTTGTTCCTAGACTCCTAATGTACAGTTTCGCTTTGTCCCATGTTTGTGCCATGATGCTCTGCCTCATCACAGGACCAGAGTTAAAGGGAATGGATTGCAAAATTATGGGAAATACACACAATGGAATTCTATTCAGCTATAAAGAAGAATAAAATAATGGCATTTGCAAGAAGATGGAAGGAACTGGAGAACATTATGTTAAGTGAGATCAGCCAAGCACAGAAAGAGAAGGGACATATGTTTTCTCTAATATGCCCAAAGCTAGGGAGTAGTGGTAATACCAGAGGGACTCCATATGATGGAGGGAAAATCTCAGCAAAGCTTGAATGGAAAGATAGGAGAGGAAGAAAGCTGAGGTTTTTCAATAGAGGAGCCACATATGAATATGTGTAATAGTATAAATATAACATGGTTAACCTGGACAGTCTCTATTGGGAGGGGGGAAGGGAAATGGAGGGGGAAGAGCATGAAGCACAACCTAAATGTACACCACTTTCAATATGTTCCACTTATAAAAAATAAAAATTAAAAAAATAAAAAATAAAAAACAAAAAATAAACACATTTGAAAATAAAAAATTTAAAAAATAAAATGATGGACCATAATGAGACTTTTCTGTTTATGCTTTATCTCAGATCTTTATTTTACTATAGGGATAGAAAGCTAATTAACACAAACACTCAAGTCTTTTGTGTCATTCTTCTCACCTTCTGACTTATTTGGAATGTTGTTCTTCTTTTGAAATCTTCACTAAGTGGCTGATCACATTAACAAAAGCAGAACCTAAAATAATGCAAGCTTGCTTGTCGGGGCCCACTCAGCTAGACCGGGATGGGGCGGTGGCTCAAGATGGCGCCTAGGCATGTTGCCAAGTCACGAGGCTCACGAGGCTGGCGGTGCCCGGAGCCTGCGCAGTGAGCCCAATCAGGTGCCCTATGGATGATCAGTGACGCAGTGCCTCGTGCTACCACCAGCCCGCCTATGAGAGGGTTAAAAATGTGCATGCCCTAGCTTGGGGAAGCTTGGGGTTGGTGGAGTGATGAGGGAGGGGTTATGAGACTGATATATATTTGCCTGCTGTGCGCATTGAAGGGGAAGCATTAAAGAGGAAGCATCATCAACAGACTCGGCGTTTGTGTGTTCTTTCCCGGGGCTCTGCAGGACGGAGCCTTAGGGACGGGACACTTGCTGAGCATCATAGCACATGGTGTGTGCCTGAAACACTAGCACTTGGAAGGCAGAGATGGGAGGACCTCAGGTTTGAGGCCAGCTTCAGAAAGTTAGTAAGACCCTCAGCAACTTAACAGGGCCCTGTTTCAAAATAAAACCTAAAAAAGTCTGGAGTGTTACTCAAAGTTAAAATGTCCCTGGGCTCAATCCTCAATACACACCAAAGAAGGAAGGAAGGAAACTTTAGCATCTTCTCTGATGAATTTCCAATTGTCATCTTATTAAAAAAGGAGGAGTTTACTGCTTTTGATTAAATTTAGTAAAGAATATCAATATATACCTGGGTCTATTTTGAGTTTCAGTCTGCTGCCCTAAAATGTATAATATGATATAAAGTTTCAGATAGAGACACTTTCCTCCAATTGCAACGGAATTAAAAGTAATTCAGTGCATAGTGGTAGTAGGGGTCAGGACCTACCTTGTCCCAAGCCTCTGAACTATGCATCTGGGTTCAAGGTCAGGCTCAGCCTTTATTCTATGGATCAAGCCCCAAACTATGGCACAAGGCATAACTACCTTCTAAACTAGTATTAGGGTAGAAATCTGATTGTATCCACTTATCTTACTAATTGCTTTTTTCTTGGTCCCTGTAGTTAAGATCCTAGTTAGCCAGCCTCTATTGATACCAATTAAAAGACAATTAACTCAGCCAGGCGTGGTGGCACACACTTGTAATCCCTGTGCTTGGAAGGCTGAGACAGGATTGCACAGGATCGAAGCCAGCCTCAGCTACTTAGTGAGGCTCTCAGCAACTTAGTGAGACCCTGTTTCCAAATAAAATATAAAATAGGTCTGCAAGTATAGCCTGGGGATAGAAAGCCCCTGGATTCCAACCCCAGTACCACCAAAAAAAAAAAAAAAAAAGACAATTAACTCTTAAGTCTGATAGACATGGGTTAAAATCTTGGCCCTATCCTTTATAAATTAAGTGATTATAAGTGACTGTTAAACTGCTCTTGCCTCATCTATAAAAAGAACTATGCATCTCTTTTGGGAATTTGGGAATTATTAAATGCAATAGTATGTGTAAACTTCTAGCTTAGAACCTTATACTTAAATACCCCCAGACATGTCCATTATTTCTGTGTGCATCAGCATGCAAAAAATTCACTAAGCATAGCCATGCTCTCTTCTGATTCTGATCACTTATCTTGTTCTCACCCTTGCACTTTGGGTATGTTGAAGATATATTCTTAAATTTGTTCCAGATATTTATTCTATTTTATGGAACCCAGATACACACAGATAGATCATCTTAAAGCCAAAAATACACTTGGTTCAGTGAGTGATTTTTAATTTAAGTCCTCTCCATTCTATCACCTTGAGCCTCTACCAACTCACTGCCATGTTTTCCTTGACTATGATCTCTGATTGTTGATTCTTGGATTTACCCATCAGAATGAACAACCATTGGTGATAACTTCCATTTCCTTACTCCATGATTATTTGCTTCCAAATATTCATATCTAGATCCAGTGTTGCCCTGTCCTAGCAAAGTGGTCAGTACTTTCTCTCAATAGCTGGTAGGTTACTGGATTGAAATATCTCTAATTCTATGCAATAAATACTTGAATAAGGAGGATTAGTTTAATACTGGAATTGGCTCTACGAATCTTCAATTATGAATCCATTCTAATCATTTTCTTATTTTTTGGTGCATCATAGTCAAACTGATGATTTTCAGAAAATCTTTATGGACAAAATCAACAACAAATGCTGCTGAGTATGTAGAGAAGTGGGAACTCTAATACATTGTTGGTGGGATTGCAAATTAGTGTAACCACTTTGGAAAACAGTATGGAGGATCTTCAGCAGAAAGGGAATGAACCTACCATATGAGCCAGCAATACCACTTCTGGGAATCTACCCAAATGAATGGAAATCAAACTAATGTATGCATATCTATGTTCACAGCTGCACAATTCACAACTGCCAAACTATGGAACCAGTCCAAGATGTCCATCAACAGATGAATGGATTACAACACTATGGAATATGCACATAATGTAATTTTACTCAGCCATATAAAAGAACAAAATTGTGTCATTTACAGGAAAATGGATGGAACTGGAGAATATTATGCTGAGATTAGTCAGTCACAAAAGTAAAAAATTGGATGCTCTCCCTAATATGTGGATGGAAAGAAGAAAATGGTCATAAAAGAAACACTGGACAAAGAAGAAGAAACTAAGATGGGCCTCACTAAGTTGCTGATGTTAGCCTAAAATCTGTGATTCTCTTGTCCCAGCTTCACAAATACTGAGATTACAGGTGTGTACAACCATACAGGACTTCCACTCTTCCTTTTATCTAAAAAATTCTGTGACTAGCCAGGCATGGTGGTGGACGCTTGTAATCCCAGGATTCGGGAGGCTGAGACTGAAGGATCGCAGTTTGCTGACAGCCTCAGCTACTTAGTGGGGCCCTCTGCAACTTAGTGAGACCCTGTTTCAAAATAAAGAATAAAAAACAGGACAGCGGTGTATCTCAGAGGTTGAATCCCCTGGGTTCCATCCCCAGACCCCTCCCCCCCCACACACACACACACAAAAATTCTGTGACTAGTCTCTTAGTACTTAACTCAGAGCCTGATAGTATCTTATAGTATCATATAGATAACATAGGCATACTTTTATATAAGAGAGTATTCTGAGTAGTAAGTAAACTGATGTAGGTAATGGACTTCTTGCTGATGTTTTTACACTTAATATCTCAGAATATCTCACAAATATCAATTTATTTTATGTGATGTTCCATTATAAATGTATGAAAAAGAACATTCATATTTGTACTAGACTTTAGATTCCTCATTTAAAAATGAAAAAATAAAAAGCAAAATGGAAAGAGGAATGTCCCGAGTGGGATAGAGTGGCTGAGCTGTGACTAAAAGTTAGTACATATAGTTTGCAAATCCAAGAACTTCCCAACCAGATGTCAGAAATAGGGTAAAGTGCACTAAGCCACTGATCCCCTCAGCCCAACCAGGTCTCCTTCAGCAGGGAGAGGTTTTATTGTTTTATTCTCATGTGCCCATATTATCACTTATATGTGTATAAGAATATAAAAGTGTTAGGAGTCACTGTTTTTACTCTTTAACCTCAATGTTTACAATCAACAATGTCTAGTAACAGTGTTTTGTTAAAGGTAGTACAATTTGTAAAATAATCTGAATTAGTGCCGGTGATTTAATTTTCACCAAAGGGTAACTCTTTCAAGTTTGATCATGTTCTAATTCCTATAAGCCAGTGAGATAAATATGACAACTTGCTGTCTATCTAGATGATTATGCTATGGGCCTTCAAATGCACCTGACAGCTGATAAGGACAAAAAAAACCCCTCCATTTTATAGAAGAAGGAGATGATGTTTTAAATCTAGCAAGAGCCCTGCAGGTTTGGAGGATATAATATGTACAATGAGGCATAATATGTACAATGAAAAGAAAAAAAGATGTCTACAGAACTCCCCCATGTGCATTCACAAAATAAATACCTTTTCAATAAACAAGGAAAATCCCTTCATTCAGGATTATATCTGTTGAGACTGATAATAATTTGAGACACAAAATATATTAGTTTGTAGTCAAATGTACTAATTATTTTTCCATCTAAGACAAGATCCTCCCCTTGGCTTATTTATAAGAACCTTGAACCCTGATGTGTGCAATTTTCATGTCAAGTATATTTTACTCTCATAAAATACAAAAAGATTTTTTTCATTTAAATCTTAAGGATTTTTTTTACTGCTTCACCAGGGAAGCTGATGAAGTTACTATACAAGCAGTTAGCACTATGTTAGAAAATGACAGATTAAGTAGGATTTAGCAAAACTAGAGGTGGTCCTGTCTGCAAGCAGGGCTGGATACAGAAACCCCAACAATATTATCAGAAACTAGTTCAACCTCATCTCTCCATGCAGTTATCTGAGTTAGCTTCTTTCTCAGACAATATCTTCCCTGTGGACACAAAATGGGAACAAGTTCAAGTTGTATCTTCCAGACTCCCTTCCATGGTAGAAAATGAGACTTTGTCCAGTAGTACCAGAAAAAAATAAAACCAAGTTGTATTTTCTTATGTAACATGTCAAAATCCAACCCAATCTGTAGTATACTGAACCATTATACTACTCTTCTGGTGCGTAAGACTCATCCACACACACACACACACACACACACACACACACACACATAGAGTCAAAGTATTTTTCTATTTTTGATATTAGGTATTTACCCTGGGAATTCTACCTCCTACCCACATCCCTTTATATTGTTTTTTTTTTCAAACAGGGTCTTGCTTAGTTGCTGAAGTTCTCAATAAATTTCTGAGGCTGTCCTCAAACGTGAGCATCAGCCTCCTAAGTGCTGGGATTACAGGCATGCACCACCATGCCCAGGTAGGATCCCTATTTATTGACATTTTATGTTCTCAGTGAAGCTCAAAACCTTACTTGCAGGACCTAGATACCCAAAAGGAAATTTTAAGGGAAAAGAAATTTTTATTATGTACCAAATACTAGATATAAGTTATTTCACTGAATCTTCACAATATTTTATTGCTTATTTTTCCTAACAGCATATATTCATATTGAGTAAATCCTGTGTATTAGGCCTTAACGACGACACAACGATTACAAGAGCATGGTGCCTGATTTTCTGGTCAGTGGGAGAGATGAATTAAGTAAATTAGCTACCATAGTGCCTGTGATAAATGCCAAGACAGAGAGTTATCTGCAAGGAGCAGAGTGGGGTGAAGTCGATTGCTGGGTGGAGGTAAATGGAACTGCATTTTGAAGGACATGTTAAAGCCAAGTGAAAAATGACAGCTATTTCATTCAATGTGATAACAGTTAAGGACACCTAAGAATTGACTCAGTATAAGCACTGTGCTAAGCACATTAATCCTCATCTCATGTCTATAATCTATGAAGAAACAGGTTCAGAGAAGCTTAAGTTACTTCCAAGGTCACAAAACTGCTAAGTTCTAAAGCCCATCTGTGAACCAAAAAGGAAGGGCTCTAAACCCCATACACTTGACCACTGAGATGTGTCAAAGCAAGGACAATTTGGGAAACTAAATAGTTCAGTTGGACTAGAGTAAAATTTTTGTATATGGGAAAGGGAATGCAGCTAGAGACACAGTGGAAACTAGACCAGGCTGTGTGAATCATGTCCATCCTGAATGTAATGCCTGGGAGGGATGCAGTGACACATCTTAAGCATGAGGTCACAGGATAGAAGAATAGGTGCTGAACAACAAAAATACATACACCAGGTTGTACCTCAAGTCCTTATGTCCAATTTAATACTTAAAAGTAATCCATGGAGGTAAATACAATTATTGTTCACAAATGAAGAAGTAAGGTACAGAGAAGCGACAAGCCCAAGATGGTGCAAAGTGAAGTAGCCAGACTTCTGTTATGGCTTGAATATAGCTGGACTCATCCAAAACTCATCCTGAAATCTGGTCCCAATCTAACAGTGTAGAGAGGTAGCAAAACCTTTAAGGGGTTATTACCTTATTATGAGGGATATATGTTTTTTCTTCTATTTCTGACAATAGTGAATTCTTACTCTCTGAGGACTAGGTAGCTCCTGAGAAAGTATGTTGCCTTAGAACAAGATACCCTTTGGATTTTGTCTCTAATCCATGCCTTCTTTACTTTCCACTTTCTGCCATGAGTTGAAACAGCATGAGGCTCTTTTCATAAACCAAGCACTTATTCTCTGCCACCACACCTCCCAGTCTCCAGAACCATAAGTGTAAATAAAATTCCTTTCACAAATCCCCAGTATTTGGGAAGCTGAGATAGAAGGATCATAAGTTCAAGGCCAGCCTCAGTGACTTAGCAAGACCCTGTTTCAAAATTAAATGGGACCGGGTGTATAGTTCAGAGGTACAATACCCCTGGGTTTAATCCCCAAAGCAAAAAGGAATAAAAACTAAATTATCCAGTTTCATATTTTGTTATAGCCACAGAAAAGAAACTAAGCCAGCTTCTAACCAGTCTATCTCCAGAATCTATGACCTTCTTCCTGGGTCATCCTGCCTATGTGTAGGCTCTGAATATGTACTGGATGAAGAGTAGCCATCCTGGAAGTGACAGGGGTTATAACGTCTCCAATGAGGACATTATTTCCTCCTTATTCCTTAGGCAAGAAAGAAAATTCAGAGAAGTTAATAGAGTGCCCTAGATCAAACATGTGGCAACATACGGATTTAATTCAAAGGATGGCAGATTCAAAAGCTCTTGTGTTCATGATGTTTGGGGCTGCCTCTTTCTAATTAAATTTCTATAAAATATTACAAATTCCAAATTATCTGGGTCTACAATAAAAGAGTTTTATTCTCTGAAAATTCAACACTCAAGTCTGATCTCAGTAAGTGATGTGCTTAAGCGTGTCAGAAAATTATCCACAAATTGCCGTGTTTCCCCATCTTTGAGAATGCATTGGATCTCCTCTGGCTAATGGCTGTAAAGAGAGACTGCAGAGCATGTCACTATTTAAAGTTGATAAGCCTCATCCCAGTGAGCAGGTCATTAGGAAAAGCATTTTGCCTGTTCCTTCATGAATTGTTTTTAATATGAAATTGATCTTGAAATGCAACACAAGTAAATGCTATAGACTTGGTGTTTTCTTTCTCCTTCTACTCCCTTATCTTATTATAATTCGAGCTTTGATGAATGTTTCTCATTTCCCTTTAATATCTGACTTTATGGTAAAATTCCATCCTGAAACAGGAAGTGTTATTCTGTAGAAGGAATGAGATATTCTCAGTCCCCTTGTATATCAATCCCTTCCATCTATGTGCTTAGTAAATGCTACAGTATTGCACTGGACTGAAGGACAGAACTGGGTTACTTAATGTAACAAAGACAGTCATATAAAGTATCACTTCCTGTTTGAAGGTTGTCCTCTCCCCTTTCTAGAGGTCTTTGTGTACTTAAGGAAGCAGGTTAATGAGTGTGCCAGCATATTTTATTATTAATTTACATCTACCTGAATGTTTCAGAATTGCTTCAGTGGTCACTAACTACAAGTGGTTACTGAACAAATAGGATGTGGCTATTCTGAATTGAGATATGTCAGAACTGTAGCTTAGCTGGGCATGGTGGTGTACACTTGTAATCCCAACATTCGAGAGGCTGAGACTGGAGGACCGTGGTTTGCAGACAGCGTCAGCTACTTTAGTGAGGCCCTCCACAACTTAGTAAAATAAAGTATAAATAGTTAGTAAAATAAAGAATAAAAAATAGGGCAGGGGGTGTAGCTCGGAGGTCGAATGCCCCCGGGTTCCATCTTCAGACTTGAAAACAACAAACAAACAAAAAAACATGTAGCTTTGTATCTTTGTTAGGACAATTTCTAGAAAAAAATGTTTGGTACTGGAGTTTAACCCAGTGGTGTTCTACCTCTAAACTACAACTTACTTTTGATTTTTATTTTAAAATAGGGGTTCAATGGGTTGCTGAGGCCAGCCTCGAACCCATTATCATCCTGTCTCAGTCTCCCAAATACTGGAATTTCAGGTGTAATTCACACAATGCCCAGCTAATTTCTAAAAAATTTTAAGTTGCATATATGGTTCACATTATATTTCAATTGGACATTGCTCTTCTATATTATTTCCTTCTTCAATTTCAGAGCATTCACCTCCATATACTTATGTGTGCTTGGCTTTGTTTTAATAAACATAAGGCAGATACTCTTCAAAATTATATTTCTTCTGCCTTCTACAAATACAGTACAAATATCATCTTCAAAAATTATGTAAGTAAAGATGCCAAGGTGTAGCTTCCTTCACTGTAAAATAGAGTTCACCACCTAGACTCCTGTAGTAATTTTCTAGCCATGAACAATCAAAAAGGACAAATTAAAAACACTTTCTCATACCATCTGGTCACAGCTACAAAAGAAGCCTACATTTTGGAGGGTTTGGAAGAATTTCTCTCTCACCTATACACCCATTTATCTAAGCAAAGTATTCATTTTATAAAATTGTGTGCATTTATGTCTACACAAGTGTTTTGCTTCATCATGATGTATAAATACAATGCACCAATAAAAATTTTAGAAAAAGAAAATTTGCCTTAAATCAGTCCATTATTCCTCACACAAATACAAAAGCATAATTAAGCTAGATTTTAATAAATTATTGAACATTTTGGCATATTCCTTCTAAATATCTTTGAGAATATATCATGCTGTCCCCAAATTATTAGGGTGACACAGGAACATAATGCAAGAGAACCAACACAAGAATCACCTATTGCAAGTTTAAAATAACAAGCCCAACAGTTGGAAGAAATGATCACCAACTACAGGAAGGAAACTGTCATGTTAACAAGCAAGAATCAGTTACATCAGTAATAGAAATATGAGCAGTCCGGGGCTCAGGTGGAATTGTTTCTCTACTTCATCACTAGCAGTTCTACTCAAGAGGTATTTAATGATTCTGAGTCTTTTGTCCTACTTTAAGTGACCCATAAGGCGGTTTCTCAATATTCCTTAACACTGACAGTTTCGGAAGCTGAGCTAAAAAGTGAACTGCCTCTAATTTGACTGAAGTCACACAGAAGTAGTGAGGACATGATTACAAGAAAAGAGTTCAGTCAACTAGAGAAATCTTTAAACCGTGGATACTCCCGGTCTTTCTTACTTGCAGACCTACAAATCATCTTTTCAGTGCATCAGCCAAAATTCATTTATAAGTAAATACAAAGGTTATTTTGTACAGATAATAATGCAGTTATTTTTTTCATGTAGAATTTCATTGACAACAGCAGTGTCACAGAGATTGAGAGTGCTTACCAACAGCTATGTCCTTCCCTCTTCCTGCATTACCATATTCTGCTCTGTTACTAAATGGAGCCACAAACTGAGGGATGGCCAATTCAGTGTTATGGCCAATTCAAAAAGAGGTCCCACTTTCAGCTTTGGCCCATTAAAACCTGCCATGCATAATCTTACACTCTCTTCCTATCTGCTGATGGAGTGATACAGATTATGAAAATAAAAAAGTGATCAGAGCCAAAGGATAGTGACTGAGTTTCTGAATTACTTTGTAGAGCACAAACCCTGCTCTCTACAACTCCTACCAAACAATGACATCAGCAATATCCATCAAGATATTGTGTTGAACCTATTGAGAATTCTGGAGCTTAGCTGTTATAGCAGCTACCATACCTTTCTTACCTTGCATAAGTTTCACAGGTGTTTGCCATTTCACCCTAACAATTTTCTCATTTAGGAGGTGAGGGTAAGAAGAAATTTGAAAACTTCATCATATCTTTATCAAATGGAAAAATAACAAGAAACTATGCAACTGATTCATTGTCTCAAGACAATGTGTAGCTCACATACACTGGCACATATTTGGCAATTAATGAGATTAGGCAAAAGCAATGGAAATAGACTAAATCCCATGTGATTGAGTTGGAATACGACTATCATGTATGGGGGGAGAGGGAGCTGGGAATTGAACCCAGGGGCACTTTCCCTCTGAAACAATCTCCCAATCCTCTTATTTTTATTTTTAAACAGGATCTCCCTATGTTGCTGAGGGTATTGCTAAGTTGCTGAGGCTGACATCGAACCTGCAATTCTCCTGTCTCAGCTTCCCAAGTATTGGGATTACAGGCATGCTACATCATGTCTGGTTAGATGGCTGTATTTTAAGGGTTAAACCTTGGATAATTCTCAACAGACATGAGAGACTTCTGCCAAGAATATATGTAACTTTATACCAGAAAGTAAACAGAGCCACATACCTAGGCTGAAATGAAGAAATACATAATTTTGTTTGGGATAGGGTAAGATAGAAACTTGAAGGCAATCCACAAGGGCAAACTGTCCCAGTTATACACGCCACCAATGTTTTACTCACGAAAGATTGTATTTAGTACTACTAAGTTACATTGATACTTGCACATTATCTGTAAATACTTTTTAAAATTATTCCTTATTGACTTAATGAAGACCTGATCTGAGAAGCTCCTTGTATTAAGAAATATCTTAGCCAGGTAGACATAGACACAGCATCTGGCCTAGTCTCATGGCCACCTAGCTCTCATGACATAATAGCCATTAAAGCGTGCCTTAAAATACAGCAACCACACGAGGTGTAAGGGTGAAAACCTATAATTGCAGTATTTGAGAGGTTGAGACAGAAGGACTGCAGGTTCAAAAACAGCCTCAGCAACTTAGTGAGTTTAAAACAAAAAATAAAATACGGCTGGTGGTTTAGCTCAGAGGTAGAGTAATCCTAGGTTCAATCCCCAGTACATATAAATAGAAAAACAAACAAATAAATAATAAATAAGGCATCCGCCCAGATACTGGAGATTAGGGTCTGTTCTGAAGATAAGTACTCCCTGGATATACTTTGAACTGGTATGGGAATGTTATATACAGCTCCCATTCTATAAGAGTATCGGTTGTTAAACATTTTGCAAAAAACTGCTACCCAAAACAGTTCATGATTTAGCAGCCTACAGATCGACTGTGATATATTTCAATAATTTTGCCTAAAGAATATCTCCGGATCCATTGAGAATTGTTACTTAGGAAGGGAAGACAGTCTTATCCTGATTGCTCAACAGAAAGTCAATGTTTGGTAGCCTGTTTGAAAATAAAATTGACTGATATATATTTATACTTCTGTGCTAATCTCATGAGTCATTTAAGATGTGACAATTACAGATAACAAACACCTATGGATCTCACCAAAGTGCAACCTCGAAATGCACTCAGCAGAATCTGCACTTGTCTAAGTGTCAGATTTCCACTCCCTCTGAGAGCCAAGCTGGCTTAACATGTCTCCCTTATGCCCTGGGGATGTAGTTACTGTCTACTGGGCTGCAAACTTTAAAAGGTGAGCCCTGACTTTGGTAAATGATGTAAAGTGCTGTAAGTGCACCTAAGAGACTGTTTTTTGCCCACTCAAACTGTACTTGAAGGAAGTGAATATTAAAGGCTGAGACAAGACTACACCAATATCTACCTTATTAAGTCAGAGAACACAACAATATATTATGCCTTGAACCACACAAGCCCCCTTCTCTTGCACCACATTTATTGCTGTACTGTTGCTGTTTTCATGACTGAGATGGAGCATCCCTGTCCGTTGGCAGCTCTTGATCAAGTTCATGGACATTCATGCCCATTGATAATCAAAGAATAATAATTTTTAGTTCCAGACACATTTTTTCAAAGAAACTATGATTGGGCTTTTAAGCATAATAACATATTTTTGGACCTAGAGGTTTTTCCTTCTCTTAGAATTAAGTCAGTATTATAAAGTGACCCCCTTTTTGAACTATAACAAATATGCTCATGATTAAATCTAGTAACAATGTTTTTTGTTTTTGTATAAGAAGTTTGCAAAGTAATTTTGTTACTTTAATACCACTTAATATAGCAATTAATACTCATGCTAACATTAATAGCAATCCACTTTTACAAATACTACATTCAATATAGGAGTGGAGGAAGAGAGGTATTGGGAAATGAAATTGGCCACATTATGTATGACCATGTACAAATAAGTAACAATGAATTCCACTATTATATATTATCATAATGAACCAATAAGACAAAAATAGGAGCATAGTATAGTAGTGGAGGTAGGATAAAGTCCTCATCATTTATCTTTTCCAGCACTCAGGAAGAAATAGTAGTGGAATGTTACTTTAACTGCTTTTATTTATCTAGCCAAGCAAAAGCTTCTCCTCTAAGAGGAGTGTATGTCTGGCAGGTCAGCTGAAGATATCATTGGCCTTTCTTCTTTGTACATCCCACATTTAGGTAGAGTGAGAGCCTCAGAAATTCCCATCTCTGTGCCATTAAGGAGAGCAAAGATATGACTGTCTCTGCAGCCCCTATTCCAGCACCTCTCCCTATAACTCAGATTAAATGAGAGGCCAGCCTTGATTATCACTGTTCCAGACAGCCCAAGATAAAAGCTGCCACACGCCTCTTCTCTACTGATTCAAACCTGTAGGTGCAGAAAGAAAACAATATCACCTCAAAGCTCCAACAAGCAGTGACAGTTTAATATTCCATTCTTGGAGAACAAAGTGATCCTGAGTCTACTCATGGTTGATAGTAAAATGCCCTACAAAGAAAATTATTTCATGCTATTTTGCCCAGAAAGTCCTCCTTAACAGCACATGCCACCCTTGGGTAGGTGGGGTACTAGAGCATTATCTTAAAGCATTAAGGGCATGATTTCTCATGCATATGTTCCTCAAATATATATTGAGATGATCTACCCTATAGTAGATAAGATGGAAGATATTGTGATATATATTACACAGATGCTCTGTCTTTTCTGTGGTACTGAGGATGGAACCCAGGGCTTTTCTAACTTCAAGCTACACTAACATACCTATTTTTATATTTCATTTGGAAACAGGGTCTCACTAAGTTCCTGAAAGTCTCACTAAGTAGTTGAAGCTTGCTTTGAACCTGTATAATCCTCCTGTCTCAACCTCCCCCAAACTGGGATTACAAGCATGGGCCACCAAGCCTGGCCAACACAGATGCTCTAAATACAGTGTGTGTGTGTGTGTGTGTGTGTGTGTGTGTGTGTGTGTGTGTGTGTGTGTTACTGTAAGCTAAACATACAGGCATTCTACCTCCAAGCTATGTCCCCAGACCCTTTGCTATTTTTTGTTCTGAAATAAAGTCTCACCAAGTTGATGAGGCTAGCTTTGAGCCTAAAATCCCCCTATTTCAGCTTCTCAAGTATTGAAGTTACAGGTATGTGCCACCATGCCTGGATAAAATACATTCTTAATATTTATAGAATCATTGCTTTAACCAATTACAGAAATGATTATCATGTGACTTCATATACTTTGTGAAGTATTACAGAACTTTTGCAGTTTATAAGAAAGATCTAATCTGCTTTATGAGATCTGTAAAGATGGTAAGGAGAAAAATTTCAGTGATTTTTTTTTTTGCAGTACTGGAGATGGAACCCAGGGGCATTCTATCTCTAAGAGACACCCACAGTTCTAATTTCTTATTCTTTGTTTAATTTGTTTGAAACAGGATCTCACTGAGTTGTGAAAGGCTCCGCTAAGTAGCTGAGGCTGTCTACAAAAGATCCTCTGGTCTCCAGTTCCCAAATGCTGAAATTACAAGTGTGTACCACCATGCCCACCTTCAGTGAGTTTTTAATGGTACTGATAAATGCTATTATTTATTGAGCAGCTAATATGTCCCTACCAATAGTCTAAGTACATATATTATCAAATTCAATTTTATAATCTCAGTATCTTTAGAATCTTCCTTTAAGAAGATTAAAAAACAAGTTCAAAGAAATAAACCTGTGTGTTAAAATATGAGCTATTTATAGGTACCTTTACAGGTGAAGAAATTAAAGTCAGAAAAATTCAGCTACTTGCCCAAGGTTTTCATTGCTAGTAACGAAAACTGCAGAATTAGAACCAAATATGTCTTTCTCCAAAACCTACACACTTAATGACTACGACATAATTCTCTGTATCAGCAGTATGTATTACAATATCCCCATTTTTTATATCAGGCTAGAGTTGAGTCTTTAGCCCACTCAGGCAGAGGCTATGCTTTCCTTTATGTTATGTTCTTTGAATCTTAGGAATGAGTATCTTTTGACTTTCCATTTTGATTCTAGACTATGTAATTTTCCTCCAGAAAAACCATGTGCTTCTTTGAAGTTCATTCTGCCACCTCTCCCACCCTGTCCCTTAACACAGAGCCCTCCCATCTATTGAATCACTTCTCCTGTCTTCCTTCTTAGAAGTTTGAACATCACCTTAACCCTTCACTGTTCAATATGTGACTGAATTTTATATTGTATTGAGAATATGGAAGTTTGCATAACATCTCACCTCTACACCATCAAATTGATAGTCTTCAAAATTTTACCTCTGACTTTTTTCTAATGCAGTTCTACTGGAAAGATGATTGTGGTTTAAGCTAAGATAGAGTTGTGGGAGTGGTAAAAAAAAATCACTGTGTTTGGTATATATATTAAAGGGGGAAATGGTGGGATTTAATTATATTAATATGAAAGAGAAAAGCAATGGAAAACACTTGGACTTTTATGGGAGCAATCAGTGAGTACTGATCCTATTATCTAAATGGAGGCAATGTGGAAAGCACAGGCTTCTTTGTGGAAAGCAAGGGTTTTCATTTGTTTGGGTGTTTGTTTGTTTGTTTGTTTGTTTGTTTGTGCTAGGTTTGAGATATACTCCTCTGCAGTTTCACTTTCCATAGCAGCAGGTACCTGTGAACAGCTGCAGCCTGAAAAATGTATGTGAAAAAATCTCAGCAATAAACAATTCCCAAGTTTTAAATTGTGTGCTATTCTTAGTAGTGTAAAGAAATCTGGAGCTGTCCAGTGCTCTCCTACTCAATACATGAATCATCCTTTCGTCTACTGTATCTAAGCTGTGTATACTACCTGCTTATTAGTATAAGAAAAATAGTTCATAGAGCATGTGGTACTGTCTGCAGTTTCAGGCATCTACTGAGGGTCTTAGAATGTATTCCCTATGGATAAGCAGAACTATTGTACTGTTGAGGATCCAAGTGGACAGTTCAAGTGTATTATTGTTTACATGACTCTGGGTAAATGAGGGAAATTATTGAAGTTAAAGATATAAATTTAGTAGCCATAAACATATGGATGGCATCTAAAGCTATTATATTTAGCCATGGTTACCAAGAAAAAGAAGAAAGAGAAAATATTAAGCCACCATATTTAACAATTTTTTTATTGAACATAAATAGTATACATTTAAACTATATTTGATGCCCTCTCCCCCCGCCCCCATTTTCCCTTCCCCCTCCCACCAATGGTTGTCTAGGTTAACCATGTCATATTCATAATTTTACACATTTTCAGATGTAGACTCTCATTAATCAATATCAGCCTTCCTCCTCTCCTATCTTTCCATTCAAACTTTACTGGTATTTCCCCTCCATTATCTGGAGTCCTACTGGTATACTTTGTGTTTCCTAGTTTGGGCAT
The DNA here is from genome assembly GCF_963383645.1 of Muscardinus avellanarius. NCBI lineage: Eukaryota > Metazoa > Chordata > Mammalia > Rodentia > Gliridae > Muscardinus > Muscardinus avellanarius. Next base: position 196,268,672 of record NC_137786.1, on the reverse strand, counting down.
ATTAGAGGAAACATATGTACCTTCTCCTTCTGTGCTTGGCTGATCTCACTTAACATAATGTTCTCCAGAGCTTTCCATCTTCTTGCAAATGATATAATTTTGTTCTTCTTTATGGCTGAATAGATCCATTGTGTGTATTTCCCACAGTTTTGCTATCCATTCATCTGTTGATGGTGATCTGGGTTGGTTCCATATTTTGGCTATTACAAATTGTGCTGCTATGAACATAGGTATGCATATGTTGCTGTATTTCTCTGAATTAAACCCCTTTGGAAAGATACCCAGGAGTGGTATAGCTGGCCACTACATTTAGTGATCAGATAGAACTCATCAAAGAATGAAAGTTGTTATCCAAAAGCTGTGAGGATTTCTGATGCAAAAGTGCTTCAAAAATTTAAAAGAATATGATGATTCCAAATATTGTTCATAGGCTAAGTTATATTCAGACTGGGTTATATTATTTCCAGATTAAATCCTGGCTATTATATCACCTTTGCTTTTTTTCTCCCAAATTAGCCTAGAAAGAAGTTGTCTTTTTTTCCTTCAGAATCTACAATAATAGCTAGTTCACAATATGAAAACAATAAATACTTGCTGAGTAATTTATATGCTAACTACCTTGATTTGCAAAGTGATTCCAGCAGGATAAATGAAGGAATGAATGAGTAGTAAACAAACAAATAGATCATGGATAAAACTTCTAGAAGAGGAAAAGCTTGAATTATAAAATTAAAGAAAGCAAGATGATGAAGAAATATCATTTTGTTAGGATGAAAAGAATGCTTGGAAACAAATATAGATCCATGATATTTAGATCTATGATAAATATCTATATCAAATAAAAATATATGATATTTAGATCAAATATAGATCCATGATATTTAGATCTATGATATACAGTATCTTTGTAAAGATACTTGAATATCTTGGAATATTGGGCATCTCAGAGACTTATTCAAAAAATTGAGTGTATAAGGTATTCTACAAGACAAAAGCCATAGGGAACACAATAAAAATGTATACTTGCTTCTTTCTACCTTCATAACATTATTTCAGAAAATGTTTTTTCAAGGTTTATACAGTTGCCCAATTTGAAGTTCTGGAGAACAGTGCCCATTCAAAGTGGGCCAGCAATGGTCCTCTGTTTGCCCCTGCTAGGAATTGATTCTATGTTCTCTCCAACAAGCAAAATAGCTGAGTCAGAACATGATAGGCAAAGAGAGAAAGAAGCTATAACAACATATTTTTCCAATATATCATCAATAAGGAGCTCACGGACTTTTCACAAATTTGTATGAAGTGAACTATTAATCTGTGGTCCGCAAGTCATACACTAAAAACTTGTTTTACACTAGCCTTTCTTTAAAAGGCTAGCTATGGGCAAAGCCCGTTTCTGCCAAAGAGCTGTGGGCCTTCTTTAATTTAATAATGTGTGTGTAGTAACTTTGACTACCTAGCATGTTAAGTGCCTCCCTCCCAACTTAGGCCATATCAACATCTGAGTAAATGAACGGGTTTAAAAGGGACCAAATTAAATATTTTTAAATAGATGCTATACACAAAGGAAGCCACATGGGCTGCTTGATGCCTCTCAAATTAGGCTAAAAGATTTTGTTATTTCTAATATAACTTCTAGTACGGTATAATTTCTAGTATAACTAGAATCTATAAGAAATCAAATCTAAATTAAAATAAATGATTTGTATATGTGCAACAGATGCCCTTGAATATAAGTAATGATCCATTGATGAATTTTCAAAACATTAAATTGGATAGTAGATAACAGAATTTTAATTTTTCTTTGATTTTCCAGAATGATGGCTAATTACATTCAGTAGTACTTGATACGGAATGCTACAGGAGCAGTCACTGTGTGTCAAGGGAACAGACCAGTTCTCATTTTGTATCAGTGTGGATTTACTGAGCACCCATGATGCATGGGGCCTTACTTCAGGGGCAAAGGCTGATAAACAGCTACACTTAAGTAGACATAATTCATTAAAAACTACAAGAAACAGTTCACTAGTATGAGAAGATTAAGGACTGGGAATTGAGCTGAACAGGGTTTCAGTTGGAGGAAAAGTATGGAAATAGGCACTCCAAAAAATAAAGGATCCCAAGGAGAGAGACCAGAAGTGTAAAATCATCTACTCGGGCCTCTAAGGGGATGGTCAAGTAGCTTCCAAGTGTGACTGTAGAAAAAAAATGTATGATTTTTTCATCATTGTGGGCTGATTCTGCATATTCTTTTTTTTTTTTTTTTTTTTTTTTTGCAGTACTGGGGATGGAACCCAGGAGCATTCTACCTCTGAGCTACATCCCCAGATCCCAGTCCTATTTTTTTAGTCTTTTTAATTTTTGAAACAGGGTCTCACTGAATTTCAAAGGGCCACACTAACTAGCTGGGGCTGTCCACAAACCATGGTCCCCTGGTCTCTGCCCCCTGAATCCTGGGATTATATGCATGCTCCATCATGCCCGGCAGTTCTGCACACTCTTGACAAACTATTTCTTACCACTGCATGACAAAAAACGTATTCCTATGTTAAAGAGTATGCTGTGAAAACTGGCTGAACTTACTTGTGAGATATATATATATATATATATATATATATATATACACACACATATATATGTAAATATATACATATATGTATATATATGTGTGTATGTGTGTGTGTGTTGTGTATGTATATATGCATATATATATACATACTTTTTTTATAGGTGGTACTGGCTATGAAACCCAGGGGCCTTCCACCTCCAGGCTACACTCCCAGACCTATTTTATATTTTATTTGGAAACTGGGTCTCGCTAAGTTGCTGAGAGCCTCACTAAGTAGCTGAGGCTGGCTCTGAACCTGCGGGATCCTCCTGTCTCAGCCTCCCAAGCACAGAGATTGCAAGCGTGCAACACCACACCCAACTTGTGATATATATTTGACAGACAATTTCACATTAGGTGTGTCTTATGATTTATGCTCAAATCATCTAATTGTCCAAAAAATTGAAAGTCACACTCTCTCACAATAATCATACTTGGTCCAACCATTTCAATATGGTCCTAAAGAGAATCTTTAACACTACCAAAGAGATGCCCTCCTGCATTAGTCTCTGAAAGCAGAAAATTTTAAGTGGCACTAATTGCTTTAAGCATACTGCACATTCACTTCAAGGATTTATTCTATTGACCAAGTCTGATCCTGAACTACGTCTAATCTACCTGCTTTCTGACTTTATAAATCAATCAGATGTGGAGTACAGTTCCAAATCCTTCATGAGTGCATATGAAATTGCTCTATAGGCAGAGGTGCTCTCTTAGAAATATACTCTCAATCCTTATCTATTTGTCAATATTTTTTTTCAAATGAACCTGGCTATATCTGGGTCAAACTAGACCCAAATGTCAATCTTCCCCTTCATCATTTTCTTCAATATTTTGTCTTCAAACCTAAAGGCAGAATTTTAAATTGGTACCTTCCTTAATTCGTCCTCATTACATTAACCACATTTCAAAACTATGTCTAGAGTGCTATAAGTACTTTTGCCAAAGGCTTCCTATTTCACTTGCTATTTGCTTCAAAATCTTCAAATTTCATCTTCCCTGATGCATAGCCCAGTAGTTTATCAATTTTATTATTTTCAGTGATGCCTTACTGTAACAGTATACCTTTTTATTCTCTCTCCCCCTCTCTCTTCCTCATAAATTGCCTGTGATTTTTTGAAAACATCTTTGTACATGTGAGTTGTCTATTTTACTTAGACCATCCATGTTAATTCAAGATTTCATTTACATCCTTAGCATGAGCTGTCACATTAATCTTTATGCCTATATCAACCCTTCTCTGGCCTTCTGTTTCTGGTTGTCTGTGTTTTCCTTTTATGCACTTTATCCTGCATCCAATCAAACAGAAATTTCAAGAAAGCAGCTCTTCTGTATATGCATTCAATGCAAATATGCTCATAATAAATCACTTCAGAGAACAAAAACATTCCAAAGTGCCTTGGAAGAAATATTCACTTACCTTCCTGAAACTTTCACAGTATACTGAATTTTATTGTAATGATTATCTTTGAAAGCCAGTCATCCATTAGCAATCCTGACTGGATAGTAAAGCTGGTTTGAATATGTATATTTGGAAAACTGATTGGAGATAAGGCTTGGGTGACCTATGTGCTTCCATGTCTCAGACTTTTGTTTTCTTGTAAAACCTTCTTGATTTATAAGTTCATATTCTATTAATGGGTCTTCATGTGTTTCTTCCTCAGGAGACTTCTGAGCACCAAAGTACACTCATCTCTATGCTAAATGTTGGTTACAAAGCTTAATTAAGCCATGGAATTCAGGAAATAGACAAGTAAATAAACAACTGTAGCACAGGATAATAGGAGCTGTGTTATTATTTAAGGCGTTTCTTGAGAAGAAGTATTCTCCTAGCCTAAGACATCATGGTTGGCTTCTAGGATCTAAAAATATCAGGAGAAATGAGACCACATTGCCATAAACTATAAAGTCATTAAATAATCCTCTTTTTTGGTCTGAATAAACTAGGCAAAGAAATTTAATTGCTTCCATAGACAACAGAAGGACACTGAGAAAACACTAGGACTGTGACACCACACATTACTTCCTGAGATGCTGGAGAATTTTAAGCAAGTGCCTTATACAAGCATTAGGATATTCTCCAGAGAGACTATCCCTGTGATGGAGATGGCTGCTTCACGAGACTGGGGCAAGTAGTCAATAACACCTTCTCTCAGATAACGCCTTCTCTCTGAATTAAAAAGGCCCTCCACATTGTTTTCATTTCTGAATGAAGGTGATTCTACAAACACAAACATTTTGCCACTTCTTGACAGAAGTAGTCCATGGAGCAAAGTGTATGGGAATAAGGTGCTTCTAATCCACTTAAATGTGTTCCTAAGAGTGATTTCCCCTGGGCCTCACAGCTCACCCTCTCATCCTTTCCTGACTGTTGGTGAGTAGGAGAGAGTAAGAGGACATGTCAGATGTGTGTATCTAGGCTCACTCCTCATTTAAGAACTAGCAATCAACAAGAATCCAGTAAACACCCATTTAGACTGGTTTTTTTCTGCCCTAAGGTTTAAGAAGAAGCCCCACTTAAAGGGGTTCACAAGTTCTCTTGATCCACCTGCAACTGGTTGTATAAACCTAATTAAGGAATTAAATATTACAATGACAACTACCAAGCATATAAACAATAATACTGGAAAGTGAGAAATACAATACACTGTTGATAAAATTACAAATTAGTACAGTTGATATGAAAATTAGTTTGGAGGTTCCTCAGAAGACTAGATATGGAACTTCAAAATGACTCAGCTATACCACTTCTGGTTATCTTTAACAAAGAAATTTAAGTCAGAATATTATAGTGGTGCATGCATATCCATATTTATAGCACCAGTATTCATAATAGCCCAAACTCTGGAACCAGTCTTTGGTGTCTATCAACAGATGAAAAGGTTACAAAACAGGGGTATATAAACAAAATAAAATTTTACTCAGCTATAAAGCAGAACAAAATTATGCAATTTTCAGTAAAAATAATGGAACTAAAGGATGGTATGCTTTACCATCCTTTAAGTGAGCTCAGTCTCAGAAAGTGAAGGGTCCTATGTTTTCTATCATATATGGAAGCTTGAAAGAAACTGGGAAACAAGAGGCTTCAACTAAATGAGGAGAGATACTAGCAGAATAGGGGAAAGGAATTTGGGGGTGGGAAAACTGATAAAGGAAACAGTTCAAATAACCCTATAAAAATTTTTTGAAGCTATCAATACCAATTTCATTATTATTAATGGAGATGCGAGGAAGCAAGGCAGCATCAGGAGGGAAATGCACCTCCCTGCCTTTCCATCCCTATCTGGAGGCCTCAGCAGGATCCAACACACAGACACTGAAAGAACTGGGGTTGAACAAAGATACTCTGTTATTTATCAACAGAATATCATGGCTCTATCCCAGGAGTGAGATGCCAATTCCCTCATACATTACACAGGAGATCCAGGGAGCCACACAGAGACTGTAATAGTCTTTAAAATCTCCCATCTACTGTGAATTGTGGTGGAAGGCTCTGGGAAAGAGGAGATACCTGACTTAGCTTCCCTGCCTCAGCTAGGCAGCAATGCATCTGTCACAGATCACGAAACCCCATCGTTTGTAGGCTAAAAAAGTGTTCCAAGTTGTGGGAGAATCCTGAAGTTCCTGTAAGGGCAAACATTCACCCCAACACTGTCTCCATGCCTGGGGAAGCAATAGTAAAGTGTCAATACCAGACACCATCGTAGGACAAGAGACCCCACAAAAATAAACTAAAAGATTTATATTTTAGTCCCTTCAAACAGCAATTTTTTTTTTTGCTTTTTGAATAAGGAGCCCATTTTTTAATTTTTCTCTGGGCTCTGCAAATTTAATAGCTAGTCTATGACAGTAGAAACCAACCTGAGAAATTGTACTTAACACATGCATACACCTTTCATATGACTCTATATTTTAAATAATTCTCTATAACCCTCTTTTTTGTTTGTGGTGATGGGAATTGAACCCAGGGGCATTCTACCTCCAAGATACATGCCTAGCACAATATTTTATTCTTTATTTTGAAACAGGGTCTCACTAAGTTCTGAAGGGTCTCATTAAGTAGCTGACATAGGCTGCAAACCTGTGATTCTCCTGTCTCAGCCTCCCAAGTACTGGGATTATAAGTGTGTACCACCATGCCTACTTTATATTTTTATTTTTGCAAATTTTTATATTTGGTTGGAAGCATTTTTTCAAATATTTTTCTAGCACTAAATGGTGAAATCTCTAGGACTTTTGACTTACTTGCTTTCTACTGTTTTGGTGCCTGGAACTACTTTCCACACACAGAATTCACACACACTGTGTGTTTACTAAATAAGTGTCAATATTACCACTCATTAAGACAGAATACTTCCAAAGATCACCACATTTTATCCAGCCCTAATGACAGATAAGAATTCAGAAGGCTTAGTCTATCAGATACATATTGACAACTGCCTAGTTAAAGTCCAATTTTCATTTCAGCATTAATGCAGGACTGGGAAAGCAGATAAACACCTTTCTGCAGATAATCTTAGCCCTCAAGTCAGGTTATGCTAATCTTATTTGAAATTGTTTGCAAGCATTTGGTACATTTAACCCCAAATTCCAAAATATTTAGCAACACATGTTGCATAGTTTCAAAATTACTTTATTCTGTTTATTAACTATATATGCAAAATCTTATGTAAAAAAATCATAGATTATCATCATATTCTCTCTTCTCTTTCTGTTTTCTTTTTTCAATTTCTACTTGAGAGAGAGAGAGACAGAGAGAGAGAGAGAGAGAGAGACAGAGAGAGAAAGAGAAAGAGAGAAAGGTGGAAGGAAAAAGAGAAGGAAAGATAGAGATGAGAGAAGCTAAAAGCAGCCCCACTAATTGTGTTAATTCATATTCAATCACGTCTTCTTCAAGACTTACCTGTGAAATAGAATAATGCTATCCACCTTTTAGTGTTAGGGTGAAAACTTAGTGAGACCCAACCAACAAGGTGTCTTACACAGACTTGGTGACAGCTAGGGAAGCTGACCAGGTACTTTGCTTCCTCCTAAGGAATGCAACTCCTTACATTGACATCAGCCAGAAAAAAAAAAGTCTGAGAGAATTCGCACCAATTAGAATTGTTTTAGAAACTGCTGACTTGTATTATGCTTGTTAACATAGGTGCTAACAGTGTTTATTTCTAAATTTACACAAGTCTATGAACAACATGGCTAGAAAAGCGTTAATATATTTAACATTAGGAAAAAAAGAATTAGTACAAGTTACCTGGTTATCCTTGCCAAGCTCCCACTGTAAAGGTTTCAGTTAGAGGTGGCAAAGTTAACTATAAAATATATGTTCTTAAACTGAACAGAAGCTGAGCTCAGGCAGAAGCTGAGGTTCAGACACATCCACAAATTGCCCTTCCCTTCCCTTCTGTCTTCATCTTCCTTTTTCTTCATTGGAAAAATAATAATATTGTTTCTACTTTGTATGGGTTTTTAGAATTTAAAACACATTGGTATTTAGCCTCTTAGTAATTCTTAGCAATAATATTTTTAATAAACACTGATAATCAATTTTGATATGTAAAAATATGTGATGGATAGCTTGTGAGTAATTGAAACAGGTCTAAGCCAAAGCTTTACAAGCTCTTTGTCTAATTCCTTAACTTCACCACAATGCTTCTCTATGCATATGTATGTATGTATGTATGTGTATGTATGTATGTTTGTATATATCGTGTGCTACTAGAAATTGAACAAATGCAGGAATATTCTACCTATAACTACATTCCAAGATCTATTTTATGTTTTAGTTTGAAACAGGGTTTAAATAAGTTATCAAGGGCTGGCCTTGAACCTGCAATGCTCCTGTCTCAGCCACCCAAGTACTGTGATAACCGACACCCACCACCATGCTCAGCTTCCATGCACATTTATAAAACCCAGCATTCTCCCTCTTATGGATGTCATGGTTGACCATGAATACTGCTTTAAGAAAATGATTTTCTCACCAGGCAAGGGCAATTAATATTATTTTATGAGGTAACATAATTCTGAGGGCAAAACATGTTTATATCAAGTCTGAATATTGTTCTTTAGATTTGCAGCATTAGTATGCACAGGCCAGCTTTGGGCTTGATAATCTGTGTAACTATATTAGTAGCTTTGTTTTTGTCTTTGTTTTCCTTTAGAAATACCTTCAGCCTTCTTTTAAGAACTGAGTACTAGTTTTCTAAGAACTGAGTGCCTCATGGAACTTCATGTTCATGTATAAATTTCCATTGGAAGAGATAAAAACAATATAGAATTCAGAAGACTAAATAAATATTCTTTTTTAAACACCCAGTAATATAAGATAATAGCTTCTATGTTCCTGGCCTGTATATTTGCATAAATTATGGATATTCAGAAATAATATGTGAAATATGCAATAATACTCTACATATTGTTCTGTAATTTTATTTATTTTTCTTTCTTTTCTCTCAAAAGTACATGTTGGAGATCATTCAGAAAGACAGACAGACATAGAGAGAAAGAGAGATTGATTTTTTGTACCTGCATGTACATAAGACATGCTGACAGCTTCAAACCACTGCATTCTGTTTCCTCAGTGAATATTTAAAAGTAAATATAATCATTGCATTACCGATGAGTATTTTGGTTGTATCTAATTTTCAGTGAATATAAACAATGCTGCATAAATATCACTATATGTGAATTTCCCTTCTCTTGTGGGCTTGTACTTTTCAAGAATACATCTCAAAAAGTTAAATTGATGGAATCAAGGAAACAACTACTTTGAATGTTGATAGGTTTTTGTCAAATTTCTGTCTAAAAGAAGTTTCATTCACCAATATACTTTCTCAATTAAAAGGCTATTTTTACTACACTCAGTACTATACATTCACCAAGAGAATATAACATTATTCTTTTTAAATTCTCCTGCAACCCAATGCATGAATGTGGTGACTGAGTCATTTTTAATTAGTTCTCTCTCACTACCAACATGAAATATCTTGTAGAGAAGCACTAATAACATGCCATGTGTCCTTGGGCAAGTTTCTTAACCTCTCTGTTTCAGAATGTTATCACCTCTAAAATGAATATAATACCTACCTGATATGGCATATCCTGATCTTTCTTGTTGTTTTTATTTATGGTGCTTCTTTTTAATTGATTATATCTTTGCTTGAATGGGTCAGTTAACACATAGTGAGATTCTACAGTGCACCAGGGACATTCTAGCTTCTGGGGACAAGACCAAGTGTTCACTGTCTTGAAGCTGACATCCTAGTGGGGAGGCAGAAACTGCAGAACATATACACCCAAGCATAATATTCTATGAGGCTATTTATGAAGAAAACACCAACCATAGTTTGGGCTAAGAAATACTAAGGGTGCTATTGTAGACAGGGCAATCAAAGAATGTTTCTGCGATGAGGGAACATGTGATGAGAATAGGGAAGATATGAACACTGGGGCTAAGGGGACAAGATGCTCAAGGGATAATGGGAGCCAGGGTGCTCATGCAGAGACTGAAAGTGAGGACAAAGGGAGAAGGCAGCTAGGAGAAGCTAGGACAAGATTCTGAGAACCTTGTAAGACTGAATGTGGAATTTTACATTTATGCTAAATACAAATGGAATTCAGAGCACTGAACTCTGAATGGTTAAATGTTCATTTAAATTTTTAAACTGTTCAACTTCCTATTCAAGCAGATAACTGAAATGTGGACATAAACAGTGCCCACCAGCCCTCTTGATCAATGCACAGAGAAGAAACACCAATGTCAGAAACTGGAGCTTCCTCACACGCTCAGGCTCTGTGAGGCAGAGTTGAAAAGGGCCATGGAAGTGTGGAACTGTGCTACCGATCCACACCCACAGTGCCACAGCGAGTTCAGGGCAGTTTTCTCCTTCTTTCACACACAGTGCACTTTACCAGCTGGTTGACCAGGAGCAGAAACCAGGAGACTAGAAACCAGGGCCTGCCACGTGAGCACCAGGAGCCCAGGCAGGACAGCAGCACACCGCTCACCCATGAGGCAGCAAGCCTACCTTTGCAGATGGTCCCGTTCCCTACGTAGCCTGGTTTGCAGGTACAGCTGTGTCCCTGGACAGTATTGGTACAGATGGCGTTCTGGTCACAGTTGTGCTGCCCGCTGCCACATTCATCATGCTCTGTTTGTCAGAGGAAGAGAAAGGGAGAGATCTTTTTTAAACTGAAATCATTAGTGTTGGAAGTTAGCTGGAACTCTCCAATAAAATGACAGTGACTCCCCTGTATAAGGACCTTACTGTGTGCCTGGACCTTACTTTCTGTACCTGATATAGTTGAAATCTCAGTGACTCTGAAAGATTAGTGTCATGATTCCTACTTTGCAGGTAAAGAATCTGAGCAACAGAGGAGCCCAGCAAAGTCACACCATTAGTAAGTGCTGCTTTGAGGTCATTGTTTCTCTCACCTTCTGAAAAGGTTTCTACAGAAGCTTCACAGTAGGGGTTCTCTAAAGGGGCTAGTTTTGCACCTCTCCCCTGGCGAACACTTGATAATATTGCAGATGTTTTTGGCTGTCATAATTGGAGAGAGGAAGTGCTACTGGAATCTAGTAGACAGAGACCCAGGATGCTGATAGGGCACAGGAGAGCTCACACCTAAAGGAAGAACCCTGCCCAAAAGTCCACAGTGCCAGGGCTGGGAAATCTTCCTCTAACACAAAATTCTATTTATATAGCATGGCTTGTTTAGAATAAAGAGGAAAAAGCTGAAGAAGAAGAAGAAGAAGAAGAAGAAGAAGAAGAAGAAGGCCCAGCCAATACAGTCTGGCAAAGGATATTTACTATACCAAAAAGCATGTTCAAAGAAGTAGCCCTCGTCAGGCATGTAATCCAAGTACTTGGGAGGCTGAGACAAAAGGATCACAGATTTAAGGTCAATTCACACTAACTTAGTGAGAGCTTGTTTCATAATAAAAAATATAAATATATAAAAGGGCTGAAAGTGTATCTCAGAGACAGAACCACACTGAGCCCTGGGTTCAGTCCTTAATATAGAAAAAAAAAAAGAGAGAGATGTGCTGGTCACAAGGAATGTTGGTGATCACAGGGTGGTATTGAGTTTTAATCTCAGAATTCAGGAATTTACTCTCTGTGATTGGATAATCTCACTTAGATATAAGAGGGATTCCAAATAATAGAGGAGAAACCTTAGTAGAGCCAGGAAGAAGATATAAGGGTAGGGGAGGAGGAAGACTGTGGTTCACTAATGGAAATACTACCACAGACTGTGTGCATACATGTGAATAGATGCCAACAGTGATCTGGTTACTCTGTATTGGTAGGGAGGGAAGTGGAGGCTTGGAGGGCCTCAAGAGTTTTATGAATGTATGTTATGGTGAACAGTATTTACATATAATATGAGACTATAATGAACCAATAAAAACATTAAAATAAATATTTAATTTGATATGATAACAAAAAACATGGACCATGTTCATAGGATTTAGAATAAAGCCTCTGGGTTGTTACCTGATATATAGTGAAATAGTTTATACATAAATAATATATAAATTTATATATATGCATATATTCAAATAGCTGTGACATCCATAATCCACAAGATATGGAAGAAAACAGAATACAAAATGTCCTAAAGCATTCCAAGTTCAAGACCAAAATCTCTTAGCTATCTATTCTTTCATAATCAGGAGGTTTATAGAATTAGCCAAATAACTGTCAATAAACAATATGGAAATATTTATACCATTTATATCCTTTAACATCTTCCAGTACAGCTTCTTAGAAGTTTAAAAAATCAAATAAGGCTATTGAAATCATAAAAGATTAAAAAACAAGAGTAGAATCCCAGTTAGAAATGCCAAAGAAATAACACTAATTGGAACAAAAATAAAAATTAGTTTGGTAAGTGAACTGTTAAATCAATATACCAATCAATTGAAATATCCATTTTCATTAATTTCTACTTAAAATTTCCTAAAAGGGACCTCATAATGAGAAAGGTTAAATCTCACAAAATAGAGCTGTTTAGCTACCTACCAGAAATGAAGTAGCACACACACATGAAATGGACTTGATTTGATACCTGAGATTTTCCAAGGAATTTTTTTTTCTTTATACCTCAATTTCAACCCAGAAAGTCAGTGAGAAACATATACAGGTTAGAAAGCAGGTTAGAAAGAAGGAAAATTTATGAGGAGCCACTTCCAGTCCCTGCTAATGCCACCTCCAGCACAATCCAGAAATAGTATACACTTGTGGATGTCAAATCCAATTTATAGACTTACCCAGCACCTAGTGTGTGTAGATATAAAACCAGATGATGTTAGGGACAAAAAGACATTTTTAATGGTATAGACTTAGACTCCATAACTTTCAGTCTCCTTATTTAACTTCATTTCATAAGTAATTATCAGGGTTTGTACTGAGAATACAAAGATAAGCAGATATGAGCTCCGCTAGCCTGGACATTTTAATAGGGGCCATCAGAAGTCAGTATGTAACTAACAGGAACATGAGAGAAAAGTGATAAGAGTTTTAACTAGGTGACTTCATATTTTATCACACAAACAGGACATATTTTAGAGTGAAAGGGTGCTTTACTAATAACGACACTGGCAATAACAGGCATAATTCAAAACAACCTAGGCAAACCAGCATGTGTGGTCATGCTAGATAAGAGGAATAAAGATAACCTGGAATGAGAATTCATTGGAGGGAAGATACTGCTTCTAATAAAGAAAAGAGAAGGGAAAACCCTCCATGTAGTTGGTATTTGAACTGGTCCTTTGACAATGGGCACGATTTTTTTCATCCAGAGTTGAACATAAAGAGCATCCCAGGAAAAAGAATAATGTGGAGAAAGGTGTGGTTTTATTTAAAAGTCCAAAAGTTTGCTCCCTCCTTTCCCACCTGGCCTTGTCTCCCAGTATTCTTGAAGCCAGCTCTTCTCTCTGATGAGGTATCCTCACTGATGTTCTGCAAAAGTATAATTTGACTCTTACCTCTCTAGGAATTTTTTTGTGTGTGTTTTCCAATATAGCTGGTATATGTGCGTCCCTGACTGGCTTCAAACACCATTTCAATACCACATTCTTGATAAAGAAACTGTCCACACCAGGCAAATTTTACCCATCTTGGAGATTCATGTAATGTAACTTACATTATATGATATGATTGCCTCTAAAGGGTGATATTTACATGTTTTATCATTAATGTCTTTATTAACTATGTAACCTTGAAGAAAGAGCCATGTCAGAAGGACTCTTCGTAATCCATCTCTGTAACAGTGACAGTGGTATCAATAACCATTATCCTGTGCATGTATGTCACTATCACTCTACAATATGATGTGAGACTACAATGTACTAATAAAATATGTAAAAATAAATAAATTTAAGTTTTGAAAATTAAAAATCATTGTCAACTAACACATGGCTTTCCTTAAAAAAGTTAGTCAGGACTCAAGCCACTCAAAATAGCTGCTTAAGGAGTGGCTGCAAATATCCTATGTGTAGGTCATGTTGCCCTGTGGTTTTACTTTGTTGAAAGTTAATTCTTATATATCTTACAAAATAATTGCAATAACCTTATTAGGATATTCCAGCCATATCTTGTCAGTCACATTTTATAAATGAAGACACTAGGGTTTGGAGCATATAGGGTACTTTTTCTGTAAGAACAGAGATGGTAAATTGTTTTACCTTTGATTTATTATTTATTTATTTATTTATTTATTTATTATTTATTTATTTATTTATTTTTGGTACTGAGAATTGAATCCAGGGATATTCTCCCTCTGAGTCAAAACCTCAACTCCATTTTATTTTTGAGTTGAAAAAGGGTCAACCTAAGTTGCTGAGGCTAACCACACCTACAATCTTCCTGTTTTAGCCTCCCAAGTACTGGGAGTGCACGCATATGCCACCACTCCTGGATGATGGTGAGTTAAATGTTAGGCATTCAAAATCTCATTTCATCACTTTTTCTCTTGTATTCTCCCTAAAATCCCACTATTTTATGTGACACAAAGGAATTTTTACCAATTTTTGGACAATATATAGGAAAGATTTTACTCTTTTGAAAAATAATTAAAGCCCAACAGGAAATTGAAAAAGAAGTACAAAAAGTCCCACATGTTTTTCCCCAGATGTCCTCAATACAGAGATGCCTCATATAGTTATAGTACAATATCCAACTCTAAAGATGAATACTGGCAATGTTACTCTTAACTAGTCTACAAACCCAATTCAGTTTATGCTGTTTTTAGTCTGCATGTATTTGTGTGGGTACGTATGCATGTGTAAGCAACATTTCTCCAAAAATAAATCCATGTCACTACCACCACAAGCATGAAACTCGCTCATATTTGTACTCAATTGGCATTTGCCTACCCATTCCCAATCACTGGTCCCTTTCAACTACTAATCTGTTCTCCATCTCTATGGTTTGTCATTTAGAGACTGTTATATAAATGAAATTATACAATAAGTAAATTTTGAGATTTTTTTTGGTGGTACTGGGGTTCCTGGAAGCCCTCCTTCCTCCGGGCTACACTCCCAGACCTATTTTATATTTTTGAAACAGGGTCTCTTATGCCAGCACGGCTGGCTTCGAACCTGCGCGATCCTCCTGTCTCCGCCTCCCAAGCGCAGGGATTACAAGCGTGCGCCACCACGCCCGGCAAGATTGGCCTTTTTCACTAAGCATAATGTCCTTGAGTTCTGTCCAGATTGTTGTGTGTTAACAATCCATTTCTTCTTACTTCATTGTGGTACACTAAAATTTATTCAACTATTCACACAATGAAGGACATTTGAACTGTTTCCTATATTTTTGCTCTGATGAGTAAATTTGCTGTGAACATCAGTGTACAGGTTTCAGTTTGAATATATGTTTATAGTTTTCTGGAATAAATGTCCAAGAGAGTAGTTGCAGGATCATCTGCTATGTGCATGTTTAGCTTTGTAAGAAATTGCCAAAATGACTTCCCCAAATGGCTGTACTATTTCACATTCCCATCAATAATGTATGATTGATCTAATGTCTCGATACCCTTACCAGTGCCTGATGTTGTCACTACTTTAGTTTTTGCCATTCTGATGGGTATGCAGTGATATTAAATTACGTTGTGCTCTTAATTTGTATTGTGCTAATAGCTAATGATGCTGAACATCCTTCCACATGCTTACTCGCCATCTGTATCTACTCTTTGATAAATATCTACTCATGCCTTTTGCTCATTTGTAACTGGACTGTTTTTTGTTTGGTTGAGATTTGAAAATTTTTTTGTTTATAGATGCTTTTTTGTCTTCTTTTGGCATAGCATTTTAAAATGCAAGAGGCTTTAATATTTATAAAATTTAAGATATTATTTTTCCTTCGTTGGATAGTGCTTTTAATATCAAGTGTAAGAACTGTCCAGCCAGAGGCCTTAGAAATGTTCTCCTATATTCTAATAGTTTTATAGCTTTACATTTCCCTTTATGCTTGTGATCATTTTGGTCTATTTTTTGCATAAGGAACAGGATTTAAGTTGAATTTCTTTTTTATTTTGACTTATTTTTCTTACACATGGCTTATTGCGCCAATGCTACATGTTTAAAATGTTTACAATCCTTAGTTCACTTGCCTATGTTTGTCAAAACAAACTAGTTATATTTGTACTTGTCCATTTCTAGCTCCTCTATTCTGTCCCATTGATCTATGTGTTTTTGCCCCTGCTAAACCATATTTTATGGATTACTATATAGAAAGTCTAAATACTAGAGGAAGCAATAATCTCACCTTTTTATAACTAATTTAGTTATTGTAGTTCCTTAGCACTTGTGTCTAAATTTTAGGTCAATCATGTTGAGATTTTGATAAGAATTGTGTTAAACTTACGGATAAGTTTGTGAAGAATTGACTATTCTTATATCTTCCAATCCATGAATACAGTATGCCTCGCCATTTAGTTGTATATTCTTTCATTTCCTTTATTATTGTTTTGTCATTTTTCAGCAAGCAGATCCTGTACATGTTTTGCTAGATTTATGACTAGGTACTTCATTTTATTTGAGAAAACTCCAAATAATAGAATGTACTTAATTTTAATTTCTACACATTCATTGCCAATATATAGAAGTGAAATTGATTTTTGTGTGCTGATCTCATAGTTTGTGACCTTGCTAAATTTGGTTTTTAATTCTATAGTATTTCCTGTAGATTTCTTGGGACTTTCAACCCAGTTAGTCTTGTCATCTATAAATAAAAGTAGCTCTATTTCTTACTTGCCAATCCGCATGCCTTTAGTTTCCTTTTGTGTCTTTATTTGACTAAGTCAGTGCAGTGTGACCAAGAGTAATGAGAGCAAATATCATTGCCTTGTTGCTGGGAGGAGAGCACTCAGTGTCTTAACATTTAATATGCTAGTCCCACCTCATGCCACACTGTTAATGCTGGGTGGAGGCGGAAGGTCAGCTCCCTGAAGGGACATACAGAATAGAGCTGGGAGAAAGTGGAAGGTCAGTTAGCTTCAACTTGTCCTGCCTTCTTTAGGCTCCACTCTGCTGGGTGAATGGTCACTCAGCTTCCTGTGGAACTCTGGAGACATCACTCCAGGAGGGGACTTGGCCAGCCTGCTTCTTTCTACCATACTGTTTTCTTACTGGCATATGGTTACAGTGGACATTTTCCAGAAAGATTTTGGTTCTCTTAGACTGCTTTCCCTTTATTTTTTTGCTAGATGGAGTTGGAGTTCCTTGGAGCTTTCAATGCTTTGGGTATTTCATATTGAAGACTTCTTCAGTGTCCTATCCAGGATACTTCAGAGACAAAGGGAAACTCAAGAGACTCGTATCTTCTTTTTTTTTTTCCTCAAGTTCCAGAGTTCCTACAGAATTCATCTTTTTCTTTTTAAACTTTCAGAGTCTTCTTGATTATTTGTTATGTCCAAGGCAAGGGAGTTTTAGAAGGTATACCTAGAAGAAATGGGACTATTTCCATGTTGGTTTTAAATAAGAGTCTCCAGTATATTTTTTAAAAAACTAGTTTCTTAACTTCTCTAATCAGCACTAATAATAAGAATATTTCACAAGTAATATTTTATTATTTTATTTATTTTATTTGTTGGTACTGGGGAAATGAACACAAGGACAGTCTACCTCTAAACTACACCACCAACTCTTTAATGTTTTTGTTTTGAGACAGGTCTTCCTAGGTTGCTAAGAGTCCTACTAACTTGATAAGGCAGATCTTAAACCTACAATTCTCCTGTTTTAGCCTCCCAAGTACTGGAATTATAGGCATGTGCCAGCATTTCTAGCTTCACACGTAATCTTTTTTTTTCTTTCTTTTTTTAGTGGTACTGGGGTTCCTGGAAACCCTTCTACCTCCGGGCTATACTCCCAGACCTATTTTTATACTTCTTTTAAATTTGGAAATAGGGTCTCTTAAGCCAGTGCAGCTGGCTTCGAACCTGCATGATCCTCCTGTCTCTGCCTCCCAAGTGCAGGATTATAAGCGTGTGCCACCATGCCCGACTCACAAGTAATCTTTACTGAACTCATACAATATGGGCCAGATACTGCTGAGGCATATTATATCATCTATATGGGTGAAATATTATCATAATCTCTATTTTCTATATGAATAAACAGGGACAGAGAGGTTGTAGGTGAACTAAGTCCACCAAATGGTAAATGCAAGCCAAGATTGGAACTAGAAGCTATGGCAGAAGAATCATAGCCATGCGGTCATGAGTCATTCTCTGTACCTCTTTTTCTCCTAATCCTTTGGAGTCAATCCATCCTCGAGTCTTGTAGTCTTTATACCCAAATATCTCTCAAATTAATTCCACATCTCCATATTCATTGTCATCACCCTCACAGATGCTACCACCTTCTCTCACTTAGCTATGGCTATAATCTCCTACAGTCTCTTCTCCACTCCACTGCTGATCACCTTCAAACTTAACTTTCATACTGCATGTATAGCAGACTTTTAGAAAGTCAGATCTGATTATTAATCATTTCTGTTAAAAACTCTTCAAATTTTTCAAAGTGAAAACAAATATTTTAATAAAACCTGCAAAAAGCTATGTGTGGTGGTACATGCCTATATTTTCAGTACTTTGTAGACTGAGATAGGAGGATCATAGGTTTAAGGTCAGCTTCAGTAACCTAGTGAGATCCTGTTTCAAAATAAAATAAAATAGGGCTGGGATATAGTTCAGATGTAAAATGCCCGTGGGCTCAATGTGCATTAACACACACACACAAAAAAAAAACCCATACATACATACATACATATATACATACATACATACATACATACATACATAATCCCCTAAGGTCCAACATAATCTTGCTTTCACCTAACCACCTTGCATAATTGTGTCTCACCCCACACTTCAAAAGGGTTTTCTTCCTCTGCTGTTTTCTTCAAAAGGGTCCTGTTCCTTCTCATCACAGGCATTTCAATGTGCTGTTCTTTCTTCAACCTAGGTAATGCTTGCATATCTCTCAGATCTCAAATGAATTTTTACCTCATCAAAGAAAGAACTATAGATTATTTGACTAGAACTTTTTCCTCCATAAAATTTTTATATAATACTCAGCACTTCTTCATAGGGCTAATTAGGGTTAGCATTCTACATTGATTAGTGTAATTAGTGTGTTATCAGTGTCTTCCTTCTCTACTAGAGCATAAACATATTAGGAATAGAAAACATGTCTTTATCTTCATTCTATAGCAAAGGGTTTTAGATTTATGTGTCTAATATTTATATGGCTAAATTATATATATTACATAGAATATATATACACATATGTATGGCTTAATGGTGCATGACTGTAATTCTAGTACTCGAGAGGCTGAGACAGGAGTATGGCAGATTGGAAGCCATCCTCAGCTATGTAATGAGGCTGTCTTCAAACTCGTGAGATCCTGCTTCCAAAATAAAATAAAGATGTAGATGTAACTTGGAGTTCCAATGCCTCTGGGCTCAATCCCCAGCATCATCCACTCCCCACACACAAAATTTGTTTTTAGAAAAGAAAAGAAGTGAGGAAAGAAGAAGAGTGAGAGAGAAGGGGAGGAGGAAGGACTGAGATATAAAGAAAATATAATTGTCTTTAACATCAAAAGCTGTAGAGAGGTCAAGAAAAAATAAGACAAGAAACAGCAAATGTATCAGGCTGCTGGTAGCAGTTCAGAAGAGCTTAAAAATGAAACCCAGCTAGTAGCAACATGTTAGCACATTTATCTATCACAATGACTGTGTAAAGAAAGTAGATGGGGTTTCAGAAGCTCTCTTTGAGTCAAGACACTTCCTTTTCTTTCTTTCTTTTTTTTTTTTTGGTGTATGGTACTGAGATTGGATCCAGGGGCATTCTAACTTAAGCTGTACATTTTATATTTTTGAAACATGGTCCAACTAAGTTGTGGAGGGTTTCTCTAACTTGCTGAGGCTGACTGCAAACCTGCGATCCTTCTGTCTCAGCCTCCCAAGTATTGGGATTTGAAGTGGGCACTACCATGACTGGCTAAGGCAAAACACTTCTTTCACAATAAATCATTAATGACACAACATGTGAACTGGGAGGAACTATGTGCCACATTTCTGATAATGAAGTTGAATCTAGAATATATGAGGATTTTTACAAATTGATACAAAAAGACAATCCAATTCTAAAGTGGCAGTATATTTAGAGATTTTCTCAAATACATAAAGAACTAATAAGCACATGGAAAAATGCTTATATCATAATTGGGGGGAAATTTTAAAAACCCACAGTGACTTACCAATTCACACTCCTAGAATAACTATAATGAAGAAGACAGAAGGTCACAAGCTGGTAAGTATATGAAGAAATTAGAAATTGAACCCTTTTAATTTGTTAATAGAAGCAAACAATATTCAGCCACTTGGGAAATTAAATTGGCAGCTTCTTAAACTATTAAACATAGGGTTATCACATGATCCAGAAATTCTCTTCTAATTATATATGCAAGATAAATGTAAACTTATGTCCACACAAAAATTTGCACATTAGTGTTTATTGCAGCATAATAGTCAAAAGTTGAAAACAATCCAGTGTCCATCAACTGATGAATACACAAGAAAAATGTGTTGTAGTCAAACAATAGAAGAGTATTTAGCAGTAAACAGAAAGAAGTATTGATAGATACTATCACATCTACCCTTGGTGAATTTTTAAAAAATCACATAAAGTCAGTCGCCAAAGCACACATGTGGCCAATTTTATATAAAATTTCAGAATGGACAAATTTATAGAAATAGAAACTAGATTAATGATTATCTAGGCCAAAGATCATTAGAATGAGGAACAACTATTAATAAATGCCAGTTTTATTTTCTTTAAGGTGATAAAATTTTATAAAATTTAATTATGAAAAACATTTTGTATCTCTGAAAATAGACCTAAAACTAATAAATTATGTACTTTAAATTATGCACTTTGGATAGCTGTATGCTATGCAAACTATATCTCAATAATGCCATTAAAACTTCAGTAATTTTAATAAGTTTTAATAAGTAGGAAGGTTTTAAACAACTTAATATATTTCATAGGGTTGCAGAGAAAAAGTATAGAGGAAGTATGTAAGGAAACTTGCTCTCATCTTTTTTTTTTACTCTATGGCAGTAAGAAATAAAACAGAAAGCAGTAATTCAATTAAGTGCACTTCTACTTGGCTATATAGCAATATGTACTAAATATGGCAAATTATATATATATTATATATAATATATATATATATAACATTTATATGTTATATTTGCACAACAGAGAAAAAGTCTATAAAATGTATGTAAAACTCTTACCAGTGATTTACAATGTAAAACTCTATAAATGAGAGGCACTTATAGTATTTATTTTATTCATTTTATACTCCTGATTTTTCTTTATAACCAACATGAATGGTTTATGAAGAAAGTAAATGAATTTTAGATATAGCTAAAATTTCATGGAAGGAAGCAAAGTTTTGTAGGTTTACAGACCTAGATGAAAATTCTAGGACTCCCAATTATGGGATATCTAACAAACTCTCTTTACTGCCATTTTTGGGTGTGTAAAATACAGACAATGATACCATGGCTTAAGGCTAGAAAGCTTGACTTAGTCTTTGTTTCTTCAGAGCCAAAAAGAATCTGCTACAGAACAAATGTTCAAGAAACATTTATGTAATGAATATTCTTGGGAACAAACCTTGTCAAGCATCTGACATTGTTTCAGGTGCATAGTAGTACCCTATTGGCAGAGGCCACCACCAGTAGTAACATCAACAGTCTCACAGTATGGTTGTAAACTCTCATGAAGCTTTCCCCAATAGTTCCAGGCAGGTTTTACTAGGAGACTTGTTACTATTTTTTATGTCTCCTAGGCTACTAGACCTCATGACAACTTGAAAAATGATAATATCTGGTTTCACATTCAGTTTAGTCCCTGCTTACTGTGTGACCTTAGCAAGCAAAATTAATGTCTCTGAGACTCAGTATTGTCACCCAAATTTGTGAGCAATAAGATTCACAACACAGAGAGGTTGGGAAGATTACCAGAGAGTATATAAAATGCGTCTAGCAGGCTGGCTACGGTGGTACATACCTGTAATCCCAGTATTTAGGAGGCTGAGACAGAAGGATCACCGACTTGAAGTCAGCATCGTACATTTATCAAGGCTCTCATCAACTTGGTGAGACCCTGTTACAAGATAAAAACTAAAATAGGGCTACAGGTATAGGTCAAAGGTAGAATTTCCCTGGGTTCAATCCCTAGTACTACAAAAAAAGGAAAAAAAAATAAGTGTCTAGTGGCATACTAGCACACCAGGCAAGTAATACAGATTTGGTAAATGTTACTTTTATTCCACGGAGATAACTTAGAAATGCATCATTAAACTTCAAAATTAATGAATGAATTAAACTGTGCTCCAATGCTTTGTGATTTCTTTTAAATCACCTGGTCTAATAGGAATATTTACATCTAGCATAAAAGAAAGAAACAAAGCTATTTGTTTGACTTTGGTTTCATGCAATAGTCACATAAGTATCCCCAAAGTGACCCTTTTTCTGAGGTCTTTTATCTCTGTACTGTGAAGAAACTGACTTGCGATTATTGCCATTTCTTTCTTTATTTATTTATTATTTTTTTTTGTTTCACAACCACCTAGAGAAACTCAGAAGAAAATATCTAAAGATGAAACATGGCAGAAAAAATAATGCTGGGTTAATGTTTTCATTTATCATGGAAGTTTGTCTTCTCCTTCAGAGATTCTTAGTGTGAATGCATTGTTCGTTTTTTGTTTTTGAATTGTTTTGCCTTTCTGAGAAAAAGGTGATAGTGCAGAAGAACAAAGGGAACTTGAGAGAAAGACGACTGTCAGTGAGGAAGGAGTATATCCTTCCCTTGAACAATGGTTATGACTCCCAGTCCAGATGCTCAGAGCTTAGTTGTCTTAGAAGAGTGCAGAGAAAAAGAAGATAAAACCAAAGGGTATCACAGCCCTTTGAAAATGTGTTCTTCCCTTGCCATCATGGTTTTCAATACATTAGTATTGAATTTTCCCTCCTTTCCCAACTATAGATAGCTAAATAGTTACCCCCCCAAAAAAAATCCATGTGTACCAGGAATCTCCGAATGTGATCTTATTTGGAAATAGGTTCTTTGAAGATGTGATATATATGAGGTCACTGGGTATTAGAATGGACCCTCATTCCAGTGGTGTCCAGGGGAGGAGAATAGACAGGGACAATAACCAGAGGAAAGGAGGCTGTGTGAAGGTGGAGGTGAAGACAAAATTATGTTGCTTAAGGTGAGAAACACCAGGAGCAACCAGGAGCTGAGAGAGGCAGGCAAGGACTCGCTCCTAGAGCCTCCAGGGAGCGTGGACTGCAGACTCCTTGATTTGGAGTTTTGAGCTTCCCAAAATGCAAAAGAAAAAGTTTCTGTTGCTTTAAGAGACGGAGTGTGTGTCATTTTATTGCAATAGTTTAGGGCACCAATATAATTACACATAATGATGTTTATGTCATAAAGCACTAAGAGGAGAGTGAGGGATCAAGGCCCAGTCTCTTCACTGTTTCCTAGAACCGCCTCTGGAGGACAGAGGGAAGGCACTGGATATTTGATGCTACTGGGGGAATAAGAGAAAAATTAATAGTTTTAGAGACAGACATACTGACCTTGAACTACAGCCTCAACATGAAGCAACTGTAAGATAGAGGTAAGTCTCTTTAATTTGAGCCTGAGTTTCCTTCTAGTTGAGCCAAAGAAAAAGAAGAGAATCACAGAGCAACAGAGAGCCCTGACAATGTATTATTCCTATTATCGTGGTTTTCATTTCTACTGGATTCTTTTTCCGTACTCAACTATAGTTGGTTAAATGATGTCCTTCAGAATTTCTACCACCTGCTTTGTTGAGGAATTTGAACATTAAATACAATACAACTTTGAGAAGTTTGCACAGAGCCCAATGTACAGTCAATACTTATACAATAATCACTATGTTTTTCTTATTCGCTTTTTAACTAGTGTAGTACCTATCTATGGATGTGAATCTCCCTCTCAACTTCCCTCCCTTTCTTTTATTCTCTCCTTTGTTTTATTTTGTTTGTTTGTTTAGTGTGTGGTACTGGATACTGAAAGTGGGGGCATTTCACCTCGGATCCATACCCATCCTATTTTATTTTATTTTTTAAACAGGTTCTCACTAAATTGTGAAGAGCTTCATTAAATTGCTGAGGCTGGCCTTGAACCTGAAATCCTCAGGCCTCAGCCAGTCAAGTCCTAGAATTACAGGTGTGGACCACCACTTCCAGCTTTCCTTTGTTTTTCATAGCTTGTTTGCCAGTAATGGGGAGGTGGCTGCTCTTTGATGTACTGTATATGGAGACACATCATCCCTTCAACTTTCTCCCCACTCCTGCTTCCTTAAGCTTCTCAGCTAGTTGTTCTTAGTGTGTTTCCCAGGAATGGAGAGGTGATCGTGCTCTTTGATGTACCTGGCACCAGACAAGAGGTTAGGGAAGACTTTGTGGAAGAAGTGACATTTAATGAGAAGATTGAAAGGAAGTTAGCCAAGAAAAATGAGGCGAGGGTAAATTTAAAGATTACTTATTATGGCAAAGTAATAGATCTATGAACATTGCCCCTATGGAAACATAAGATGAACATGCAATGCATTTGTAAGGTAGAGAAAATGTTTTCCTTCTTTATACACAAAATGTGAACATCATGAGCCAGTGTTGCCTTCCTAAAAGAATTAAACAGCCTGAGAGAAGCCGGATGCACCTGTCTCTCCACCAGTGATTGAACTCCTGGTGTTCACAGATACTAACAAATATCATTTTCTTCTCTCCATGTGTGATAGATTTCCACAAAGTGGTTACCGCAGTACCTCCCATCCCACATGCTGTTCTGCAATGTAACCTTGCCTTCTTCCATCAAAAGGCCCAATCTAATTACCCTCCTCTGGAATCTGGACTGGTTTTAGAAATGTGTAACCAACAAAGTACTGCAGAAGCCATCTTCCTTCCAACGCTGGTAAGAAGATGACTGGCAGCTCCTGTAACGCTCATTCTATGGATACTTTATCTCAAGATATCATATCTTGGTACCCAGCTGGCATGCTGTAAATAGCCAGACACATGGGAAGGCTCATGGAGATGCTTCAGTTGATAGTTCCAGCTGGGTCCTCCTTCAAGGAATAAAGAGAGGCACTACACATGTGAGAAAGAAGCCTTTAGTTGATTTTACTTCCCAGCTGTTAAAGTCCTCTCAGCCAAATATCAAGTAAACATGAGCCATCCCTGCTGAGCTCTGTCTGAATTATTGACCCACAGAATTTATGAGCATAATGAAATAGAGGTTGTTTTACACCATAAAGATTGAGGTAGATATAACACAACAATAGATAATTGGGACAGCATCCCTAACTCTGAGCCCATGGCTTGGTGTGAAACAGGAGCTCAGTGAGGTTGTGTAGAACTGGGTTGGAATGAAAAATCAAAGGACTTATAAAGACCTACTTTTTGTTCCTCTTAAACAATCTCCCATGTTCCAAGCCAGGCTATTAAAGATGATACACTGTGTATCCATCATCTCACTCCATCTTGACTTTACTCAGTAACATCTTCAGGTATCACCTAGCACAGGTAGAGCCCAAAATAAGCCCAAAGAAGGAATAATTTTGTAACAATCCAAATACATTTTCATCAACATCGATTCAGCAGTTTCCCTGGAAATTTTAGTGCATATGTTGATAACACTGTCAAACCCTGTTACCAAATTCTATATCCAGTTCTTCAAGTAGATGCTGTCTAACAATCTATTGATATAGAAGGAAGTAGAAAATCATAAAAAAGTTTGTATAGAGAAGTTACAGGAATCCAAAAGCATAAAAGGCAAAGTTTTATCATCCTTAAAAGTAGAAAAATGAGCCAGGCATGGTGGCACACACTTGTAATCCCTGACTGAGACAGGAGGATCGCATGGGTTCTAAGCCAACCTCAGCTACTTAGTGAGGCTCTCAGCAACTTAGTGAGACCCTGTTTCCAAATAAAATATAAAAAAGGTCTGGGAATATAGCCCGGAGGTAGAAAGCCTCTGGGTTCTACCCCCAGTACCACCAAAAAAAAAAAAATAGAAAAATGTAATGATTTGAGACCTAAGCTCTGGACAGACACAAAAAAATCCCAACACAGCTATTTAATGACTCTGTGAATTTATCTACATGATGTGTTATTCTTCACAGTGTTTCTTTCTCTTGCTCTTTAATATATGAGTATATATTTGTATGTGAGACAGAAACACACACACACACACACACACACACACACACACACACACACACCAGGGATCAAATCCAGGAATATTTTAATATTTTGTTTCTGAGCTACACCTCTAGTCCTTTTTATATCTTTTGTTTTGAAACATAGTCTCACTAGATTGTTGAGAGTCTTGTTAAATTTCTGAGACTGGATCTTGTGATCCTCCTGTCTCAACTTCTCAAGTATTGGGATTACAGGTGTGCACCACAACATCGCCCCCACTACACCTTCTTAATATGTATTTTTCTGGTGTATTTTAATTATACATCATAGTGAGGTCTAATGTGATACAAATATATACAAGCATATAACACTTAGTGTGATTCCTCATTTATCTTTCTAAAAAAGACTGGCGTAGGATTGAATTAGATAATATGTGTGTAAAGTTATTCAAATATTTACTATTTACTTCCTAGGAAGTAGTACAGTTTTAAGCAAAGATAAGAAAATGGTGAACAAATGAGAAAAATCCCATTATAATAGAGATTAAATTCTAGCTGGAGACACAAATAACAAATTAATATGCAATGTGATGTATAATTTGAGGTGGTGATAATTAATTTGAAGAAAAATAAGGCAGAGTGAGGTGATAAAGACTGATGTTGGTGAGAAATCAGAAGAGTCCAGATAACTCTCTCTCTCTCTCAAGACACTTAAATGAAGACCTGGATGAAAGAAAGAAGTGGGCCGTAGTTATCCAGGGGGACAGAAATCTAGGAACAGATGCCAAGAAAAAGGCTTGAAGTGGGAAAAAGAAAGGAGGCCTGGGTGACAGAAACAGAGTAAGGAAAAGAGATTAAGATAGGAAATCAAATATAGCCAGATTGTTACAGTGAAATATAGAAAGTCCCCTGAAGATCATATTATTAATGTTCAGAGTTCATATAATTAAGCCATTAGGGTTGTAATCTCATCAATGAATATATCTACTGTAATAGATTTACTAGATGGCAACCTAGGTGAGTGAGGTATGCTTGGAGAAAATGAGTCCCTGGATGCATGGCCTTAGGGACTAGCCTTTTTTATTTGAATCCCCTTGCTTGTTTGTTTGTTTTTTCTTCTTGCTTCTTGCCTCCATGATGTGAAAGTAGAGCCTTGCTTGTCCTCTTTGTTTTCTACCATGTCCTGAGCTCTGCAGACCTAGCCTGACATGGACTAAACCCTGAAATCTCCAAAAACTATGAGAAAATAAATAGACCTTCCTCTAAGTTGTATGTAGTCAGGCATATTGGGTCACAGCAGTGAGGATGCTGACCAAGATCCATGTGCACAGCAAGGGACTATGTTGTTGTCGCATAATTATGTACCAGTGTCAAGGCAGGACAGCAGAGATTCATCACTCAATGGCAATAATAAGCCCAACTTCAGCTTACGGAACAAATGATGGGGTCGGAAAGTGTATCAGCCACAGGATGTAATTAAAAATGATATTTCAGGTCATATACACCACAACCATATGTGAAAACAAGAAAGGAAAACGGAACCTAAAGAAATGTCAGATATTCTTCTCACATAGACAACCAGGCACTCTTCTCCATGAAAATCCAAGGTAGGACATAGTATATTTTGTGTGGGAAATATTATTTACTTATAACTGAGTTACTGAATACATGGTGAGCTTGCTGTGGTGATAACCAAGCTATGTTTCTATCCTTGACCCAGTATTTTGAGCTACTCTGTCAAGTAGGACAGCCACTAACCACACAAGCCATGGAGTCCTTCACATTAGCTAGCATGGACTGAAATGTGCTAAAATATAAAACACACTATTTCAAAGACACAGTTTTAAAAAGAAGAATGTAAAATATTTAATTAATAATTTGTATACTATTACATATTGAAATATTTTAGATATTACATTCACTAAAAGTACTTTAAAATATTAGTTCATCCGTTTCTTTTTACTTTCATTAATGAGATTACTAAGGAATTTTAAATGATTTATGTGCCTCACATTATATATTTATTTTACTCTACAAAGCAGGTGCTGAATAAATGTGAACAGAAAGAAAACAGATGAAAAGAATATTTCTAAAATACATTTGCAGTCTTAACCAGGGGTGGTAAATGACATTTATCTTGAAAGTCGGGTCAGTTTGTCATATAGTAGCTGCCTAAATGTTGTATTAAAAGAATTGAATACTAAACCCTAATGCAGAAAATGATTGGGGTTGATTTATAACTTTTTTTTTTTTTTTTTTTTTTGCAGTACTGAGGATGGAACCCAGGGGCATTCTACCTCTGAGCTACACCCTCAGCCCTATTTTTTTATTCTTTATTTTGAAACTGGGTCTCAATGAGTTGCAAGGGGCCTCACTAAGTACCTGAGGCTGGCTGCAAACTGCAATCCTATGGTCTCAGTCTTCCGAATGCTGGGATTATAAGCGTGCACCACCACGCTCGGTAGATTTATAACATTTTTTATGGACACCAGAGGAGAATGTCACCCAAATACTATGAATCAATTATTCTCTCATTACCTGCTGTGAACAGACACTACCTCTTAATAGAATTTATTCCCTTTGAATGCTGATTGCCAGCATGGACTCCCGCAAGGCTTGGTTGTTGTCCAGTGGTTGAATGGTTGATGCCTAATCTAATCCTAGATTTATATCTATGCTGACCACCCTTTAGATGTGACATAATCAGATCAGTGGAGTGCATTCACAATTTCGTATACATGTGAATATATACCAACATCAATCTGGGTGCTCTGTATTGGGAGAAAAAGAAATGGAAAAGTGGGGGGCATATACCAAGTCCCATGTGCATACATGCCACTGTCACCATGATTTACATTATGATATGACACCATAATGTACAAATGAAAGCACCAAAAATTTAGTCTACATCAGTGATTCTCAAGCTTTGTCATGCATCAGAATAATAGAAAATGTTTATTAAAACGTAGATTGTAGCTGAGAGTGGTGGTGCACAATTGTAATCTCAGCATTTACCTGAGACCCTAGGATTGCAGTTCGTGGACAGACCCAGCTACTACTTAGTGAGGCCCTTTGCAACTCAGTAAGATGCTGTTTCAAAATAAAGAATAAAAAATAGGGCTAGGGGAGTAGCTCGGAGGTAGAATGCCTCTGGGTTCAATCCCCAGTATTGCAAAAAATAAAAAATAAAAACAAAAATATAGACTATAGCCAGACATAGTGGCACACACCTATAATCCCAGTATTTGGAATGCTGAAAGAAGAGAATCACAGGTTTGAGGACAGCCTCAGCAATTTAGCTAGGCCCTCAGTGAAAGCCTGTTTTAAAAATAAAATAAGCCGGGCGTGGTGGCCCACGCTTGTAATCCCCGCGCTTGGGAGGCGGAGACAGGAGGATCGCGCTGGTTCGGAGCCAGCCTCGCTGGCTTAAGAGACCCTGTTTCCACATAAAAATGTTTAAAAATAGGTCTGGGAGTGTAGCCCGTGGGAGTGTATCCCGGAGGTAGATGGGCTTCCAGGAACCCCAGTACCACCAAAAAAAAAAAAAATTTTAATAAATAAAATAGAATTGGAGGTATAGCTTAGAAGAAGAACACCCCTGTGTTTAATCCCCAGTACTAAGAAGACAATAAACAAAAATATCTCCAAACATCAACAAAACACAAACACACACACACACACACACACACACACACACACACACACACTGTCATGCCCTATCCCTAAAATATCTTTCATTCTATTAGTTTTGCATAGGGACTGAGGATTTGGATTTCCAGCAGATTCCCAAGTGTTAACATTGCTTCTCCAGGAACCATGTCCTGAAAATCTTTAGTCTGTAACAGCTTCCTGATCTTATTGATCACACATTAAATCATCATCCTTGAAATTCTCAAATCAGTACTCAACATTAGACAAGACCGGAGCAGCTGAATCATAGTCTGTGGTGGTATCCCGACATAAGTATTTTTAGAATCTCCTCAGAACTGATGTGAAAGCTGAGAACCACTGGTTTACTTGGTGCTTCTGTTGAACCCTCCTTTCTAACTGCTCACAGGATAAAAAAAAAAAAGAGAGAGAGAAAATAACCCAGCTCGCTGAAAACAGGGAGTCAAGTCTCAATTGATTCATTATAGACATGAGAAACTTCTGGGTTGAGGTTAAGCCTGGAAGTAGACAGGTAGGTGTGTGTGAGTGTGTAGGGGGTGACCTCAGAGTCTGGAGGCCACAGGGGAGGTTGAAGAGCTGGGATAAAGTCCTTAGAAATGCTATCAGGTAGCTGACATTATGAAAGTTCATGAGTCTGTCCTTTAAATATATTTTAATGATGACTAACTGTCAATATCTTTAGACCCTGTCATTTGCATCATAGCTGGAGAATATTCCAATGTAAAAGATATTTGCATTACAACTATCATCTGGCTCAACAGGGATAAAATTTGATGGGTTGAAAATGATCTACATCTGTGAGGCTCCCCAAAGAGGAAAGTCAGTACAGTCAGAACCCATAAATCCTATAAATCTACAAAGTTAAGAATTTCAAGTATAAACGTCATGAGCTTCTATTTTTTTCATAAAATAGGACAAATCCTAGGAATCTAGAAATCTGATATTGACTTCTTTTGCAGTGCCCAAAGTAAAACCAGCAGACAGTCTCTAAAACCTTTCCTTTATCCCTGTCACTCAAAAAAAAGAAAAAAAATTCAAAAATATCAAATGAAATGACATCTTATCTATCAAATATCCTGGTATTTAATAACTCTTTAGAAGTACAACACAAAACTTTCCAGGATCTCCTTGTCACAAAGTTCCCCAAACCCCTCCACTTTAGATTTACTTATAGAATAAGAACAATTTTTTAACCTCTAAAAGATACATTTTCATATGTTTTTTTTAACAATTTTTTATTGAACATAAGTAGTATACATTTATACTATATTTGGTGCCCTCTCCCCCCCTCCCCCTCCCCCCCCACCAATGGTTGTCCAGGTTAACCATGTCTTATTCATAATTTTACACATGTTCAGGTGTAGACCCTCATTAATCCAGACCGGTCTTTCTCCTCTCCTATCTTTCCATTAAAACTTAGCTAGTATTTCCCCTCTAATATCTGGGGTCCTACTGGTATCCTTTGTGTTTTCTAGTTTGGGCATATTAGAGGAAACATGTGTATCTTCTCCTTCTGTGCTTGGCTGATCTCACTTAACATGATGTTCTCCAGGGCTTTCCATCTTCTTGCAAATGATGTAATTTTGTTCTTCTTTATGGCTGAATAGAATTCCATTGTGTGTATTTCCCACAGTTTTGCTATCCATTCATCTGTTGATGGTGATCTGGGTTGGTTCCATATTTTGGCTATTACAAATTGTGCTGCTATGAACATAGGTATGCATACGTTGCTGTATTTCTCTGAATTCAACCCCTTTGGTAAGATACCTAGGAGTGGTATAGCTGGATCATATGGTGGATCTATTCCCAACTTTCTCAGGAATCTCCACACAGATCTCCATAGTGGCTGAACTAGTTTGCACTCCCACCAAGAGTGTAAAAGAGTTCCTCTTTCCCCACATCCTCGCCAGCATTTGTTGTTGTTTGATTTCTTTATGCTTGCTACTCTGACTGGGGTTAGATGGAATCTCAGTGTAGTTTTGATTTGCATCTCCCTGATGGCCAGTGATGAAGAACATCTTTTCATGTATCTATTAGCCCTTTGTATCTCTTCTTTTGTGAAGTGTCTATTTAGTTCATTTGCCCATTTCTTGATTGGGTTGTTTATTTTGCTAGTGTAGAGCCTTTTGAGCTCTTTGTATACTCTGGATATTAGCCCCCTATCAGAGTGGTGGCTGGTAAAGATCCTTTCCCATTCTGTAGGCTTCCTCTTTAGGTTATTGATAGTTTCCTTTGATGAGAAGAAACTTTTTAGTTTGATGTTGTCCCATTTGTTTATTCTTGCTTTAATTTCCTGAGCTTTGGAGGTTTTGTTGAGAAAGTTACTGCCTGTGCCAATATGTTGTAGTGTTGAACCTATGTTCTCCTCTACTAACTTCACCGTCTCAGGTCTAATTTCTAAGATACCTCAAGAAAGGAAAACTACAGACCAATATCCTTAATGAACAGAGATGCAAAAATTCTAAACAAAATACTAGCTATACGCATTCAAAACTATATCAAGAGAATAATACATCATGACCAAGTCGGTTTCATCCCAGAAAAACAAGGCTGGTTCAACATACGCAAATCAATACATGTTATTCACCACATAAATAGAACCAAGAACAAAAACCACATCATCATAGCAATAGATGTTGAAAAGGCATTCGACAAAATCCAACACCCATTTATGTTAAAAACACTGCAAAAAATTGGGATAGAAGGAAAGTACTTCAACATCATCAAGGCAATATACTGCAAACCCAAAGCCAACATTATATTGAATGGGGAAAAACTGCAAGAATTTCCACTTCAGTCAGGAACAAGACAAGGATGCCCACTATCACCACTCCTTTTCAATATAGTCCTTGAGACTCTTGCTGCAGCAATCAGACAAGAGAAGGAAATCAAAGGAATCCACATAGGAAGAGAGGAAGTAAAACTATCCTTATTTGCAGATGACATGATCCTTTATCTGGAAGACCCAAAGAACTCAACCAAAAGACTTCTGGAGCTGATCGACAAATTCAGCAAAGTCGCAGGTTACAAAATCAACCTAAAGAAATCAGTGGCCTTTCTTTACGCCAACAACGAATCCACAATGAAAGAAACAAAAACAACAATTCCATTCACTATAACCTCAAAACCTATAAAATACCTAGGAATAAACCTAACCCAAGATGTAAAAGACCTCTACAACAAAAACTATAAAACATTAAAGAAAGAAATAGAAGAAGATCTTGGAAGATGGAAAGATCTCCCGTGCTCATGGATAGGCAGAATAAATATCATCAAAATGGCCATTCTGCCAAAACTGATCTATAGGTTCAATGCAATTCCCATTAAAATACCAGTGACATTCTTCAAAGACCTAGAAAAATCAATCATGAACTTCATATGGAGAAGGAAAAGACCTAGAATAGCCAAAGCAATTCTCAATAACAAGAAACACGCAGGAGGCATTACAATCCCAGACTTCAAACTATACTATAGAGCAATAGTAGTAAAAACAGCATGGTACTGGCACAAAAACAGATATACTGACCAGTGGATTAGAATAGAAGATACAGAAACAAACCCACACATATTCAGTCAATTAATCTTTGACAAAGGGGCCAAACACATACGCTGGAGAAAAGACAGCCTTTTCAACAAGTGGTGCTGGGAGAACTGGCTAACCATTTGTAAAAAGATGAATCTAAACCCCTATATCTCACCCAACACAGGAATCAACTCAAGATGGATTAAAGACTTAGACATTTTCATATCTTAAAATGCTTCTTTATTGCCTGGTAGTTATAGGGAAGATTCTGAGTGGCTCTAAAATACAAACAAATTTTCAAATATTTATCCAGCTTATATTTCAAGACTTCTGTAACAAGATGCCTTATTTTATACTTTTTCCCTCTATATGGTCTGCATTCAGACATAGCCTTTATTCAGTTCTTCAAAAATAATCAAGTTCTCACACATTTTCTCTTCCAGGAGATACCTTCATTCTTCATTCTGGTTTATTTAAGTTTTTCAAAACTGCCAAGCATATAGAATTTAAAATTTTCTATCTTGTTTCAACCTCTTTGAAAGAAACTATTCTTGGATAAGTAAATCACATTATCTGAAATATTTAAATTACTTTATTTATCTATCAAATATAAACTTTAGGATTTTGACATATTTATTAGTTGTCAAACAAAAAGATTTTCCTCTATCTTGTATGTCATATGTAAAAGAAAAAGAAGAAATGACAAGAAATAACCTATCAGGGTGTAGATTAGAGTAACATTCATTCTAACCATTAAAATATTTGTGGAAGGTTTAACAGTTTGCATATAGTGCAGTAAGAACTTTGTCATCCCACCCACTCATAACACGCCTACTAAATTTTCAAACTGTGTTAAGGAAGGTATGATAATTATATCCTGACTAATATATGTGATTCTTCCACCTATTCTCAGTTGAATTAAATATATGTCACTGTACTTACATTTAGACATTATCAATAAAAGTTGTAATTAAAAGATAATATGCATCTCTAGGATTTGAAAGGAAGAACCAAAATTATTACTACATAAATAGGAAATGGAGGTGATATAAAAATAGAAAATATGGGGCTATTTATTTTTTGGTACTTGTTATTAAGCCATTCTCCTGTGAGCTACATTCTCAGGTCTTTATAATTTTTTTCTGAAACATGTTCTCATTAAGTTGCCAAGGGCCTCAATTCAATTGCTGAGACTAGCCTTGAACCTGTGATTGTCCAGTCTCAACCTCCCACATACTGGGATTATAGACATGAACCACCACTTCTGGCTCATTTGTAAAAAGATGAATCTAAATCCCTATATCTCACCATGCACAGGAATCAACTCAAGATGGATCAAAGACTTAGAAATTAGACCGGAGTCTATGAAGTTAGTAGAGGAGAGCATAGGTTCAACACTACAACATATTGGCACAGGTAGTAACTTTCTCAACAAAACCTCCAAAGTTCAGGAAATTAAAGCAAGAGTTAACAAGTGGGATAGCATCAAACTAAAAAGTTTCTTCTCATCAAATGAAACTATCAATAACCTAAAGAGGAAACCTACAGAATGGGAAAAGATGTTTACCAGCCACCACTCTGATAGGGGGCTAATATCCAGAATATACAAAGAGCTCAAAAGACTCTACACTAGCAAAACAAACAACCCAATCAAGAAATGGACAAATGAATAAAATAGACATTTCACAAAAGAAGAGATACAAAGGGCCAATAGATACATGAAAAGATGTTCTACATCATTGGCCATCAGAGAGATGCAAATCAAAACTACACTGAGATTCCATCTAACCCCAGTCAGAGTGGCAAGCATGAAGAAATCAAATAACAACAAATGCTGGCAAGGATGTGGGGAAAGAGGAACTCTTTTACACTGTTGGTGGGAGTGCAAACTAGTCAGCCACTATGTTGATCTGTGTGGATATACCTAAGAAAGCTAGGAATAGATCCACCATACGATCCAGGCCTACCAATTCTGGGTATTATTTCCAAAAGGGTTGAATCCAGAGAACTATAGCAACATATGCATACCTATGTTCATAGCAGCACAATTCGTAATAGCCAAAATATGGAACCAACCCAGGTCTCCATCAACAGATGAATGAATTACAAAACTCTGGGAAATACACACAATGGAATCCTACTCAGCCATAAAGAAGAACAAAATCATATCATTTGTAAGAAGATGGAAAGTCCTGGAGAGCATTATGTTAAGTGAGATCAGTCAAGCACAGAAGGAGAAGGTACTTATGTTTCCTCTAATATGCCCAAACTAGGAAACTTAGAGGGTACCAGTGGTACTCCAGGTAATGGTGGGGAAATACCAGAAAAGCTTGAATGGAAAGATAGGGGAGGAGGAAGACTGAACTTGATTAATGAGGGTCTACATCCAAATATGTGTAAAATTATGAATATGGCATGGTTACCCTGGACAATCATTGGTGGGAGGGGGAAGGGGAAATAGGGGTGGGGAGGAGAGGGCACCAAATATAGTTTAAATGTATGCCATTTATGTTCAATAAAAAAATTTTAAATAATAATAATAATATTACTTAATACCATAATATAACCTATAGTACTTAGTACCATAATAAAACCTGTTGTATAACCTATTGCCCCAACACAATTTTCTACAATTAAGTAATAGTTTGAGTATTATATTTTAGGTTTTCATACTTTTTATTTATCTAATAAGTCCATTTTAAATACATAAACTACATTATAAGAAGTTACATTTGATATATTTTAGTTCAAATACAGACATCAAAGCCATTTCATTTGTGTCTCCTATTGATTCTCTAAGAAAGCCAGGGAGTCACCTACTTTCTTACTACAGATCTAGAATGTTCTGCAAAGGTACATGTGTTAAAGGGTTGGCCCCCAAGCTCATGCTAGTAGAGGTAATACATTAGGAGGTTCTCCCATTTTTAAGCTAAAGGTCCATAGACCCTGTAGCTTTCCTATGCTGATGTGACCCAGGTGAAGGTCAACTCTTAGATCTTTGAAGACAAGTTCCATATGATTTTGGTACCCGAAACTGTGGGTTGTTATATGAGTCCTCTATTGGGCTATTCATTATTTATGTTTCAGGGTTCTCTATGCTAGACCCTTTCTTAAAGCTAAAGAGACATGTTGTTGAGAAAAACTATTATGTCTTGTGACATTGATTAATAGCACAAACTGGAAATCAAGACCTGCTGTGTTATTTAATCAATGGCTAAGCATCTTTCCAAAACCTAAAGAAGAGCTGTACTGGGATTTCAGTTTCACTAGTGCTATATATGACAAACAAATATTTGTGTTAAACTCGAGACAGTAACCTATATTCTTTCTTTTCCTTTTATAGTTACAACAGTCTGTGCAGCTTATAACAAGGCCAGAAGACTCTAACTATAAACAAACAAAACATTAAAAATTAAAAAAGTAACCCAAGTAATATTTAGTTCTGACATGGCTAGAAGCACTCCTAGCAACAAAGTGAAGAAATTAAAGACAATAAAAAGACTTCAAGAATTTTGCATCCACTTAAGCTTAAGAAAGTTACTGTAGCCCAACTGACCGAGTAGACATTTGTGCTATTATATAGAATAGTAATTTCATGTGCATATGGCTTGTATAGAGTATAAGATTTGTTGAAAACAGGCTACATATCATTGTGTTTGTTATTTTAGTGCAGTTCATTTCGAAAGAGAATGTGTGATACTTGAAAAAAAGGGTAAATGTAGAATTCTTAACAGTTGCTGGAGATAACAAGCAATTATAAGATAAAATTAGGAATTAGCCACTTTGTAGTGCTATTTCAACCTTTAAAAGCAATTTAACATCAAGAACAGTTAAAGATACACATAGCAGAAGGGCACTTATGCCAGTACATTAATTCTAGCATTATTTGTAACTGTAAAAGCTAGTCAACAGGAAAAAGAAGAGAGAACCATGGACTTTTCACATATTACATTACCATATAGTAATTAAAATAAATGAAATAAAGCTGCATGTGTGAGCCTAGATAAATCTCAAAACTGTTGAGTGACAAAAGCAAGTGGCAGTTGATTTGTAGTTATATTATGTCAGAATTTTTATAAAATTAAAATATTTCTAACAAACACAGCACATTGTTTATTGGTATATGGATATTCACTAATCGTATAAAACACACATCTCAAGTTGATTATTGTGCATGGTGAGAGGTAAGGATTTAGTTCCATCTTTCTACAAATGAATAGCTAGTTCTCCCAGCACTATTTTGTTGAAAAGGCTGTCTTTTCTCCAGCATATGAATTTAGCCCCTTTGTCAAAGATCAATTCACTATTCCTGAGTGGGTTTGTTTCTGTACCTTCTATTCTGTTTCACTTGTCTGTGTGCCTGTTATTGTGCCAATATCATGGTATTTTAACTACTGTAGTATAATTTGAAGTCAGGAATTGTGATGCCTCCTGCATGGTTCTTATTACTGAGAACTGCTTTAGCTATTCTGGCTCTTTTCTTTCTCCATATGAAATTCATGACTGATTTTTCTAGGTCTATAGGTTTTCTCTAATATGCTCAAGCTTAGGAGTATTAGAGATACAAGATGGACTCCAGATAATGAAGGAGAATCCTCAGTGAAGCCAAAAAGGAAGGGAAAGGGAGGAAGAAGGCTGAGGTTTATTAATGGAAAAGCTACATTTGAATATGTACATACATGTGAGTATAACATTGTGAACCTGGACACTCAGTATTGGGAGGAAGGAAAAAGGGTAAGCAAGGGGGAAGTAAGTACTGTGTGAATATATGCCATTGTCTACATGGTCCACATTATGATGTGAGACTAGAGTGCACCAATAAAAAACACACATGAAAATGATAAGTATCAAAAATTGATTATTTCTGAAACAAGAAGAGGAAAGAAATCTAAAAAGGATACAAAGGTACTTTAATGCCATATATATATATTTTTTCTTATATATGGTAACCTGTATTAAAATTTGATAGGATTCAATGGTGAAGGCATTACACTTTAATTTTTCTATATATTTGTAATAGTCATTACATTAATCTTTAATTTTTCTATACATATGTAAGAGTTTATAAATATTATTAAAATAAATATGCCTATAACAGCACAAGAAGTTTGTGCTGGAAAAGACACTAGAAATAGTTGAAACCAGGTGGTAGAGGCAAAGGCCCTGGAGCAGGTAAGTGAAAACTGAAACTCAAGCCCAGTTTCACTAATCTGCACATCTGTTCTCTAGCCACGGTGCCTTATGGTATATTATGCTTTGCTCTTATTTCTGTCTATCTTTAGTGGAATGAAATTTTTAATTTTTTTAATTAGAGAGAAAATTCCCATTTCAATAGTTCCTTTATTTCTGAATAACAGTTTTTATGTAGACTTAAGGTTTGCATATTTCAAGACTCTGAGAACAAAAAAAGGTGAGAGAAAAAAGCCACAGAGCCATCTGAAAGTCTTTACATGTCCAAGCTGGAAGGAAATGTCCAACACATAAACCTAGTACAGGAGCCAAATACATTTGCAGAGCTCTGGATAAAGGGCCGGGGCGCAGTTATTCTTAATGGAGATGACGGCCATCTGTCTCACCCCTCAAATGTCAGCCTGCATTTCAACCAGAATCATGAGAAGTGTCCCAGCCCCAGGCACAGGGACCAATGAGAAATGCAGTTTATCCCTTTCCCTATAGGGATAAAGAACAGAAGCAAAAATCATGTTCGTTTACTCTTAGATTTCCTCTATGGCTTTACCTGGCACCACCCTTTCCTAAATTCCAGAACACAGATCAGTTCCAAAGAGGAGAGGAAGGAAAGCCACTCTTACCTCTTTGACAATTACCTTACTACAGTCTTTCATCTTTTCTATTCAGCCACTCCAGTAATTAAAAGGGAAAGTGTTTAATTTTCCTGTCTTCTAGCTTTTAAGTATATCATCTCCATTCCTTTCCTGTTCTCACATCTTTTTCCCCTGAAGCTGTTCACTTTCCTCCCTCTATAACCAGCTCTAGGCTCACCTTTCTTACAAAATCTTTCCTTAACTAACACCAATAAGGTCCAGTGAATTATATTATTTCAGACTTCTCTTGTCTCCTGGGTGCAAAGGGAAGAAAAAATGGAATTTTTAAATTCTATTTCTAGTAAATGCCAGATTTTCTGCCAAAGAGTTAATAAGTGTAATTACAGGATCATACTTAATCCTGTCAAGCTAGGCATTCTTATTCATTCCCATTTCACTTATGACAAAACTGAAACTCGGCAGCATTAAAGTAATTTGGCAAAGGCCACACATTTGGAAAAACCAGAATGGACAACAAAATTGACCTGAATTTAAACTCCAAGCCAAAGTGTCTCTGCATTCAGAGAATGGACTGCAGGCATGTAGAATTGCAGGTCTTTGCTTATCCTTCTCCCTCTCCTAAGTGGAGCCAAATAACTGTGTCTATATTCCTTTATTTCTAACATGCTAGCCCTCCTCAGTGCCACCACGGCTTGCATTGTTGTGTATCTAGGTGATATAAAAAGGAATCTTATTTTCTCCTAATAAATAACATTAATATTGGCCAAAGATTTTGAAAACAAAACCAAATGCATTATTCTTTCCTTCACACCTATGTCAGCACACAAAACTCTACAGC
This sequence comes from Muscardinus avellanarius, assembly GCF_963383645.1. NCBI lineage: Eukaryota > Metazoa > Chordata > Mammalia > Rodentia > Gliridae > Muscardinus > Muscardinus avellanarius. The sequence continues at coordinate 196,228,495 of NC_137786.1, read as the reverse complement.
TCTGGCTGCTGCACCTCAATAAAGACTTAATAAAACCTGGACAAGGTCCAGGGCTGAGCAATTAAAATCCCTTAAGAGATGAAATGTTTCAGAAGTATAATCTAAGATCAATCAAAATCCTTACGTTTACCCAGGTAAAGACTGAGAACTGTGGAAGTCAGGATCTATAAGAACAAAATGGAGTAATGTGAGTGTACATATTGTTGCTGATGTATACTATTTTTTTATTAACTATTAATGCACTAGCAACAATCAGTGGTGAAAACAAAACAGAATAAAATACTGTACTGACATTGCTATTTGAAGATGTACCATAGTTACTTTTTACTCCATAATGACCATTTTTAATAATATACCTAGAAGAATTAAAAAAAAATTTACATGTTACTTCACTACTAGATGGCTTCAAACTTCCCATCTCAACAACTAGAATCTGAGGCAGGAAATATATGGTTTCACTTCAAACAAAACTTGTTCATTAATAGTATTAAGGATCTTCATTTTAGTAAAACATATCATATATTCAATATATTCAATATTCATATCATATATTCTATAATTTCATTAATAAAACTAGTGTTTTGTGGTGTTTTTCCTGTTTGATTTGTTTTGTTGCAATAGTGGGGATTGAACTCAGTGGTGTTCTAACATCCATTTCTTATTATTTATTTTGAAAAAGGGTTTCACTCAGTTACCATGTACTGGCCTCCAACCTATGATCTTCCTGTATCAGCTACCTAAGTGATGGGATTACAGGTATGTGCCAACATGGTCAGAAAACTGGTGTTCTTTGGGAGGATGATATGTTTACCTCTCGAAGGTCTTGACATGCATCTTTAAAAAGTAAAGCTCTTTTCTCAACTGATCTATTTGAAATAGCACACAGCCTTCCAAGGAAAAATTTTAAAAATCAGAATATGTAGTAATGAATACAGGAAAGCAGAATGTTAATTAAAACCAACAAGTTTGTTTTATAAAAGGTAAGCATAAGCTGGGCGTAGTGGGGCATGCTTGTAATCCCAGCATTCAGGAGGCTGAGACCACAGGAGCAAGGTTCGCAGACAACCTCAGCTACTTAGGCCTTTTGCAACTTAGTGAGATCCTGTTTCAAAATAAAGAATAAGGAATAAAAAATAGGGCAGGGGGTGTAGCTCGGAGGTTTAATATCCCTGGGTTCCATCCCCAGACCCTCAAAAAAAAAAAAACCCCAAACAAACAAACAAACAAAAAACCAGCAACAACAAAAAATATAGGTAAGCACACACACAGCAGTTGCTGGCTAACTTGGAGCTCATGCACATGAATTCCTATGTGGATTACTTGGGATTGAACCCAGGAGTATTTTACCATTGAGACCCTACCCCTTTATTTATTTATTTATTTTAATTTTGAAACAGATCTCCTTAAATTGTGGAGACTAGCCTCGAACCTGCAAACCTCATGTCTCAGCCTCCCAAGTTCTGTGATTACAGGCCTGTGCCACCAGATCTGGCTTCTTTTTGCTTTTTACTCACCCTAGAAAACATAATATAGGTCAATATAACAGAAAATAGAAAAATATTACAGAAAACAGAAAATTACTCTTTCCATCTGTGTGTCAAAAAACCCCTAATAACAGAAATGCAGGTGTCTTTCTTCTTTTGTTTCAGTCAAGTGGCGTGGTTTCTTTCTACCTTCTCTCTCTCTCATATTTGTTGTTCTTGTTCAGAGATGTTACTGTTTACCTAATCCTTTTTGAATAACCATCATGAACCTGATAGTAATCATATTAGCACCAGAGGCATCCATTATCCTTTGACACATAACATGGGGGAACAGAAGGCTCCCATCCAACTGGGGAACATTTTTGAAATATGAATGAAAATCCCAACATGCTTCTCATAAGCCATGGCCTGGTGGATGGACCACCATCAAACAAAACCAGATCAATGCTGCTCTCTCCTTAATTAATGATGGTCTCACCAGGGAAGTGAGAGTGACACTGTGTCAGTTTGTGTCAAACATTTCTACAAATACTAGAGCTTTCCTAAGTATCCACAGGGATGTAACAGGCCTTTAATCTGAATAATATACACATTTTTAAGTTTTATTTATTCAGCTGACCCTAGAAATAGATGTCCTGAAACCCATAAAAATAATTTTACTCTCTACTCAAAAGAAATTTAATACAACATCAGCAACAATCATTTATTATGCGCCTACTATGTGTGGTGTACTGGGCTGCCCCTTGGAAAATATCTAAGTTGGGATCTGTCTGAAAGAATCTATAATTTAATAAAAGGATTGTACTTATAAAAGGTACATAAAGCCAGGCATGGTGGCGCACGCTTGTAATTCCAGCATTCGGGAGGCTGAGACTGGAGATAACAGTTCACGGACAGCCTCAGCTACTTAGTGAGGCCCTCTGCAACTCAGTGAGACCCAGTTTCAAAATAAAGAATAAAAAATAGGGCAGGGGGTGTAGCTCAGAGGTTGAATGCCCCTGGGTTCCATCCCCAGACCCGCAAAAAAAAAAAGGTACATAAGAATTTATTGTACTGGGGTAGCTAAATGAAATTTCCCAATAATATACTTATTTCCCCATAATTTTGAACAAATTTCTTTGTTTGGAAAGTATGGTTAAAGTCAAACTCAATTCTGATTTGTAGTTGGTACTAGAACTGGGACTATATACACCACATTTTTATCTTGCCAGCTGCTCTCTCTTAAGCTCTGCTTTCTGGGGTGCAAGAGGAGGGTTGCAAGTCTTCAGGTGAAGAAAGGACTTCATCTCTCTTTTTCGTTCCCTCTCTGCTTTGTGCTGGCAGCACCATCATAGCAATGATTCTCTAATTCGATGGCAACATTTTTCTTCAGTAGCAAGACATGGTTCCAGTTTGCAGTTTTTTTCAACATTTGCAGAATAATACTTATGGCATCCCCAGATACCAATACTAGCTGGCTGCCATTCCGCACCCCCATAGACACCCAGTCCTTTGAATCTGGCTTCCAGGGTTTGAACTCTAACCCACCACTAGTAGCTGTTAAGATGTGAGTTAGCTGGAAAGTGAGTTCATTTTCCTGTTACACTGGGATAATTAATAACTTCATAAATTTGTTGTGAAGATAAAATGAATCCATACATGTGAAGTCTTAGAATAATGCTTCAGAAGCATTATTAAAAATTTGACTACTACTCTAAAAGAGCGAACCACACGCATTCAGGAATCCACATTTCTCCTTCGGAGCACTGACAGGAAAGAAGTGGCGGCAATAATTAACATTTACATTTCTACTTGTTTTTAAACTAGAGAGCAAACCTAGGGGTATTCTACCTCTGACCTACAACTTCAGAGATAAATTTTAAAACAGGGCTTCACAAAGTTACTTAATGTCTCACTATGTTTCTAAAACTGGCCTCAAACTTACAATCCTGCTGTCTCAGCCTCTCGAGTATTGGGGTTAGATCCATGTACCACTATACCTGAAATAAATTTTACATTATTCAAATGAAGATCTGAGGTTTCTGTACTTTCGCTGTGATTCAGTTTTTTTTTTTTTAAATGGGGAAACTTAGCCTGTTATATTGAAAACAAAAAACACATGTTAACAAAATTAAATGTAGATTTTCCTATCTCTAATATCATAAAAATTCAAACTTCTTACTGAATATGTAGTTCAGAAAATATAGTAAGTAAGAGGCATAATTTACCAGCTGTTTTCTTAAGTCGACATGTGCTGCTAAGTGACACGGTGATGTAGAAGAGAGAATGGGCTTTGGTGTGCAGCACAGTAGGAAGATTCTTTTCCCTTTTCGATAGTCTCTGAGTCAAGTGACCTGCCTCACATCATCTTATGCTATTTTCTTCTGCTTTTCTCCATAAATACAATATGAGTGTATTGCTCATCTGCACATATCAATCAAATAAAAGCCAAAAGAACCTTAAGGATGACTAATAAATTCATTTAAAAGGCAAAATTATCCCATTTCTTACTATATTATATGTGTGTGTGTATGTGTGTGTGTGTGTGTGTGTGTGTGTGTGAGAGAGAGAGAGAGAAGAGAGAGAGAGAGAGAGAGAATATGAGAATTTAGCTTACTGGAAAAATGTAAGCTTTTAATGAGCTTTAATAGAGAAATGTAGGTACACAGATACATCCTTACTTTTTTTTTTTTTTTTGGTACTGACAATTGAACCCAAGGATATTCTACCTCCCAACTATACTCCAAACTCATTTTATTTTTATTGGAAACAGAGTCTCACTAAATTGCCAAAAGCCTCACTAAGTTGCTGAGGCTGGGTTTGAACCTGGGGTCCTCCTCTCAGACTGCCCAGTACTGAAGTTACAAGCATGCGCTTGCCATATCTAGAACATCAGTGCCAAGACGTGAGGAAAGAATACTGGATTCAAGATTCACCTACAAAGTGCAATTTTCTAAGCAGATAACATCTTTTAAAATAAGATGTTCATTTTCAAGGAAATCCATGAAGGAATATTTCTTTGAAGGAGCAAGAGCCTTGGTGATGCATACCTCTAATCCCAGTACTTGAGAGGCTGAGAGAGGATGATCAGAGGTTCAAGGCAGCTTAATGAGACCCTCATCAACTTAGCAAGGCTCTGCTTCAACATAAAAAGGGCTGGGCAAATAGTTCAGAGGTGGAGTTCCCTGAGCTCAATCCCAAGAGCCACAATGAAAGAATAGGAAACTTGGACAACTCTTTCCACATGACCTGACCAAGCCAATGGGGCCCTAAACTATGGCCCTGAGAAGGGACATGAAAACACAACACGAGACAAATAGAAGACAGTGCAGAATTCATAGGAAAAAAAAATCTTCCAAAGCAAAATTTAGAGAAAGTATTGAGCCAAAGTGTTTGCTGCTCCGGTAGAGGAGAAACAGGAATCTCCCTTCAGAATTGGACCTTAAATGATATCTAGCTGTAAATAAACAGAAATGAATTATTCACTTCTATATTAATTTGCCAACTCATTTTTCTTTCACAGAAAGAAAAATTGTCTCCTTTTGATCTTAAACTATTTTTAGTTTGCTCAGAAATCTTGCCAAAGGCCATAAGAGAATCTCCTTGTAGATCCACCAATATTTGTGAGCAGCAGTGTGTCAACTGATCAGGCACAATTAGTGAATCCAGATCGGAACACATTTCCGTCATCTAAAAATATGTTTCCCAATTAATACTCCCTGATTTGCAAAAACAGACAGGAAGCCTCTTCTATAATCTCAGCTTTGGAAAATACCACAGAGTTCTTTTCCAAATGATAAAATATGAATCAGAGATGATGCAATCCAGGTCAATTTAATTCTATAAGGGCAATAAAATTATGCTTGATATTTCTGTTTTGCAGTGCCAATTGACACAGCATTGTCTCCTACCTAAATCGATTTCATGCAAAATATGGCTGGGGGGCTAAATCCAGCTCTCAGAATAAATCGAGTCCTCCAGTCAGCTGCATCATCATGTTAATAAAGTTTTATTTGGATAGAACGATAGCCATTTGGTTACACACACACACACACACACACACACATATACACACACACGCGCGCGCGCGCGCGTATATTCTGCTGCTTTCTTGCTACAGTGTCAGGCTTGCGCAGTTGTCATTTACAAATAATGGCCCACAAATCCCAAAATATTTACTATCTCCACATTTATTTATTACGTGCGGTACTGGTGAGTGAGCACAGAGCCACTCTACCACTGAGCTACATGCCCAGCCTTTTGTAAAAGTGTTTGAGTTATGTTTTAAGCACTGGCCTCCAACCTGTGATCCTTCTGCTTCAGCCTTTAAGTGCTAGGATGACAATATGCCCATCTACTATCCTTCAAAATGTTTAAGTTGCCACCATAGAGAAGAAAAGACTATTCCTAACTCAAACTATGTATACAAAATGTGGCTCCTTGAAGCCGAATAAAGTTACAGTGCAGTCACACCGTGTCAAGAAATTTGGGTGGAAAGTATTACCTTGTTTTTTGACTTTTCTCTCAATCAATAAACTTGCCTTAGCCCATGGGTGTTAATATATAGGATATAATCCAAGACTTAATATGCATGCATTTCATGTTTAGCTTGTTTTACACTTTTCCTTTTCCATCAAAACAAACTAAACTATGCCTACTCACTTGAAATCTCAAGGAAGATGAGAGATACACTAGCAGATTTACATCATGAGGCAGAGCCGCCCCGGTCAACTGGCAAGTCCTGGAGAATAAAGGCTATTTTTCAAGCCACTTTTGGGATGGTTTATTATGATACAGAGCATCATTTCTTTAGCAATAGGTAACTAGTGGATGATCAAACCACTCTCCGATGCCACTTCAAAACTTCCAAAATAACCTGGATGAGGTAGCACACACTTGCCATCCCAGTATTTGAGAGGCTGAGACAGGAGGATCATAGGTTTATTGCCAGCCTCAGCTACTTAGGGAGGCCTTCCGCAACTTAGTGATATCCTTTTTCAAAATAAAGACTAAAAATAGGGCTGGAGTGTAGCTCAGAGATAGAATAACCCTGGGTTTGATTCCCAGTAACTCATTAAAAAAAAAAAACCCTTCAAAATACATCATTTTCTTTATACTTATATTGCTTAGCCCTCTGCCTGAAATATAGTTTTTAACCCCTTTAATTTTTTTATGCTTTTAGGACCAAGCTCCAACCCAGCTTTTCCAAAGGTAAGCCATCACCTGATTATCTGATCATGAGCTAGACTATTTATTACTGAATTCCTAATTTGTTTGAAGGCTAGAGTTCATGGGCTGTTCTACAAATCAGTGCCCACTTGGGGAGAACCGAGTCAGGTTTAAAAAGCTGAGCAGGTACCTGTGCTTACTATGCCTTTTTTTTTTCTATTTCTTCCTCAATCAGAAGTCAACTCCTCAGCTTTGCAGAAACTTCAGCCATTCACAATATCAAAGCCATTTTTTCCCATCTCCAAGAACAGGCTATGGTCCAATTTTTGCCCAAAAAAAACCAAAAACCTCTACTAAAATTTACTTAATATTATCTTCTAAATTGAATCATTTTTCCTTTTCATTAAATAAGTGTACCTACTAGGAGAACTTTAGAATAAAAATTACTGTTATCTACATTCCAACAATTCATTAAGGCCCTAACAAAGTTCCTTTAAAATAATCTAGCATACTACTTGAATATTTTAGAGGAAATAAGGAGTGTTCTGAGTGATTTGACAGTTAATTCATCTCTTTAAGAAGGTTCAACCTCCTTGCAGAAGAGAATCAAGTTTCAATCAATGTTTAGCGACTAATGGCCTTGGGCAAGGCCAACAGAATAGAGAAACTCCAAGGAAGAAAAGGAAATTTTTATAAAAGATGTGGTTCAGAGCTGGGTGTAATAGTGCATGCTTGTAATCCTAGTACTTGGGAGGCTGAGACAGGAAGATTGCAGGTTTGTGACCAGCCTCAGCTACTTAGTGAGGCCCTCTGCAAATTAATGAGACCTTGTTTCAAAGTAAAGAATAAAAAAATAGGGCTGGAATACATCTTGGAGGTAAAATTTCCCTAGGTTCAATTACAAGTGCCAGAAATAATAATAATAATAATAATAATAATAATAATAACAATAATAAAGAATGTGGGTCCATAAAATACCAGTATAACTTCTCAAACCAGATCACTTACTGATTTTTGGTTAATTTATATTAGCACCTAAAAAAGAGTAGTTTTGGTGCAATTATTTTCTAAGTGTAGAAAGATATCAAAAACACTGGTATAATCTGGGTGTGGTAGCACACAATTGTAATCCCAGTACTTGGTAGGCTGAAACTGGAGGATCACAGGTTTGAGGCCAGCCTTAGCAACTTAGTGAGGCCCTCGGCAACATAGTGAAACCCTGTTTCAAAAAATTAAATAAAATAGGGCTTGGGGTAGAATGCCCCTGGATTCAATTCCCTATACAAAAACAAAACTAAACTAAACAATAGTGTTGTGGAGCCCAAGCATGGTGGTGGCACACACATATAATCCTAGGAACTCAGGAATCTGAGGGAAACATTTCCTCCCTCAGCAAGACCCTGTCTCAAAATAAAAAATAAAAAAGGGATGTGAGTGTAGCTCTGTGGGAGAGTGCTTGTCTAGCATGCGCAAGGCCCTGAGTTCACTCCTCAGTACTGGATGAAAGTGGGTAGGGGGAGGATCCTTACAGTGAGGGGAAGGCTCCAGAGTCAGCATTGGAAACAAATCTTATTATTCTTATTATCCAACTTAAGGTTACCTACAAAGCATCTTTCTTCTTTTATATAAAAACTATTTTTAGTGCATTGCAATTATACATCATATTGAGTTCCAACGTGATAAAAGCACATTGCAAAGCATGTCCCACCCCATTCCCCTCATCCCTGCACCGTGTTAATGAGATTGGCTGTAGTACTTTCACATGTTGCCACAGTATTATTTAAACTGTTTCCTTTTTCAATCCTCCCCCTTTCCCTTTCTGACTTCCTACCTTACCTAACTCCTTCCAATTACTTTGTAGTTCTTTTCCTTCATTATTTAAAGTCTTGTTTGTTTTCTATTTTCTCTCTAGCTTCTCCGGATGAGAGAAAACACAGAGATTTTGACTTTCTGAAACTCACTAATCTCACTTACCATAATAATATGATATCCTCTAGTTCATAATCATTGCATCTCTTGTTGATAACCCTGCTACTCGGGTAAATAACATACTTAGATGATTTGGGAGAATAAAACAAGAGAAAAACAGTTTGATGTTACTGTCACTACCAGCTGTCCATGCAATTTAGGTAAATCAGATCTTATTGCCACGTAGGAGCTCATTATGCCTGGATTCACTGTTAGAATTCTCAGTCCTAGGACTTCTAGTTCTTAGAGTTTATATAAACACAGACAGCAGGATAAGAATTGAAGAAGTTTCCTTCAGAATCCATGTTTTCAGAAACTTGCATTTTGGCCACCAACTAAAATTTTGATTAATGAGGACATAGAGTCGAAAGGCCTCATGCTTGTTCTCTGCCCACTGGATGCAACATGAACGTAGGCCAACTTCAAAACAATATTTGCTTCATTTTTTCCCTTTCTAAAGAACTCTTTAGGATATTTTTCTCTCAATTTTGTCAGGTATTTACAATAAAAACCATTATGAAGGCCAAAAAACTGCTATGATGACTATTCCAATTCAATGGGAATTACTAATTGGTTCAATCCTAGCATAAAATTTGGCAGGAAGCTCCCACACAATAACTGTATATGCAAAACCTCAGGGGGGAACGTTTGGCTCACAGGTAGTGTTTTATGGTCTTTATGCCTTATAATTTTTTCAAAGGAACTGAAGTCAGAATAGTAAATGGATAAATGCATATCCATGTTCATAGCAGTACAATTTATAATAGCCAAAGTATATAGCCAGCCTAGGTGTCTATCAACAGAAGAATGGATTACAAAACTAGAATATATGCACATACACTGGAATTTTACTCAGCTATGAAGAAAAACAAAATTATGTCATTTGCAGGAAAATCGGTAGAAATAGGGAATATTACACTAAGCAAGATTAGCCAGTAACCCAAAAGTGAAAGAGCCATATCTTTTCATTCATATGTAAAAGTTAAAGAGAAAATCAGTAACAAAAAGAATTTCAGATAAATGAAGAGAAATACTAGTAGAATACTGGAATGGAGTTTGGGGAGGAAGGTGAAGAGGTGAAAGGGGAGATTTAATTAAAGAAATAGTATAAATAATGTTATATGAAGTCATTTATGAATACCTATCTCAATAATATGTACAGGGAAGGGGAAAGAGTAGGGTAGGATCCAGAGGAAAACACAAATGTCTCAAGCATGTATATTTCTATCACTGAACCTCACTCATTATTATGTATAATTCCAATGCACCAAGAGAGGAAAATAATTTTGCAGGGTTTTTTCCTTATTTATTTTTTTTTTTTTTTGGTTGGATAGTTACAAGAGAATCAATTTTTAAGGACTAAAAATGGCATAATGACTATTCCAATTCAATGACAATTACTAATTGGCTCAAACCCAGTAACATGATACTTGGCAAAGAGCTGCCACACAATAACTGTGTGCTCAAAACCTCACAGGCAGTGTTTTGTGGTCACCGTGCTTTAGGAAAGTGACAGTTATCATAGTTCCTGAAGCCGACCTGTGGAGACAAGGGGATTCCAGAAGTAAGTTCCCGTTGTCTTCAAGGGGAACTTCACAAGCTCTCAATCTCAAAAATTATTTTGCCTCATCCCACTGGAGGAGCCAATTTTGCTTCAATAAAGCAACTCTGAGAGAATTGGCTCAATAAGTAGATGGGAAAGAAACACTGACATCACTACTCAGGTAGCACTTTCTATGTGTCTGGCACTGGATGAAATGCTCTATATGCCCCATAGCAAATGATGAGGAAGATGAAGAAATTTAGTCTGCCCTTTTACCACCATAGTCCATTCCCTTTCAATGCAAGTGTGTAGTTATAAAATTATTTTTAAAAATGGTAATTTATAGGGGATAAAGAAGAGTTATGTAGCAAAGACCTTATCCTTATAGATAGAGGAAATATGTTAGATAATGCAAAGATTGTTTGCCATGTAGCAGAATAAGAACATTCAGGATAGATAAGCATGGAATTATCAGTTGACTGGAGATCATGAATGCCAATTTTTTATGCCCAAATTAGATCACAAAAAGCTAAAATCTTCCAAATGAATATGACAGCAATCAGCCAAGAGAAGTGGTACTGGGGTAATACTGGGAATTGAACCAAGAGGTTCTCTACCATGAAGCTACACCCCCATACCTCTTTTGGTTCTGAAACAGAATCTCACCAAGTTACCCCATGCCGGATCATCCTGCCTCAGCCTCCCAAGTAAAAGTACAAGGATTACAGGTGTGTGCCATCATGTTTAACAAGATTGGGGGTATTTTAAAACCAGGTTCCAAAATTTAAATGTGCTCACAGACAAAAACATCATTGTTTGGATGCCAATTTTGTATGCCCAAATTAGACCACAAAAAGCTAAAATATTTCAAATAAATATGGCAGACAATGCAGGGTTCCATTGTCATGCTGATCAGAAACTTCTACACTGTAACATCAGAACTTCTAAGAATTATTCCATCAGTTTTTTTGGTGAGATACTAAATGAAGAAAAACTGATACCTATCCAGTAACCAATTTTTCACATTAAAAAGGAGAAATGCGTAGATTTAAACTCAGCATTGTCATACATTATTTCAGTGAATTAATTCTGAATTTCAAATTGGACTAATTAAGGACATTTTCTACCTGATTAAAATTCATTACAAATTTTAATAACAACAGGAAATATTTACAGTGATTAGTATGCTTTGCCAAAAATCCTTTCTCATATTACTTTGTATCAGAATATAACATATGTGCACTCACAATAAAATTAAACTCTAACACTGACTCTCAAGTTAGAGAAAGAGAGAGAGAGCACACAAACATGAATTAGAGAACGGTTAGAAATGGAAATTCAGTCATGCAGAAAGGCCCAGAAACCAAACAAATGAGAAGATGTCATCTATAGGTGCTAATGAGACTAGTGGCTCACAAACCCAAATGGAATGCAGAATTGATAGGAAAGAGCTAAGCAAATACTATGTCTCCTTTGGAAATGAAAGATGGCCAAGACTACACCATTTTCAATTTCAGACAGCAATCTAGTAAACTTGAGTCTCATACAAGATACTTCTTTTGTAGCTTGGAGTAGGCTTTATCCTCATTTTCCCAGGATAAGGGAAATGAGCAGAAAGTGATTTGTAACTACTCTTAAGTAAGGTACAGAAATTTAGAGTTATTTATATATTAAAAAATTCAGGGTTATCCCAATCGTAAGGTCTCTCATTCACTCCCATTTCAAGGCTGGTCTGCAGCCCATATCGAGAAATCACAAATAATGTGGTCTTATACTCTGAGCACATCCAGGGAATTTACCATGTGAAAAATGATGCAAAAAAGAGTGATGAGTTTAAAGCAGTCTCACATCCACTACCCCTGAATGTGTAAGACAAATTATCACTGCTTCTTTCTCCTTTCTGCCGCCAGAACTGTCCATGTCCCCATATTCTTTGTCATGCCGTAGTAATTTTTCTTCTGCTTCCTTTCCCATTGTCCACCACTCCTAATATTTTTCTTCTGCTTCCTTTCCCATTGTCCACCACTCCTATTCTTTGCAATAGAAAAGTTAAAAAATATCTTGAAATATTCTTTAAATTTAGCTATCTTAAATTTTGAGGCAATTAAAGCAGTCTAGATCATCTGATTCCTTGAATTAGATATCAAGGTCAGTGGTGATTTTTCACAATACATTCCACTCTTAATTCACAGTGGTACTGGGAACTTTGGAGGATGGACAAAAGCAACCTGGACTGTTGTAAGACATCGTTTTTGCTATCATACATATTTTGTAGGGAATGTAGAATTTAGTAAGTAAGGACTGTTATTAAGATGATCATATACCCTAGTTTGCCCGGGACAGTGTTAGTTACTAGCTATTAGTGTATTCATTACTTAAAAGTATCCTCCTTTATTCTTGGAAGTAACTTGGTTTAGAGGAAAATATATGGCCACCCTATTCAGCTGTGAAGGGTGTCACTTGGATTCTGATCTTGAATCCAGATCCTTTGACTGGGTGGTCCTAGACAAGTTCTTCAGCCTCTCAGAGTTAGTTTAATCTGTAGTGTAAGAAGAACAATTGTAGTTAGTTCTTCATGAGAATTTGGGGAAAGAGTAAGTGAATTAATGTATGTGAAGTGTTCAAAAGATTACATAATAGTCATAATTACTATTACTGTTGAAGATACAGATCACATATGACCTATTCTTACAAATCTCCATAAATATGGTCCCAATACAGACAAATATATCCATACTGGGTCATTCCCCCGCGCGCACACACACACACACACACACACACACACACACACACACACACACACTACATCACATCATATGCATCTCTAGGTATCAAACAATAATAATCAAGTCGCTTCATACTTCCTGAATGTCACCCACCACACATCAGGCACAATGCCAAGCACTGGCTTTAAGTTTATGTCCTTGCCTCTTCTTGAAGAAAGATAACGTGTCTATCCATTTTGCCTCATATTCTCAAATATCTGCTGAACTGAACTGCAGGTAAGAAAGAGAAAGGAAATCACTGTCTCTCCCTGGAGCAATGAGTAAAAATGTCATAAGAAAAGTGGATATTAAGGTGTGGGAGGGTTTTGACAGGCAGGAGAAAGAGAAAGTGCAATTCTCCATGTGACAGAATACCTAAGCTTTTAAATTAGAAAAATAATGTAAATGTGCTTTGTAAAATCCCTGAGCACTATACCGTGCCTTCATAATTATAAGCAAGCAAAGAACTAAGAATTAGAGTGATACTGTCAGAAAAATTTGCCAAAAGAGTCTATAATTTGCCTTTTCCCTCATTAGCTTCTAGAGTCAAACCTGAAATTTAACCCATTTGCCTCCTACTGTCTAATAACTCAGCTAAATAAGGATGCCTGGAGCAGAGTTTGCCTCATACCACAGCCTTGTTCTGCACATATCTGTCTGGTAATTTGTAGGTAAATCAAATTTTTGCAAGTCCAATCAAATTTAAAATGCATAGAGGGAGCTAGCTATTTAGGGATACCCCATAGCGAGTTCTCTTGTAAAGTAAATGAAATATATTAATAGAACAAATCATTCTCTTTAAGCCTTATTGTTTCTAAGCCTGGGCTTTCAGAATGTTTTATAAAACCAAAGAAAGTAGCCTTTCTTTTTTTCTCTCTTTCTTTCTTTCCTTTCTTTTTCTCTTACAAACACACACACACACACACACACACACACACACACACACACATACACACCTGTCAACTAATCACATCTTATAAACTCTATGCTCTGCCACCATTAAAACATGCCATGTTTTTCCTATCTTCTTTACCCAGCTATATCTAAATATTTAAGCTAAGCTGCAAGCTGCTTCTAATGGTGAATATTTAAGAGTTACATATATGAAAATGTGCACAAATATCCTCTGCCTTGAATGTGTATGTAAATTATTAGGCACAATGTGTGGCATATAAAAATATTCCATAAACTGTCTTCTTTGTAGTAGTATCATTATTAAATAAAAATAATAAAGGAAAATGGATTTATAAATGGACACTGAGACTAATCCCTCAGGAGAAGCAGACATGCAGAATAAGATATATAAATAAAACTATGTGGATAGAAATGTATAAAATAATGGGATTTTTCCAAACACCAGTAAGAAAAAGAGTAGACTTAGTATTGTAATCGACCTCATGGTCATGGAGTAGGAACATGTTTCAAACAAGAAAGAAGCACTGAGAAACTAGCCTTCTGAACTATACCTTGGGCCTGGCTGGTTGAATATGGCTTTGTTTCTACAAGTTCATATACTGAAATTGAAAACATGTAGGTACCATGTAGAAAACTAATCTGAGCCAGAAAACTTGGGCTAAAACTTAGCAATACCTTGGTCCACTGATATAGTACTGTTATAAAGAATTACTACTAGTCTAAATCCTAGTAAGAAAAAACCTAGAGTTTTAGCTTTGATAAAATTGAGCATACCTATAGAACAGATTCACAGTAATGACTCTGTGGTGTTGAATAGGCAAGTCTAAGAAATAATTTTTAGAATGCATTTCTAAAACATCTTTCTTGGATTTTCACAGCTACTTTCAGAGTAGCTGATGGTGGCAAAGAGATCTGAAATACAATTGTTTGGGTTGTTGAAAACAAAATAATCACAGAGTGCATTTCACCAAGTTCAAAGCAAGGTCAGAAACATGCAAATATAATTTCAATTTCAAAAGTCATAGGAAAAATGCTTTATTTTCATTGTAAAAACAATATCTTACTAAAAAAAAGATCAGTACAAAAACAATAACAAAGCATTAAGGGAAAAACTGTAATTTGGAGACAATTTGGCAATAACAACAAAAGGATAGGGATCCAAAATCCAAATTCATGCCCTATAGCCCCACAAGAGTTCTGTAGTAATGAAATTAATACAGGGAAGTCCCATTTTGGGCCCTAAGAAACAACTTGTAGTAATAAGATAGGCTTCTTGAGGACAAAGTTACAGTAATACACACACACACACACACACACACACACACACACACACACATATAATTAGGACACATATAATATGGCCTAATTCAGATTCAAAGAAGTCCAAGCCTTACTGACTTAACACTGCAAGGCAAAAGTTAGCATGATAAAACTGCGTCAAAGAGGTGAAAGTAGCTTACATAAATATTCAAAAACAGAGAAAATCCATATGCATTTAAAAATGCTACTAACATATAGAAACATTCACAGTTTGATAAACAAAAAAAGAAATATATAGTAGGGTCTACCACAGTTTTTTTAGAGATATAAGAGATATGTGTTTATTTTATGCACATATAAAAGGACAATGAATGGTAAATGTACCAAAAAGTTAAGAATAATTTTCACTGGTGGTTGGGTTCAAGGCGAATTTTTTTCTTTTATATGTATTTAAATTGTACACAAATTTTTTGGTACACATTTTTTATTATCGGAAAAATAAATGTAAAATAGTGGGGCTAATCTATGTACTATTTTTTTGAAGTCTCATGGGAACTGGTATCAAAGTTTGGTAAGATATTAAGAGAATGAGAAAATGTAGAAAACACAATGTTTTATGTCAGGAAAATACTGCATATGTTTGAATTTATTCCTTAAAAATACTCTAACCCAAATGCTAACTAATGGACTCTACCTATCTGTAGGATGGTCTTTATAAAGCAGGTATGTGCTCAAAACCTGCCATACTGATTGATGATTTACATGAAATATCTATTTTATGATGATCTGATCTGCAGATGATATACAGTATTTTAGTAAGAAGACATATAAATTCAAAAGGATCATAGCAGGCCAAAAAAATGGAAGCAAGTGCCACAAAATATATTTATATACAGATAACTATTAACCTCCATTTGTGTATACAAAAACAATTGCACATATACTGTGTATAAAGATACATGAGGCAGATATTAGTATATAAGTGTATTGTGTAAACCAACATTCATATAGAAAAAATGAAGCCATATTGCATATTAGGTAAATGTACAGAATCTTTGGAACATTTAAGAGTAGTCCCAGTCATATTTCAAGTTACATCCCAGTCATACTTCAATTATATCTTCAAGATTCTCCCTCCCTCCCTCCCTCCCTCCCTCCCTCCCTCCATCAATTCTTCCTTTCCCTGCCCACCCCTGTTTGCTTGTGCTTCTATCTATATAATAGTCTAATTCTTTTTTCATATTTATCCTTTTTTAACTTTTTTTAAAGGGGAACATATTGAAAATGGCATACATTCAGACTATGCTTGGTACCCTCCCTCTTCATTCCCCCTTTCCCCTCCCAACAATGAGTGTCCAGGTTAATCGTGCTACATTTATATTTTTCCACAAATTTGGATGTAGCTCCTTCATAAATCAACCTCAGCCTTCTTCCTCACCTATCCTGCCATTCTAGATTTGATAAGGTTTCTTCTCCATTGTCTGGAGTCCCTCTGGTATCCCTAATACTCCCTAGTTTGAGCATATTAGAAAAAATATAAGTCCCTTCTCTTTCTGTGCTTGGCTGATCTCACTTAACGTAATGTTCTCCAGGTCTTTCCATCTTTTTGCAAATGACATGATTTTGTTCTTCTTTATAGCTAAGTAGAATTCCATTGTGTGTATTTCCCATAATTTTTCAACCCATTTATCTGTTTATGGATGGAGACCTAGGTTAGTTTCATATTTTGGCTATTATGAATTGTGCTGCTATGAACATGGATATGCATGTGCTTCTATAGTTATCTGATTTCAATTCCTTTGAAAAGATACCCAGGAGTGGTAAAGCCAGATCTTATGGTGGATCCATTCCCAGTTTTCTAAGGAATCTCCACACTGATCTCCATAGCAGCTGAACTAGTTTGCACTCCCACCAACAGTTTAAAAGAGTTCTTCTTTCCCCACATACTCACCAGCATTTGTTGTTATTTGATTTCTTTATGCTTGCCACTCTGATTGGGGTTAGACAGAATCTCAGTGTAGTTTTGATTTGCATCTCCCTGATGGCTAATGATGTTGAACATTTTTCATGTATTGATTGGCCATTTGTATCTCTTCTTTTATTAAGTGTCTATTCAGTCTAGTTGCCCATTTCTTGATTGGGTTATTTGTTTTGCTAGTGTGTAGTCTTTTGAGCTCTATGTATATTCTGGATAGAGATCTGAGTGGTGACTGGTAAAGATCTTCTCCCATTCTGTAGGCTTTCTTTTTAGGTTCTTGATGGTTTCCTTTGATGAGAAAAACTTTTTAGTTTGATGCCATCCCACTTGTTAATTCTTGCTCTAATTTCCTGAACTTTGGAAGTCTTGTTGAGAAAGTTACTGCCTGTGCCTATATGTTGGAGTGTTGAGCCTATGCCCTATTCTAAAAACTTCACAGTCTCTAGTTTAATTTCTAAGTCTTTGATCCATTTCGAGTTGATTCCTGTGCATGGTGAGAGGTAAGGATTTAGTTCCATTTTTTTTTTCAAATGGATAGCCAGTTTTCCCAGCACCATTTGTTGAAAAGGCTGTCTTTTCTCCAGCATACAAGCTTGGCCCCTTTGTCAAAGTTCAAATGACTATAGGTGTATGGTTTTGTTTCCGTATCTTCTATTCTATTCCATTGGTCAGTCTGCCTGTTGTTGTACCAATACCATGCTGTTTTTCCTACTATTGCTCTATAGTATAATTTGAAGTCCGGAATTGTGATGTCTCCTGCCTGGCTTTTATTGCTGAGGATTACTTTTGCTATTCTGAGTCTTTTTTTCTCCATCTAAAATCCATGACTGATTTTTCTAGGTCTCAGAAGAATGTCACTGGTATTTTAATAGGAACTGTATTGAATCTATAGAACACCTTTGGCAGAATGGCTATTTTGATGATATTTATTCTGCCTATCCATGAGCAAGGGAGATCTTTACATCATCAAAGGTCTTCTTCAATTTCTTTCTTTAATGTATTATACTTTTGTTATAAAGGTCTTTTACATCTTTGGTTAGGTTTATTCCTAGGTATTTTGTTGGTTTTGAGGTTACAGAGAATGGAATTGTTTTCTTTATTTCATTCATTGTAGATTCATTGTTGGCATAAAAAAGCAATTGATTTCTTTAGTTTGATTTTGTATCCTACTACTTTGCTGAATTGGTTAATCAGATTCAGAGTCTTTTGGTTGAGTTCATTGGGTCTTCTAGATAAAGGATTATTTCATCTACAAATAAGGATAGTTTTAATTTTTCTCTTCCAATTCAAATTTCTTTTATTTCCTTCTGTTGTCCTATTGCTGTGACAAGAGTCTCAAGGACTATATTGAAAAGGAGTGGTGATAATGGGTATCCTTTTTTTGTTGCTGATTTTAGAGGAAATTCTTGCAGTTTATCCCCATTCAGTATTATGTTGGCTCTGAGTTTATTGTACATTGCCTTAATGATGTTGAAATACATTCCTTCTATTCCAATTTTCTGCAATGGACTTTGTCAAATGCTTTTTCAGCATCTATTGATATGATCATGTGGTTTTTGTCCTCAGTTCTATTTATGTGGTGAATAACTTGTGCTGATTTGCATTTATTGAACCAGCCCTCCTTTTCTGGGATGAAACTGATTTGGTCATGGTGTATAATTTTCTTGATATGGTTTTGAATGTGTATTTGTTTAGAATTTGTGCATCTATGTTCAACAAGGATATTGGTTTGTAATTTTCCTTTTTTGAGGTATCTTTATTTGGCTTGGGAATTAATATGATACTGTTATATAGAAGGAATATGGGAGACTTCCAATCTCTTTCAATTTCCTGGAACAATTTGTGAAGTATTGAGATTAGTTCTTCACTGAAGGTTTTGTAGAATTCAGCTAGAAACCCATCAGGGCCTGGGGTTTTCTTTGATGGCAGAATTTTTATTGTTGTTTATATTTCTTTGCTTCCTATTGGTTGATTTAGGCTTGCTATGTTCTTTTGGTGCAGTTTAGGTAGATTATATGTGCTTAAATCTATCAATTTCTTCCATGTTTTCCAGTCTATTTGAGTATAAATTTTTAAAATAGTTTCACATATTCCTTTGAATTTCCTCACTGTCTGTGGTGACGTCTCCTTTGTCATGTCTGATTTTTTTTTTTTTTTTTTTGGTGGTGGTACTGGGGTTCCTGGAAACCCTTCTACCTCTGGGCTACACTCCCAGACCTATTTTTGCATGTTTATTTGGAAACAGGGTCTCTTAAGCCAGCAAGGCTGGCTTCGAATCTGTGAGATCCTACTGTCTCCACCTCCCAAGTGCAGGGATTACAAGTATTTGCTACCACACCCGGCACTCATGTCTGATTTTAATAATTTTTGTTGATCATTTCTTTTGTTTAGCTATGCCAAGAGTTTGTCAATCTTAATCTTTTGAAAGAACCAGATTTTTGTCTTGTTGATTCTTTGAATTGTTTTTTTTTTCTCTATTTCATTTATTTCTGCTCTGATTTTAATGATTTCCTGTTTTCTGTTGTCTTTGTGATTACACTGTTGCAGTCTTTCTAGGTCTTTGAGATGTGTCATTAGGTTGTTTACTTGGCAACTCTGTTCAATAGTATATCATTCAATCTCCATTCACTAAAATAGTTTCCTTTGGGTTTCCAGTTGTTAATTTCTACTTTCATTCCATTATGGTCTGAAAAGACGCAGGGAATTATATTACATCTTTTGAATTTGCTGGTGCTTGCTTTGTGGCCCAGGATGTGATCTGTTTTGGATAAGGTCCCATGGGCTGCTGAGAAGAATGTGTATTCTGTTTTTCCTGGTTGAAATATTCTGTATATGTCTATTATGTCCATTTGGTTTATAGTTTTCTTTAATTCTGAAGAGTCTTTACTCATCTTTTGCCTTGAAGATCAATCTAGTGGTGTGAGAGGTGTGTTGAAGTCTCCAAATATTATTGTATTTGGGTCTATTTGAGATCTGATATCCAGAAGGATTTGTTTTTCAAATGTGGCTTCCCCCTCATTTGGGGCATAAATATTTAATATCATTATATCTTCTTGGTGGATTGTTCCTTATAACAAAAGGAAGTGCCCTGCTTTGTCTCTTCTGATGTGTTTTAGCTTAAAGTTGGCACTGCTACCCCTGCCTGTTTTTGGTCTCCATTATCATGATATATCTTTTTATATCTTTTCACTTTCAGTCTGTGAATGTCTTTGGCTGTAAGGTGAGTTTCTTGCAAAGAGCATATATTTGATTTATGTTTTTTAATCCACATTGCCAGTCTGTGTCTTTGGATTGGTAAGTTAAGTCTTTTGATATTCAGAGTTATTATTGAAATATGATTTTTGTTTCCTGTCATTTTGTGTTCTGTCTTCTGTTTGGTACCCTGTTCTTTCTTCTTTACTTAAATGTTTCGCTGATCAACTTCATCTCTTCTCTGGTTCTGAAGTCTGCTTCTTTTTTCTTCCTTATGGTTTACTTCCTTAAGTATTTTTTCTAGTGTTTGCTTTGAATTCATAAAATTTTTGAGGTTCTTCTTATCTTGAAATGCTTTTGTTTTTCCATCAATTTTGAATAATAGTTTTGATGGATATAACAGTTTTGGTTGGAAGTTGTTTTCTTCCAGGTTCGGGATCACATCATACCATTCTCTCCTGGCATTCATGACCTGGATTGTATAGTCTGGGGTGATTTTTATTGTTTTGCCTTTATATGTCTCTCATCCTTTTGTTCTCATTGCTTTTTAAAATTCTTTCCATGGCCTCTATGTTGGTCATTCTGATTACTATATAGTTTTGGGAGGTCCTTCTTTTATCTTGTCTTAATGATGCTCTGTATGTCTCCTGGATGTGAAGATCCAAGTCTCTTTCCATGTTTTGTAATTTTCTGAATTTCTCTGAAGAAATTATGGATGCCCTTGGTCTGTACCTCTATACCTTCTTCAATGCCTTTTATCTGTAAGTTAGGACATTTCATATTGTCCCATAGTTGTTGGATGTTTAGGTTTTGTTGCTTTAATGACTTCTGTATGCTGTTGACTGTGTTTTAGGTTTTGTTTGAACTGTCTTCTAACAGTGATATTCTGCTTTGCATTTCATCTAATCTTCCAGATTTTCTTTCTATTGCTGTCTTAATTTCATTTATTGACTCTTTCATTTCATTCCAGACCTCTTTCTGATCCGTTCTTAGTATTTCTATTTCATCTTTCATTTTCTATAGACTTGCTTTAAAGCCTTTCATCATATTGTAGATCAGAATTCAGAACTCCCCTCCTTGCATTTCTTGTAGGTCAGTATTTGTGATTTCTGTTGTCTCTTCACTATTCCTAGTTCTCGTATTTTCAAGGTTCTCAGGCCTGTTTTTCTGATGTCTTCCCATCATTTGTGGGTATTATGTTTAATCCAATGTTAGTAGTAGGAATTTAGAGGTGTCAGCAGGTAAGATTGCTTTTTCCAATGATGAGGGTTAGGTATGGGGAAGGACCTGGGGTAATGGGTACAGGATTTGGGTAAGGTAGAGGATATGATTAGGTTGAGCATGAATTTAAGTATAATGAGGTAGTATCTGGATGAGAGTGAGAGAAGGTTAGATAGTAGGACTCTTGTGTTAGTATTTAAGTATGGAGATATAAAATACCTTGAGTATTATACATGGAGATACAGTAAGGGAAAATAAAGTTTTGAGAAAAGAGGGTAGATAGGCTAGTGTGTGGAAGTTTGTAAAAGAAATGTGGGGGGGAGAATGAGCAAACAAACATGAATAAAGTAACTAAACAAGATACAAAAGCTAACAATTATACTTCTAGGACAAAAAAAGGAAAAAAGGAATAAGAAAGAGAAGAGAAACAGAAAAAAGAAAATAAAGGACAAAATGAAATAAAATAAGAAGATCTAGCGACCGTGTGAGACAATAAAGCAAACCAAACAACCAAACCAGCAAAAACCCAAATAAAAGAAAGAAAAGGAAAAAGAAAAAAACAAAATGAAAAACAAAAACAAACAAAAAGAAGTCCTACTAATTTACAACTATGGGGCTGGGTCCATATAATATTTGTGTGTCTGATCACTGGTAGATTCTGGAGTATATTCCAATGTCTCTTATTTGCTCTGTACCCTATTGTCAGCTTTTGACCCAGTCTCTGCATGATTTCTTCTCTTGCCTCTGACAGCTTTGTGCAGAGGGCATCTAACATAGACTTGGCACACCTCCCCGTGACTTTGTGCAGGTACCGTGCCTTGAGCACCTTTCCTGTGTCTCTGGAGGTTCTAACTGGACTAGCCCTTAGGATCCCTTCTCTGGGCACACAGGATTACCTGGCTGCCTAGATCCGGGTCACTGGAAGGCTTACTGTGCTGCTGGATCCAGAGACTTTCCTGGGCACACGTGGCTCCTCTGGGTCTCTGGAGGGCTGTGCCGCTGTGGGTGCTGCCTTTGGTGTGCACAAGGGATTTTGACTTGGGTGCCACTCACCACTTAAGATGTTGGAGGTCTGTGGTTGTTTTCAAGAACTTGGATTATTTATCTGAATTTCTTGACGCTGCCACACTGGGGCTTGTGGTTTATGCCCTCGGGCTATGATGGCGCTGGTGACCAGTCCACAGCAGGTCTGTCCCACGCTTGGGCTTTTTGTAGTGGATCTCTCAATTCAGAGTTATTGGATTCCTTCCACCATGGTTCCTGTGTCTGTTTTGGTTCGTAAACTGTTTTTATTTTATTTGTCTAGATGCTGTCTTCTCAAGAGCTGAACTTTGTTTCAGCTACTGAGATGTGCTGTGTCCCGCAGTCGCCATTTTGCATCAACCCCCATAATAGTCTAATTCTGTCTTCTGCTATCACAACATTGAGAGCAGTGACAGAAAAGAGCCACATGGAAGAAAATATGGACCCCAGCAGTCTAAAGCCTATACTCTTGTAGTTATAAACCAAAAGGACAAATCACTTCTCCAATGTCTCTAACAGAGAAATTGTGGGATTATTCTAATTGGTTTGTTTGAATTGGCCTGTTTGGGTCATATACCACCTATATAGTTGAGGGGCCAGGCTGATCACAGGGTCACCTAAATGTCTAAAGGTGAATAAGAAATATGATTGACTACCATTAGGCACACATGTAATAAAAGAATGGTTTCCCAACTATACTAGAAGACATGAGAAAGAAAGGAGTGCATAAATACTTCAATTAGCATAATTCAACACATAAAATATTATATTTTAATGTTGAAAGGAAAATAGGTAGAATAGTTGAGTCAACACTAATATTGGTAATAGAAATGCATACAATACATTTCTGTATGATTATTATGTGTAATCCCAAATATAAGATGCTTAACAGTCAAATAAAATAGAGAAATAGACTTACCAAATACACAACGTCATAAAGTATCAAGAAGCCTTAAAAGAAAAAGCTTCAGTTTTTCTTGATTTTGCTTCTAAAACATAAAAAAAAATTCTCTTTTATGTGTTCAGTATAAGAAATGGAAGCACTTTGTTGGACATCCTAACCAGCATCCTTAACACCTTCCTTACAATTGAAACAATAACAAACATCACCTGTTTTTTTTTTTTTTACTATTATATTCTTCAGTATCAGTTACTGGAATAAATCCAAATACCACTTGTCAAAAGTAGTCCTATGAGATGAAAAAATAAAAAATATCCACCAGAGTCTCAGTCCCAGGAGACATTGCTCCAATGGTCTGGCAAGATTAAAAAGTGTAATTTAGACATTCAGAATGATGAGTGGACTGAATATCCTTCCAGCAATCCTGAGTTTTTATAAGAATTATATAATAGTAGTGTCAAGATTTTATCTTGTCAGAATCAAGAGAGCAGATGCACTGAATCACCACTGCAGAGCTGAGACCTATGCACTGGAAGTTATCTGGGGAGAAAGCAGCAATAAAGTCCTCAGGCAGGACTCAAGGAGTCTATTCAATGTACATGCCTGAATGGCCACCTCCCTTCCTAAAACTACTATTCTCTAGAAATAACTATGTGTTTGTTTCAACAAAAATAAAAATGAGTTGTTGAAAATATGCACAATTTTACGTTAATGGCCATGACACTTGATAAAGTACTTGAGAAAAATACGAAGCAGCCTTAACTAGATAGACTTAGGTTCAATCTGAGTTTATTGTGCAAAGATTTTGAGAATAGTAAGAGATCTGCAGTGTCTAAATGAAGGCAGAGAAAGGTCCTATTCAATGGACATGGAATAATGTTGTAAGCATCACTGAGCTTGATTAAAAATAGACAAACTGGAACATGTTAATGGATAAGTTGCTAGGCTTGTGGGGAGAGTCAAAAGCTTGTTAGACATGAAACAAATGAAGGAATTAGGGAAAACTAAGTTTAAAGAAAAGATGACACTGGAACGAAGGAGGATATGATAACTATCTTCAACAACTTGAAAGAATGTCATATGCAAATTGGACTCTGAGGAGTAGAAGTAGCATGAGCATATCTGGGTCACAGTGAAATGAGATGTTTAACTCAGTAAAAATTGGAAGACTATTCTAATGGTCACAGATATCCAAAGTTGGAATTGAAAGTCTGCAGGGATAGGAAATCCCACGTCATCAGGGCTGACATGTCAAAGATGAGTAGCAACTTCTAAGAGATGACCTTTTAATTTCCTTCTAACCCAGGGAATTATATGGCTTTAGGATACCATTTGTTTATTGCTTTACAAATACTTGTTTGGAAACAATTGTGTTCTAGACATTTTTCTTTATGCTAAGGACCTACTACGAAATAAGACTAGTAATGATCTCCTCTCCAAAGATTAAAATATAATGAAGAAATATACAATAAGTAAAAAAGCAATTAAATGAACTATTAAGAGTTTTGATACTGTCAATAAAATAAATAGAACAATATGGTGTAACTAAAGTGAGATAAAGGAGTACAGAGACTATTTGGTATTTTCTAGCTAAATAGTCAAACAATGATTGCCTTATGAAGTTGATTGTAACCTATCATCTAAAAAATGGAGAAGGAACTAGCCCTGTGAAATGTGGTGGGAAGACTTAGAAGGAACAGCTAGTCAAATAAGCTGAATAAAAAAAGAGCTCAGCATGTTCAAGTAATAAAAAGAAATCAATGCAACTGGAGAATATTAAGTAAGGGAAAACACTAGTACCTAAGAAGGGCAAGGCATGAAAGGACAAACTGCCTTTAAGAGTATCTATAATAGATATTCCTTAAATGCCAACAACATAACTGATTGTTTCCCTCCATCCTAATAATATCCTGATCTTACCCTAGGTATAATTTTACATCCAAAGAATTGATCAAACTGCTGCACCAGAATGATCTTTAACCAGCTTACTTGACCCATAATGCTCTCCTCAGTTGTCCATAGTAGCTGTAGAAAAGCACAGAACCCAATCCAGATTGACAACACAATCCAGTATTTTTTGTTTGAATTGCTACTGGAGCAAAATGTCTCTTTTCTCATAAGACTTCAAAACAAAAGGCATATATCATCACATATTACCAAACCCCCAAAGGAAGTTTTGCCTCAGGTGGCAGCAATATTATATAATTAAAACCAAAAAAATGAAGAAAATGAAAACTGCTCATGATAAAAGCATTAATTCACTGCATTTGGAAAAAGCCAAGAGTTAATTTATGAATAAGACAAGTCAAAAATACTTAACTGTGTCAGTAAAATTGTCAAGTTAGCTATTACATTTACAAGACTGGATGGATGCCAAGGAAGAGTCCAAGGTTGGATGTAGAAATTCTGAAGTCATCAGTATATAACTTTTTTTTGAGGGTCTGGGGATGGAAGCCAGGAGTATTCAACCTCTGAGCTACATTCCCTGCTCTATTTTTTATTCTTTATTTTGAAACAGGATCTCATTAAGTTACAGAGTGCCTCACTAAGTACTTGAGGCTGTCCACGAACCACTGCCATCCAGTCTTAGCCTCCCAATTGCTGGGATTACAAGCATGCGCCATCACGCCCAGCATCAGTATATAATTTAAATATGGTTAACCATATAAGATAACCAAGGCAAGAGAGCCTTGCTATTAATGCAAGAAATGGACATTTATAAGATTATAGACCTCCAGTGTTTGGAATGAAGAATGGAAAAACCATAGTACCTACCATCATCAGTCAGAGTGAAGATACTACAGGAGAAAGCTCTGCCTCTCATAGTAACACCAAAGGCTACTGGCTAGAAAATTTCATGATGCCTTCCGAAACTAACCTTTGCAGCAGTAACTCCATAGAAAGAGATAAAAATGTCATAAATCAAAATAACTTAGATATAAGTCATTTGAATCAAGGCTCTATGGGGAAAATATCAGTAAGAAAGCAATTAGGTTGAATGGAAATAAGAAAATGACAAATAAAAA
This sequence comes from Muscardinus avellanarius, assembly GCF_963383645.1. Classification (NCBI taxonomy): domain Eukaryota; kingdom Metazoa; phylum Chordata; class Mammalia; order Rodentia; family Gliridae; genus Muscardinus; species Muscardinus avellanarius. Next base: position 196,202,071 of record NC_137786.1, on the reverse strand, counting down.
ATAAAACTTTCAGTGAGGAATGTTTTCTAAAAATGAAATCATATAAAGAAAAGCCAAGGGACAAAGTCTAAGTACGATCCCACATTATGGTATCACATGAGGTGTACATAAAAGAAAGAGAGTCAAACATGAGGCACAAATCAGAGGATTTTAATTCTTCTCACATCTTTTTGACAGGCAGGAATGCATCCTAGCAGAAGCCTCTGAGCATGGTTAAAAAATTTGCATTTTCTTTGACCTTTCTCTATTTTTTTAAAGTCAATACAACTGATGCATTTTATAGTACAATGATTTCTTAGAGAATTAGAATGAGCTGAGCACTTTAGACAAAAGATGCAAAATGTGATATCCATTAAAACAGCATAAAGGGCAAGCAAAAACAGAAAGTTACCAATGCAGGTCACTAGTTAATTACCTTGATAAAGAAAGAAATACCCCACAGTTATTGAGGTATCCAAAATGGACACTCAGAGGGTGACATGAGCTTACTGAGGTTGAGTAGAAATGTTGTGTGCAGAATTCTGAGACTTATGTAGTCATCCTGGTATTCAATTAACTACTTCACTTTAGCCATTTTGTTCTCTTAAAGTACACAAGTTCACTAAACAACCATGTTTCTCAGGCTTCTCACAACATAAGGAGAGTATAGAAGAAACAATGAAAAAGTTCGTAAATAAAAACTGTTTATAATTTACATCTATTTGAGATTAGCCACTGTGGTAGTTTGCCAGGGATTACCAAGACAAAACACCACACACCTAAACAATAGAATTTTTTTATAGTCCTAAAAACTGACAGTGCCCTAAGGTTGGGTTTCTCATGAAATCTCCTTCCTTAGCTGGACATGGTGGCACGTGCCTGTAATTCTAGTACTTGGAAGGCTGAGGCAGGAAGATGACAGGTTCAAGGATAGCCTCAGGAAGTACTGAGATTTTCATTAACCTAGCAAGATTCTGTTTCAAAATAAAAATAGGGTTGGGAATATAGTTCAGAGGTAGAATGCCCCTCAGTTCAATCCATTCCTAATATGAAAGAGAAAGAAAGAAAGAAAGAAAGAAAGAAAGAAAGAAAGAAAGAAAGAAAGAAAGAAAGAAGAAAGGAAGGAAGAAAGAAAAAAACTGTTTTTGGTTTATAGACAGTTGCATTCTGTCTGTGTCCTTATACTGCCTTTATCAAAACGGGCACATGATCCTGGTATTTTTTTTATAATAACACCAACCTTACTGTATTAGGGCCCCACTCTCATGGCATCTGTTACATACCAAAGTTTCAAAATTATTTTATTGGTACATAATTTATATATAATAGTGTTTCATGTGACATATTCATACATGCACATAACATAATTTGAAAAATTTAGTTTCCCAGTACTTTCCCTTGTCCTCCTCTCCTCCCTCCCCCATATGTCCCTCCTTTACTCTACTGGCCTCCTCTCTATTTTCATGAGACCCAGGTTTTTCTTTTTGCTTTCTAGCTTCCACATATGAGAGAAAGCAGAATATACCCTTGACTTTACGAGTCTAGCTTATTTTTCTTAACATGATGTTCTCCAGTTATATCAATTTTCCTGCCAACATCATAATTTGATAAAATTTTATTCTTCTTCATGCTGAGTAAAACTCCATTGTGTGTGTGCATACATATGTATGCATATACATGTGTATATATATATGTGTTTGTGTATACATATATATATACCATATTTTTAATCTATTGATCTTTGGATGGATACATATGCTGATCATATAACGTAACTATCATGCATGGCACAGTAGGTTGCATGTATGGGTATTATAAATTGTATGTTTATATACTCCTTTATTCAGATGTGAAAGCCCTCACCCCCAGTGTTATGATTTGGGGAAATGGAAACTTTGGAAGATTATTGATTGTAGATGAAGTCATGAAGTTTTATTCCAGTGATTAGTTATTGAAAGGGACTAGACAGCAGAACTTCCTCTCTGCCAGAAGAGGACACAGTGAGAAGGCTGCAGGCCACAAACTCGGAAGAAGGTCTGTCCCAGAAGACATACCTGCTGGCATATTTATTGTGGGCTTCCAGGCCTCCAGGAATAAGAGAAATAAGTGTCTTCTGTAGAATCTACTTGGTCAGTGGCACTTTGTTACAGCAGCCCAAACTGATAAATATGATCTAATTTAACATAATGGTCTCCTGAGAAGCCCTATCTTCAATATTAGTCACACTGAAAGATTAAGCTTCAATCTATGCCTTTTAGGCTGAATGCAATTTAAGACAGCCTCAAAAACCTAAAATTTCTATCTTCTAAGTAGTAGCTTCCAAACTTATCTTCAGGACTATTTGTTTAGTCTGACCATTATTGTCTTTCATCCACACTATCCCAAAAACTTTTAATACACTCCAACTTTAGAGAGGCTTCTCACCACACCAGTTCCATTGTCAGCAAGATCACCCAAACATTGTAATTTGAACTAAATTCTCTATGATGAGGATCAAGTTCTAGAACTGTAGACAAGGCCCTTTATGACCAGTGTCTACCTGTCCTCCCATCTCTATTTTTTGCCACTCCCTTTTAATACATTTTACTCTACCTCTCAAGTACCTGATCTTTCTCCAAAATTAAAGTACCAGAGTTATTAACTTATAAAAGTATCACTGTCCCATAAACAAGTTAATTCCCTTTTTGGTGACATCACTTTAAATTATATCAGATTTTCTTCTTCGGCACTGGAGATGGAACCCAGGGCATTCCACCTCCGAGCTACACACCCAGCCCTATTTTTTATTCTGTTTTGAAACAGGGTCTCACTGAGTTGCAAAGAGCATTACTAAGTAGCTGAGGTTGGCTGCGAACCTGGATCCTCCTGTCTCTGCTTCCCAAGCATGTGGATTACAAGCGTGCACCACCACACTCTGCTCTTAACAGCTTTTAATATTGCTCTACAATTCTACATATCTCCCTTCCCATACTATAAGCATCTTGGGTATATTGAGGGTATGATTTATGTATTTCTAGACTGCACATCTTAACTAAGTTTTTGTATTAAATTATTTAAAGCATAAAATCATACAAAAATATACATTGCACAAATATCTAAATAAGAAACTATTACCTACTATATTCAAGAAAGGTTGCAAATGCCAAAGTCTTTGGCTCTGTTTATAAGAAACCACCCCTCCCATTCTCACCAATAATTCTGTAATGTATAGCAGGCTGAACTTCTTGAAGGAACTTCATTTAGAAACTACCCCCAAGCCTTATGCATTTGTGGGGACATAGCTTCATCCTCTTTTATATGATATGGGAATTATCATATATCATAAAAACTTGGTTGTTCTAGGACAGTGTTTCTTTTGCACAAACACATTATACCACTCAAAAACAAGCCCACTAACTGGCATAATCCATAAGGCAGAGTTATGTCTTCATATTATGTTTAATACATTAAACTAATCATTCTCAATATCTTTTCCACTCTTTTTTCTCATTTATATCAAGAGTCAGCTCCACGCACTCCCACTTCCTCTTCATCCAATTCACATCACCTTAGAGTAAATTAAACAAAAATCCTGACCTAAGTGGGAAATAAATCTTCTTTCAGAGGTAAAGTTAAAAACAGAATACTTACTATACTGTCCAATATGGCAGTCATTGGCCAAATGAGAAATCAGTCATGGTCAATGTGATTAGTTAAAATTGGATGTGCTGCAAACAAAAAATCCATACTAGATCTTAAAGATTTCATGAAAAAGTAAGATACCTTTATAATTCCATATTAATTAGATGTTAAAATAATATTTTAAAGCAAGAGAGTATAAAATTAATTGTACTATTTTCCTTTTTAAAATTTTTGTAGCAAACATATATATTATACATCATTCTAGTTATATTTTGATAGTGCTATACAATGTAAAACCTGGAAAATTAACAGAGAATATGATAGAAGTTCTGTAAAAGAGAGGAGAGATGATCAGGAGACAAAAACAATAAACTAGATGGAAGGGAAGTGGTCCTTTGAACAGAGAAAGTCATGGAAGAGAGTAGAAGGTCCTTGGGGATGAGCTGTTCAAATAATCGTTCCCCATGCCTTTAATTATCTTAAATATTCTGAAATAAATTTTAAATTAAACTCCTACTAATAAAAATAAGCTGTGTCCATGAAATTTAGTAAGGGGATAAATCATAATTAAAAGAATAAGTCCCTGAAAACTCTACATGTTTAAAATGACTAAGTAAGCTGGGCGTGGTGGTGCACGCTTGTAATCCACGTGCTTGGGAGACCGAGACAGGAGGATCGCGCAGGTTCGAAGCCAGCTGCGCTGGCTTAGGAGACCCTGTTTCCAAATAAAAATATAAAAAATAGGTGTCTGGGAGTGTAGCCCGGAGGTAAAAGGGTTTCCAGGAACCCCAGTACCACCAAAACAAAAACAAACAAATTGACTAAGTTATTTAAAAATCAGAATATCAGGATTAAATGAACCTATATCCCAAAGAAATTACAGTCATACATGTACGGAAAAAATATGTCCTTTTAATTTGCTATAGAGCTGAAACAGAACACGAATGGGGTAACTAATGCTATAGAAATAGTAATGTATATGTTTCGTTTGTTTCTGTGAAAACACTATTAGTGGAGTTTTTTGCCTTACAATACTCAGTGCTCAAAGCTCTCTAAAATATTCACAAATAAATTACTTTCTGTGAAAGCTCCATTTGTTTCCTTTAAACAAAAGAATAGAATATTTAAAATGTTATGATTACACATACGCACATGTAAGTACCAGTCATGGAATATCAGAAAAGCACAAATTGCTAATAGATTTTAGTGTAACTGGGAAAATCCTGTCCCTTTTGAACTATTGTGCAACAACAAAAGGACATACAAGGAAATTAAAACACACTACACACTGAAAAGTAATTCAAAATAAAAATTCTTTTTCATTCTGAATAATTAACCTAGAAAACATCATGCCAGATGATATCTTACAAATAGCAGACATTTCAAACAATACACAGTCAGTTGTGACAGGGTCTAAAGATATATTACCTGAGAAAATGTCCTCAGACAATGAATAGTACCCAGCTGGGGACACTTTGGTGTTTTCCACATAGTATAATACTGCAGATTTTGATATTTGAATTACCCCCTGGAGCTTTCACCTGTCCTCGATTTTAAAAAGGGTGGGAGAGGCAACCTACATATGCTGTCTTTGTATTCCTTCAATAGATAAATGTGCTTATCCTTAATAAAAAAATATGAATGCAATTTTCTTTTCAAAATAGAAACAAAATGTTGTTGTTCTTTGGTTTACATGTAGATTAGCAAGTGGGACAGGAGGTGCCTAGGAAAACTGCTAAAAACATTAGGAATCATTAACAATCATTTTGTTTGTTGAGCCTTGGGATACCATCTGGTCCTGAGATTTGACTGCAGCTGAATGGAACAGATGAAGAAGGTCTGAATCCTCAAATTGAGCACAGTAGGTGACTCAGATAAAGATACAAACACTCTCATCACCAATGGGAGAGTGGATAGTTGGCGATGTGCTTGACTGTTTTAGTCAGCTTTTCTTGTTACTGTGACCAAACGACCTGACAAGCATGACTTAGAGAAATAAAGGATTATTGGGGCTCACAGTTTCAAAGTTTCCAGGGTTGGCTGGCACCACAGTGCTAGGACATGTGATAGAGGGACACCACCCTCACATCATGGTGGCTGGATGTGAGGGCGTTTCCACATTAGTAGGGATTCTCTCATGGCTAGATTACTTAGTTAGTGAGATAACAGGCTGTAATAGAGGGAAGTAGCCCAAAAGTTTCACTTTTCCTTATGCTTGTCCTCCACATTGCAACATAGCCGGGAAACCCTCACTATATGTCAGCACTATTCTGTTTCTACTTTTCAGCCACCAGAATCATCAGCCAAGTAAACCTTTTTTCTTTATAGAGTTCCCAGCCTCCCTAAATAAACTGAGACAACATCCTTACTAGTTGACAACTATCTCAAGATTAGTTGGAGGTGGAGTCCTATTTATACACTTTACATTATAAATGAGAAAAAATGTTTTCCTTCCTGTAACTAGATACATAGAGCATAGATGTGTGATATCAACACAGACAATTAGATGTTCATTCTTAGGACTTTTAGCTCTTGGGAAGTGGTAAAGAAATGTTGTTCATTTAGAGAATATCCACAGCAATAGAAGTTCAGATATGAGACTTTGGTGACACAATGCTGAATGTCCAGAAATGGTAAAATCAGATGCACAATTGCAAGCATTCAAGTACAAAAGTTCTATCCATGGAATCTTTATTACACAGTTTTCCACCAATAAAATAAAATATCTAAGGTAATTAAATTATTAAGAAAAAAATTATTTTGGCTTAAAGTTTTGGAAATTCCAGATTATTATCCAGAGGGCACACTGTTTTGAGACTTGGGTAAAAGAGCACATCATGGATTGAGCATGTAGTAGAGAAAAATACTCCTTCAGCAAGGAAGCAAAAGAAAATAGAAACAAATGAAATCCTCTTACACAATCCTCTTCAAAGTCACACCCCAATACTTATAAACCCTCCAACAGGTCCCACCTCTTAAAGGCCCCAACACCTCCTAATAGCACCACCCTGGGGACAAAGCTTTTAATACATGAATGTTCTGGTGACATTGAACTTCTAGACTTTAGCAGAATCAGATCATTTGTAAGGCAGATCTCAGGTATGCATTTAGTTCTATGGTTCATACTTCCCACTATACCTACTTCAAGATCCTTCTAATACATTTATTTTCTGCTTAAATTAATCACAATCAGATATATCAACTTAACCCCAGTGAAGAAATGTGGAGATCCAAGTAGGAAGAAGTTGATCAAAAGGCATGGGGCTCAATCCTTGGGCTGAAGTCAAGGACATAAATTCTATGAGTACTGGTTAGAATAATACAGGATTTCAGTTCTAGATGATACAGAGTAATAGACACTTCACAAAAGAAGAAATTCAAATGGCCAATAAATGCATGAAAAAATGTTCAACATCACTGGCAATCAGAGAGATGCAAATCAAAACTACCCTGAGATTTCACCTAACTCCAACTACAATGGCAATCATTCAAAATACAAACAACAAAAGATGCTGGTGAGGATGTGGAGAAGTGGGAACTCTAAAACATTGTTTGTGTGGGATTGCAAATTAGGGCAACCACTCTGGAAAACAGTATGAAGAATCCTCAGAAGAATGGGAACAAATCTACCATTTGATCCAGCAATACCACTTCTGGGTATCTACTCAAAAGAAAAGAAACCAAACTACCAAACGAATTCATGTGTATCTATGTTCATAGCTGCACAATTCACCATAGCCAAACTATGGAACCAGTCACAATGTCCATCAACAGATGAATGGATTACAAAACTGTGGAATATGTACCCAATGGAATTCTACTCAGCCATCAAAAAAAAAAAAAAACTCAATTACATCATTTTTAGGGAAATGGATGGAACTGGAGGACATTATGCTAAGTGAGATTAGTCAGTCACAAAAAATAAGAAATCAGATGCTTTCCCTAATATGTGAGAGTTAGGGAAAATTGGGTCATAGGAGGAACTCTAGATGAAAAAGAAGATCCTATGAAGGAGAAAACAAGACAACCTAAAGGAGGAGAAAGGAAGGGAGGGAGAGGAAAAATCTCTAAAACACACAATGTACTTAAACATATCGAAGTCAACCACTAAGCCAAGGAAGGGAGGGAGGGAAGGGAAGGGAATGAGGTGGGAATTGGGTAGGGGTTAAATCAGTGATGTGTGCATGTTTTTAAACACAAGTTTTTTACCCCAATATGATATATGAATATAATTCACCAATAAAAATAAATAAGTTATCTGGATGGAGACTCTGACAAAGAAACTAGGACCCAGCTCCAACAGAGCTGGATTAGAGATAGGGGCTTGGTCCTAAAAACAAGAAATGCAATAGAAATGTGGTATAAGATCAAAGTTACATCAGCAGCATTGTGAGTACTACACTGAGTGCAAAATCATAGATCAATCATTATGTGACCTTAGACAAATCAGGCTATTTCTCAATTTTCACATTCCTTACTCTATCATAAACATTGCTAACCATGAGCCTAAATTTAGAAAACAAAGAATATCATATATAGAACACTTAGTTTCTTGAGAAGGGAGAAAAAGTTATAGAAAAGTAAGATTTTATTATTGTGTAATAAACAGAAATTTAATAAAGGCAGCTGAACATAAAGTAATTGCTTGCCCACTCAGTCTTGCATACTTAATAGAATGTTTGAATGAAATAAGGATTATATGAATGCTGAAAATTTATTTTCCATAAAGAGATAAAAATGACACTACAGTAGGATATGCTTAGATGTTGGACACTCTACCACAGTGCATAGAATGCCAATGAGTGAAAGGGAAAATTATGGAATGTTAAGATGACAGAATCACATCTAGCATTCAAGTTGAGTATGCATTTATGTAAAGTGTAACTAGAAAATAATGGTAGGTAATATAATAGTGTGGTAAGATAAACTAGTGTTATATTAACTTTACAGATAAGAAAACTAAGCCAGAGATAGTTTAAACTAATTGTATAAGGTAGAAGGTTGCAAATAGGACTTGCACCCCATAGTCTGACTCCAGAATTTACGTTTTAAACTACTATGTGATATTGCTTCTCAAAGGAGAAAAAATGTTATTGAAGTGCAGAGATGTCAGAAACATGAATTCAAAATTGAACAGCCAACATATATAATCAATTTAAGATTGCAATTTTCATCTGAGGCAGAGACAATTTGCTTTCTCATGTCTCAGCAAGAACTGTTGTACCAAGGAGTATAAAGATAAGTGCATGTACTCTGTCAATCTTTTGTGTGTAATTCTTGAAAATGCAGAAGTTGATAGTAAACATTTTAATTGATTCAACAAATACTGAATACCTGCTTTCCTGTGCAATGCTTGTTGTAATGTGCTTGTATAATTTTCAATTACAAATAAATATATCTAGTACTGCATGTTCTATTTATGTGAAGAAGAAGATGAAATACTGAAGAAATATTCAGATTAAATGAGTTAGCAAGGACAACCATAATAGCAGTCAAAGACAACTATTTAAAAGAGGTGGTGATTTTATGTTTTCACTTTTGTATATATTAATAGCTATTCCAGTTATTTTACTCCAAGTCTCAATATATTATTTTAAGGAGAAATTCTACCTCCTTGCTATACCTACATACCTTTTTATCTTTTGCTTTTGAAACAGGGTCTTTTTGGGTTTCTGAATCTCACTACATTGCTGAGGCTCTCCTTAAACCTGTGATCCTGTTGTCTCAGAATCCTAAATACCCAGATAACAAGTCTGAACCACTACACCCAGCTTCAGTATTAGTCTTAATGATTACAATGCCTTTATGGATAACCAGCTGTCCATATTTTCTGTTTGGGCCTCTTCATATCTAATAATCTTTACATTCTGTCTGCTTCAGAGTTTCCCTTCTATGAACACCTTTTGGGAATTGCTATCACTTTGAAATAATCCATACCAGAAATCTTAAACTCTAGTACCCTGGTACCTCACTTCAATTTTCCATCCTTTCGTATCTCCAACTCTCTTCTTCCTATGATCCCCAATCTTCTTCAAACCATATATCTTGAACTCCCCTATTTTTCCTTACTTTCTGACTATTTAGACTAGAAGACCTTCAAAGCACATCACTTAAACTCTTATCTCTCCAACTGACACACCTGACTGCCCTCAGCTAAGGCTCAGACCTATAGCGAGTCTTCTCTACTATAGCAAAGACAACTGTGCACTGCTACAGTAAAATAACTTCTTCTGGCAGAGTGGCTTTGCTGAATGAAAATCTATTATTTCAAATTTCATCTTGATTTACAACAATCTAAATTCATCTTGTTTTTGTAAAAAAAAAAATCATTCTGAGCAGATCCTATCCCTATATCCTCAGTCAGAGTCTCACTTTCTTTAAATCTTAATTCTTCTTTGTCTTCAGCAGATGCCTTCAGGCCCCAATGTGACCCATTAATAAATGACCAGTAGTAGTAAACTCCCTCTTATAGTGTAGATATAGAATGTTTTCCAGAAAAGCTCATGTACTGGCAATACAAAAATGGAAAGAGTGAAATAATTGAGGCAAGAACCTAACCTCATGAGGGAATAAAACCATTGGTGGATTGATGATTTGAATTAATTTACTTGCTGGTAACTATAGGCAGGTAGGGTGTAGCTGAAGGAGCTGGGTCACTAGAGGCTTGGCCTTGGAGACTATATATGTCCCTAATTCCGTTTTTTCTCCCTCAATGCTTTCCTGCTGAGAGAACCTCTGCCAGGCCCTGTTTCAATGATGTTTCTGATTTGGAGCTGGCCAATTATGACCTAAACTTCTGAAACCATGTGCCAATGAACCTTTTCTTCCCCTAAGTTTTTATTATTAGATGTTTTGTCACAGTTACTCAAAAACTGAATAGCTCACTCCCTCAGCATCCTACTCACTGACCCAAGTATAAACCTCCATCTCTTTCTTATACCTATCACTTCCTCTTTTATCCTGATTTCTAGGGTTAAAAAAAAACAAAACAACAAAAAAACCACCCTGTTTTATCCAAGAACTGCACTCCCTATGTGGGCTAATCTATCTGTATGACATTTAAGTCTATATGACATTCAAGTCTGTCCCTGTTCTTTAGTCTCTATATTGTTATTGAAATCTCATCAACATCTTTAAGTGTGCTGAAGACTCTCTCTCTAATGAATCTCAATAGTTTTCCCCTCTCCTTATCTTTCTCTTTCTACCATTCATTCCTGCATTTCATACTAACCAAGTTCTTTAAAAATTAATTTACACTTTCTGTCTTCTTTTCCTTATCATTAATCCATCCTCTTACATATAGCCTCTCATTTCTGTCTCTTGTCATCAGCACACTTATGGCAAGGGTCACAGTGCATTTCCCATACCTCTTCTATATCTATCAACTCCTTTAATTATATTCTCTTTCTCCTCCTTTAATCCCTTAAACAATGGTTTGGCTAGAGTTTCTTCTACATTCTCTCCAAATGTAGGTAAATATATTTTTACATTTTAAATTTGGTGCTATGGATTGAACTCAGGGCCTCATATGTGATAAACATGTATTCTATGACTAATCTCTACCCCCAGACCCTCAAAACTCCTAAATTCTACTTGCTTTTATAATAGCCAAACACATTTCTTTGCCAAGTTCAGTTTTAGATACATGCATCTACTTAATCTCTGATCATTTCTATAAAGGTTTCTAAAGTCCTCATTACTCAATCTTTCCAAGTTGGAGAAATAATCACCTATCCTATTACCAGGTTATCATTCTCTTAGATAGTAATATATAAACCACCCAGTCCCCTGAGTAAAAACCTGAAAGTCATCCTCTTAAAATTTTCTAATTTGCTCCCAAATCCAAGAGTTTCAAGAACTTAAATGATTATAAGCCAAATCTGTCTTCTTTTTCTTCACTGTCTTGACTCACACCACTACCTTTTACCTGAAATAATGCATTTGCCTTTCATTTGAGTTCTTGCCTCAGCATCACCCGCAAGACACTCCTATACAACATACTAACAACCAAGTCCTCTAAGTTCTACACCATACAACACAAGATTCTTCATAACACAGACTATGCCATAGTTGGATCTTATATGCGACAGATTTAAAGGAATTTTGCAGTTAAGTTTTATTTTACAGAAATGACTTCAAAGATAGATTTCCCCTGCTTTGTCAAGTCCCAGGCTAGTCATCTTTCAACCTCGATTCAAAGTCACTATCCCCCAGGGTAGAAAAATATTATGAGATCCATCCGTACATACATATATACATACATGCACTTGTTTTTGATCATCAAACATTTTGTAGATCTACAAATGAAGTCTTAAAATTAGCCTACCCTTCCCCATTAAAAGAAGCAGAAATTTATTAACAGTCTTCAGCAAAGATCAACATTTTGTCCAAAATAGGCCACAGCTCAATCAAACCTTTCAGCAAAAGCCACAGAGCTGCATGGCCTATTACTTGGCCATTCTAATCCCATTTCCACAGCTCTTTCTATCTTGTCCAATAAATGGGAAGATAGAGCCATGAGTTTTGTCACACATGAGCTCCTTAATGCTGCCCAGAGCCTGGTTCTCAATCCTACTAAAGAGACTTCATAAATCAATAGCTGCCTCTAGGAGTTGGGAGCAGGATTTCTAATCGGCAAAAATGCTTCTCAACATTTAAAAAGAAATAGTGCAATGTGATATAAAGGATATTATGTTTAGACATAGAATGTTCTCTGAAGAGCTTATGCATTAATGTTCAGAGTTGATACAATTCAGTCATGATAGCTATAACCTCATCAGTGGATAAATCCATTGTAATGGATTTACTGGGTAACCTAGACAGGTGGCACAAGGCTTGAAAGGTGGTCTCTAGGGATGTTTCCTTTGGGTCTGTGCTTCTGTCTCTAAGTCCACATGTTTGTTTTCTCTATTGCTTCTGGCCTCTGGAATGTGAGAGCAGAGCCCTTGTTCTCCCTCTCTCTGCTCTTCACAATGCTATATCCTTAGTGTCACAGAATGGACTGAGTCTCCAGAATCTCTAAACACTTAAGTAAATAAATCTTCCTTCCTCTAAGTTGTGTGGTCAGTTGTTTTGTATACAACAGTGAGAATGTTGACTGAGAAAAAAGGGTATAAAGGTCAAATCATATAGTCTTAGCAATTGACATGAACCTGTGAGCCTCAAGACTCTTACTGGTAAAATGAGTATGAAATCACCTCATTGACATTTTGTATAAATAAGGTAATATGATGAATTCAATTGCCTGAAAGTTTAAGGCACTAAATAAGCGCTATATATTTTCTTTGCCTTTATCCTAATAAGGTTTGAAGAGAATTTCCTACCCGAGGAAAGACATATGTGCACATCATTCACTCTCTATCCCCAGTGCCCAGTACAGTGCTGGGGGCATGACAAGCACTCTAAAACTATTTATTTAATGGAATTTATAGTAAATCCACCCATACACACCAAAAATAAAAAATCTTGTGTGTGTGTGTGTGTGTGTTTCTGGAGATGAAACCCAGGGGCATTGTATCTTTGAGCTACACCTCCAGCCCTATTTTTTAAGTCTTTATACTTTTGAAACAGGGTCTCACTGAGTTGCAAAGAGCCTTGCTAAGGAGTTAAGGTTGTCCAGGAACCATGATCCTCCAGTCTCTGCCTCCCAAATATGCTGGAATTACAAGCATATGCCACTATACCTGGACAAAAATAAAATCTTAATGTATTTCCAGTCACTTTGATACTTTTATCATCTCTCCCCCCTCTCTCACACACACATACACACACACAAACACACACACGTGCATACACAGATAACCCATTAACACATACAAAGTCCCCAAAAGAGCTTCTCACTTTTTAAATCCTGTCTGCCAGCCTCAGATGGGCTTAATGAATAGTCCATCTGGTTAAATAAAAAATGTCTATTTAACACACTAGCAATTTTATGATTTATAAAATACCTGATAAAAACACAATTACATTTTAAATGCCTGGACTAAAATCCATCTACTCTAAGAAGGTTAAGAGGAACATAAAAAGACCCAACTCTCTCTGTACCATCTGTACTGACAGGAAGGAGGCATCTCGTGAATTTCAGAAAAATAATTTAGAAAGGTCACAGAAAGAGCTAAGAGGTGACATAGATGAAAATTGCAGAAAACAAATCTGGAATAAGATCAGGCTTTTCTTTGAGAAAGTCTATGTCTATGCAAAAAAAGGGGGAGGGAGGGAGGCAGCTGAGGGAAAGCCTCTGAAATCATTCAGGATATAATTAGGTAATAGCCTCTGGGAGTAGATATCTTTAAAAAAAAAACACAAAGATATGAAGTACCTTGTGCCAGAAATGTTTCATTCTCATGTTCATTCTTAGAAGAAAAAAAGAATTCCTCTAATTTCCTATTTGCATATTTTTGCTTAATTAAAAAGAAACTCATTTGAGGAAATTCTAATTTTCAGGACATCTCCACAATTGTGAATTGCACAGACCAAAAATAAATAAATGAATAAAGCTGAATTTGGTAAGCTGAAAATGCTAATAACTTTACATCTAAAAAGATTATAATATCATCGGAACTCATCAAGGTCAATATTATTTTAAGTCCCAGCTTCATCCTTTTCTTCCTCCAACTCCTAAAGCCTGAGAACCTTCTTGACAAGAAAACAAATGCAGACCAAATTCTTCAAGAACATATTTGAAATGCTATCTCTCAGCCAAAATTGCAGCTGTCTTTGCTGGTTCAAATTCTGTATGCACTTCATTTTGAACAATGTAGTTGGAACTTTAATCAATGTCAAGCAAAAACATACCACCTGCCAAAAGACTACACAGAGAGAGGTTGGTATAAATGAGGTGTGGCAGGGAGAGTTGGGATCAGGACGTATATTAAAAGTATAAATTTTCCCAATCACACTGATGCTAGCATCATTTCTGGACAATAAATATTTTGTACAAACCAAAAGTTCCCTCTACCCCCTGCCACTTTCCATCACTGAAAACATGTAGGACTGTGACAAGGTACAGAAGAGCAGTAGAAATTGATTTGCCCATGTCCTTCAGGAGTAGTCTAAACACTCCAATATTCCAGGAACACTAAACCAAACACTTTACCATCAGGGAGCATCATGTCCATGCCTACTCATATGCTGTCAGCCACTGTTACAGTTAAGATTGGAAAGAGACAACAAACCTCATTTGTTTCAAACAAAAATTTCAGAAAATCCTAATGGATGGAGGAAGATGTTTCAATAAAGTGAAATTCATAGATATACCTTGCTTTGTGCAGTGTTTTATCTTGGAATGGATGCTTGGGAATACTAATTTATTTGATTTTTGCAAACACACTAATTGTTAAAAATAGTTAATTCCCACTTAGCTGATATATAAAGTATAGCTCATAAAGGTTAATAAATGTTACAAAAATTTCATTCTCTTCAAATAACAATTATGGAAGGCTTACTTAAGGCTAGGGACTGTGCTAAGGTATTTCATATGCATTATCTCATTTAATCCTTAACACAAACACACAAGGCAGAGATACCATTGGCATTTCAATTTTCAGATGCAGAGATTCTAATTTTTAAACTACTTTTGTTCTCTGAGAATGAAAATAGTTGAATCAAGTTCATTACATATGTTGAATGGCTGAAGTGGTCTGCAAAATGTATTCTAAATTCATCACCACATGGCCCATAAGCATAGAACATACATATACAAACACCATACACACACACACACACACACACACACACACACACACACACCAGAAACATAGGCCACTCACAAACACACAAGCACAGCACTTATACCAAAGTTACACTGCATCAACATTCACTGCACACACACACTCACACACATCTCCAAACCCATGCACACCAGGCACACATCAAATAGGTATCAACACAAAGCAGACACATGCAAATAAACATTTCTCACACCATAACATACTTCATATCCACACGTACACCTGTTTGCAGAGAAGTCCCTAGAATGCTACCTTCATTCTGTTTTATGAGTATCAGGACTTTGTAATTTGATAAAAGATTCTGGTTCTCAAGCCAAAGACATGAAGAAATATCTTAGAAAAATAAAGAATCCATAAGCAACACAGCAATGAATGTCTCTACATCAGGAGGACAGCTTGGCTACATATCCAGGCTACATAGGATTCAACCTGGGTACTCTGGGGAAAGCACCTAAGTCTGGGTCTCATTTCAAACAGTGAAATTGGAATCTTTGTGTAGAAAAGTGGTGTCCTGGACCCAAGCATTTTCAAGCTCACCCACCCGCCCTTCAAATGTGCAGGCAAAAATGGAGAACGATGTCATCTGCTCTTCCAGGCATACTGGACCTTAGTGTCCTTCTGCCCTTGCAAAGACAACAGCCACGGCTTGCTTACTCAGGGTACTGCCTTCATGTCCTTCACACCTCTCTGCTAGAAACTGGAGAGGATTGCTGAGAAGGTGGCTAGGTAGCATTCTTAATAGCAAGCATGTGGGAAAGCTAAAACCCTAAGACCGAACCAAAACAGGTTGCCACTGTATCAACAGACCAGAGACTGAGGCCTCCGCCATGTCCCATGGTAGCTTCAGAAGCCCCTTTCTTAGCTGCATGTTAATAAAAGATGTCAGGTGCTTGACAGTTGTGAGGCCAGACTAGAGGGCCTCAAGGAAAAGCCAGCTTCTGACAGTGCACGGTCCTATCTGCTGACTTAACACCCTCTTCTTTTTAGTTCAGAGGGGTCGTGGAAGAGCTCTCTAATCTGAACACTCACCATTGTACTTTGTTGCAGTAAAACTCCTTCTCATTGCCCCAAGAGAACAGCCCTCCTGCTGTTGTCTCTGCCAGAAATACTCTCCTTCCAGGTCTGTGCATGTGTGGTTCTTTCTAATTCTTCAGATATCAGCTCAAAAGCACCTCCTCAGAGAGGCCTTCCCTGACCAAGCAGTCTGGCCCTCCTCCTAACTCTAGTAACTTGTTAGCCTTACCTTATCTTGTATTGTTAATTGCTGGTATTTGTGTACTTATCAATACTATTGCTACTGAAATTGTCATGTATGTAGTAAAAAACTAAACCTGTTTACCTGTCTCCTCTTACCTCCTACAATGCAAGAATGGTTAGAATAGAAATTCTGTAGCTGGGTGTGGTGGCACATACCTGTAATTCTAGTACTTGGGAGGCTGAATAAAGAGGATCACAGGTTCAAGGCCAGCTTCAGCAACTTAGACTCTATTTCAGCCAGGTGTGGTGACACAGGTTTATAATCCCAGCATTTGGTAGGCTGATACAGGATGATCTCAGGTTCAAGGCCAGCCTCAGCTACTTAGTGAAGTGCTTTGCAACTCTGTGAAACCCTGTTTCAAAATAAAAAATAGGGCTGTAGGTGTAACTTGGAGGTAGAATGCCTCTGGGTACCACACACACACAAAAAGACTCTATTTCACAATAAAAAATAAAAAGGACTGGTGGGTATAATTTGGAGGTATAAGGCACCTGATTGCAATCTCTTGATTTCCCCCACATAAAAAGAGTAGAAATTCTGTGTGTCTTATTTATGTTTATGTCCCTAGTGACAGCACCTGGCAATAGCAAGTGCTCATAAATATTGGACTAAAAAAGAAAAAAACAACAACAAATGAAAAAATAAAGAGTGAGACTATTCACTTAGGTTAAGAAATATAAAAGAGAAAATACAAACCCTCAAGCTACAGTGGGAAAGGGATGTTTCTAATACTAAGATGTAGATTTCAAATCCCTCAGCATCCAGACCACCAACTCAGCAGTCACGCTCACATCCATGGGATGACAATCGCCCTAAGTACAGCCAAAGTCACAGACAGAGCAAAACTGCAATAAAAGGCTTAAGATTTCCCCCTGGTGCTCCTTTCTGTATGCAGTGGCTGATATTAGAAAGAAAAGAGAGAATAATCTACCAAAGCTCAATAGATAAACCAAGTCTCAGTAAGCCTTTATTTTGCCATATGTGAAATTTATGTTCTAGGACCACAATGTGGCCCTAAGGTAATGTAATATAATGAGTTGTGTTATCATAGGGTTCTATCATATGTACATATTTTTAAAAAGGAAACTTACTGCTCTAACTCAGAAAACTCACAGGACTTCTACACTGGCAGTTTCTCTGCAGAAAGAAAATACCTTGAGTAAAATCTAACCTCGTCCCCAATCCAATTTACTGGCTTCTTACAGATGAATCGATGTGAAAGGTGTGCAGGGGGTTGTTTCCTCTAATTAACTTTCAGTGGGTGAAAAGTATACTAATACCCCACAGGGGAAAGTTGAGCCACACTGTTCATCAGCTACTCAAGGAACTGATTGAAGCAAGGCTCATAAACCCGTTACATGAAATGCATCCAGAGCCGTGTCAGCTTGGCTTTGGAAGTATGAGTCAGAGCTCAGTCCTGTCCTTCCATGAATCCATGACTTGAAGGAGCACACACTTTACCTGCTAAAACCCTGCTCTTCCCATCCTTGCTATTTCTATTCTACCCGAAATGCCAATCTTTTTTTCCCCATTTCCCTCCTTCTGCATCTAGTAAAACTCACCACTGTGAGGCTTAGGTGGGGCTGTGTATCCTGGGGTCCCTTTTTTATTTATATGCACAATCACAATCAATTATTGAATATCCCTTAGTTCTACAATGGGTTTGACATTTGGTCAATGACAATCTGAACTTTTTTCTCTGAGTATCTTATGTGTTTATTTTCCTATGCTTTTATTTCAATTTCCTTGACAACAGAGATAGGGTCAAGCTCTCTCTTTGTTCCTCATTGTCATATACTCCTAAGATACTTCTCAGCAGCACCAGGAATGTTACCATAGCTGGCCTGCCTGTGGGGAAGGGATGATAGGGATAAATCCTGGTCAGTAGAGGCCTTAGACTGAAGGCTACCATGTTTCTAAGGTTTCCAAAAACAGAAGGGTATTTTACACAGAGTCATATGCCTACAAGTGCTGAGCTACTTATGACAGTCCCAGCTTGCATCATGGAAGCAGAGGGGAATGGTCAGGAATTTCCACATGCTGTCACAGCCCTAGCCCAGAATTTTCTTCCACATAGTCAAAGGAATATTTACCCATGAAACTCTCCAAGAAAACAGATTTGGAGATGCTGCACATTACAACTCCCACAGAGAGATTAAAAATGTTCCTTAGTTAGCAAAGACCCTGAGAAAATTTCAGCAAATAAATCTATTTAATTTTGTTCACCTCAGCACTTCCTACATGCACCTGAGCATGGAAGCCATTTCTCAAATAACAGCTAGCAGAGTCCCACAGGACTAACCTTGTTGCAACTAAAAAGTGTTTCAAGTAAATTTCTGCGGGGCTTTTAGAAGCCCACTTGCATTGGCATCTCTCCGTGTCATAAAGAAGAGGACACTATTCTGGATGATTAGAAATGAGTCAAATTTTTTCACCCTATGATCTTCCTTTACCACCAGATATAGGTACTGCTGACCCTCCATTCGCCATCTGCCCACCTCACGCTCACAGCTATTCTCGTCCTGCCCTGATCTACACTGTCTCCCTGGAAAGGCTATGTTGCCTGGCTTCCAGCTGGAGGAGAAAAGTAGAGACAAGTGGAGGTAACTCTTCCTTGTTCCAAGCCAGTGCCACTTCTTCTCGCAGCAGCTTCCTATCCCCAGTGATGACAGCTCCAACCAGGCAGCCTTAGCAACACAACCCAGCTCTCTCTGTCTTCTAGCACCACTAGAAGTACCTCCTGCACCTTTCTTCATTTTTCTTCTAGCTCCTTCATTCTTCAGGCATATCTGTCTTCATCCTTCAGTACTAAGGATGGTAAAAGCTTCCTGGTGATGCTAGCATTACTTGACTCACCTCCCTTTTATATATTCTTCACCCCACCTATGCCGTTATAAGTAGTACCATTATTAGTATATCTTGGAAACCACTTAGGGGTGTGTGTGTGTGTGTGTTTGTGTGTGTGTGTGTGTGTGTGTGTGTGTGTGTGTGTGTGGTATATTACTAGGGACATTCTACCTCCAGCCCTTTTCATATTTTTTTTATTTTGAAACAAGGTCTCACTAAGAGTCTGAAAATCTCATTAAGTTGCTGAGTCTGTCCTTAAACCTGTGACCCTCCTATCTCAACCTCCCAAGAACTGGATTACGGCATGTGACACCATACCCAGCTGGATTAATTATTTTCCCTTCTGTCAGATTCTGAATGACAGAGCAGAGAAGAGACCTGTTATCCATTAATACTTTTTATGTACCTGAAACTACACAAGAAGACTTGTATATATTACATAATTTAATCCTTAAAACAACCTTTGATGATAAGTATTCTCACATCCTCATTTTCCAAATGAGAAGAATGAAACTTAGAGGCAGGTCATAGATTTCTTTAGAGGGACAGATACAGATTCAGCCTGAGGATACTAAGTGAGCCTCTGTTTCTAATACTTTCTAACCTCTTTTTTAGGCTTTGGGCTAAATCTTGACAGAGCATAGAAGAGACATAAAAAGAAGTAGACAAGAAACAGAGCCAGACTCCTCGTGTTGTAAAAGAAACTTTCTACACCCTTAAAATTCAGTAAGAACAGACACACACAAGACTCCTGATACATATGGCTGACCACCCAGTTCCTAACACAGCTCCCAGGGCAGACATTAGAGAGGGCGAGGCTCACCACCAAGTTTAAACCATCTTCCTCCTGGATTTGTCCTACTGAAACATAAGTAAAGACACATGGTCAGGATCAAGCTTGCTCGGCTCTTGAATTGTATCTCGTATAAAATTACAATTATGACACAGTAGTAGTACCCTCAATCTATTTTAAATCCTACACAATAATTTTGACATTTCCTTCTCTGCCTGACATTTGATTACTCTTAAATAATACCAACCCACATCTTTCTATCTCAAGTGTGTGGATTAACTCATTTCTTCTACAACACACCAAATCCATTGCCAATGATTATAGTAGTAATTATTTGCTGATCCATTCACAGGTGTCAGGCTTACATGGTAGAGCGCCAGGGCTCTAAATCGGGCTTGTCTAGATTTAAGACTCGATTTTTCTACTTACTAGCTGCACCAGTTATTTAACTTCCCCAAAGCTCTGTTTCTCCATTTAGAAAATGGGGTTAATAATAATATCTACTCACTCACTGAGTTGCTAAATTAGATATTCCATGTAAAGTACCTCTCTCTGTGCCTTGCATGCAAAATGATAGTGACAGTAGTAATATTAATAAATAAGTATGCTTACTAAGGACCAGGCATTGTTCCAATGGCCACATATGTACTATCATTTTAACAATACTGTACAGCAAGCATTGCTACTATTCTTTAAGTTTTGTGATTGAGGATACAAAAAGAGGTTAAAATTATTTCCCCAAAGTACATACCAATATGTACATAAGCAGGCATTTCTACCAGGCCTGTGTGATTGCAACGCCTGGAATAAAAAGCATTACAGAACAGTATGTTAAGGACTTCTTTGTCATGGGAAACTACCTCATTTTTGGTATCTGGAACTGTCAACCTTTCTTACTTTCCAATTATAGCATGTTCTGCTACTGAAACTATCATCCCTGCTTGGAATTCTATTCATCTTGATTTTTTCAGTGTCTCTCTCAGTCTCTGAAGAAAATTTAGTTCTTGCAATGGGTATCAGAGCATTCCACCTGCTGTGACTGCTACCTTCCTTTCCCATCACACTCCAGAGTAAGTCACACTAAAGCAGCAAACTCTGGACTGCAAATACCCATTCTTCCTTCCTCTTCATACCCAGGATCATTATACCAAGGATGAAGCCTCAGTAACAGAGTAAGAAGGAAAAATGCACATAAGAAATAAGGCACTCCTAGTAGTACATGAAACCGTTATTCTTCCAATAGCAGTCGCCCTCTTCTCTCTATCTATCTATCTATCTATCTATCTATCTATCTATCTATCTATAGTCTTCCCCTTCCTAACCTCTTTCTCATTTATTCACATATTTAAAAACCTATAGATGCAAATATAATCTTCAATACAAAAACATGCAGGGCTGTAAACATGAATGCATATTTCACATATTTTAAAATATTTGGGGCCAGGATGTAGCTTAGTGGCAAAGCACCTGCTTTGCAGGTGTGGTGCTCTGGGTTCGATCGCAGTTCCAAAAAGACAAAAAAAAGAACCCCTTTAAAATATTAATCATAATGCAACTCTCCTTAGACATAAATATGCAAAAAGAGCAGTGATTTACTTCTAATTTCCGTTTAGCAGGAGCTTGACCAAAGGTGTTCTTTGCATTTTAGGCATGGGGATATGATACTGGGGATTGAATTCAAGGCATTCTACATTTGAGCTACACTCCAAGTTCTCTTTATTATTGTTTTATTTTGAAACAAGATCATGCTAAGTAAGAGTGCTGGCCCTTTCATCTTTTACAGTATAATTCCCTCAACTATCATAGGGCCAACCTGAGGTTTTCTGGAAACAATTGGGCTGTTATGCACTTATACTGCTGTCTCCCTTACAGAGTTTTCATTCCTTAAACTTATGCATCCCCCACACGTACTACACAAGCTCAAAGTATTGAATGCTCCACTGACAATCCTTTCCTTCTTTATATTGAGACACCAGTTGAGATATTATATATATATATATATCAACTTATTATATATATCTCAATATATCTCAATATATATCTCAATATATATATGTGTGTATATATATATATATATACACACATATATATATATATATTCTTTCTATCAAATCAGAGCTCATGCTGGGCGTGGTGGTGGTGCACGCTTATAATCCCCATGCTTGGGAGGTGGAGACAGGAGGATCATGCTGGTTTCAAGACAGCCTCACTGGCTTAAGAGACCCTGTTTCCAAATTAAAAAAAAATATATAAAATAAGTCTGGGAGTGTAGCACAGAGGTTGAAGGGTTACCACCAAAGTTTAAAAAAAAATCAGAGCTCATACTTAACTTTCTCTCATTTTGCCACATCTATTCCTTATTTTATCTTTTCTCCATCTCCTGGGTTCATGGCCACTTCCTTATTTTTTGTTCTTACACTGGTCTTAGCACAAACCTCTTACAAATGGTCAATAAAGTATTTCTTTTATCTTTCCAATTCTCATCTGCTTTAAGTTGAAACACCAACACATATTTCTTCCTTTCTTTTCTTGCTACTGAGGATAAACCCAGGGGCATTCTACCTCTGAGCTACACCCTTAACCCTGTCTTTTATTCTTTATTTTGAAACAGGGTCTCACTATGTTGCAAAGGGCCTCACTGAGTAGCCCAGAATGGCCATGAACCTGCAGTCCTCCTGTCTCAGCCTCCCAAGCACAGGGATTACAAGTACATGCCACCAAGCCCAGCCTGTTGCATCTTTCTATCAGAGAACCTGTTTAAAATAGGGATCTTGGGATTCCCTGGCCTTTCAGATTGGTCTACACTCCAATTGTAGAGCAACAGAGACTTTATACCCTATGTAATATTTACACAAATTCCAATGGGTTCGGGCTGAGGCATGTAATTTGAGTGCATTTAGTCAGTCTGTAGAAAGTTGTAGTGTTTGCTATATACTATTTTGCTCTTGTGAAATAAATTTAGATGTAAAACTTAGCCCCTTCCTTAGTTTTAGAAAGCATGAAATAATAAAAGAAAAAAAGCACTTTCATAGAATATGTTTGTGAAAATAGATATATCTATTTATTTTGGAAGCGTAGGGCCATATAGCCTGGGAAGGCAACAGTTAACACACTGAACATGAGGCATTCTTGTTCTTACAAGTCCTTTGGCCACATTACCAAGGACTTCTCACTAGCTATTTCACTCTATATAATGTTACAACTTTATACATCATATTGGCTACTATCTTCTTTTATCTCTCTTTCTCCATCAGCCTCAATGTCCTGTTTTATTTTATGAGAGAGTACTCCAAATATTCCTTCCAGTGTCTCAATTCTCTCCAGTGAGCTTATTAAATTGTTATCCTGAAGCTGGGCATGGTGGCTTACTCTTGTAATCCCAGTACTTGGGAGGCTGAGACAGGAGCAACTGAGTGTGTGGCCAGTTTCAGATACTTAGTGAGGCCAACTGCAACTTAGTGAGACCCTGTTTCAAAATAAAGAATAAAAAATCAGGCTGGGGGTACAGCTCAGATGTAGAATGCCCCTGGGTTGAATCCCCAGCACCACACAAAAAAATGTTCTGAAAAAAAAATCTCTAAGAAAAATTATCTTGCCAGCTATTCAGATAATAATAATTAATAATAATAATAATAATACCTACAATAATAACAATAATAATAATAAATTATCTTTTCTACACAGTGTTTAGCCAAAACTGTCCTGAGTGCCAATGAGTGAGGGCAAAGTAGTCCTTGACTCCTGCCCTTAATAGTGAACACAGTTGCAAGGAGGCAACTAGTCAAGGATGAAGAGTGTATGGCCTAGAAACTCACACACACACACACACACACACACACACACACACACAGCCATCCCATAAAGCCTTGCCCAGCTGAACTTCTCCTTATCTTCCTCCTGTATCCCACCTGGTCTGCCCTTTTGAAAATATCGGTATACATTTCAAGTTTTCTTTACTTACACATAATTTTGAACCTAGAAGGTACTATACTAAGCTCCCAGATGCCTAGGAACAATTTTCCTTGTTCTATGGTGGGCTTCTTTTCCACGGGGCTTATATATCCATTAGGTTTAGATTCAGCAACAAGAAGCAGTGACTTTGACTGCTAAGCCTTAAGCAGTGAAATGTCCTGCTCTCTCATGTAAGACAGTTCAGAAAGCAGGAAGTTAAAAAAAAGATGGACTGGCTCTACACTCAGCAGGTTTCAAGCTCCTCATAGCCTTTCCCCAATATCTTTGAGAGTACATTCGACCTTCTAAATTATCCCAAGATCTAAAATTCCTTCTAGAGCATTGGCCATTGTATTCTTCTGTAGCTGAGAAGAAGGGGGCAGGAGGAAAAGGCCAAAGAAACAGACCTCGTGCTGTCCTTTCAGGAACAATTGCTTAAACCACAGTACAGAATTGAGACATCAAAGAGGACTATGTGGATGCATCTGGCATCAGGATCAGAAAGCTTCTATCTCTTTGGAACCACCCACCTCTGCCAAAATCCAGACGTTGTCAAATAAAAAACCTTCAAATAAAGCAGGAAACTGACATTATACCTCCACCATGATTTAAGCCGGCATAACTGGAAATCTCTATCACCTTTTCTCCTTCCATGTAACTCAGTTCCTGGTCTGAGCCACCCAGATTAACGTATCTGGCAGACCCCAAGTCATACATGGGACCCACATAGTAAAGGGATTTAAGAATTGTTGATCTCCTATCCCAGGATCTACACAACAGAAAGGCATTCCTTTAGGGGCTGAATGACTGCTGAGTAAGCCCATCCACACTGCCTGTCATGCCAAGATAATCTCATGTACATTCCATTACAGCAAGGCTTTTTTTTTTTTTTTAAACTGCGGACGGAATTTAGGAGTATTCTATCTCTGAGCTACACACCCAACTCAATTTTATTCTCCAAGTAGACTGGCAATCATTCAAAACACAAACAACAACAGATGCTGGCGAGGATGTGAAGAAGTGGGAACTCTAAAACATTGTTGGTGGGATTGAAAATTAGTGCAACCACTTTGGAAAACAGTATAGAGAATCCTCAGAAGAATGGGAACAAATCTACCATTTGATCCAGAAATACCGCTTCTGAGTATCTACCCAAAAGAAAGGAAGCCAAACTACCAAACTAATGCATGTGTATCTATGTTTATAGCTGCACAATACACCATTGCCAAACTATGGAACCAGCCAAGATGTCCATCAACAGATGAATGGATTACAAAACTGTGGGATATGTACAAAATGGAATATTACTCAGCCATTTAAAAAAACTCAATTCAGGGAAATGGATGGAACTGGAGGACATTATGCTAAGTGAGATTAGTCAGTCACAAAAAATAAGAAATCAGATGCTTTCTCTAATATATGAGAGCTAAGGAGAAACGGGTCAAAGGAGGAACTCTAGATGAGAAAGGAAATCCTACAGAGGAGCAAACAAGACAACCTAAAGGAGGAGAAAGGTGGGGGGGGAGAAGGAAAATCTCTAAAACACACAATGTACTTAAACATATTGAAGTCAACCACTAAACCAAGCAAGGGAAGGAGGGGTGGGGAGGGAATGGAGTGGGAATTGGGTAGAGGTTAAATCAGTGATGTGTACATGTATGTACACACAAGTTTTTACCCCAATATGATGTATGAATATAATGCACCAATAAAAAATTTTTAAAAAGAAAAAGAAAAAGGGTCTCACTAAGTTGCTGAGAGCCTTGCTAAGTTGTTACGTATGGCCTCAAACCTGTGAACCTCCTGTCTCAAGCCTCTAAAATACTGGGATTACAGGTGTGCCTGGTACAAGCCACTTTTCTTGAGAGCTGTTTCCTTAATCACCTTCCTTGGATTTGTAAGCCTGAAACACTACCTTCCACTTATCTTCATGGATTTCTTATTTAAAATTCATTGAAGCATAATTTATATCTAGCATACCTCTATACATTAGAGAGGGGCTAGTTTTTATTCTTTGAGGAACAGAGAGGTTACCTTGCTCACTAAAAGTCCCACAAAGGGTGAAGGATAAAATACCAGCACAAAATGCCAACTCATGGTAAGTGATTCCCAAAGAAACCCTCCAAATCTAGTGCTCAGAGGAAAACCTGCAGAGCTGAAAGAGGGCAGCTTTCTTGAGATTGTGTCCCAAAGGAACAATTAACTATCAAGGACTAAAAGTTTTCTAGGTTCCTCTTTCTTTATGTCTTATTTCTTTTGAGCATTGAGATCCTCAATTTAATTTCCAAGGTCAGTTAGTTTAATCACGTAAGATTTTTCTCTATAATATGTAATGTGTAGAGTGGATGTGTTTATGGATATGAGCTGAAATAAAATTGAGTTTCTGATTTCTCAAAATGATCAAATTGGCCACCATTCATCTGTGAAAACTAACTCTTCCAGAGCACTTAGTTTCTTGCTGTCTTGGGATACAGATAGAATAATTCTTGGATTCTGTAAAAATGGCTACTCATGTATTTTCTCTAACGTCAATAATATAGAAAATGCTTATATATTTAATGTAGAAAAAAATTCAAGCAGAGTTTGACGATTTAGCTTTGAGTCCCAGTTCTGTCACTAACAACCTATGTAACTTTGGAGCAAGTTGACCACTCTAGGTCTCAGATTTTCATTCATAAAACAGGACAATAGCTGTCGCACTAATCTCCCTTTTAATTTTTCCTTTTTTCTTTCTTTTTTTTCTTTTTAATTCATTTATTCTGTGTGTGTGTGTGTGTGTGTGTGTGTGTGTGTGTGTGTGTGTGTTTTACTGGAAATTGAACCTAGGGGCACACTACCACTGAGACACACACCCAGCAATTTTATTTTTCTTGTTAAGATAGGGTCTCACTAAATTACCATGTGTTGTCCTCAAACTTGGAAACCTTCTGTCTCAGCCTTCCATGTACTGGGATGATAGACTTGTGCCATCACGTTAGACTTCTCAGAATTCAAAGTTTAAAGTTTCCAACTCAATACTTACATAACTGTGAAAGAAATACATGTTAATGTTTTACTTAAGAGCTGGCAATGTATTAAATCTGAATCTAAATAATTTTAATTCTTTTTTCTCATTTTCATAAAAATGACCTATATAGGAAATAAACAAATGGGGAGATTTTGCGATCTAGGATCTTACAAGATGAAAAAAAAAATGCTTCAGGGTTAACTAATTGCAGATTTTCAGCACTGTATCCAAAGTTGTGATAGTCAAGAGAGATGACCATCAGAACATCCTTCCAAGGTCTCCATGTATTAGAATAATAACAACAAAAGCAACTTTAACTGTTGTTTTTGTTTCTTTGTTTGTTTGGTTTTGGTGGTACTGGGGTTCTTGGAAGCCCTTCTACCTCCAGGCTATACTCCCAGACCTATTTTATTTTTGGAAACAGGGTCTCTTAAGCCAGCACGGCTGGCTTCGAACCTGCGTGATCCTCCTGTCTCCGCCTCCCAAGCACGGGGATTACAAGTCTGCACCAACACACCCGGCTAACTGTTGTTATTCTAATATTTCCAACTTCCAAGTGTTTACATGTGATCTCATGAAACCATGCTTCCACATTCTCATGTCATAACACAGAGCACATAATTCTAATTTAACACACTTAATAACCTTCTATAGCTCTTAGACTTTCTAAAATAGTGATTTTGTTTGTTTTAAAGAGCATCATAGAGGTAGGGGGGCATGGAAGATGGTGGCGGTGGTGGCGGCTGCAGCCACAGCAGCAACTGCAGCCACAGCAGCAACATTGGCAGCAGCCTAATAGGACATATATTCCTCTGAAAAACCCCAGACAACAGATTTTGGGTTAATATCTGATTGGGACAACATACAGAGACATTTCCAGCCATGATTTTATCTAAAATATGAGAGGAGATGGACAAAGATGAAGGCGGCCAGTATCCAGGAAAGGCAGGCAGATAAAATCCATCCCGCCTTGAACTGTTGGAAAAGTCTCTCCAAAAATAGACTGCTTCTGCCCCACACACTCAGGAACTCTGGACAACATATTATGTAAGAAAAAGTTTCATGGAGACAGACCGAGATGGTGGTGGCAGCAGCTAGTATTTGGGAGAGGGAGAAAGATCCAATCCAATCCACCTTGAAATTTTGAAGAAATCTTCCCAAAAGCAGACTGCTCCCACCACACATGCTCAGGAATTCTGGACAACATACTATGTAAGAAAAATGTATGGGGCAAGGCAGAGGGAGCCCTGCCTGTATGGCCAGGCCAGCTTGCTGTGACGGGCATCCCAGGAGACCTCAGAGCTCATGGCCATCATGCTCCTCTGCACTGTGCTGGGGTTGGAGGTGTGTTTGAAGCATGGAATCCTGCTCTCTGTGGTGAGGCTATGGGCCTCTGCTTTAGGTGGGGAGATAAAACCCATTACTGCTAGGGATGTGGGCTCTCAGCTTCTGCAAATGACATATGCTGTTTTATCCTACTAAAAAAAACTATATATATATATATATATATATAATATATTATATATAATATATATTATATATAATATATATTAATATATATTATATATAATATATATATTAATATTATAAAAAACAACATATATATATATATATATATATATATATATATATATATATATATATATATGAAAATGGGAACCTCTGTAGACACCTGCCCATGGTGTGGTGAAGGGGACCGGAGACTACTCCGCATAGAGGCTGGATCTGGAGCCTGCGAGGCTGAACCCTGAGCCCGCCAGGCCACAGGGCAGGGTCTGGAGCCAGCAAGGCCAGGCCCAGAGCCTACCGCACAGTGAAGCTGAGGTCTGGAGCCAGCGAGGCCAGGCCTGGAGCCCGTCACATGGCAGGGCTAGGACCGGGGCATGGTTCACAGCAAAGGGCCACTGGGTCCATGGTTAGGAAGCACTAGAAACCATCACTGCCTCACCTTATCTCTCAGCAGATTCCAAGATCCAAGTGATCTCTAGAAAAAAAAATTGGTTGTGAGTGGGTCATCTTGTCAAAGTTACTCACCTCTGGCTTTCAGGATTTCAGTAAGTAGGAGTAAGTGTGAAAATTAAAAGAAGGGACTCCAAGGAAGAAAGAAACTGTAATTGATTGGATGTGGAGAAATAGAAGCTCTAATATATTGTTGGTGGGATTGCAAGTTGGTGCAACCACTTTGGAAAACAGTATAAAAGATTCCCCAGAAGAAGTAAAATTAACTTACTATATGATCCAGCAATACCACCTCTGGGTATCTACCAGAAAGAATGAAAACCAAAATACCAAACTAATACATGAACAACCATGTTCATAGCTACACTGTTCACCATTGCCAAACTGTGAAACCAGCCAAGATGTCCTTCAATGGACAAGTGGATAATAAAACTATGGAATGTATACACAATGTAATTTTGCCCAGCCATAAGGGAGAACAAAATATGGCATTGACAGTGAAATGTCACAAAAAATAAGAAATCAGATGCTTTTCCTAATGGTGAAAGCTAGGGAAAAATGGATAACAGGAGAAACTAGATGAAGAAGGGATATTATAGAGGAACAATTAAGGTGACCTATTTGAGAAGATGGGAGGGGGAAGAGGGAAACTCTTTAATGCACATGATGCACTTAAATATATCAGAGTTGATCAGGAAACCAAGCATGGGAAGGAGGGAGGAGGAGAGAAGGGTTTAGGGATTGGGTAAGGGCTGATTGGGTGATGTATGCATGTACATCTCCACAAGTTTTTTATCCCATTAAGATGTATGACTACAATGCACCAATAAAAATTTATTTAAAAATAAAGAGCTTTACAATCCTCTCCTTATTATCACTTATTTTTCTTATTATAAAAATTCTTATTTTTATTAGTGTATACTCACCACACCCCAAAGTTCTTTGGGAGACCCCAAATCTGACCCAGGTTCCCCTGTTAAAGTTTTCACAGATAAGCTTCTCTCTTTGTCTTCCCATATGGAAAAGATAATGTTGCTCTAGGTGCTTCTCTTGAAAACCCAGAGAGACTTCAAGAGGCTTGGCTTGATAAAAATCAGAGGAGAGAGATGGAAATAAAGGAAAGGAACCAAGTTCTTAATGACATTCCTGCATTGCTGTATAAGGCTTGCCCTTAAGACTGGACTTTGCAGGAGAAACTTCATCTCTATTAGTGTAATGAGCTGAGATAGAATAAAGTGTTTCCCAGAATAGTTCCTACATGCTAGGATCTACAATTCGGAAGCAGGCGCACATGAAGAGAAACTCCTCACACTGCAAAGAGGAAGGGACTTTTCATTGGACATGCTTTCAAACAATCACATCATTCTAATTAATACTCAGAACATTCTTGACATTGTTATTGTTTGCATATAAATTGAAAAGCTGCTAAACACCCATGGATAAAGCTCAACTATTCACAGCTTGATTTTAAATATCATATGCTGACATCCCAAACCCAATGTGTCTCACAAGACTTTTATGACTCATTTTATTTATTTATTTATTTATTTATTTATTTATTTATTTATTTATTTACTTTTGGTGGTACTGGGGTTCCTGGAAACCCTTCTACCTCGAGGCTATACTCCCAGACCTGTTTTTATACTTTTTTATTTGGAAACAGGGTCTCTTAAGCCAGTGCGGCTGGCTTCGAACCTACATGATCCTCCTGTCTCCAGTTCCCAAATGCAAGGATTACAAGCATGTGCCACCACACTAGGCTATGACTCATTTGATTTTAAACATTTTTCCCTACAAGGTAGGGGGTGATTTTATTTTCAAGGAAAAAAATCACAACAGACTCTACACCCAAAACAATATTTAGGTCAAAACAAACCATATATTCAGATTTTGTTTTTCTTGCTGAAGTGCCTCTGAGTGATAGATGGTCTGCCTCTGGTTCTGCCCTGGCAGAGAATGCATAATCTCTTTACAAATGCACAGGCAATTGCCGTGAAAATGAACATGAGGTAATAAATATATCATTATGTGTGCCATCATATCTAGTAGGTGGGTAATGATACCAATTCGTATTTAAAACCTTTCTGGTGATTTATAAAACATTAACTAGTAATCCCTCCAACGCCTGCGGGAGGAGAAGGGCAGTTTTATACCAGTTTTGTGGATGTGGAAACTGAGAGAGCAATTTTGAGATTTCTGAAAAAGTATCAAGGGAGTAAGAATTACATGCTATTTGTGCAGAAATTTCAACCCCAGATTTAGTTGCTGACCAATACCATCCAGTTCTCCTGGCCCTTAGAGATCAAAACAAAGAACAGAAAATATGCAGGAGCAATAAAGTGTATAGTATATTTCAAAGGTCCCTCCAGGGGAAAGCCTTACATTTATATTTACGTAGAGTAGAACTTGTTTTCAAGGGTTCTGAGAGATGGAGAAAAGAGTGTTGTACAAAATGCGCTGAATGAGAAGATTCATCCTATGTACTGCTGAGCATGAATCTCATCCAATGTACATGGCTTTCCTAATAGATGCCTCTCTCTTTCTATCCTCCTACCTCTACTTCCAGACTAGGGGGGAGATTTCCATCCTCTTTCACAAAACCAGCTCATCCTCCAGCTCACGTCTTCTCCCTCCCTGCCTGCGATGAGGTCACTCTCTCGAGCATCTTCAATGCACTTCTCTCATCTAGCCTTCAAGTATTCTTCATCTGAGAAGTCAGCTTGAAGAGGACAAAATATTTTTCATTTAACCTTCCTGTCCCCTTCTGGTTTCTCTCCAATTCTTTCTAATCCTTTGGCTGCCAAAATCCTCCAAATTTCACTCTCAGTCCAACTTTCTATCAAAATATCTCTCTTTTTAAATCCTGTTATTGGAGACAGCAATGATTCTGCTCTTTGGAATCCTGCCAATGGCTCTCCTCTTGCCAAATATAATGGAATTCTTTTATGCCTTCACCCTCCCGAGCCTCTGTATGGTCCTGTAAATACAGTGCCAACAGCCAACTTTCTCTTTTTCTGCCTTTTATTTCCATTTTATTATCTCTTAATTTTATTGCCACTTTGCCTCTTCTTTCCCTTGCTGATGTCTACTTGGGGTTCTCCTCCAGGTATGCTGGCTTTATGCACTGTCCTCTCCACACTTTTTCACCTTTAATCACTTATGTGTATCAGGATGACTCAGATTCCGAGCTCTCACATCTATCCCAGTTCATTGCTTCTCTCCAGGCATACGGTCAGTTCACTTGGTATTTAAGGAAGGGAGTCCTTCACTGCCTTCCTTATTGTATGTTATGTCATTCTCTCCAGAATAAGTAAAGAACTGCAATCAGATTGAGTCAAATTTCAAAGCACTAACTGAGCTATGCTAATTGAAGGTAGAAATATTATATCTTAGGATAGGTCCTGGCCAACTTGCCTTCATTTTGCTTCTTTACTGGTAAACACCGGGCATATTAGCCCATGAAGGAGAGTTGATGATATTTGAATTTGAAGATGTTTCCACTTAAACTTATGCCTAAATTAAAACTGGGATTTGTACTGCAGAAAATGGACACTAGCTCAAATGATGATAATAACAATAAGAAGTAAATAATATTATTTTGAATTGTTATGAACCACAAGGGCCTCTTCCTTCTTTTAACATCATTTGGACTTAGAAACATAACTACAGTTTAGTGGTAGGCACAGTGATGCATGCATGTTTTCCCAATGATTCCAGATGCTGAGGCAGGATGATTGCAAGTGTGAGTCAGGCTCTGCAACTTAGTGAGACCTTGTCTCAAAATGAAATATAAAAAATAGGGTTCTATCTCAGTGGCAGAGCACCCCTGGATTTAATCCCAAGTATATACCAAAAAAACAAAAAAAAACCTGTGTATTATTTTCAAATACTATGTATTACTACATGAGTAATAGATTTGTCTATGGATTTAAATATTAAATTTCTATGAACCCAGTCATATCCTGTACTACATTTCTAAACCCACAAGCCCTGAAAATTCCTCAACCCCATTATGGAAATACAGAAAACGCCATGTATTTATTGATCAACAGAGTATAACCACAGTTGTGGTCAACAGTGACTAGCATATCATTGACACAGGTGAATAATTTTTAATGGCTTTACATAATGTTCAGAATTAAAGCTAAACCTCCTGTCAGAGTCCATAAGGCCCAACATGTCCTAGTCTCAACTTAATGCTCTGGTCTCCTCCACTAGTGCTCTTTCTCTCTCTCTCCTCTCTCTCCTCTCTCTCTCCTCTCTCTCCTCTCTCTCCTCTCTCTCCTCTCTCTCCTCTCTCCCCTCTCTCCTCTCTCCTCTCTCCTCTCTCCTCTCCCCTCTCCCCTCTCCCCTCTCCCCTCTCCCCTCTCCCCTCTCCCCTCTCCCCTCTCCCCTCTCCCCTCTCCCCTCTCCCCTCTCCCCTCTCTCCTCTCTCCTCTCTCCTCTCTCCTCTCTCTCTCTCTCTCTCTCTCTCTCTCTCTCTCTCTCTCTGTTCCTCAAACACACCAAGTTTAGTCCTTCTCCCCAGAATATTCTCATAGAACATTTTGTGACTCACACTGTGCCTTTATATACATTTTGGCTTGAGTAAGTTGGAAAATCACTACTACCACAAATAAACTATTCCTTTAATTCACAACAATTATTTTCAAATATTTACCCTGTTTTGTATATAATGATAGAAATGAACATTTTTTGTGGTACTGGGGATGGAACTCAGGGGCTTTCTACCTCCGGGCTACACTCCCAGACTTATTTTATATTTTATTTGGAAACAGGGCCTCTTAAGCCAGCTGAGGCTGGCTTCAAACTCGCGTGATCCTCCTGTCTCAGCCTCCCAAATGCGGGGATTAAAAGCATGCGCCACCATGCCCAGCTACATTTTTTTAAATTTATATATTTTCCCGTGTAGATCCATGACAGTCCACAACAGCAAGGACTGGGTCTATTGCAAAGTCTATTGCAAATCCAGTGCATAACAGATACTCCACAAAGAGGTGTGTCATTACTATCGAGTTCTCAACTACTTAAGTATACTGGTTAATAATGAAGCAGTAAAGCTTTTTGTTTAAGTTCACATGGGTAAAAGGCAACCTGAATTCTAGTCATAGAAGTAGAGATCAGGTTTTGGAGGTTAGAATCTGAGAAGTTTACAAGGATTATAGGCATGAAAATGAAACAATAAGTTAGGAACAAAAATTAATAAATATTTTCAAAAGATAAAACCCAGTGTTCAAATATTTTACTCCAAATCCACATAA
Source organism: Muscardinus avellanarius (assembly GCF_963383645.1). NCBI lineage: Eukaryota > Metazoa > Chordata > Mammalia > Rodentia > Gliridae > Muscardinus > Muscardinus avellanarius. Next base: position 196,167,666 of record NC_137786.1, on the reverse strand, counting down.
CCTCATTACAGGGCAGAAGATAATTGAGAGAAAAGAGAAAGAGTCTAATACTTATTGAACAACAACTATGTGGTAGGTATTTAAAACTATCAAAATAGATGTTTTATTGTTAATTCTATATATTATACCTCCACTACAGATTTTACACTTGTTATCTCACTTAACTTTCATATTATGCCATGATAAAAGCATTATTATTGTTTTCATTCCTATTTTGTAAATAAGGAAATAGGCTCAGAAATAGCCCTAATTTGCAGAACCAATATGCAAACTCAAGTCTGTCAGACTACAAAGCCTGTGCTCAGCTCTACACTATGCATCCCCATTCAGTTACTAAATATGATGTCAATCAGGTGCTACCTGAACCATTTTCACCAGTTCTCTGGGAATCTGCACTGCATCAAATAACTACACATTTCTTTGCTTAGTCCTTTAAGAGTTAATACTCATGGGATATGCCCATTTATTTGTGGAAAATGCAATCATTGTCATAGCAAAGAGAAGATAAGTTTTCCCTCCTATTCACGGAAGCTACAAAGAAATGCTTTTCTTAAAGGTATATAGAGATTGATAATCTGGTTCACATTCTCCCAATAACCACAAAGCTCTCTGAGTTTAGTAAATAACAATAAAGATAAGAGTGAGTTCTTCTTAATTTTTTTTCCTTTTTAAGGAGGTAATATGATTCTCTGTTCAATATTAGGAGAAAACCAAAAATAATTGAAACTATTATAACAGTAATAACATCTAGCATATACTGTGTACTTATCATATGCTAGGCATTAGGTCTTTTACATTGTTTTATATAATCCTTAAAACAATTCTATGATGTTAATACTAGTTCATATTATACATATGAAAGATCAAACTTTAGGAAAGTAAAGTAATTTGTATAAGTTCAGTAAGCTAATAAATCTCATTTTCCTGATCCTAAACTGCTATTCACTCATGCTTCCAGTACTCATGCATTTGAACTCTGCATTTCAAAGCATTCTCCATTAAATAGCCAACTACAAATACAGTTCTTTAAAAACTGTGACAAAATGGGCCCTGCACATTCCAATACATAGATCAGACATCCTAACTAAGCATAAAGGTAGTAGAAGTCTCTACAGTCTCTTACCTGAGAATACTGATACTGTCTCTTCTACCCCTTTAGCATCAGTACATAAAAGAGGATCTAAAACACAGTTGATTTTCAACCCTCATTATATTAAAGAATACAAAGAGAGCATCCTATTTAAGGTCTTAAAATTAGCAAAACTAGTAATATCAAAGCTGAGACTTGAATGCAGGACTTCTGATATTTACTTTTTACTCTGGTCAAAGTCTCTCCTCCCCTCTCACTTCCTTCTACAGGCAAGTCCTTGAGGAAAGCCATGACTGGCATCCTACCCCCATTTCATGACCAATATGTAGCTCCTGTGATTCTGTTGGCACCAGTTTAAGCAAAAAGTAGAGTAACTGGCAGAAGAGTAACATTGCTAAAAAGTGCTCAAAAGCATCTACAAAACTCAGCATGACAATAACTTTAAAGGGAAGAACAGCTCTCCATTATGAACCCTTCTCCAGTTCTCCATCACAAAAATTGCTTGATGTGCAAAGGAAGTCTCTTTGATCACATCTGTGATAATTCCAAATCACAAGTCAATACTGGTTAATAAAACATCATTATGGCCTGAGTCAATATGTGAAAGTTTCATAAAATATTCAGTGAAATAAACACCACCAAAGAAAGAATATGTCAGAATTATGTTCACAAATTCTTTTGAAAACATCTGCAAAATATAAAACTAAAAGAGACCCTTAAAATGTATCTTTGCCAATCCTACAAAACTTTAGTGTTCCAAATGACTATAGATGTGTATATAAGTCAAAAAATAAAAGAAAAAAAAATTAACAACTCATTGCCTATCATTACAGTCAGTACTATGAAGGAAGCAATAGAAGGCCTTGGTTCTTGGCTTCAAATAAGTAAGAACCTAATAAAACTTCTAAAATTCTATTTATAATCTAATATATTATCACGGATGATGAAACTGAGGCCCAAGCAGATAAAACAACTTGCTCAAGCCCATGCAGCATGGTAAAATCTGGAGTAAAGTAAGTTTCTGCAGAAACTCATAAACTCTTCTCTGCCTCGTTTGCTTTGCCAAATATTAAGTCTTCATCATGAATACTAACCCACATCATTTCTACATAAATAATGCAAGAACATATTTCCAGAAGCCGGATTCTGATTTTATATATATATATATATATATATATATATATATATATATATATATATTACATTATCACTATTCTCATATTAGAGATGATTTTATTAGAAACTAAATGAGTAGGTACCCTAGTTATGTAAAAAGATCTTAGTTACATGAGGAAGAACTGCAGTACGAAGCATCCTACATCCTTCTTCACATGCCTGATTTGTTGGTTCCCAGATGCTCAGTGTGGTACCTTACCCATACCCACTTGGGTTCCAACACAATCACAGAATGTCATAAGATGTCCTCAGATAATCTCCTGCTGGGCTGAGCTGCATAGCTCACCATTGACATCAATCTGTTGCCTGTTGTGGAGCAGCCCACTTAGGAACCACGACAAGATGACAAGTGTCACTTCTGCACTTCTGTGCATTTTGTACACAGTCTTCACTTTTCCCCTGGCTATAAGAACAAAGCCAATTGATTGGAAAACCCCCAAAGAACAAATTGCTAACAAATACAATATACTGACCTTCTCACAAGACCCTGTGGGTGTTTTGGACCAATTGCATAATGCATTTGTCTTCTGCATTAAAAAGTCAGGGCTCTAGCATTCTTTTCTTTTCTAAATTATTTATCAACAGCAGGGAAAATGGAAAACCACAGATGTAAGAAATAAGGAAATAAAAAGGCAAGACTCTTTCAGCTCCCTGGTTGCTTAGAGATTTTTTGGCCCTGAGTCTAGAGTCAGCCCCATTCACCCTGTAGAATTAAATGTGAAGGCCTTGTTACCAATAATAGGACTTGGGCAGTGAATTTCCTACCTGCTGGGTGTAAAATGCCCCTTTCTGAACTCCATTCCTCTTCTGAAAGGTATATTGTCCTAGTAATGGCTAGGACCTCTAGAGCCTTGCTTTTTATTTAGAAAAAAATAAGTAACACCCCATTCATCCAGTGGTTGCCTTCGATCATCCTCAAGCCTTAGGGGGACAGCCTTGACCCAGAAGCTGTGAGCACACAAGGCCATGAACCCCATGTACTTCATTCCACCAGAGAGTCTAGATACATCCATAGGATGGAGGGGGACTGACTGCAGTTTATTGATCTAACAAGCTCCCGTACTTAATCCTGAGTTATTGAGTACATGATAAAAATTGTGTCCTATAAACTTCATAAAATAAGCTAAAAAGGTGTTGAATGTGTGAAATGATCTGGGAAGCTCTCCTATGCAGACCCTTTCTCTGTGCTCATAGTAGCTGAGAAATTAGACCTCCTGCAAATACTTAAGATTATTAGATACATGCTATTTTAAAGCTTAAAACATATTTTTCTCACTCATCTTTCTCAACATCCTTGTAAAATAAATACTATCTGTATCTTAGGAATGATGACACTGAGTGTCAGAAAGAAAAAGTAGCTTGCCCAACACAGGTTGAAATCAGGTCTGCTCATTCTCTGTTCAGTCCATTTTCTGACCCTACAGCCTGCCGTGGCTATTCCTAATAGCACTACACCACTTCTCATCCATGCACTCCTTCTTCCCTCCCCCAGTTTATTTTTCTTAGTGCTTTTCATCTTCTGGAACACTATATATTCCCCTGCTTATTGTCTGACTCCCCAACCTAGAACATAAGCTCCATTGATAACAAGGTTTAATTTCTTTTATTCGCTAATATGTTCCTGACATCTAGAATAAGCCAGATGCTCAGTAAATTCCCAATAGATACTTGTTTATTGAATGAATAAATAGAATAATGAATTAGAGCTGGACGTGGTGGCTTACACTTGTAATCCCCGCAAGTGGAGCCTGAGACAGGAGGATCGCACAGGTTCAAAGCCAGCCTCAGCTGCTTAGTGAGGCTCTCAGCAACTTAGTGAGACCCTGTTCCCAAATAAAATATAAAATAGGTCTGGGAGTATAGACCAGAGGTAGAAAGCCTCTGGGTTCCACCCCCAGTACCATCAAAAATAATAATAATAATGAATCAGTAAACCACTCTCTGAGCTAAAACAGAAGTTGATACCCATTACATGTTAGAGATGCAAGGAAAACAATAGTAAATCTTATATGTATGTAAAGTTGACTTAGGAAGAGATCTTTCTCTGATGACACTTTAGTCTTTTATTGTGCTAAATCACACATAGCATAAAGCTTACCTTCTTTCTTAACCATTTTTACATATATAATTCAACTGTATGGAGGCCATTTATATTACTGTGCAACCACTGCCACCACTCATCCCTAGAGCTCTTACTCATCTTATAAACTTGACTACATGATAGACTCCATGACTGTCTCCTCCCTGCCTGTGGTACTCACCATTCTACTTCCTGACTCTATGAATTCCATTAATCTAGCTACTTCATATTAGTGGAATAATACAATATTTGCCTTTTGTGACTGGTTTATTTTACTTAACATTCTCGAGTTTAATCCATGCTGTAACATGAGTCAGAACATGCTTACTATTATATTAACACGAAACAGTAATATTCCATTGCATGTCTAGACCACACTTTGCTTATTCATTCATCTATTAATAGACATTTGGGATTCTTCCACATTTGACCTATTATAAATCATTTTTCTATGAATATTAGTATTTAAATATTTCTTCAACACCCTGATTTCAATTATTTTGGGTATAAGTCCAGAGATGGAATTGCCAGATCATATAATTTTGTTTTAACTATTTGAGGAACTTCCAAACTATTCCCAGTGTAATGACACCATTTTACATTCTCAGCAATACCGTAAGAGCTCCAGTTCCTCCACATCCTCACCAGCACTTGGTTTGGTTCTGTGGTATGTTTTGTTCCTCTCATTTAGACCATCACTAGTTAAGTTCATGTGTATGGAATAAAACATGCACACACATCAAGGAAGCAAACATGAAAGGGGAAGAAAACAAGATTAAAAGAGAAAAGCTATCCTAATGCACCAAAGGAATCAACGGGAAAACAGTACTAAAAGAAGGGATTAAATAAATCATGCCCAAATGGTGATGCTGTAGGTTCAGAACTCTGGCTGGTTTGAGAGGTAAGCAGGACAATGTGGGAGCACTATTTTGTGACTTATCCATTTTCTAAATCCTAAATTATAGTAGAAGCTACCTCTCTTAGACTGGGCTCTAAAGCTGTGAACTGCTCTAACCTGCCCTGCAAAACAGTTTTCTTGAGGCTAATAAAAGCACTTTAGGATGAATTTTCACTTGATTCCCTCTTCGACACAGTACGCTGATCAGCTGGGTGCTGTGACTTGACATTTAGTGTCGTATACCCTCTGGCTGACACAATTGTCCTCTTATACCCTCTCACACTGATGGGCAAGGATGATATCTACCTTTTCTGATCAGAGCCACATTTTTACGACAACCAATCAAATGGACCACCTGCTGTTCTTCTAATGAGAATATACCTTCAAGTTTTTGATAATCCATAAGCAAGATTTCTCCAGGCACATTTCTTCAGCAGTTCATCAAAATTCAAATCAAACAACTTTAATTTTAAGATACTTTCTGATGCTTTCCATCCAGGCTATTTGAAATTCTTATTACCTTAATCCCTTCTCTACATTTAACTTATCAACCAGACTGGGAAAATGAGTAGTAAAAGAGAAAAATAATTACTAGCTGATTTATGAAATACTTTTTAAAATGTAAAGGACAAAGAATTTGATAAGAAAATTTAATTATGGGAAATATACTTCATCATCAAGGAAGGACTCAATGGACTATCACTGTTAGGTACAAGATGCTTACACATACAATAATTATGGTGTCCTAAAACACCATGGTTATTTGTTCAATTACTCTTTATCCAAACTGAGCAGAAATAGTGATCATCATCAAAATAGACATAGAAAGAATGTACACATGCTAAACCAAATAAAGACAGAGAGGTAATTAGACATTGCTACTTTTGCAATGCAGTAAAAGCCATGATGGTACATCTGCTCATAGGAGACAAGATATTCAACCACAAAAATTATATTTTTGAAGTAACTTTGCTAATCTAAGCAATACTTATAAAATAACTTTAAAAATCTAGAATACTGCCAGGTGTGGTGGCGCACACTTGTAATCCCTGCGACTTGGGAGGCAGAGACAGGAGGATCACACAGGTTCGAAGTCAGCTGCGCTGGCTGAAGAGACTCTGTTTCAAAAATATAAAATAGGTCTGGGAGTGTAGCCCAGAGGTAGAAGGGCTTCCAGGAACCCCAGTACCACAAAAAAAAATCTAGAATACTGACCAGGTGAGACATGCCTATAACTCAGTACTTGGGAGGCTGAGAAAGGAAGATTGCAGGTTCCCAACCATCCTTGGCAAATTAGAGATACCCTGTTTCAAAATAAAAAATAAAATCAATCAGTGTAGGAGTATAGCTCAAAGGTAAAGTCAGTCACTAAGTCAAATCGAGAAGGAGGGAGGCAGGGAGGGAATGAGGTGGGAATTGGGGAAGGGCTAAATGTGTGATATGTGCATATATGACTCTACCATTCTGTATCTTATGATGATGTATGATTACAATGCATCAATAGATAAAATAAAAATTAAATTAAAAAGGTAGAGTGCCCTGGATTCAATGTACATACACACACACACACACACACACACACACACACACACACACCTTGAATGTTAACTAATAATTACAGTGAGCTTTCACAGTGTAGAATACAGATATAGGCCTAGAAACCCACTATGAAGAAATACTCAAAATGTTAGTAGAGTTTGTCTATAGGGTTAAATTAGATGATTTTACTTTATTTTTCTGAATTTCTTAGTTTTACTAGAATATTTATATGCTACTCATCATGAGGAAAAATCTTTTTTTATTTTATTAAACTTGTTTGTTTTCTTTACACACCTCTCTGTGTGCTACAAATTTCCTGAGCACCAAAACAGTAAATAAACAAATAAAACTTCATCCCAATATCCAGCTTAGACCAAGCATCTGGCCTTTCATCCATCTCTTGAAAACAATTTGTCCTATGGCCACCCCTAAGGACTAACTAGATGCCAGCAAGCAGAGCTGATAAATGCCAAAGCTGCTCACAGTTCAAGAGGCTTCCCTTCTCAGGGAACAAACTGATTTTTTTTTTTTTTTTTTTTTTTTTGCGGTACTGCAGATGGAATCCAGGGGCATTCTACATCTGAGATATATCCCCTACCCCTATATTTACCTCTTTATTTTGAAATAGAGTCTCACTGAGTTGCAGAGGGCCTCACTAAGTATGAGGCTGTCCGTGAACCATGATCCTCCTATCTCAGCCTCTCAATCACTGGGATTACAAGAGTGCGCCACCACATCTGGCTCAAACAGAAACTTTTAAGAGGAGCCTACAGAGCACATTCCAAAGGGTCTGTTCTTCAGCAACTCACAAACTCATGACTCCCAAAGACAAACATTTTTCTTTAAGAAATGAAATATAAGGCAAGCCTCGTGGTGCACTCCTGTAACCCCAGTACCTGAGAGGCTGACATAGGAGAATTGCATGTTCAAACATAGCCTCAGCAATGTAAAAAGACACTCAACAACTTAGTGAGATCCTGTTTCAAAATAAATAAAAATAAAAAGGGCGGGTGTGTAATTTAGAGATAAAACGTCCCTGGGTTCAATCCCCAGTATAGTAATTAATTAATTAATGCATTTCTACACAACTACAACTCTGTTACTAAGTCCACTTCATACTAAACTCCTTCTGAACCTATCACTGTAGCCCATGTCACTGCAGGTGCCTGATCCCAGAGACGCTGGATACCATATCCATGGACTAGGTTTCTAAAGGCATTTCTAAGTATATTCCCAGATGTTACACTTTCTTTGTAAGTGTCTCAAGAGAATTTTGATGAGAAGACGAAGAGAGAAACTTGGTGAACAGTCTTGGACTTGGGTACTGAGCACTATCTGGAGCCTGTGGTTGATTTGGGCTCTTTCATTTGTCCCAACCTTAAAACTTCAGCTCCTTTCCCAAAGTTATAAACTGAGATATGGAGCATCTGCTCAAGATTGGCCCTTTCTTTCTAACAATGGCTATTATTTGCAAAGCACATGCAGTCTACCCTGCAGTAACACTTTAAAGGCACTTTGGAAAGGAAACTACTGAAGGTTGCATTTGAATTTTTGGACGGAGATGGACTTAATGTTCCTATCCCTGCTCCAGCAAGTTCTAATCTGTGGATAGAGACAAGTTTCTTAACTTTTCTGTCCCTCAAGTTAGAGTCCTCCCCTGTAAACTAGAGATAGCCATGTCTAGTATTTATTGGCCATTTACTCTGTACTAAGCCCTTTTGCAGATCCTTTACAAATGTTTCTTCTTCATTTATTCCTTGTAAGATTCTAGAAAGAAGATGTGTCCATTTCCCTGATATCAATTCAAGTGATCAGTGCCCAAGCTGTGACAGGATTCCAGGCCTGCCTGACTTAGAGCCTTCTTCTCTTTTCATATCTACTTGGATACTTCCAGGTCACACCGTAGAGCAACAAACACAGAGGTGGAACTATCTCTAAGCACTAGGCACACTATTATTTTTCAATATTCGGTCCCTAATGCCTACCTAAAAGCAAACCCAAACCCTGTCAGTTACCCTGTGGTAAGGTGGGAAACACATTCTTTTTACCGACTAATAATTAATGTATTTCTCTCTTCCGGTACAGGAGCTCTTTTCCATAGCATTTATAGCCCATACCTCATAATTTAGCACTCAGTTATATGCCCTATAAAATTACTCTCCTTAAATGTAAATTTTATGTCTCCCAAAGAGAACATAATGTCCTAGAGGTCAGGAACCATATCTGATGGAATCACAGAATTAGAAAAGTAATAGTTTGTAAAATTATCTCTTTTTTTAAAAAAAGGGCTGAAATCTTTTTTTTTTTTAAAGAAACATTGTAATCCTAGCTTTGCTGAGTGAAACCCACTACGCGAGTAAGACCTTAATCTTTCAAAGAGAAAAGAAAGTAAAGAGGAAAAAAGAAAGAGAGAGAGAAAGAAAGAAAGAAGGCAGGCAAGCAAGGAAGAGAGAGACAGCGAGATAAAGACAGAGACAGAGAGAGAGGAAGAGGGAGAAAGAATGAAAACTGATTTGGTTATATCCGTTTGCTGAGCTGGTGGCAAGAGCAAAGTAGGAATCTGTGTTGCTTGATTCTCAGTTAGTGGTGGCTTATAGCTGTGGAGACGCTGGTTCTCTTCTGTTTCCTTAGTATCTCTCTTTTTCTTAGCTTTGTTGCAAGAAAGAAAAAGCCAGGACAATGACTTTGGTTCTGAAACACTGCTAGAAGAGCTTCTGAGAGACAGCATGGTAGGATCTGATTTGCAGATCACTCCCTAGGGGCGCAAAGGGATGAAACAGCACCCACAAAGATTTGAGTGATATTTCCCTAATATTAATATGTCTAAATCCTTAAAATTCATATATCAAAATCCTAAGCCCCAAATTGCTGGTGTGAGGTGAGGCTTTGGGGAGATAATTAGGAGAGATTCCTCACCCCTTTCACCATGAGAAATCACAACAGAAGACACCATCTATGAGAAACAGGACTTTGGAGATACAGAATCTGCTGGTGCATTCATCCTGAACTTTCTAACCACCAGAACCGTGAGATATAAATTTATGTCATTTATAAGCCACCCAGTGAATGGCATTTTCCAGAGAGCACGGAAAGAATAAGATAATATAATTACGAGGATCCTTCCGTGGCTGCGTCCCCTATTCTAATTCTCCAAGAACTTGATAAAGCACATCCATTGTCCTTAGTCTCTAACTTAAACCCACAATCTATGTCACTAAACATGAAAGAAGTAAAGGAGTAGCACTATCAAGTCATAATCACTTATATATAAATTTTTTTTCAATTTTTTGAAAATTGAAAACTAACACATAGGAGACTTTGAGGAAAAAACTCAATGCCAACTTTGCTCAGCACTTTTTTCAACAACACTTTTTGATAGTGAAACATAATGCAGGTATATTACATTCCATTTCTTTTCATATGTAAAATTTTGTAAATGTATTAAAATGTAAAGAAAAATGTCAGGGATAATCTTCCACTCAGTTGCCTCTATTACCTGTTTATTTTGAAGAGGGAAATTATTTCCTGGGTTCCTATGTGTATACGGATGTGTGTATTTATGTGTGTGTGTGTGTGTGTGTGTGTGTGTGCGCGCGCACACGTGTGTTTGAATCCAAATATTTTTATTTATTTTAAATGGAAAGTCATATACATACTGGCTTAGATCTTTTCTTGTTATATAGTCAGAAATTTTCCTTGAATCTAAGTAGTCTTTAAACATGATTTTAATATGCATTATATTCTGTTGTATGGTCATATTAATCAAATTTCTACCAGTGCATATTTAGGCTGCTTTCAGTTTTTTTCTTATAAATAATAAAATAAATGAAAATATTTTCACGTAAGAGTTGTGTGTATGTATGTTCCCGTCACTGTATACCTCAGAATGATGTATAATAATAATACACCAAATAAAAGTATAAAAAAGAAAATCTTCCCAAGTAAATAATTGTGATTGTTTCCTTGGGATAGGTTGTTCTAGGTCTTTTGATATACCCTTAAGAATATATACCTATAATAATACCCTTAAGAAAATTTTTAACATTTTACATTTCAGACAATAATGAATAAAATATCTATTTCCTGTACCACCTTCTAAAATGAGTGATCAACATTTGTGTAAATATATGTGTATCTACATATATACACACAGTTGCATACATAAATGTGGTATAGTTTCTATTTAACTATGGTTTCAACTTGGATTTATTCTAATTACTTCTAAACTTGAAAATAATAATTTCAAAGCTTTGGATATACTCTAATAGATGCTGTTAGTTGCTTATACAAGCATAGATCTAAACACACACACAACACACACAAGCTTCTTTTTTCACACAGTCCTCATTCTCCTCCTCATATTCTCCTTCCTTCCTTCCTTCCTTCTTTCCTTCTTCCTTCTTCTCTGTCATTGGCAATAGAACACACATTTTGTTCACTTGTAAGTTAGATACTACAAAGGAAGGTGCCACTTGTCCAAGCAACAGAGGATAAACCTTGATTCAAAGTAATATTATTTACCTCTCTAAGATACAGTTTATAAAAAGGCATACCAACTATTTTTTTCCAGTGAGACATAGAAACAAACCTACTGGGATGGGGTTTATGATGGGGCTTCTTAATCTTAACATGGGATTACAGGAAAGGAATTCTCTTTTTCTTTCTAAATTTGGGACATAGTTAAGTCCAGACCTGACGCTTGGAGTTGCTTCAGATTTTCGGGACCTTGAAAGGAACAAGATCAAGTTTCAAACTTTCACACTGAAGATAACAAGATAAAAATGTGAAAACAATCTGTCTCACTGCCAGCGTCACAGTGCAGCTGAACAACTGGAAAAATTGTCCCTTTGTCGTTTGTTCCAGATAAAAATAAATTTGTCATTCAAGTCAGTTGATGCATTGGTTATTGCTTTTCTTTTTTATTCTTTCAGCTAAAATCACCTGAACTGATATCCATACACAGTGTCACTTTGTCCTTTAACAACTCTCCGGAGATAAAGGATGGATACTGATGAAGAAGCAGAGAATACAGATAGCTAGCTTTCCAGTTCATAGAGTAAATAAGTGGCATAGTCAAAGCTTGGAATGAGCAGAATTTATACAACTAAACTTTAACCATGAAATTTGGCTCCTTCATCCTGGCCCAAGAATTGGTAATATATATTCTCAATTGTCTTAAGATAAAGAAAAATATTATAAGACACTTCACTATACTTAATGTGCATTTGTGTATTTAAGTAAGCCTCAATATCATCTAGGGTTATGACATGCCGATAAATCATATTTGGAAAGATGCATATAACATAACTTTAAAATAGAAATAAAAACATAAGAGAGGCTGCTGTGTTGTTAAAGAGAAATGTCCAGTTATTATATAATCCAAATGAGTATATAGTGGGGCTGCAAAACTAGCCTCTACACTTTTGTAAGTGTTGAATCATTCTTAATCAAAGTCCTTCTTTATTTGAAAGCTTAATTGTCATTCTGAACACACAACTCCAACAGTAGAGTGTACAAAAAATTAACAACCCTTTCATTTAGGTGAAGGGTAGCATGGTACTTAAGAGGTTCATGCACAAATACCCTGGAAGCGAGCGAGCTCCACCATTTATCCTGGTTGTTAACATGGTTCTGAACCTTTACAGTACAGGCTGGAATCAAAAGGAGCTTCCACCTAAACCCAACAAAAAATCCAAACCCTGGAAAAGTCCTTCAGGTTTATTTTTATCATCATAAAATTTCAAAGTAAACACCCTTTGATATCTTCCCTAAGGTATATTTACAGGGTTTAATAAACCTCAGCATTATATTAATGTTACTATTTCCAGTACTACATATAGAAAACTAAAATTAACCTGAAAAACAAAATTTTCTAAGAATGTTCACCCCACATTACCTCTTCAGGCTGTCTTTTAATTTTCTTTTCTCCTCTTATTGACTTTAATATTTTTTCACAGGAGTTGAAGGGAGAAATCCAATTATAAAGGTGCTTGTGCAAGTAAGGTAACTTTCTGTAATGTCTTTAACTCAACTCAATAAATGATTCTGAGCTTCCATTCTTCTATAGAAATGTCTTGGTCATTTTGAGCATCCTTTACTTCTATCAGGTTGTGATTTGGCTCTAGAGGATTTCAAATAACCAAGGCAGAAAGAGAGAGAGGGAGCAATCTGGCCCTGGTGTGTGAGCACACAGATCACCATGGAGATGGCCCAGTTGTCTCCAGAGCTCTTTCAGGCTCTGCAGCAGCCATGCCACAGTTGAAGATGTGGGATTACCCGTCTACGAAGATCCAAGGCCCACCCCTCTCCTGTGTCTAACACATTTCAGAGTGCAGCACTGTAGACAGAGCCCTTCCTACAAGAAACATCCCAGTCTCTGCTTTTATTATCTCCTCTCCTCCATGTCTCTCACCACCAGTTTGAGTTCTTTTCTAGTCTGCAATTTAGAAGCCAATTTTTCTCTCTTCTCATCACCCTCTAATATTCTTCTCCTTTGTTAACTCTATTATACACTAAAGCAAAGACTCTCAATCATGACTTAACATTAAAATCATGTAGACATTTAAACAAAAATCCAAGACCAGGTCACGCACAATTCTAAAATCTCTAATGAAGTAAGGCTATATCCAAGTCATCAACTGTGTGTGTGTGTGTGTGTGTGTGTGTGTGTGTGTGTGTGAATGTGTTTGTGTATACATATGTGTATGTGTATTTGTATGTGTGTGTGTGAAGAGAGATAGAGACAGAGACAGAGACAGAAAGAAAGAGAGACAGAAAGAGAGAGAAGCAATTTTACCCTGAGGTGATAGTTGACCAGATCTCATAACTATCCTCAAGTATCCTAGGTAGGTTTTGAAATATCAAAAGGTATATGTTTAAATTTGACTTTTCTAATTCATCATATCAACAAAAGGTTTATTATAAAAAAATTTTAATAAACAAGAGAACAATAGTTTGCCAGGCGTGGTGGTGGATGCTTGTAATCCCAGTACTTAAGAAGCTGAAACAGGACGATCACATTTCACGGCCAGCCTCAGCTACTTAGTGAGGCCTTCTGCAACTTAGTGAGACCCTGTTTCAAAATAAAGAATAAAAAGCCAGGCGTGAAGTCGCACACTTGTAATCTCCACGCTTGGGAAGCAGAGACAGGAGGATTGCGCAGGTTCGAAGCCAGCCTCGCTGGCTTAAGAGACCCTGTTTCCAAATAAAAATATGTTAAAAATGGTTCTGGGAGTAAATCCCGGAGATAGAAGGGCTTCCAGGAACCCCATTACCACCAATAAAATATAAATAAAGAAAGAAAGAGTTAAAAAAGAGCTGGCAGTGTAGCTCAGAGGTAAAATGCCCCTGGGTTCCATCCTCTGTATCACAGAAAAGAACATATAGTTTGATATTCTATGAAGGATTTGACACAGCACTTTTTTACTAAAGTCTAATAATAGTCTATAGGCCCATGACCTGTTTCATTATTATAACTGTATTATCGCTTATGAAACTGTAAGCCACACAATTGTCTAAAATATTTCCCTTAATGCTGACAGACAGACAAATATAAACAAGGACAAGCATTCCAAAATAAGCACATGGTATATGTTTGAAAGATAAGGACAATCAGTTGGAAATTTAGGACCTCGCTTTCCCAAATTAAACAATGCCCTTTTTAGTTCCATTGCATATGGCTGTGCTCAATAAGAAAGCATCAGATATCGCATATCTGAAAATGCTCCAGGTTTCATCAACCTTGGGTGGAAAATATATTGCAGAGAACTAACCTAAAATTTCCAACAGCTCACTGCTACTCCTCAGGCATTTAAACAGTTCCCTAACCTCTTTTCATTATAGGATGCTTAATTCAAGCCATTAAATTAATAGACTATTATATCTAACTCTTTAACTAAGCTTGCTCTGAATATTTCAAACATATACTTCTTTCAAGGTTTCTTCAGTGCCAATACCAAGAAAATAAAAATCTTTTTATCAAGGTAATAGAAATCACATGAGGTATTTGTTATCTCACTTTTCCCCTTTTATGTCTTACTTTCATGGGAAGATTTTGGCATAAAAATGAATGCTTACCCATTACTGTCAAGCACCTGTCTTATTGCTGCATGCTTTTGTTGTAAATCACAAGTATCCTCCTTTAAAACTGCCTGTGTATCTAATGATAACATCTTATCAAACAGCCAAAAGATGAGGCATTTAACTGGGGATAAATGAAAGTCAGAGGCCAATAAATCAAGCAAGTTGACCATTCCAAAACTCAAAACAGGGTGGAAAAAAGAAAAGCCACCCTCCCTACAGAGCACAAATTAGGGCCTTCTCCAGTTTAAAAATTCATAAAAGAGCAAGAGCAACTTAGAAATCTCTTCTAGGAGACAGAGAGGATCTAGGCTCACACACAAACCCCATAGCCAAAATGCTCCCTCAGTGTCAAAGGCCAAATGTTTTGGATTTCACCTTTCAAACGGTCAAGAGAAATTTTCACAGGAGAAAAGTACAGAGCTTCATACATAATGCATGGTCATGTCAGGGGGCTCTAAGTCCCCAGGGATAATGACTAAATTATAGCACACTTTTAAGTTCTAGATAATTATTCCTGATGTGAAACTCGAAGAGCTTTATTAAGCAATAGGTATGATTTTTTTCAAATTTTAACAAGAAAAGCGAATTGAATAAAAGCTAAAACTTCTCTGTGTTTACTGCATCTTCTTTCTCCTCCAGCAACACATATATCATCAGCAATGCCGGTAGCCTCTTCTGATAGCTGGCAATCTTCTGTGGTTGGCAGCATAGTATTGGAAAAAACTGCAATGGACTTCCTTCTTTGGAATTTGTCAAGAAATAATAATCACAAAGGGTAAAACATTCAATACTTTCCTAAACTCTGCTAAGACTGTGAAAGATTGATTTGACAAATGGAGAATGTTTGATGGCAAACTAATACTTTAGTTGTCTTGTTTGGAAATTTTGTCTCATTATTCATGAGCTCTACGGCCCACAGAGGTCATTTTTCACTTATTTTGGTAGCTATATTTTCTAACACTCATGATAGACAAAAATTGTATATCAAGTACATGAAGGAAGTAATGAACGAATTAATTAATTAATTAATTAATTAATCATTCAATAAATCAAAGACTCATCCAAAATGATATCTCTTCTTTAACTCTAGGATCACTAATTTTTGATTGAATGGAATTTTTTAGAATGGCTACTTACCTTTAAAAGCCAGTGTTACGCCGGGCGTGGTGGTGCGCTTGTAATCCCAGCATTCGGGAGGCTGAGACCGGAGAATCGTGGTTCGCGGACAGCCTCAGCTAACTAGTGAGGCCCTCTGAAACTCAGTGAGACCCGGTTTCAAAAAAATAATAATAAAAAATAGGGCAGGGGGTGTAGCTCGGAGGTTGAATGCCCCTGGGTTCCACCCCCAGACCCGCAAAAAAAAAAAAAAAAAAAAGGCAGTGTCAACTCTAAATGACATATAACAACAAAAATAAGATATAAACAAATATGACTTTTTAAAACCAACAATGAATCATCAGGTACTATTTAGTTTGGGACAGAAACTACAGTGATCTTTGTAAGTATAGAATGCTAATAATGGAATTCCTCTCAGTAAATTTTATTGTCTGCAAGTAAAGCATCTGGAGGAAGAAATATCATCTAGTGGTAGATATGTATTATCTCCACTTATTACATAGGCAAGTAGCTACTTGGGAAAAGAAGCCTTCTTTGCCACGTAAAAATATGGTAGAGATTAGGGTGGTGAGAAGATCTGTCTTGGAGAATAAGAACCCACTTGGCTTAAAGGGATTATTTTCTGGACACCAAAGTAAATGCCAGGGCCTCAGAGATCTAAATGTACTATTTAAGTATCTAATAGAGGACCTCAAGTTGGATCTATAAGAAAAATGACCACCTGTTGGTTTCCTATCCTTCCTATCTCACTCTCTTCCAGACACATTCTCCACTATAAATCCTAACCTAAGCCAGCCACTGCCTGCTAACATGCTTCAGTAAATTCTAATAGCTCCCCCTGGCTTTCCAAAAACAATTGCAAATACTCTATCTTTGCAATTAAGGGCCCTGTTTTATAGTTTGCATTTTGTTTATGCTTTCATGCTAGTACTGAATCCAATGTGCTTAATATTATTATTGTTTTTTTTAAACTACCTTCCCCATCACATTGTCAGTTGCTATTGAAAAAAGATTAATTGATGGCTCCTCATGTCAAAAGAAACTGTATTTGTTGAGAATCTGTTACGTACCTGTCACAGTAGTGTTCATTAGCACCTCTCATTAACTATTTCTGATTCTCTACAGAAGGTGTGGTTGGGCTGTTGTTTCCTCATCCCCCGGTGGTTAGATGGGACCAGTGACTAGTTGCAGTCAGTGAGTTCAGAGTGGTGGTGGTATGTGTTACTTCCTAGCCAGAGGATTTAATGACTGACAGAGGATCCATCAGGCTTTCTTTTCCTTATCTTGGTGACTGACAGTGTTTGCCATAATGACTATTCCATTGGATTGTATTTCAAAGTAATTATAAGCAGAGCACTTCTATTGATCAGTGGCAGACAAATAATCTAAGCAAAAAATAAAATTTTTATTTTAAGTCACTAATATTTAGAGTTGAGTATTAGTGCAGAACATCCTATTATGACTGATAAAGTGCCATATAAGTATCCACAAATATATTATACCCACTAATATTCACAAAAGCGTATAAGTATGACAGAAAAATGTTTTATGAATGAGATTTTGAGTAGGGAATCTTTGCAAGGACAATTAATTAGTTTTATCCATCAATTACTCAACTAATATTGATCATTGTTCTGTGCCAAACAATATTCTAAGTAGTCAAGCAGAGCATAAAATAAAACAAAAAAGGTCCCTACTTTCAAAGTTAACATTCTAGTGGGAAGAGATATAAAAAATTACTTGCAGATTAGAAAAACTTTACAGTGTGAAGTAATATTCAGAGAATGGAAATTATGTAGTATGACAGGAAAAAAATTGGTGCCCATTTGTATTGATCCATAACAGCCTTTTTGAGTTGATCAGTTTTAGGCTGAGATTCAAATGTTAAGGAAAAAACCTGTGTGTACATCAAGTAAAAAGACATTCAAGAAGGAAACATGGCTCAGACAGAGGAACTAATGCAGAAACAGCTTATTAAATGGTGAAGACAAGAGTCAGAGTTTTCATCTCATAACTGAAAAAAAGGATTTAAGATAAAGTTAGAAAATGATTTAAAGTTAGAAATGATTTAAAATAAAGTTAGAAAAAAGAGAGGTAATTGCATGGGGTTATACAACAAAATACAAAGTATGGATTTTTTTCTGTGTAATGAGACATATGTGAGCATTTTAAGCATATTTATATAATTTTTAATTGGGTTATTGGAGAAATGGATTATCATAAAGCAAGACTGAAGTAGAAATTCCAGTGTGGTGCTCACTATAGAAGTCCAGAAGATGGTAACATAGGATGTGAAAAGAAAAAGACAGACTTAGACTGTGAAGGGTAAGAGTCAACAAGATTGGTGAATTGCCTGCAAGTAGAAGGGCAATCAACTACAGCCCAAGGGAAGAAATGGAATCAAGGATAACCCTTGAATTTCTATCTTGAAAAAGCCAAGCAGATGGCAGCCTCATTTGCTGAGATGGGAAATACTGGAAGAGAAAGAAGTTTGCAGAAGGAAATTAAGAGTTTCATCTTATATGTGTTAAGTAGGAAATGCCTTCTTAAACACCTATGTGTATATGTCATGCTGAATATGTGCTCAGGGAAAAAAAAGATTTGGGCTGGGAATTACTGACACTGAGATGCTGTTAAACTCAGAATTATTGATTAAGGCATCTAAATAATATGTAAAGAGAGATTACCTAGAAGATGGTACCAGGACAGATCCCTAGGACACTCTGACCTTTTCAATGTCAGCAGAGGAAGAAGTGAGCATGTAGACACACTAGACTGGAGTATACAACGAGCAGAAGGAAAAGCAGGAAATGGAATGTCTTGAAAGCCAAGAAAAGAGTGTTTCAAAGAGAAAGGTGTGCTAAAAGCTTTGCTAAATGCTCCTAAGACAAGAATATTAGATTTATCAAAATGGAGTTGATGGACAACCTTGATAAATGTGGCCTCTGTGTGATGGTCAGTGTGGAAGTCTGGGGAGGCTTGAGAAGAGTACATTACAGTGAGTGAAGGTAAATGAGGACCATACCCACAGACAGAGTAAGTGTTGCTCTTAGAAAAAGCAGAAAGGCAGGCATGGTGGTGTACACTTGTAATCCCCACGCTTGGGAGGCTGAGACAGGAGGATCACACAGGTTCGAAGCCAGCCTCAGCTACTTAGTGAGGCTCTCAGCAACTTAGTGAGACCCTGTTTCCAAATAAAGTATAAAATAGGTCTGGGAGTATAGCCCAGAGGTAGAAAGCCTCTGGGTTCCACCTTGAATACCACCAAAACAAAAAAAAAAGAAAGGCAGAAAGAAAGAAAGAAAGAAAGAAAGAAAGAAAGAAAGAAAGAAAGAAAGAAAGAAAGAGAAAGAAAAAGAGAAGGGAGGGAGGGAGGGAGGGAGGAAAGAAGGAAGGAAAAGAAAGAAAAAGCAGAAAAAAAATGGGACAATGAGTATGTTGGGAGACCTTACCTGTTGTATGACAGATGGAAGAAACTCTCATAAAATTTTGATCGGCATGTAAGTATTTAGGTAAGTGCAGGGAGGTGGGCAGAAGGGAATGGAATGGTTTCATTATGACATTTCCTCTACCTTTTCTGCTCCAACTTCTATGCACATGTACTGTTGTCTGCAGTGTTAATTTGGGTCATCGTGCTGGGGGCGGTATTCTACCTCCCAGCATTAATGAAAAATAGACTTTATTGAAGATTTCAGGGTAAGGAGGAAGATTAGCTTTACATGCTGTATACAAAGGGTGGTTAAAGCGTGTTTTAAATATTCCTACTCTTAAAAATCTTTCCGGCCGGGCATGGTGGTACACGCTTATAATCCCAGCAAATGGAGGTTGAGACAGGGGGGTCGCATTTGGAGGACAGCCTCAGCTACTTAGTGAGACCGTTTGCAACTCAGTGAGACCCTGTTTCAAAACAAAGAATTAAAAATAGGTCAGGGGGTATAGCTTGGAGGTAGAATGCCCCTGGGTTCCATCCTCTAGTACCAAAAAAAAAAAAAAAAGAACAAAAACATCTTTCCATGTCTCTACTGGAGTCATTTTGCCTGTTCTCTGTCCAAATTACCAACCTGCTGGTCTCTTCTTATATTTCTTTTTTTATACTTTCTAACTTTGCTATTGCCTGTACACACACACACACACACACACACACACACACACACACACCCCAGAACAAAAAGTTTACATATATACCATAATTTTCCCTACAGTTACTTATTATTTTTTTTGTGTGAGGGAGGGGTACTTGAGTGCCCAGTGATACCCACACCTTTGCTTTGTAGTCCAAGCCAAAAAAAAAAAAAAAAAATCACTTTCTAAAAGTAATTCTGGCGCCATTTCTTAAGATAATACACTTTTTCATCTTGTTTCATCACCATCAGCTAGAGCATCAGCCCTTAATAGAGACTCAACAAGTACCAGCTTTTTCCCTCCTTCCTCGGGGAGGACAAGAGAATGAGGTGGCATTCTGCTAAAAATTCACCAAGGTCTTTCACAGCAGGGCCTTCCTTAGGATTGGTGGAGTTGCAGTGTGCTGCATCTCTATTAGGAGAGTATTCACCTGCTTTTTCTAATTTTATGTCTAAAATAAGTTATGAGCTGTGTTTACTATTAAGAACAGTATAATAGTCACCTGAAACTCTACAGCTTTTTAGATTGTATTTATTTACAAATCCATTAGAGTTTTGACCCCTTCAAATATTCTGGCATGAAACTGCATATAAAATCACTTGTGTTTGCCTAAGGATTTTAATGATACTATATAGAAAATAGAAAAATGCCATGTGGCATTATATGGCCCTCAGAAACTTTCACCAGTTTGAGCTCTCCGTCCTTTTATCTAAAGAAAGGCAACTTGTAAATATACAACAACCAATAACCAGGGGATATGGTACATGCGCATTTTCATGACTTTGACAACTTTTGTACTTCTGGAAAGGTCATTCAGAAAAATGTACTATGAAAAGTGGCCTTACATTTTGACTGAAGAACAGCTTTTATATGTCAATGTCATTAGAATAGGAAGAAAGAAGAGTCAAGAGAAAGGTTCAACATGACTGAAAGCTTGGGTTCAAAGGGCTCTTTTTTGAGAGTAAATTTGAGTTTGATTAGATGAAGACTATGCTTTCTTTTTTTATATATTTTTATTGGTGAATTGTACTCATACATCTTAATGGAGTAAAAGATGGTAGAGGCATACATGCACACATCACTCATTTAGCCCTTCCCAAATCCCACTCCATTGCCTCCCTCCTTCTCATGTTTGGCTTAGTGATTGACTTTGATATTCCCTTTTCTTATAGGTTGCCAATTGGACATTTAAATACATTTGAAGCAGTAGAAGAAAGACCTGGAGTACTCTACTAGCCTAAAACAGTGTAAGGTTCACAGTTCATATCTAGAGATACATGATTGGAAATATACTGGAGCTACAAACCAATTGCCCCACAAAACCAGTACTTCTCACACAGCGGCAGTTATCATTGTCCCTGAAGTGTCTGCTTAATGCTTATCGCAGTTCTAGAGGGATAACAGTTGGAAATGGAGAATAAGAAAATATTAATCAAAATAATTTAACTGCCTCTCACAGGCCCAGTCCCTGACCATAAAGTACCTCTACCACTGTTTTCAATTTAATACTTTTCTTTTCCAAGGCACATTTTCTTATATACAAAAACATTTAATCCTGATGGAAGAAGGATAATTTGATACTTTCTATTATTAAAACTGATACCTTTAGGTACCTCAGTGTTACCATAGTCAACTGGGACTTGGATTTCAAATCATACACCCAGGCATGTAAGCACACATGTGTACACTTGTGTGTGTGCACACACACGCACTGTGTGGTAGAAATACTGAGGAAGATAGTAAGTTATGCAGATAAAACTTTTCATCATCAGTTTTTTCTCAAAGGGTCAGAATGAAATAATGAAAAAGAATTACTTGGGCTAAAATATTATTTTATACACTAGAAGCTAATTGTAGCAACATAAATACTGTGAAGAGAAGGAATATATATTTTTAAAATTGCTTTTTAGTGCTCACCTGTACAAGAGAAGTCATCCACACGAATATATCCTGGGACACAGTCGCAGCGATATAATCCCGGCAGATTGACGCACACGGTATTGGCATGACAGTAATGCATCTTGGCTGCACATTCGTCAATATCTAGAGGAGAGAAAAAGAAACAATATCATGGTTAGTCAAATGATTGAACCAGAATGTAATCATTTTGCAATGAAATTACACAAGGTGAAAGTCCACTGGAGTCAAGAGGAAAGGCAAGATGCATTAGACACAAAAGCTTAGTGAAAATTTTCCCAGTACATTAGATCCCATAAGCTAACAGTATTTCTAAAAAGATGCATAGTGAGACACAACAGTTAAGAAACCAGAGAGTATGAAGACAGAATTAATTATTTCTCACTAAGGAAGATATTCTATTAAAATATCCAAAATCAAGGAGTTCTGTGTCCACAGAGCTGATATCAATTAATATTTATTGGATGTCCACAGTCCATGATGTAGCTTTTATCAGAGAGATCAAGGGAATCGGCCCCTCTCTGCTGATGTGTCTTACTAAGACATGCTTTAATCCATCTGTTACAAAATGATGCTATAGCTAGTTTCTTCCATTTTGTACTGTGAATATGAAAAGCAGCTGTTGTTTGATGCAAATTAATGTCTTTCATCCTTTGACCCAAGGATGTATCCCATATGATACATTAACAGGCTGATTCAACAAAATATATTATGCTCTTTGGGATGGAGGTCAGAGCATTATCTACTCTCTCATAAAAGTTCATGATAAGGACTAAAATAACCTACAACCTTTAGCATAATTTTGGTCTTTTCTGGAGGTTGTGTTTCTAAAAATGGATTCATGTTCCTTTTACTCAAACTGCTTATATGTGGCAGTCGGGGATGAGAGTATATGAGTACCTCACGTGAGTCCAAGATGGAAAATGCAAACTCTAGTTCTGGTTCTGCTGGTTACAAACTGATAACCTGCATTCAATCACTCTGACCCCAACCAATATCCTGGTCAGTGCGTCATGAGGGTCAGCTCTGAATACGATGCTTTGTATCTTTAAATGCATTGTCTAATTCTATCCACGTGAAATTCCGTGATCAAAGCATAAAGATGGCCTCCACTTTAAAGTCCAGAAAGTTGAACTTCAGAAAAGTCAAATATATGACAAAAAGTCACTCCACTAAAACATCCTAAAGCGGGCATAGTAGCATACACTTGTAATCCTAATACTTGGTTGGCTGAGATAGGAGGATCGTAAATTTGTGGCCAGCCTCAGCAACTTAGTGAGGCCATTTGCAACTTAGTGATGAGATCCTGTTTCAAAATAAAAGAATAAAATAGGGCTAAGAGAATAACTTGGAATAGAATGCCCTTTGTTTCCATTCCCAGTACCACAAAAAAGCAAAAATAAAAAAAATATTCAATATCCTAGATACATGATTCAAGCTCAGAAATCAGCCTGCTATCCATTGTGACTTATTCCATTAAAGTGTCTTGAAAATGAGAGTCAAATAGAGGGGTCCTATTAAGATAATCATTGACTTCTAACACTCTTAATGTATAGAAACTAAGGATGAAAATGACTACATTCATTGAGTCACTCAAAAACTCATTTGTTTTTAAAGAAGCATAGATTTATTATTTATCTTCTTTTTCTTTTCTTTTCTTTTTTTTTTTTTGGTGGTACTGGGGATGGAACCCTTCTACCTCTGGATATACTCCCAGACTTATTTTATATTTTATTTGGAAACAGGATCTCTTAAGCCAGTGCAGCTGGCTTCGAACCTATGCGATCCTCCTGTCTCCATTTCCCAAGTGTGGAGATTACAAGGTGCACCACCACACCAGGTGATTTATTTAGTTTCTAATAAAACACCCTGGAACAACCTCATATTCCCTTAAGTGATAAAGATCTATAAGTAAAAGTTATTGCTGGATAACTGAAATTGTAGAAGACCATGATTAGTGAGATTCCCATAATTCTGATATAAAAAAATCAGCAATTATTAAAGTAACTCATGCAGCCAACAAATTCCTGTGTGCCAGTGTCCTTCTCATAGTTGCTTCATGAAAACCTAACCTTAAAGAAATTATTACAGTGAGGAAGGATACTAATACCGAGAGCCAGAAGGCTGAAAGGAAGTCAAGGAGAACTGTGTTTGACATTTCAAATCTTGAAAGTTATTTAGCTATTGTTGATTATGAGGTCTTTGGTATGACTAAAGGAAGGTGGAAGAATGAGTTACTGGAAGTGACAGGGTGGGAACAGATGGCAGGTATTGAGAAGGTTGGTTGGCGTTAGTGTTGTTCATGAAATACTGTCATTTTTCTTTCTTTGGGGCACCTAGTATACTTGTACTTTCCCCATTCTCGACTAATTTAAGGCAGGCTATATGACTGATCATAAGATATGAATGGACACATATCACTTCTACATAGAAAGATTACAACCAGCATCCATCTGGCCTACCACATTTTCTTATTCCTGTCTTAGAAAGCAAGGAGACACAGAGATGAAGACTCTTTTGTCCCAGGTCCCTGAGTAAGAAGCAGGCCACCAGACAAGCATGAGGAGCATGTCACAGGACTGAGAACTATATCCTGGTTGATTCAAGATGTTGAGACTACCTCTACTAGCACAGAGGGCACTTGTGAAAGGGGATTGTGTGCTTAGACTTAAGAAAACCAGAATTTACCAGGTAGAGAAGGAAGGTGGAAACTAGAGGGATATTCTAGATGATTAATGTTTTTGTCTCTGAAAAAGGAAAAAAAAGACAAAAATCATGGATTTCAAAGAACCTTAGCCCTCTACTAAGCCTGAGGTACAGTGATGGACAAAATGCCATTCTGGACCTTGCAGGCTAACTAAAAAAAAAAAAAAAAAAAAAAAAAATTGAGCAAAAGCTATAACTTCTACCAAGGATAGAATAGCTTGTGGGGAATTGAATTCAGGGGTGTTCTACCTCAGGATTAGAACAGGAAGACCTTTTTAATTTTTTTTTTAAATTTGGAAGCAGGATCTAAGTTGCTGAGAGCCTAACTACATTGCTGGGGCTGTCTTCAAACCTGCAATCCTCCTGTCTCCCAAGTACTGAAATCAAAGGCACAGACCACCTTTAGAGCTTTTAACAGTGAGATTTGACCAACTCGGAAAGAGTCAGAGAAAGATTCTCTATGGAAATGATATTTCATCTAAGACCTGGAGTAGAAGTGAAACAGATAAAGGAGGGAGAAGTAACACATGAGACAGAGAAGAATGATCCAAAGGACTTAGTAACAGGAAGGAGCATCACCTATTTAAATTGAAATGGGAATGATAAGCTCAGCCAGATCCTGCCAAGCCTTTCTGATCATGGGGAGGAGCTCAGACTTTAATCAGGGTAGTGTCACCATCCAATTTCTGTATTTAAAATATCACCCTGGCCGTAGTGAAGAGAATTGATTGGAGCAAGACAAGCTAAAGGCTAAATTACGTTAGTATTTTACTCACAGACACACAAACACACTAAAGTCTATCTCACTCTGTCTGGATGCCCAGCCATTCTTTAAGATGAGAAACTAGTCAGGACTTGCCTTAGAGGCAATTCAATCTTCACCTATGGGCCACAGCTGACAACCAGACTGCTGACCATAATGAATGTTTCCCTGTCACAGACCCTTGTCAACTCCTCCCAGAGGGACCTCCTGGATCATTTCCCTTGGGCCACCATGAAACTTCTGAGAGACCTGCACATCATCTGGATCCAAAGGAGTTACTTGGCTTAACTCACTTGTTTTGATGCAAACAGACCAAGATATTTCCTTGTTTCATAGGACGTTAAGGCCTTCAATAAAAATATTTTCAAGAAAAAGACAAAGGGATGATTAGAAAACCCCATCTAGAATTCATCACATTAATTTAATCCAACCCTTGTTCTCTGCAAGCCACCTAGGACCAGTGGACCCTCACAGCTTTGCTGGTTTGTCTTCCTTCCTTCCTTCCTTCCTTCCTTCCTTCCTTCCTGTCCTCCTCCTCCTCTTCTTCTTTCTTCTTCTTCCTCTCTCCTCTCTTTCTCCTTCTTCTCCCTCTCCCTCTCCCTTTCTCTTCTCCCTCTCTCCTCCTCCTCCTCCTCCTCCTCCTCCTCCTCCTCCTCCTCCTCCTCCACCTCCTTCTTCTTCTTCTTCTTCTTCTTCTTCTTCTTCTTCTTCTTCTTCTTTCTCTCTCTCTCTCTCTCTCTCTCTCTCTCTCTCTCTCTCTCTCTCTCTCTGTATTGGGGATTGGAACCAGGGATCTTACACCTCTAAGCCATACTCCCAGCTGTTTGTTTGTTTGTTTGTTTTGAAAAGTATCTTGCCAAATTGCTGAGGGTCTGGCTACGTTTTTGAGAGTGACCTCAAGCCTGTGATCCTCCTGTTTCAATTCCTCATGTACTGTTACTACAGGTGTGTGCCACCACACCCACCCAGCATTTGAAGATATTCTTAGAGGAAGTTTTTGTCTTCAGTTCATACCACTTGTAATTTGGACACATGTATATCTAACAATTTCCTAATGCCAGTCCAGAAAAAATAGCACCAAAATAAAGCCAAACAGTTGAAAACATACTAGAAAATTAAACCATCATACTCTTTTCTCTGTTGTTTATCTTTCAATATGCAAACACCATGACTAAAAACTACTGTGTGGCAGAGTGTCTTAAGATATTGGGAGGGAGAAGGAATTGACAATTTCCAGGATTTCAGGATGGACCAGGATCATGGAATTGCAACAGGTGTACCAAAATAAGGATTGCCTCTCCATCCTCATAGAAAGGCATAACCCAGCATATGGACTCAAGTGCTTCCAAAGGAAATCTCATTATAAAGAGAATCAAAACAGAATTAACATCTTCAGAGAGCTGGGATATGCTGAGAAAACTATCTCAAGAAATAGAATACAACTAGAATTTGAAAAACAAGACTAGGATAAATGCTGCTTTTTTAATAGAATAAAAAGCTCTAAAAGGTAATAAATAGCCTAACATGTGGTGCAGCCTGTAATCCCAGAACTGGGAAGCCTGAGGCCGGAGGATTGCACATTTGAGGAGATTCTCAGCAACTAAGTGAGACCCTCAGCATCTTAGTAAAGCTCTATTCCAAAATTAAAAGCAAATGAGGCTTTCTCCCAGCTTAGCTCCTCCAAACTGTGGAGTCTAAGGACTGTGTACTTCACCACTGTGAGAAGAGACTGACCTTAAGCAAAAAGTATAAAATGAAAAAGCTTAATAGATGCATCTTGTGTTGAGCAACATTAAAAGATTTCGGGATGACACAATCATTCAAGCAATGATGTTCTGATTATCATTACATATTTTGGTGGATTAATATAATGATTTTCTAAATTAAAATCTTAATATATTATGGAATAATTACCTGTTTTGACAACGTATTTTGTCATTATTATAGAATAGAGGCACACAAATTGTTAAAGGAAAAAAAAATAAAATAGAGCTGGAGGTGTAGCTCAGAATTACAATGCCCCTGGGTTCAATCCCCAGTACCTACCACTCACACACAAAGGTAATATATAATATAAAAATAAAACAAAGCAAAAATACTATTATTAAATGAACAAACCAGCATCCAGGGAGTAAGAATGAGTGAATCTAAAGTTGTGAAGGATCCAGGTCCAGGCCTGCAGTGCAGGCTGACACTTGACCCAGTGTTGAAAGGGCTGTCTATCTGAAGCATCTCTTGAGCAATGATCTCTCCCAATGTGATACCCACCCCAAAGTCAGAAGGTGAAAATGAGCTAAGCCTGAGGCTGAACAGCAAGGTTTATGTAGCTCACACTCAAGTCCAGGCTCAAGCTAAAGGTCTGAATCAGTCCAGAAACTCTTTTAGGAAGAGCCACAGTTAATGTGACATCTACTGGAAAGATGGATGACTTTGAAATACACATTTTTATGTATAGGGTGATACCAAGGTAAATAAGCAGCTACAAGCACATACCTCACAAGCTAAAACTAGAAACAGCCTTTATTAACTAGCAAATAACAAATATCTGTGGTTTTTCAATACTAGACACTGTGCTAGGTACTCCACATGGACTATTTCATCATTCCACTCATTCTTCTTGACTACACTAGGAGGTTGGTGTTTCCATGTCATCATGAATAAACCGAGGTGTAGGGATTATTAGATCACTCCCCAGAGCACAGAATCTGTCATCATAAAATCCTGGATTTGGATCCAAGCAATCCAAATCCAAAATTGGCATTGTTCACAGTGCCGGTTCTAACAATCAATAACATTTCCATTGCTAGGAATATGTTAGATATGTCTGATGCGGTTATGATATATATGAAAATAAATCTCCAAATTCCATGTTTGTGTACAGTGACATTGGTGACATTTATCCTGGTTTTATACTCATTTAAAATAACACTGCTCTTTTTACTAAAATCCTAATACTTTTTACTTTAGGCTCCAGTGACTCAAGATGCCCAAACAGGTAGATAAGATGTATTCTGCTTCCAGGTGGAAACCACAGCTGAATTGATACATCTACTTCCATTGCTAAAGACTATCAACTGCCTTGTACAGGATTAGAAATTAGTAGCCAACAGGCATGATATTTTCTATTATTATTAAATATTATTTAAGAAACATCTATAAACCATGTTTCAATCTATATTGGCTCAAGTATAATAGGGTTTCAATTGTGATTCATTCATATAAATTACTTGTCACCTTTGAAATATTAGAGCTCATCTTCTAGTGGTCTTTTGCAGTAATAAAAATATATGACTTATATCCCTAGGGTGGCTAAAGTAGTTTGTTTTCATTTTAAAACGGTATACTTATGGATTTTAAAATGAAACTTGAAGTGGCATAATGGTTTTTCATGTATTACCAGCCTCTCTCTGCATAGGAGTTCAGAAAACCCACAGATCCATATTCAAGTCACTGTTATTAAGTTAGAGTGCAGAGTCTGGGAAACACATTGAAGTACATGCAAAGAACTATCTTAAGAAAATGATGTAATCGCTCCAGATATATTACAAAAGAATTTCCTGGAAAAAGACAATAGAGAGAGGGCTGGACCCAGGAGGAGAAAAAAATCATGTCCCATTCCCTGTGTAAAATTAAAAATGAAACAGAATGAGGAAAGAAAATCAATATTTATTGTGTCCATGTTCTATGTTAAGGACTGTGTACATCTCATATTATTTCTCCCAACCACCACAGGAACCTGATATCAGATATGACATGTTTAGTACCTAGAACTTTAACCAAGGTTTATGACTCCAAGGAGCATATTTGCTTTAGTAAAACTGTTTGAACAAGAACATTGGTTGGATGGTCAAGAGTCAAGTTCCATTCTTATTTTTCCCACAGCACTGGAAATTGAACAGAGTATCTCACATGCTAAGAACCGTACTCTACTGTTGAGCCATACTCCAAACCTTTCCTTGATATTTTAGTAACTGAGGTACTGGGCAGTTCACTTTTATTCTCTAGACCTTGATTTTCCCACCTATATTTTGAGTAGGACCAGAGACATTTAATGATCTGCTGGTTCTACTGCTTTTAACATATTCTGGTATTTCAATCTAGTTATTGTGAAAGCCTGCCTCTAAAACAGTTTCTTTTGGGTCATTTCACTCTTCTTGTACAGGGGGCTTGTAAAAGTTTCATATATTTCCCAAAATATTATTAGGATGGCCTGAGCCCTCACATTGTTCCCCTATCAACTGAGTTGGCATCTCCCCAGGAAATTGAGACCAGCTTGGATAAACAATCAGACACTCACACTAAAGCATAGCTCTGAGTGAGTTCTCCAGGGACAGGTAAGATGACCTGCAGAGCAATTTTACCAGACTAATCTCCTGACTTTGCAGATATCAAGGGCTATAAAAACACAGCAGTGGTGACCAGCTGGCTGGTGTAATGGAACTGTCAATACATTTGTGTTATTCTGGACATTTTTTAAAGTTGGACATTTTTTAAAGTTTGAGCCTATATGATCTCTGAATTGAACTTATAAAACTGTAGTGAGGTTTTACATTAGAGAAAATACTCTGTACACTACTTTGTATAATGCTGGCTACATGCCATTATAGATTGGTATAAACTTGTACACTGCACAATAACAAAAATGAGCCCTAATGTAAACTAAGGTGATTATGATGTGTCAAAATAGGTTTATAGATTGTCACAAATGTGCTATTCTCCTGGGGAATGTTGATAATAGATAATGCATATGTGGCTGTGGTGGCATTTGGTCAATCTCTATACCTTCAATTTTGCTGTAAATCTAGAACTTCTCTTTTAAAATCTATTTTATTTTTTAAAAATCCAGTGAAATAGACAAAATGAGGATTATGTTATTTTTCAAATGAGAAAATAGAAGCCAAGAAAAAATTCTGGCATGCCCAAAGGTATATCATTATTGCACTGGATACAGAATCAAGGTCTTAGGTCTTCTAATTTTGGAATTAGTGCCACTTTGTCCAGTGCTTCTTGGTTGTTTTGTTGTTGTTCATGTTATTTTGTTGGCAGTACTGAGGATGGAGCATTCTACCTCTGAGCTACACCCCCTGCCCTATTTTTTATTATTTTATTTTGAAACAGGGTCTCACTGAGTTGCAAAGGACCTCACTAAGTAGCTGAGGTTGTCTGCAAACCATGATCCTCCTCTTTCAGCCTCCCAAATGCTGGGATTACAAGCATGTGCCACCATGCCCAGCTCATGTTTTTGTATAATTATAGTTTTCTTCCTAAATCTCTGGGAGAAAAATAAATGCTTATTCAATATAGAAATATAAACTACATGTCTACAGAAACTGGGGGAACATATATACATATGTAATGTGTATGCATATACCTGTGTCTGTACACATACATATATAAATATATACACATATACATACATACATGCACACACATACAAAATATATCGCTTCCTCATGATGGGAAGATCGTAGAAAGAATGTCAAAGTCGTAAATGTCTGAATTGGACCTTGACTGCTAGGTTGTGACCTCAAGCAGCAGGTCTCCTGAGTCTGCACTCCTCTTCCTGTAGTACTGCCTCTCACTAACTGTTGGCTAGATTTCTCATCCTTCTAGGCAAGTTTGAAATTCCAGCATTAATTTTTTTAACATTGTTTCCAGTATTTCTCTAAACATTTCAACCCAAGTAAAACATATCTTCCTATTAGATTTGACACAAGAACTCGGTGTCTTAAAGCAGGCTATCACAAGGAGCTTAAGTGGAGAGAGATGAAAAGAATTATAATGAGCAAAGAACAGAGGGATAGAGAAAATGACAAATAAGACAACCTCGTGAGGTGCCCAGAAAATTGTTATGGATTGAATTGTGCACCCTCAAAACTCACATGTTGAAGCCCTACTACCTCTTCCAATATGGTACTTGGATGTGAGGATCTAATTGGATGATGTGTGCATGTATGCCTCCACCACCTTAGACTCCATTAAGATGTATGGCTACAATGCACCAATAAAAATTAAAAAAAAAGCCGGGCGTGGTGGTGCACACTTGTAATCCCCGCACTTGGGAGGCGGAGACAGAAGGATCGCGCAGGTTCAAAGCCAGCCACGCTGGCCTAAGAGACCCTGTTTCCAAAAATAAAATAGGTCTGGGAGTTTAGCCCGGAGATAGAGGGGCTTCCTGGAACATCAGTACCACCAAAAAAATAAAAATAAAAAAAAAGAAGTGAGGATCTGGAGAGGTCACTACACTTAGATAATACCATGAAGTTGGGGCCCTCGTGATGTCCATTAGTGCTTTTATAAGATGAGACTCTAAAGAGACCTTTCTCTTGTTCCCTGTCTTCTACCACAGACACAGGAAGAAGGAGGCTGTCTGTAATTTAGGAAATGATCGCATACCAGAAACTGACTGTTCTAGTCATAGTGTCTTAGCCTTCCAACCTCCATAACTTTGACAAGTTAAATTTTTTTAAATGAATCAGTCTATGGTGTTTTGTTATAGCAACCTGAGTCAACTCATACAATAAATATTAAGCTTCTCAGTTGGCTAGCAGAATGGATTTTTACATTATCTTCTAAACTGTGTGACAAACATGTTGCCTGCCAGATCAAATATTTTCATATTAAAAATTCAAATGACCTTTTGGTCATTTATTGAATAGTAAACAAGTCTTCTTAGAGAGAGCTAAATACATCATAATGTTCAAGTTCAATTGCTACGTTACTGGTATTTTTTAAGTATTTTCCATATATAGCTATGTCAGATATTGGAAATTCAGGCCAAGATTTTTTCCCTGCTGGGCTCAATTTCAGAATCAAATACTGTCATAAAGAAACACATCTTTTTTTTTGCCATTGGGAATCACTGTATACCAATTTCTAGTTGAGGTTGGAAAAGCATCATAAGATACTATCCCATGACTTTCTTCCCACCCTGGTACTTTTGAGAGCATCTGCAAACTGATGATATTTGTGCAATCTTGGCATCAGGCTGTGCCACGGCCAAGCTACATCTATTAGGTTCTGAACTCCTCTTTACCTGGTGATAAAGACAACTAGTATCTCCAAAAGGCACAAATTTCTTCATGAGTCATGATTCAGATAGACCAACCAAAGGATACCTTGGAGTCTAGCATGGTGATACATGACTATAATACTACTTCTTGGGAAGCTGAGACAGAAGGATCACAGGTTCAAAGCCAGCCTCAGCAATTTAGCAAGGCTCTCTGCAATATAGTGAGATCCTGCTTCAAAATAAAAATAAAATAGGGCTAGGGGTATAGCTCAGAGGCAAAATGTCCCTGGGTTCAATCTAACACACACACACACACACACACACACACACACACACACACACACACACAGTGGAAATGTAAAACCTATGGCAATCTTTTATCTTCCCTACAATTGGGAAAGGAAGTTCAAGAGATCTTGAGAGACTACAAAATTGCATAGACAGCAAAGGTTTCAAAAGTCATTGGAACTTGCTTTGTGATTTCAGAGAACCTATACTCCCTCAGCAAAGAAGGAGACATATGAACTTGGGGCTTGTGAGCACAATCCAAGTTCTAACAGAGAAAGAAGAGGTGAATTACAAGAAGAGGACAGTAGGGCTTACTCAGAATTGAGTGTCGGCTCTGAGTCTTGAGAAGGCAAGAAACATCTTTCAAAATGTTGACGGACTTTTCTTAATACTTTGATTGATGTGATAATTAGTCTCTCCTTTTATAAAGACACCAGGAAGTTAGTCAAGAGTGAACAAGGTGGAAGAGAACAACACCAGCAAGGAGGCCATCAGTATCCTCTTTGTCTCTGGCTGTGACTATTCTTTACAATAAAGGTAGTGTCTGTTAATCTCTACTTTGTGAAAAGCAAAAGCTTATGTATTTTGTACATTTTGATTCATTTCATCTGTACATTTCATCATACCACATAAGTATTACAGGTGTTTTTATTTTATGGGAACACAAAAGACTAACCAGATAGACGGTGACTCCAGAGAATTATACCTCTTGACATCCTCTCTTTTCTGCCCCTCTAAAAGCTACCTTAGTTTCCTCCTCCTAAGAATATCCACCTTCCTTGGTTAATTAAGTAGCAACTTCCGGAGGTTATTTGGTCAAGTTATTCATTCATCACTTTCTCCAGACAGTCAAAATAAAGTGCAAAGGATTTAGTCATTTAAAATAAATTATTTTGTGCTGTGGGTTTAGATCTGACTCACTATAGCATCAAATTAACCAGTGATTAAGACACCAGACTCTGAGTTACATAAACAAAAAAGGCCTGAGATCTATGACCAGGTAGTTAATGACATAACCTACATTCAATAAATCATTCCCATCTTCAGCCCCCGTATGATAAGTGGTCTTCAACTGAGCACACTCATAAAGGAGAGCCACTTCTTCATGTATGTCCTCATGTGGAAAGAATCCATGGATAAAATTAATCTCTAGGACCAAAATCAACATTATCCCCAATTCCAAATTTTAGGCATATGACTGAATCCATTGATCCTGATATGAAAACCATAAAGTATGTAAGCTTGTCCTTAAAAATTTTGAAGTCTAGACTCTTAAATGATTGTGAACAAAATACAAGATAAAGCCGAGCATGATGGTGCACACTTGTAATCCCCACGCTTGGGAGACGGAGACAGGAGGATCGCACAGGTTCGAAGCTAGCCACTCTGGCTTAAGAGACCCTGTTTCTAAAATTTAAAAAAAAGTATAAAATAGGTCTGGGAGTGTAGCCCAGAGGTAAAAGGGTTTCCAGGAACCCCAGAAACACCACCAAAAAAAGAAAACAAGGTAAATGGATGAAGAAAAAGACAAAGAGATTTTCATACCATCTATCTTCCTCTTAAAGGATAAACCTAAAGTGGGATGGATTACACCATCCAAAAACCAGGAAATGAAAGAAAATCTGGTGTCTTTATTGTTGCAAAGATTTTGAATTACATTTTAAATAGAAGAATTCAAGCCAGGCATGGTGGCAAACACTTGTAATCCCAGCATTTGGGAGGCTGAGACAGGAGGATCTTGGTTCGGGGACAGCCTCAGCTATTAGCACTCAGTGAGATCCCGTTTAAAAAATAAAAAAGACTAAAAAATAGGGCTAGAGGTATAGTATGGAAGTACAATGTCCTTGGGTTCCATCCCCAGTACCATAAAAATAAATAAATAAATTAATTAATTTAAAGTAATAATAAAATAATAAATGTTATTATATTATATTGTTATAATAAATATTATTTTAAAATAATAAATACTAGCAAAGCACTTTTCAAGTGCTAGTACTGTCCATTATTAACTCATTTTGTTTTAATAACTATGAAGCAAGTACAGGCATTATAGGTATAGGTACTGGTTTTAATGTTGGTATTAGTATTGTAGGTACAGGTATTGTGAGCACTAATATTGGTTATTAGTATCCCAAATCTACAATGAGATATGGAAGTACTAAGCAACTTTTCTAAGGTCACATAGCAGGTAAGGGGCAGAGATAGATAAAAATATAGGTGGTCTAATTCCTGGAGAGAGTGACACTTTAAACCTCCATCCCACCCCTGTTCAACTAGCATGATTTCAACTGCAAAGGGGGTGAAAATTTGAGTCTGGGAGTAGGAGGGGAATGATATATTATAAATGTCTGTGATTCTTTTTTTTCCCCTCTCTCTCTCTCTCTCTTGATACTGGTGATTGACCTCAGGGGAATTCTACCTCTGAGCTATATCCCCAGCCCTATTTTATTTATTTTTTTAATTTTTAACAAGGGTTTCACTAAGTTCCTGGAGGCTTCACTAAGTTGCTGAGGTTGGCCTCAAACCTGCTCCATCTCTGTAATACTGGGGTTACAGGTGTGCACTACCATGCCTACTCAGGCAGCCAGTCTTGACAGACTGCTGGGCCTTCTCACCTCTTTAGCCAGCCTTAGAGACCTGGGGGAAAAATCAGTGTCTCCTCAAGTTGGTGCTCTCACCCATGAGCACATTTCCTGACTCACACACCCTAAGCCAGCCAATGACCCTTTCACAAGAAGAAATAGTTATTATCCTTCTCATTTAGCAGCTCCCCATCAGCATCAGCAACAGTGACAACAGGGCCACCACTTCATGATGATGCAAACTGGCTTTTCTTTCCCCTGGCCTGAGACCAGCTGCTATTGCTGTTATAGCTTAGATGATATGACAGCCTCGCAGTCCATCAGTTTGAGGTAGGGGTGTGTGTGTGTGTGTGTGTGTGTGTGTGTGTGTGTGTGTGTGTGACTGTGTATTATCCTTTCCCTATATTTAGTAAAAGAAATTAAAAATTTTTAAGTTAAAAAACTCAAAACATGCCTTTTAAGAGAAAAAACATCTTTAGGAATGGCAATATAGTAGTCTTGAATAAACAGAGCTGATAACAAAGATAAATCAGTCATCCCACCCTAGGTAAAGGGACGAAGTTTTTGGAAAAAAATATTTAAAATTCCCATGATATAAAAATTATAATAGAATTTTTGTAGGCATTAAAATAACTCTAGAGCTGGGGAGGCAGCTCAGTGGTAAAGAAGTAGCCCAGCATGTGTACAATCCTGGTTCTCTCCCCAGTGCTGGACTGATGGAAGGAAGGAAGGAAGGAAGGGAAGAAGGAAAGAAGGAAGGAAGGAAGGGAGGGAGGGAGGGAAGGAAGGAGAAAAATATCCTTCCTTTAAGATATATGTTTATATCTACTATCTATTTCAGAGACATGCCTGAAAGCTACAAGAAAATTTTAAAATGTACCCATAGAAGAGAGGGGGGATGAGGTGGAGTGGGGGAGAGAATGAGAGAAAAGTTGGGTAGAGACAAATGTAATTGAGAAATAGTTATTTATTAAATGGTACTCTAAAAAATTACTAGGGAGAAATGCTGGAGGGAGCAAATAGGACAACAGTACAAACAATGATGGCCTTTTCCACCTCTTTATAAATCTATGCTAGGAGCACCTGTTTCAAAGAGCCCCATTAGTAAGTTCCATTCACGTTTCCAAGCATTGCTCTCCTACCTTGGCCGTGGCAGGGCAGGAACATGCGAGTGTTTTCACTGTGAGCCCCAGGTGGCAGTGCTTACCTGGGTGGCAGCTGGGCCATCTGATGCTCCCTTTACTCTCAGGGGCTCAGTTGGCCAAGAATGATGTCAGTGAAGATTGAAGAGATGAGAAAGGCTTGGCTATGCCTTCCATGGTACATAGGTGAAGACACAGAATAAACAAAGGACACTGACAAGTTGAAGGCACTTTGGAAAAACATGCAAGGAAAAGTGACAAAAAGACCATGAGCATCTAGGAAAGAGCACGCATGATGCAAACTGTCATAAAGATGGATAATAAAAAAAAGTAAGAAAGGGAAGGAAGGAAGGAAACCACTGGGGAAGGATGACCATAGGAAAGACACATGGATTGAAATGGCCCTAACTATAAATGTGATTTCGTGTAATGAAAAAGTGGCGTTAGGAACCAGAACTTAGGAGAGCATCAGGAAGGTGAATACAGGTCACATCGAGGCAGGCTTTGAAGGTCATGCTATTAACACGACTTCATCCTGAAGACAATGGAAACACAAATTGCTTGGGGTAGCAATTACTTTTGTAGGGGGGAGAGTAAATGTATTTTTACCTCATTGTTTGTGTGTGAATGGTACTGGGAATTGAACCCAGAGGCATTCTACCTCTGAGCTACATCCCCAGTTCTATTTTATTTTTATTCTAAAAAAGGATCTTGCTAGGTTGCTGAGAGTCTACATTGTTGAGCCTGTCCTTCAGCCTGACATTCTTTTGTCTCAGCCTCTCAAGTACTGAAATTTCCAACAGGACCCACCTCTCCCAGCTTCTCTCATTCTTACACATGAATGAGATGGATACATCTATTGAGTAGAGTGATTTTTGGGTCACTTGGTTCACTTTTGTATAAGAAATGCATAAACTAATATGAAATTATTAACGTGTTTTCAGCTAGAAAATAGTAACGTTTGCTGGGGAATTTTTAAATCAATATTCTGGAAGCAATGAAAAGAGTAGATCTGATAAACAGGAGAGCATCAGTGACCATGTGAAGAATAACAACAGTACCATGCAAGTAAAAGTTTGGCTACAGATGTTTGATAAGTGGATTGAAAGCATTCCACTTATCAAAGATCTTGGAGCTGGGATATTCTGCCTAGTGGTCAGTTTGTTGAAGTTTATGATTTGGGGGCCCAGAAAAGCTAAGTAATAGCAAAGTCAAAAGCAAAGAAATAGTTATGCAAGTGAAGATGTCTATAGTCCCATAGGTAAAAATCTACTTGGCTAGAATTTTTCCCAGAATGATGATAGATCTTTACATGAAAATGATACCCAAAACAGCTAGATACTGAAGATGTCAATAAAGGATGGGGAATGCCCAGGATATTTGTCACTGACAATAACTGGAACAGGTGGATAACAGGTGGTATGAACAGATGGTGGCTGAGACTTAACAACAACAACAAAAAGAGTCCTGTATGAGGAAGGAAGAAATCACTCTAGATGCCACAACATTGTCTTTAATAAGCTGGCTAGCTGGACATGGTGAAACATGCCTGCATTTCCAGTATTTGAGAGGCTAAGACAGGAGAATTACAAGTTAAAAGGCAGCCTCAGCAATGTAGCAAGCCCCTTAGCAACTTAGTGATACCCTGTTTCAAAATAAAAAATAAAATAGGGCTGGGGTGTAGGTAAGAGGTAGCATTCCCCTGAGTTCAATCCTCAGTATAAAGAAGTGAAAGGAGAGAAGACAAAGATGAAGAAGAAGCTGGTGCTGCCTCTGGAGAAACAGCAGCCTCTGCATAGAGAACTGTGTCATTAGGGGAATTCAAGAGAATTAAGACATGGAGGCATGTCCTGTGAAGAGTCTGAGGATGTAGGGGCTTTTTCTAAACAATGAATAAAAGTTCCAGTATATAGGGGAAGATAAATAAATCAGTCCAAAAAACCTGTAACACAGAACTGCGAGGAGGAGTTGGAGGAAGGCAGGTTTTGAAAAGGCCTGGTACTTTGTGCACTGAGCAAAGACTATAGAGACAGGAGGCAGGAGGGTCCCAGCAGGCCCAAAGGATGATCTGAGGCACAGGAAAGGCCAGATGAGGCTGGTCTACGGTTTAGATCAATGAGTTCAGTTGGCAAACGGGCCAATTTGAATGGTAGTAAGTGATTTTAGGCCAAAGAAAAGGCACAACTGGGAGTTACTAAACCATGACAACTAAATAAACCTCCAAGGAAACTCTGCCCAGGTGAAAAAAGATAGATTTTGTTCAGAATAACCATCAGTTTGCCAGTTGAGTCTCAGTGTGGGGCCCCG
Source organism: Muscardinus avellanarius (assembly GCF_963383645.1). NCBI lineage: Eukaryota > Metazoa > Chordata > Mammalia > Rodentia > Gliridae > Muscardinus > Muscardinus avellanarius. Next base: position 196,128,846 of record NC_137786.1, on the reverse strand, counting down.
GCTTCAGTGACATGCTCCAGTAGGCTCAGGCACACATATGAAAGCAGTCACATCATCTCCCCAAATCCACTTGCTTTACATCAGTCACCTGTTAAAAATATCTGCACCAGGGAAATCATCGAACTTTAAAATTCAGTCTTTCTGTATCCCTGAAACAATATTAAACTTTCACTAGCACACCGCTGTCTGCCTTCACTCATTTTTTCTGTAGCTTATAGGAAATAAGACGTATGCTCCAAATTCCAAGCTGTCTCTTCTCTTTTTCCACCAGGTCACCAAGAAAAGAATCTTCTGCCTGTTTAGACCTCTGAATTAGATCTGCTCCTAGCTTAATTTATATTTTTAGAGGCTCCCACCCTATATACGCCCCCATTCCAAACCTTACCACTTACAGCTCACCCTCATGTCCTGCACCAACCAGGTCTCTGCATGATGATTATTAACAACAGATAAGAAGATCTATGTACAACTATCTTGCTACATATATGATGTTGCTCATGTTCATTTTATTTTTTGGCTTCCTTTTCTACAAAACTGCTATTTTCTAAAAATATTATTGTGTGGGTTTGTTTTTGAAAAATAATTTATTGAATGTGTACAGTGCATAGCAATGCAGCGTGGCCTCAATTTTTCTCTTTCTCTCTAGAAAGCAGATATTATTGTTAAACGTTTCAGGAAATACACAGTGCTTCTATGTGCCAGACACTGTTCCAGTCTTTTTATGTGTTTTTACTTTTTTTGTGTGTGGGTCTAGAAATGGAACCCAGGGGCATTTGACCATCAAGCTACACCCCCTGCCCTATTTTTTATTCATTAACTTGAAACCTGGTCTCACTGAGTTGCAGAGCGCCTCACTAAGTAGCTGAGGCTGTCCGCGAACTATGATCCTCCAGGTCTCAGCCTCCCGAATGCTGGGATCACAAGCGTGCACCACCATGCCCGGCTATGTGTATTTACTTTTTAATATTCACAAGGACCCCATGAGGAATTGGCACTATTCATCCCACTTTACAGACTGAGAAAACTAAACCATAGAATAGTTAGAAAACTCGCCAAGATTATCCATCTATTACCCATAAAAGCCAGTTGTAATGCCAATCAGCCTGCTTCAGAATGCTCAATCATTCTTAACCACTGAGCTAGCTTCTTGGGAGCTTCTATTCCCTCTTTTTTGCCTCCTACTCCCCATGAACATTTCTACTCTTCCCATCCTACCAACTGGTTGTCACTAACAACCAAAGTTCTGAATTACTGAGTCCTAGTAATGGGCTCAACCAAGAAAATGAGTAAGCAACTTAGTAAATATTATGTACTGAAAAATATTAATCGCATCGCCTTGAAATATTCAGTGCCATTTCTCAAAATGCTCCTTCTGCCTGGGATGCTCTTATCACCTGTCCTTTTAGCAAATTTATTTTGGTCCTTCATAGCCCACCTAAAATTCCCTCTACGAAGAGTTCTGCCTTTAAATCCTCCATCCTTCCACTGGATCTCCCATGGCACTTTATATATGCTGCTAACTTAGGACCTACCCTGATAGAATCATCATATCTTTTTCTCACCTTCTATAAAGTTAGCTTCTATGAAGATAAATTTCATTGTCAATGTGCATATGACTACTCCCCTGCTGGTCTGTTCTTTTCAAACATAAGGACTGACATGCATTTCTTTGTTCCTAACACATAGTATACATAGTATATAATAAGAAAGATGGGCTGATATACTTGAAAATAAGTGAATAAGGATGAATAATTGGATAGAAAGATAGCTGGATGAATAAATGATAAACACAGTTGTGGGTGAGACCTGTGATGAATGTCTTATATATTAAAATTAAAATCAGTATTAGAGGTCTGGTCAAATAAGACTTGGCCTTATAGTGACCACTTTCTCTACTGCATAGTCCCTTAGTTAGAAACTCATAAAAAATTCAAAAGTGTTTGCCCTCAAAAATTGAAAATGAACTTCTATAAACTATCACCCATTTCTATATAAGCTTCTGTGTGTTTGCTAACAGCTTTAGAAATAACCTCATTTATTCACTAAGTCCTTTTTCTTCAGATAACTGAGTTATTTAAGCCAGAGTTACGTGAAGGTCAGTTATAAACTAGCTGAAAACTCCTTTAGGTATAATTTATAATGCTAAGAAAATTTTCTGAGGCCTTTATTTAAGCTGCTTAAATAGCAGGGTAAAATCTAATGTGTAATATGATAAATTTCTCAAATATAAAAGACGAAGGGGATGTTTATCAGTGAGATGTTTAGCCACAAATGGACTCCCTGACATTGTCTGAGGTAAAATATATATCATATAAGTATCTGCAATTTATTGAACACCTCTTATATGCCAGGAAGTAAATATGCATTAGCTTTTATCCACATGATTCTACAAGGCTTGGAAACCTGACAAGGCTTCCCAATATCATAAGGCCAACAAGGGGCAGAGTCAAGGTTGAAATGCAAGTTGATTTTGCTTTGAGGCTCCCTTTCTTTTAATTGTAGGACACTCGTGAAGAAATGGAACCTAATAATACAGTTGATTAGGAAAGAACATACATATATATCCTTTATCTAGGTGAAATTCTGTCATTTCCCTTCAAAATCTTGGAGGTTTTGTCTCACACTCAAATCCCACCTAGTACAAATAATCTCCTCATTGGACACACTCACAAAGATGTTTATCTAAAGAATAGGTGAATATTAATATTTCTTTTTTATGAGTTGATATGGAGAGATTACTTTTTCTAAGATTTTCTTGATGCATTATGCATCACAATGAGATTAAAAGTGATGCCAACAATATGCGTACACTGTACTTGATGTATTTCCCTCCATTCCACCTGCTCTTTACTCCTCCCTCCGCACAGATGTGAGATTGGTTGTGATACTTTCATATATGGACATAGAATTATTTGAACTGTTTTCTTCCTCAGTCCTCCCTTTTCCTTCCTCAACTCAATCCTCTTTGTTTGGCAGTGAACAAATTAGAAAGGTGAAGGGTCAACAGACTTCTTTGTACTATAATAGTTCTCACCCCTCCTGATTTGTCCTCTCAAGATACCAAGTCTTTCCATGAACTCAAGTGCACATAACTGGAAATTGACAGTTTAGCCCAAATCCCGACCTCCAGTTCACTGCTGTTTATCAGAAATATGTTACCACCATCAACATAAATGATCTTTTCAATAGAGCCAAAAATACCTCTCTTAGACCTGAAGAAATAAACACTGAACAAGCAAATAGGGAGAACTCCAGTGCCTCTGTTCCATTATTTATGATCCGTATCACGGCTATATTTTTCTTACCCTCTCAGAAAGGGGTTTTAACCATAATTTTGTGACTAACACTCATGCTATCAACCACAACAAACGACATCATTGGATACTGGAAAGATGGACTAGCCTTTATAAAGCCAGTGGAGACCAATGTTTCTGGGCCATTTAACAATCATTCTTTGGCCATTTCTCTTCTTTGTGGACTCTTTATTTTCTGTATCATTGTACATCTCAAATTACACAAAGTGTCAAAATGGAAGATGAACTCAGAAATCAAGGTAATTGGCTCACGAATACACCATCTTCCATAGAAAGCCCAGCCTCCCTTTGCTACTACAACAAGATAAAAACAAGTGTTGAGAAACTGCCTGCCCTGACAGCCTCCACTTCCAAATATGGATAATATGACAATCTGGTCACAATAAGCATCCCTCTGGCTCACACTTATTCCAGGAAAAGGCCAACCACAGAAAGCCCTCCACATCTTTAATACTGAGCAAGTCTTTCCTGTGTTTACTTGTGTGTCTCTGTTACTGTGATATGAACCCATTCTGCCTCGAGCTATACTCCTATCCGTATTTTTTTTTATTTTGAGATATGGTCTCATTAATTTGCAGAAGGACTCACTAAGTTGCTGAAGCTGGCCTTGAACCTATGATCCTATTGTTTCCATGCTCAGCCCTTCCTGTTTTTAAATATCCCTAAGAAGTCTGCTTTTTTCTTTACAGTTCACTAGGGACTATCAATGTTCCTAGCTACCAATTAGAAAGTCCCCCATTTCCCAAATCCCACCTTATAAAATGTTTACCAATCACAGACCACCTCATTTTTCCTTTTTTTATTCTATGAAACTTTGGACTTCTGAACCATGCAGAAAAAAACAATGTTGGCAAATGGATTCCCTTGCTACAGTTTAGGAATAAATAGCCTATTTTGTCTCAAGCCTGGTTTTGTTTCTTTTAAAATTTATATGACTAACCATAAAAATACGCATTCTAAATATAGATCGATATATGTTTGTATTATTTGTAGCTCAGGACTTCTGTTCATGATAAGCCATTAAATGCTGAATAATATAACCAGGCATGGTAGTGCACACTTGTAATCTGTAATCATAGTACTTGGGAAGTTAAAATGGAAACATCACTGGTTTGTGGCCAGTCTCAGCAACTTAGTGAGGTATTCTGCAACATGAAGACACTTGTTTAAAAATAAAAAATAAAATAAAATCAAAAGGTAGGGTGTAGCTCAGAGGTAGAGTTCCCTTAGGTTCAATCCCCAGTATTTTCAAAAACAAAAACACACAGTTAAAACACTCCAAAGGTAGAAAGAGATTCATCCACCGTTACTTTTCATTCTAATCTAATTGATAATGTTACTGAATGCTATTAAATTTTTAGATAAATTTCAGGAAACAACCACTTTGGTCATTTTTATACAGACCACTTACTCTCCTTGAAGATATGAATGAAAAGTGAAACATACTCGTGTAATTAACCCAATTTCTAATTCTCCACTACATATTTTACTTCTGCAATCCATTACACCTAATATTGCTCTTGACCCAGGATGAATATTGGATTGTTGTACTCAAAATACATAATTTTTGTCCACAGCATTGCTTCACTCTGAACAATTACATTAAAACAGCTAGCACTCTCAGCATTTTTATGTTTTCCATCCCTCATTCCTTCCAGAGGGGGGAGTACAGGAAGCTCCACTCCCCCGCCCTGTTTTTTTTTTTTTTTTTCATCTCTAACACTTATACACTGGCTATGTCCTGTCTGTATGCTGTGATATTGACTAGCCTCTTTAAATTCACATAGATGCTATCTTCAAATGATAAATTGTAGTAGGTTACCCATATAATTGATCTCAAATTCCCTATGCCCCCAACAACCTTTAACGGTGGCATTTTGAAGAACTTTGTACCTCTTTGAAAAATTACATGCTGATGAAAATTCTGATGGGGGAATGTTTCCTTTCCCTAAAAATAAGTCTCGAATCTCCCAAGAGGCATGAACATTGACTTCTATAAACATTCTGAATATATACGCTTAAAAAATTAGACATAAGCTATGTATGAATAGCAGTCCATGGTAAGAAACTAATACTCTCTCACTTGGTATCAGGAAAAAAATTGTTTTTACTTGACCTACACATGCAGTATAAGATAGTGTGAAGTCGAGGAAAAATGACTTGTTGATATCAGTACAAATCTGTTGAATTTGTCAGGCTTATTACGGTTTACCCAGGCAGAAGTCAAATGTAAGAGTAGAAAGGACATCTATGGGCTTTAAATGGTCATATTTAGGTTTGAATCTGGATTTAATCACTAGATTTATTATTTTAGGCAAATAACTTGTTGGATCCTCACTTTCTGTACGTGAAACCCTAAATGAACCTTGTAGAATAACTATGATTAATTAATGAAAAATAATCAGTATTAATTAATGTAAAAATATTACTCAATATCCAGAGATACAGAGGTACTCTGTCAACGTTATTTATTTTCTAGATTATTATTTACCTAGAATCTGCTATGCCAATTTGGGGGAGCTAAGGGAACTGGTGATTGAAATCAGGGGCTTTCTACCTCTAAGATACACATTCAGCCTATTTTATTTATTTTGTTTTGTGTTAAAACAGGGTCTAGCTGGGTTCCTGGGAGCCTTGCTAAATTGCTGAGAGTGTCTTTAAAGCTGAAATCTTCTTGTCTCAACTTCCTAAGTACTGGGATTGCACACATGTGCCACAGTGCCATGCGCTAAGTGTCTTCTGAAGCATATACTCTGAGTCATGACCCTTTGGATATGGTCGTGGCCATCAATAAACTTCTATGGCCAGGTTTATAAAATCTGAAACAGTAGATTTCATTAGAAATGCAAAATATATTTAGCAACACACATACACATACATAGCTACTAGGATTCACAGGAAATAAGTTGTCTTCATAGAAAACTGATAAACAATATACTTTTGAAATTAAAGGGGACAAATTATAAAACGTTTGTTATGGGTAGATATACAATGTCTCCTGAAGAGCCCTTGTATTAATATTCAAAGTTGATATAATTAAGTCATGAGGGTTGTCATTTCATCAGAGGATAAAGCCACTGTAATGAATTTACTGGGTAATAACCTAGGCAGGTAGGGTGTAGATGAAGAAGGTGGGTCTCTGGGGGTTGACCTTAGGACTGTGCTTTTCTCTTTGAATCCCCTTGCTTGCCTTCTCTTGTTTGGCTCATGTTCATGTCTGTTCCTTTCTCTTTCTCTTCCTCTTCCTCTTCTCCTTCTCCTTCTTCTTCCTCTCTTCCTCTCTCCCTCTCCCTCTCCTTCTCTCTCTCTCTTTCCCTCTCTCTCTCTTCTCCTCTATCATGCCCTGAGCTCATACCTTGGCCTCACATGGACTGAAACCTGAAGTCTCCAAAAAACTGGGCAAATAAATTTGTCTGCCTCTAAATTTTGTGGCTATTTGTTCTGGATTATAGCAGTAAGAATATTGGCAGACAACTTACATGTAAACCAATGACTACAAAAGTTTTTCTATAAAGACTAGGGAAAAAATGGCCTTTTGAAGCATGTTTCTATTAGAACTGACCATCTCTGCCACTGTAACATGAAAAGAGCCTTAGACATTGCATAGATAGATGGATGTGACTGTGTTCCAGTGAAACTTTATTTATAAAAACAGCAGACCAGATGTGGTATAAATGCCATAATTGGATGACCTTAATCTAAAAGAAAGCAGAGGGCCTGGAGTCAGAGTCTTCTTTACTTCTTCCTGCTATATTCATGCTGACTCTGGTATTCAAAGTACTTTTACATTCATATAGTTTCACAGCACATCAATTTTGAAATACTCATAAATAATATTAGGGCAAGACAGAGGAGTTCTTGGCCTTAAAATTATTTTTATCTTACAAATAATGATAACATTTGTCAGTATGATATTGATAAAATAGAAAATAAATATATATTTTCATGAATTTTGGCAATTTGCTATAATTTATAACACTGGTATCTGGTGAAATTTTTATCCCTTTTTTTCAATCACACATGCGCTAAATTTTTTAGGAAGAACTAAAAAGCAACTCAAGCAAAAAATATTTTTAAAAATGTTTCAGAATATGAACATAAAACATCCTCTTCCTATCTTGTTCTATACTTGAAGTTTAAATGTAAAACTGTTGGTTCTAATTGTTTGTCTTTAGGCTATGAATTAAAAAGAGAACTTTCATTCTGCTACCTACAGTGTCAAAGCCAAGTTTCATCTTTACTTAAAAAGCATTTCATTAAGGCCCAGTAATCTACTTGTTACTCATCCTTTTTTCTCTTGAACTTAAATTTTTCCTCTATCAACCAATAAAACTGGAGCTTCCACTTAAAACTCTTGCTGAATTTTAAGCCAAACCCCATGTTAGAATTAAAGATTGATGAAGGATTAATGGATTACTATCAGAGTAAGTGAAAACTTCTAGGATGGATGATGAAGGGGTTCAAATTTATGAAGTGCCACTGGAAATATTAACGCATCCAAATGATGGAAGTGAATTGGTGGCAATGACCTTGAGAATATCCAGTCAACTCACAGTCCTCCATGTGAACAGTTAGGTTTTTTCAGGTGTTGGGAAATGACATAATCCCACCTTAAAAGAATGGTGAACAAGGCACTTGCCATACATAGAATTCACAGATGTCCTTCATTCATTAATTGGATTCCTTCATTCAACAGGATATTCACTAAAAATAGAGGGGAGATGAGTATCTACCTTTCAGGAGTTCCTAAGTATAAACATATAAACCACAACTACTTTATGGTATCCCTGACTTTACTTTTATCCCCAAAGCCCACTTCCCCACAGCAACCTAAGTCACTGTTTGGGGGCAACTATAAATAAAGTCACAAACCCCTCTTTTAAAACATTCCTTTGCAACCAGGCATGGTGGTACAAGCTTATAATGCCATTATTTGGGAGGCTGAAACAGGAGGATCATGGGTTCGCAGATAGCCTCAAATACTTAAGTGAGGACCTTTGCAACTAAGTGAGACCTTGTTTCAAAATAAAGGATAAAAATAGGACTGGAGGTATATCTCAAAGGTAGGATGCCCCTGGGTTCCATTCCCAGTAACACACACACACACACACACACACACACACACACACACACACACACACACACACTTTGCTTTCCCATTATATATGGAATGCAATCCCAGTGTCCCAGTCCAAGTATCCTTATATAATCTTCCCTCTACCTGCCTTTCCTCTTTCCCTCCTGTCCCCAATTCTAATCTAGTAATTCAAAATTTTTATCTATTCTTTATACACATAAATCTCATTTCTGTATTGTGGTGTTTATTTATTGTTCCTGCATAGAACAATCTTTGACCAATTCTGGTCCCTTCTCATTCTTCATATGTCAACTCAAAAGCCCCCTTCAAAGAACATGGATAAACAAGCACTTTCCCAGTCATTTTTCATCCTTTGCAATATCTTGAAACTACAGGTTCACTTGCTGGTTTTCTTTGTCATCTGACTCCTCCAGTAGCACACAGGTTCTATTAGCCTATAGACCATTTTTTATGAGATGATGGATCATTACATCCCAGTATTTAGTGTAAAATCACCCATATAATATGCAATAATAAATATTTTATTGAATTTCTGAATGTCTAAATACAGGTACGAATAATGACTAACATTTTTCTAATTTTAAGTTCTAGACACAGTTGTAAATATACTATATGAATTATCTTTACCATAAAGGATATGTAATTTTTATAAGTACTTATAAACCAATTATATATCTGAGGTACTATGTGGTCAAGGTAGGATTCAATAATAGAGAGTCTAACTCTGGAGTATCTGCTCTTAAAAACTGCCACATTGAGAAAAATTTCTAAAGTGCTGTTGACATCTCTGGGGCTCTGAAGCTCCTACCATCAAGGTCTCTTACCCTCAGTATTGTTAGAGGGAGTGGTTACATCAGGTAAAAATGCACAATAGCTGTGCCTTCAAGATAAAGAGAGAAAAACACACCAAGATGATAGCAGTCTGTTATGGTTATAAACCACTTCCTAACAAGAAGCACTCATCTGGACATGGCCACAGTGCTTGTATCATTTGGTATCTCTGCAGAGCTAACCTCACAAACAATCATTCTACCTAGGAATAGAGAAGTCCTTGATCTTAACATGGGAGTCAGATTCTCATCTCTGATTGACTCAGCCCAAAGCCAACTTTATTAATCAACAATCCAAGCAGACAATGCAATGGCTCTTAAGCCAGATACCATGTTTAGGATGCGTTATTATCTTGTTTTATCCACCCAAAAATCCAATGCAGGAGGTGTTATTATAATCACTTCATTACATGAACAAATGTTTGAAATTTTTTGGTTGAATGACTGATTTTACAATGATGCAACAAGAAGGACTAGAAAGCACAAGTGTGGATAACTAGTTACTCCTGTTTGTAAGTTTGACATGTAGATACCCAGAACCCCAGAGCTCAGGACACAATCCTATTGCTATTTATGGTTGTGACCATAAATATGTACAAAAATAAGGAAGAATAACCATCTGCCTAAAACCTGCTACAATCGTATAAATCTACAGAAATTACAATGATAATGCACCTGCCAAGTCATTTCTCCTTTTTAAGCTTCTTTGTATATTTTAAGTGAAATTCTAAATTTGGCAAAGTATTGAGATAAAAAATCAACTTACAAAAAGCAATAGCTCTTCTATACACCGATAATGAATACACTGAAAAATAAGTCCTATTCAAAATAGTTTTAATAAAATAGGAATAAATCTGACCAAGGAGGTAAAACTTCTATAATGAAAATTAAACAACACTGAAGATATTTGAAGATGGAAAGATATCCAATGTTCTTAGATAACTTCAAATTGTACTTACAAAGCAATTTTAATAAATCAGCATGGTATTGGCACAAAAATGTAGACCAATGAAATAGAATATAATACTCAGAATGCTCCTATCCATAACTAGTTGACCTTTGATAAAGAAGCCAGAGACATACCCTTGAGAAAGGATAGTCTTTTAAACAAATGTCGTTTGAAAAACTGACTAAACAAATGTGAAAAAATAAAGTTAAGTTCTAACCTTTCACCTTGCACAAAAGTGAACTTAAGATGGATCAAAGACCTAGAAGTTAGACCAGAAACTTTGAAACTGCTAGAAGAGGGCATAGGAACAACATTCTAACATGTAGGTACCGATAGAAACTTCCTCAATACACCTCAAAGCTCAGGAAATTAAAATAAGAATTAGTGAATGGGATAGCATTAAATTTAAAATCTTCTGCACAGTGAAGGAAACCATCAAAATTTTACAGAGAGAACCTACAGAATGGGAGAAGATACTCACCACCTACCCATCTAATAAAATTCTTAGATCTAAAATATATAGTTTAAAGATCTTAACACTAAAAAAAAAAACAAAATAAAAATTGGTAACTGAAATAAATACTTTTCAAAAGAAAAATCTAAATTGCCAAGAAATATGTGATAAAAATGTTTATCATCTTTGTTAGTCAGGAAAATGCAAATCAAAACACCAAGATTGCATCTCACTCTAGTTAGGATGGAAATCATCAATAATACAAATAATAATAAATGCTGACTAGGATGTGAGGAAATAGAAACCCTGTTACACTGTTGATGAGACTGCAAACTAGTAGTCACTTTGGAAATCAGTCTGGAGGTTTCTCAGAAGATTGGGAACAGCACTACCATATGACTCAAAAATAACACTCCTGGGTATCTTCCCAAAGGAGATAAAATCATAATATTATGATCATACCTGTATATCCATGTTCAGAGCAGCACACTACAATAGACAAATTATGGAACCAGCTTAGGTGTCTGCCAGTTGAAGAATGGATTTTAAAAGTCACATATACACACACAGACACACAGACAGACACTGGAGCTTTTTATGTGAAGCTGGGGATGAATTCAGGGGCATCTACCTCCAAGCTACACCTCCAGCCCGATTTTTTTTTTAATTCTTTATTTTGAAACAGCATCTCACTAAGCTGCAGAGAGCCTCAGTAATTAGCTAAGGCTGGCTGCAAACCTGGATCTTCCTGTCTTAGCCTCCCAAGTACTAGGATTACAAGTGTGTACCACCACACCTGGCTATAATGGAGCTTTAATAAACAATAAAGAACAAAATTATGTCATTTGCAGGGAAATGGGTGGAACTGGAGAACATCATGCTAAGTGAGATGAGCCAGTCACAGAAAATCAAGAGTCATGTTTTCTCTCAAATGTCTACGTTTGAGATGAAATAGTGAAAAGGGAGGCTTCATAAAAATGATGAGAAGACCATTAGAATAGTGGAAGAAAATTGAGAGAAGGAGGGGAGGAGAAAATGAGACTTGAGGAAGGAAACAGACCAAAAAATGCTATATTCCTATATGAAAGCATTACTACCAATCTTACTAGCAGGTGTGGGGCTGGAGGAGGGTGCTAGGGAAGTGAGATGCAGAAGAAAATACAGCAAGAGATCTTGTGTCCATATATGAATCTAACACTTTTTTTTTTGCGGGTCTGGGGATGGAAACCCAGGGACATCCAACCTCCGAGCCATACCCCTGGCCTATTTTTTATTTTTTATGTTGGAACAGGGTCTCAATAAGTTGCGGAGGACCTCACTAAGTAGCGGAGATTGTCCGCGAACTCTGATCCTCAGGTCTCAGCCTCCCAAATGCTGGAATTACAAGCATGCACCACCACACCCAGCTCCATAAATCTAACACTTTGAATCTAACTACAGTGTACTGTTACAATGCACCAATAAAAGTAAGTATAATAATCAGGTGTAGTGGACATTGCCTATAATTCCAGTACTTAGGAGACTGAGACAGGAGGACTGCAGCTTTGAGGGCTGTTTGTTGTAAGTTTCAAAATTAAAAATTAAAAAAGGGCTGGGTGTAGCTCAGAGATAAGAAGCCCCTAAATTTAAACCCCAGTATGACAAATAAATAAATATTAAAAATTCTAAATAGAATTATAAAAATGCTAATCATGTTTGCCTTATATGAAATAACACTTTTAACATAGTATATTTCTATTGTGCCCTTGACAAAGTCATTATTTTACATTTTTTAATATATGTCAGTTTGTACTATACTAAAGGCAGTGAGATAGAGTAATTGGATTCAACTTTAAAAATGTATGGTGCATCATTTCGATGCCTTCAAAACATCTCTGGCACTGCAGGTATAAGCTCACAGGACAATGTGTACAGTCTAAAGTAGAAGTCTTGTATGAAAGGGCCTTCGACTCTGGCTGTGATGGGTCCTGATACCTACCACAGTCCATAGGAAGTGTTCTGAGATTGTGGATACCCTAGTACCAATGGTACCATAATGGATACAACCAGCCATATCAATTGAAGCAAGTTCTTTTTACTCTAAACTCTTTCTTTCAGGAGACTCTTATAAAAGGAAAATTAGCATTGAAGTTTAATGAGGGTGAACAAGTCCCAGCCCCTTAGCCTGGCCTGTGACTACAGACCATCTGAAGCCTCACACTGTAACATCTTCCAGCAATCTGCTTGTATTTACCATATGTCTATTACACTTCAAGATGTTTTCTTCTGTCATCCCCATGGTCTTCATCTTTGCTGTTCTTGACCCTACAAATGGCCACATGAAAGCATGTACTGACTTAATTATAATTTGTGGGTTTGCTATTTCTACTTCACAAAGTAGCTGGCCAGATACCACTCTCATTCACCAGCCTGGTGATTCTGTGACCTGCACCTGAATTGCATTTTCCAAGCCTGAGGCTCTAACCAACATATTCCAGGCCCTGTTCTCTGCATTTTCATTAACCCAAAATCTCAAGGACCCTTAAAGTCTCTATCTGTTCCTTGTTCTCTATTTTCCTGAGCCAGTCTTCTACTAAAATTCAGGCTGTAAGAAAAACAAAGAATAGCAAATACAATTCCAGTACTTGGGAGGCTGAGATAGGATAACAGGTTCAAGACCAGCCTCAGCATTAGCGAGATTCTCAGCAACCAAGGCAGACCCTGTTTCAAAATATAAAATTAAAAGGGCTGGGAATTGGCCGGGCGTGGTGGTGCACGCTTGTAATCCCCGCGCTTGGGAGGCAGAGACAGGAGGATCGCACAGGTTCAAAGCCAGCCGCAAGTGCTGGCATAGGAGATCCTGTTTCCAAATAAAAATATATAAAAAAATAGGTCTGGGAGTGTAGCCTGGAGGTAGAAGGGCTTCCAGGAACCCCAGTACCACCAAAATAAATAAATAAATAAAAAGGGCTGGGAATATAGCTTGGGAGTAGTATGTCCCTGGGTTCAATCCTTAATTACACACACACACACACACACACACACACACACACACAGGCACACACAATAGCAAATAGTGGCAATAATCTCATACTTACCTAGCACTGTGCTATTTGATTTCGCACTTTAAATCCTTAAATAAATATTTTTAAATGGAGGTGGAGGAGGAGCTAAAATATTTTATTTTGAAGAAACTAAGAGAACAAAGACACAGTAAATAAAAATATGAGCTTCTATAGAGAAAGCTAACTAGTTCATTGTTGAGAATTTAATGTACATGAAGGAAATGTTCAGTGTTGAGAACTTTATGTACATAATGTACATAAAGATAATGGATGGAGATAAGTCTATGGAAAAATAGTATCCGAACTCTATTCTGAGAATTTTAAATGCTAAAATAAGATCTTTCCTTTTTTGAGCAGGCCGTGGGAGATGCTGATATTTTAACCATGCTAGATCTGAGCTCTGTCTTAGAAAGATGAATCTAACAGTCTGGGGAGGGTAGATTGGAGGGAAAAAATGAAAGGTGCTTCACTTTTATGCAGACCTTTATGGGAAAACTGTCATATAATGACAGCAGTCTCTCAGCATTTTTAATTACTGTGATTAACTGACAAGGGACCAGTGGGTATTGCAGTCAGTTGCAGACAGAGAGTAATGTTAATATGTTATTTCCACAGAATTGCTTTGGTGCTTTTCTAAATTAATCTATACTTTCAGGGGGAAAAAAGGGGGCTAGTTTCTTTTTTGTTGTTTTTTGTTTTGTTTTTGTCTTTTGATACACTGAGTCCACATCATAAAACAGTGTGTACAAAATCCTGTCCAACCCGAAGAAAGTCCTCTAGAAGTTCAATAGGAAGCCCCAATAAGCTTGTCCTAATTCTGTTGCCTAAAACAAGACCTTTGATGTTGAGTGCCAGACAAACAAATGACCACCACTAGTGGAACTTAGTTGTAATTTCCATGGTGCCCAGAAGCAACATCAATGAAGCACAGAGCTACAAGAGTTCAAGTTGCTGCAAGGAGGGAAATGAAATTTCCATGAGAGCATCACCTTGTGCTTCAGAGTGTGTGTCCTAAAATCAAGCACCTGGGCTTTCTCCCAGTCCTCCCACCTTCTATCTCTGTGGCCTTGAGGAAGTTACTCAACCATCTATGGCTTTTAGTACTACTTAGCTCAAAGAATAATAAGAAATATAAGTGAGATAATTCATGCAAATCACTTATCATAGGACCCAAATGATTTAATTTAATATATTTTTATGAAAATGACTCTGGCTGCTGGATATAGGTCAGATGGAATATATAGATCTTATACTCCATTAAAATGTATGACTACAGTGTACCAATAAAAATTTAAATAAATAAGAAAAGAAAAAAGAAAGGAAGGAAGGAAGGAAGGAAGAAAGAAAGAAAAGGTAGAAGGAGAGCATGGTGTTGCACACCTGTAGTCCCATTACTTGTGAAGCTGAGACAGGAGGAATGTAGGTCAAGGGAAGCCTCAGAAATAAAGCAAGACTTAGTAACCAGTGAGATCCTGTTTCAAATTTTAAAAATAAAGATGGCTGGGGTGTAGCTTGGAGGTAGAATTCCCCTGGGTTCAACCCCTAGTACCACAAAAATAAATAAGAAGTAAAAAAGTATAAAATAGGTCTGGGAGTGTAGTCCAGAGGTAGAAGGGTTTCCAGAAACCCCAGTACCACCAAAAATGAATGAATGAATGAATGAATAAATGAATGAGGAAAAAGATAACAGAAAGTAGGCTGTTTCATTAGCGCACAAAAGAGAACCCAGAAGCTTAAATGTGGAACAAAAGTCGATTTGGGATATATTTTCCAGGTAAACTGAATAGGACTTGCTGGATGAAGTTAAAAATGACTTTCATGCTTCTAGGTTTATCAAGTAGAAAGTGAAATAATATGTCAAATGGGTAAAGACTGCCAAAAACACTTTAGAAAGTTAAAAGTTCAGTTTAAGATGTTGTATTATGAGATGTATTATGAGTTGAGATAGTAATTAAGCTTAAAAACAAAGAGCCCTGGGCTGGGGGTGGAGTTCAGAAGTACAGCATATGCTTAGTATACACTAGTCCTCCAATTTGATCTACAGCACTAGGAGATGAAGGAAAATAATGTCAGTGCTCACAAAAATATTTAAATTGGAGATTAATTTGAGATCAGTTTTCTTTTTGCAACTTTTTTATTGGTACATTGTAGTCCTACATCTTAATGGAGTACATGATGGTAGAGGCATACATACACACATCACTCATTTAGCCCTTCCCAAATTCCCAACCCATTCCCTCCTTCTCATGTTTGGCTTACTGATTGACTTTGATATGTTTATGAATATACATAATGCACATTAGGGAATTTCCCTCTTCTCCCTGCCCATCACCTCCAGTTAGGCCTCCTTATTTGATCATATGTGGTTTCTTCTGCTTTTCCTGGAGTTTCTCCTGTGGCTTTTTATCTCCCTATCTTCCTCATATTAAGAAGAGCATCTGATTTCTAACTCTTTGTGACTGGCTAATCTCACTTAGCATAATGTCCTCCAGTTCTATCCATTTCCCTATAAATGACATAATTTTGTTCTTCTTTATAGCTGAGTAAAATTCCATTGTATATATATTACATAGTTTTGTAATCCACTCATCT
The DNA here is from genome assembly GCF_963383645.1 of Muscardinus avellanarius. Taxonomy (NCBI): domain Eukaryota; kingdom Metazoa; phylum Chordata; class Mammalia; order Rodentia; family Gliridae; genus Muscardinus; species Muscardinus avellanarius. Next base: position 196,112,565 of record NC_137786.1, on the reverse strand, counting down.
GTTGACGGACATCTTGGTTGGTTCCACAATTTCACAATTATGAATTGTGGGACTATGAACATAGATATGCATGCATTAGTTTAGTAGTTTGGTTTCCATTCTTCTAGATAAATACCTAGAAGTGGTATTGCTGGATCATATGGTATGTTCATTTCCATTTTTCTGAGGATCCTCCATATTGTTTTCCAAAGTGGTTGCACTAATTTGCAATCCCACCAAAAATGTATTAGAGTTCCCACTTCTCCACATTCTTACCAGCATTTGTTGTTGTTTGTGTTTTTGATAATTGTCATTCTAGTTGGATATAGGTGAAATCTCAAAGTAGTTTTGATTTGCATCACTCTGACTACTGATGATGTTGAGCATATTTTTATGTATTTATTGGCCATTTGAGACCTGAAAGGCACAAGAAACTAAAAGGTGGATCAATACGTTAAATTGGATTAAACTGAAGAGCTTCTGCACAGCAAAGGATACTATAAAGAACCCCAACAAAGAGCCAACAGAATGGGAGAAAAATTTTGCAAACTATTCCTCCAATAGAGGACTAATATCTAGAATATAAAGAGAACTCAAAAAACTCAGTGCTAAGAAAACAAAGAATTCAATAAAAAATGGGCAAGTGATCTAAATAGGCACTTCACAAAAGAGATCAGTTTTCTTAATAGGAAATAAAATAGAATGAAACAAAAGTAGGACTGAAGCCTAGAAAACAGTGTTTTCTTCTCATTTGGAGAGGAGCCTTCAAAGGTGATTAAGAGTGATCTGAAAAAAGGAAAGGGAGACAGGAGAATGGCTACCTTATCACATGAACAGAGAAGGGTCATTCCAGGGAGAGGGTTGGTGGTCAGCTATGGTGGTGATAGATATCCATCTCCTGGGAGGGCGACATGAATCAGGACATGGTGGATGCTATGCATGAGACTGCAATGGCTTATGGACCAGATGTCCTGTCATTTTGAACTACATTATGATGTGAGACTATAAAGAACCAATAAAATTATATTTTAAAAATAAGGAGACAGGCGTGGTCACACATGCTTGTAATCCCAGCAATCAGGAGGCAGAGACTAGAGGATCGTGGTTCAAGGACAGCCTCAGGAATTTAGCAAGACCATTCACAACTCAGTGAAACCCTGTTTCAAAAAATAAAAAGTTAAAAAATAGGATCAGGGGTGTAGTTCAGAGGTAGAATGCCCCTGGGTTCCATTCCCAGTACTGAAAAATAAATAAATAATAAATATTAAAAAGAATGCTAGGCTTGCAAAAAATAAAGTTTCATAAGTCAATAAGCTTCTGCTATAATCTTGTGCTCTTTTACTTGAATTTTCACTAAGAAAAATAAAAACAAAAAAGATGGAGCCAGTTCTAATAAATGGCCTTGAGAGGATGGATGGGAATGTACACTGAGATGAGATATGGACAAAGAAAGGTGGTTTGTAGGATGAAGGATAATAATGGGATGCTGATGGAAATAATTCACAATTCAGGAGAGAAGATGAAACAGATGACTCAGAGGAAAGAGGTGACAATTCAAGGTGTAAAATCCCTGGACATCTCAGAGGGGAGAGAGTGCAGGGCACAAGGAAGGGCTGGTCTTGGGTGAGGCAGGAGATGCTGGCTGCTGCAGGAGAGAGGAGTAGCTGGGAGATGACATGGGTACATTTGGGGTGAGGAGAGGAGGTAGTGTTCTCAATCTCTTGGTAACACATGAAGAAGATCATAAATTGAAGGTAGGAGTGACAGCATAAAAATAACATATTAGAAGTCTGAGGAAGCCAGATAGGTGGTGCCCCTTGTAATCCCAGCATTTGGGAGGCTGAGACTGGAGGACTGCGGTTCATGGCCGACCTCAGCTACTTAATGAGGCCCCTCACAGCTCAGTGAGACCCTGTCTCAAAAATTTAAAAGGACTACAAAATAGGGCTGGGGTGTTGGGATGGACAATGCTCCTGGGTTCCATCTCCAGTACCATAAAATAAATAAATAAACAAATAAGTAAATAAATAAATAAATAAATATTAAAATAGGATTGGGATTGTAGCTTAAAGGTAAAATTTCCCTAGTTTCAAACTTCAGTACCACTACCAATAAAATAAAATAAAATAAAATGGAAAAGGTAGAAGCAATGGATTAAAAATTTCAATTAGGTTACAGATATGTGTGTGTGTGTATGTGTGTGTGTGTGTGTGTGTGTGTGTTTGTGTGTGTTGCTATGAGGAGCAAGGAAAATGTGTGGCTTTAATTGACCTAAGGAATACCAGTAAGATTTAGTTTCCCATTATCAAAATGGAAACAGTAACAATGGTATCTAACTTTCTAGCAGTGTGTGTGTTACTGGGGGGTGTTAATCATCAAAGCCAAAGACAAATGGAACAATGAAAAATAGATAATTCATGTGCAATAAAAGGGAGTAAGCTCCTTAATACATAAAAGTTCACAGAAACCAATAAGAATAAAAGGGTTAAAATCAAAACAGAAAAATGAATATAGATGTAAAATATTTTATAAAAAACAACAGAAGTACTTTTTGGATGCTCAAAGATGCTCAAAAAAAGAACAAGTTAACAAAAAAAGAATAGGCTTTATCTGCATGTGTGTGTGTGTCTGGGTGTCTCTGTGTGTGAAAGTGTGGATATATATAATATTTATCAGATTGCTAAAGATCAAATAGCTCAAAAGTACTCTATTGGTGAGAATGTGAGAAAGGATGTATTATCATGTATTACTATTTTTTTGGTGCACTGTATTCATACATCATAATGGGATAAAAAAAAAACTTGTGTAGACATACACGCACACATCCCCCACGTCATCCCCACCCCATTCCCTCTCCATCCCTCATTCCCATGCTTGGCTTAGTGGTTGACATAGATATGTTTGTTTAAGTACCTCATGTGCTTTAGAGTTTCCTTCTTCTCCCCTCCCATCCCCTCAGTTAGGTTCCCTTGTTTGCTCCTCTATAGGATCTCCTGTTTCACCTGGAGATCCTCCTAGGACCCATTTCACCTTAGCTTTCACATATTAGGGAAAGCTTTCAATTTTTTACTTTTTGCAACTGACTAATCTTGCTTAGCATATAAACTGTTACAAATTCTTTGGAAGCCAAGTTGGAAATATCTACCAAAATGTGAAATATGCACACCTTTGATACAACAACCCGCTTATGTTATCTACAGGTAAACATATACATGTACCATGTGCACAAAGAGATAGATACAAGGATACTCACTGAAATATCCTTTGTAGAAGCAAATGTGTATGGGAGGAAAACTGAGATTCCCCAGTATTGGTGTGGTTTAATAAATCATACCATGGCCACCCAAAGGAATATGATAGATATTTAAAAGGACATGGGACTATTCCATTTCCTATAAAGTGGAAAAAGAAACACTTAGCAACATGTATGTTTCTAGTTATACAAATAGAAGGGGACATGTGTGTGTTAGTAGATTATAGATTGATTGATTGATTGATTGATTGATAGTTTTCCTAAATAAACATACCACGTGACTGAAAGAACACCAAAACAAGTAATTATTTCTAAAAAATGTCACTGGAGTCTACGATAGACAAAAGGCAGACTTAATTTTACTCAATAATACCCAAAGTTGGATTTTTTTTTGGTGGTACTGGGGTTCCTGGAAACCCTTCTACCTCCGGGTTACACTCCCAGACCTATTTTTATATTTTTTATTTGGAAACAGGGTCTCTTCAGCCAGTGCTGCTGGCTTCGAACCTACGTGATCCTCCTGTCTCTGCCTCCCAAGTGCGGGGATTACAAGCGTGCGTCACCACGCCCAACCAAAGTTGGATTTTAAATGATGTCCTGTGATGTTCTTTTATTTTTTGTAATTTTTTTAATGTTACGGCTTTTTATATTAAGTTTTTATTGAACATAAATGGTATACATTTAAACTATACTTGGTGCCCCCCCCGCCTCTGGTTTCCCTTCCTCCCTCCCACCAATGATTATCCAGGGTAACCATGTCATATTCATAATTTTTCACATATTCAGGTGTAGACCCTCATTAATCAAGTTCAGTCTTCCTCCTCCCCTATCTTTCCATTCAAGCTTTGCTGGTATTTCCCCTCCATTACCTGGAATACCACTGGTATCCTCTATGTTCCCTAGTTTGGGGGTTCTTTTAAAAAATTATATTGTATTAAAAGGGGAAATAAGACAAAACAACTACCCATTTTTTCAATATAGGAACATAATAAGAATTCATCAAGGTTATACTTGTAAGGCATTTAGCACAGCATAGCACATTTCAAGGTTTTAAGAAAATATTTGCTATCAAGAATATTAAAATGTTTGCTACTACTGGGATTTAGACTCTAATTATTAGTTTGTTATGTTGTAGAAATAAACACTTATCCAATATTTCAAAATCAAGTGTATCCTCTTTTCTCCAAATAACCTTCTCAACCAGAAATCACATTCCAAAGATGCCATCACTCCACTATGTAAGGAACTCCTTTCACTCCTAAGTGGCATTCACAGGTAGGAACCAATGACAACTGCCCCTTCACTCTTCCAGAACTTTACTTCCAATGTCTTACCTTCTGCTCATTCTTCACACCACATTTCCCAAAGTAAGGAAAGTATTTATGGATGTGAATTTACTTCAAAATGCACTTGTAGCTACATGTATAGCTTGTCATACAGTGCTGTATTTAATCCTACACATTAATTCTAAATAATGATAATAATTTGAAATAATTTTACATATAATTTCCTTGAGCAAAAAAGGTTTTTAAGGATATTAATTTAATATGCATTTCTGAGTAGCTAAGGTTTCTCAGTTTGTTGAAATATTTGTCATTCTTTAAGAGATATATTATATTAGATGTCAAAAGGTGTAGCCTGAATACTTTCAGGTTTAGAGTTTTACTGATGTTTTCTGTTATCATTGTTGGTAATTTTCCATGAACATTTGAAAAGAAGGAATAGTTAAAGTACAGTTTTGAGATACAGCTATTAATTCATCTTGATGAACTGCTAAATCCCTATGCACTTATTTATCTTCTATTTTCTTTTTTTTTTTACAAACTGAGAATGCTGTGTTAAGACCTACCATTGCAATTACATTTCTGTCAATGCTCTGGCTTCTCTAAGAGATTCTGCTTTATGCCTTCTTATGTCTTATTGGTAAACAAAGACTCATATCTATTATGCTCTTATTATGGATTTTGCCTTTCATCAATATTAGGTTCCTATTCTCATTTCTGGTAATGATTTTTGTCTTGAATCTTATTTTCATAGATGTTAGCACTACCTCCCCTGCATTTTTTCTGTTCCAGTTTGCTTGCCATGCCTTTGCTCATATCTGAGATGTATAGCGTTGTTCAATAGTGTTGATATTTTAAATAGAAGTACAAAGTTCTAGCCTCATAACATGAAAGCAAAGCCATTGATGTTTAATTTATACCAGAAAGTCTCCCTTTTGTTCTTTTACATTTCCCTTTCTATAATGTTAGCTCTATCGTAATTTTTTTCATCCCTTTGCTTTTATTGAATGGACTTAGTTTGCCTATGCCTGCCATGGTGATTTAGAAGACTACCCTTCCATCTTTAATTCTTATTTTTTAATTGTGGTACTAGGGATTGAACCCAAGGGCATTCTACCTCTGAGCAACACCTCCAGCACTATCTTTATTTTGAAACAGGGTCTCACTAAGTAGCTGAGGCTGGTAGCGAATTTTTGTCTCAGCCTCCCAAGTACTGGGATTACAAGTGTGTGCTACCACACCCGCTCCATTTTTAATTCTATTAGTATTTTACTCTCAGATTTTCAAATAGAGAATCCTCAACTCTACACTTTCTCCACACAGACAGACGTGTGTGTGTGTGTGTGTATGTGAGTGTGTGTGTGAGTGAGTGTGTGTGTGTGAGTGTGTGTGTGTCTAGGTAGAAAGGTATATAAGGATGAATATATAGATATAGGGTAATAGAAGGTATTAGACTCACATGCAAAATCTAAAATCTAGCTCACTTTTACTTCCCAGGGTTTCACTTCCCCATGTGAAATACAATACTATTTCATTCTACCATGGCACCTATTGCCTATGGAATATTTTTTCCTTACAATTACATTTTCTTTTTACTAGATTTTGCTTAGAATTAATTTACATAAAACAATGATACAAGTTTCATTCTAAGAGTAAGCAGCTTCATGACTCATTTCTGTCTTTTTAATGAAGTCATTACTTCATTTTTTTTTTTTTTAGTGGTACTGGGGTTCCTGGAAGCCCTTCTACTTCTGGGCTACACTTCCAGACCTATTTTTTGTACATTTTTTAAATTTGGAAACAGGGTCTCTAAGCCAGCGTGGCTGGCTTCGAACCTGCGCGATCCTCCTGTCTCCACCTCCCAAGCACGGGGATTACAAGTGTGCGCCACCATGCCCCGGCTCATTACTTGACTCTTGAACCCTTTATTTCCAGTTACCAACTGGTATGGAAAGTGCCTTTTACCACATATGTTTTCTGAATCCTTAGACTTTCTGTTGTAATCAAATATAAAAAACAATTTGACTGGATAAGTATCTATTAGAACACATAATTTTCTCCACCAAACCACAGTATGGCTTTTCTTTTTTTTTTTTTCTTTTATCATTTGATATTACGTTTTGCAGAGGAAAAGACTAGAACTCACCTAGCTGTTGTTTCTGTAAGACTATACTTTCATTTTCACTTTTATTTCTTCCTCTATGAAATTTTGTAGAATTTTGAAATTGTTCATCTTTGGGGAAAAATCATAAGAATTCAGCTAGGTATAAGACTTTTGTTGCTGTTACCTGAACTCATTGATATATATATTTCAGGTTTGTAAATGTATATTTTATCAGTTCATGCTATTTTTCCATTTAAAAAGCACTATTATAGTTGCATTTTAGCTAATAAATTTTTGCATGTGTGTGTGGTACTGTTGATTGAATCCAGGGACATTCTACCTCCAAGCTACGCCCCCAATGTTTTGTTTGTTTTGAAACAGGGTCTTTCTAGGTTGCTGAGGGCCTCACTATGTTCCTGAGGCTGTCCCAAATCTGTCATCCTCCTGTCTCAGCCTCTCAAGTACTGGGATTAGAGGCATGTACAATCACATCCAGTTCTATGTACTACTTTTTAACCCAGTTTTTTTTTCTTTTTTTGTTCTTTTCTTTTGCTTTCTAAGGCAAATTCTCAATTTTGAAATATCTACCATGTATTATATTTTCTACTTATTTGTTACTCTTTATTGTTACTTATTTGTGTTACAGTGTGGAAATTTTAATCCTGCTCTTGAATTTCCACTATTATTGCAGTAGTTTTCCCCTCAGTTGATATGTCTATCATTTTAGATTGTGCTTTGGCTTATTGGCTTTTTATAGCATCCTCATATCTCCTTGTGATGGTATATATTTATTTCCTATCTTAATGAGATGGAATCTAAAATCACTTTTTGTTTTCTGTGAAGCATAAATTTACAGGGATACGCATTTCCTCTAAGACTTTAAAATAATATTGTCATGTTATTCAGGTGAGTCTTCATTTGCTTGTCTTTGTATACATCTTTAAATGAACAGAGAGCAAGTCAGACTAGTGGTGAGCAGATTACTGGATATGAATGACTCCTCCCATCACCACTTTTATTCTCCTTAGGTGCTATTATTTACCCTCTCTATATTTAAAATCAGAAGGTGGACTGACATGGGTAAACCTTAACCCAGATTCTGCTACTGGTCATCAAGTACATCTTCACAGGCCAGAGACACTATCTTTTTATGTTTACCTTTCCTGGCTCTATGACTCTCAAAAAAATATTCTATCTTAGGAAACTGAGAGGGTTTGAAGTTTTTGCTTAACTAAATCCATTCCTATAAAGCAAACAAAAAACATAATTCCCAGTGGTCTTCTGCATCAGCCCCATCACATGAAGTAACCACAGACCCCCACAACATCCCATAGCTCACTCGCTTGCAGTTAGAGCTTTCAGTAGAGGAAGGTAGGGGGACAACGAGGAGTAGCTGAGGGGGAACCCCCAGTCTACCCCTCTCAGAGTGACCATGGCTTCTGTGTGGTGCAGGCTCAGTGTCATTTCCAGCTGATGCAGACTCTGCCTCCAGACTGCAGCCTGACTGTGGGGGGTGGCTGGAGGTTGCTCCCAATCCTTTATCAGCTGTGTTGATCACGTGCAGACTAAATAGTGACTTCTATAGCTGTGCTTGTCATCACTAACCCACAAGCATCAGATCAACAAAATTTTCTTCAGACTTTGGAAAACTGTTTATTCATCCTTAACTTACAGTTTAAAAATTCAGTTGCTTATGTGTTCATAAAAATTCATGGAAAATCACCAAAAACACAAGAAAGGCATAATTAGACATTCTATCAGGTTCTAACTTTTATTCCTATTATTCCAGGACCAGGCTTATCTTCTTACCATTTTCAGTAACCATGCCTCTTCTGAATCTGTCTTCCACAACTCATTATGGAAACATGAAAGGATAAGAACAACATGGCTGGAAAGTTACATTCATATGAGTTTAAGAGTGAAGTGATCCAAAAAATCCGATAGAGCTGAAATGAGATGGTCAAAGACTGAGCTTAGAAAGAACCAAGCATGAAGCTCTCTGTAACAAAGACAGGCATGCGTAAATGAAGAGGATCTGGAAGTAGAGCCGTATTTCTAGTTCTGTTAATTCCCCTTCAGGGAAGGTACAGGGAAGCACTTGGGAGAGTTTTTGCAATAGATAAATGAAAAGTCACAAAGGAGACTATTTTCAAATGCACATTTAAAAAGTTCTAGGGTGAGGTATTTTGAAGTTTCTTGAGTATGGAGCACCTATTGTCGCTTTCACTGAACTCAGTCATGATGAATTGGATAAATACTCTTAAGATCTAAATATTTTTATATATCCTCCTATTTCTCTAAGCTCTATATGAAAAGGAACCCTGTTCAGAAGAAAAGTAGGTGAATGCACAGGTTTTATTCCATTCAGTCCATCAAATGAAACTTTCATAATCCTACACTCCTGAATCACTTCTCTGCCCCATGCAAAATTATTAAATCCTGTTAATTCAACCTCAGAAGATTTTCTGCATTTCTACCTATGTGACTGCTTCCCATATCCTCTTAAACTTCACATTTTCCAAATGCAATCCTCTTTGTTTCCCATCAGGAAAACAATAGCCTCCTGCTGGTCTTCTTCCAGGGGTTCTCAAGCTTGGCTGCACAATAGAATCATCTAAAAAGCATTTTTTAAAATTCCAGTATGGGTAGACTTTGTGGTATGTAAATTATGTTTTAATAAAGCTAACATGAAAATACTCATGCAAAACTTCATGCTAGAACAATTAAATCACTATCTCTAGAGGTCTGACCCCAGTCTTGAGATTATTTGCAATCACTGGTGATGTTAGTGAGCAGTCAGGATTAAGAATCACAACTGTAAGTTCATACGTTAGTAGCTTTCAAAGTTGAATTGTCGGAATTATCTGGGGGAGGACTTTCTGAAATACAGAAATCTGTATACAATCTCTCGTACTCTACCCGCCAACTTTTGATATTTTAGATCTGAGCTTCTGATAAGAAAAAGACAAATTTTGAAATGCTGTCAAGGTGATTATGCTGGCCACTCACCTAAGAACACCACTGCGTGTGTGTGTGTGTGTGTGTGTGTGTGTGTGTGTGTGTGTGTGTGTGATACTAGGAATGGAACACAGGACATTGTACCTCCAAGCTACACCCCCAGCCCTACTTTTTAGTCTTTTTATTTTATTTATTTATTTATTTACTTATTTACTTATTTATTTATAATTGTGGGGGGTACTGGGGTTCCTGGAAACCCTTCTACCTCTGGGCTACACTCCCAGACCTATTTTATATTTCTATTTGGAAACAGGGTCTCTTAAGCCAGCGAGGCTGGCTTCAAACCTGCGTGATCCTCCTGTCTCTGCCTCCCAAGCATGGGGATTACAAGCATGTGCCACCACGCCCGGATAATCTTTTTATTTTTAAAACAAGGTCTCATTGAGTTACAAAGAGCCTCCCTAAGAATATGAGGCTGACCATGAACCGAGATCTTTAGGTCTCAGCCTCCCAAATGCTGGGATTACAAGTATATGCCACCATGCCAGGCTCATCGCTGCTTTTATTTGTTTGTTTGTTTTGGTACTGGGAATAAGACCAAGGGGCATTCTACTGCTGAGCTATACCCCAAGCCCTACTTTTTGTTCTTTATTTTGAAACAAGGTCTCACTGCGTTGCAAAGGGCCTCACTAAGTAGCTGAGGCTGGCCAAGAACCAGGATCCTCTTGTCTCAGCCTCCCAAATGCTGGGATAACAAGTGTCTACCAAGCCTGGCTCACCACAGCTTTTTTATTTTTTATTTTTTAAACAGTACTTCTCAAGAGCCAAAGAGCCTAGAATCTCCTAACACATACAGTCTGACTCAGTAAGTCTGGAAGGGTTCTAACTTAAATGAGATCACAGATGAAACTGTTACTACTGGTCCTGGAACCACACTTTAAAAAGCTTGGCCCTTGATCTCTTAAAAATGTGATTCAAAACAAAAACTCATCCTCAACTAATAAGGCATAAACACTGTCTTCTCCAGCTTCTAGCATATTATTCCAAAGATTGTTTTAATCCCTGATTACTTTATATTTAATAACTATTGGAAAGATGCAATTTTTCATTTATCTCTAGCTTATTTTTCTTTGTTATTCTGGGGAAAAATGCTTCTTTAAAATAACATCAACTCTATTTATGCATTTCTCAACAGATGATGAAAATATTTACTTATTTTCTATTTGGAGAACTTGAATTAATTGGTTGACCCTAGCTATAAAGATAATTTTAGAAATATACTACTAAAAGGTCACCAAGTGCTATATGTATGTATGTTTATATCACTTTGAATCCCATCCTGATATATAATTACATTGTACCAATAAAAGTCCACACAAAAAATACCATCAAAAGAAAAAGCAAGGAGAACAGTTGAACTACATTGATTGTTTCACTTTGCTTGCTTCAATTCTCATTACAAATGCTACTTCCTCTAGGAAGCCTGCTTGTGTTGGTTCATAATTACCTTTCCTTCAATGAGCATGTGTTACTTTTATATCCCGACAGATACTCCTTGATTATACACCTGTGATGCCATGCCTTGACTTCAAATATCAAAATCTTGCCCTATCCACTAAAGACTTACAGACACGAAGGACTGGCAAGTCCTTTGGCTCAACACTGAGTCACTCTCCCAAACACTGAACTTGAAAGTCATCAACTCATTCATGAGCTAAATTGTACTTGGACATTAAAGCATGGATTCCCCAAGCTGTCAGACTGCAATAGACCCAAAAGTGGTTTAGAACTGTATTTTTTTTCCTCTTCCCTTCAGGAAGAAGACTTAAACTAGCTGGGCAATTGCATCCTATGATTCTTGAAAATATCCAGGCACTGAGACTTTAGATGAATCTCATCTCTCAATGATGACCCATAAGTAATATCAGTAAAATGGAAGGGGGGAGGAAATGGGGTGGGAATTAGGAAAGGCCTAAATAAGTAATGTGTACATATATGCCTCTACCATCATGTACTCCACTAAGATGTATGACTACAATGTACCAATAAAAATTTTTAATTTATTTACAAAATACTATTGCTAATGAAGGTTTGTTATCTGGTTTCAAGGTAATGAGATGAGACAGAGTCAACATAACTTCAGATTAGGGGAGTCTCGGCTCCAAGACATCTTCTACTAAATTAGCAATGATAAACCTTACCAACAATGTTGGTAAGCAGAGAGAAAAAGAGAAAGGAATGGAGCAGAAGATGACTGTTTAGGGAGTTTTGGTATTGTAAGTGATGGGGAAATGAAGGAAAAAAGAGCAGACAAGATGAAAAGGTCAAGAATACATTGCTGGGTGCTGAGCATTTAAGCAGGAAGTACAACACATGTTAATGAAATGTGGGCTACAGCTGTACTGCTGACTAAAATGTACACATATGGCTAATGGCGCATACTCTGAATAATCAACAGAAAAAGAAATGTTTTGCTTCTGAGACAACAACATTAGGGCATGTTATTCCTTACTGACGATGCCCGAGGCAGCCACGTCTCATTATAGCTTTGAAGCATAAGTTCTTCACTCGTTTTTTTCTACTCTTTACTGATTTCTTTGGCTGAACAGTAGTTTGGTCTCTGTATAAATCTTTGCCAAGCTTTACATGCTGGGTTTTGTTAAAACTTAACCACCTATCTTTAGTCTGTCATTTTTTATTTCTCCCATCCGTGTAAAGAATTGTTACTGGGTTATATTCCTCATAGAAAATGCCAAGAACTTTCAGACTGAAGAATGCTCTTACACAATGAACTATTGATGTTTAAAATGAAAATAGAATTCAAGTCAGAGTTCTACAGCTGGGGAGAAAAAAAACAACTTACCTGGGAATTATATATAAAATTCAGATATCACCCTATATGGGACAATAATAGTGAGAAAACCGTGTTGCGTGTAGTTTTGATACATGCATTTGAATTACTATTTCCTTCAAATAACAATAGAATAATTTAGAAGCACTGGGCATTTCTGTTTCAGGCCAATGTGCTTATGTTCAATAATTTCAATATTTGTGGATTTCATTATTGTGTGACGTTTAGCTATGAGCAGTATAAACTCTACAGAAGCTCACCTGCCATATTAGAGACTCTAATGGCTTCTACCATGAGACTAACCAAGTTAAGAGACCAACCTTTGTGAGGATACCTGAGTCGCTTGTTTTAATTCATAACCTTCTGTATATATTGGTGGCAAGGCAATCCTATTCTCCTGATAATGAAAAGATTATGGCTGCCAAGTTTGTTTAATTTTCATGAACTTTTGCTATGAAATTGGCAGCCTGATGGAGACCCAATCATTGTCGTGAGACAAAACTTAACCATCAGATATATAAAAAAAAAAAATGTTACACAGACCTCAAAGAGACCAAGCCTGAGAAAAGGCCAAGTAAATACATTCAAAGATGCTAGTTATTTAAAAGAAGGAAATAAAAATGTGTTTTAGAGTTAATGTCTTCCTAAGTTCCTACTAAAAAAAAGTCTCAAAGATCTTTTTATCTCTTCCCCTTGACTACAAGATGTAGTCAAGCTTTGATTCCAGATGTCTTTATCCATGAGCACCTGATGCTGCTGGGAACACCAGAAACACATCACCAAAGGGAGAGAAAAACTGAAAGTGAGGTATCCTCTGGGTTTGACTTAATGAAATGAGTTGTCCAGAGACCTGTCTGAAGCTACACTGTGTGAAAAAGGCATTATAAGCTAGGAGGCTGGCTTTGGAAGCCTCATATGAATGGTATCCAGATACAAAATGTGTGTGTAGTTTTTGTATTATTATTCAAGTAAATGCAGTAAAGTGATGCTAATGATATAATTGCTATTATATTCTATACTGTATAGCAAGTACAGTCTTTACTTTCCTCATTTCTTCCTTTAGATAGATAGGCATTCTTAAAAAGTGATGTTGGATAAAGGACCGTAAAGTAGCTTAAATCAATAGGATACAAATGATATTTTTATTGATGTGACTATTATTCTACCATCCTCACTATTTGTTGAGAGGCTAATAAATTCCAGACATATTCATAAATGTTTAACCTATGTTAAACATTAACCTATCAGTTAATTCCCTTAAGTATTTCTGATGAAGTGCCTGCTGTAGGCCTAGGGTTTTATTTTTTAATTTTTTATTGGTGCATTGTGATCATACATTTTAATAGGGTGCAAAGTGGTAGAGGCATACATGTACATATCACTTATTTAACCCTCCCTCAGTTCCCCCATTCTCTTCCCCCTCCATCCTTCTCATGTTTGGCTTACTGATTGACTTTGATATGTCTATGAATGCCCTCATGTACATTAGAAAATTTCCATTTCCCCCCTCCCCCTCAGTTAGGTCGTCTTATTTGCTCATCTATGGTTTCTCTTTTCTTCATCTAGAGTTCCTCCTATGGCTCTTTTCCTCCCTAGCTTCTGCATATTAAGGAGAGCACATTGTTTATTGTGACTGACTAATGTCACTTAGCATAATGTTCTCTAGTTTCTTCATTTCCCCATAAATGAAATAATTTTGTATCCAGGCGTAGTGACACATGCTTGTAATCCCAACATTTGCGAGGCTCAGACAGGAGGATCACGGTTCATCTCAGCTACTTGGTATGGCCCTTTGCAACTCAGTGAGATTCTGTTTCAAAAATAAAGATTAAAAAATAGGGCTGGGGGTGTAGCACGAAGGTAGATTGCCCTGGGTGCCATCCCCAGTACCACAAAAAAATAAAATAAAAATAATTGTTTTTCTTCTTTATGGCTGAATAAAATTCCATTATGTATATATCCCATAGTTTTGTAATCCATTCATCTGTTGATGGACATCTTGGTTGGTTCCATAGTTTGGCAATAGTGAATTTTGCAGCTATGAACATAGATGCGCATGTATTTGTTTGGTAGTTTGGTTTCCATTCTTTTGGGTAAATACCCAGAAATGGTATTGCTGGATCATATGGTAGGTCCATTCCCATTTTTCTGAGAATCCTCCGTACTGTTTTCCAAAGTGGTTGAAATAATTTACAATCTCATTAGCAATGTATAACAGTTCCCACTTCTCCACATCTTCACCAGCATTTGTTATTGTTTGTGTTTTTAATGATTGCCATTCTAGTTGGAGTTAGGTGAAATCTCAGGGTAGTTTTCATTTGCATCTCACTGATTGCTAATGATGTTGGGGTTTTAGTCATGCTCAAACCAGATATGATCCCTTTTCCCAAAGAAAGCATTAATTACATCTTTATAGCAATCTTACTATATAGGCTCTACTATTTATTGTTTTAAAAAAGATGAGACTGAATCTTGATGTGCACTCACGATTAGCCAGTGAATGGGGAAGAATTTAAAACTAAGTCACTATGACTTCTAACCTATTCTTTCATTCTTACATTCTTAGCTCTGCTAATATTCAAAGATTCAGAGGCAACTTAGACTGCAATGTGGGAGAGATGAGGACAAGGTTAGCTCTCAGAAGATTGGTTGTCATTAGATTCAGAGACATGTTTGTCCGTTTTTAAGAAAGTAGAAGAGACTCCTAGTTGTAATAAAAAGGTAAATGACAACAACAAAATCCCTGATATTTACTATTTGGCAAAGGGGATATTTAGCCTAGATGATTTCTCATATTTGCAGATATTTTTAAAGCATCTTCAGGCTCAGACCTTTAACAATAATTTATCAATATTTTTCAGGTTCAAATTTTAATTTCATATAACCCTTTATAATATATCCTGAACTATTGAAATATTAGACTCAGATAACATTGCACTGCATGGTGTTCAGCCCACAGCAGGTTCTATCCAAGACAAAAAGAATAGATGCCAAAATTAAAAAATAAAACACGAAATCAAAACTTTTATAAATAAGCACATTGTACATATTAATGTACATTTTTACAAAGTGGAGATAGATTTATATTGTTCAGTTTTAGTTACAGAACCCTCTAAGAGCCCCTGGGGCAGATAATAGATTATTAATATTGGATCAACTTAACTAATTATTTTCAACTTGATTCAGCTTCTGAAAACCAAATTTATAGCACAATTTGCAGAGAATAAAGATCTAGACTTTTGGGTTTTTTTTCTATTTTGTTGTTCATTGGGGATTAAACACAGCCTCAAACATACTAGCCAAGTGCTCTACCACTATGCCACATCCCTAGACCAGGGCTCTAGTTTTAAGTTCATTGATGATCCTCAAACACCTAGTCTTCTAGTTTCAAAGCCTTCTTTTCTTTATAATGCCATTTCATTCTCCTGAAACTTTCCATCTCTATTAAATAAGAAAGCCCCAAAGAAGAAAGGATATATGGATGCTAATATACAGCCAACTTCAGTGGCATTTTCTTCTCATATATTTTAGTACAACACACTGAACTGAAACCATAAGCAGTACACATTTAGAATCAGGCTACTTTAAAAAAATGGCCCCAGAGAGACCCAAGAAGTAGGATATACTTGAGATTTGCAATAAACAAACCTGTAATTTGAGGCAAGGAAACAATTAGTAAATCAATGGATTTAACCTACTTCATGGTCCCCTGCCTGCCATTGCTGTCTAGGAGCACCTGTCTAAAAGAAGAAAAGAGGAAAGTAAAGACTTACAGAGCACACCTATTGCATGTTAGGCATTATGCCCACACTTTCTAAGACTCACTGATATGAAAGAAGATGAACAATGATTGTTCCAGAGGCACATGGACAATAAGTAGTGAAATTGAAAAAAGAGCCTGACCATCTGCTTCCAAACTCCTTATTTTTCAGCATATACTTCTTCCTCTTAATTGATAATTCTCACCCTATATTATCAATCATCTCAAGAAAGATACTAAAATTCTCAAATACTTTAAACCAAACATCAATTTTTTATTTAATTATGTTTTCCTATTTTTTTTATTTTATTTTTTTTTAATTTTATTTTATTGGTGCACTGTATTCATACATCATAGTGGGATACAAACTTTTGTAGACATACATGCACACATCGCCCAGTCAGCTCCCACCCGATCCCTACCCCATTCTCTCCCCATCCCTCCCTCCCATGCTTGGCTTAGTGGTTGACATCTAGTATTATAGTAATTTATCCAAAATTAAAAATGATAATCTCACATAACAGTTTCATTTGTCTGATGCCAAGCTTTTGATGATTTAAAGATAACATTTCAATATTTCTTTTTGCTTTCTTTCTTACCAGACCATATTTTTTTCTGTTTTTTGGTGAAACTATCATATATTTATATATTTATTTTTCAGAAAAAAATCTATCCTAATATGGAATATGAATTCTAGATACCCAAAACGATCTTGAAGAAGAACAAAGCTAGCAGATATATATTTTCTGATTTCAAACCATATAAAGCTACAATAATTGGAGTTAAATACAAGCCTAGAGCTAAATTCTTCCCTATATTGTCAAAATGACCAATGTGGAAGCCAAGCAGAGAATCTTAAAGGCAACAAAAACAAAGGGCCAAGTGACATTCAGAGGCAAACCAATTAGAATCACTCCAGACTTCCCAAACCAAGTCATGAGAGCCAGAAGGGCTTGGAGTAACATATTCCAAACTCTGAAAGAAAACAACTTCCAGCCAAAAATTTCCTATCCAGCAAAACTTTCTATCAAATTAGATGGAGAAATAAGAAGCTTCCATGACAAACAGAAACTGAAGGAATTTATGTCTTCAAAACCAGCGCTAGAGAAAATACTCAAAGAGATTAACTACAAAGAAGAAATAGTAACACTCACCAGAACCAGAGAAACAAGATTTTCCATCCAACAGACAACTAAGATTGGTTATCTGTGGAGATTCATTATTTATGTTAGTCTTTTACCTATCTCTAAATTGTATTGTTTGCCTTTATTGTTGTTAATTTTTAGGATTTCTAGTTGGGATATTAATATACCTTCAGATATAGCATTTGGAAATATTTTATCCAATTCTATTAGTAACTTTTAACTCTGTTTACATTGTCTTTGGATATACAATATTTTTTTTATTTTTTAGGGAGTTTGTATATTCTTCTGTTGCCTGTGCCATTGAAATCATATCCAAGAAATCACTGCCAATTTCAATGTTGTGAGGTTTTATGACCCAGATTTTCTTCTAAAAGTTTATAGTCTTAAGATTTATATTTAGGTCTTTTATCTATTTTGAGTTAATACTTGTATGTGGGATTAGGTAAGGGTCCAGTTTTATTCTTTTCCATGTAATTATTATTTTTCAACAATATTTAGTTAAAAGAATATTATTTCCACCACCAAATGTTCGTGGAAACCTTGTCAAAAATAACTTGACAATATAGGGAAGAATTTAGCTCTAGGCTTGTATTTAACTCCTATTTTTTTTTACTGTGGGTAAATTTTGTATTTTTTTTGTTTTATTGGTACACTGTAGTCATACATCTTAATAGGGTACAAGATGGTAGAGGCATACATGCACACATCACTTATTTAGCCCTTCCCCAGTTCCCATCGCATTCTCTCCCCTCTCCCTCCTTCTCATGCTCATGTTTGGCTTACTGACTGACTTTGATATGTTTATGAATATACATCATCCAAACAGCATCCCTACAACAATTTATGTGGAAGAATGGGCTCACTAAAACAGCATCAGGCCATAAAACTTCTCTCTCTCTCTCTCTCTCTCTCTCTCTCTCTCTCTCTCTCTCTCTCTCTCTCTCTCTCACACACACACACACACACACACACACACACACACACCTTACTAAACTAAATGGACAGACATTGCTCCCCTGTTGCTTCCTCTTCTAGGGTAAGACTGTTGAGCTTAGTGCTAGCAATAATGCTCTGAAGACTGTACTGATTAAGTAGTGCTGACAACAGTTCTAGACACCCTTACTATCAATGCCAGGTATGGTGTGTAATGATTTTCAGTGTGACAAGCCATTGAGAAGATTTGAAGAACAAACCCGTCTGGTTCCAAATTCTAAGTCCTTCTGTTAATGCCAAATGAAGAGAGACATTCACTGTTTTCAACTCCAGATCCTCATCCTTAGAGCCAAATGGAGTGCTTCCAGGAGGAAACACTCTGAATGGAGGCAGTGTCTGGCTGTGCTCTATAGGATTTCAGTCCCTTAGGACTCCAAAGGAATGTGTCCTTCCATACGTACACTTATTTAGAGGTAATCCATTCTCTCTACTGCTGCCTTACTCCAGGGACTGACAAGCCCACAAAGCCTCATTTATTTAATAAACACTAAGCACTTTAGGAAGCCCTGGAGATTTGCCTTCAAGGAAACTTCAAGTATTTAAAGGGCAGTCCTGTTCAGTCAATAGAAGCCGCAAGTATTTATTCAATTCACTTCCAGCCACACTGCTCAGCTACAGGAGGCACTTAGACCCCTGAGTCTGTTGGCTGACAGCATATAACCTGCATTACCAGCATGCAGACTGGCCTTTTCTTTTCTCTTTCTTTTAACTCTTCAGCATTGAGATACCAGTTGCATTCTCAGCAGCCCTACCCCACTGACTGGACTCATTTATCTTCTGATACCTATATGTTTGCTCTTTGTGTTTGCAGATCAGTTTGCATTTTGATGTGTATATTTTAAAGGGCAAAAAGAAGTGAGAAGAGAATGAGAGTCAACCCTGTGTTAGGTAACTAGAGAGAAATGAACAGATCAGGGCAAGACTGGGACAGACCAGAAGGAAAGTTAAGAAGGTTCTCATAAATGGAAAGATGGAAACTTCCTGCATAGCTGTGGTTCGAGAACCCCAAGCGTATTAGGAGGATAAATTTACACTGTGAATAATTCCTGGGGTTTGACTTAGACACAGATGAGAAAGCACAGCACAGGCAAAAACAGCACAGACACACTATACTGTGGTGGTAAAAGAGAAAAGTGACCTACCCGAATGCATACACATGAGGAGAGAAGGTTTTCAGACTAAATAAAACTCGCCACATTGTAGGCTCACTTCTGTATTCCACTCTCTGAACGGCACCAAACAGGGCTCGTGGTCTAGAATGTAGCCCTTTTGTTAATGCCACCATCTCTCCCAAAGGACTGCTACAGACCATTTCTCCTGAATATAACCCTTTATTCATGGACTTCTTTTAAACTGTACCTGCGCCTCCCTAAATAAACCTCCTTATTCTCCTCTATTCATGTTTTTCAATTGAATTCTTTCTCTCAGAAGATGCAAGAATCAAAGAGGAGAGAACCAGCCTATAACATACAGAGAATTATGAGTCAATTTCTTTATTATGTGTCTTTTTCTAATGTTGTTGTTGTTTTGTACTGGGGATTGACCCAAAGGCATTCTATGTCTGAGCTACATCTTTAGTCCTTTCTTTTTTTAATTTTCAAACAGGGGCCCACTAACAGGGGCCCAAACAGAGACCTAGCTAAGGTGCTGAGGCTGGCCTCTAATTTCCTGTCCCAGCCTCCTAAGTACTGGAACTACAGGCATGGACCACCACACCTGGTTACTCTTCAAATTGTATATTTATTCTAGGCAAACCAATAGAGTCTAATTCTTGTAGAAATATCAATTTCTTGTCTAATGAAGTTGAATAGAGTAGACTCAGCTTAGCCCATCCTGCTTTAAATCTGACTGTACTACTTACCAACTCAATGGCTTTTGGAAATTCATTAAGCTCCTTGTGTTAATTTCTAATATGGGGAGAATATGTGTTGTGAGGATGGGGACAATACATGCAAAAAGGATAAAATGGAACATACCACATGGTTGAGCACTGTAGAAATGTTAGCTACTGTTTGCATCCTTTCCTTGTTGTATAAACAGGGCATTTCCTATACAGGAATTTACATGAATCCTGATAAAGGATCTAGACTCAAAGTCCATCAGATACCAGAATGCATACATCTCCTTCTACTTTGAACAGGGAAGCAACAAATCAGTTTGAGGAAAAATAGTTATAGAATTTAACTAGACCATATACATTGCACAGTTTAGAAACAGATCGCCTTTGTGGTACAGACCATGCCAATGTCCCCCCAACCATTTTGCATTTGCCTCCAGGTTGAGTCAGACTCCTTTCCTAATAGTTTTTTTTTCCCCTCTCCACAAAAGAGAATTTCCTTTCTGAAAAACTCCTTTGTCACTTCTTCCCTTTATAAAAAATAATCCTAAAGGTAATTCTCTGGACACCGTGAACTGTCTTCATCTCAATAGATAGAAGGTCCCAGCAGAGCAAGTTTCACTCAGTTCCAGACATAGTGTTTTATCCCAGATTTGGCCCAAGATCTGTAACATTACTTTAAAATGCAAGACTTTTGTAAAGTGTTATGTCTATACATTTAGGAGATTTCAACTCTCCCAAGTTGTTAGAATGTAGGACAACTAACTTACTCTGCTGTCCAGAGATCTCTCTTCATCATCCGCTTTCCTTGTATGTGTTAGGAACTCTCGTGTTTGAAAACTACAGTTCTGCCACTAATTCCCCTTTCAGCTTTGAAAGCAAAGAGAGATGAAACAACAAAAATACTACTAATAAAATTATTTCCTTAAGGTAATTCCTTACTGGGAAGGAAATGAGGGTCAGGAAAAGAGCATTATACATAGGAACCATTAGGTATTAGAAGATGCCCTCATTCAAGCCTTAAAAAGAGCTAAGCTCTGGGAGAGTAGGAAAGCTTATGTTTTGTGTTTATATATACACCCAGACCGAGAACACTGCTTGGCACATAGGAATTCTCAATGAATACAAACCGAATGAAGGGCAGCAACTTTTATTTTACCCACAGATTAGCTGATAAACACAAGGAGATGTAAACTAACTTGCTCAAAACACCCAGAGGAGATTGAAATGTCTAAACCCACAGATCACAATTTTTTTTTTTACCATTTCATCTTGTGCTTTTCATAGTATAGTAAGACAAAATGAAAATAGGAGCAGAATACATCCTTCTTACCAACTCCATGGATAAACTAAAAGAAGAAAGTGAATGTTTTCATGGACAATGGTCAGTGCAAATGTGAAGAGATCCAAAGATGAATGGAACTCTGGCCCTGGTTGTTTCTATCAGAGTAATGAAAGCTGTGCACCAAGAGAGTGGGGAGGCAGGAAGTCTGTGCAAAGAGACTGGCAGCTTGAAGTAAGGTAACAGAGAGAAAGGGGTCATCATCTGTCACTCAGATATCCAGCCTGAAAGAGCTTTTTGTTTAATCATTTTGTTTCATCACTAGCAAGGACTCCAGAGCAAATGAGCACAAGAGAACAATCAAATTTGATGAACTATATTCATTTAAAAGTGAATCCAGGAAACCCACTCAGGAAAAGGCGACAAATGAGAAAAATTGTAATATCCAAAATTACAAATGAATTAGGGACACCAAGGGCAGACATGGATAGATTCCCCTACAAAGGAACAAGTGTTTATAAATGACCCTCACAAGAGCATTTTGAACAATAAGAGAAAAATACTTGATCTTTAAAGATTGCCAGTTTGATATTTTAGCTGATATTTTCTCTTTATTCTGTAGCACATAGAGTATCAGAACATTTAATCACAAAAGCACTTATTCAGTTGAATGGGGAAAAGACATTTCTTCCCAGATTCACTGTGAAACCTTTTGCCCTGTTTTATAATAACTGAAAGTGATTTCAGAGTTAAAACAAGTAGTGTCCCTTTAGAATTATGTACTTCACAGCTAACACCTAGCCCTACATAATATAACCAGGACTGGATTTCTCTTTGTATTCAATCTATGCAGTTGAATGCCAAGTTTCCAGGAAAATAAAAAGGGAATTCATTTTCAAGGGTGGTAAAAAAAATCAATATTTTGTATCTGTTTTTTAAACCTCTTGATAATTCTCTGAACATCCTCACTAGATCCAAGTGGAAAATGCTTCCACAGTGACAAGAACAGGCTGACCATGTCATAGGAAACTGAGTCAAGGAGCAAAGCCTTCAATCCCTTCTAACAAATCCAAGATCAGTATAACCAAGAAAAAAAAAAAGTAACTTCTGAAAAATAAATGTAGAAATTACATAACAAAGGCGAGGACACTGTATACCCTTGGAGTTCCCTACAATATTTCTTTCATGAAGCCAGAGGGAAAAGAAACATTACAAGGTCTCTCTTACATAAATATTTCCCAACTATTCTCCAGGTATCCAATGCTGTTTAATCTGTTAAGCTTATGAGCCTATAAATGCTTTAGGAGCCCATAAACACCTTTGAGATCTATAAAAAAAAGTACTCAAAATACAAAAAAGAAAACTATACATCAATATTAATATATGTTGATTTGTCTACAAAAGGTATTACTGTATCAATTTCACAGATTGCTAAATTCAGCATCAAAATTAAAAAAGAGAAAACTAAAAAAATCAATATTAATATGTGTTGATTTTTCTACAAAATGTGCCATTATGTCATTAAATTTTGTATTATTAAATTCACAAATTGTCAGAAGTATCTTTACCTATGAAAACAATTTGTAGGCTAGATTTTCTTACTTATCTTGAGAATGCACAATGATAGGTGAGAAATCAAGATCATTTACGAATTAAATGGGTAACTCAGGCTAAATAATTTCAAAAGCAAAATTAATAAACACCTTTAAAATTTTTATGGCCAAAATGCTATTTCATAGAGAATGTAGGCCTGTTTAAATATGCTTAATAGGAAGTGAGTTGGAGCCGCCACAGCAAAAGTGCTTTATACTAACAAAGAGTTTAGATGCTACCTCCTCCGCCCAGCATCCACTCCGCAACTTCCTTCACATATTCCCTGCCAGTGACTTTTGTAACATGCTAAGGTAATTAAGCCCCACCTCTGCTTACACTCTTGAGTGGTTTTCCACCATGCTCAGGACAAAGAACAGCTGACCTTGGCCTAGAAGGCCCAGTGCCCAGCCTTATCTCCAACAACTAATTCTCTCGCTCAGATTTCTCAGGAAATGCAATAGTCTCTATGGACAAATATATCCAGCATCTGACCATGTGACACCCTCTTCTTCTTTCACTCTAGTCTGAGCCAAAATCAGCCTGTGCTGGCTAGTGACAACTGCATCAAGGCTGGCTTCTGCCACTCCTGCTCCTCACCCTAAAATGAAGTCAGTCTCACTGCTCAAAATTCTCCAAATGGACAAGCTCACCAGAATAAGATCTCAGTCCACTCATCAGCCTACAGGGCCCTGCATGACCTGGCTCCTTGCAACTTTCACTCCTCTCCTGTTACCTTCCCTTGCTATCACTGCTCGGCTCACGCTGTCCTTCTGGCTATTTCCTGACCAGGCCACAAACATTTCTGCCTTTATACTGGCTGTTGCCATAGCCTGGAACATTCTTCTCTAAGATTTCTCAAAACTTATTCTCCTACCTCCTTCAAGTCTTTGCTTCAATGGCACTCTAACAGGACCTCCTGTGACCACCATAGTAAAATGTAACCCCTCACTGCCACCTGTATAACATCAGTGCTGATAATCCCTGCTCTACTTTGCTTTCTCCCATAGCACACCTTCCAACATCCTCTATAATTGATGTCTTCATTACCTTTTTTGTTTCTCTCTGTTTTCCGCCTTACCTGCAAAGTACATGTTCCAGGAAGGCAGGAATGTTTGATACTCATTAATATATTTCATGTGTGCAGAACAATGTGTGGCAGCTTCAAGACCATTAGCTGAATGGAGAATCTGTCTCTGGTCTTCACACATTGAATTTTTCACTCTGTTGTATCACAGAGAATTTGTCTTGTCTTTGTCCCAGATTCCTAGCACAGAACTTCTTAAGCCGCTGGAATTTTTCAAGCAATAGAGATATCTTTGTTGCTCACCAGCATCCCCTGAATTATACATCAGTTCGTCCTAATGAGGTAACTCAATGTGGACCTCCACATACCTTCACCAGAAGAAACAAACACAAGGTTAAAAGGTTGAGACTTTGAGCTAGCTGGAAGTCCTGGGAGGAGACCAAGCTGGAGATTGAGTTTCAACTAAATGGTCAATGATTCAATCAACCAACCCTCATAATACAACCCCAGTTTAAACTCTGGACACCAAAGCTTAGTGGAACTTCCTGGCTGGTGAACACCTCCATGTGACAGGAAGGTGTCAGAGGCTTCTGTGTTTGTCACCCTCCCATATCTCACCCTCCCTCTCTCTGCATATAACTGTTCCTTTATAATTAAAACTGTCATCATAATTGGAGAACTTTCCTGAGTCCTGTGATTTGTTCTAGTGGATTATTTAATTTGAGGAAGACCACAAGAATGCCCATATTTGTAGCCAGTTGGTTTGAAGTGAGGACAATCTTGCTGTGGACTGTGCCCTTTAACTTGTAAGGTTGGTGCTGACTACAAGTGGTTAGTGAAAGAATAGAATTGCGGTACGTCTGGTGATATTAGAATGTAGTCCCTTGAATATTGGCAACAAGCTGATGAAAGTTCATTTCTTTCACCATTTGGTTTTTAACTAATGTTTGAAACAGAAAAGGAGTGTTATCCAAAATATAACTGATAAATTATTAATAAGTGGACTGATGACTACAGCTTAGATGTAAAGGTGAGTGGAACTTTATAATGTCTTCATATTCTACACTATCCAAGAAAGACAAAGTAATCCCCATTGGAGACATCTGTGTGCTTTTAATTTTTAATTAAGCATCTGAAAATGTAGAGAGAATTAAAATTAACATTTCTTATATATAATTTATCAATATCTGGTGTGTATTTTTACTTATAACATATATCAATAGCCATAAGTAGCTAATGGCTACCATATTGGGCAGTGTAGTTCTAAACACCAGAAACTTCTCTAGAGAAGTTAGCAACTAGTCATAAGCTGATGATCTGGAGAGTGGCTGGCTGAAGGCAGAATCAGCTTAATTTACTTTCTTCAAAGAGAGAAAATATAAAACCTAAGGCTAAGGACTGGAGGATGGGGGTGTTGGTTTGTTGAAAAGAGCAGAGCCTACCCTATAAAACAAACTCACCTTGTTTATCAAAACATGAAGTAGTGGGTTGGAAAGGGGCCAAGGTCTCATGACCTCCAGTTCACTAAAGGAATAGAATAAGGGATCTTTATTTCTCTACCATTTATAGCAAAATCAAGAGGATAAGAGAGAACAGTCTCCCTTTCTTTCTCCCTTGTAAGGCCTTCACAAGTATGAAGAATAACATTTCTTGAGCAAAGAACCACATGAGACTTAAGACTTAGTCTCTTAGTTTGTATCCCCAGGCTTTCACACCACAGTTTGTGCGTAAGGTAAGAAGAACTATCCAACCCACTAGCAGCTTCAGGCTGGTATTTAGGCTTTGTGTTATCAAAACCCCTTTAGGTATAAAAAGAAAGGGTGGGGGAAAGGTCCACAAACACAATCATTTCTAGTGGAGATAATGCAGCTGGTCCTAGACAAACCAAAAACTTTCTTCTTTTGTATTTTACTCTTTCCTACATGCTGGTTCATTATTTGGTACATAATGGGATGCTGAAATCAATAACATAACACTTCACCAGATGTCAGCAAGTATAACAAGAACTGGGTTGAAATGTTATATAAAAACACAGACAGACAAAAACCATCTTCCACTACAACAATGCTATAGCTAAAACAAAACAAAGACACAGAAATCCACATGATACAACTTATAAGTTAACGATAATAGCTCAAATGTTTAACTGCTTATAAATCCTATGCTCTTAACATGAATTATATAATTTACCTTAATCATCATACTAATTCTAATTCTATATAATATAATTTTCATGATTAAGAAAAACAAGGTGAGTCTTGGAGTTGTGTGACACGTTTCACTTGCCCAAAGTTACAAAGTAGCAGAGTCAAGATTGGAATGGTGGGTCTAGAGCCTGATCTGCACTAGGTGAGGCTGAAGCTAGGGAGAAAAAAATGAATGGTGACAACATGACCTTCCCCCAGGACCTGTAGCAGAGAGTGAAACTTAGGTCCTATTTACATAATTAATTTGTCTAATCCCATGTGGTTCATTCGAATAAAGCATTCCTTATGGCTGGTGTGCTTAGTTCATGCAAATGGATTTCTGAAGATAACATGAGCCGATTCTTAAAATTTAAGAGCACAGCTCCAATCTCTGAGCCATTGATAGCCTGTTCTGCTTAGTTCCTGTGGCAGTAACTATAGAAGCTCTAGTGAAAAGCAGACCCAGTTACTTATCCCATGTTCTTTCATTTCCAGGGGCTCATAGGGTAGAATACAGATGACAACTGCCCTCGTGGAGCCTGAGCATCCATCCATGTTATGATAATCACTTTCACACCTTGGCATATATTAGAAAGGAAAAAGCTCTTAATTTCTCTGGGTGGAGTTAAATACCAATTTTTCTTTGGGTTGGTGAAATAAACTAATATATCAGGGTAATTAAGAATTTATTATAAAGTCAGGTGTGATGACGCTCACTTGTAATCCCAGTACTTGGAAGGCTGAGACAGGAAGATCACAGGTTTGTGGCCAGCCTCAGCTACTTAGTGAGGCCCTCTGCAACTTAGTAAGACCCTGTTTTAAAATAAATAATAAAAATATATAGAGCTGAGAATGTAGCTTGGAGGTAGAATGCCCCAGGATCCAATTCCCAGTTCTACACCAAAAAAAATAAAAAGAATTTATTATACGGATGTCCTTTGGTTTTATCTAGATTAAATACAAAACAGGTGAGATTCTTCTTGGAGAGTAAGAGTAAAGGAAGAATCTGAGAAAGAGTCTCAGAATGTAGAAAAATTGTACAAAAATTGCCTGGGCAATTTTCAAGATTCTTTTCAGCAAATATAGCCAATACTCATTGTGTATTAATATAGATCAGACACGCCAGATAAACATTTGAATGAAACTTGGTCTGTGCATTCAGAAGGCTTGAAACTCACAGTATAGATGTGGATATAGAAAGAGTGAAGAAAAATAACTTCCAAACGAGTTGAAAAGTTTGTAACTAGAGGTGTGGTCAGAGTATAATCAAAACACAGGTAAAGAAAATCTTTGTTCTTCTACAGATAAGGGTCTCATCAACAATGATCCCTGAAGGAAACAGTACATATAGGAATTTACAATTTATCATGTGACCAGCATAGCGTTACACACTGACAATGTGATGGCCACAAGTATTCAACCAGAGGACACCAGCAAAAATGGTCATTGCCCACTAACGGTGGGCCTGGGTTCATATTCAATGGAAATAAATTTTCCCCTTACAGAGAAATTACAATCTCATTCCAGAACTTCACATGAAATGAGAGAAGGCACCACTGCAGAAGGTTGAGAGAAAAAGGAGTCAAGTTCTTCAAGTCTACTGGAAAATCTATGATTAGTCACCCTGATGCTTCTGTACAGGGCCACTCATGCTCACCCAAATGTTTCCACTCAGTGTTGTAGTGCTCTACAGTTGCATTTATACCAACAACCCATAGCTATAGCTACGTTAATCACATCTCCTCCCAAACTACACTTGATCTTAGTCAAAAAGCCAAGAAGCAATTCTCCTCCCAAACTAACATAAAATGTATTTGGCACTGGGCAGAAAGAAAAAGTGCATTTAAATCTCGGAAGTCACCTTGCTGGTACGGAATAAGCAATGAGCTCCATTACCATTGGAGTTTGGCCAACCAGAGGCATGAGTGTCATGATGCAAACAGGGTAAAATGCTAGAGATGCCTCCCACCTCATTCTAAGCAAATCTCAGCACACAGGGCAGTGAGTGAAACAAGAAAACTACATGGTGTCCATACTAATAAAGGCAGAAGAAAACAATTTACTTTAAACAAGCTAATCTGAACATTTTCTTCATTTGAAGCTTAGAAAATGTCATTTTATTAAAGCATGTTTTCATTTCAGAAGATGATTATCAATCCCAAACTATTTTTAGCATAATAAAAGATAGAAATCTGGTGCACCCCTATAATCCCAGAACTGGAAGGCTGGGACAGGAGCACAGTAGGTTCAAGGCCAGTGTGTAGTAACTTGGTGTGACCTTGTTTCGAAATAAAAAATAATATAGGGCTAGCAGTGTGGCTTATAGGTAGAATGCCACTAGGCTCAAGCCCCAGTATCACATTTTAAAAACAGGAATATGGAAACCTAAAACTAATACATCTTAGATTGATTATCTTAAAATGTATCTGATATTTTTTACTTCTTGATGAACTTATGAATTTCCATGCATGAACTGGGAAGCAACTTGGTACAAATTTGCTTCACATGACTGGCCTCATAGGCTAACCTATTCCCATCCAGTTGTTTTTCTATCCATGAGTCCATCAGCTATGTATTGTGGGAGATAGTCCCACTGGTGATTGTTAAAACCTCTTTAGAAAGAAGACTTGGTTTTGTCCATACGCCTTCGCTTATGGATAGTTTGTAGCCTAGATTCTGAGCTCAAACTCAATTTCCTTTTGCTGAATAGTGTCAAACAGCTGACATAGCAGAAGATTTTAAATAATAAACTATACATTAAAAAGTATAAAGAAAAATAATATCATCATCCCTTTTAAGCCATTTAAATGTCTTTGAAAGTAATTCAAGTACTTATTTTTCCTGATATGAAATTAATTAGAAAAATAAAAACAAGTAGGTAATTTAGAAAGGAAATAATTCATAGTCTGTGGTCAGTTTAATATGTTGGCAATAAATTTTTAAATACTGGTATAATTATTCAAAAGAGGAATATTAGATGGGCGTGGTGGCATACATCTATAATCCTTGTACTTGGGAGACTGAGATAGAAAGAATGTACATTGGAGACCGGCTTCAGGAACTTAGCAACATTCTCAGCAGCTGAGTAAGACTCCGTTTCAAAAACAATAAATAAAAAAGCTGGGAATGTAACTCCGACAAAGAATATCCCTAAGCTCAATCCCCAGAACAGAGAAAAAAAAAAGAAGGATGTTATTGATCCCCATCACACAGAATAATATACCAGGCATCCATTTCTCTTTCATTGCATATCTTCTATAGCATTATCTTAAATATTTTATTATATGTATGCACACTAATGAATGTGACCAGTTTCTTGCTACTAGATGTTGTTTCAAGTTTTTCTATATTTTAAACAAGTAGATAAACATCCACCGATTGACATATCTTTGTCTAACCATAATCAAAACCTAAAGATAAATTCCTAGGAGTGACATTTGCTGAGTCGGAAAACATGCAAAATTTTAAGATTTTTGATGAATTCTGCACATTGCTGAAAAGTTGTTTTCATCCGCTTCTCCTCCCCCACAAAAAAAAAAAAAGTGTGAGAAAGTCTATTTCCCTTCTGGGGCAATCTTTATCTTAACCTTGACTTAACTCGATAGACTAAATAACAGGATCTAATTGTTTTAATTTGAATATATCTGATTACCAGAGAAATTAAACAAATTTTAGTGGGCCATTTTGTTTCTTGTTTTACAGGATTTTATCTTCTCAGTTTTTTTCTTATTGAAAATTTTCACGTATTTTCTTATTTGATAAAATTTATAATATATAAAGTATATATCCAATCATATACATTGCAAGTTTGCTTGTTATATTGCAATACTTTACTTTTTCCTTTTAATGATAAACTCTTAGGTTCTTGAAACTGCATTCTCAGGCCCACCAGACAGTGACATATACTAGTATTAGAAATGCGGATTCTCTGGGCGTGGTGGTGCACGCTGGTAATCCCCCGCACTTGGGAGGCTGAGACAGGAGGATCGCACAAGTTCGAAGCCAGCCTCAGCTACTTAGTGAGGCTCTCGGCAACTTAGTGAGACCCTGTTACCAAATAAAGTATAAAATAGGTCTGAGAATATACCTTGGAGGTAGAAAGCCTCTTGGTTTTATCCCACTACCACCAAAAAAAAAAAAAAAAAAAAAATAGCAGACTTTTCCTTTAATTCTTAGACCAATGATTCTCTAAGTTTGATTTCCAACCAAAAGCATCTACACCACTTGAAAACTTGCTAAAAAAATTATTGGGTTCCACTGTAAACCTACAGAGTCCTCAACTTGGAAAGTGGAGCCTAGCAATCTGTGTTTTAGTTTAGTTTAGATGATTCTGATGCATAGTACAGTTCAAAAACCACTATCCTAGACTAGAAGGGGATGCCATTTGCCCTTGGATAGGAAAGAAAAACAGAGCAATATAATCGTGTGTGTTCTAGCGTTTGCATGTGACATGGTGTATATAGCATAAACTGAAGCTTACCATTCAATATGTGCCATATAATAGGGGTCTTTATAAACCTTCCTTTTAAGGACCAACAGGATCAAGAGGACAGTCAAAAGACTAAAATCGACTCTTCAAAGACAGACTGGAAGATTAACTAGTTGGGTGAGAAACTTTACTTTTAAACCTTCCAATCTTGAAATCCATAAATTCCTTTTTCTTGTCCTTTTTCCTACCTATGTTTTTACTTTTTTATTTTAGAGATATTTTTATTCATTTTATAGTAATATTTAAATGTTTATAGATTATCATTTTAAATTCCAATTTTAAATATATAAATATTTCTAACATTGTGTCTTGGTTTTTTTTTTCATTTTTCTATTGGTACAGCATATTCAGACATCTTAATGGAGTACAAGATGGTAGAGGCATACATGCACACATCACTTATTTAGCCCTTCTTCAATTCCCACCGCCTTTCCTTCCCCTCCCTCCTTCTTATGTTTGGCTTACTAATTGACTTTAATATGTTTATGAATGTACATTTTTACGTCTTTGAAACCCCACTTTTAAAAAAAATGGCATAATACAGGTTGTAGCTAGAAGAAAATATGGCTTGACTCATGTTTCTGCTGTCTACTCTGTGTGGCTTCAGGAAATAAGTCATTGACCTAAACCTTTAGCCTTACCTATGCTAGAGAATTTCTAATGTGCTTTCTGGTTCTAATATTCAGTGATTCTATGAGTTGGTAAGTACAGAAGTTTCCATCGGGTGGGCATTTGTGTTTGAGAGGAACATTTATTTTAAACTTTAATGAAAAATGAAATGAAATTTGATGAAAAGAGGCGCTTGTGAAAGCAATTGATTTACTAAAAGAATAAGCTTTCTGCTCAGCATGAAAATACAGTCTGTCTCAAATGAATGCCCATTTAAAAGGCAGAAATCCCAGAAGATTGTATTATAATCATAGGTTGTTAAAGCCCCTGAAGTGTACATACTCCACCCTCATTTTTCAAATAATGACACTGAGGCCAGAAAGAAAAAATGACTAATAAGTCATACAAGAAATTAGATGAAGAATTGAACAGGGACCTTAGCCTCCTCACTTCAAGGGGAGTCTCTTTCTACTAAAGTACCCTGCTAGCCTTGTATTCAAGCTGTAAAAAGTTGACTTTAGGAAATTAATTGGAAGTATATTATTTTTCTAATATCATGTCATAGTGGCATCGACACTGGGATGCCATATTTTCCATTGGAAGACACATTCATGAAGGAAGTAAGGCAGGCAAAACATAGCCCAGCAGCAAGGGGCCAGGGTTATGGAACCATGCTGACTTGCTTCAAAGCCTGGCTTTCGGATGTGGGTAAATTATTAGACTTCTCTTGCTTCCGTTTTTCTACCCTCAAAATGAAGGTAATGAAATATCTAGTTCATAAGATGTTGAGAAGATTAAATGCAGTAATCCACAGTTAGTGCTTGGCCCATTGCCAAGACTGAACGCCTAGACTCAGTAACTGTTAGTGGTTAGTAATACATGGACTTGGATATTACAATATTCCAAAGTAGATGAGTGGAAATCAATATTGCCCTCTAGGCTTCATTTTCCAACTTCACTACTAGCAAGAGTAAAGCAAAATCATTTGAACACCTAAAAAACATTTTTTTTTCACTTTTACTGACCTTCTATGGTATGTTCAACATAATGCTGATCAGAATGAGAAAAGAAAATCATTGCAAATCAGGGTATTTTCCCTCATGAGAGGTACTCCTAACCCACTGCAACTACCGTGGCCAGGTTTAACCATCCTCTTCAGTGTCCCTTCCATTAGGTATGAGATGAGTTAAAAAATAAAATCATAGGCTTCGCATTATGGAAAACTCCTGTAATTCTAATACTTGGTAGGCAGAGACAGGAGGATCACAGGTTCAAGGACAACCTTAGTAATTTAGCAATACTCTCAGTGACCTAGCAAGACCCTGTTTTAAAACAAAAATTAAAAAGAATGGGAAATGTGGCTCAGAGATGTAGAATGCCCTGAGTTTAATCTTCAGTACCAAAATAAATAAACAAATAAAAACTTAGGTCAATATCCTTCCTGAAGAAGACCAAGAAAAAAAAAATAAGGTAACAGAAGAACACTTCTGTTCATACAGTGGACCATATGCTTAAATATACAATATTAGATTTATGAGTAAATATGCAAGCTCTATAATAAAGCTTAATTATAAAAATGCATTAAGGGATAGAGAAGTTGACTTGTAAATGAGACACTATATTCCTGTAAAGAGGCTGGAGCTTTGAAAATTATTTATTTATAAATGTCATGCAATTCCAATAAAAATTTGTCTTGGAAATTTCATACAACTATTAAAAACACCTTCTGGAAAAATCAACGAGAAAGAAAAGTAATTATTTGGAAAGGAAAGAAAATGAAAAGAAAGAAAAGGGAAGGGACGGAAAAATAATTCAAGCTAAGAATTTGTATAGCCTGATAGTAAAAATATATATATAGTATAAAGCTATAAAAACTAAAATACTGAGCTAGATACACATAATTTTTTCCTATTATAAAGAGATATTGCAAATTCACAATAAATGAGGATTATTTATTAAATAGTTCTGGTACCTTTGATCAACTATTTGAGGAATGAAATAACACAAGAACCCTAATCACACCATAGGGCAAGGTAAGCCACAAATGAACAATTAATCACTTAAAATTCAACTATGAATTAATAAAGAAATTAAAATAGTCTATCAGTGAAGAACACCTTTCTAATCATAAAAACAAGGAAAGAAGCAATCATAGTGATGATTTTAAACTTTTGATATAGATCAAAATTTCTGTCAATCAGAAATACTTAAACAAAATTAAAAGGCAAATTATAAATTTGAAAAATAACTGAACATATTCTTAAGCAATAAAAATAAAAACAATAAATATGCCCCCACAAAAATGTAAAAACATATGAATTTATAATTCACAAATGAAATGCAAATATGTAATATGCATAAGTAAAATAACTGTTAGTAATCAGAATATGGTAAATTAAAACCAAAGTGGGGCTATTATTTGTTTACCTAAAAATATTAGCAAATGGCCGGGCGTGGTGGCGCACGCTTGTAATCCCCGCACTTGGGAGGCAGAGACAGGAGGATCGCGCAGGTTCGAAGCCAGCCATGCTGGCTTAAGAGACCCTGTTTCAAAAATATAAAATAGGTCTGGGAGCTGGGAGTGTAGCCCGGAGGTAGAAGGGCTTCCAGGAACCCCAGTACCACAAAAAAAAAAAAAATATATATATATATATATATATATATATATATATAATATATATAATATATATGCTTGAGAGAGGCGGAGACAAGGAGGATCGCGCAGGTTCGAAGCCAGCCTCACTGGCTTAAGAGACCCTGTTTCCAAATTTAAAAAAAAAGTATAAAAATAGGTCTGGGAGTGTAGCCCAGAGGTAGAAGGGCTTCCGGGAACCCCAGTACCACCAAATATATATATTAGCAAAGATTTAAACTCAAAGAAAATTAATATGGACCTACTCTCCAAATAACCCAATTAAAAAATGGGCAATTGAACTGAGACAGTTCTCAAAAGAAGAAATACGAGTGGTCAGCAAACAAATGAAAAACTGTTAAATATCATTAACAATTAAGGAAATATAAAACAAAACTACTTTATGTTCTATCTAACTCCAATTATAATGGTAATCATTAAGAATACAAACTATAATAAATGCTGGTGAGGAGATGGAGAAATAGGTACTCTTATGCATTGTTGGTTGGATTGCAAATTATTACATCCATTATGGAGATCAGTGTGGAGGTTTCTCAAAAGACTAGGAATGGAACCACCACATGACCAAGATATATCACTTCTTGGTATCTTTCCAAAAGTATTAAAGGCATAATACTATAGTATACATGTGTACCCATGTTTACAGGGCATAATTCAAAAAGCAAAGACCCAAAAGCTCTATTAGCAGGGAGGATAAGTCACATCTCAGTGGGCCAAAGGACCTCTACCGTGGGTAGGAATGGTTGGATTTTTTTTAAGGACATGTTAAATTTAACAATTAAAGTTTAATCAAAACTGTAAAATGGTAGAATGGATTTTCTTTTGCCATTATACATGTTCAATTCAAAGAAAAAGTACAGAGAGTTTTCACAAAAATATATAACACTTTGTTAAAAAAATTAGTAAATGTAAGAGAATGACAGTACACAGAAGATACAATGCAAAGAGTCATTTATAATTATGGCCTTAAATAGTTATAAGGCCAAATAATATGTTATTAAGAGTATATCACAATATGAATTCCTAAAAAGGAAAACATTCATATTAGAGAGGGAAAGACAGATATAAAAAAGAGGAAGGAGAGGTAGAAACTAAAGAGCCCATACTGTGAGCCACAGGTGGTGGCTCACACCTGCATCTCAGCATTTGGGAGGCTGAAACAGGAGAATGAGAGGTTGAAGGTCAGCCTCTGTTAAGGTAGCAAAAGTACCAACAACTTAGTGAGACCTTATTTAAAAAGAAAAGATAAAATAGGGCTGGGGGATATATGTGGGAGGTAAAATGCTCCTGGGTTTAATACCCAGTGCAAAAAAAAAAAAAAAAAAAAAAAAAAAAACTACTAACAGTTGCTTATCTTTAGGTGATAAGATTATAGATAGCTTTGTTTTGTTTTGAGATTTTCCTATACTCATTTCTTTACAGTGAAAATATATTACTATTGAAATCAGAAAAAGCAATCATATTTTGAAAGATACGTAAAAAGAATCTACAAAACATTTAATGGGGAAACCAAACACATCAAGGCTTATACTGCTGTTATGATTCCTATTGTTTAGGTTTCATATACACAGGAATTGATTTTGACCAAGAATCTAGCTTATCAGAGAGACACATTTGCTCCAGTTAGGCACCCTACAGCCTAAAAGAGACCTGTTGTAAACATGGACACATATACAAAGAAAAGCAATTTTGCCAAACAATTATGTTTTAGGGAAAGCTTCCCGGAGCCTGACAATGCTTCTAACTCCTTCTGTTTTTGACTGCTGGAGACTGTGGCAGAAAGCTCTGGAAAGTGTCAGAGAATACTGAGAGAAAGGCTTGTATTTTCTCTTAGCTCTGTGGATGTCAGGATGGTTTTCCTACCACCATCTGCTGTTCTGCAGCTGACCCTGGATTTGTAATGCCCAGTGAACCCTCTGAGCCCCTTGGAGAGGGCTCCTGTCTCCAGCTCTTGGAGTTTTTCCTAGAAATTGGTAGTAGGGGGAGTGCCCTTTAATTGAGAATGCCATCCTAACAAAGACCACCCCACTGAACCTGGTCAGCAATTTCAGCCTTCACTGCCCAGGTTGGGACAGGGACCTCCTGGCTCTGGCCTAGAGACAGCGGATACTCAGCCTCAGGAGGATGAGTCTAATACCAAACACAGAATGCCAGTGCTGCCCATTGAGCTTGCTGGTGTCTCTGTCTCAGCCTGAGTCATCTAAACTCCCTCACCAATCCACCATCCTCCACCTTCTTAGGGCCTGCCTACCTTTCCCAGCTTCCTCTTCTATCCCCACATCCCACTGCTTCATTCTGATCACCCATCTACCCTCGACTCCTCCTTCAAATGGGCCATGCTGGCACCTGCCACAGAACCTTTGCAGCTGCTATTTCCTCTGCGGTGATGGCTCTACTACACAGTCTGACATAGTGGCCTTGCTTCATTCAGATCTCAGAGGGATGGCAACTGAATTCAATCAAATGAACCAGGCTCTCACCCATTCCCTCTGCAGCATCCAAGATATGATCACTTTTCATTTCTTCAGTGTGATACCAAAATTTCCTTGCTCACTCTACGGAACTGTAGAAAACTTTATAAATATTGATTAATTCACTAAATTGATACATTACCAGCCACATTCCCTAACAATGTACCGGATGATGCTACTCTCACCATCTCTGTTGCTACCCTTGTGTTGTGGCTTAAGATACCATTATCTCTGGT
This sequence comes from Muscardinus avellanarius, assembly GCF_963383645.1. NCBI lineage: Eukaryota > Metazoa > Chordata > Mammalia > Rodentia > Gliridae > Muscardinus > Muscardinus avellanarius. The sequence goes on along the minus strand of NC_137786.1, from coordinate 196,075,859 downwards.
TTTCTGCAAGAGCAATCTACCTGACTTCATTCATCCCTGTTTATATGTAAACCAGATCATGTGACTCTTTGCTTCATTTTCCTCAGTGGTTCCCATATCACACAGAGCAAAAGTTCTTACAATGATGTATAAGGCCTTGGAGGCCTCAGAGGTCTTGCCCAGCCTGACCGCTCCACCTCATCACACTCCAGTTATACCAGCCTCTTTAAGCCAAAAACATTCCTGCCTCAGACCATTTGCACTAGCTATTTCCTCAGCCTGGACTATTCTTTCCCTAGATATCTACATGGCTTCTTACACTCTTCAAATTTCCTCATCATCTTCTCAATGAAGATCACTTTTCCCACAACCAGCATTGCCTGTCTGCCTGACTTTGCTGTATTTTTTCTCTATAACGCTTTGCTCTTTCTACAAGCTTCTATCATGCAATGTATATTGATTTATTGTCTTTATTTTCTATTTCCTTTTGTTAGGATGTAGCCCAACAAAATCAGGGCTTTCTGTCAGTTTTATTTTTTTCACTACGATATCTCCTCAGTTTCCTGCAATAATGCCTGATGCATTATAGGCTCCCAAATATTTGTTGAATGAATAAAAGGAGGAGCTTCGGAAAGAGGGAAAATAAGATTCATGATAGCAACATTTGTGCTAAACATGCGTAAAAAATTGCTTCACTGTCCCCTGCCACTTCTGGCTTGGAATTGATGAATGAAAAGTATTACATCCCATAGAAGGAAGCTCAAGGTTAAACAGAGGCTAATAAAATCCAATGAATGAATTTTATTAGGCGCAGCATCCAAGAAATAAGAAGTACTCCACTGTACGCTCCTGCCCCAGGATGCTTTCCACGGATAGCACTTCACCTCTGCAGCTGAGAGCAACCTTGGTGAACCAGTGAGGGAAAGATAAAATGGCAGAGCAGACCCTCAAACCCTGACTCTGTGGAAGCCCTGTCACGTGGCTATCTAGAATAGATCTTAGAATCATGGACGTCAGAATCAGATGGAATCTTTGTGGTACTAGAGTTCACCTTGTCACTTTATGGATCACAAAACTAAGTCTCAAAAAGGTTAAGTGACTCTGAGTTTACCCTACCATTTCCTAATTCTGGTTAGAGAAAAGGACAAACATTAAACAGGAAAGCTTTTTTAGAAAAAAAATTCTGTTTATTTCAGCTGAGTATGGTAGCATATACAAATAATCCCAGCTACATTCTATACAAGAGGCTAAAGCAGGAGAATTCAAGCTCAAGGCCAGCCTGGGCAATTTAGAGAGACTCTGTGTCAAAATATAATAGAAAAACTGGTCCCAGCATTCGGGAGGCTGAGACTGGAGGACGGTGGTTCATGGACAGTCTCAGCACTAGGTGAGGCCCTTTTTAACTTAGTGAGACCCTGTTTCAAAAATTAAAAGAGAATAAAAAATAGGGCTGGGGGGTGTAGCTCACAGGTACAATGCCCCTGGGTTACATCCCCAGTGCTGCCAAAATAAAATAATTAATAATAATAATAATAATAATAGAAAGGGCTTGGAATGTAGCTCAGTGGTAGAGTGCTTGCATGGCATGTGCAAAGTCCTGTTTTCAATTTTTAGTAACACACACACACACACACACACACACACACGCACACACACACACAATCATTGACCTCAGAAAGAGGCTCTTGCTGACCCAAACCCAAACCTTGTAGGCTAATCCAGGTCTGTATATTTATATGTTGCAGAAGATGCAAAAGTAATTTCCCTTGTCTGAGTCAGATAACACTGCATATTTTATTTCTGCCAGTTGCTTCAGAGACTGCTATCTAACATGCATGTGACACCTTATTAAATCAACTTCCTAAAAAAAAGCCAATTTAAAATAGACTGTCTCAAAAATTACATTTATGTAACTTATGGGTCTTAAGTAATCTCTATTCAAATTGTCACTTAGGAGAATCTGATTAAAATTATTAGTGTACAGAAGAAAGATGGAAGCAAAGTTCAAAAGAAAAAAGAAAGAAAGCATTTCAGGTTATTCATTTCTCTCTCCACCTATCTCTGATATTGCAAAGCTAAATAAAGCTATATATATCATCTCAAGTATGTGGGTGGGGGGGAGCCAAGTTAATAATAATGGTGAGAAAAGCAGACAATTACATATCTAATTTATTTCACTCATCAGTCTCTGGAAGCATTTAGACTTAGCACAGCCATTGTCAGTGATTGATACCTACATCTATGTTTGCTGGCTGCATCAGATATCAAACTAACATTTCATTAACATACCTTATCTTTTTTCAATTCAACTTTTAAAGTGTTTCATGCGGGGCCTGCAATGGAAAGCTGCCATGACCTACTGAGCAATGTTGGTCTTCAAAAGGTTTAGCTTGTATGTAGCAACTTAAAGCTAGGATCTTAGCTGAAGATGTATCTGTGTGATCTGAGAGCCACTAAGCTGTGGGGAAGGTCTTAAAGAGAAGTCTGTGAGTGATGGCCAGCCATAAAGGGTTTTCCTTCTTCCCCCGTGGCTAAAGCAAAAAATACTTAGGAAGTATTGTGTGTATAATATATCCTAAAACTGCAGCTCAGGAAGCTTAAACACAGTTCCCTTAAGTATAGAACAATATATGAACTAGGGGACGAGAAGAGAACACTAGAGATAGCTCTGTAATGTGATTTTGGGCTGCCCACTTTGTACAACTCCAGGGGGAGCCATTCACCTTATGTTCTATATAAATAGCATTTCCAGAGTTAAGCAATAGCCCCTCCCTACTCCCTCCTTATCCATTTTCCACTGATTCCCATTATCAAGACACTGACATTTCTAAACCAATGGGGTCATGCCTATGAGGCAAGATCAAGGGCTTTGTGCTTTTCTTTAAAGAAAAGTTTGGCTATTTATCATTACTGAACTTTCAGTAAGTTCGCTCATTCGGCAATCCAATGTATAAACATTCACTGACAGCTCACATTTTGCTAGGTATTAAGAATCTGAGACTAACGTTGAGCTGGGTCACTAAAGCTGAGTTCTTTATGAGAACAAAGAAACATATCTAATTGGCAAAACAACCTCAGACACCAAGAAGTGTAAAGATAGACTCCTAGGTTTTCTATTGTCATCATGAAAATAGACAATGAAGCCAATAGGTTGTTCCAGTACACCAGAACTCTCAAACAAAGGAAAATCTTCCCTATTCTCTGAGGATGGTACCTATGATAGGTTTTTGGCCAAAAATCCCGTAAAAATTCTCTTCCCTTTATCCATGCTTTGGGTAGTCCTAAACCACACTAACCACAGACTTGATCATGTGACTTACTTTGGCTAATGTGACAATGGCAAATATCACCAAATAGACACATAACAATTGTTTATGCATTGCCCCTTGCCTTTTATTTTTGCCCTTGGAACTAGGAACACATCACCAGGTGCTCAAGCCCGAGCTAGTCTATTTATTGGAAGAAGACAGACAAGTGGTCAGTTTACCCTTTGTCTCTCCTGACATCAAGCCAACTACATTATATAAAGGAAGTTTACCTAGACCGTAAAGCTCTAACTGAACTAAAGAAACTTAAAATATTATATACACTTTTGTTATATGATAGTGAATTTGAGGGTGTTTTGTTATTCAGCAAAATTTACTGAGTCATCATCTCACTGTGAGGAAGTAAAAATTCTAAAAAAAAAAAAAAAAAAAAAATTCTAGGACAGTGACCCTGGCTAGAAAAGAATGTGTTTATTTGTCATTCTAAACATTGAATCAAATGTTATTTAGCTTCAATCTTTGGAGAAATTTGCTGTATGTTCTCTGAATCACAGATACTTTATGTCATTCAAGTTTCTAGCATTAGGCAGAAGTCATATCAACTAAATTTGATTAAAAGAGATGTAAGTAATTCCATTGGAAAAGAGAAAAATTTTAAAAATCATGTAACTGGTTGGCTGGTCAGAATATGTTTCAACAACAAATGCAAAAATTGAAAAGAACATTAGTGAGACTTCTTGAAATGGCTATGGGAATAACCTCGTCCAGTTCCCTCTGGAGGACTCAGTTCCTCAGATTCTGGGAGCTTGAATAGCTGATATCTCTCAGCTGAGACTGTCTGGGAATTGTCCTCAGTGGAGGAGAATTGCCTTCCCTGAAGTCCTGTCACCTTCTGAGGGCTCACCCATGGCTGGTCTCTGCTGGGATGTGATCCTATCATTTCAATATAAGACAATTCTGCAGGCCAGCGTGGTGGCGCATCCTTGTAATCCCAGCATTCGGGAGACTGAGACAGGAGGATCGCACAAGTTCAAAGCCAGCCTCGGCTACTTAGTAAGGCCATTTGCAACTCAGTGAGACCCTGTTTCAAAATAAAGAATAAAAAATTGGGCTGGTGGGTGTCATTCAATGCCCCTGGGTTCCATTCCTAGTACCGCAAAAATAAAAAGAATTAAAAAAAGACAATTCTTCTGAGCCATCTTAGGTCAAGACATTCCCCTGAAATTGACTAAGTTTTTTTTTTTTTTTTTTTTAAATCATGATGACATGGCAGGTCAACTTGCCCCTTTTCCTGTCCTATTTCATGCCCAAGTGTTGATCCTGAGATCATTCTCCAGGAAAATAACTCCATGCTAGGCTCCAGGTTAGAGCATGTTTTGAGGGGAAGTAGATCTAAGACATTCTCAGAAGCACCAAACTTTGTCTTACAAAAAGAATAATAAGGGTGTATTCATCTGAGTCACCCCTCCATGCCAGTCTGGTATAAAGCTGTACCTATCCTCTGTATTACTATCTTTTAATAAACTTCTTCTTAAAAAAAAAAAGAATAATAAAAGGCAACAACTATAGCAGAACACAGACACACACCCCGGGATAATGCCAGAAAAGGAAAATGAGAGAAATCCTCAGAAATGTGAAAAGGTTCCTTATGCAAAAAAGCAAGGAAGGGAAGGAAAAGCCTAAGAATCCCAAGAAAAAAAGTAGTTGTTCAATTGTGCTAATATCCTTTGACTGTCTCCCCATGGTTTGCACAGCACTGGGAAAGAAAAAATCATGTTCATTCACAGCAGGGGCCAACTCTAAGCCACAGGTGCCAGGAAAAACAAAATAAACAAAAAGCAGGTGAAAAATGTCTCTCCTTTAAGAGAGAGATTTAAAAGCAAGAGAACCTGGACACCTTACCCAGGTGAGAACTGTACAAGGCAGAAAGAAGTCCTCAGATCAAACAAGAAAAAGACAAAATCATCATAATTAAAAATTCAGCTCTAAGCGGAGCGTGGTGGCACACACTTGTAATCACAGCGCTTGGGAGGCTGAGACAGGAGGATCGCACAGGTTGGAAGCCAGCCTCAGCTACTTAGTGAGGCTCTCAGCAACTGAGTGAGACTCTGTTTCCAAAGAAAATATAAAATCAAGCAGGGTGTAATGGAGCACGCTTGTATTCCCAGCATTTGAGAGGCTGAGACAGGAGGATCCCGGTTCACGGACAGCCTCAGCTACTTAGTGAAGCCCTTTGCATTTTTAGTGAGACCCTGTTTCAAAATAAAGAACAATTGGGAGGCAGAGACAGGAGGATCGCACAGGTTTGAAGCCAGCCACGCTGGCTTAAGAGACACTGTTTCCAAATAAAAAAGTAGAAAAATAGGTCTGGGAGTGTAACCCGGAGGTAGAAGGGTTTCCAGGAACCCCAGTACCACAAAGAAAGAAAGAAAGAAAGAAAGAAAGAAAGAAAGAAAGAAAGAAAGAAAGAAAGAAAGAAAGAAAGAAAGAAAGAAAGAAAGAAAGGAAAAGAAAAGAAGGCAGAGGTCAAGTGCCCCTGGGTTCCATCCCCTGACCTGCAAAAAAAAAAAAAAAAAAAAAAGAATGCAGCTGTAGACGAAGAAGGAGAAACCATAGATGAACAAATAAAGCAACCTGAAGGGAATGAGAGGGCAGAAGAGGGAAATTCCCTAATGATGCACAATCACAAACATACCAAAGTCAATCTCTAAGCCAAACATGAAAATGAAGGGGGAGGGGAGGGAATGGGGTGGGAACTGGGTAAGGGCTAAATGAGTGACGTGTGTATGTGAACCTCTACCATCTTGTACTCCATTAAGATGTATGGCTACAATGCACCAATTAAAAAAAATATGCAAATCAATACATGTCATTTACCGCGTAAATAGAACTAAGGTCATTTTTTCATTTGGAAACAGATATTGTAGACTCTAGGGCCTCAATAAAGAATCTGTCAGTTCATAGCTTTTCATCTCTTAGAAAGTGTCATAAAAATTATAAATTTTTCATTCATAATGAAAATTACCATATAAAAAACAAGTATAGTATTGAAGTCACAAAGAATTAAAGTGAAGAATGCAAACGAGGTTCTAACAAAAGAAATGAAGGTGTGGAATTATAAGAATATTTCATTTTATTGTTAATGAATATGAAAATCTTGGAGAAACAGATTACTTTCAAGGAAACGGACTAATTCAAAAGAAGTATAAAATGTGATTAATGAGAAAACATCCAATAATTATTTACAAAAGAGCTCCAGAACTCCTTTTACCAGAAAGTTGTTCTCCAAGCTTCAAATTTCCCAATAAACCCTAACCACATAGTGTTTTGAGTTCAAGAAAAATTGAATGTTCCCTGATGAGCCATAGCCAGGCTTACTTTAGGGCTGATAAAGCAGTAGGAAACAGGACGAAGAAGAACCTGACTGATAATGCAAGAATTACTTTATGTGGTGAAAGACAAAGCCTAGAGGTGTGTTATGGTTTAGCTATGGAATGCCGCCTGAAAAGGATCATGTGTTAGCAATGCAGAAATGTTCAGAGGTGAAATAATCGAACCAGGATTCTAATATCACCTTATAAATCTACTGATAGAGTAATAATTTGAATTAATTTACTGGGGGGTACTGTAGTCAGGTGTGATATGGCTAGAGAAAGTAGATACTGGGGGCATAGCCTTAGGGAATATATATATATATATATATATTGTCCTTGGCCTCTTCTCAGTCCCTGCCTCTGGACTGAAAAGCGGTGCAGTGGTCCTCCACCGTGCCTGGCTGTCTGCCATGATGTTTCTGCTTTGGGTCTGGCCAACCATGAACTGAATGTTGGAAACTGTGAGCCAAATATTTCCTTCTCTCAATTGTTCTTGTCAGGTATTTGAAAGGCAAAAACGTCCTCAGCTTCTCTGACTTGGAGGTTACTCCTCTACACAAGTTGCGTTGGTCACTCAACTTTTGGGGCTTGGCATGGTAACTTGTGTCTATAGTTTAGTTAGGATGTGGAGGTAGGAGGATTTCTGGACAACACAATGAGACCCTATCTCAAAAACTAAAAACAACTGACCCAAAGTTTGACATGCTTTTCTGTAAAACTAGAGAAGTACTGTGGTCTATATCCACTCACCTGCACTCCTATCCTCAGAAGTGTATTCTTTGTTATGTTTTCTGTTTTAAGAACATCGCTCTGATTATCATCAAACTCACAGTGTCAGTTTTCATTGAACTTATACTACTCCTCAGCAGTTTGGTTAAACTCTCTCCCTAACACATTTTTATTAGTGTAACCTTGATATTGAGACCTAATACAACACAATGAGAAAGATAGCTCTAAGTTAAAAGCCAATTCTATTAATGCATAATGTTATATGTTAATGTTATAAAAATTACCAGAAATATTATAAACTTAGAACTTCTAGAGATTTTACATCTAAAATATTAGACAAATTATATACCACTACAAAATAAGTGTTCATTCAGCAGTGCAAAAATGGCTTGATAGTAGAAAAAATATTAACCTTCTATATGATATCAAGAAGAAACAAATTAATAACCAAAGGAATCATCTAATAAATGCCCAAAATAAATGTGCTAAAACTTGACAGAAATTAAAATGAGGACTTCCATTAAATCAAAAAGACTTGAAAGTATGTTTCAAGTTTTAAGTTTTATAGTTTAAGAACATTGTTCTAATTATTTTTTAAAATAATTTATGTCATTACAGGTTACTTAATTTATTTTCTTTCATAGCTAGTTTATATCTTACTAAACTCATGAAAAAACTCCTTAGAAAATCAATGAAAATGCCATTAACACTAATAAAAGAGTTCAGTAATAAAGACAGATACAAAGTAAATATACAAAAATCAATAGCATCCTTAAATACCAGCAATAAAAAGATACAGAATATAACTGGAAAAGATAATTGCTATATTAACAGAACAGCAAAAGATCACGAGAAATAATGTTAACAAGAAATATCTGGGAAGAACATATGTGTGGAGGGGTAGTTATAAAATTTTATCTAAGGACTCAAGAGTACTTGAGTAAATGGAAAGACATTTATGGTAAAATGAAATACTGTTTAAAAGGCTATTATTCTAAAATTTAATTATATGTTTGATTGTATTTCAATTAAAGTCCACATAGGATTATTACTGAAATATAACAGTTTAGTAGAATAAAATAGTGAGGTCGCCAAGAAAATTTAGAAAGTAAGAAATGGAGAGTTGCTAAAAAAAATAAATAAAAGGTTCTAAGATAGCATTAACTGAGTAAATTAAACAATCGTCCTTGTAGCAGAACTTCTTAAAGCCTTCTGTGGATTAATATGAACTGTCTGAGGAAGAAAGGTTCTAGAAAAAATGCAGTATTTACCAAGTGTGTAGATACGAAACTCTATCAGGCAGTTCCAACACATATTTCCTGTGGTGTCCCTTCTCTTTCCAGGAGAAGGCCTGAAACACCAATCACACCACAGAATATAGTTGGAGAGATGCTAAATATGCTACAAACATGTATCCCTTGCACTCTTTTTTTAATCCACTTCTGCCATTTATACCATCACCCACACCCTAGGCTGAAACTGTACTAGACCATTTCAAACCTCTTCTATTCAAATGCTAATCTCTTATGTTCTGATGGGCCTCTGCCACAATTTTTTTACCTCACAGAGGCCACCAATCCAATCTATTTTTTCACTCTTCATCAGCCTTCTCCCTTGTCTTTACTTGCTTTGCATAATCTTTTTTATTTTAAACTATTCATTTATATAATTTATTTTAATTATCCCCCTAACCTCAGCTCCCTTAATCATCTGCTTCCCAATATACTTGTCCAGGAAAATCCTTAAAGTTTGTGGAGCTCGACTCTCCAACTTTGTCACACAATCAATTGAAAGTTTCAAAAAGACAAGTTCACACGGCCAGCTTTGCGGAGTGTCAAATGGAAACTAGTATATGTTTCTTTTAGCCACTCTTGTCCATTTTTAAGACCTCATCTCCATACTTCTACCTATGTATGATCCTCAGCTCTCATCTGATGACCACACTTCAAACTCCACAGAGAAAACAAACTGGCTAAAAGAGAAACACTCATCTTTTCATCACCAAATCAACATTCCCACTTGTACCCACCTTTTACTTCTTGTTAAAAAAAGGGAAAATCCATTCTTCCATCAATAAACAACTTCTCTCTTTTCTTCTGGATGTCAGACCAATTGTCCTCTTATAGAGCTTCCCCCATTCCTACATCACCAATCCCTCCTCAACTGGAAACCTTTCCATTCACATAAAACACTCTGGTTTCTCTTACCTTAAAAAACAGTGAGCCACAGAACAACTAAACAATGTAAACAAATTTCAACTTGTCCCTTGACCTGTTCTCAGTAATTGACTCATTTTTCTTGCTATGATTCAAAACTTATCAAATAAATTGCTCACACATGCCTTCTCCAAATTCTCACTTTTAATTCACTCCTCAGACTACTCCTATCTGTCTCTGTTGGTCCTAGGGAAACTGCTCTTGTCATGGTTATCAACAACCAGCCTCTTGCCAAATTGAAGTTCTTTCTGATTCACTGATGTTTCTCAGCAGCATTCGACAATATTAGCTCTTCCCCTTCCTTCTCCTCAAAACCCCTTTCTCGACTTCTGCTTCTCCATAGAGTATCTTATGCGTCAGTGGACACCATGTATCAGTCTTCTCTTTTGGTTCTTTCAACTCTTCATTCAATCTCTGTTGGTTCACCTAAACTCTTCAGAATCCTCAGGAATTTGTTTGAGCCCATTTATTCTCCCGTAATCATTCTCATGAGGTTAAATACAATTCCTCAAATTCTATTTCCAGTACAGACTTGTCTTAGGAACTCAAGGTTTACATGTCCATCCTCCTATACTCCTTTCCACCTGAATATTTCACAGAATTTCAAGCAGAACATGTCTTAAATAAAATCCTTATATTTTCCTCATTTAAGGTGATGCCATCATCTAAATTTAATAAACCCAGAAATTTTGTAATCATCTTTTATTCTTCCCTTTTCTTTAATCCATCAGGAGTACTTTTCATTTGAGTAAACCAAATATATCTCAAAAGAATACCTTTTCTTCATGTCATTTTATCAGCCTATCTCCACCCTGTCTCTCTGGAATCCCTGCCTCCACTCTGGCTTCCCACAACCAGGTCTTCATAAAGCAGTGGTTAGACCATGTGAAAAATCCAAGCCACACATTACACCACCGTTTAGAATCTTTCAGTAGTAAAACCTTAAGTTACTTAACATTGCTTCATATGGATTCTACTGGTCTCCTCAACTTCCTAGTGTTTCTTTGCCCCCATCTATCTCAGCAAAGCCCACATCCCTGAATCATGCCATGCTCTTTACAATCTTAAAGGCTTTACTTCTAAAATTTATTCAGATCTGTTACCATTTGTTTCCTCATTTAATATCTCTTACATCTGAATGTAAATTTCATTAAGTTCAGGGCCAGATCTTTTCAATCTCCTTACTACTATAACTCCTGCAATGAACATTGATATTTGGCCAGAGTAGTTTCACGATCACAGAATATATACATATATATGTATATCATATATATGTATATCATATATATTCTTTTTGCATATCATATATGTGTATATCATATATATTATATATGCATACCATATGTATTATATATGCACGTCATATATATTATATATGCATATCATATATATGTATATCATATATATTATATGTGCATATATATGATAGAGAGCAGTATGTTTGTGAATGCTAAGCCAAACATGAGAAGGATGGGGGTGGGGAATGGGGTAGAAACTGGGGAAGCGATAAATGGGTGACGTGTGCATGTATGCCTCTACCATCTTGTTCCCCATTAAGATGTATGACTACAATGCACCAATAAAAAATGTTTTTAATTGTAAAAGAAAAAAAGAGTTAGTGTTAGTACCCTATTTTCCCACACAACCTTTCACCCTGAATGGCATTACCAAATTCTTTTGAATTCATTTTCATACATCTTTACACATTTCTTTGAAATACTGTTCTCCTAAACTGCTTGTGGACATAATGAAAGCTAATAAGGCGATGTACGAAAACCACTCAGCCTACAGGTCCTGAGAAATTAAGCTCAGCTTCTTTTTACCTAATTTTCCTGACTTAATCATATATAAGAGAAGCCATGTGGGAGACTGAAACAGAAGGATTGTATCTTTGAGGCCAGACTCAGCAACTTAGTGAGACCCTGTTTCAAAATTTTTAAAAATTAAATTCAAGAGGTCTGAGGTATAGCTAGAAGGTAGAGCACCCCTGGGTTCAATATCTGGTACCCCCCAAACACACACAAATATGAACCTAGTTCCTACTGAATGTTCGCTCATTGATGTCATGATATTACAATAATGTTGATACTTAATTTTTTGGCAGTACTGGGTATTGAACCCAGGGACTTTCTACCTCTGAGCTCCACCCCAGGCCAACCTCACTAAACTGCAGAGGGTCTCAGTAAGTAGTTGAGGTGGGACACGAGCCTGAATGCAATCCTCCTGTCTCAACTTCCCAAGTACTAGGATTACAAACTTGCACCACCATGCCTAGCACCCCTTAATATTTTAATCCCATTTAAGTATCCTGGGTTAAAACAACAAAGCAAGGCAAGTAGTTAAGGCATTACTAACCCAGTCTTTTCAATGTGGAAAATTAGTTTGAAAACAGATAAGAGATTCACTGAGAGCCATGCAGTGACATAGGACCAATGATATAACTTGGACTCCTGCCATTGTTCTCTACAATATACTTGGTCCAAATTATGATCTAAGGAGTTATTCTCTAAATTATATCAGCAAAATCTTATATCGTGGTTTACCATCAGTTACAAGAAAAGGCCAACTTCATAAATAATGTATATAAGATATTTACAAAACTATAAAAGTTTGAAAAAGCAAAGATAGAAAACTGCAGCATGTAACCTTGATTTTAAAATGAGGGCACTGATTCCTAACCTTGACAATTTAATTTTTCCCCTCTCTCCCTTAATCATCCCCTTTACAATTGAATCCTTTTAGAATTTTAAAGTCTATTACCAATTCATGTAACTAAAAAGGATATGTAATAGCCTTATAAATTATATTAGATCAGAGAACCGTTATTTTTTTATAATGATCCAAGATAATATGAGAAATAAGTGGCTTAAACTTTTTCCATGAAAATGTAGATACAGCTCAATTTCCAGTGAAATTGGGATAACTGTTCATTCTCTTTTTACCCAAGATTGGCTATGAAGGCTAAAAAAGTCAGTCTGGTTAATAATACTAATAGAGAAAGCCCAGTGTTCAAGTAGACATTAAAAATCTAATAGAGATAATGGAGACTTTGCCAGATACTTCCTTCTGCTCAGGTCAGAAAGGGTTCAAGCAAGCACCACCAATATATCCATGGCTTCAAAAGAACACGGGGAGAGAAGCAGGAACATAGAAGCAAAATAAAGATGACAAAAAGAATAGAAGGCTACAAGGTTTTGATACATCATGCCTCGTAGATATTACACTTGCTTAAGATAACTTAATTTCTATAAAAATAGATTAATCTAAAGATGTACATCAACTCACACATAAAATAGGAAAATAAAGCAAAGTAAATGTCCACAAAAGGGGAGTAATTACAAAATATCTTCTATCCTTATAGTAGGATATGGTTCAGCCATTAAATTGAGGTTTAAGAAAAGAATTCTGATAACATAGGTGTGTGTGTGTGTGTGTGTGTGTGTGTGTGTGTGTGTGTGTATCTGCGTGCGTGTTTGTTTTACTGGGGATTGAACCCAGGGTCATTCTGCATCTAAGATATGCCCATAAACCTATTTTTTTTATCTTTATTTTGAAACAGGGTCTCACAAGTTGCTGCAGCTGGCCTTGAACCTGCAATCTTCCTGTCTCAGGAGGACTGAAAGGATTATAGGATTACAGGAAGGATGGGGATTACAGAATTGCAGAAATTATTGGGATTACAGAATTGTGCCATCATACCTAGTAGGGAAGTACTTTTGACATGATACCTAGAATGAAGAATATATATAAATATCTACCATGTGATTTCAACTGTATGAAATAGAGGAAACAGATACATAGGGAAAAAAAACATAGTTCCTACCTAGTCTTTTTAACTCCTTTTCTCTTCCTTAAACTTTTGACTCTTTCTCATCTTCTAATCCTATGTTACTCAAAGTGGTTAATTTAAGTACCTTTCATTATGAACCAGAAAATAAGAAGTTTATAACAGGATATACATCAACATACTACTTCCTTCATAATGTTTGGCTACAAGAAAAGCACAATATGCTGCATGTTCCATTCATTTTCCTTCAAGTGACATAGTTTTTCTTCCTTGGTGCTGAGTAAGATATCACTGTACAGAGATTATGCTGTAAGATTAGACAGTCTCAAAAAATGAGTACTTGTATATTTTTCTCTTACATGTGAAAATGGGATAGAAATTGGGAAACAAGGGTAACATCAGATAGAGAAGCAAAGACTCCAATGGAGTGATGGGGGGGCTTGGGGGAGACTTTAAGAATGTAACATTTGAAATAAAGCTATATACATAAATAATATTACGAATTCCAATCTCAAAAACATGTATGGAGAGGGGGAAGGAGCTGTGGATCCCAGAGAAAGTGCTACAAGACATGTGTAGAGGTCTATTCCTATCACTCCATACCTCACTATGATATATAATTACAATGGCACTAAAAAAGTATATAAAAATTAAATATACAGCACTCACTTTGACAGTACATATAATAAAATTAGAATGATAAAAGAGAAGATTAGCGTGGTCCCCACACAAGGATAATACACAAATTTGTAAAGCATTCCATATATATTTTTAAGCACCATAAAAAGAAATATGAGTCATCTGGAAAGCAGTATGCTTGGTGATGTGGTTGATATAACTCCTGGAAGGAGCCTTTTTATTATCCTACATTAGTAAACACAGTTCAGACCAGCTTTAAGTCCACAGGTTATACTCTGAGTTGAACCATTCTACCCTTTCTTATCTTTTCCAAAAATTTAGTTCAGTGTGCCCAGACAATAAAGAAGCAAAGGAGAAAATAAAACAGAGTCACAGAACAATGTTGTAAAGGACTAAAACATTACTAAAAGACTTCTGACATTTGAGTTGGTAGGAAACAAACCAGCCAAGCAAAGATCTAGAAAAGGAGTTTCCAGAGAGAGAAAGCAGCTGATGCAAAGGGGATGTTATCCTGATTCTGTGAATGACATCAAGGAAAGGGCTTCCCACAGAAGTGACCCAGGTGTCCTGACCTCAGCCAGCATGTGGTGTGCCAGGGAGGTGGGTCTGGAGCACTGTGAAGAAATTAAGGCTGAAGACCAGCCACTAGAATTGGAGACTATCTGAGACACCTTGAGAGGAACTAGAGCAAGCAGCAAGGAGATGGGAGGTAGAGTCTCAACTTAACATTCCAGAAACCTGGTATTAAGATGGAAAAAGTAATTCCAGATCTCAGCCATCAGCTGGTCCACACAGGCTTGGTTCCTGGCAGGAACGGAACTAGGTCCATAAAAGAAAAGTTCTCAAAATCTGTGTTCTCAAAAAAACAATAGGGCATGCACGAGGAAGAGCTGATGATATATGTGGCCTTCTAGCTTCCACAGTATGGCCTTCTCAAGTAGACAAGTCCCAAAGCAGCTCATCAAATAGATTCTATCAGGTCCAGCGTGGTGGCACATGCTTGTAATTCCAGCATTCTGGAGGAGGAGACGGGAGGATCCTGGTTTGCGAACAGCCTCAGCTAATTAGTGAGGTCCTTTGCAACTGAGTGAAACCCTATTTCAACCATAAAAAAGGATTTTAAAAATAGGGTTGGGGGTATAGCTTGGAGGTCCAAGGTCCTTGGGTTCATAGATTCCATCAATCTAAGATACCAGCATCTCACCACAGCAAAGACTATTAGCTCTCTCAAAGACTGTTTCACATTTTCTTTGACTATCTTATACCCTAGAGTCAAGAGAGAGAGAGAGAGAGAGAGAGAGAGAGAGAGAGAGAGAGAGAGAGGGAGGAGGAGGAGGAGGAGGAGGAGGAGGAGGAGGAGGAGGAGGAGGAGGAGGAGGAGAAGGAGGAAGAGGAAGAGGAAGAGGAGAAGGAGACACAGAGAGAGAGATATCCAATATCTGAACATCTTTCACAACCAGGACAGCCTTGTGAGACACTCCAATTGAATGAAACAGAACAACGCCATCTCAATGGGACCACTGGGCTAAGTATTTTCTGTCATGATTAAAGGGGTAGACATTACTACTCCTTCTTTTTTCTTCTTCTATTTTAAAAAAGAAGAATGTGGTATCTGGAGCTACAGAAGCCATCTTACAGCCACGAGACAAGCTTGAGGATTTAAGAAAAATATTACACTACAGATAGTAGGAAAAATAATAACTTAGATCCTTGGCAGCATCCCAACATGCAGACATCTTGTCATGTGATAAAAAAAGGAAAGGAAAACAAATTCTAACAGAAAGAACAATTAAGACATTAATTTGCCCCATTGATTCTGTAATCATAGCAATCGATATATATACAACTTCAGAGAGTAATTCTGAAATGATGCGTAGTGGTTAAGAGACAGGTGCTGGAGTCTGGGTTCAAATCTCAGCCTGACTGCCTGTTCATGGTGTGAACTTAATCAAGTTTCTAGGTCTCTCTTTGTTTATCTCCTCAACTGAAAATAAGACTTATAAGGACCTTCTTATATGGAATTTGGAGAGTTAGGGAGAAAAAAAAAGAGGCTGATAAGCTTGTAGATCCCCATCTAGAATACAGTAAATGTTGTGACTGTTAACAATTATAATATTGGTGCTGATAGAATAAAATCAAAAGATTCAGAAAACAAGCCATTGCTGCTAACCCTTCTCTATTTTTCTTAGAGCAAATATCATCTTTTATTTTTATAGTGCTAGGTATCTCTGGCCTTCTCATTTTGTATTATATAGTTGTTTTTCCTGTGTTAGCATGTAACTCACATATGCATTTTTTAAATGAAGGGGTATAAAAAATATATTGACTAGATATCACCAATAGACTCATCAAGCCAAGATCATCACTAATCCAGGTGTTTACAACCTACTGCCCCACTGACTGAAGCTCATTATTATCTCCCAGGTTTCTTGCACAGATGCAATAAGGTAATTTGACCTTCACAACACAGAGTCGTGGCTCACATATCAACAATCCTGTGTGCCTTGATGCAGCTGGAAGAATAGGATGCTTGCAGTTTTCTCATAAACCAGGTATGTTAATCTCAGCTATAAACAAGTAAATAGTATTCGGTTGCCAATACAAAGTATCATGTTTCATCTATTTTATTTATGCATTTAATGGCCCATGAAAAGGTACTTATTTACATTTTTGCTCTGTTATTTAATGACCAAAAAAAAAAAAAACTCTCTTTATACTCTGCAAGAAAATCTTCCATAATCTAGTATGGCTCGGGGGTAATTTACTGAATATGTGTGCAAGGTTCTGGGTTCAATCCCTATACATATACCCCCAAAAGAAAGTTTTCCACTGCAAAAAAATGATTCAGTCAGAAAGAACTGGGAACACATCCTTTTCCAGCAAAAGGATAGAATAAATGTTCTGGTAACTGCCTGTTACAATAGACAAATGCTGAATATAATATTAGAAAACCTCCTCCAGATAACTGTATGAACCTAGGAGAATATAGAGGAAATGCACAGCGGACAAAAAAAGGGATAAGGGTTAAAAATTAGAGATATAAAAGATTACTACACAAATGAGTGTCTTGGGGCTATTTGCCAACATATACAATGACTGTTTGGAAAAAAAGAAATGGAGGACATTGAAGAAATCCTTAAATAAAGCTAAAATATTTCCCTCTTTTTTTTTTTTTTTTGCCCTGGATTCAATCCCCAACACACACACATGCATGCAGGCACACACACTTGCTTAGAGAAAATAATTGCCGACCTAGAACTAATTGCTAAATAAGTTGTCATTTCAGAATAAAAGCAAAATAGATACTTTCAAACAGAAGACTAATGTGTTTACAGCCAACTGTTTTTAATAAAGAAACTTCTCACAGGTACAACATTTGGACAAAAGGAAAATAAACCAGGAAGAAAGACTAAGAGGTAGGAAAGAATGATGATCAAGGGCCATGAGAATCAAATACACCAGCAATACCTGCAATGAAATAATATCCATAGCAATCAATTTGGGTAGTAACTGAACAAAATGGAAAATGCTGAAAAGAGCAACTTAAGAAATAAAAAAGGCATTTGAACTTCAAGTACTCTAAGTAAAATTTGTTTAAGAGAAGGACAAAATACTAATTTAGGTTTTATTAAGCTATATATTGATATCAAAACTTTAAGAGTAGTAAAAAAAATTTTTTAAATAATAATAAAATGTGTGGTTTTGAAGCCAACAGAGCTATAGACATGCTAAGGCTAACAAAGCCCTGATTATGGAGAGTGATCACCTAAGGTTGGGTACAGCAACCAAATCTGGAGCAGGATAAAAATTTTCAATGACATGAATCCAAAAATAGATGCACACAGATACAGACAATCTTATTTTTAATCTTTCCATCTGTCTAAATAATGCTTCATAACAAACCAAAACAAAAGAGTGATATGCTTCACTTGAAAATACCTGCAAGCTGGAGCCAGGAGTGGTGGCACACACTTGTAATCCCAGTACTTGGGAGACTGAGACAGGAGGATTACAGGTTCTTGGCCAGCCTCAGCTACTTAGTGATGCCCTCCACAATTTAGTGAGACCTTGTTATAAAAATAAAGAATAAAAATTAGGGCTGGGATTATAGCTCAGAAGTAGAATGCTCATGGGCTCAATCTGCAGTTGTAATAAATAAATAAATAAATAAATAAATAATAAAATACCTACAGCTGAATATTTTGGTATAGGCCTGTAATCCCAACTACTCAGGAGGCTGAGAAAAATAGTTAGCCTGGGCAACTGAGTGAGACTCTGTCTCAAAATAAACTTTTTTAGAAGGGGCTAGAGATATATCTGATTTGTAGAGAGGCTGACTAGCATATATGAGACCTTGAGTTCCATCTCTACACTGTCAAAAGATAAACAAACAAAAAGGCTCCTGTACAAAGAAAAGACATATTAACAGAAACCTTACAAGAGCAAATTGAGTTAAAAGTTCTATGACATTCACTACCTAGTTTTTCTTCATAACAAATGAAAAAAGACGGCAAGATGAGTTTCATATTCCTCATTTTGCCAACAAGGAAGAAATAATGGCCAAGTAGTGAACTACTTTCCTTCCTATGACACAACAATCAGAATTTGTCCTCAGTGTAAATCTTCTAAACTCCAATTCACTTTCATCCTGGGAAAACACAAAGCTACCTTGCACCTGTCAACAAATTTAAGGAATAAATTACAGAATTAGCAAGCTCCACAAAATGGCATTTCACCTGAAAAGAATTTCAAACATTAACATAAGAATATACTCAAAGGGAATAGTCAGGGAATTAAACAAGATTTATATACAAGGGTGTGCACTGGAGAATTATTTATAAGAGTGAAATTGAAAATGACCTAAATATCTAACTCTAGGGGAGTGTACAGAATAGCACATCTGTGCAAGGCAATGCTATATAGTCATTATAAATAATTTTCTAGATGAATACTGTATTAAATAGCTTAGGAAAATGCTAATGATAGGATATCATTAGCATATAAGAGAAAATAAGGTATCAAAAGTATGATGCCCATCATTTAGTCAAATACAAATGTTGGTGTAAAAATTAAGAATGATGATAGATAATATGCATACTGAAAGCCCCCCCCAAAAGATGCTAAAATATGAATGTTAATTATATTTTAGAAAGAGAAGGGCCATATGTTTTCTCTAATATGCCCAAGCTAGGGAGTAGTGGTTATACCAGAGGGACTCCAGATGATGGAGGGGAAATCTCAACAAAGCTAGAATTGAAGGATAGGAGAGGAAGAAAGCTGAGGTTATTCAATAGAGGAGCTACATCCAAATATGTGTAATAGTATAAATATAGCATGGTTAACCTGGACACTTTTTATTGGAAGGGGGGAGGGAAATGGGGGGGAGAGGGCACGAAGCACAATCTAAATGTACACCATTTTCAATATGTTCCACTTATAAATAAAATAAAATATGGAAAAAATTATTGATTTTTTACCTTCATTGTCTAAGTGAATACATATTTATATTTCTATAATCTGAGCAACATGAATAAAGAAAAGTTTTTAGAGCCTCTTTTTGATAAATCCACAAGCAACTTAAAAAGAATATCCTCTCCCTAACAGGTTAAATAAGTAAAACTTAGCATACTAGAAGAATAAATTATCTAAAGTAAATAAAGATGAGAATAAAATATCTCTGAAATGAATTGTGCACCATAATTCTTGTTATAACTCAGTTCTACTCAAATAAGTTAATTGAGCTTAGATAAGAAATTGAAAACCTAAGACAGAGGGGCTCTGACTTGCTAAGTTTTTTATGGTATTAGCTGCACATAGAAAAGGCTGCCCAAGAAAGGCTCTTCAGCCAAGACATTTCATCTATAACCATTGTCTGTGCAATTGAAAGGTCAAATGGTTCCTTGCAAAGTACAAACCACCCAACCACAGAGATGCATCATATCTTCTCACTCTTTTAAGGCATTAATCCAAACTAGGACAAATTGAGGCTCCTTCCTGGCCATCTGCAGTTCCTAAAACCAACTAGCAAGGGCAGTAGCAATTGTCTTATGCATGATACCCATTCCACCAAGTCTCTTCTGCTGACCCCTAAAAAAATAATCTAATGCAATTTTAAAGTTCAGTTCCCGAGCTAACATCCAATACTACACACTGTCACTATCCTATCTGCATGCCTACCTATCATCCCTTACATAGTGATGAGCCCCCGACCACCTCATTTACTTCTGAACTGGCACTCTCTCAAGTATCTGTTCAACAGGTCTTGCTGAAGATGGAGAAATTTTAAGATCTTCAATTTTGTTTTCAGTTATAACATATACCTGGCATCAAAATAAAAGCACTTAATGGCTTTTCCATTTCTTTTATTTTAGAGAGATGGATGAATAGAGAGGACTTTGAAAGCTAGAGGCTAATACAGTAGGTGATCCTTGCCTTTATTTAAATCAAATATTCTTTTGTGCTCTTTATACAAGCCCTCTCTTGCTCCCTTTTCTTCAGCTTCCTCTTGGGACTGTAAGCCTAAATCCAAGAATCACAAAAACAAAGAGGCTCAAGAAAAAACAGGTTTAGAACTCAAAATCAGATTAAACTAGCTGAAGTATTCAAAGGAGGGTTTTAGAGACAATCCTAAGAGGTGATGTTTCTGCAGAGGAATTCAGGTCTTAATGAGCTTTTCATGGTGCCTTTGAGTCGTGATGGGGATGATGGTGTCATCAAGGAAGAAAGTAAGAAAGGGGAGAAAGATGTACAGAAAGAAGTATTTCTTCTGAGCCAGAAAACTCAGCAAATATAACCTACACAAAACAAGTTAGTTATACAAATGTCAAACTGACAAAACCTATAAGTCAAAGGAAGACAGGGCAGGCTTTGTGAAGCTTAAATGAACTTCCTAAGTTGAACTTTATTATGTGAATTTTAAATGAAGCCAAGCTTTGCCATTTGGTGAAGACAAAAGCTCTGTCCTTTCCAGCTTCAATGAATGCCAGCAAGGGATAGCAGAAGGAGCAGTCTCACCATCTGAGCATGATGCTTACAAGGAAGCCAGAAGTTCTGTGATTCACTTAATCCCTTTAGTTCTAAATACAACTGGAAAATCTGTGTGCATCTCTGTTTCATTTCAGAAACCTTAAATTCCCTACTTAAAACCCACAATACAAATGATGGGAAAGGAGTATTAGCCAACTTAGGTAATTCTAATTTAACTTGTGTTACAATAACCCTGGGAATCTATTTCCATTAAGTTCCAACAACCCACAAGAGGAAAAGGGCAGAGTTTTGCGAATATAAAATTTTCAAGGCAATGTAAAAATAAAAATGAAATAATAACTTGGGAGCATTTTAAATGAAGAGAGCTATAAACAGTCCAACTAAATTCATTTTAAAATAACTCATTGGGAACATACACTTTCTCAGAAAATACTGTAATCACCACAATATATATCTTACTTCTTTCACTGGCAAAATTGAGAAATAAGAAAAGGTAAAAAAAAATCAGAGAAATATAAATCAAACAAGGAAAGTCAAACAAAAAAGGAAAAAAAAGAGAGGGTGGATATAAATAAGATGGAAAAAGAGAAGAAAAGGGGGAGAAAGATGGTAGAATAAAATTAGGCTGTGAAGATTCAGTGGATTCTTGGAAAAGTATATTAATTAGTTAAACTGGTTTTGCTGATCTGGGCCTTTCACTTCATCAATGAGTCCTACTTGTTATCACCACCCTTTGAAATGCCCATTTCTTCTTCACAGTCTTCTACATAGTCATTAGTTTAAATACATTGCTTTCAAAATGTCTTCTTGGCCCTGAATGGATTAGATTTTCTTTAGCCAAAATGCATTAAGCTGACTGGAGGAAATGATTACCTAGACACCAAGATCAGAGATACCTAAAAGTAGCTATTCTTAATCCCAGAAACATATTAGAGTCACAGGAAGAATTTTGAAATGAAATAGTGCTTCTTTGTCTATCCTGGACCAATTAAATGCCAGAAACATCTCCCATAAAAGACATCTTATCTTACATCCCCTCAAAAATGTAAAATAACTTCTAAAGTGTGCATACATACAATTTTTGTATAATTATAATTTTTTCTCAATTTTCAGCTGGATTATGCAGAGAACAAAAAAACTTTTAAGAACCAAGTTTGAGGATATATTCTTACATTAGACTTCAATATACCTACCTGTTTATAACATATGTACAAGAATCACTGGGCTCCAGTAGTAGCAGCAGTCCTGAATCACAGGACCCTGGGCCGTGGCTCTGCTCACTCTCCTCAAGGGCAGACCCATCCCTTCACTACAGCCCCTTCTTCTTTTAATTTTATTTATATGTAGAACAAATTGAAAATGGTATACATTTAGACTGTGCTTGGTGCCCTCCCCCTGCCCCATTCCCCTTCCCCACCTCCCAACAATGAGTGTCCAGGTTAACCATGCTATATTCATACTTTTACATATATTCAGATGTAGCTCCTCCATTAATCAACCTCAGCCTTCTTCCTCTCCTATCCTTCCATTCTAGCTTTGCTGAGGTTTCCCCTCCATTATCTGGAGTTCCTCTGGTATCCCCAATGCTCCCTAGTTACTACAACCCCTTCTAATACCTTTTAACTGCTCATGTTTGTTTAATAACTGAACTGTTTCAGAGAGAGTGTTATGGCTCCAGGGAAACTAAACTACAACTTACTAAAATAAATAAATAAATAAATAATAAATAAATAAATAAATAAATAAACAAAGAAAAAAGAAAAATATTTAGGAATTGTAAATAGAAAGAAAATTCACTTTAAAATGGTCTCTTCCCCCTGGTTGCATGTAGAGAATCACAGAACCTGAGAGGTGGTTGTCCCTGAGATGACCAGCTCTGAGAGAACCAAAGCTTTATTTGTCCAGACAATCATTGGCATCTTTGAGAGTAGCAAATACAGGGCAGGAATTAACAAATGCAAAGATAAGTGTCAGCCCCAGCCATGGTGTGCAGGTTCTCAAAAAAGGATCATTAGGACTGGAATTCATACAGTCACATAGTCCGTTATACTGCCAGCTTGGAAGTTTGTGTGTCGTTTACCTTTCTTAATAGTCACTCGTGCATTACTGGATGCTAATAGTGATGGTCCTGCCATGTAGGATCTGGAAAATGAGATAAGAAACTAGAAATACAGATGGAACAGCTCAATCAGGCTTTCCTCAAAGTGAACTACAAGAGCTCCCTTTGAAGGCTCCAAAAAGAGGTGTCCTCTGAGTCTGGCTGCTAATCTCAGATGTGGTGGGTTATTGTTTTGCAAGAAGTAAACAACATACTTAGTATTTTTTCAGCAAAATTTATGTAAAATTAATTTCAGTCCTAAGTCTTTCCCCCCACCTACTCCTTTTATACTCAGTGAGAGAAAACTAAATGTTAGCACTGATTCTTTTCTCTTCTTTCAAAGAATGCTTATTAATCCTTTACCAGACACTGTTTGGGAAATGCCATTTTATAACCCATCAAGAGAAAATGTCCCAAGGGGGCTAAAATTACATGTATTTCTGAGAAAGGAGAAGACAGGAATCTGGGCTAGCAGACAAAAGCCAGCAGAATGTAATTGTTTGGAGCAGGAGGTTTTGAGGTTATGCAAACTCATGTCTACATTTAGCTGGGTGACCTTGAACAAGATACTTAATCTCTCCAAGCTCAGCTTTCTCATCTGTAAAGTATGTGTAAAAAGATTACTGAAGGATTGTGGTAAATATTTTACAATGTAATAATGAATGCAAAACACTCAGCATAACACTTCCTACAGAGTAAACACACAATTTATTCTCGTTCAATAAATATGAGTGTATAGAATGTGCCAGGCACTGCTCAAGGGCCTGAGCAATTAACAGAACAGGTAAAAATCCCTGTCTTCATTTTGCTTACCATCTACTATTAAGTAAAGTATACATTTAGATGGTAATGACTGCTAAGGAGAACATAAATCAGTGTGTGTGTGTGGGGGGGGGTGATATGTGATTTTAAACAGTAGCCAGCAAAAACTGTATTGATTAGGTAACATGGGAGTAAAAACTGAAGAAGTGAAGAAATGAGCCATGAAGAAAAAAGAGTATTTGCAAAGGCACAGAGGAAGAAGCTGGCCTGGTGTGTTTGCAGATCAATGAAGAGCCCATTGTGGGGAATAACAGAGTAGATCATACAAACACTGACACCTGGGATAACTAAGCAAAACATGGAATCTGAATAGATAGAGATAGCAAGGGAGGAGAAAATGGCGATGGAGAGATGAAGCATATCTCACTAGCTGAACGCAGCATCTTAATAAAGAAAATTAAATTCAGCGTATGACCCAAAACAGACTCAGGGACTACTGCAGATGAAATCCAATAACTCTGAATTACAAGATTCACCGCAGCACACAAAGAAAGCAGAAAGTGAGCTGAAGATGCAGGCAGCCGCAGGGCTGCAGACGTAGGTGTCCACTGGGCCGCTGGCCCAAACAGAGCTTTTGGGACAGTGGCAATCCTAGAATGGCCCTAGAGTCTGAAAGTGGCCATAGAGCTCCAACATCTTAAGTTGCGAGCTCACTCGAGCTCCTGAGCGGCACCATTTGCCCACCAGAGGCAGCCCCCGCAGAGGTGCCCAGAAATCTTCAGGGACCTGGAAGCAGACCTGCTAAAGGTGCGAGCAGAGAATCAGCAGGATATGGAAGAGCTGCCAGAACTTCAGAGCCCCAGACTGGGCTGCCAGGTAACAGCATGAGCTCAGATGAGCAACAGAACCCAGCAAAAAAACAGTGAGTGTCACCAGACAGGGCAATAACTGTGGGTGCCATGTGTGCACCGAGGGGGCAGCTTCAACCCCAGTGTCACAGAAACACACTTAAGGCGTGATATCTGCATAGGGCCACAAGTGGTCACTTCAAGCAAATACGAGACATTGGCATATACACCGTATATTCCTAACGTAGTAGGAATGTTATTTTTTTTTCTCTTGTTTTTTTATTTTTTATATTTTATTTTTCATTTTTGCTGTTTTATATATTGTTTGTTTTATTTTTTGGTCTTTGGGTTTGTTTTGGGATTTGATTTTCTGGGGGGGATAATCTTTTGTTTCTTCTTTTTTTTACCTATACTTGGATTTCTTTGTTGGGTGCTTTCACTTCATACCACATGGTGGTTAGTTAGTTTTGTTTTATTTTATTTTATTTTTATCCTGTTTATTCTCTTAATCCTTTTTGTTCTCTCTTGGTGGTCTATTTTTGTTTTTGGCAATGTTGTTGTTGTTTATACATGATGTATAAGAGTTAGCCTTTGTATCTTATTTTGTTTCTTTGTCCATTTGTCTTTGCTCCTTTCCCCCACTCCTTCTACAAAGTCCTCAATTTAGACTATATACTATCTTTCCTCAAAACTTTCTCTTTGTCCCCTAACTATATCTCTTTAATATGCAAAGCTTCTCACATCTCCATACTTAAATATTCCAATAAATATGAGTCTTACTATCTAAACTCTTCCCATTCTCAACCTGATACAACCTTATTATACTTAAATTATTCCACAACCTAATTATATTCTCTACCTTACTTGACTCCTGCACCCATCACCCTAGCTACTCCACCATCACCCAACCCTTGCCACATGAAAAAGTACTGCTTACTGGTTGACTTTTCTAAATTCCTACTACTAAGACTGGACTAAATATAATACCCACAAACAATGGGAAGACATCAGAAAAAACAGGCCTGAGAACTTTGAAAATATGAGAATCAGGAATAGTGGAGAAATGACAGAAGTCACAAATACTGACCTACAAGAAATGCAAGAAGGGGAGTTCCGAATCATGATCTACAATATGATGAAAGGATTTAAAATAAGTCTAGAGGAGATAAAGATGAGCTAGAAATACTAAGAAAGAATCAGGCTGGGCGTGGTGGCGCACGCTTGTAATCCCCGCGCTTGGGAGGCAGAGACAGGAGGATCGCGCAGGTTCGAAGCCAGCCGCGTGCACTGGCTTAAGAGACCCTGTTTCCAAATAAAAATGTAAAAATAGATCTGGGAGTGTAGCCCAGAGGTAGAAGGGCTTCCAGGAACCCCAGTACCACCAAAAAAAAAAAAAGAAAAGAAATACTAAGAAAGAATCAGAAAAAGGTCTGGAATGAAATGAAAGAGTCAATAAATGAAATGAAGTCAGCAATAGAAAGAAATTCTGAAAGATTAGATGAAATTGAAAGTAGAATATCACTGTTAGAAGACAGTACATCCAAAACCAAAAAAAAAAAAAAAAAAAACAGTCAACACTATACAGAAGTCATTACAGCAACAAAACCTAAACATCCAGGAAATTTGGGACAAATTTCCTAACTTACAGATAAAAGGCTAACTTACAGATAAAAGGCATTGAAGAAGGGATAGAGGTACAGACTAGGGGCATCTGTAATTTCTTCACAGAAATAATTTCAGAGAATTTTCCAAACATGGAAAGAGACATAGATCTTCATATTCAGGAGACATACAGAACACCAGTAAGACAAGATCAAAGAAGGACCTCCACACACAACATAATAGTCAAAATGACTAACATAGAGCCAAGGAAAAGATCTTAAAAGCAATGAGAACTGTATGTCAGGTGACATACAGAGGCCAAACAATAAGAATCACCCCAGACTATACAAGACAGATCACGAATGCTAGGAGAGACTGGTACAACATGATTCATACTCTGGAAGAAAGTAAATTCCAACCTAAACTACTATATGCAGCAAAACTACTATTCAAAATGGATGGAAAAACAAAAGTGATTCAAGATAAACAAAATCTCAAAATATTTATGACTTCAAAGCCAACACTAGAGAAAATACTTAAAGAAATAAACCATAAATAAGAAAAAAGAAGCAGATTTCAGAAGCAGAGAAGAGAGGAAAGTGATCAGAGGGGCTTCTAAGTAAAGATGAAAAAAAAGCTACCAAACAGATGACAGAATACAAAATGACAGAAAACAAAAATCATATTTCAATAATAACTCTTAATGTCAAAAGACTTAACTCACCAATCAAAAGACATGGACTGGCAATGTGGATCAAAAAACACAACCCAAATATATGCTGTTTAAAAGAAACTCACCTAACAGCCAAAGACACTCATAGACTGAAAGTGAAAGAATGGAAAAAGATATACCATGCTACTGGAGAACAAAAAAGGGCAGGGGTAGCAATCCTGATATCCAACAAAACAGACTTTAAACTAAGACACATCAGAAGAGACAAATCAGGGCACTTCCTTTTATTAAAAGGAACAATACATCAAGATGATATAATGATATTAAACGTTTGTGCTCCAAATGTGAATGCAACCACATTTGTAAAACAAACCCTTCGGGACATTAGATCTCAAATAGACCCAAATACAATAATTCTGGGAGACTTCAATATGCCTCTCACACCACTGGATCGATCTTCAAGGCAAAAGTTGAGTAAAGACTTTAGAACTAAAGAAAACTATAAACCAAATGGACCTAATAGACATATACAGAACATTTCATCCAGAAACTACAGAATACACATTCTTCTCATCAGCCCATGGAACCATCTCCAAAATCGATCACATCCTGGTACACAAGGAAAGCACCAGCAAATTCAAAAGATGTAATATAATTCCTTGCATCTTTTCAGACCATAATGGAATTAAAGTAGAAATCAACAACAGGAAACTCAAAAGAAACTATGCAAATACATGGAGACTGAATGATACACTATTGAATGATGAATGGGTAAGAGCAGAAATTAGGAAAGAAATAAAGAAGTTTTTGGAAATAAATGAAAACAGTGAAACAACTTACCAAAATCTATGGGACACTATGACGGCAGTATTAAGAGGAAAGTTTTTAGCACTGAGTGCCTACATAAGAAGAACAGAGAATCACCAAGTACAGATCCTACTGACACAACTCAAGGACCTAGAAAGACAGCAACAGTCTAATTCCAAGGTCAGCAGAAGACAGGAAATTATTAAAATTCAATCAGAAATAAATGAAATAAAGAACAAAAAAATTCAAAGAATTAACAAAACAAAAAGCTGGTTCTTGGAAAAGATTAATAGCATTGATAACCCCCTGGCCAACCTAACCAAAGGAAAAAGAGAATCAACTCAAATTATTAAAATCAGAAATGAAAAAGGAGACATCACCACAGATAGTGGAGAAATTCAAAATATTATCAGAAACTATTTTAAAAATTTATACTCCAATAGACAAGAAAACACAGAAGAAATTGATAGATTCCTAAGCACAGTTAACCTACCTAAACTGAACCAAGAGGACATAGCAAGCCTAAACCAACCAATAGAAAACAAAGAAATAGAAATGGTGATAAAAATCCTTCTAGCAAAAAAAAACCCAGGTTCAGATGGGTTTCCAGCTGAATTCTACAAAACCTTCAGTAAAGAACTAATAACAATACTTCATAACTTGTTCCAGGAAATTGAAAGAGATAGAACTCTCCCAAATTCCTTCTATGAGGCCAGTATCACATTAATCCCCAAACCAAATAAAGATACCCCAAGAAAGGAAAACTACAAACCAATGTCCTTCATGAACATAGATGCAAAAATTCTAAACAAAATACTAGCCATACACATTCAAAACCATATCAAGAGAATAATAAACCACGACCAAGTTGGTTTCATCCCAGAAAAACAAGACTGGTTCAACATATGCAAATCAATACATGCCATTCACCACACAAATAAAATCAAGAACAAAAATCACATCATCAGAGCAATAGATGCTGAAAAACATTTGACAAAATCCAACACCCATTTATGTTAAAAACACTGCAGAAAATTGAAATAGAAGGAACATACCTCAATATTATTAAGGCAATATACAACAAACCCAAAGCCAACATTATATTGAATGGTGAAAAACTGCAAGAATTTCCCCTAAAATCAGGAACAAGACAAGGATGCCCACTATCACCGCTCCTGTTCAATATAGTCCTTGAGACTCTTGCCACAGCAATAAGACAAGAGAAGGACATCAAAGGAATTCAAATAAGAAGAGAAGAATTAAAATTATCCTTATTTGTAGATGACATGATCCTTTATCTAGGATACCCTAAAAACTCAACCAAAAGTCTTCTGGAGCTGATTAACAAATTCAGCAAAGTTGCAGAAAACAAAATCAACCTAAAGAAATCAGTGGCACCAACAATGAATCCACAATGAAAGAAATAAAGCAATCAATTCCATTCACTATAATCTCAAAACCAATAAAATACCTAGGAATAAATCTAACCAAAGGTGCAAAAGACCTCTACAAAAAACTATAAAACATTAAAGAAAGAAACTGAAGAAGACCTTGGAAGATGGAAAGACCTCCCATGCTCATGGATAGGCAGAATAAATATCATCAAAATGGGCACTCTGTCAAAATTGATTTATGCATTCAATGCAATTCCCATTAAAATATCAACAACATTCTTCACAGACCTAGAAAAATCAATCATAAATTTTATATGGTGAAAGAAAAGACCCAGAATAGCAAAAGCAATTCTTAGCAATAAGAATTATGGAGGAGGCATAACAATCCCAGATTTCAAATTATACTATAGAGCAATAGTAGTAAAAACAGCATGGTACTGGCACAATAACAGGTATACTGACCAGTGGAACAGAATAGAAGATACAGAACCAAATCCACACACCTATAGTCAATTAATCTTTGACAAAGGGGCCAAACTTATATGCTGGAGAAAAGACAGCCTTTTCAACAAATGGTAGTGAGAGAACTGGCTATTCATTTGTAGAAAGATGGAACTAAATCCTTACCTCTCACCATGCACAGGAATCAACTCGAGATGGATCAAAGACTTATAAATTAGACCAGAGACTGTGAAGTTATTGGAGAAAGGCATAGGATCTACACTCCAATGTATAGGCACAGGCAGTAACTTTCTCAACAAAACCTCCAAAACTCCGGAAATTAAAGCAAGAATTAAAAAGTGGGATGGCATCAAAATAAAAAGTTTCTTCTCGTCAAAGGAAACCATCAGGAACTTAAAAAGCAAGCCTACAGAATGGGAGAAGATCTTTACCAGTCACCTCTCCAATAGGGGGCTAATATACAAAGAGCTCCAAAGACTCTACACTAGCAAAATAAACAACCCAATCAAGAAATAAACAATCGAATTGAATAGACACTTTACAAAAGAAGAGATACAAATGGCCAATAGATTCATGAAAAGATGTTCTTTATCATTGGCCATCAGGGAGATGCAAATCAAAACTACACTGAGATTCCATCAAGCCCCAGTCAGATTGGCAAGCATAAAGAAATCAAATAACAAGTGCTGGCAAGGATGTGGGGAAAGAGGAACTATTTTACATTGTTGGTGGGAGTGCAAACTAGTTAGGCCACTATGGAGATCTGTGTGGAGATTCCTTAGAAAAATGGGAATAGATCCACCATATGATCCAGCTTTACCACTCCTGGGTATTTTTTCAAAGGGGTTGAAATCAGAGAACTACAGCAACATATGCATACCTGTGTTCATAGCAGCACAATTCGTAATAGCCAAAATATGGAAACAACCTAGGTCCCCATCAACAGATGAATCGTTTGCAAAATTATGGAAAATACACACGATAGAATTCTATTCAGCTATAAAGAAGAACAAAATAATATCATTTGTAAGAAGATGGAAAGTCCTGAAGAGCATTATGTTAAGTGAGATCAGCCAAACACAGAAAGAGAAGGGACATATGTTTCCTCTAATAATGCCCAAACTAGGGAGAATAGGGGATACCAGAGGGACTCCAGATAATGGAAGGAAAATCTCAGCAAAGTTTGAATGGAAAGCTAGGAGATGAAAAAGGCTGAACTTGTTTAATGAAGGGCTACTTCCAAATATGTGTAAAAGTATGAATATAGCATGGTTACCCTGGGTATTCATTGTTGGGAGGGGGGAAGGAAAAATGAGGGGGGTGAAGAGGGCACCTAGTACAGTTTAAATGTATACCATTTACTTTCAATAAAAAAGAAAATAAAAATAATAGATAGATATAGGCTCCACTTGCTTTCATAAGTCCTGTTTTAGAGAAGTTTATTATATTTTGTGTTAGTCACTAGAATGTAAGCCCTTTCATGAGAGATAGTAAAAATCAAAGGCAGCCATCACTTCTATCTCATTTGCTTCAGGTACTTTTATAAGCCACTTGTTGCATTTACTTCTCAAAAGAACCCTACAAAAGAGACACTACTATTACTCCAACCTTAGATGAGGTTTGTACAATTTTAACTAATGATACTAACTGGCAGAATAGACTTGTACCTCTGGCATCAGAACTGGCATCTATTACACTGCTTCCTAAAGGGATGCATAGATAAAGAGTAGAGGGTCAAAGCACTGACACATTCCAAAGAATCTGTTGGATAAAGAAAGACACAGAAAAGAAGCTCTGCCTTATTTGATTTTAAGTACACACAATTAGAGGGTCTTTTTCAATCAATTTCAAGTTGGGACCTTTATGAATGAGTGAATGAATGAATGAACAAATGAATGAAACTTGCTCATTTATAAGATTTCTGGTTATATGAATGAACTGGGTATGGTTCTGGAACATCAAAACATATCTGTCTTGTTCCTCTTCTATAAAGAATTAGAATGCTTAATTTTGAGAACTTTTTTTCAATTTTTATTGGCGCATTACAGTTGTACATCTTAATCTTAATGGAGTACAAGATGGTAGAGGCATACATGCACACATCACTAAATATCCATCTTTTGTGTAAGAATGATTTCCTTCCTTTTTTTTTTTTTTTTGCAGTACTGGGGATGGAACCAAGGGGCATTCTTACTCCAAGCTATACCCCCAGCCCTGTGTTTTATTCTTTATCTTGAAACAGGGTCTCACCAAGTAGCTGATGCTGGCCATGAATCATGATTCTCTTGCCTCAGCTTCCCAAGTACTGGAATTACAAGTGGGTGCCACCATACCTGGCTAGAAATTTCTAAAAAAACATTTCATCTCTGTTGGTAGAACAGTTTCTATACAATCTTGCATTGCCTTACAGCAACATTTTGTGGATATTAATATATACACAAAAGAAAAATAAGGAAAAATGTGTTGTACTTACACCCATCCAACAAGTGAGTAAAAAGCTATATACATACTCATGTGCTTTCCTCAGAGTGATGGGCCAGCACTCAAAGACACCACACAGGCTACCTGTGTGCACACAGGTGGTATTTAGGGGTTGCAGGGGCAGATGTCATGCATTATCTCTATTAGCATGTTCTATGGTGCACTGTCTCTCAGGCAACGACTAGCCCAGCAGGGATATACACTAACTACATTCTAAGCACTAAGATACACAGGAAGTTGTTTTCCAGGTAGGGAGTATTTCCACACTAGCTTAATAAATTGGCAAATTTATAGATATAGAAAACAAATTAGCTGAATTAAGTATTTGCTGACTTGAAAAGTAATGCCTATGCATGATAAAATATTTGAAAAATACAAAAATACCCATATTGCCACTACCCAGGGTAACCTCCTAGATTTCCAGAATTTTAAATCAAACTATAAGCAATTTGAAGAGATGACAGAATTGTGGCTGACTGTATTGTTTGTTTTAGTGGTTCTTTCAAAATGGCTATAAAGTCGTATTGTGGGTCCTTTCTTTAATGGGAAAAAAAGATATTGGGGCTTAGTCCCAAATCTTCATTTTATAATGAGAAAACTGAGGCTCAAAGGAATAGAATGACTTGCTGAGGAGCGCACAGCTGCTTAGCAGTAGACAGCAATACAATATTATGGTTTTAATTCTGGGTTTAGCACTTTCTGTACTACACTGTCCAAGGCAAAATCCTACTATTATATTTCCGTGCCTTTGGGGCTTTACAGTGTTTTACTTTTCAACAGTTCCCTATAAATGTGAAATACCCCTGGAATTGAGGCAGAGCTTAAGTTTTGGATTGCAGTACAGCCCTCAAGGGAGCCACAGAGTACTGGGGAGTCAGTACCATTCCCCTTTGCTCAGGACCACCATCACACTGTCCCATTTTCCTGTCACAGCCCATAGGATAGCTCGCCTTTCTTTTGATCTTGAAATTTACTAGCATCCCATCTTTGGAGGAAGTTAATAATCAGACCAATAATTTATTGAGGGCTTCATATATGTCAGGTGCTAGACTATACTTAGGTTATTTAATTTGAACCTCAGTTCATTATCTCTACCTTAAAAAGACAGAATAGGAGAAAAGTTGTCATGGAGGCTCAGACCTGAAGGTGAGACTGTTTGACTCTAAAATGTTCTAGTTTCCCTGGATATTAAGAAAGATAAACTCTTCCAAGGCCTTGTCCTTATTGGCTGTTCTTCAAATTATTTTAATGTCAAACTGATCACTATGGAGATAGCACAGATAAAGCAACCAAAGCAACCAATAGGACTTTAGACTTACAGAGTTCTGATTTCAAGGTTTAGTAGCTGTGTCACCTGATCTTTGGAAATCATTTGAATTTTTTAGCATGATTTTCTGTTCTGCAACAATAAGAGTTTTAGTGCTTTCCCTCAGATGAGAGTGTCTCTGCAGAGTATCTCTGGAACCAGTAGACTTTTGAAAGTAATATGGAGTACTATTAATTTTTGTGAGAAAATAGGTTAAAAAAAGTACTTGCCTCAGCAAATCCATACATATGGTCCTCTAAAGATAATTATGCCAAAGAAACTAACTCATGGTCCAGCACGTAATTGAGGGTCACAGCATTTTAGATTCTTTTTTTCCAGTATATATGAAGCATCAAATAACAGTGATTTTTCATCCATGGACAACTTGGTCAACTAGAAACAACTTTGTCAACCTAAGACAATTTTGACAACTAGGTGCAATTTTGGCAGGGAAACATTGCCAATGTCTAGGAACATTTCCCATGGTCACAATGGAGTCTGGGGGTGCTACTGGCATCTAGTGGTAGAGGTCAAGGTTGCTGCTGAGAATACCTCAATGCAGAAGGCAGATAACCACAACTAAATTTATTCCATCCCACGTGGAAATATTGCCAAGGCTGAGAAAACTGAAGCTGTGCTGTACTTTTCAACAAAACAGTAGAAGAGAGAAGAGAAACTTCGATGCCAAAGAAAAGTAGTTCACTTTACTCTCCACAGTTTTATCCAGGGTCAGTCCAAACAAGGAGGTAATAAAATCAGCTCCCTTGGAATCTTATAGTTGAATTGCTATCAACCAATTTGCAAATAGGCCTATCACCACTCTGAAAGTACCAACTCACATCTCAGAGGCAACTTGCTATGCAAGAGAACAAGAGGCCAAGTACCATGTACATAATGCAATCTGCATACATTCAAAGAACAGCAGATCCTGCTCAATCAACACAGGTGCTTCTCTAAAGGTACAAAATTATAATTAGCAATAATAAAACCTTCATCTGACTTGCCTTACCTAAGATGTGCTCTGATTATCAAAATAAGTTTAATTTTTAAGCCCCGTGCCTAAAAGGAAGCAACTATTTGGGGAAGCCAATGTTCTTTGAAAGAGAATATGCAATTATCCACAACTGTATGGGCCATAATTAATTGATCATTCACATTTTTATACTCTCAGATAAACAGGAAAGAGGCATTCAAGTATAAAAAGCTCTTTTTAGATGCATACCTCATCCCCACCCCCAGCCCCATCAAGCCAAGATTCAGTGTTATAGTCAGAATATGTAAAATGTGGCTCAAAAGACTTGTTGTAAGATGGAATATGTAAGCTCACATTTATCTCAACTCTTAAGGCAAACATGGCTCATTAAAATACAGTTATAAGCAAAACATAACCTCTGTTTCTCTGTGGAGAAAATACTTTGTAGTTTGGCTACCCATCTGAAAGCCAAAAACTCTAGGAAAGATATTTTAATTTTCTTTGAAGTCCTATGTTTCTTTCTGTACTAGTAGCCAGCTGATCCATACCACGAAAGATTTGGGTCTAATCATCACAAGGGTGAACCAGTTCAAACAGCTTCACAGATCACTGCTGTTTGGTACAATTCCAGCTGGCCTACTATATGTGCTCCAAATATTAGTGGTTGTGGGTTTCTTACAGGGAAATCTCTTCCAAGCAGGAAGGGGAATGAAATGAGTCTGTTGAGAGGTCTTCCCATACAAAGATGTCTTTTCTGATACAAGTCTATTTATCAAGGCAGAAAAAGTAGAGAGAGACAGAGTGAGGTTTTCCTGATACTGCAAATCAGGAAGATGAATTCAAAGTGAGACGAGCCCAGGAAGAAGAGAAGATTAAATG
This sequence comes from Muscardinus avellanarius, assembly GCF_963383645.1. NCBI lineage: Eukaryota > Metazoa > Chordata > Mammalia > Rodentia > Gliridae > Muscardinus > Muscardinus avellanarius. The sequence goes on along the minus strand of NC_137786.1, from coordinate 196,040,597 downwards.
TGGAGAAGATTCAGGATGAGCCAACTAGGTTGAGTTTGAAGAATAAGGAGGAGTTTCTGCTTCCATCCTGGAGTGCTCTTTTCTCTATTTGCTTTGCCATCTTCCAAAAACTAACCTTCCACAAAGGAAAAAAAAAAAAAGCAACTAACTTTCTTCTCTAATATATTCAAATAAAATTAGCCATCCCAATTTGGAACCACCATAGTATCTCACACATACTTTTATTATTCCCATTATAGTAACAGATTTACTCACAAGACTATGAGATCATTTAGCATGTTTTATTTCCCACTGCAAGAGCACAGCATGTCACATAAAGTAAAGCTCTGATCAACCAAATTAAAATGATATGAGAACTGTACAACAATACTTTAACAGTGTGCTCTGGTTTGGGGGTATAGTCAATTATCTTAGTAAGTTCATACCTACTAAGCACTTAAAAAGTTCCAGAAACTATCCTACATGCTTACTAATTAGCATATGATATTGTTATTTGTGCACAAGAATTGGCCTACAATTATATAAGAGGGGTACTAGTATCTTCATTTTACAGTTGAGTTAGCTAAAGCACAAAGAGGTGGCTCTAGTGACATGACTAGTAAATGCTAGATTAAGATTCAAATTAAGCATGCAATCAGCAAAGTCAAATTTTTAACCATTAGAGAATATTGATACAAGAGACTTCCAAGGAGAACAATGGCAAGAAAAGACTCGAATGCAAGTTTATGGGCAAGCACCAATTTCTTTAGGACAAAAACCCAGAGTAAATTTCAGGAGGTGGGTTTGGTCTAAGTGAAGAAATGGCTTCCAGGCAGGCCAATTAGAGTGCTCATCCCCTCTTCTAGGTTTTCTACATTCTGATGCAGTTTTTTCTGATTAGTCCTGAAACTCTAAGATGGCGTTTCTTTAATATGTATATACATACACATAAATACTTTTTGGTGCATTGTAATTATACACCATGGAAAGGTTAAATGTGATACAAACATGTATGCACATGGCACTTGGTGTGATTCCCTTTGGATCCTAACCCTCTATGCCCCTCCCTGTACATGTTAGTAAGACTGGTAGTGATATCTTCATATATAAATTTGGCATTATTGCTTCAAGCCTTCTGTGTCCCCTCTCCCTTTCCACCATCCTACTAATCTCTCTCCTCATATATCTAAAGTCTCCTTTGTTTTCTATTTTCCTTCTAGTTTCCACATATGAGAAAAAAATATAACTCTTGGCTTCTTGGCCATAGCACTATTGACATGTGGGACCACATAATTCTTTGCTATGGGCTTGTCCTGTGTATTGTAGAATATTTGGCAGCATCCTTGTTCTCTAATTACTTGATGCTTAGAATAATCCTTTACTTCCCTGTGGTGGTGACAGCCAAAAATACCTTCAGACCTTGCCAAATGTTTCCTGTGAGGCAAAATTTTCCCCAGTTGAGAATCACTAGATCAGGTAGCCCCGAAATGAAAAGAAATCCTTGCAGAGTGTCCAATGAGTCTGCTCACTTGTCTGCCATCACAGCACACCACATTCTTCCTATCTGGTGGAAATCCTAGCCTTCAGTCCCATTTTGGTCACATAGATTTGCCCATTCTTTCTCTACTGAATGGCAGGATAGGAGGATGCATTAGAGCCCAGCAGCATCTTATCCACTGTTACAAAGTCTAAGTCCCTTGTGCAAAGGCTCACTCATTTTTAAAGGAAAAGAAATACTGTTTCTAGTTTTGCCTTAGAACTAAAAAGCCCTTAATCAGACTAATACACCCTAGGAGCTAGGAAGAGCAATTATAATCATTTCCATTTAAAAGGGCATGAACAGGAGGCTCAGAAAGGTTAAGTGATTTGTCCAAAGTCACAAAGCTAGTCGGAGTTAGAGATAGTGTTCAAGCTCAGACCTTTTATCTCAAACTTTATTATAGCTCCCTAGGACCCTCAGGGGAGTAAAGCTTTCAAAAGACCAATTAAAGCAAAAAGAAAAGTGAAGACTTCCCAGCTGCATTCTGATGATTGAATCATATTGAGTAGAGTGGGAAATGTCCAAACACTAGAAATACTTAAAATGAAGTAGAACACAGGGCTGAATGGTAAGCAGTCTCTGCAGACGAGCAATGAATAAGGATCCTGCCACACTGCATCCATCTCTAACTCATACCGTTTGGTAAATAATAGATCTAAGCATTCCTGCAGTAAACCCACTCACTAAAATTTTCCAAGTGCAACTTGAGAATCACTGGAAATATCTTTTTTTTTTTGTGGGGGTCTGGGGATGGAACCCTGGGGCATTCGACCTCTGAGCTAAAACTCCTGCCCTATTTTTTATTCTTTTTAATTTGAAACAGGGTCTCACTAAGTTGTAGAGGGCCTCACTAAGTAGCTGATGCTGTCTGCAAACTGTGATCCTCTCGTCTCAACCTCCCAAATGCTGGGATTACAAGCGTGCATCACCACACCCAGCTAATATCTATCTCTTGATCTGCTTGTAGGAAAACAGCACATTCTACATTGGCCTTATCTTTTATTCAGTGCCCATGACCTCTTTTGCTACCAGGCAGTCATGATCTAACATATAGGCCACCTAAAAAGAGACAGTAATGGTAGTGACTAACAGAAAGGAAAATCTGGATTCCCTGAAGAGTCAGATAATCTCCTAATTAGAAAGCTCAAGTAGGCAACACTACTGTAGCCACACAGCAGTACACTTTGTTACCAGTCCCTATAACTTCACATACCTGTCTTCATTCCACTGGTCAAAATATTGTTGGCCTGTTGGTCCATATACTCAGGCATAGTTTTCAAGAGATGGAAGACTCAGTATCACCGTGTCCCCTAATCCCCAGCTTCAGTGTGCTCTTTTGGGATATGTAAATCCTCTGTGAGTATTAAAGTGTTTTAATTCTGCATTCATCGTACATGGACTACTGAAACCTATTCTAGTCCAGTCCTTGAACCAGAGATAACAATAGGAGTAAGACAGAGTTTTTGATCCAAATGTCTTACAAAACTAGGTAAAATAAAGAACTGCAAGCATACAATCTGAATACTTTGAGTTAAGTTGATGAACAGATCCAAAATGTGATAGGAGCAAGGAGACATAAACAATGTGATCAACTGTGCCTGTGAGCTCAGAGGGGATGATGTTCAGGAAAGTGTATTGACAGAGAACTTAAACCAGATACATAAAAAACGGAGAGAATTAGGGATGCTCATGAGTTTGGAAGCACTAGGAGAGCAAACACTAGAAGTAGCCCCAACAGTGAACTCAGGCTGAAACAATGGATTCAGTTATTTTAAGATTTCAGCTCTCCCGAAAAAAAAAAAAAAAAAAAAAAAAAAAGCTTAAAGACTTATCATTAAAAGCTTAAAAACTCTCGGTGAAACCTGCACCAGTGCCCAGAGCTGCAGAGGCAAACAAGTGGTTTTCAAAACTCACAGGGAAGCTATTGGCGGTGATGCCAACTTGACAACGCTGAATCCAGCAAACAAACCAAGGCACAGAAAGTTTTGGTGACTTTCCCAAAAATGAGAAATTGAGACTAGAGAGATTAAATTAATTTGCCCAAGACTGGAGAAATTAAATAACTTACCCAAGATCACATAGATCATAATAAGTAAAGCTGATATTTGGGGCCCATTCATTCATTTTGTACAGCTTGCCAATGTAGCCCCAGTGCTGCAACCCCAATGAAGTTAGTTAAGAAAAATAAGAGATCAAGAGTAACTGGCAAGTTTCAGGTTGGATAATGACCCTTAGGTGCAGCTAAATGAAGACTATTCCAATCTGCTCTTTTGCCTGGTAAGTCATATGAAACAGAATAGGAAAAAAATGTGTAAAGGCTACAATTTCACTTTAATGGGGCTCCAAAAAGCTCTTAGTTATTGATTTCCAGATCTGGAAATTGTTCTGCACACTGGGACTTCAGTGGCCTGGAGGGAATGCAGGGACAAGCAATCTAAAAGCCTTCCTGAACCTAACTGTGAACAGCACAGGGCAAGTATAAGGACCAGGTCGCATATCCTGCTCTTCCCAATCTAGAGAGAAGGATGTCCTATTACCTCTAAGATAAAATGGCTTTCCAATAGGATTCCTGTAAAATAGTACTACTGATAATAAATTGAATAGGAAACATTTCTACCTTTCAGAATAATGTAATTTTTCTATCTCACAGTCCTTTACTCAACTCTTTCACCTGGATCAAATTGCTAAGGGACATGAATTTCAAATGCCTCAAGGCTCAAGTAAAAATAACTCAGATTGTTTCAAAATTTGTGAAAATCCTACAACAACCTATAATAAATAAATCCACTACTTATCCTCAACAGGGTTCTATATAATGCTTGATTTATTCATTAACCCATTCATATATCGCTCAGCAACTACCCTATACCAGACACTGCTGAAAGGGCCAAGGATATAAAGATATAAATCATATTCATAGACTAGACACCAAGGTTCACAATACTCTCTCTAGATAAGGTCAGTTGTTCCACTCTGCCACCATAGACAGTATGTAAATGAAGGAGTAGGCTGTTTCCAACATACATGTTTAAAATCAAGTGGTTTGTCCAAGTACATTTAACAATGTATCTCATTAAGCAAGGCAAAGGGCCGCACACCTATAATCCCAGTATTTAGGAGGCTGAGATAGAGGATCTCAGGTTCAAGGCCAGTGCCTGATAACTTAGGGAGACCCTGTTGCAAAATAAAATAAGGCTGGAAGGTGATATATCTTTGAGGTAAAATGTCCCTGGGTTCAATACCCAGTACTATTAAAAAAAAAGAATCACAGCCGGGCATGGTGGCGCATGCTTGGCAGGTGGAGACAAGAGGATCGTGTAGGTTTGAAGCCAGCCTCTCTGGCTTAAGAGACCCTGTTTCCAAATAAAAATTAAAAAATGAGTCTGGGAGTGTAGCCTGGAGGTAGAAGGGTTTCCAGGAACACCAGTACCACCAAAAAAAAAAAAAAGCATCACTTTGAATCTCACTAAGACATATAATTAGATTATTGCACCAATAAGGTTCTTTTAAAAAATAAAGTGGTTGCTTACATTTGATTTACAGACTATTGGTTTTCAAACTGTGAATCCTTCACCATCAATATTAGCATCACCCAGAAACCTAGAGGAAATGCAAATTCGCAGACCCTACCTTAGAATAGATCTACTAAGTTATAAGCTCTGGCAGTGGTGCCTATGAATCTCTGTTTTAACAAGTCCTTCCAGTTAATTATAGTATACACTAAAGTTATGAAATCACTGGTTTATATCGGAACCATGCATTACATTGGCAACAACAAACAAAATCAATTAATTTAAAATTAAAGTTTCAATTTCTCACTGGCACTAACCACACTTCAAATGTTCCATAATCAAAATGTATGGGCTATCTTATTCCAAAGTTATACATTATTTCCTTCATTGCAGAATGTACTAATCCAGATGGGCTGAAAATTGCCAAGAATCATGGCAGATACAATAATGTACCAAGTACAAATGACTCACAAAGGTGGGAATGGTGAATCCCACAGAAAGGAAAAGAGGACCCAGAAGGCTTTACAAGGCTAAGGCATGTGGCGTGGTCTTATTGCAGGAAATTTCCTGCTGGTGTAGAGTGGGACTCTACATAGCAGGAAAAGGTAACTAGAGGCAGGAACGCATTGTACACAAGGCACCAAGAAGCAGAGGGTGTGGTTTGTATCAAGAACTATTATTTCTCCACTATGGCTAGAAGAAAGGATGCATGTGGGTGAGAATGGAAAAGGGAGACTAGAGAGATGGTGGGACCAAATCATGGCAGAACTCAATTACCTTCCTCAGGAGTTTGGGAGCAGCTGGCTTTTTAAATCATGATTATATCATACTTCTAAAGATATCCCAATAAATTTTTTTCCAAAATCTAAGAAAGAGTAGTAGCATGCTCACTTATCTGCCTTATCCTTAGGCTTAGGCTTCTCTGGCTAATTAGTTTATTTTCAGGTATCGAAAGGGGGAGTGAAAGCATTAAACTAAAACTGATTTGTCATTAAAAAGAAAGCATGTAATTACACTTACCTTGCCCTGAATGGTGCTGCCTGTCCTAACACACAATAGAAGTAGAAAGGTTAGGCTTTCGATATATTCATTATCTGGTATCCATCCATTAGTGTCCAATAATGCCAATAAAGACCACAATGGCAGTGTCTTTCCACCACAGCACCTGCTGGCACACTCACACTGCTGATACCAGAAGCACAAAAGGCAAATGCTACAGGATCCCACAGCTTAGTGTTCTATGTATTGCATTCACATGAGCCAGGACTAAGTGACCATTCATGTAGCAAAAAGTCACCCCTGAAATGGTGACAGTACCAGAATTATTGCCAGGGTGTTTGGAGAATAGAGAACATACTGTGTTATCTTCTGGACATGCCTGGCAGAAAGGGGATCAGTGTCCTGTTTTACTTAAATGCAATGTTAACACCTGAACAGAAAAACTATTCAGAGGGAAAGTACAGATGGGGCTCCAGAATTGATTCTTGGTGGGAGGGGGAAGGGTAAAGAATGGGAGGGGTATCTTGAAAATGGGCCTTGCAATCCATTATAAACCAGAGGAGTTTCAGAAGCTGCTGACCTTTTCACAACCACATTGATTCAGCCACAGGACAAAAAAAAAAAAAAAAAAAGCCACCAAGCAAATAAAGCCACCTCTGGTAACAGGTTAAAGCAAATTGTGAAAAGAAGAAAGGATTTGACCTTCAAAGACTAATATATTGTCAGGCCAACACAACTTGGACAGGCATTTATCAGCAAGGTCACTTCCAGGTAATAGCCACTATTCCAGAGAAAGGGGTACTGATTTGGAGAACAAGACCAGAGTTCACAATTTGTTCCTATCGAATACCTGCAGCAGTAATCTCAGCAGCAGGAATGAATCTCTCCTTGTTCTCCTTCTTCCCAATCCTTCACTGACAACCTTCCTACAGTCACAGGTGGGCCTCATGAGGCCTGCTTGTTCTTTTTGCAGGCATGCCTGCAATATATAAAACTAATATGTTCATCCAACTCCTAATATTACAGCTTGAGGAAAACTGAGCAGCACACTTCCATCATAAGAAAAAGAAAAAGAAAACTGGTGAACAGGAAGAGAATTTGTCAGAACACAGTTACCTTAAGAAAAACAGAGCTGACATACAAGAACAGGCACAGAGGTCTGAAAAAAATGGACAAAGTTCAAGTCAATGCATAAGTATGTTCAGTGAGAGCCAAGAAGAAAAATACCTGGCAGATGAAATGAGGGAGTTCAGCAAAGGAAAATGAGAGCTAAACTCAAGGATATTTTTTTAAGTGCTTTAGGAGTTTAACACGACTGCAACAAATAAAGGAGCTATTATTTTCCTTGAGTATTTATTATATATGTTGACTGTATGGTTTCAAGTTGAAATGAGTTAGGTACACAAATGAATTTTCCTATCTTGTATTCCTCATTTATTTAATCAACATTACTGAGCTGCTAACATAGCTTCATGCTAGAGCTAAGTTCACAAACATGTATTTTAAAAAAGTCTCTGCACCCTTCGGAGTCCATGGGATCCTGAGATTTTAGCATTATGTAAGCAAGTAATCACAGAAATATAAATGTTCAAACCAGAAGTGAAAGATGCATTGAAATGTGGCTTCATTGGCCCCTTGGATGTAAAATCTACCTGTAAAACGAGCCGGTCTAGTGCTTGGTTAGAAAAAGTTCAGACTTTGAAGAACTCCCACATTACAGGACTGAGTAAGTGGTATTTTAAGCTACTTTCCTTCTTTAATCTGTCCTAGGAAGGATCTTTCCCTGTTGCTCAAAGAGAATTTACAATGTGAACAGGGAGAAAAGGAAACAAAGTAAGCAAGCTTGGCTCCACCTCAAGTATTTCGCTTTTAGAGTAGAGAAAGACCTGCAGGGCAAATGGCTTGACACATTCTGCCAAATAGAAGAATCTAATCAAAGTCCAAGGTAGAAAGAACACAGGCCACCCCTGCTCAGAACCCCCAGATGCCCACATATCAAATCCAACTGCATCATTGAGTCGAAGAACTTAAGTCAAATTTAAAATCCTTGGCAGAGAACGCAACTTAAATTGTCCCGATTTGCCAAAACTACAACAATTAGAGCAACAAAATGAAGTACATTGGCTTATAACCCCAAATATGAATATTTATGAGTCTTCCTCCCCAGAGCACATAACCCACTTAAAGATGATAAAAATATTAGATAACTCCAAACTGAGGGATAGTCTTAACAAATATCTGACCACTACTCTTTAAAACTGTCAAAACAGGGCACAGTGGCACATGCCTGTAATTCTAACTACTCTGGAGGCTGAAGCAGGAGGATCATAAGTTCAAGGCCAGCCTAGGCAACCTCATGAGACCCTATGTCAAAATGAAATTACAAAAGGGATATTGATATAGCTTAGTTACAGAGGACTTGCCTAGCATGCATTAGGCCCTGGATTCAACCAACAATAAGCAAAAAACATACAAAAAAAATCTGTCAACATCCTCAAAAACAAGGAAGTTGTCAGTTAAGAGAAGCCTAAAGAGATATAATAATGACATATAAATAATGTTCTGAATGGGATAATATAATGTAAAAGATATTAAATAGAAGATTTAAGTAAAAACTAAGAAAATCTGAATAAAGTTATGGAATTTAGTTAAGCCCAATGTACAAATATTGGTTCATTAGTTGTAAAAGATATACTTTCCTAATGTAATATTTTTACAGGAAGAAATTTTCAAAATCTGTATATGCAATTTTCCTCTAAATCTAAAACTGTCCTAATAATATATATATATATATATATATATATATATATATATAAGCTAATTTTTTAAAAAAGAGTTGGACATGGTGGTACACACCTATTATCTTGGTACTTGAGAGGCTGAGATAGGAGGGTCTCAGGTTCGAGGCAAGCCCTAGAAATTATGCAAGACCCCCAGAAATTTTGTGAGACTCTATTTCAAAAAGAAATAAAAAGAAAGGGTGAAAAATCAGGGTAGTCACTTTTGTAATTCCAGTATTTGGGAGGGTGAGAAAGATGGATAATAGTTTCAAGGCCAGCCTCAGCAACTTAATAAAATATGGCTGGAGGTGTATCCTGAAGGTATAATGCCTCTAGGTTCAACATTTAGTATAAAAAAACAGAAAAAGAAAAGAAGAAAAATGGAAGGAAGAAAGGAGGGAAAGAAGGAAGGAAGGAAGGAGGGAAGGAAGGAAGGAAGGAAGGGTGGGTAGGTGGGTGGGTGGGTGGGTGGGTAAGGTAAGTCTGGTAATGTCCCTGAGTTCAATCTCCAAGACCAAAATAAAATTAAAAAAATAAAAAATGAGAGAAAGGAAAAGCATCAGTGGCAGATTATGTAGAGCCCATATACTCTTTACAGCAAACACATTGGTAGCTGCTATAATATCCTCATTCTACAGAAGAGAAAACTGAGACAGGCTAGCTAAGTAACTTGCTCAAGGTCACATGGCTAGTGCAACTGGGATTCAGATCCAAGTAGTGTGACTTCAGAGACAGTCTTTCAGTCATCCCGCTCTACTGGTACCCACACTACACAGAGTGCCTTCTGATCTGCATGGACTTTGTTCCCATTCATCCCACCTGCAGATAGGACTTTTTCCAACCTGGACCACAGCAGCTGGGGTCTCCCAGCAGAGACCTTGATATTTTTCTCTTGAAAAGTTGCTTCCTTTGATACTACTTTCATAGCCCAGTCCTCCAGCCATATAGTTTTACCACTTGCCTCAAGATTAGGAACCAAACTGGCCCCTTCTCAGTGCTCTTCCTTCATACTCCTCTAATCTTTCTGGAGCTAACATCCTCACCACTGCCTCCATAGCCTGCATGCAGTCACAGTGAGGATGTGAGTCAAGTGTCTGCTTCAACACAAGGCACATCAACAGGTCCACGGGATTGGAGTGGGTTCTGCTACTTTGAAGACTCAATGGAGCCATGGAAAAGAAGGAAAATAATAGGTTGGTCCTGACTGCCATACAGGAGAAAGGTTGAGTGGGTTCCTGATGCCCCTAATTCAAGACAACGGCCCAGCTGGGGTGAAAAGAAGTTACTGAGGTAGAGAAATGTGTGGTCTTGAATAGAAGGCTGACAGGGAGAAAAGTTCTGAATCTAGCACACAGGTTATATCTGAGCCATGTTCTCAAGTTTGGATTAGAGAGAGAAAACCTGTAATAATTTGCATCCATCCCAGGGATACTCCAAGAAACACCATTCTCCTTACCTTAGTATGGCAGCAACTGAAAAGTAGATTGTCTGCAATTATCATTTAACTTGTGGTGGCCTATATGCTTGTTCAGTGGGTTAGATTCAATACAATAACAGGAAAAGTCACAGGTCCTACCCTGGAGGCTTAGCCTCACCAGCATGGGGCAATGTGGTGCACTAGAACCCCTTCAGCCCAGTTGCAAATTATCCAGTTGCAAATGGTTGGCAGATTATCCACTATAGTCACCTCTTTCGAAGTTGACCTTAGCTGCAGCGAAGTGCTCACTCTGAGGACAAGCTCTTTCCAGGTCAGTATTCATTTGAGGATAGGAGCCAGGTAGAGGTATAAAGGCCTGGTCATTTTGGCCCAACATAGGACAACTGGCACAATATTTATTCCAGCTTGTTGTCCTAACTTTCTCCTCTGCTCTATTTTTTCTCCCCCTTGCCTTGTATTTATTTATTTATTTATTTATTTATTTATTTATTGGTGGTACTGGGATTCCTGGAAACTCTTCTACCTCCAGGCTACACTCCCAGACCTATTTTATACTTTTAATTTGGAAACAGGGTCTCTTAAGCCAGCACGGCTGGCTTTAAACCTGCATGATCCTCCTGTCTCAGCCTCCCAAGCACGGTTATTACAAGCATGCGCCACCACGCCTGGCCATATATTTTGATTTCTAATAAACATCTTTCACCTTAAATTCCATCTCAACAATGACTGTATCCAAAGAACCTAACTTATGAGAAGAAGAAAGATTCCGGTCAATGAAATTGTATAGTAAATAAATTGTGGCTAGACCAGAAGGCTCAGAGAGGCTTTACTCTAAAGGATATCTTAAGTGGATTAGAACTTAAAGGAAGCAAAGATAGGAGAAATAATGTTTCCACCTGTGAATTAAACATACAAAATCTACAGACAATCAGTGAGATTAGCCATCTGTGGAAATAAACCTAGAAAATGTCTGTAAATGTGTGACTGAGGAATTCAGGAATACTGAAAACCCCAATCAAGGTGGTTTGGGAGTAATTTCAAGGCATGAGCACAGCAGTGTGATTGTAATTTACTAAGCAGAAGGAAGCCTAATCAATGGCATTGTGCCCTGTTTGGAGAAAGACTGAACAGCAGAGGGGGCTGGGCAGTGAAATAGAAAAGCACTTCAGTAGGTGACAGGGTTCAGAGCTGGGCCAGCTAAAGGTAGTTTGCTGAGGTTTTTGTTGCCTTTGCTATTAATTGTCCAAAGCAGATAGAAGACAGTTTTTTTTCTACTTTAAAAATTCTCCAGTTATATAAAAAAAAGTGTTCTTAGTCAAACTTTATGGGATCTCAGTTTTGAAAAGAGCCCCTTCGGTTTGCCCCTTGTAAACTTATTTTTAAGGCAGAGAGTTCAAGGCACTTGACATATATTGTTCACCCTGACTTTCTGAGCAGTGATTATTACCACTTCGACTTTGAAGAGCATGAAACCCAAGGACCTAAATTTTAAATACTTGTCCACAGTCTCAGGTGTTGGGCCAGAGCATGGACATTTGCATGCTGGTGTACTGTACCCCAGGCATTGAGGATTAGGACCATAAACTGGTCCCTTATAAACCTCACCTGAGGCTTCCAGTTAGCCCTTGCTTGATTGACAGGGAGAGCAAGAAGAGCGGTAGGGTGTGGTGAGAGGTAGGTAGCATGCTGAATCCTCATTTGCTATATGAGAAAAGCAACAGATAATTAATGCAAATTGAATAATAGCCACATCCCAGAAGATGAGGAAGGAGCAAGGACATTGTCAGGGTGCACTGAGGGGCACAGGCAGGGCTCTGATGGCTGCTCAAAAACAACCATCGTTTGACTGGGCTTGTGCCTCATGGAAATGGACCAAGAAGCCCACCAGAGCCAGCAGCTACTAACACCTTCCTCTGAGCACATGTTCATTAAGGCAGCCTCTGATCAGTCTTCCTTCCCTTCAAGGTGAGAATACCCTGGTCTCTCTGAGATTAATGTCTGACCTGCCTGACAGTTACTGTAAATTATTGAATTGACATTCTCAGATATCATATATAATCAAGTTCTACGAGCTTGTCAAATATAAGCCTCTCCCTAAGAGATGAAGCTCTTTGCAGCAAATGGCAGAATCGGATTTCTAAGGCACCAAGACACAGTCCCTGGGCTGCAATGATTTTTGTGGTGCCTAGCCTAGGGGAGGGAGGGGGAACTGTGTGCCACTTATCAAGGGGAGAAGGGAAATGAGACAGAAAGGAGACAAATAGGAAAGACTATGGCTGTGAATCTACAAACTCCACGATTACATTCCCATCCCTCTGCTCCAATGAGGGGCTCAGCAGAGATGTACCCCCGGACACTGGGAATACCCTGGCTGGTATCCTGGGAGTAGGGGTGGTATTTACCCAAGCCACAAGCCACAGGCCAGCTGGCATGTGGTGGTGGAAGTGGTAGCCAACAGCCTCCATCCCTCTGAAAGCTACTTTCAAAACTGGGGCCTGGCATCTTGATGCCCTTTGAGAAGTCCCACAGAGAGGAATATTTAGAATCAGTAGGTTGATGACCAGCTTAATCCACAACCAAAAACCTCAAGTGTATCTCTGACATGGTCACCATTTTCCCACCCCATTTGCTCACAATTTACAGTTTCCTATAAAAGAAGCTGGGCATGTTGGAGCATGCTTATAATCCCAGCATTTGGGAGGCGGAGACAGGAGGATCCGGGTTTGTGGACAGCCTCAGCTACTACTTATTGAGGCCCTTTGCAACTCAGTGAGATCCTGTTTCAAAAAATAGGGCTGGAGACTTCCGGTAAGATGGTGAATGAGAAAAGCAGAATTTACGAGTCCTGCTAAAACTCGATCTTTATTACCACAAAATCAGCACTTTTCATAGCCAGAAAACACTATCAGCAGAGAAATAAAAAATGTAAACACAAGGGACAGAGAAAAAGAAGACTAGATGAACAACCAGAGACTAGAAAAGAAACCACCCCACATTACAAAGGCAGAGCCGCACTGGCGCCATCTTGCCTCACAGCACCAGGCTCCAGAGAGGAAAGGTAAACAAGGAGCTGAAGTGAGCAGCTGCGAGTCATTCTGGTGTAATTCAGCTGATCTTTCAACACAAAGAACATCTAAAACTCCCAGTGGCCAAGCTTATCACGCCTTCCAGGGACTCAGATGGAGCTCAAAACCAGAAAAGAAATACGCCAGCCTCACTGCCGAGGGCGTGACAATGATGCCATATTGCCAGCGCCAGCTGTGAGTTCACCATGCCCGCGAGCTCCAGATCAGTGCACACAACAATCATAAGTGAAATTGCAGCCCCTAAAGGAGAAATCCCAGTACTGCACTTGCAGGGACTTGCGCAGCTTTGATAATCTACCTGGGTCTGAGATTTTGCAGTTCAACCCAGTGAAGGAGTAATGGTGGCAGAGATATCACACCCTAGTCACAGCTCACCATGGGAAAATGTCCAGCCTGGCACCCCAACAGTTTAGCGCAGCCTCAATTAACTCCCTGGGTCTGAGACTTTCTGATACAACCCAGTAAAGGAGTAGTGGCGGCTGAGATTACCACAGATTCAAGATCCAGAGCACCCTAAGTGAAGTCATGAGAGCCAGAAGGACTTGGAATAACATATTCCAAACTCTGAAAGAAAACAACTTCCAGACAAAAATTTCTACCCAGCAAAACTATCAAATTAGATGGGGAAATAAGAAGCTTCCATGACAAACAGAAACTGAAGGAATTTATGTCTTCAAAACCAGCACTAGAGAAAATACTCAGAGAGATTAACTACAAAGAAGAAATAGGTAATACACACCAGAACCAGAGAAACAAGATTTTCCATCCAGCAGACAACTAAGCAAAGAAGATTAAACAGTATGTCAAACAAATAAAATCTTAACTTTTAGGAATTAAGTTATCTCTCAATAATCACACTGAATGTAAATGGCCTCAATTCCCCAATAAAAAGACATAAAGTGGCAAAATGGATTAAAAACCAGAATCCATCCATCTGTTGCTTATAAGAAACACACTTTACAAGTAAAGATAGTAACCAACTCCAGGTAAAGGGCTGGAGCAAGGTAATTCATGTTAAAAGCCATCCTAACAAATGTGAAGCAGTATTTCAGTATAGTTTTTATTTGTATTTCTTTAATGATTAGTTATATTATGATAATGATGAGTGATATTCATGTGTTTATTGGTCATATAAAATCTTTGGAGATTCATTATCTATTTTAGTCTTTTACCTATTTCTAAATTGTATTGTTTGCTTTTATTGTTGCTAATTTTTAGGATTTCTATTTGGAATATTAGTATACCTTCAGATATAGCATTTGGATATATTTTATCCCATTCTATCAGTAACTTTTAATTCTGTTTGCATTGTCTTTGGATGTACAATATTTTTTATATTTTATGAATTTTGTTTATTTATTCTTTTGTTGCCTGTGCCTTTGGAATCATATCCAAGAAATCACTGCCAAATTCATTGTTGTGAAGTTTTATGACTCAGGTTTTCTTCTCAAAGTGTATAGTCTTAAGACTTACATTTAGGTCTTTTATCTATTGTGAGTTAATATTTGTATATGGTGTTAGGTAAGGGTCCAATTTTATTCTTTTTCATGTAATTATTATTTTTCAACAATAGTTATTTATTATAGTTAGTTATTTATCCTAAAAATTTTCAACAATAGTTAGTTAATTATTATTTCCTTCACCAAATCTTCTTGGAAATCTTGTGAAAAATAACTTGACCATATATGGAAGAATTTATTTCTAGGCTTTTTATTTTACTCCACTCGTTTATATATCTGTCTTTGTAGCAGTACTACACTGTTTTGATTATTGTATCTTTATATGGTTTGAAATCAGAATATGTACATCTTCTAGCTGTGTTCTTTTCGAGATTGTTTTGCATATTTAGAGTTTATATTTCATGTTAAGATAGATTTTTTCTGAAATAAAACTAATAAATGTATGAGAGTTTCACCTAAAAAAGAAAGAGAGAAAAAATATCCACTGGTAAGAAAGAAAACAAGAAATAAATAATAAAATGTTATCTCTAAGTGATCAAAAGTTTGATATCAGACAAATGAATCTGTTATGTGAGATTATTGTTTTTAATTTTGGATAAGTTGATTTAATATTAAAAATAAAGCTACATAATAAAAAATAGGGCTAGGGGGTGTGGCTCAGATATAGAATGCTTCTGGGTTTCATCCTCAGTACAAAAAAAAATAAAATATAAGAGAAGAGCTGCCCCTGACACCACTGCCTTTTTTTCTCCTACCCCCTCCCCAACCATGGGACTCTCTGCCAGCCTTTTTCTTCTCTCTGACTCACTCTGCTTTTCTCTCTCTCTCTCTCTCTCTCTCTCTCTCTCTCTCTCTCTCTCTCACAGTCTCTCCACTTCTCTCTCATAAGATGGCCACATCATTCTTTGAATATATATCTCTGTTTTCTCCTAAATAAACCTGTCTGTATCTGTACACTTGTACTGGAATTTCCTTTTCAGTTTGCACTGCATGCTTGACAGTTTTCACCAGGACAATGCTACCCTGTGTGATCTCTGGGTAACCACCACACCCCTTTCTGCTCAGGTCACTCTCTCTTGTCTCACTCTCTGTTATCTCTTAGGACACATGGGTGTGTCCTAAGAGATATTATGTGGTTAGATTACAACTTGGGGTTTCATTTTCCTCTTCTAATCACACAGCATGCACAGTAAGCACAGGTGACAAACGGGTCCTTTCATCTTTGTATCCCTAGCACTTTGCATAACACCTAATAAATGTTAGTTGCATAAGTGAATGAGAGAATAAATGAATGATGCTAAATACCAAGAGGATGCTTAGAAGTTGATGTGAGACCACTGTAAGCATCACTGCCACAGAGAAATGGTGTTCCAGGAACTGTGCTGGAGGCAGCAATGAGTCAGAGATAACTATGACTGGGACACAGTTTAAGTGGTTGTAATGATTATAGCCAAGTAGACTGAAGCATAGTGGTTTGTTAGTGTATAGTGAATATGATCCCAGAACTTCAAATATTCATAAACACTGGCCCCTACCAACCTCATTCTCATATAAGTCCTCTAGCTGGTGAATCTGGTTGGAGCCTGTGGCAGACTCTATTTTCCTTGGTATATCAAATGCCTTGGTTGATGTGACCATTGGAACAATGTTTTAGGAACATCATCTTCCCCTTCATGTTAGGCTCTAAACTCTACTTTCCCTCTCCTGTGCCCAAGGTTGGTGAATTAGTACAAGAGCTGGAATTATAATACAAAAAATACTTCACTTAGCACAGCCATGGATCCCATTCAGAGTACCTGACCTCAAAATATGGATATCTTGACAAACTAAACTTTCCTTACAAACATTCTCCCCCAACACATATCTACCCATAGTTTTTCTCCTCATTGGTTCTCTATCCACATTTTTCTTTCCTTTACTCATTAATTGTTCAGTGTTTACTCTGTACCAGGCCCAATGAACCCGAGAATTACTATAATGTAGCTCCTGCTTTAGTCTAGATCCCATATACCAGAAAGAAGCCTAAAACATTGAGACATTAAAAAAATTCCTTCATATCCTTATATTGAGAATCAGGTAGACAAAATATGTGGATGTTTCTTTCAATGAGTAGATATTTCCTTGGTCTTTCTACTAAATAGCCTTCATGATAGAGAAGCTTTAAGTGTAGCCCATGTCCTTGACCTACTTTCAGTGAATGAGGTTAGATGAGGTTGTACACATGAAATAACAAGCCATCGATGTCCGAAGCTCTGATATGAGTGATCCAGCTATTGGTGGATTCAGAGCTATAGTTACTACAGGACTTGAGACACGGGGTGTGGGAGCAGTGTGGTTGAGAGCCAGCAAGTTCCACGTCTCCAATCAAGGAGTTCCAATGAAGGCCTCTGACTTCTCTAGGTATCCATCTTCCCTATTATACAATGAGAGGGCTGGCTTGGATGATTGGTATAGACACTTCCATCTCTGAACTCCTTGACATGTCTTTAAGACAAGTCATAGAGGCTTCGTTTTGAGGTACTAAAATAAACAAATGTGGATATTTCCATATATATATATAGTTAGAGCCAGATGTGGTGGTGCATGCCTGTAATACCAGTACTTAGGAGGCTGAGACAGGAGTAGCAAAGGTTTGAGGCCAGTCTCAGCTAGTTATTGAAACCCTCAATAATTTAGCGAGACTCTGTTTCAAATTTAAAAATAAAATAGTGCTGGGATGTAGTTCAAGAGGTAGATGCCCCTGGGTTCAATTCCCAGTACCCAAAAGAAAATAGTTATCCTAGATAGTAAGCCATGCCCTAATAGTAATAATTTTTAAACTGCTAGTTTTGAAGTGGACATCTAGATCCTATTATTATTGTTCTTTAATTGGGGAGGAAGATGTGATAAAATTACTCACTGTTAAATTATAATTGCACAGCACCTACAATTGCAAACGAGTGATAATGTGTATGCATCCTTCCCACACAGACTCAGTATGGAGACACCAAATGGATGGGATCTGACTGCCTTGTTTGTAACAAAATAGAAATATCCAAGAGGGAAAAGAGAATGCCAGTGAGGAAGGCTGGCAGGGGTGTAAAATATACATGCAAAAATCTTCAAACAAGGGTTGCAACAGTTTCAGCAGAGAGCAGCCCCAGGCTAACAATAACTCTCATCCCAATCATTTCCAGGGTTTCTCACCCTATGCCTGATATATACACACTGATTGTGAATGCCCCCATCCTATCAATATGTCACATGTTATTATGTCTTCTGGGAAGAATATGTTACTAAGAACTGACATTTGTAACAAGTTAAAGGTTCTAGTAATTTCAGAAATGCCTTCCCCCTGCCCAACTTTGAAACCAAAATATATAACCAGACAGTAAGAGGATAAGGAAAGATGCTATGTGCAGCTGATACGGCCTCTTGTTTCCATAATTACAGGACAGGAGGAAAGGTTGGATGTGGTAAATAATTCTTCCTCATTTAAGAGAAGAGGCCTATGTTCTCAAGAATAAAGCAAGGTCATCCCTCTATCACCTAGCATGTTATGTTATGCTTATATTATGTTACCAATATGTTACCTGTCGTCAGCAGACAAATATCATAATGGGTTAACTAATATTTTAATTGTGTTATTTCCTTTTCTAATAATTGACAACATTAGAGTCTGCTAGAGGTGATATTTATTTCACTCAAAGACTAAGAAATTGAATTTGGCCAAGCTTGCCCATCTTCATATGAAGAAGTCAGAAGAATGCAGTCATGTGGAAAATGCAAAGTGATGTGCCACAGTGGCCACAACTCCAATTCAAGGCTGTCAGCTGAATGGGATGCAGTGGGTGCTTCCAACTCTGAGAGAAATGGAGATCAGATTGCTCTTCCACTGGCAACAGAGTCTCTGTCATTGATAACTCATGAGTACCAGTCAGGGGAGAAAGAGAAAGAAGGAATTGGAAGAAAGGACGCAAGACCTTCTCCAAGTCCTGTATGGCTCACATAGAATGGAGATTCTTCCCAGAGAAGCCACAATGATGGAGCAGGAGGCTTATAGTTCCACACATGTTACTTTTCTGTGTCTTAGAGATCCCATGCATAGTACTATGCAAAAGGCATCTTTTTAGTGCCACCAGGAAGAATATAAAGAGAAGAGCTCACATCCTGGTACTTTGCTTTTTTATCATTACAAATTTCCCCAAAATCTATGAAAATATACAAATGAGAAATTGTAATTCAAGGGATCAAATGAATGGCCCAAGACCACTAATAACTGATGCAGGTGGGATTCTGCAGATACCAGCTGCAGGATTCAAACCCAGGTTGGTCTAATACAAGCCTAGCTTATTGCCACTTTGTTATTTTAGCAACAGAAGAGATGTGTC
The DNA here is from genome assembly GCF_963383645.1 of Muscardinus avellanarius. Taxonomy (NCBI): domain Eukaryota; kingdom Metazoa; phylum Chordata; class Mammalia; order Rodentia; family Gliridae; genus Muscardinus; species Muscardinus avellanarius. The sequence goes on along the minus strand of NC_137786.1, from coordinate 196,021,433 downwards.
TATCATTATGAAAAATTATTAGCCAAGAATAAGCCCACCGTGGTGGTACCCAGCATCTTGGCTTGTGTCTTTAAAGCATCCACAGTTAAGTTTGCTTCTGCAAATTAAAGTCATTTGAAGTGTGATGATTCAAGCAAGGGTGCATAGACAATATTAAAAATGAAATGCCATTGTGAGTTAATGAGACATTGGAAAGCTTTTAACCTCGGGGCTGCAGAACTATGCTGTTAATGCCGATGCTCATAAACACCATCTTTATCAAGAGAAGAAGAAATTGAAAATACATGCTACCCATTTATAAAGACAAGGGCCGAGAGGCAGCAAAATGCCAGTGATCAAGCAGCAATAGCTCCGTGCTGTGAGGTGGCCAAATGCCACCATTGTGCTGACGGATCAGTGTTCATTCTCCAGCAAAACCCTGTCCATGCCCAGGTCACTGGCCACACAGTGGAAATGCAGCATGTAACAAAACTACACTCACCGTGTCGTGGGCCTTAGTCCCAGCATTAAACTCTAGGTCTAAAGTAGGGGAAATCTGTGATGTAACCTATTCCTAAACATATCAAAAAACATAATTATTCAGACTGCCCTAAACATGATTTTATTTTAAAATGGCTTAAAGGAGGAGGGAGTGGGGAGGGAATTGGGGAAGGGCTAAATAAATGATGCATACGTGAATGCCTCCACCATCCTGTACCCCATTGCGATGTATGACTATAATGCAGCAATAAATTTTTTTTAAAAAATCAAATACAAAAAAGAAAAGTAGCAATAAAGTTCATTTCAATTCATATTGTGGGAAACCTTTACATAAATCGTTTCAACCACACCTAAATACCAGTAAATACTCTAATAATGAAATGCAAGTTTATAAGAATAACATGAATACAGAGTTATTATTCCAAACAGGAGCCTTACTTTCCAGTGCTGCAGCTGGAGAAAATACGATAAATTAGATTTGGTATATTCTGATTCCAAGACATGCCCTAGATGGTTTTCAAATGGATGTTGTCTTAATTAAATTTCTGATATGAGCTTATTTTCTCATCATTTGCTTCAAAAAGGCAGATGCAGGAAAAAATTAACTAGTTGAGGTACACTGCAACGGCTGCTGTGGTTCCTAGGCTTTTAGGTTTAGCAGACTGCTAAACCTTTCAAAAAATTTAAGAGATAAATGTCTTACAAATTATAGTAAAGAGTTTTTAATATACCATATGTTGCTACAATCATTTTGTTTAAAGAGGACATTTTAACATGAATACAAAGCAAAGATGGTTCTTTAATCTTAACATTATCTTGGCATTATACATTAAAATATATTAGCATTAAGACAGTTTATGCTTATTTTACTTATTCAATCATGGGCATATAAAAATTATCACTGGCATCAGTCTGCTGTGGTTTGAAAGTGTCACCCGAAGTTCATGTGTTGGAAATTTAACGCCAATGCAGCTATGTTAAGAGTGGGGCCTTAAAATGGTGATAAGGTGATGAGGGGCTTGTCTTCAAGAATGGATTAATGTCATTACCTTGGGAGTGAGCAAGTGATCCCAAGAGTGGATTTGCATAGAAGTGACTTTGTTAACCCAGGTGTGGTATTTAGGAGGCTGAGACTGGAGGATCAGGGTTTGAGGACAACCTCAGCTACTTAGGCCCTTTGCAACTCAGTGAGACCTTGTTTCAAAATACAGTACGTTTGTTGCCTTATATCGCCTTCACCCCCATCTCTTGCCATTCCTCCTCCTGCCATGGGATGACAGCATGAAGGCCTTCACCAAAATACTGCATCTTAATATTAGAATCCCCAGCCTCCAGAACCATGAACCAAATAACTTTTCTTTATAAATTGTGTACTCTGTGGTTTTCTATTACAGCAACACAAAATGCACTAAGACACCTCAATTCCTGTTATTTGAAAACATCTATGTATAGGATATGACATGCAGAGTCTGGAGCCAGTAGAGAATGTGAGTGTGTGTGTGTGTGTGTGTGTGTGTGTGTGTGTGTGTGTGTGTTTACTGGGGACTCAACCGAACCCAGGGGCATCCATTTATTTTTTTTTTGTCTTTGCTTTTGTTTTTAAACAGGGTCTTGCTAAGGTTGCTGATATTCTCACTAAATTGTGGAAACTATCTCAAATTGTGATCTTTCTGTCTCAGCCTTCCATGTACTAGAATTACAAGCATGCACCACCATGCCCAGCTTAGAGCCATAATTTCTAGGATGGAATCTCAATTTCTCATTATATAATACTAAATCTCAATGGTTTATCTGATTCTATCCTCCCTATAAATATGAGAATAATAATATCTTCTTCATAGAGTTGATATTAGAATAAATGCAATAAACAAAATACTTTGGAATCAAAAAAGATTGTGATCATAATTATTGCTACACATAATATTATATACTGTCTGACATTTCAGTTAATATAATTTGGCCTTCTTATTTGCTTGCTTTTATTTTTGTTTTTCTGTTTGGTCCTGGGGATTGAATGCAGAGGCATTCTACTTCTGAACTACATTTCTAGCCCTTTTTATTTTTTATTTGGGATTAGACCTGCTAAATTGCTGAAAGCCTTGCAAAGTTGCTGAATCTGTCTTTGAACCCCCAATCTTTCTGTATCACCCTCCAAAGTACTGGGATTACCAGCATGTGTTACCACACCCAGCTAATTAATATAATTTGAACACTTTATTATATGCCAGTGTAATAATGCCAGGCCTTAGTGATAAAAAGGTTAACATGCTATTCTCTGATGCTTAGATTTACTGCCCAGCAAGAGAGAAAAATACAGCACTGAAAAACTAAACTTTAAAGTCACAAGTACTATAATGAGCATCACAAAGTAGAGTGGGGACACAAACAGGAAGACAACCCATTCTGCTGGTAAGATCAAAAAGCACCAGTCATAAAAGGGTAAATAAAAGTTTTCTGTACAGAGAAGATAAAAAAGAAATTCAAAAGTAAATAGCAAGAAAATAAGAACAAAATTTCTCTTTCCTCACATTTATCACTTTGCACAGATCCAGGAGGATATTGATCTGTATATTATATTTAAATATTTTTCTAAATTAAAATTTTGAGCCTACAAAGTTTAGGGTACCTTAACGTTAGTAATTTACATAAAACGTAAAAGGTCATCTGGCATTTTTTCATGCAAATTGTCTCTTGGAGTCAGAGATTTTCAGGGGTGAAGATCCTGAATCCAACCCATCCTGCACCTTACCCCATGGCCAAATGTCTTCCAGTTCTTCCCAGCAGGAGATCCACTGGTCTTTGCACCAACATAAAGCAGAACAAAGCAGACAGTATGGAGAAGAAGGCAGAGTCTCTGCTCTCTCATTTACAGGCTCCATAACCATAAAAGACAAGTCTCCATAAAAGACAAGCCTTTTCTCCTCTTCATGCTTCCATCTTCAAGTTAAAAATAGGAACTGCCAGGCAAGGTGGCACATGCTTGTAATCGCCGTGCTTGGGAGGCGGAGACAGGAAGATTGCGCAGGTTCAAAGCCAGCCATTCTGGCTTAAGAGACCCTGTTTCCAAATAAAAATATAAAATAGGTCTGGGAGTATAGCCCGGAAGTAAAAGGGCTTCCAGGAACCCCAGTACCATCAAAAAAAAAAAAAAAAGGGACTGAGCAGGATGACCTCCAGTGTTCCTGTCCCCTCATCTTTCCAGCTGTCCAATGCACAAAAATGTGGCCTAACCCAAAAATATTATTTTAGTAATCACTGAACTGTTGATACTCTTTAGGCTTAGTCTTTGCAGAGCATTGTCTTAATACAGGGATGCTGGATCACCAAGTATATACCTGCTATATTAAAGAACCAGGAATCTGTCAATAAAACTAAATGAAGCTGGGCGTGGAGGCTCACGCTTGTATTCCCCGCACTTGGGAGACTGAGACAGGAGGATCATACAGGTTTGAAGCCAGCCTCAGCTACTTAGTGAGGCTCTCTTGGCAACTTAATGAGACCCTGTTTCCAAATAAAAAATATATAATAGGTCTGGGAGTATAGCTCGGAGGTAGAAAGCCTCTGGGTTCCACCTCCAGTGCCACCAAAAATAAAAATAAATAAAAATGAATAAAAGAAACACATTTTTCTGAAAAAGGCAGTTACATGTTTATAGGAATGATCTGTGTGAAAAGTTAAAGATTACAAGTCTCCTAGCTGGTCGTGGTGGTGCACGCTTGTAATCTCTGCACTTGGGAGGTGGAGACAGGAGGATCGTGAAGGTTCGAAGCCAGACACGCTGGCTTAAGAGACCCTGTTTCCAAATAAAAATATATATAAAAAATAGGTGTCTTGGAGTGTAGTCCGGAGGGTTTCCAGTAACCCCAGTACCACCAAAAAATAAAAATAAAAAAATTATCAGTCTCCTGAAATTAGAGACTGTGTCTAATTACTCATTACTTTATCCCTCCCCCCATTTATTCCAGCATAAAGCCTGGAACATAGGAGATACTCTGCAAATGTTTATTCAATAGAGAATGTTTGCTCAGGTAATAATCAGTTAATTAATGATGATAGATGGTGCATTTAAAAATACAAAAAGGATCCATCCCATTAGTTGATGAAGTATTAATTTAATATTTATTCTATTAGTGTTTTAAAATTGTAATCATACTTTTAAGGATTCAATGTCATACCTGAGGAGCAGAGAAAATTGGGGGAAAGTTAGGAGAAATTCTTGTCATTAAGGTTAGCCCTGGCATAGCCAAGAGTTGTAGAAGAGAATCCACTGCAAGCAGATGCACACGAGACGTAGTGTGACCACTGCAGGTGGAAATAGGGGTGGTAGAAGAGCATGTTTAAGGACACTGTCTCCCCAAGATGGCTCATTAGAGGAGGAAAGTTTTCCACTGGCTGAAAACCACAGTATTAGGAAGCTCTCTCAATGAAGCATTCCCTAGGAAATCTCACCTTCTTCTACATAGAACAGGGTAATATGCTGTAGAGGAAAATGTAGAGGCAGTGTAAGTAATGTGCAGGGTTAATGCAAATCCACAGAGACTTTTTCAGATAAAAAAAGTACCAAAGTATAGCAAACCTTGTTCTGTAGAGTTCTGTTCCTCTTTACTTATCAAGATTCCATTTTTATGAAACAAAATGAGAGGGGAAAAACCCATGCTCATTCAATCAGAAAGACCTTCTAATCCACCTATCCCTGACTCACACATGGTATTTATTCTCTGTGATTGGCATAACATTGATCAAAGACAGAATGGTCAAAATGCTGAAATATTTGCATAGACTTTTTTATTTTGTTCATTAATTAATATAAATAATTTTTATAGAATACTCTTACTTTACTTCCATATTCTTCTGCTCTAAAGTCTTTTGGTTCTAATAGGTACATAGATTCTCCTTTGAAATGTTAACTGCAGAGATGCTGAAATGTTGGGAAATATAAAAAAAAAGCAATTTTCCATTCTTGGTACCCATGGAAGTGCACTGCTTGGACCTTCCTTCACAAAAGAACCTGCTGTTCGGTTGTGAAAAACACAGCTGACAGTCTAAATCCATATCACTCTTGAATTACACTACCTTGGAGCTGAGGCCTGGGCATCCCCTAGCAGTCATTAGAATGAGTACTGTAGCATCACTAAAGCTGAGCTGTTGGGCCCAGCCTGTGACAACTCTACTCTTCATTCAAGAACTCCTACTGATTGGCCATAAATTTGTCAGGTCCACATGTGGCCTGAGGCTCTCCTGACCCAAGCCACTTCTTCCTTTTCACTTTTTACATGTTTTTCTCTTTTCCCTAATCAGCCACTTATCCCTCTAGCTCTAGATTGGCATCTGCTCTCCAGACAACTCAAATGACAATGCAGGGATATGTAGAACTAACTCCAGTGGAGATGCAAGTCTTTTCAGTTCGCTCCCTTTACCCCGCTACTGAGGGATGCTTCCTTCATCTCTCTCTCTCTCTCTCTCTCTCTCTCTCTCTCTCTCTCTCTCTCTCTCTCTCTCTCTCTCTCTCTCTCTCCCTCCCTCCCTCCCCCTCCCTCCCTCCCTCCCTCCCTCCCTCCCTCTCTCTCTCTCTCTCTCTCTCTCTCTCTCTCTCTCTCTCTCTCTTCTCCTTTCTCTCCTCTCTCCTCACACTCTCTTTCCTCTCTTTCTCCCCTTGCTCCTCTCTCTCTCTCCTAAAAGAAAGGGAAGGTAGTGAATTGGTGAACCACACCAATTCACTACCTTCCCCATAGCTTTTAGACTTCTCCTGGTGCAACTTGAAGCTTTTCTCCCTAGGCTTAAGAAGAGAAGGAACCCTCTTCTCTCTTTTCCAGTGGTGAGAAGAGGTTTACAGAGTTTAACAATTCTGCATTTTCTCTAATGCTCAGTTTCTTTTCTACCTTCTCAACCTCTTAAGGATGAAGTGGGTGACCAAGAGTTATAATCAGAAAATAATTATAAAGAAGGAGAAGGGGGTGGGCATGGTGGCACACGCTTGTAATCCCAGCATTTGGGAAAAGACTGGAGGATCGTGGTTCCTGGACAGCCTCAGCTACTTAGTGAGGCCCTTCGCAACACAGTGAGACCCTGTTTCAAAAATAAAAAAAGACTAAAAACTAAGGCTGGGTTTGTAGCTCAGAGGTATAATGTTCCTGGGTTCCATCCCCAGTAGCGCAAATAAAGGAGGAAGAGGAAGAGGAAGACGAAGGGGAGAAAAAAGTTATTATAGTAGGAAGAAACTTGGGAGGTGATTGGCATGGCTGTTCTTGATGGTGGTGATGATTCATGATTGTATATGCATCCCCCAGATATGAACCGCTTTTTACATTTCAGTCATACTTTAGTTTCTTGTTGCCTTTTTTGGGGTACCTATTTGTAAGCTCTACTTAAGAAGCCCAGCATCCCACTTAGAAATGAGAGAGTTGCTGCCTCTCATTCTGTTCTGTGCTTGTGGGTTTTCACCCATGGGAAAGAGTATATTTTAACATCATGCTACATAAAGGATATTTAACTCCAAAAATAATGCCATCAAAAAACCTCATCTTCTGCTATCACTCACAGAAAAAATCAATGTATCTGATCTATATAAACCCTGGTCAAATGTAATCCATTAAGATGAGTTGGAGGCATTACAGTGTTTTCTTTCATGGAGTCTCTTTAAGAAAATAATAAGATTTTGAAAATTACTAAGATCCAGCTTTGTCCTTTCTTGGTTTTCCTTTGCCTTTTTAGAAAATATATGTCCATAACTGCTAAGAGAAAGGATATCAGGAAACCAGCTCCTTCTGAAAATTCTGGTTAATGATCAATAGCAAAAAAAAAAAAAAAAAAAAAAAAAAAAAAAAACGACTCGGATTCTAACCTTGGAACCCAGAAGGCATGATTTAGTTGAGTGGACCGTTGAAGAAAATGCTCTTAACTAGTTCACACAGAAACATTCTACAATGATTTTGAATTTCCTCACCCCTTACTAACAGGAAACTGAAGTATGGTTCTTATTCAATGTCAAATGACAACTCTGAATGTCAGCTGATTAGGAAAGATTCCCAGGGCCAGATCCTCATCTTTCACTGTGATTTAGTCAATCACTGCCAGCGCCTTTGGCCAACTCCATTTATCTGCCCTTTAGTATCTCAGGGACATCATCCATCAACATTGTAATATAAACACCCCACTCAAACACACTCTCAAAACCTTCATGTGACCTTTCAAGTAATCAAATGTAATTAGCAAACACGCTCTGGAGTATCGATGTCCTTTACAGAGCAGGTGGCAGATTAGAGCTAAAACTCTGATACCATAATGAATAAAAGAACAACAGAAGCTACCTATTTGAGACTCAGAATCATTTTCAGTTAAAACAGATTAAAGTTCAAAATAAGAAAATCTTATGCCTCTAAAAGTTAAGTCTCAGAAAAAAAATTTAAGTATGAAAGTGGAGCTTGGTTGTGGGGGGGGGCTAAAGATTTTTTTTTATTAATGAACTCTTTTAGAAAACAATATCCAGAAGAAGCATATCAGAAAATAATGTGATATTTTTTTTAAAAGTCACCTGTTAGCTGGATGTGGTGGCCCATGCTTAGAATCTCCATACTTGGAAGGCTTTGACAGAAGGACTGCAGGTTCATGGGCAGCCTCAGCAACTTAGTGAAGCCCTCTGCAATTCAGTGAAACCCCGTTTCAAAATTTAAAAAATAAAATAGGTCTGAGGTGTAGCTCAGTGGAAGAAAACCCCTGGGTTTAATCCCTAGTATAATAAAAAAGTTAAAAGGCACTGTTTACAATCTCACCATCATTGTTGAACTTGGTACCACATTAGTCACCAGGTCTGAGGCTACTTGCTTTGATAAATAAATTTAATTAGTGCTTCTCAGATTGCTTTTAACATCTCATACTCTTGATTTGAAAATAAAAAATAGCATGGAAACAAAGAAAATCCAATCTGAGAATGAATATTTTAGCATAAAATGTTTAAAAAACTGATGATTTGGATACAAATCACCCAAAACATCACACACTAGGCAGAGAATTTCCAGGATCCCAAGAACCTACATATAGTAAGAAAGCAAGCTATAGAGAAATCAAGATTAGAATGATGGAGTAACATCACATTAAAGCCTTATTGGGCCCCAAATTTTAGATAAGAGTGAACAAAGATGGGCAAGAAAGCAAAACATAGAAGCAAAGGAACGAAGCAGCAGGTTGCAATAGCTTTTTTACTTACCATATTCTGCCACAAGGTTTTTTCCAGTCTTATAGGCATGATACCCTAATCCCAACATTTGATGCCCATCACTGACTTAGAAAGTGAGGTCATGACATATACTCTAGAATATTAAAAACAATTATATATACCAAACTTGGATGTGATGAGTCTTACTGCAAACCTGAGTCTAGCCTAATATATTAGAACATCACATTTAATTTTAGCTATCAAGCTATATTTGTTGTTTATCAAGTAAGAGTAGAAATAACCCTTTGTCTAGTTCCTGCTGAAAATGTATATTTTGTCTTGAGGAAAATCTTAGTTTACAGAAAGAAGGAAGAGTTCCATAAAAGTAGCTTTTATAAGAAAGTAAGAAAACATGCAATTTTCATCATCCTTGGCATTATATAGATTGAGTTTAATTCCGTCTCCTCTTATACAGAGGCATACATGGATGGCAATTTCCAAGTGCACTCATTAGACTGTCAAGTTAATAATGCTGACCAGCAGGAAGATGGAAGACAGCTGAAGCTTTCCTACTGGTCAACATTATTGACCAACAAGGCTGTAAAATTAGCTGCTGTTTTGGCTCAATAGCTCATAAGATGCATTTTGTGTTGAGGTGCTTACACACCTAGGAGAGAAGATTAATTTTGGTAATAACAGAACTGGAGGTGCATAGAGATGGTCAAAAGTAATGTGTGAAGTGCTTAATGAAAATTCACCATCATCACTGAAAAAAAAAATACTGTAAACTGAGACTGCAAAAAATACATCCTTATCTAAAAAAGCTTCAGTGGAGTTAGCAAACAAAAATCAGCTGTGGCTAAAACAAAATGAAAAGCAAAAAAGCTTTATGTTATTCAAACTAAACCACTCAAATGCAGAATAGCCCATGTTCTTATAGAATATCATTCTGCCAAGAATTAAAAGATCAATCTGGCCGGGCGTGGTGGCGCATGCTTGTAATCCCCACGCTTGGGAGGCAGAGACAGGAGGATCGCGCAGGTTCAAAGCCAGCCGCGTGCGCTGGTTTAGGAGACCCTGTTTCCAAAAAATGTAAAAATAGGTCTGGGAGTGTAGCCCAGAGGTAGAAGGGCTTCCAGGAACCCCAGTACCACCAAAAAAAAAAATCAATCTGGCACAAATAGGAAGATGGCTGAATAAAATCTCATTGTGTTATATGCATCTTTCATCTTGTTTTTCTATTCAAACAGCTATTTTTAAAAAATGGCACATGTAAATAATGCAAGAAAATACAGATATACATCTGAAGAAAGAATTACAGGGCTTTTAATTGCTTAACATTCTTATATTTTTTTTCTTTTTCCTTTTTTTTTGTGGTACTGGGGATTGAACCTAGGAACTGTCTATCACTGAACCACACCCAGCCCTTTTTTATTTTGAGGCAGGGTCTTACTAAGTTGCTGAGGCTAGCTTGAACCTGTGACCTTCCTGACTCATTCTCCCAAATACTGGAATTACAGGTGTAGGCCCCCAGGCTCACCTCATTATTATATTTTTCTGAAGTATTTTTAAGCTGGGTGTGGTGGTCCACATATGTAATTCCAATGCCTGGGAGGCTGAGACAGGTGGATCATGTAGATCACAGTTTCTAACTCAGCCTCAGCAACTTAGTGAGGCTCTTAACAACTTTGTAAGACCCTTTTTCCATATACAGAATAAAATAGGGCCGGAGATATAGCTCAAAGATAAAGTGCCACTGGGTTCCGGCCATAGCACCAACAAAATATATATATGCAATAATACTGGGGATGGAACCAGGGGCATTCTACCTCTGAGCTACACCCCCAGTCCTATTTTTCACTTTTCATTTTGAAACAGGGTCTAAGTTCTGAAGGGCCTCACTAAGTAGCTGAGGCTGGCCAAGAATCTGTGACCCTTCTGTTTCACCCTCCCAAGTGCTCGGATTACAAGAAAGTGTCACCACACCTGGTTTATATTTAAATCTTAAAAAACAGAAAATGTTAAAAAGATTTTAACAATAAACATGAGTTTGCATTTTGCTTACTGCTTCAAGTGTATTGACCAAAGTTTAAAACAATTTATTTTAAATAAACTCTTGTATTGGATAACTTCAGACATTAAAAACGTTGCAGAGATTAGTGCAAAAAGTTTCCAAATACTTCTAACTCCGTTTCCTCTAGTGTTGATATCATATATTACCACGGTACATTTGTCAAAACTAAGGAAACAACACTGCTTGGTGTTTTAGTCAGGATTATCACTGCCTTGACCCAAAATACCTGACAATTTGGAGGAAGGAAGATTTATCTTCTCACAGTTTTGGAGATTTCAGAAGTTTCAATCCAGGTCATACCAGGTCTTCAGAGCCCTTGTAAGGCCTATGGGTAGGTCTTGTAAGGCCTACCCATAATACTGACTTGACAGGGAAATCATAATACATCCAAAAGAGTTACCACCTCTCACTGTTGCATTGAATTGTAAAGCAGAAAAAAGTGAACTATAATCCAGGAAATATTACATCCAAATTAATTAACACCTTTCACTGTTTCAGTGAATTGTAAACTATAAAATTGGATTCGTTCGATCATGCTTTATATTTATTTGTAGATAAATTTTGTGAAATACTTAATGATAGTTTTCCTTTTGATACTCAAGATGTGCTAAAGTTCTCTTCCACTCTAGCTTCTGTTCAGCATTAAGGATAAGGGTTTTTCCCGAAGCAAAATTTAAAAAATGTCCATGGAATAGGGGAAAATAAATGATATAAGTCTCATTCCAAAAAAATAGGAATAGGAAGCTGAGGGGTCTCAGTGGGAGATGTGTAGGGTACAGAGAGTCTAAGAGGATGTAAGAATAATAAAGGTGGTAAGGACTTAATACCTCCAATGCTTTAGCATAATGGAAGCATCAGAAAGATAAAATCTCCTGAGAGGGCAGAAAAAGATTGAAAAGAAAGAATTTGCTAATCCATTTGCTGTTTGGAAGCCTGGAGGAGACCCTCTAGGATTGTGTTTCCACATTCACAGGAGGAAGTTACAGCTGAACAAAATGATGCTGTGTCAAATATATGCAGAGAGAAGTTCAGTGGTTCCTTGCATCCTGGATACCAAGAAGGAAGGGATCCAGAGTCTTTTAAGTCCTCATATGACAAGGTCACTGAGGATGCTAGCCTGTGAAGTCACCAGGGAAGGAGCACAGTGGGAAGGTACAGAATGTTCCCAAGGGGATCCGCAGCCTCAATGAGAGCTGCAGGGAAAGTATAGTGGTCTAAATGGAAAGTATCCTGGTATGGGAACCCACAGCAGGATACAGAAAGGACAGAGACCACCTTCCAAAGACTGGGTTAAGATGAATACATCTCACCCTCTGATAGGTCAGATTAAAGCAACAGAATAAGACCCAGAAAAGGCACTCCAATCCCTCTGCCACACACATAAGTGCTACCTTGAGAAGATTGGAAGGGGAGATCTCCAAAAGCTGTGAAGAGCCTTAAGTTTTGTGAAGGCTGAACACTTTACCTAAAGAAATTGACTTTCTACAAAATAATTTTTTTTTCTTTTGGTGGTACTGGGGATGGAACCCTTCTACCTCTGGACTACACTCCCAGACCTATTTTATATTTTATTTGGAAACAGGGTCTCTTAAGCTAGCAAGGCTGGCTTTGAACCTGCGCGATCTTCCTGTCTCCACTTCCCAAGTACGGGGATTATAAGTGTGCGACACCATGCCCAACCATGCCCAGCCATTCTTTTTTTCTTTTTCTTTTTTCTTTTCTTTTCTTTTCTTTTTTTTTTTTTTTTTTTTGTGTGTGTGGTACTGAGGATGGAAGCCAGGGGCCTTCTATCTCCAGACTACACTCCCAGACCTAATTTTATATTTTATTTGGAAACAGGGTCTCACTAAGCTGCTGAGAGCCTAAGTAGCTGAGGCTTGCTTTGAACCTGTGCAATCCTTCTGTCTCAGCCTCCCAAGTACTGGGATTACAAGTGTGCACCACCATGTCCAGTTCTTACAAAATAATTTTAAAATAGATGTGAAAACCAAAAACTGGATATTTCCTCCTTTTTATCAAGAATAAGAAATGTGGGCTGTGGATATAACTCATAAAGTACTTGCCTATTATTCACAAAGTTCTAGGTTTGACTCCCAGCGCTGCAATAAAAAAATTAAAAAGTAGAACATGATAATAGGAACAGGTTGGAGAAAACAAATTGTTATATAACAAATAGCTAGGTATTCATTTCAACCCTGATAGGGGAAGACTAATATATTAATTACAAATAATTTTGTAGGATTAGCATAAAATATCTCTTCTTCTGTACTCAAATCAAAAGCATGTTCATCCCTCAATCCTTGCCTTCTTGATTAACACTCCACTTAGTTCTGTGCCTGGTCACCTGTGACCAAATTTATAGTGGACCCTTCTTCCATTTAAACTCTGCAGTATTCTAGTAAGCCTGGTGAGCTCTGAGAAGATGATTTACAGAAGGCTTATTCTTTTGGTGTCCATGCTGCCCAGTAGGAGATAGGGCAATCAGTAAATATATGCTAGTTGACTTATTTTCTGTTACACAGTAAGGCAAAGAAAGCTGGTTGAAGGCATCTAACAAAGGGGACAGACTAAGTTAAGAACTGGAGCCAGTCTGCTCTTCTGGGATATGGAAATGTGGAACTATTTATGGAAGCTGATTCTTTTTTCCTCTCTCCCCCTCTAACTCCTGGTTATTCACTGTTACTGAAATTAATAACTATTAATCACAGGGAAAGGATAAGCTAAGTTAATTCCTCTGGATAATTCGCACACATTATACCTAACACAAATACTTTTCTTCGCAGCAATTAGGACTGAGAAAATACTGTGATGTCTATTGAATCTATGCTTCCTTTGCAGAGCTTGCAATTCTTTTCTTTTCCTTATTGGTGCATTGTAGTCATACATATTAATGGGGTACAAGATGGTAGAGACATACATGCTCACATCACTCAGCCCTTCCCCAACTCCCACCCTAACCCCTCCCTCCCCCCTCCATCTCATGTTTGGCTTAGTGATTGACTTTGATATGTTTTCAATGTATATCATGTGCATTAGAGAATTTCCCTCTTTCCCCCTCCCATCACCCTCAGTTAGGTCACCTTATTTGCTCATCTATGGTTTCTCCTTCTTCATCTAGCTTCTCCTATGGCTTGTTTTTCCCTAGCTTCCGCATATTAGGAAGAGCATCTGATTTTTTTACTTTGCAATTCTAAAATAAAATAACATTATATAAGTGAGGAGAAAAAGTTTCCTCTGAGGTATCTCTCCTGTTATTACTTAAAAAGTCTAAAGTGAGCATGATAAAAATATACATGATGTACATTCACAAAAATATCAGTCACTAAGCCAAACATGAGAAGGAGAGATGGGGGATGGGGTGAGAATTGGGGAAGGGCTAAATGAGTGATGTGTGCATATATGCCTCTATCCTCTTATACCCCAGTTAGATGTATGACTACAATGCGCCAATAAAAAAAATTTTAAGAGAAATACAAAAGTGAATAAAATCCATGTCTAGCATGGGTTGTTAAAATAAGATCTGATGGTCTCAAGGTTGAATTTGTTAGAAACAATAATTATTTATGACACTCTATTGCAAAACCCTCCAAAGCATATGGTTACCTTATTGGAAATTAAAATTCATTTTCATATAAATCCCAGCAGGATATTACACTAAGATAACTAGAGTAACTCCAGGGGACAACAGATAATTCTAGTTTAGCTCTTCTAAAGCCTGGCACTTGTAATATAAAATTTAAACTAATTCTCTTGTAAGTACAATGGCAGATTTGGAAAATGTAAACAATCTATCTGCTGCAAGCATGGGCATAAATATTATTTCCTTACTGCTTTGGGGACATGTATAATTTACTTTTTCCCTACAAATTTCCACTGCTTGGTTTCACATTTTTCAACTTAGAAATCTTCCTGGTCATTAGCAGTGCATTTGCCATCCTTTCTTACGTTTAATTGTGGCTATTTAGAAAGCAGAGCTTTTAGCTGACTGACTTTCTGCTCTTTGAGCCACAGTGAGCAATACATCAGATCATAAAAACAGGCATGCTATTGTGAACCTGTACAGGCACGGATACACCATAGATATTTATAACGGTTAGATCTCACATAGGTTTCATCAAATTTCTTTTATTGCAGCATTTGGCTGCTCGGGGGATCTTCATGTTTTTTCATGACAGTGCTCAGTGCTTGTTTTCCAAATTGGCCTGCTGAGTTTGTATCATGATTGTTTTTGATAGCGTGCTGTATATGGGGGAAATGGTTGTATGCGTCTTCAAATCGAGCATTCATATCCTGAATAATAATGATTTAACAGTTATGAAATATATGACACTAAACCTATATATTCTGTTAATATAACCAAAGTAAATATGATTCCTTTAAAGTTGTTTTAATTAGCTAGAGCATTATTGGTAAGCCAGATAAGGATTATATGATTATGATTACCACATTTATTTTTACAATATTATCTTTTTTATTTGTTTGTTTTTTGTTTTGTTTGTTTTGGTTTTTTTTTTTTTTTTTTTTTTTTTTTTTTTTTTTTTGGTGGTACTTGGGTTCCTGGAAGCCCTTCTACCTCTGAGCCACACTCCCAGACCTATTTTTACATTTTTTTTGGAAACAGGGTCTCCTAAGCCAGCACACACGGCTGGCTTCGAACCTGCGCGATCCTCCTGTTTCTGCCTCCCAAGCGCGGGGATTACAAGCGTGTGCCACCACGCCCGGCTTACAACATTATCTTTAAAGATACAGGGGAGTAGGGGAACCATATTTATTTTGTTATCAAATTTTACTACAGATGCAAAAGATAGTGACGGCTGACTCACACTGATTTTTTTGGCAATAGGACAGTATACATCAAATGAATATATCGAAGTATACTCATTAAGTATATGTTTACTGGCCATGCTAATGAGCACTAACCAAAAGCAACCCACAAGTAACAGGGTTAAGTAAGAAGTGGAGGGATGCTCCCTCGCTTGCACATAGCAAACGTCTCACCAACACAGTTCCTACAGGCCAGTGTCACTGGGCTTTTATTTAGCCAGCTAACAAGAACTGAGCACAAGCTCAGCTAAGTATAGCCCCTGCCCTCAAGAGACTCACAGTCCACTGTGGTGAATAGTGTATCCCTCAAGGGCTTGCGGTGTAGCTTAGTATTAGTGCTTGCCTCGCAGGGGAAAAGTTCTAAGCTCACTTCCCAGTAACACACACACACACACACACACACACACACACACACACACACACACCACAGCTCAATAACCCCAACATCATGATTGCTATAAGTGAAATTCTAATGAGTAAAATATATAAAATAAAAGTTCACTTAAGAAAATAGCTAAGTCTGCCTGAGAGGTAGTCAAGGCACCTCCTAGAAGGTAGCTTCTACTGAGCAGAAATATCTTGTGAGACTTTACACATGCACAAAGCAGGGGCCGTAGGACAGTCTAGGCAAACACATGCTTCACCAAAAGTAGAAAACAGGACAGGGCAGCAATGAGGGCAATGTCACTTAACACAGAGTGTCTAGGAAGTGGTCAAAGATGCTGCTTTCAGGATGAGTGCTGATGTGCATGCCTTAAATTGTGTTGCTTGGAAGGCTGAGGCAGGAGGATTGCATATTCAAGGGAAGACCCAGACACTTAGCAAGACCACTAGGAACTTAGGGAAACCTGATTTCAAAATAAAAAAATAGCCAGGCATGGTGGCACATGCTTGGGAGGCGGAGACAGGAGGATCACTCAGGTTCGAAGCCAGCCTCCCTGGCTTAAGAGACCCTGTTTCCAAATAAAATATAAAATAGGTCTGGGAGTGTAGCCCAGAGGTAGAAGAATTTCATCCCCAGTACCACCAAAAAAAAAAAAGATAGATTTAGCCGGACGTGGTGGTGCATGCTTGTAACCCCCGCACTTGAGAGGCAGAGACAGGGAAGACAGGAGGATCACGCAGGTTCAAAGCCAGCCTCCCTGGCTTAAGAGACTCTGTTTCTAAATAAAAAAGCAAAAGAAAATAGGTCTGGGAGTGTACTCTGGAGATAGAAGGGTTTCCAGGAACCCCAGTAACAAATAAATAAATAAATAAATAAATAAATAAATAAATAAATAAATAAATGTTTGGAAGTGTAGGTCACAGGTAGAATGCTCTGGATTCAATCCCCAGTACCAAAAATAAATAAATAAATAAATAAATAAATAAATAAATAAATAAAGCAAGCCACTTTTGCTTTCCTTTTCTGTTTTTCTCTTTTTTTTCTTTCGCATGCTCACGTGTGTTTGTGTGTGTGTGTGTGTGTGTGTGTGTGTGTGTGTGTGTGTATTATTGGGCATTGAATCTAGAGGCATTCTACTTCCAAGTTACACCCTAAGCCCTATTTTTTTTTTGGTAGTACTGGGGTTCCTGGAAACCCTTCTACCTCCGGGCTACACTCCCAGACCTACTTTATATTTCTTTTATTTGGAAACAGGGTCTCTTAAGCCAGCGAGGCTGGCTTCGAACCTGCATGATCCTCCTGTCTCTGCCTCCCAAGCGTGGGGATTACAAGTGTGCTCCACCACACCCGGCTCCCAGCCCTGTTTTAAAACAGTGTCTTACTAGGTTGATGAGAGTCTCACTTCTTGATGAGGCTGTCTTCAAACCTGTGATCCTCCTGTCTCAGCCTCCTATGTACTGGAATTACAGGTGTGCACCACCAAGCCCAGCTTACTTTTGGATGGAGGCTTAATGGTCATTCTGACCCAGTGGCAATAACCTGTGACCTTGGTTATAAGACAGAGATTGCATTTTAAACCATATCAATTACTACTGACTTGACCTTGAGCCATGGAAGGCTCAAGAAGGGAAGAGACACTCCCAAGGACACTAATTTGTAAATAGAAGAAATTAGAACTAGAACCCAGGTCCTCCTTAACAGTTCTCTAATCTGCAAAACAAGAAATTTGAAATAATTTTAAGTGACTCTTGCTGACTAAGTTTTCAAAAGCTGAAATAAAAGTAAAACCACCCAAAACAAAAATACCCCCCCACATCTGACTTTCTGGCAGGTTGTGAATTCTAGCATCCAGTGTAATGGACAGAAATGAGACACCTAAAGAATCTAATTTAAAGGAAACACCAGAAATTAAAATCATAGATTAAGCAAGAAATACAGAAACCCAGTCCTATTTGTTAAGTATGCATCCAATAATTGAGATCACATTTAAATAGAAACAGTCTCCTGGCTTGCCATCTCTGTCTCCAAAGCCCTGTTTACAGAGTTGCCCCAGGAATTCTTCTGTACATATTCAGCAGCCCGCAACTTTGAATTAATGACCTTGCATGTAAATATCTTTGTCTTCATAAAAATGTTATTGGGTTAAATAAAAATATTTTCAGCATTATTTTTGTATCCCACACAGGCTTTGAAAGAAAAAAGAAAGAAAAGGGGTTACTATGCCCTATCTGCACAACACCGATCACCTTGGGAATGTAATCCTTCTCAAGTACAACACTTCTGGGAAAATAGAGAATACGAGACAAGTTTAATTTCCTTTGCCAAATTAAGTTCCATGGCTGACTCAAGTAACATGCATAATTATGAGGCTGGAGAAGTGGAAGCTGGTGTGGACCTGTGAGCACTGTTCACAGAGCTGATTTCAGGTCTAGAGCAGCCAAACCCTCAGAGGCAGCAGCATGGTGCCATGTGGTGTTGACTGGCGCACAACCCAGAAACAGGTGCCAGTATGTTGGTCTGGCCAGGAATGCCTCTTCTACTCTTGTTTCATTTTTTTATGTGGGGGAAAGGATGGAGGATGATAGAATCAGATCAAGGACTTTAATTCTATCCCAGGCACTAGCCAGATTGGACATGTGACTTACATACCTCAAAGGCTCCATTTACTCCTCTTTATAATGAGAATAAGGTTATCTATCATACAAAGTTATTGGTAAAAATAAATAAGAGCATACTTATAAAGTTTGGAACACACTCAGTAAAGGTTCATTTCCACTGTCTTTCCACTGTTAAAACTTCACCTTAGAAATCTCAGTGGCAATTAAATAGTGGGTTTGACAAGTCTGCTCAAACCACTGATCAGAGGGACCAATAATAGTATGTTACAGCAAAATCCTTATTTACTGGAAATGTTGATGTCAGAGGCAGAAATAGAGAAAAGGAAACACATTCTGGGGCATATAGTCCCTCAGAAGGCAAGACTTCCAGACCCTTGTCAAGATACATGGTTCTTGGGTACAACAGTTACTCAGACTGTTTTTTTTAAATAGTTCATTATTATAGACCCCTGCTGGAGTTGAAACAGAGATGAAGAAATCAGACTTGTTTAGGAAATAACCAGAGCTGGTTTTCAGGGATCAGGGCTGAGTCTAGAGAACTGTGAACTGAAGAACCCAAGAGTAGAAAGCACCAGAAGAGAGTAATGGGCTTGGCCACAGAAGCACCTGGGGTCAAGGGCCAGGGAAGCCAGGGTACTGGGATGCGGAGCAGTTCTCCCGGCCTGAATTAGCACCAACGCTAAAATCAATGAAGTCAAGAACTTCTAAAGAAAGTTAAATGCAATTAGATGCCAGACACTTTGTCTAGGTTTGGCTCAAATCACTGAAAATCTATTCCCTTCCTCTGTCTATAGAAATAAAAGATTCTAGATCATGAAGACAAGAGAACGTAGCATGAGTCAGCATACAATAAATGGTTTGGTTGCTGAAAAATAGTTCTAAGAGATGGGAGGTACCTGCAAGGAGAGAATGGGATGCTATTCTTTAGCTGAGTATCTGTTTATACAAAGAACATGCTGGTCGTCTCTGTGTCTAAACACAGAAAAGAATTAGAAAGGAATGGCAAGGCAAAAACGGGGACAAGCAGAGAAACTGACTCGTGGTGTTAGAATATAAAAAAAATGCATAGTGTAAATGTACCACAAGTTCTTCATCCATTCATCTCAGCCATAAAGATGAAAAATACTAAATCACTTGTAAGAAAATGGGTCACACTTGAGAATACTATGCTAAGTGAGATCACTCAGTTTTAGAAAGTCAAGGGTTGTGTGTTTTCTCTCAAATGTAGAAGCTAGAGAAAAAATAGAAAAGAGAAAGGACTTCAGATAAAAGAGGGGAGAAATCAGTAGAATAGTTGAAGAGGTTGGAAGGCAAAGGGAAAGAGAAAAGAAGGCTCGGAAAAGAAAACATCAATAATGCTATGTTCATACATGAAGCTGCCACTACTAATCTTATTAACATGTACAGCAAGGAAGGAGGGGCAAAAGGGGTGGGAAACATGCCAAATGATGTGTCTGTATTTAAGGTATCATTCTGATCCAGGTGTGTTGACACACATCTGTAATCCCAATATTTGGGAGATTGAGACAGGAGGATGTCAGACTCAAGGTCAGCTTCAGCCACTTAGGAAGAGCTTCAGCAACTTAGAAAGACCCTGTTAAAAATAGAAAGAGCTTATTTGTTCATCTATAGTGTCTCCTCCTTGGTCTTGAATTCCTCCTATGACCCATTTTTTTCCCTAGATTTCACATATTAGAAAGAGCATCTGATTTCTTCCTTTTTGTGACTATTCTCACTTAGCATAATGTTCTGTAGTTCCATGTAGTTCATGATGTACTTCAACAAACATATCAAAGTCAATCACTAAGTCAAACATGAGAAGAAGTGGGGGGGGGATGGGGTAGAAATTGGGTAAGGGCTAACTGGATGATGTGTGCATGTATGCTTCCACCATCTTGTACTCCATTAAGATGTATGACTAGGTCCAACACTGAAACACATAGGCACAGGTAAAAACTTTCTCAACAAGACCCCAAAGGCACAAGAAACTAAAAGGCGAATCAATACATGGGACTGCATGAAACTAAAGAGCTTCTGTACAAAGGAAACTGTCAAGAACCTCAATAGAGAGCCAAAAGAATGGAGGAAGATTTTTGCCACCTACTCCTCTAATAGAGGACTAATATCTAGATATATAGAGAACTCAAGAAACTCAGCACTAAGAAAACAAATAACCCAATAAAAATGGGCAAGTGAATTAAATAGACACTTCATGAAAGAAGAAATTCAAATGGCCAATAAATGCATGAAAAAATGCTTAACACCATTGCAATCTGAGAGATACAAATCAAAACTACCCTGGGATTTCACCTAACTCCAACTAGAATGGCAATCTTTCAAAACACAAACAACAACAAATGCTGGCAAAGATGCAGAGAAGTGGAAACTCTAAAACATTGTTGATGTAATTGCAAATTAGTGCAACCACTTTGGAAAACAGTATGGAGGATCCTCAGAAGAATAGGAACGAACTTACCAAATGATCCAGCAATACCACTTTTGGGTATTTACCCAAAAGAAAAGAAACCAAACTACCAAACTAATGCATGCGTATCTATGTTAATAGCTGTACAATTCACCACTGCCAAACTATGGAACCAACCAAGATGTCTATAAAAAGATTAGTGGATTACAAAACTGTGGGATATATATACAATGGAATTTTACTCGGCCATAAAGAAGAACACAATTACATCATTTACAGGGAAATGGATAGAACTGGAGGACATTATGCTAAGTGTGATTAGTCAGTCACAAAAATAAGAAACTGGACGCTTTTCCTAATATGTGAAAGCAAGGGAGAAATGGGTAACAGGAGGAACTCTAGGTGAAGAAGGAAATCCTATAGAGAAGCAAATAAGGCCATCTAACTGAGGGGATGGGAGGGAGAAGAGGGAAACTCTCTAAAGCACATGACGTACTTAAACATATCAAAGTCAACCACTAAGCCAAGCATGGGAGGGAGGGATGGGAAGGAAATGGGGTAGAGAATGGGTAAAGGCTAATTGGGTGATGTGTGCATGTATGTCTACACAAGTCTTTTATCCCATTAAGATGTATGACTACAATGCACCCATAAATTAAAAAAAAAAAAAGAGGTAAAGCCAGGCGTGGTGGCGCACGATTGTAATCCCCACGATTGGGAGGCAGAGACAGGAGGATTGCGCAGGTTTGAAGCCAGCCACGCTGGCTTAAGACACCCTGTTTCCAAAACTAAAAAACAAACAAACAAACAAATAGGTCTGGAAGCATAGCCCGGATATAGAAGGGCTTCCAGGAACCCCAGTACCACCAAAAAATAAAAAATAGAGGCAAAAATATAGAAAGAGCTAGGGTGTAACTCAGAGGTACTATACCTCTGGATTCAATTCCTAGTATCAAACAAAAGTTTCAATTTGAAACACTATGTTGTATAATTAATTACAACGGATCAGTAAAACTATTTTAAAAATCATGTTTCCTATGTGTCAAGTGGACATTGTGAAACACGGGCTTGAAAATTTTTTCTAGGGCTACATCTAAGAGTTGCTAGTTGTGTAAGAAGACCCCAAAACTTAAAGGCTATAGAAGTGCATTGTTGAAAAAGAGAGCTAAAAGGAAGGAATTGTTATATCTAAAAGGTCAATTTGAATCCCTTCTTTCTCAGTATTATCATTCTTTATTGGATTTTCTTCTTATTAAAGTATGTAGTTTTAAAACTTTTTATTTCTTTGCAGTACTGGAGATATAACCCAAGGCATTCTACCCCAAGCTACACCTCCTAACCCTAATTTATGTTTTTTATTTTGAAACAGTGTCTCACTAAGTTTTGGGGGGCCTGACAAGTTGCTGAGGCTGGACTCGAACCTGCGATCCTCCTGTCTCAGCCTCCCAAGTACTGGGATTGCAAGCGTGCCCCACCATGCCTAAGACTTTTTTCAGACAGTATTATGGAATTTTATAGTGTAGGTACATGGGAATGCCACATGTTTGTTACCATATAGCTGACATGTATTTTTGTCTATATTTTAGTAGGTTCATGTTGTATGTTTACCATAACCAACAATTGCCTACAAGAAACATGTAAGATAATGTATTTACAGTCATTGTTTATAATACAATAAATACAAGTTTAGGTTTTCAAAATGGCGACTGAGGGACACAGTACTCCTCAGTAGCTGAAGCAAATAAAACTTCAGATACTTAGAAAGCTGTGTCTTAATCAACAAAAAAAAATACATACCAGGAACCAAAACAAATCCTGGTACCTCGGGGGAACTCTGAACTTGAAGAAGAAGAAGAACATAGACCCAGACACCGGACCAGCTGCAAACGCTGATCGGCGGCCGCGGGCTGCTTTCGCGGGCCCGCGGAGCTGCCTGCCCGATAGCCCCGATAGTCCCGCAGCAAGATAATCCGGGACTGAAAACAGCGAGCAGCTCCCACGTCAGAATTCTGTGTGCCCACCAGCGACTGGATCACAACAGCATAGAGACTCCCACGAATCCTGGACCAAGGAAGACAGGTACCTGCGGGCAACGGGAAGTGCGGACCCTAGCGTGCGCTGCACTCCAACCCCCCAGCACGCCCAAGCCTCAGACCCGAGCACTCCCCTCTGCGCACCTTGTCGGCGCCCCGGTTCCCTGCTAGCAGTCATTGCCTGTCCCACTCTCTTCACTAAATTGGAGCCTACCTGGGTGTCTAGCCCCCCCCCCCCGCCACCTTGCCAGAGACTGCCTTCAAGGCTGCGAAAGCCCTGTGTAAACTGGAAATCTCCTTGGGGCACCCCCAGTTTCTACGTCCCGCGGGAGGCAGAGGCCTTTACTGGGCACCACGCACTGGATCCTTGAGCACCTATCCTGCACTCCTGGCCCACCGCTGGGTGTTCCCACCCTCCTGCTAGCCAGAGGCTTAATTCTAAGCGAGAGCGAGAACGAGAACTCAGCTCAATACACCTTGGAAGAGCATACCAGCAGCAACAGACAGCTGCATCCACTCACTCCTGGGTCCAGTAAAAGCAGCACACCCAGCCTGCACCCTTGGAATAGGCAGAGCTCTGGCAGCAAGCGTGGGCACCCAGGAACCAGCACCCATTTGCCCAGGGTACATCTTGGGACCACACCGGCTAACCCAGCTGGAATTTCCAGAGACACAGGAAAATCCATCGGGCCACAATATCTGCACAGGACCTCAGGGGGAGGTTCTAATTATACTTTGGTCATGCTCCACCCGTGTCGTAGGGAAGCACAGGCTGGAGTCTAGGGTGGTGAGTGCAGAGGTACTGACCACAGGTTAGAATTTCGCAGAACCTGTGAATTGTATAGAATCAAATAACAGTGAAACCAGACATCCGGACACATAAACCTAAAGCAGCTAAAGGAGAGAAGGTGTCCAAACACCCAGAGTGACCTAAGAAGATAAAAAAATAGAGTACAAAGAAAACTAAGAGACATTGGATGGTATTCTGAAAGTTACTAAAGCAATCACATACGCACATATTATATAGGCCTGACCCCATATGCGTAAATAAGAAGGACTGTTTATTTTACTTTTAATGTGGATGTTTTGTTGTATATTGCTTTTACAGTGCTTTTGTTTTGGTATGGTTATTGCTGTGTTATTTTTTTTTCTTTCACCCCATACTTCTCTTACTTTCACATGTTGTTTTTTATATATATATATTGGATAGTTTGCCTTATTTTTTTTATTTCACACAGCTGCTAGCTCCTTTTATTTTATTCTTGTTCTTTTGTCCTCTTTCTTCCTCTTTCCTTCCTTTATTTTCATTCTCCTCCTTTGATTGGTCTTCCTCCCTTTTTCTAGGATTACATAATAGTCTTGGTATCTTGTGTGGATTTTTTTTTCTATTCTTTTTTTGTGTCTGTCTGCTCCTTCCATCACCCCTATTTACAAACCTTCCCACACTAACCCTACATACTTTTCCCCCCCAAAACTTTTCCACATAATATACCTCCTGGTCTAATACTCTAAGTATCTCTTACATTCATAATTACTCCACGAACGACAAGAGTCCTAGTAGTTAACTCTCTCTCATTCCTAGCAAGATTTCACCTTACGATACTCAAAGTCTTTCTCAACCTAAACATATCCTCTACCTAATCTGACTCCTTTACTAATCACCCCAGCTCCTCCCACATCACCCACCCTCAACACTGGAAAGGCTCTGCTGACTAGCCGATACCCCAACTCCTAATATTAAGATTTGACTAAGCATAATACTCACGAACGATGGGTAGAAACCAGAAAAACAGGACAGAGAACGCTACAAATATGAGAACCAGGAATTACGAAGAGACAGCAGAAATCACGAATACTGACCTACTAGAAATGCAAGAAGGGGAGTTCAGAATCTTGTTGTTCAATATGATGAAAGGATTCAAAACAAGTATAGAGGAGGTTAAAGGTGAATTAGAAACACTAAAAAAGAATCAGAAAGAGGTCTGGAATGAAATGAAAGAGGCAATAAGTGAAATGAAGACAGCAATTGAAAGAAACTCTGGAAGATTAGATGAAATGGAAAACAGAATATCAATATTAGAAGACAGTACATCCCAAACCGAAAACACAGTCAGCGATATACAAAAATCTTTACAGCAACAAAACCTAAACATCCAGCAATTATGGGATAATATGAAGCGCCCTAATCTACGGATAATAGGCATTGAGGAAGGGATAGAGGTACAGACCAAGGGCATCTGTAATATCTTCAAGGAAATAATCTCAGAGAATTTTCCAAATTTGGAAAGAGACTTCGATCTTCAAGTCCAGGAGGCATACAGAACTCCACTGAGACAGGACCAAAGAAAGACCACTCCACGCCACATAATAACCAAAATGACCAATATAGAGGCCAAGGAAGGAATCTTAAAAGCAGCGAGAACAAAAGGACGGGTGACATATAGAGGCAAAACAATAAGAATCACCCCAGACTATACAACCCAGGTCATGAATGCTAGGAGAGACTGGTATGATGTGATTCAGACGCTGGAAGAAAATAACTTCCAACCAAGGCTCATCTACCCAGCAAAACTACTATTCAAGATCAATGGTGAATCCAAAGTCTTTCACGATAAACAGAATCTCAAAAAATTCATGAATTCAAAGCCAACACTAGAGAAAATTCTTAAAGAAATAAACCATAAGGAAGAAAAAAGAAGCAGACTTCAGAATCAGAGAAGAGAGGAAGTTAATAAGTGGGCCACTTAAGTAAAGAAGAAAGATCACACCACCCAAGAGTAGACAGACCACAAAATGGCAGAAAACAAAAATCATATATCAATAATATCTCTTAATGTCAAAGGACTTAACTCACCAATCAAAAGACATAGATTGGCAATGTGGATTAGGAAACATAATCCAAATATATGCTGTCTGCAAGAAACACACCTCACAGCCAAAGACATTCACAGGCTGAAGGTGAAAGGATGGAAAAAGATATACCATGCCACCAGTGACCAAAAAAGATCAGGGGTAGCAACCCTAATATCCAACAAAACAGACTTTAAACTAAAACACATCAAAAGAGACAAATCAGGGCACCTCCTTTTACTAAAAGGAACACTATACCAAGAAGATATAATGATAGTAAATATTTATGCCCCAAATATGGGTGCAACCACATTTGTAAAACAAACCCTTCTGGACATAAGATCCCAAGTAGACCCAAATACAATAATTCTGGGAGACTTTAATACGCCTCTCACACCACTGGATCGATCTTCAAGGCAAAAGATGAGTAAAGACGTTTTAGAACTAAGGGAAACCATAAACCAAATGGACCTAATAGACATTTTCAGAGTATTTCAACCAGGAACTACAGAATACACTTTCTTCTCAGCAGCCCATGGAACCTTCTCCAAAATTGATCACATCCTGGGACACAAAGAAAATACCAGCAAATTCAAAAAATGTAATATAATTCCTTGCATCTTTTCAGACCACAACGGAATAAAAGTAGAAATCAACAACAGGAAACTCGAAAGAAAGTATTCAAATTCATGGAGAATGAATGATACACTATTGAATGACGAATGGGTAAGAGCAGAAATTAGGGAAGAAATAAAGAAATTTATGGAAACAAACGAAAACAGAGACACAACCTACCAAAACCTATGGGACACCATGAAGGCAGTACTAAGAGGAAAGTTTATTGCATTGAGTGCCCACATAAAAAGGATGGAGAACCACCAAGTAAAGAACCTAATGACACAGCTCAAGGATCTAGAAATTCTGCAACAGTCTATTCCCAAAGCCAGCAGAAGGCAAGAAATCATCAAAATTAGAGCAGAAATAAATGAAATAGAGAACAAAAAAACAATTCAGAGAATCAATAAAACAAAAAGTTGGTTCTTTGAAAAGATTAATAGAATTGATAAACCCCTGGCCAACCTAACCAAAAGAAAAAGAGAATCAACTCAAATTATCAAAATTAGAAATGAAAAAGGAGATATCACCACAGATAGTGAAGAAATTCAAAATATTATTAGAAACTACTTTAAAAATTTATACTCCAATAGACTTGAAAACCTGGAAGAAATTGATAGATTTCTAAGCACAGTTAACCTTCCTACACTTAGCCAAGAGGACATAGCAAGCCTAAACCAACCAATAACAACCAAAGAAATAGAAATGGCAATAAAAATTCTTCCACCAAAGAAAAGCCCAGGCCCAGATGGGTTCCCAGCTGAATTCTACAAAACCTTCAGTGAACAACTAATACCAATACTGCATAACATGTTCCGGGAAATTGAAAGAGATGGAACTCTTCCAAATTCCTTCTATGAGGCCAGTATCACATTAATCCCCAAACCAAATAAAGATACCTCAAGAAAGGAAAACTACAGACCAATATCCTTAATGAACATAGACGCAAAAATTCTAAACAAAATACTAGCTATACGCATTCAAAACTATATTAAGAAAATAATACATCATGACCAAGTCGGTTTCATCCCAGAAAAACAAGGCTGGTTCAACATACGCAAATCAATACATGTTATTCACCACATAAATAGAACCAAGAACAAAAACCACATCATCATAGCAATAGATGCTGAAAAAGCATTCGACAAAATCCAACACCCATTTATGTTAAAAACACTGCAAAAAATTGGGATAGAAGGAAAGTACTTCAACATCATTAAGGCAATATACTGCAAACCCAAAGCCAACATTATATTGAATGGGGAAAAACTGCAAGAATTTCCGCTACAGTCAGGAACAAGACAAGGATGCCCACTATCACCACTCCTTTTCAATATAGTCCTTGAGACTCTTGCTGCAGCAATCAGACAAGAGAAGGAAATCAAAGGAATTCACATAGGAAGAGAGGAATTAAAATTATCCTTATTCGCAGATGACATGATCCTTTATCTGGAAGACCCAAAGAACTCAACCAAAAGACTTCTGGACCTGATTGACAAATTCAGCAAAGTCGCAGGTTACAAAATCAACCTAAAGAAATCAGTGGCTTTTCTTTATGCCAACAACGAATCCACAATGAAAGAAATAAAAACAACAATTCCATTCACTATAACCTCAAAACCAATAAAATACCTAGGAATAAACCTAACCCAAGATGTAAAAGACCTCTACAACAAAAACTATAAAACATTAAAGAAAGAAATTGAAGAAGACCTTGGAAGATGGAAAGATCTCCCGTGCTCATGGATAGGCAGAATAAATATCATCAAAATGGCCATTCTGCCAAAACTGATCTATAGGTTCAATGCAATTCCCATTAAAATACCAGTGACATTCTTCAGAGACCTAGAAAAATCAATCATGAATTTCATATGGAGAAAGAAAAGACCTAGAATAGCCAAAGCAATTCTCAATAACAAGAAACACGCAGGAGGCATTACAATCCCAGACTTCAAACTATACTATAGAGCAATAGTAGTAAAAACAGCATGGTACTGGCACAAAAACAGATATACTGACCAGTGGATTAGAATAGAAGATACAGAAACAAACCCACACATCTTTAGTCAATTAATCTTTGACAAAGGGGCCAAACACATACGCTGGAGAAAAGACAGCCTTTTCAACAAGTGGTGCTGGGAGAACTGGCTAACCATTTGTAAAAAGATGAATCTAAACCCCTATATCTCACCAAACACAGGAATCAACTCAAGATGGATCAAAGACTTAGAAATTAGACCTGAGACTGTGAAGCTAGTAGAGGAAAGCATAGGTTCAACACTACAACATATTGGCACAGGCAGTAACTTTCTCAACAAAACCTCCAAAGCTCAGGAAATTAAAGCAAGAATAAACAAGTGGGATAACATCAAACTAAAAAGTTTCTTCTCATCAAAGGAAACTATCAATAACCTAAAGAGGAAGCCTACAGAATGGGAAAGGATCTTTACCAGCCACCATTCTGATAGGGGGCTAATATCCAGAGTATACAAAGAGCTCAAAAGACTCTACACTAGCAAAACAAACAACCCAATCAAGAAATGGGCAAATGAACTAAATAGACACTTCACAAAAGAAGAGACACAAAGGGCTAATAGATACATGAAAAGATGTTCTTCATCACTGGCCATCAGGGAGATGCAAATCAAAACTACACTGAGATTCCATCTAACCCCAGTCAGAGTAGCAAGCATAAAGAAATCAAATAACAACAAATGCTGGCGAGGATGTGGGGAAAGAGGAACTCTTTTACACTGTTGGTGGGAATGAAAACTAGTTCAACCACTATGGAGATCTGTGTGGAGATTCCTAAGAAAGGTGGGAATAGATCCACCATATGATCCAGCTATACCACTCCTGGGTATCTTTCCAAAGGAGTTGAATTCAGAGAACTACAGCAACATATGCATACCTATGTTCATAGCAGCACAATTTGTAATAGCCAAAATATGGAACCAACCCAGATCACCATCAACAGATGAATGGATAGCAAAACTGTGGGAAATACACACAATGGAATTCTATTCAGCCATAAAGAAGAACAAAATTATATCATTTGAAAGAAGATGGAAAGCCCTGGAGAACATTATGTTAAGTGAGATCAGCCAAGCACAGAAGAAGAAGATACATATGTTTCCTCTAATATGCCCAAACTAGGAAACACAAAGAATACCAGAGGGACTCCAGATATTGAAGGGGAAATACTAGCTAAGTTTGGATGGTAAGATAGGAGAGGAGGAAGGCCGGTCTCGATTAATAAGGGTCTACACTTGAACATGTGTAAAATTATGAATAAGACATGGTTAACCTGGACAACCATTGGTGTGTGTGGGGGGGGAAATGTGGGCGGGGGGGGGAGGGCACCAAATATAGTGTAAATGTATACTATTTATGTTCAATAAAAAAATTGTTATATTAAAAAAAATACAAGTTTATAATATATTTTTCTATCTTGTTTTATATGCATGTTATATAACATTCTAAAAAATTTCTGATTGAGCAATGGATACAAAATGCAAAATCTACCATTTTGATAACTAAAAATTGCCAATTGTTTTGCAGTACTTTATTATTTTGGGTGTCTTGTCTTTCTTGGGCTTTATTTAACAGATGAATGAATACATTTAAAAAAAAATAAAAGATCAACCCAGGTTAAATCTTCGTGTTAGAAGCATGCATAATGTGGTAGTCCTATAGGATATACCACAGACCTTACACAACAAACCATGAAAGTCCTCATATTTAGATGTCTAAAGGGAGATAAAACTGAAAAACCAGATTCTACTCCTTCAGGCCAAAGCCTGAAAAGTGATAAATGGGAGGAGGATGAGGAAAGCATTAAATTGGACATGAGATTCAAGTCTAACACTAAACTGAACTTTTTCTACACAGAAGTCACTAGGAAGCTATGGAACCTCTCCATCTGTTAAGGGAATGCTTGAGTGCAGTGACTGGAGAAAAATAAAATTGCTTCTTGCTTTTCACCCCAATTTTGGATTTCCAGCTGATCAGTTACATCAAATTCTGCTGTCATGTTCTGAGTGAGGTCAAGACCTAGAAAATGGGTCAAACTCAGGGAAGGCAGGAGAATGGAGCAGGCAACCAAAGAAAGATGGAAAAACCAAGACACTTAAAAGTAGTGCCAATATCTCAGGCCACACATGTGTGGATCACCTTCCTCTTAAGGAGTGAGTGGGCATGCTTGCTTTTCCAGCTCTGAATTGAGAAGACACCTTTATCTGAGGATAGAGCCCAACTGGCCCCTCCAAGGAAACCAAAGTGATGGAAATAGGAAGCATGGACTCAGAGAAATACCCAGACTCATTCATTCCTCAAAATCCTTGGTCCAGAGACCACATACCACTTTCCTCTTTAGAAACTGAAGAAAATAGTAAGAGACAGGATTATGCATCACAGACTTAGGTTTCTACCAAGCTCTACCATTACTGGGATGAAGCTCGGCTTTGCTGTAATTCACCGACACCATGAAGGAATGCTACTGTTACATATGGGAGAACCAAGCCTCAGAGGTAGTATGCAGCTTGCCAGAATTAGTATCAAATATTAGCAAGACCCTTAGCAACACAGCAAGTTCCTATTTCATAATAAAAAATAAAATAAGTGTTAGGTGTGTAGCTCAAAGGTAAAATGCTCCTTAGCTCAATCCCTAATACCAAAAAAATAAAAAGCAAAAGTATTGAATGTCTAGGAGAAATTCCAAGTAGAAAATTGAAATATTTCCTACTCCAAAGCTTTCTGTGAAACCAAGTTTAGAGAATAATAATCCTCCCTGAAGCACTGACAGTCCAGTAAGAAAGTATTTTGGAAAAGAAAGAAAAAAAAATATATATATATATATATGATGTTGCCATTATTGTCTACAAGAATATGATAATAGGGCTGGTGAAATTGAATTCTCAGCTATCATCTATCATGAAAGGTTGTTCAACTCTGATTCAAATGACTAATATCTGCCTAGAAGAAGGAATCTTAATGTCTGAAGTTCAGTCCATCCCTATGTGACAAAATAGCAGAGAAATCAAGGGTTATTTTTTTTAAATTAAGGAAACATTATTTCTTTAAACAACAGAGATTTTTAACTACTAAATAGTTGAGTGATGATAATACGCTGTATTTATATTTTCAGTGGAAGCTATGAGTTCAGCATGACCCAGAGAGCTGAGCTTGGGGGTGATCCAGCTTTTGTAAGCACAGGCACATTTCAATCTTTTTTGGTGTTTTCATTTTCTTTCCCATTAACTGGGGATCGATATAACATAGTTTTCAGAAGCAACAAGTCATTTTCGCACAATAGTCTAGGTCCTGAAGAAGGCAAGAATTCCATTATAATATATGAATTCATCTATCCTCAGAGCAATGGTGTGGTATAAGTACTATTATTATCCTTATTATACAGATAAGGAAAAATGAGGCACAAAGAACTTAAGTAAGCTTTCCAACATCTACAGCTAATAACTCTTAGGGATTTTATCCCAGGCAGGCAGTCTGTCTCCAGAGTCCTTGCTGCATAGGTTTTGATTAGATAAAAGCAAGTATAAATGACCAAGGTCAAGTTAGTTGAGGAAGGTTACAAAGGGAGAATAATCAATTAAGTCAGATGTGTCTAGAGTAAAATCCACCCTGGTTAAAGTGTCTCTGGCCTTTTTCATTAGAATTCAGCAATGTTTCAGCTCTGTGGGGCTTCTTTCTTATCTATTAAAAAAGCCATTTTGATTATTGCCAACCATATGCCAGAGATTGTACTAGGCAAATATTGCATTATATATTCTGCAGTTTTCTTCTGGATTGATTCTTTAAAATATGCCACTCTTCCATAGAGGTAATAACAAATATTTTGTGAATTTTAAGTGTATTTACATAGAAAGTACTTTTCTTTACATGTCGTGTTAGTGAAGGCTACAGAACTGGGGGAGGTGTAAAGCCTTTTGTTTTACTGAGGTGAACTTGAGAAAGGTCATGTTTTAAAAAGTACCCAAATGTCTAGAACAGTTCTCAAAGCATGACGCTGACATTAGGAATGAGAGAAGAAGCTTTATCCGGGAGCTTGTTAGAATTGCAATTTTTAAATTTGCTCATTTGTTTGGGTTTGGAGAGTTTGTTTAGTTTATGTTTGGGTACTGGAAAATGAACCAGGGGGCATTCTACTTCTGAAATACAACCCCATCACTCCCTTTTTACTTATTTTTTTGAAACAGTATCTCACTAAAATGCTGAGGCTGGCCTCAAACCTGTGATTCTCCTGTTTTAGCTTCCCAAGTACTGAGATTATAGGTGTGCACTGCCATGCCCAGCTAGAAGTGAAAAAATTATTAAGCTCCACCACCAACCAAATAAATTAGGAGCTCTGAAAGTAGGGCCCACTATCTATACCTCGGTGATTATGATACAGATGGAAGTTTAGAACCACATGGTAAAACCAACATTTCCAAGCACTTGAACAACTACCAATGATCACAGAAGCCAAAGGCTCACATGGAGAATATAGGAGAAAAACACTAGGGCAAGCATCTCTACATTAGGAGTAAGAAGGCAGCACCCAGGAGATCATGCCCATCTTTCCTGATCATCTCTCCTTCCTCCCTCATCTGGAATGTGGGAGTCATGTTGTGGGAGAGAGCAGAGCTTGGGACAGGACTGTGAAAGTGAAAGGAGGGCTCCCAGACCCTGAACAGTCATTTTAAAATGCTCAGTTCAGTAAAAAAATGCACAGCTCAACTTCATTAATTATATAAGGCTTATAACCAACTGTTCAGGTATAAAATTTCTCCCTGTCTTTTCTTTCTAGTCTGTGATTTCTCTGCCTAGTGGGATTTTGGTTTAAAATGTGTTTCTACTATTCCGCTCTACTTTTATGCTCTTGTAAGCCACCTCGACCTCTTTATAGAATAAGGCAGGACATATCTAGCCAAAGTAACTTCCCTTGTCTTCATCATGCTGTTGATGAACCATCACTCTTCCTATTCATTGCTACTCAATGGTATTATCATTATACTGGCAAGTATGTTAGGTAAATCAAATCAAAATATTATTTGTCTAATAGTTTTCAGAAAACAAAGTGACTCAATAGAACTTCAACCTTGAGAAATCAGTATAGCTTGGAGAAAACTCCTAACTTGAATTGCAGATACAGAGGGTTTTTTTTTTTTTTTTTTTTTAACTGGGAATGGAACCCAGAACCCAGGGGCATTCTACCTCTGAGCAACACATCAAGCTCCAGTGTGTGTATGTGTGTGTGTGTGTGTGTGTGTGTGTGTGTGTGTGTGTGTGGTGTGTGATACTGGAAGTGAAACCCAGGGGCTTTTATTTGGAAACAGGGTCTAAGGTGCTGAGAGCCTCACTAAGTAGCTAAGCCTGGCTTTGAACCTGCGAGATCCTCCTGTCTCAGCCTCCCAAGTACTGGGATTACATGTGTGCACCACCACAGCTGGCTTTTTATTCTTTATTTTGAAACAGGGTCTCACTGAGTTGTAAAGGGCCTCCCTAAGTAGCTGAGGCTGTCCTTGAACGACGATCCTCCTGTCTAGGCCTCCCAAATGCTGGGATTACAAGCATGCCCCATCACACCCGGCTTCAATATAGAGTGTTTTAATCCACTGAAACCTGGTTTGAAATCAGAAGGGCCTGAGAAGAGATGCTATTTGGAAATACAAAGATGAAATTTAATCATTGGTTTATAGTGACCAAAGCGAGTGAATGTACCTTCAAAACTAAGCAAATTACTACCTTGTCATTTAAATGGCCAATCATCATAAATGTTGGCCATTAAGGTGCCAAGTGATTCTGCAGGGACCACCAAGAGGATATAAGATGAATATGGCTCATCACTAATAATCTGAACAGCATCCAATAGAAGTCATGCAGATGCCCAGCCGGACTAAAGGAAGAGATGGCTATTATAGAGAAGAGCAAAATCACGTCATTTGAAAGAAAATGGATGGAACTAGCTAATATTATGCTAAGTGAGATCAGCCAGGCTTAAAAGGAGCAAAGGTCCTATGTTTTCGTTCATATGTGGAAGATAGAAAAGAAATAGGAAACAAAAAGGACTTTAGATAAATGTGAGAGAGATCAGTAGAATAGTGGAAGGGAATTAGAGGAGGGAAGTAGGGAGAAGAAAAAGGATTAAGGAAGGAAACAGTTCAAATAATCTATGGACATATGTGACAATTAATTTGATGCTAACAATCTCATTAACATGTAGCAGAAAGGAGAAGGGGGATCCGGGTGGGATGTGGAAGGAAACACACCAAGGAATATGTGCATGTAAGAATATATAACCTTAAATATCACAATGATATATTATTATAACACATCAATAAAATATTTCAAAAAGGGAAGAGATGGTTGTAAAGACCAGAAAAATGTAAAAAGAAGAGCTTCTCAATATTCATGGAACATACCTATTCTATTCTATTCTATGGTGAAAGGGGAGGACAGAAAAGGCTAAGAAAGTGAAAGAACGTTAGTTGAGTTTATAACATGCTCCAAGCCCATACTAGGGGGATAACTACATTGTCTGATCTGATTCCAACCCATATAGTAATATTATCAGCCCATTTCACAAGAGAAAAATTGAAAATTCAGAAGCCTGAAGTAATTCACTTAAAGTCAGGTAGCAAAAGAAGAACCTTGCAAGCCAAGATACAAACCCAGATCTGTCTGGCCTCAGAGATCATTTATTATCACTAAATATGAGATTCCAATATTCACTACTCTCCTAATATATGTCAAGCACTTATTATATGTTAGGGATACAATGCTCGAGGTATGTACAATGTATATATTTACCTATATACATATACATATGTGTATATCTAGTTACATCCTTTGAACACAGGGGCATTTGAACTCCAAGCTGCACACCAGCCTTTTTACTTATTTTTTTTATTTTGAATCAAGATCTCACTAAGTTTCTGAGGGTCTTAATAAGTTGCTGAGGCTGTCCTCAAACCTGTGATCCTCCTATCTCACCCGTCCAAGTACTAGGATTACAGGTGTGCACTACTGTACCTGGCAAGAGAGTATATATTGAAAATTTGATGTAGGCAGTGAAGTCCACAGAGAGGTTGATAGCTGATCTTAGATGTAAAAAATGGGTATAGCTGCTGGGTGTGGAGGCACATGCTTAAAATCCCAGTACTTGGGAGGCTGAGACAGGAGGGTTGCAGGCTCACGGCCAGCCTCAGCTACTTAGTGAGGCCCTCTGCAAATTAGTGAGACCCTGTTTTAAAATATAAAGAAGAAAATATAGGACTGGAGGTATAGCTCAGAGTTAAAATGCCCCTGGGTTCAATCTTTAGCACCACCATAAAAAATGGGTACATGGCAATTAAGTAATATGGGGTATGAGGGGGATGTAGAAGGAGGTCCAGGAAAGTCAGTAGCAGGCGTGTTAGCGAGAGACAAGTAATGTGAATGGCAAGGAGAAAGCGTGGTACAAAGTGACACCAAAAAGGCAAAGAGATCCTCAAGGTCCCAGTGACCCATGATGAGGATGTATCGGTTTTCCTACAGCAATGAAAAGCTGTGCATCGAGGACAGACAGCATGCTAAGATTTTTATCTTGCAAAGATTACTCTGTGTGAAACTTGCAAAAACCTATTCCCAAGAGCGAGAATGAAAAAGGTTAGGGGACCTCTGCCACAGTCAAGATGAGAGAGAAGGAGGGCTAGGTCTAAGGAAAGTTAAGGAAGAGGGAGGGGAAAGGATGAATTATAAACATCTTCAGCAGGGAGATTCGAGGGAACGTGGTGACAGGTTGGGCACTGATATAAAAAGGACAAAAGGGCTAAAGGTCTCATAAGTTTGTGATTCCTGGGACAAGAGGATCGGTGCTCTAATTCACACATGCTGAGAATACCCAAAGAAAAGTGTATGTTCTGGAGGATGGCTATAGATTAGATCTGAAATGTCCCTCCAAGGACTATGTGGTAAAGGCTTGTTCTCTCGCTTGTGCCACTACTGGAAGGTGGAGAAATCTTCAAAATGTGTGGTTAGTGGAAGGAAGTTAAGCCACTGTGGGCATGACCTTGAGAGGCTACTGGAAGCCTACCTCCTCCTCTTTCTCTATTTTTGTTTCCTGGCCACCATGAGGTGATCAGGCCTCTTTGCCACATGTTCCCGTCAAGCTGTGCTGCCTCGTGGGAGGCCCCAAAACAATGGCCAACTGACCATGAACCGAGACCTCTGAAACTCTGAAGGAAAAGAAGCCTTTCCTCCTTATAAATTGACTAAGTATTTTTTCACAGTGATGTGAATGTAATATGTCTGTTCTTTCTGCTTTGAATCTGAAGTGGCTTCAGACATCCAGTGGAGTTGTCAAGTTTGCAATGAGGCATACAGGCCTGGAGTTTAGACAAGTGGTCTGAGATGGATGCCCTATATAAAGCTGTTAGTTATCTTCCTAGCTAGTCTTTTTTTATTTTTGGTGGGTCTGGGGATAGAACCCAGGGGCATTCAACCTCCAAGCTACACCCCCTGCCCTATTTTTTATTTTGAAACAGGGTCTCACTAAGTTGCGGAGGGCCTCACTAAGTAGCTGAGGTTGTCCGCAAATCATGATCCTCCTGTCTCGGCCTCCTGAATGCTGGGATTACAAGCGTGCGCCACCATGCCCGGCCTTCCTAGCTAGTCTTAAAAGAAGCACTGGTGTGGATGGAGTGAGCAAAACTTGAGATGTTCCATCACTTAATGTAGGGGAAAGAGACATGAGACAAGAAGTAGAAAGAATAACAAGAGTGTTATGTCATAGTAGGGCATTGTATTAAGAAGGTACAAGTAGGGTAAGAAATGAATAGTTAGGGTGCTGCTTAGGGCAGTAATATACAATGGATTAAAACCTACAGGCTTTAAGAAGTTCAATAACTTGCCCACAGTCACAAAATTTAACAGAAGCCAAAATGGAACTGGAATCAAGTCTTTCTGATTCCCAAAGTCTGTTATTTTTTTCTACTACCTTATGCTGAACATAGTGAAAATTAAAATGCCATCTAAAAATGATAAAACATATATCTTATCTTACTCTGTGGAATATATCTAAAAATATTTAACAAAATAAAGGTAAATTTGTAAGATTTTTCACTTAACAAAAGTCCTAAGTGATTAGCCATGTAAATCTTTTAAATACTAAGATTTCCCCCTTTAAAACAATGTGTATGTGTATGGATGTATAAGTGTGTGGATGTATAAGTGTATGTATGAATAAGTGTGTGGATGTGTGTTTTACTAGGGATTGGACCCAAGAGTAGTCTAACTCTGAGCTATACCCCCAGCCTTATTTTTTAATTTTTAAACAGGGTCTCACTAAGTTGCTGAGGGCCTTGCTAAGTTGCCATAGCTGGTCATGAGCCTGTGATACTCTTGTCTCAGCCTCCCAAGTACTGGGATTACAGACATGCACCACCATGACCAGATTTAAATTATTTTATTAACAAAAATTCCATATTTGAGAGAGTTCTTAGAAATAGAAAATCATTAGAATAATTCTTAAAATCTTTCAGATCATTTTCATAACTGCTATAAAAGTTCCAGCTTTAATATGAGGAGACAGAGACTTCTCTACTGCATGACCTTAAAAGAACCATGAAGCCCTTTTTATCTGCAAAATGAATGAGGATGAATAATTTCTAGAACCACCATATGAGTAATATCCTCTGTCTCACTACATGCATCATGGTATCTCGTACCAAATGAGCATCATTCCTCCTGTTACACAGGTACAGCTGAGAAACTCCTGGGGACCGGATCACATAGGCAGATAAGCAAATAGGGATTGAGGTCTAGGACTCCTGAGTCTCAGCTCAGTGCTTTATCCACATAATCATTCTCAATCATATCATTTCACAGACCTTTCAGCTGCAAAATTGAAATATGTCACAGTGAAAGAAAGCTATTGTCTTTTCCCCCAGAGAAATTTCCCCCTCACTTAGATCCAACATCCTAGAGTCCTTTAACGAAGCATCTCTTCCATGGTCTCACTCACAGGGCTGGACTGAAGGTGACTGCTGCCCTCATTTCACAGGCATGGGGCTGTGTGTCAGGGCCCGCCACTTGGTATTTTATAGATTCCTGGATACCTGAGGGGTTCAGGGCCAAACACTGGACCCAACTTAAACTCAGGCAACTGAGCTTTCTCAGTAAGGGTGACAAGTCTGAAGCAAATGGCAGAAGTTGAACAGATATACCTGTAACTAAAACCAACAGAATCCAGAGATTGAAAGAAATAATCCAGGTGAAATTAGCTGAGCCCCGATCCAGTCTTGCCCAAAGGTGAATCCTGTACTTTCCCTCATCTGAGGCCATAAAATTTTTCTGCTTATTTTGAGTTTGTGTTTCCACCATCCACATGTAAAAAAAAGCCTGATCAGCAAGGTCTTCTACCTCCACATGTTCTTTGTTTCATTGGCTTTTCAAGCAAAGATTTTTCTGGCTGGCAACTCCAACTCTACAACACATCCGCATTTTCTTATCTTGTTGATACAAAGGATATTAGGAACAAAATAGGAATAAAGCCAAGGGGAATGTTTTAGACTTCAGTGGGTTTGTCAAGGGTCTAATGATTTTTGCAAACTATTCACAAACTTAAGAAGAAATTATCCCTAAAATACCTCTGCTTCACTCAAAGGAAGCCTACTAGGTACTACTGTTAAGCACAGTTAAGATAAGACCTGCACATCATTTTATCTCCTACCATTATCCCACATATAATGTATGTTCTAGGTATAATAAACTGCTCAGTTATATTTCACTATCATGTTATCCCATCTTCTCCAGCAGACTTTCTGCCATACCATGTGCCTTTTATGGGACCTAAGAATATCACAGATTAATAGTCCCTCCTGAAACTCTTGACCTCCAACTCATCCCTCTGAAAATAATTCTAAAATGGAAAACATAAGCCGGGCGTGGTGGCACACACTTGTAATCCCCACGCTTGGGAGGCGGAGACAGGAGGATCGGCAGGTTTGAAGCCAGCCTTGCTGGCTTTAGAGACCCTGTTGCCAAAAATAAAAAAAGTATAAAATAGGTCTGGGAGTGTAGGCAGGAGGTAGAAGAGTTTCAATGAACCCCAGTACCACCAAAAGAAAAAAATGGAAAATATAAGAATCTGATAGGTAAAGGTGAAGAAATGCCTATTGTCTTTATGTCTTATCTTCCTTTTCTCCTCTCTGTCTGGAAAATATTATTCAGCTTTTAAAATTTATTTTCAGAGTTGGGTGTGGTGGTGCATGCTTGTAATCCCAGCATTTAGGAGGCTGAGACTGGAGGATTATGGTTTGTGGACAGTCTCAGTTACTTAGTGAGGCCTTCTACAACTTAGTGAGACCCGGTTTCAAAATACAAAAATAAAAAATAGGGCAGAGGGTGTAGCTCAGAAGTCAAATGTCCCTGGGTTCCATCCCCAGACCTGCAAAAAATTTTTTTCCAATGTTTTTATACAATACAGCATGATGAATTCTACATGTGCACAGTATAGATTTTGTTGCAACAACAGACAATACTAATATCTCATCAGCTTAAAATAATAATAAAATTTAATGGAACTCATGCTATGTGACCATAGCAGGTTGGTAGGGGGAGTCAGCTGGTACTAAGCCTTATTCAGGAACCCAGGCCAACAAGCAGCCCTTATCTCAGAGTGCTGGGTTAGAAGGAATTTGGAAGTCTCTTATCTACCAGTTAAGTGCTCTGGCTCAGAAGCAACACATCACATTTGTTTATAAGACTTCGGTGGGAACTACAAATGTTAGGTAAAACATATTAGAGCCTTAGAAGGAGTAGAATCATAAATTCTTTGGTGAACTGCTCAATAGCTGTGCTTCAGAACCCCAAGGTCTGAGAATTCTTTGGTTATCCACTAGGGTAGGGATCAGGAAAGCAAAATAAATAGGAAGAGAAAAAAGGAGAGAGACTTTGGGAGAAATTTTGTGATGTAATATTTTAAAAGTTAAAAAGGCCAGGAGTGGTGGCACACTCTTGTAATCCCAGTGCTTGAGAGGCTGAGACGGGAGGATCACACAGGTTCGAAGCCAGCCTCAGCTACTGAGTGAGGCTCTCAGCAACTTAGTGAGACACTATTTCCAAATAACATATAAAAAATAGGTCTGGGAGTATAGCCCGGATGTAGAAAAGCCCCTGGGTTCCACCCCCTAGGACCAAAGAAAAAAAGTTAAAAAAGTAGTTATCTTAAGAAAAATAAACTTTATGGGACTTCTTTGGGATTATTTTCGCACTTTAACTTCAAAAGTAACAGATTACCTATGGGAGAAAGACATTACAAACTTCTTACTGGCTAGAGTCTCTAAAGATTGTACTCTTAACTCCAGGTCTGGGAAATGTCCTAGGGACTGAGTTCTTATAGAAATTCTCAGGAGACTCTGCTGCTCAGTCACATTCAGAAGCCACAGGTGTAGTTGGCTTAGCTAAAGGTCCAACCTAATCCTTACCCTCTGGGATTTATATTCTCTCCTTTAAAAATGAAGATTATAAAATTTACCATTTAGTGTACTGTGACCATTAGCTAAGATGATTTATGCAAAAGCACCCAACACAATGTCTGATACATGAGAGATTCAGGAAATGTTAATCTTCACCCTTTGTAGTCTTAGCACCAAAAAAAATGCCTGAAAACAGGAGATACTCAATACATTCAGAAAAACAAAGACATGAGGAAGAGAAATCAACTACCTAAAATATTTAAAACTTCCTTCATTCAAATTTCTTCTTTGAATCATCGGATTAACTGTGTCCAACCTTTTATGCACAGTGCTGTAGATACAACAGTGAATAATACTCCAACTCTGACCTTAAGAAGATCCTATTCATCCTTTGCTGTGTGCCACCACAGGGAGAAAAAATCAAAATGATAAACAAGGCACAAAAATAACCTCGAAACCTGTGCTCTCAAGCACACACAGCTGTGGGCAATAATAAGCCCCAACCCAGAGATGCACATCTAGCACTGTAGATGAGCTTGGAATCGATGCCTATGGTTAGCTGGGTGGCCCCATGAGCACCCTCAATCAACAAGCAGAAATTCAACAATGAACACAGCTTGTCACTCAAAAGCCAGAAAAGAGATTTGAGGATTTAAAGGTTTTTAACAATAAAGGGGCAAGAACATGTTCTAAGATTTCCTTCTCAGATAATCAAAAGTTCCAATTAACCGGAATAAGCCATTCTCTGGGAACAACATTAATCAACTTGACCATGTTCCCCATTATTTCCAACTTTAAGGTAGCTGGTGTAAAGCAGATGTTATTTCCTAGCAAAGATTATTTCATTCCTTTGGTAACATCATAAAAAATGCTATTTACAGAGGACAGCATAGGCAGGCCCAGTTGTATGATTTATTCTAATATAACACAAACACACACACACACACACACACACACACACACACACCTTCAGTCAGGAAGAATTGACATTTCTAGTTTAAGCAGCCCAGGTTTCCTTTTATGGTAACATGGTTTGTTTTTCTAAAAGAAAGCCATGGATTTATTATGTTCAGCTTCTTACCAAATGAGCTAAAGGGAGATTTATAAAGCAAATAAACAGAAAGATTTATGGTTTCTTTCTCAGAGCAGCTAAAAATTATGGAAAAACTCATTGACCTTTCAAGAGAAGAACTTGGTTCAGTCAACCAGAAACTAAGTGCACCTAAGAGGCTTCCAATTAATCCTTTAATTTAAATCCTTTGACTTTCTCCAGTAAATATGCTGGGGGCCTGTTGAATCCCATT
Source organism: Muscardinus avellanarius (assembly GCF_963383645.1). Taxonomy (NCBI): domain Eukaryota; kingdom Metazoa; phylum Chordata; class Mammalia; order Rodentia; family Gliridae; genus Muscardinus; species Muscardinus avellanarius. The sequence continues at coordinate 195,979,217 of NC_137786.1, read as the reverse complement.
CATTCATTTCGACTTGTAACTACCTGTGGCCAATACAAACACCATGTCCCATCACACTAAGCACTAAGTATCAATAATGTTGATAATAATTAGAAAATGAAGAAATTGGTGGGTTAGAAATAATAGGGAAATAGAGCAGGCAGCTAGTGGAAGTAACTGATTTTGCAGAAAAAAGGTAGAAAGAAAGAAAAGAAGGTAAAAAAGAAGAGTCCTGTGTCTGGAAAAGAGGAAGATAGGGATGAGAGTCACAAAGTGGATAGCACCATGTGGAATATACTGGAAGGTTCTACTATAAAGTCCACAAAGAGGGGAGAGATTTGAAAGGGAATCAAGGAAATGTGTGTGAATGTATGGAAGACTGTCATGGCTTGGATCAAAAGTGTCCCCCAGAAGCCATGTTCTAAAGGCTTGCTCTCCAGCCTGTGGAAGTACTGGGAAGTTAGGAGGATGAAGCCTGGTCATAGAAAAGGGGTTATTAGAGAGTTTCCTGGAAGGAAATATCTTGATCCTGTTTCTTCTGCCCCTGTTCTTCCTGATCTCCATTAAGTGAGGACATTTCCTCCACCACTCCCTTCCACTATGACACTCTGTCTGCCTCGGCTCAGGCTCAAGGCAGTGAAGACATCGCCCATGGACTGAGACCTCTGAAACCATGAGCCAAAAGAAATATCTCCTTCTTTCAGTTGTTTTTCTTTAGAATTTTGTCACAGTAACTTAAAGCTGACAAATACAAGAACTTATTCCTTATCTATGTTGACCAAGGATTAGAAAATAAGAGCTGCCCAAACTGTTTTCTTTAACTTTTATTTGTACATAGAACATATTGAATGTAGTATAATTTAGACTGTGCTTGGTGCCCTATCCCCCTCCCCTGTCTTCCCTTCCCCACTGCCAAAAATGAATGTATAGATTAACAATGTTTTATTCATACTTTTACACGTATTCGGATGTAGCTCCTTCATTAATAAATCACAGGCTTCTTCCTCTCTTTAACTTCTTAGCAAAGTTAAATTCTAACTTTGCTAAGATTTCCCCTCCATTATCTGGAGTCCCTCTGGTATCCCCAATGCTCCCTAGCTTGGGAATATTAGAGAAAAAATATGTCCCTTCTCTTCCTGTGCTTGGCTGATCTCACTTAACATAATGTTCTCCAGATCTGTCCATCTTCTAGTGAATGCCATGATTTTGTTCTTCATTATAGTTGAATAGAATTCCATTGTGTGTATTTTCCATAATTTTTCAATCTATCCATCTCTTGATGGAGACCTAGGTTGATTCCAGACTTTGGCTATTGCAAATTGTTCTGCTATGAACTTGGGTATGCATATGTTAGTGTAGTTCTCTGATTTCAATCCCTTTGGAAAAATACCCAGGAGTGGTAAAGCTGGATCAAATGGTGGATCTATTCCAAGTTTTCTAAGGAATCTCCACACTGATCTCCATAGCGGCTGAACTAGTTTTCACTCACACCAACAGTGTAAAAGAGTTCATCTTTCCCCAAATCCTCGCCAGCATTTGTTGTTATTTGATTTCTTTATGCTTGCCACTCTGATTGGGGTTAGATGGAATCTCAGCGTAGTTTTGATTTGCATCTCCCTGATGGCTAATGATGTTGAACATTTGTATCCCTTCTTTTGTAAAGTGTCCATTCAGTTCAGTTGCCCGTTTCTTGATTGGGTTGTTTGTTTTGCTAGTGTAGAGTCTTAAACTCTTTGTAAATTCTAGATATTAGCCCCCTATCGGAGTGGTGATTGGTAAAGATCTTCTCCCATTCTATAGGCTTCCTCTTTAGGTTCCTGATAGTTTCCTTTGATGAGAAGAAACGTTTTAGTTTGATGCCATTCCACTTGTTAATTCTTGCTTTAATTTCCTATGCTTTGGAGGTCTTGTTGAGAAAGTTACTGCCTGTGTCTATATGTTGGAGTGTTGAGCTTATGTCCTCCTCTAATAGCTTCACAGTCTCTGGTCTAATTTCTAAGTCTTTGATCCACCTCGAGTTGTTTCCTGTGCATGGTGAGAGGTAAGAATTTAGATCCATCTTTCTACAAATGGATAGCCAGTTCTCCCAGCACCATTTGTTGAAAATGCTGTCTTTTCTCCAGCCTATGAATTTGGTCCCTTTGTCAAAGATTAATTGACTGTAGGTGTGTGGGTTTGTTTCTGTATATTCTATTCTATTCCACTGGTCAGTATACCTGTTCTTGTGCCAATACCATGCTGTTTTTACTACTATTACTCTATAGTATAATTCGAAGCAAATGAAGTTCAACTACTGAGAAGGCAGCATCTTAATAAACAAAATATAGTTCATGACCCAAAACAGATCCAAGAACCATGGCAGAAGGAATCCAGTAACTCTGAACTGTGAGATCCACTGCAAAAAAAGCCCGAGCACACAAGGGACCTGCTGTGGATGCAGCCGGCCACCAGCGCCATCATGAGCCTTGTGCTTAAACTTAGAGTTCTGGCACAGCAGCCCCAAGAAATTCAGAAAAAAAACCTCATGAGTTTGAAAGTGGCCATAGCATTCCAACATCTTAAGCAGCGCTGCACCTGAACACCTGATCGCTCACCAGAGGCGGCACCCTCAGTAGATAGCAACAGCTCCAGAGACCTGGAAGGGGATCAGGTAACTATGTGCACCCAGAAAATCCACAGGATTCAACAGCTCATCAAGCTCTCCAGACCCCCAGACCAGGGCAGACAGGTAACAGTGTGCACCCAGATGAGCCACAGGATCCGGCGTGCATCCAGTGTTTGCCACTGAACATAGTGGTAACCATGTGCACCCAGTGTGTGTCGCAGAATCTGGCAGACTGGTCCAGTTACAATATCCAGAGACACAGGAAATGTGCTCAAGGCACAATACCTGCACAGGGCCACAGTGGGTCTCTCCAAAACTACAATGGGCACCCTCTGCCACTGCAGGAAGGAAAGTTCAGACCTGAGCTTGAGATGGAGACTGCAGAGGCACAGACTACAGGCTGGAAATACACAGAACCCACGACTTGAACAGAACTCATTAACAGTGACTCCCGAAGCCCTGACACCTAAATGCAAAGCTGTCAGAGGCTAGAGAGGGCTCAAACATTCAAAGAGTGGATTCAGAAGCTGACAATAGGGTAGAGAGCAAATAAGAGACATTGAAATATACTCCAGAAGCTACCACAGTGATTAGACATTCAGATATTATATGTGCCCTCCCCATATTTTTAAATTAGTAGGATTGTTTTTGTTTTGTTTGTTTATTTGGGGCTTTCTTTTATTTGGGTTTTTTTGGTTTGGTTGTCTGTTTTATTTATTGTCTCAGATGGTCACTAGTTCTTTTATTTTATTTTTGTCCTTTGTTTCTCTTTCTTACTCTTTTTTTTTCTCTTTTGGTTTTTGTTTGTCTTCAATGTATAACAGTTAGCTTTTGTGTCTTGTTTTGTTACATTATTTATGTTTGTTTGCTCCTTCCCCCCCACTCCTTTTACAAGCTTCTTTACTCTAGCTTATCTATTCTCTCTAAACTTATATTTTCTTTTACTGTATCTCCTTGTTTAATACTCAAGGTATTTCATATCTACATACTTAAATATTCTGCTAACTACAAGAGTCCTACTATCTAGCCTTCTCTAATTCTCAACCAGATACTACCCTATTATACTTAAACTCTTCCTCAACCTAATCATATCTTCTACCTTACCAGACTCCTGCACCCATCACCCCAACTCCTCCACCATCACCCAACACTCACCATTGCAAAAAGTAATGTGTACATGCTGACACTTCTAAATTCCTACTACTAAGACTGGATTAGACATAAAAACCACAAAAGATGCCAAAATATTGAAAAACAAGCATAAGAACCTTGAAAATATGAGAATTAGGAACAGTAAAGAAGGAACAGAAATCACAAATGCTGACCTACAAGAAATGCAAGAAGGAGAAATCCAAATAATGACTACAATATGATGAAAGGCCTCAAAGCATGTGTACAGGAAATCCAAACTGTTTTCTATGTAAGATATCAAATGATACTCACTTAGAAACCATAATAGAAAGAATACCCGAAAACAAACAAAATACCTCATGTCTAACACTCTTTTGATAATTTGCACTCCAATTTTGTTTTGTTTTCATAGAGACAAATATAGTCTTGGGTTAGGATTTCAGACATAATATTTGTTGGCAGTGTAACCTTAGGCAAATCATTAATCCTCTCAGAGCCTTGGTTTTATAGGGATAACAGTAATACCTAGCTTGTATAACTGCAAGAATTAAGTGAAATAAGGAAAATAAAATGCTTATCACAGTAACAAACATTAAGTAGATGCTGAGGAAATATTAATTGTCAGCAGCAGCAGCATTGTCTTAATTTGTCTACTATAGGGATGAGTCAGTCATGTGGTCTGACACAGAAACAGCTGGATTCAATATAAAAGAATGCATTTTTTCGGTACTTGAGATTGAACTCAGAGCTACTCTACCTCTGAGCTACACTACTACCCCTATTTTTTTATTTTTTTATTTTTAAGCAAGGTCTTGCTAATAAGTCATTGAGGAACTTTGATAAATTGCTGAGGTAGGCCTAGAATCTGAGAACTTCCTGTCTCAGCCTCCCAAGTACTGGGATTACAGGAATGCATTCTCATGCCAGGCTAAGAAGATGCAACTTAAATTTAGCAGTTGAGCCTAAATTTCCTCTTACATTAATAAGAACTAGGATTATAGAACCAGAGAAATCCAACTCTACTACTTAACTATGCAAATAACCTCAAACAAGTCTCTTGATTTTACCTAAGCCTTGGCTTCCTCTTCTATAAAATAAAAACAAAATATTTATCTGAAGCTATAATATGAAAAAGATGCAAGTTTTATTTTAATTAATATGCTTATTTAATTAATTTTATTTTAATTAATATGTTTCATTCATGTATAAATTCCACAATTATTTATTGGGCAACTGCTATATGAATGAAGAATGCATGTGAATTCAGTGAATGAATCTCTGACATCTTGGAGGCTTCTCCCCATGTCAGTAAGAGTATTATGCACACTGTAAGTATTCAGTAAAATACTTGAGAATGCTCTAAGAAAGGACAATGTAAAAAAAGAGAATTGAACTTAAATTTGATTTAATTTTTTTTTTTTGTAGTACTGGGATTCCTGGAAACCCTTGTACCTCTGGGCTACACTTCAGATCTATTTTTATACTCTTTATGTGGAAACAGGGTCTCTTAAGCCAGTGAGGCTGGCTTCGAACCTGCGCTATCCTCCTGTCTCCACCTCCCAAGCGTGGGGATTACAAGTGCCACCATTCCCAGCTAGATTTAAATTTAATTTATCTGGCTTTAAGATCTGGTTCTGCATTTGAAGCATGTACCTTTACATCTCTGGGCCTTAGTTTCCTTAACTATACAGGAGTCCATTAATGAGAATCCATGCATTCTGAGAGTTGATAGAGGTTAAAGGAAATAGTATCGCAGTGCTTGGGAGGCTAAGACAAGAGGATCACAGGTTCAAAGTCAACCTTAACAATTTATCAAGGTCCTGAGCAATTTAGCAGGACTCTGTTTGGAAATAAGAAATAAAATAGGGCTGGGGGTATAAGTCAGGGGTATAATGCCTTTTGGGTTTAATTCCCAGTACCATACATACATACATACATACATACATATTTTATAAGCTATCATGCACTATACAAATATTTTTATTATATTTATTTTACCTAAACACGTGCTTAATGATTTTCAGCAACATTACAGTCAAATATTACCAAGTGAGGGAAAACAAATTATTAACTATTCTTTTCTTAATTAATACTCAAATTAAATTTTAATGCATATGTCAGGCAGATTATGAAAGAGAAACAATTGGCTGTATAGAGTTTGCATTAAAGGAAGTTTCTTAAACTTCTACAACAAGCCATCATTATTATACAAAATCCTGTTATTTGTCACATAAATATCCACATATTTCTAAGAATCTCTGGATTTTTAAAAACCCCCAAAGTCTCTAGAGTAAATCCATTAAGGACTATTTTTCAAAACACGTTCCACAGAACTCTAGTTTTCATGTGTGAATTAAGATGATTCTACATACAGATCATTTAAGTAAACACAGCTTCCTATGATCTTTTTAACCATCATATGAAGTATTGATACCTGTTCTGAATAAACAATCATTTTCCTCTCCTTTCTTAGGAAAAGTGAAAAAAGCTATAAGTAAACATAACTGGAACATTAAGTGATCACCCTGAATTTCCAACAAGAAGAAGTCAATGCTCAGTAGCTGTTGGAGAATCTCAAAGCCTCAAGTAGGATTAGGGTATAGATTCCAAATGATCTGCCCTTCACTCAATAGCCAAATTCCGATTGTGCATTGGTCATTCACAACATGTTGTGGATATTCAATGTCTATGCTAAAATTGATTGTAATTATGCTCAAAAAAATCAAACCTAAAACATAAAAACATACACACACAAACACAAACCTACACAGCTCTATGAACAAGAAAAGTCTATTTTAGGAGCTGCACAAGAAATAAGCATACAATAAGCAATAAACTTCAAGTTCATTCTCAGGGAAGTCTATAAACTATTACCATTTGGTTTGGGGAGAAGGGTGGTAATACACTTAGATATGTTCAAATCTCTAAAAGAACACCTCTAATTTTTATTATCTAACGGAATAGCACTAATGAATAACTGAAAACTCTGTATAAATGAATTGTAGTTTACAAAAGTGGATTTTCTGGGAGGTGGAGGAAATCCACATTTTAAAAGTATATTGAGACAATGGATATGTATAAAGTACTAAATAACTTACTTATCTTGTGTGGCTGGGAGTATTGAGATTGAACCCAGAGGCATTCTACCTCTGAGATACACCCCAAACTCAGGTTTTTTTTTTTTTTAAACAGGCTTTCACTAAGCTGTGGAGGGCCTCTTTAAGGTTTCTGAGGCTGGCACAAATCCACAATCCTCCTGTCTCAGCCTCCCAAGTACTAAGGTTACAGGCATGTGTCATGGTACCTGGCTTTTAGGCTTTTATCTTTTTTATTTTATTTGTTTGTTTGTTTGTTTGTTTGTTTGTTTGTTTGTGGTACTGGAATCCAGGGCAATTCTACCTCTGAACTACATCCCCAGCCCTATTTTTTATTCTTTATTTTGAAACAGGGTCTCACTGAGTTGCAAAGGGCCTCACTAAGTAGCTGAGGCTGTATGCAAACCGAGATCCTCTTGTCTCAGCTTCCCAAATGCTAGGATTACAAGCATGTGCCACCATGCCCGAGCTTTTATCTTTTAAATTTTAAACCATTTCAAACTTTCCATTAAATATATTCCCTTCAAATGCTTATATCCCTACACCAATAGAGGCATTGACAGCCTTTGCCAGCTATAATCCAAGCTACTTGAAGGCTGAGGAAGGAGGACCAAGAGTTTGAGGACAGGCTGGGCAACATAGTGAGATGCTACCTTAGTGGAGGAGAGGGAGAGAGGGAGAGAGAAATGAGGTCGAAGTTTCTTAAAAGATTCATCAAGTCCGCTATAGATTATCAGCCCAGCCAGAGAGGACTAACTAAAGATGCTCAAGGATATTAACAATTGCTATTCATCAAAGCTGGTCTGCAATCAAGAAAAGATAAATCATTCACCTTTTTTATCAAAAATTTCTGACCTGTATGTCAGAAACACAAATATATATTCAGAGAAAATATTACTTTGGAATAAGAAAACTGACAAAGTCTAGGACTGGAGAAAATGAACACTCAAAATATACCCTTTTACACTTTTTAAAAGGCATAACAGGACTCAACTAGTGTTACATTTTATCTAGATCATTCTGCATTGACGAATTTTACTTTGGGTGTCAGAAGGACCTGAGATTAAACCTTCACTCTGTCGTGTTTCTTTATTGGGATTGAATAAGGTAACAACCACAATAACCTGCTTAATTCACAGCCTGGCATGATTGTTGGTTTTCCTTTTTCATTAAGAAAAGATAATCAAATCCCTGGAAGTGTCCCACATATTACCAACAATCATTTATTTTTAAACAAATATGTACTGAGCAAGCACTCTGTTCTAGGCACTCACAAGGAACTAGATACAACAATGAACTAAACAAGCAACAATCCTAATCTTCATGAGCATTCTGGTGCTTATACAAAGAATACACCTTCCCATTCTTTGCTCCCAAACATAAAAATATAAAGTTATTACCATATCAGTTAAATTCAAAACATAAGTTTGCAGAATCCTGAAAGCATCAACATATGAACTATAATCTACCTGACAAAGCCAGTTTCTTTAATTGGGTTAAGAAAAATTCTCACTAGAATTTAGAGGAATCAGGTAAACATCAAAAGACAAAATTCTATCCTTTGACAGCAGAAATAAAAAGGATAAGCCGGGCGTGTTGGCACATGCTTGTAATCCCAGCATTAGGGAGGCTGAGACCGGAGCATCGCAGATAGCCTCAGCTACTTAGCGAGGCCCTCTGCAACTCAGTGAGACCCTGTTTCAAAATAAAAAATAAAAAATTGGGCAGGGGATGTAGCTCGGAAGTCAAATGCCTCTGGGTTCCATCCCCAGACCCACAAAAAGAAAAAGAAAAAAAGACAGGATAAATATCCGGAAATGAACAAGAAGTCTCTGAATATCTACAAGAGCTTTGTAGAAGCTGTTATCTAGCCCGAGACTTTTCGTAAATTTCTTCAATACTAAAAGGAGAAGTGTAAGATTTTTGTAAAGATATGCAAGTCATAATTGAAAAACATTTCAAGATAACTTTTTCCATATTAAAATTGGAAAAGAAATTAAGATCTATCTATGAAATGCTTAACATCTTAATGGAAAAAATCCATAGAACACTAAGTATTTATGCAATCATATCTTCCTTCATTTACCAGTTAATTCAGAAAGCAGGTCCTACATAACTACTATACTCCAAGTCCTGGGCTAGGTTTTGTTGATATAAACTCAAGTCAGAAACACCCCTAGTCTTTGAATAACTCAACCTAGACAACAGACAGGAAGTTAATGAAGATCCTATCGGAACCCAGAGGTGGAGGCCACAAAATCAGCCATCAGAGTTTGATGTGGTCTCACGTTCACTTTGCACACAACATCCCATCTAGCCCTCACATTCAATCAATAAACCAACCCTGTTGATCTCACCTCCTGTTCACCACTACACCTTATCTTAATTACCACAATAGACTGAAAATCAGTGTCCCAAACTTGCTGCTATAACCAGAATAAAGTTTTAGACATACAAATTAGATCTTACTGCCTTTTCATTAAACTTTTCAACAATTTTCTATGCCTTTAAAGTATAATCAAAATTGCATAAATCCCACCAGGCCTCCCCATGTTGCCCCCATCCTGCCATTGCCTTCTCTCCAGCTCTCACACTGGGTTACAAACATACCAAATTCCCCTCTGCTCTTGGGAATCTTCAGGCTTTCAGAGATGCTGCTCCCAGTGTTTCTATCCATCCTTTCTTACCCTCCCTCCGGTTGCTAACTCTGTTTCATCCAATGGCCTTAGCTTGAATCTCTCATAGCATCTCACATTTACCTGTCAATGGAGCATCCTTCATGGTAATCACAGCTCTGGTATTACAAGAATGTTATCTTCTGCTCTCTTTCTGTCAACTCCAAGAATCAGCCCTTTGCTTCCTCACTACTCACTGACATAACCCAGAGCCGTGTGTATTAGGGCTTAATTGTATCAAATTGAGCATGTAATATATTCAAACTTAATTAACATTCTTAAATCCTATGTTGGGCTAGATTTTGTCTTAGATCTTTTTGGTCATCTTAGTTCTTTCAGCAATTTGTAAAAGAGACTACAGAGGTCTTAGAAAGGGAAAATACAGAGAGATGAAGTTCCGTGCTTAGCTTCATAAATGACAGAGCCAAGATTTCTAAGCCAGATGCTCCAAATAGAAATCTTGTCCTTTCCACTAGATCTCTTCTATTTTTCTCCAGTCATTCTGAGTGTATGATTCTTGTTTACCCAGCCAACCTTCACCAAGAAACTGTAATTATGGCAGGTATTAAAATACCAGGTGCAATAGCAAGAGTACAACAGAAGCTGAGTTAAATTCTCATTTTAAACTAAGTATTAGGCATCTTCAAGATAGTCAAAAAACATTTACTTTTTAGGTAACCCAAAAAGCTTAAAGTTACTAAATTTCCATTTTCCTCTAAAGCTCTAAAATTTGGATTTGTTCCTGAAAAGTAAGCAGAAAATTTTTTCTTTTCATTTTTTCTTCTCATTTTTTCTTCTTCTTTCTGCTGCCAAAAAGTGCTAAGTACTATAAATAATGTAATATATGCATAATGACTTTTCAGGAAACATATTAAAGTTCTAAAATATTTGAAAGTGAGCCAATAGATGTTTCAGTGTGACTTCTTAAGGTGGTGATATATGATTGGGAAAAAAATGTAATGCCATCTTTGCAGGGCTGGCCTGTAGGTACTGTTCAGCACCAAGCCTAGCGAGGCAGATTCACTGAAGAGGCTTCCAGGCTTTGGTCCTCTTATAAGGAAACCACAGTCAGGCAGGAGGATGGGGAGTTGAAAATGTTCATATGGGGAAAAAGCAGAAAGAGATGCTTCTGTAAAGTATCCTTGGGAATAAAGAGGCATATCAAAGAAAGGTCCAGGAGGAAGGCCCACCTGCACCTACTGTCGGGATGTCAATGGCACGTTGCTGTTCTGACAAAGAAAAGGCTGGAGATCTCTGTGCCTTATAAAGGGAAGGTAGAGTGTAATACCTAGTAACAGAAGATGTCTTCATGAGTTGTTCAGATAGAAAAAGTCAAAAAGGACAGATACCCCAATGTATTCCTGTCACAATCACTCTGAATCCCTGCCAATAAATGGGCACAGGAGCTAAAAGTTAAGGTTTTACTAAAAATGAGTAATCAGAAAGGGACTATTGACTCCTGTCGTATCCAAAATAGGAGACTGAAGCCCAGATTTGAGCACAGAATTAGCTGATGTGGATCATGATGCTCAGGTAAAATGTAAAATATTTAAATGCAAACATAATTAAAAAACAAAGAGTTAGGTGATTAATTCTTGAATAATTAGAAATATAATTAAGCACATTGGCCCATTTTCTCCATGAATTCTATTAACCTGGAACATACAAAGTCTTGTCTCTACCCTTTTGGCTATTCTGAAAGCTGATTCTTATCTGAACTCAGATTTCATCCCTGTCACTTTCTGGTCTCTGATCTTTGACCAACTCAAAGGATAAGCTTCTGTGCCTCTAATCCTGCATCTCTAATCATGGCAAAAAAGAAAGATGTAAAATACCTTGCTAAATTGTAGCTATGCTTCACACATTTTAGTAGTTTTATTACAATTAATAACATCATATCAGTATAGGTAACATGTTTCCAACATGTTTCCTCAAATATAGCTCTAGTGTATTTTTTACTGAGGGAAAAAAATGTATTCTTTATAGATTACTATGCTTACCGCAAAAAATGTGTCCCTGGTAGAACTGACAAAACCTGGTCTTCCCTCTCAAATCAATCTCCCCTGTTACCTGCAACATCCCCAAGTGTGGAGGTAAGAAGCCCATTTTCTCACAGTATTGGCCTTGGTGAGAACATACTCCTCCGTTTCCCAAAAAAAGATCATCATTACATTCATATTACAAATTAATTATAATGATGATAATAATAACTGTTATCATCTATGAAGTGCTTAGTAAATACTAGACAATTTGATCAACTTCTGACATGCACTGCCTCACCATCATGTTAATTGGGAAATTCAATTAACCATGTTGGATTTGGCATAACAAAACACTATTTTATACCTGTGGTCTGCATAAAAATATCTGTTGCCTGGCAGCAAGGTCAGAGCAGACTACTGATGATCGAAACAATTTGTATTTTTTTTCTGGTAACTCTCAATACTCGTTCTATTAAAAAATTGCTGATCCCTCTGAACCCCCAAGTTTAGGATTAATTAATTCACATGATTAAATCAGTAAGCTTAGCTACGTTATATAAAGGTAAGAGAAAACTGCCCCCCACCCCAAACCTGCAGGTTCCAGTGGTATGCGTGACTGTTTTTTACCCATGCTATGTATCCATCACCTGTCAGCTGTCACTTTGCTCTATAGCATCTTCATTCTGGAATTCTGGCTAAAGCAGAATCCCTGTTCTGGAATATTGCCAGAGGGATTTTTGTGTGTGTCAGACAGAAAAGAATATGAGATGGAATCCAGCAAAAGTTCTTAGAGCTTCCACTCTGAAATGACACGTGTCATTACCACTTATATTTCTTTGGCCAAACTGGATGTAAGTGTGATGAATTGAGGAGGTAGCAAATATTTTAAACAATGTGATGTTGGAAGAGGGTGAATGGTGGGAGGACTGGAAATAGCATCCGCCTGGGCATATAGCTCTGGAACAAAAATAAAGAGAATTTTATCTTGACTTCATTACTCTCAGTCTTAGTGTCTGCACTTGAAAAACAGTTAATGGTGGCCAATGCTCACTCACTTGAGATATCACAAGTCTCAAAAAGGCATAACATATATAAAAACATATAGTCTGGAAAACTGAAATACTCTGCATGTAAAAGGTCTTATCATTTAATGCTAATTGTAGAATGTATATGATATTGTGTTTCTTTATCCATCAAAATAACTCTATGTATATTCCAATTTCAGGAAGACCATCATAAGGACCCCACTTGCTATACTTTCCTCAGAAACTATCTAATTTAAACTAATATTGCCGGGCGTGGTGGCGCACACTTGTAATCCCTGCTCTTGGGAGGCAGAGACAGGAGGATCATGCAGGTTCGAAGCCAGCAGCACTGGTTTAGGAGACCCTGTTTCCAAAAATTAAAAAAAAAAGTATAAAAATAGGTTTGGGAGTGTAGCCCGGAAGCAGAAGGGCTTCCAGGAACCCCAGTACCACCAAAAAAAACCCACAAAAAACTAATATACCAAATAGTACTTAGGACCAACTCATTGAAAATGCCATGACAAAGAGAAAAAGCCTCAGTCTATCAAATTCATAAACTGAAACCCAACTCAAGCAGTTTTCAAAATGGGGAGTGCACCTGTCTGAGTCACAGGAGGCAAAAAGAAACAAGCTTCTATGAATTGTATCACAGCAGACAAAAGATCTTATTATCTTCTATTGATTGGCTGGAAGTTCCACAGCCGGTATCTTCTCTCTGGCAGTTTCTACTACAATCTCTACAGAGTAGGAGTCCTTAATACACTATAGCTTTGCTACCGCCCTAGGAAGTTAAGAAAATTGAAAGCCTTTTGTGCTTCCTTTTCCACTGAGAGCCTGAATAGCCATTTCAAGAAAGCCTGGAAAATTTGTGTAATATTTTGTTTTAATTTGCAAGCCAGTCTTTTTCATGTGGTTTTTATAAGATGGGCCATTTTTGTTCCATTTACCCGAGGTAAAAAATAATTTGATGAAGCGATTCATAAGTATCTAGTTCTCCCTGGGCTAAGATGATGCAGTGAGCGCAGGCTCCAAGAATCTTTGGTACCCAAGAAGAGCGGTTATTAGGAGTGAGCTGGTAACATTGCCTTAGACTAATATTAATTAATAGAAGAGAGGAGTAGGTGTAGACTACCCTCCCACAAATGACTCCCACTCTTTTCTGTTGGCACATCCTGTTTGGGTCAAACAATGAACAAATTTCATTCAATCTCAAGGAAAACTGGTTTAGTCAGCATTCTCAATACTGTGACCCAAACACCTGGCATGAAAAACTTAGAGAAAGGAGAATTTGATTTGCTCATACTGCTGATGGTCTCAGAGGTCCTGACCCCATATAAGAGACTTTATTGAATCATGGCAGGGAGCAGAGACAGAAAGAATGAGAGCTTGTTATCAGCTCATGGTGGCAGAGGAGAGAGAAGAGAAGCTACAGCAGCTGGCCAGAAACAACACTGTCCCTGCCCAAATCCCAAGGGCCCTTTCCTGGCAGCCAAGCCCCTTGGATGCCTTGTTTAACACATGAGGTCTGGAGGACATTTTAAATGCAAACCATGACACAAACCCCTACTCCAGCTCTAGGGAATGACCACAATTAGCCTAAACCAGCAGTGGGCATCTCCATCCCTTTTCCAAACATTGGTCTGGGGTGCATAGGGATTGAGGATACAATCCAGTTCTGAAAAATAGATGGGGAATTTTCCACATGTAGTAGTGGTAGAGTTGGGGGACTAGGAAGGAATTTCTTTGACCAAAAAAGACAAAACCACACACAGAAAAAAGCTTAATTCCTTCGCCCCTTCCTTATTTGGGATACTGAAGATAGACACCATGACTGAAATTATGACAGCCACCCATGCAATCACAGGAACATGAGCTCAAAGGCCAAAGTTCAATATCATAAGAGATAGGATGGAAAAAGAAACATCTGTTCTAAATGTTGGTATTCACTCTATTTGGCTCTGAATGCCTCCTATCAGGATGCCCAGTATTTGATCCCTCTTCTACTCCCTAAGCTCTATTCTTCAAGACTAGGAGGAATCCAACATTTAGCTATTTCTTCTTAGGTGCTATCCTTGTCTCCATGAACAAGTTCCCTGAAACTTGAGGTAAGTCTCCATGATAGAGTGAAAAACATCACTATTTCCCAATGTGACACTACAATGCACATTGGCCAGAGGCCAGGTTCATACCCTGAGCTCAACAGGAGCATGTCCAAGAAAACAGTGATACAGACTTAAAACCACTCAACATAATCAATAAAATAAAGCTTCACACAGAAAGGGCAAGCTTAGTATCACAGATGGCTTCTCTTGGCACTGAATTCATGCAATAAAAATGGTATCAATGAAGAGAGAATCAGAGTCCCAAACAGCATTAGCACCAGTAATCTTCTCCCATATTCTTCCAGGTCTCAATAGCTAAGGAGAGGTTAGAAATGAGATGCATACAAAGGCCTGACAGTGGAAGAACCAGGATTCAGAATATTCTGAGGTTTCTATTATCATCTTTTTTATAACTATTCAGTCTATTCCCATATACAGTAAAAGGTAAGAGTAAGTTTCTTTGGCCATTACCTTGGTTGTAGATTTTTTTTCGTGGTGAATGGAAGGAACAGTATCCACATTTAAACATTTTAATGACTTTAAGTTTTGATAGAGAATAACAGAAGGTAAAAATCTAAAAGATGATACTAATGTGAAGCATCAAAATTACTAATCTCTTCCTCACAAATTAATAAGTAGCCAAGACAATATTAAAGGCTAAATGAAAAGTTTCATGGCCAAAGGGGAAGCTTCAGTCACCAAGTGCCATGTCCTTCTAATCAAGTGAATATCTGTGGGGTTGGCACAAAGGAAAAGAAAGTTAAAAATAAGAGGAAAAAAGAACTCATTTATTAGAACATTGCTAATGAGAAGGAAGGTGGTAATAAAGGAAGTCTTCCAGCAGAAATTAAAACAGAGGATACCTGCCAGGAACTGACTGTTAGAAGGGATTATATGTATTTCCATAACCACTGAAGAGGTTTTGAAGTTAAGCAGTAGTCAATAATATAAAACAGCAGAATGGAAAGTGATTTAGCCTCACTGTAATCTATTAATATTGGCTTTACTTAAGAACACTGGAACCACTGAAGAAGCAAATACTTGCAGAGGAGGAACAAGATCTTATAACAGTCATCCAATCCAAGGCAGCTTCCTTCCTGAATAAAGAGAGCACCATGGCTCTCTATGTTATCAGTGAAGACAAAAGGAATAATTGCAATGCTAGGAACGGGGGACAAATACGGAAACAGCCACCACTCTGCCTATTAGAACTTCTCTAAACTGATAGGAGGAGGCCTGCATTCACCTTAGCAATGGATGGGTTCAGGTTTTATGGCACCATACATACAGAAGGGGGTTTAGCTGACTCTCCTCTGCATGATAAAGGGGTATTTAAAGCTCACCACCAGCAGGGTGGAGTGCTAAGCTTGAAAAGGGGTGTTTGCCTAGACAGAGGAGTTGTTCCGCTCTTTAGAGTGGACATGTGGGTCATGTGCAAGGACATAAACTCATTGTAAGGGTATTGGTCCATATGCCAACATAATAAAGCCAGTCATCAGGATAGTTAGAAAGCTTAGTAATTATATGTATGTGAAAAAGTCAATAAAATTTTCAATGAATAAAATTCTGGTGTTGTCAAGTAAAGGAGAAGACAGATGGGTAGTGTAATTTAAAAAGAGAATGCACCACATAATGCAGACATTGAATTTGAAAATGACAATATCCTTAAATAAGAAAATAGAAAATGATGTGCTTATGGCTGTTTTTGGTGATTTTTATATACAGTGAAAAGCAGTATTTTGTATATACTGTTGTTTTTATTTGCTGTGTTTCATAACTACCTTCAAAGACCTTGCTTTCTCATGTCAAGCAGCCTGGATGAACTAGGAAAACAAAGTACCTGAAGTAGTTGATACTGTTTCCTTTAGGTCTAGGAATACATTTCTCAGTCAGTTTCCCACAAATGACTTCATCAAATGCCTTTCTTACCTTCACAGTAGGCAGAGTCTCCCTGGACAGAGATGTAACCATTCTTGCACTCACAAGTAGCTTTTGTATTCCAGTTTTTACACTCTGAGTTTTCACCACATTTGGGTGCTTCAGCACAAAAGTTATGACCTAGAAGATGAAAATAAAATTTTATATCAGGGAAGAAGGAAATAAAAGACCTCCAAATAATAAAGTTTGAAACTTTTTTATTATATGTCATTATACATTAAAAATATAACTTGGCAATAAGCAAGAGTGGCTAGGTATAAGGTTGAAGAATAAATATAAGAAACTTTGGACCATCCCATGGTTAAGAGATTTTTTTTCCCCCCTGATATTCAGATTTGCTTAGGTTGTTAATACCTGAAAGCCTTTTCTTTGCTAATCCTAAATTCTCTCTTGTCACCTATAGAGTTGAATTTATATTATTTGTTATTTTAACTTCTTACCTATAGACTTCTTACCTATATAGTAGACGTTTTTGTGTTTTGTTTTTATTTTTTTGTTCATTTGCAGTACTAGGGATGGAACTCAGGAGCAGTCTACCTCTGAGTTACACCCCAGCCTTATTTTGTATTCTTTATTTTGAAACAGGGACTCACTAAGTTGTGGAGGGTCTCACTAAGTAGCTGAGGCTGGCTATAAACCTGCAACCCTCCTGTCTCAGCCTCCCAAGTACTGGGATTACAAGCATATGCCAACACACCCAGTTTAGAGTAGACTTTATAATAATTTTTTTTACTGTAAAATGTATATATAATAATGTACATAAATATATGAATTTATAAAACTAAATAAATACAATGAAAATATTATCAGTACTCCTTGACTACATCACCATAATGAATCCTTTTCCCAGACACAAGAGAAAACCATATTGAATTTTATGCTAATCACTCTTACATATATTTGTAGTTTTAACATATGTAGATACTTATTCCTAAAAAAAAATCATTTAGCTTTTAATTTTAAAGATCCCATGAATGCAATCATACTGCACACATCTTGTATGATGTGCTTTTTTGTATTACTCATGTCAATATTTTATGGCGTTCATTTGACAATGCTGTATAATATTTCATGGTATGAATATTCCAAATTTTATTTTATAAATTTATGCTGCAAATCGACATTTTAGTTACTTTGAGATTTTTAATTATAAGCAAGGATGCTAAAAACATGTTTTAAACATGTTTTCTAGGACATGATTTTTAACTACATACTTGACATTTTGTTTGTTCAACATTTCTAGCTCAATTCTTCCCATTCCTTTCAGATTTATCTTTTTCTTCTTAAATTATACTTTAGAAGTTTCTGTTTTTGTATACTTTTGTTGGTGCCTTTAATTATTCATCATAGTGAGATTCAAAGTGATACTTTCATACATGCACACAGCATTTGGTGCATTTCCCTCTGCCTATAGCCAATTGATTTTTGACAAAGATGCCCAAAACAAAAATGTTTCTTTACTGAGGATTTTTATAATGACTGATCAATTTTAGTTTGTCTCAACATGTCTATAGATCATCCTCATACTTGAAAAATAGTGTTACTCGGTATATAATTACTCAACCTTGACATTTTGAAGATATTCTATTTTTTATAGCTTCTATTCTTACTTTAGTCAGTTTTTAAGCTGACATTCATTTGTAAATGGCACTTTTAAGTTTCCGTGGATACTTTTAAGATCTCTTAGTGCTGGGCCTGGTGGCACATGCCTATACTCCTAGTACATAGAAGGCTGAAACAAGAGGATCACAGGTCCACAGTCAGCCTAAGCAACTTAGTGAGGTCCTCCACCACTGAGACCCTGTTACAAAATAGAAAATAAAAATGGTCAGTGGTGTACCTCAGAGGTAGAATACCCCTGGGCTCAATCTCCAATACCACAAATACACAGAAAAAATCTGTAAAAGATACTTCTTTGGATCATTGGTTGTTTCATTTGCCCTGTTGCTTTTGTTCTGTAATTTTTGTTTTACACTAAGGTTTATAGGTATAAATTTATTTTAATACTTTTTATAACTTTTTTTAAATTTTTAATTGGTACATTGTAGTCATACATTTTAATGGGGTACACAGTGATAGAGTCAATCAGTGAATTTTTTTTTTTAGGATTTCCTTGAAATTTGGAAACCTGAGAGTTGATAAAATTTCACACCATTTTAGAAAATTCTCAAGTATTCCTCTTCAAACATTCATCACCACTTTCTCTCTTTCTTCGTTTTGGAATTCTAACTGGATATATGTTCTTTCTTGAGCTCTCCTTCATGAATATTAGATTTGCTATTATAATCTTTATTTTTTTCTATGCTGAATTCTGTGTGGTATCCTTATATATTTTTAAGATGTATCTCTTGGTTTTTGTCACATTCTGTTTCAGCCACTCAGATTGTTTTAAATAATTCTTATTTTCTATAATTATAATTAATTTTTTTATCTCTTTGGTCAAATTTGACAGTCCCTATTCTTTCATCTTTTCTTTTTTATTTCTTTAAGCACATGACACATGCATACTTAATATAATTTTGACATCTCCATCTTTGTGTACCTTATTTTACAGTTTGTTGTGGATGATGAGTATCATGCATGGTTTATTTTCTTGTGTTCTGAGTGATTCTTTTATCTGTGGGCTCATGTCATTTAGAATATAATCTGTGAGAATTATTGAAGCGTGGGTTTTAAAATGCATTTCTTCTAAAAGAATTTCTGTTTGGTTCTGTCAGTTGCCTAAGGGAATCATCAAGGCAATACTTCTTTAAACTACATTTCTGCCTTGAGGATGAAAATTGAGCCACACAGGTAGAATAGATTTCACCCCTAAACTTTCAAGGATGCAACCTTTTCTCCTCTAGACCCCAATCTAGAGTCATAACTGATTGGCAAGCATTGTTCCTAGTTGACCCACTGAGGGATTCATTGCTCAATGTTCTTATTTAAGCATCTCAAACTAGCGCTGAGCTGTCTCCTATCTTCTTACACAGTGTCCATTAAACACCACATCCTATCACCAAGGACTAGAAAGTACTCTCAGGGAAAATGCCAAATACAGTGTACTTATCTAGTTTAATCCCATCACATCTTTTCAACATTTCTAGGTTTTATTTTATTTTCTGCCCTTACTCTACTGCCATGTCCAATTAAAGATGTTTATATAATCTATAGCATTTTAGGGTAAAGTAGGAGAAATAGGTTGTACCTAAAATTGAAATGATGTACTTAATCAAACATAACAAAGTCAATCACTAAGCCAAGCATGGAAAGGAGGGATGGGAAGGGAATGGGGTAGAGATTGGGTAAGGGCTAATTGGGTGATGTGTGCATGTATGTCTACACAAGTCTTTTATCCCATTAAGATGTATGACTAAAATACAATAATAAAATTTTTTAAAAGAAATTAATTATAAAATTCAAATATGATAAGATATATGAGCCAGGTATAGTGGTGCACATCTGTAATACCAATATTTGGAAGGCTGAAATAGGAGAATTCAAGGTTTAAAACCAGCCTCATCAACTTAAGGAGATCCTATTCCAAATAAAAAAAAAGTTAGAAAATGGCTGAGGATGTAGCTCAGAAATAGACTGCCCCTAGGTTTGGTCCTCAGCATCACACATTAAAAATGTGTTTTATTATCTTTAAATCAGTATGTTTTAATGAACAATTATTATATCACATATTGTGGTCTCATAGAAAATATTGGATATAGGACTGATGAGACCTAATTTATCATTTCACTATATACAGTTAAACACTATAAATGATTTTGCCTATCTAGGTATGTATACCAAGAATGAATCACATCAGTGATTTTCAAACTATGCTTCTCAGGAACCTGGGCACAGATAAATTATTACATGGGGTTCAATTTCCCAGCCCCTGATTCAAATAGAGAAGTTATGATTTTATATTTTTGACATATGGATCTTGGAAATAAAAATCTGTAGCTTATAAATATATATCTACTGAAGTAGATAGACTCCAAATTTAATTCCTTCCAGAGATGGGATTCTATATTTTTCTTTGAAATAAAATATTAAACCAATAACATTTAGGGGGTACTTAGTCTATAAGACAATAATTATTTTTTAAATAGTAATAGTAGTAGTAGTCATCGTCGTTGTTGTCGTAGTAGTAGTAGTAGTAGTAGTAGTAGTGGTAGTAATAATATATGCACCTATAATATGCCTAGCTTTTTACTAGATATTTTATGTAAGGGTAACAGTATCATATGCCTTATTAGTATGTTGTTAAGAAGTTTAAATGAACTATTAGATGTAAAGCACTTGGAACAGTTTCTGATACATACTAAAGAAGTAAAAAAACTGGTATCAATGATGATGATGATGATGATGATGATGATGATGATGACGACGACGACGACAACGATGATGATGCCAGCAATGATGGTTAAAGTTCAAAATAATTGAATAATGTTGTTTTTCTTAGCTTCAAGATAAGAAAAGAGAAGCTCAAACTTGCAAACCCATAGCTAATAAGTAGATATGCCAGCATTCTAAATTAGGCCTAGATAACTCCCATGTACATTCACTTTCCATTATGTCACATTGCCTTTTAATAGAAAATCTAGCAAAAACAAACAAAAAGTGAAGCCAGGTTTGGTGGTGCACTCTTGTTATCCCAGTACTTGGGCAGCTGAGATGGGAGGATGGCAGGTTCACAAACAGTCCCAGCAATTTAGTGAAGTCCTCTGCAATTTAGTGAATTTTTCTTTAAAAATAAAATAAGGCTGGGGTTGTAGCACAGAGGTAGAATGTCCCTGGGTTCAAATCTCTACTACCACAAAATTAAATAAATAAATAAAAGATGTGGCCTTTCTTGGGACATTTGGAAGTAAATTCATAGCCTTAGTGGGCATGGTATTACATTCAGCCTCACTACCCGTGATTTGTTAAGTGGTGATTGCTTCAATGTAAGAACTTAACAAGTTAGAAATCTGGAGCCTCTGAAAAGCAGAGAACTCTTCCACATGGACTTGAAAGGCTTGTAATAAAAATTACAACTAAAAGAACTTGGATGTTTTTATTACCACATGTGCAATTTTAGGCATCACAGCTCTCTTTGCCAGAGTACATGCCTAGACTTCTCATGTCAGAATTGATCTATAAGTAACTTTTCATATTTTTCTTCATTTTGATGTTTTAATAAACATGATATCCTCATCTTTTATCACACATATCCTTTGTTTCTTTCCTCTGTCTTTCTAGGAGATTTCAATTGTCATTTTCTTTCTATATACATTTGATAGCCTGGAACAAAACCCCTCAAACTCTGTTGTAAACAATATTTTTTTCTAAAAATCACATGAGTCATGTGTGGTAGCGCACGCTTGTTATCCCACTGCTTGACAGGTTGAGACAAGAGGATCACACAGGTTCCAAGCTAGCCTCAGCTACTTAGTGAGGCTCTCAGAGCTTAGTGAAACCCTGTTTCCAAATAAAGTATAGCCCAGAGGTAGAAAAGCCTCTGGGTTCCACCCCAAGTACCACACACACACACACACACACACACACACACACACACACACACAAAATCACATAAGCCAGGCAGACCAGAGACCTTGAGGCTTCTTGAAAAGGGCATAGGTCCAATACTGCAACACATAGGCATAGGTAAAAACTTTCTCAACAAGACCCCAAAGGCATAAAAGACTAAGAGTTGAATCAATACATGAGATTGCATGAAACTGAAGAGCATCTGTACAGTGAAGGAAACTATCAATAATCTCAACTGAAAGCCAACAGAATGGTAGAAAATTTTTGCCACCTACTCCTCTGATGAAGGACTAATAACTAGACTATATAGAGAACTCAAGAAACTCAGTACTAAGAAAACAAATAACCCAATCAAAAAAATTGTCAAGAGAACTAAATAGACACCTCACAAAGAATAAATTCAAATGGCCAATAAACACATGAAAAAATGCTCAACATCATTAGCAATCAGAGAGATTCAAATCAAAACTACCCTTAGCTTTTACCTAACTTCAACTAGAATGTCAATTATTCAAAATACAAATAATAAAAAAAATCTGGCCAGGATGTGTAGAAATGGGAACTCTACTACATTGTTGGTGAGACTTCAAATTAGTGGAACCACTTTGGAAAACTGTATGGAGGATCCTCAGAAGAATGGGAATGAACTTACCATATGATCCAGCAATACCACTTCTGGGTATCTATCTGAAAGAATGGAAACCAAACTACCAAACTAATGCATGTGTATCTATATTCATAGCTGCACAATTCACCATTGCCAAACTATGGAACCAGCCAAAATGTCCATCAACAGATGAATGGATTACAAAACTGTGGGATATGTACACAATGGAATTTTATTCATCCATAAAGAAAGAAAAACACAATTATATCATTTACAGGGAAGTGGATGAAACTTAAGGACACTATGCTGAGATTAGTCAGTCACAAAAAAGAAATCAGATGATCTCCCTAATATGCAAAGTCTAGGGATAAAATGGGTCATAGAAGGAACTCTAGATGAAGAAGGAGATAGTATAGAATAGCAAAAGGTAACCTGAGAGGATGGGAGGGGTAAAGAAGGAAATTCTTAATATTCATGATGTACATTAATACATCAAAGTCAATCACTAAGCCAAACATGAGAATGAGGGAGGGGGAAGAAATGAGGCAGGAATTGGGTAAGGGCTAATTGGGTGATGTGTGCATGTATGGCTCTACTGTCTTCTACTCCATTAAGATACATGACTAACATTGTACCAATAAAAAGTTTTAAAAAAAGAATTTTGGTTAATAAAGATCTTACAATGCATATCTCTCTATCATGCATGTGCTATGTCAACTCACAAAGCAGGGAACTGGGTAAAATGTATTTCAAGGACAATAAAGAGGCCATGGGGAAACCAACCTTAAGACAAATCCACTTTGGTTGAACCTGACCACTGTGCCCAAACCATGTTTGTTTAACAAATGCAGGCCTCTGTGTAAGCAATATTTATTCAATGCCCACTTACCTTTCTGCATGTGAGTGAGCAAGCAACTATTCACTCAATAGTTATAGGCATCTACTCTGTGAGAAAGCATCTGGCAACAATGCAAAGATATTTAAAATACACTCTGCCCACAGGGAAAGTATATAATTTAAGGAGAAAAAATTCACATATGGAAGGAGGGAGGTAACATCAATAAAGGGCAGCCTTATGTTAAGTGAGATATGTGCAGGACAAACTGTCATAGTGATTCAGAAACAGAAGAATCTTTTTTAGATGATGCAAAACTAAAATAGACATAAACACGAGAAGGAGAATGATGGATCCTAGTGGTAATAATAAGATTAGAGTCCCTGAGGAAAAGGAAGGGTGAGTATGGAGAACTTCAAGTAATCTGACACAGGTATAATAATAACAATCTTCACTGAGTACTACTATGAGCTTGGCAATGAGCTAAGTATATTTTACATGCATTATCCCATTTAATTCTATAAGCAGCTGATTATAGAATTAAGCAAGTGAAGTTTACAGAACTGAGCGCTACTTCTGTAAAGCTTGTGAAAAGCCACAGAGCCATAACCCAGGTTTCACTGGAATTAGTTTTACTCATTGTGCTGTTCCACTGTCATTCCAAGAGTGCTGAATTTCTAAGCATTCTACAGTCCAGAAGATATATGCAACTAGACATGGTGGCTCATGCCTGCAATCTTAGTCCTTGGGAAGCTGCGACAGGAGGATTTCAAGTTCATGACCAGCCTTAGCAACTCAATGAGACCATATAAAACCTAAAGATATAGGTCGGAGGTAGAATGCTCCTGGGTTCAGTTTTAGTAACCCCCCCCCCCACACAGGATATATACATGTGCATATTCAACCAGAATACAATTTAGGTTTCTTTTCACTTTCAAACACACACACACACACACACACACACACACAAACAAACAAAAAAAACATATATTCAGCTAAGTAATTCCAAATCTTAATAAAAAGCCTGATTTAATCACTCCAACTCCTTTAAGCCACAGGCTATGTCTGCTCAATTGAACGTTTCTGCACAAGGCAAATTAAATGCATGACTTGTGGATGTATGGGCAAACGGATGGGCAGAAGCATGGGTGGGTAAATTAATGATTGAATGGATAGATGGCTGGATCTGCAGGGGCATGCAATCCCCCACCACAGCCAACCAGAAGACAAATTTGACTCATTTACTAGTCACCATATGTCTTTCTTTAAACATTTTTATTGAGGTATAATTTACATGCCATGAAATTCACCTATTGTAAATCAATAGTTTGATGATTTTTTAGTAAATTTACACGATTTGCAGCCATCACCACAATCCAGTTTTATAACATTTTCATCACCCCAGCTGGTGATCATCAGTCTTAAAACCCCACCTTAGCATCTGAGTGAGCTGCCAAATCATAAATCCCCAATTCATTCTCCAGTTTTCAGAATCCTGTTAATGGCTTTTTCTTATCATAACAATAAAGATACAGTTTTCTTTCCAGATTATTTCTCTTCAGTAGATGTCTGTTTTGTCCTCTCTCTCTCTCTCTCTCTCTCTCTCCCTCTCTCGCTCTCTCTCGCTCTCTCTCGCTCTCTCTCGCTCTCTCTCGCTCTCTCTCTCGCTCTTGCTTGCTCGCTCTCTTCTGCTTTCATCCTCCAGCTATATTTATGTGTCTGGGACTTTATACAAGCTAATGCAGCCAGTAAGTAACAGTCACAACTTGACTCTAAAGTTCTTGTTAGAACCACAAAGAAGAGCCGGGCATGGTGGCGCACACTTGGAATCCCAGCATTTGGGAGGCTGAGACTGAAGGATTGCGGTTTGCGGACAGCCTCAGCTACTTAGTGAGGCTCTTCACAACTCAGTGAGACCCTGTTTCAAAATAAAGAATAAAAAAAAAAATTGGGCAGGGGTGTAGCTTGGAGGTCAAATGCATCTGGGTTCCAGCCCCAGACCCCCCAAAAAATAAAAAGAACCACAAAGAATATAATTCTACTAAGATTTCAATACTCAGGGGCATAAACAAATAGTAATGATTACTCTCTGATAAAGTTTGTAGATAATAATTCTTCTGTGTTCTGTGAATCATTTTAAATATGTCTATTTAGGACCAAATAGGTTCTGGTAATCTATTCTTACTCTATTATTACCAAAAATTAAATGTGGGCCAATAATTGGGCTCAATCATGTATAGACATGGGTTAAGAACATTTACCCTTCTCTAAAAGCTATAATGAAGGATTATGGTTCCCAGACAGCACAGGAAAGAACAATGACTGTTTAGCATGTATCATTCTAGCCAGTTTATGTCATAGCTGATAGTCCAGTACCATGCTTCTGGATGTCCTCAAAGACATCTTACATCTCACCCAGATAATACTGAACGCTTAATCTTACTTCCCTAACCATGCTCCTCAGGTTCTTCAGAATCATTTGAATGTACCTTTGAATACCCAAATCAGAAAAAAGAAGTCAGCTTTGCCCATATTCTTTAAATGCCAGCCTCCTCAAGGTGTGTGTGTGTGTGTGTGTGTTTATACTGGGCTTGAACACAGAGCCTCACAAAGTCTAGGCAAGCACCCTACCACTGAGCTATATTCTAAGATTTTTTTCATAAATATCTCTTTCTCTTCTACTCCATAACAATAATAAGAAAAACTCATCCTACTCCATGCTATTATTACTCTCAAATTAATATCACTTCATTTAACTTTCTGTTCCCCTTCTTGCCACTAATCTATTTTCTACACAAAAGGATTCTTTAAAACATAGATTGAGCCATGTCATTTTCTCCTTTAAAAATCTTCCAAGGACTTCCCATTTAACTTAAGAGAAATACAAAATCCTTAAATTAGAATTAAAATAAATAACACCTCCCCATCCAACACTTCCAACCACATCAGCCTTTCTTCTAGTGTGCCAATCTCTTTTCTGATACATGGCCTTTGTAAACTTGTTTTACCATCTCAGAACATTATTATACATCCCTGCTGGAATAAATTTTTACTCAGCCTTCAAACTTAGAGAATTAAATGTAATCTACTCATGGGGCAAGGGAAAAGTGTTGGGAGATATTCATCCAAAGATACATGGTTTCAGTTAATCAAGATGAGTATGTTCTGAAAATATATTGCACAGAATGGTGACTGCAGTTAATAATAATGTGCATTTGAGAAACAATGGAAAATTTCTGAACATAGGTCTAAATGTTCTTACATCTACAAAAATGATAACTATGTGAGGTGAATATGCTAATGAGAATGACTGAATAATTTCTCAATGAAATCATAAATCAAACATCATTTTGCTTTTTTCACTTCCATATTTTTATTCAAATTAAAAGAGCCTTTATTTTCTAATAGTTGGACATAACATATGCAAATGTAAAGGCAACATTCTTTCTTTGCAGATGATATAACATCATTTTGCAACCATAAATACATATGATTTTATTTGTCAATTATACTTAATAAGGCTGGGAAATTTTGAAAAGCAACATTTTTTTTGCAGTACTGAAATTGGAATCCAGAGGCATTCTACCCCCAAGCTATACCTACAGCCCTATTTTTTATTCTTTGTTTTTAAACAGGGTCTCTCACTGAGTTGCAAAGGGCTTCACTAAGTAGCTGAGGTGTCCTCAAGCTACTTAGATCCTCCTGTCTCAGCCTCCCAAATGCTGGGATTACAAGCATGTACCACCATGCCTGGCTTAATAATTTTTAAAACAACTAGAGATAGATGATAGATATATAGATAGATAATCAATCTCTTTCTCTCTTTTTTCTCTTTCTCCCTCCCTCCCTCCATCCCTCCCTCCCTCCCTCAAAAGCCTTTCTTATTTCCCAAGTCAACATTAAGATCCATTATCCCCTCACATTTGTCACCCTAATCTGTATTATTATAGTTATTGCTAATAATACATTTCTTTCTATATTTTAGTAGTTTCTATCTTCCCACTGGAAGCTCACCTACTTAAGTAAAATCACAATGCAAGTTTTGACCTTGTGCTCAGTACATTATAGGCATCAACTAATATTTGTTGAGTTGATGACTAAATCTTTAGAGCACTTCAAACTTAGAATTAAAAGAATATCTTAAATATGAGTAAACTAAATCTCAAAGAGATTTACTACTTTTTCTATGTGTGCAAAACTAATAGGTAATGTGTGAAATTGAGATGTAAAATCAAATAAGATTCTCAGACTCTTTATCATCCAGAGGACTTCCAAACCATAATTTTAATCAAGATAAGCTCAAGGAATGCTAATCCTGGCCTAAAAAGCCCAGTGGCCGCATCAAACATTAGCATGTTCTAGTTCATAAAATGCCTATATTTTAAAAAACACATTTCTTAGGCCTGAAAACACTCCATTACTATTGACTACTTGAAGACTCAAGACAGGAAGAAAAATAATCACACAACAGAACACCCATGGGTGAGATATCAAGATAATACCCAGTTGGACCTCACGCTTAAGTGACTAAAATGAACATATACTCAGAAAAATACATATAATCTCCTAAAATAGGCTTCAGATTTTATTTAGAACACTTCCTTAATTTTCGTTCTTAGCAGAGGTGCCATTCATTCATTGAACAAAGAATATTTGTTAAACATCTAGCATATGCCCAGACACTGTGCTAAGCAATGAAGGTTTAGCAAAACATACCATAAACATCATGTCCTCGTTCCTTTTATACTCTAGCAGACATGACTAACCTTGAGCATTGGATTGCAGAAGATATTATGAAGGATAGGGGGCAAAGGTGCTCCAGAAATGTATCACAGAGGAAGCTCCTAACACAAGGTATTGAAGAGAAGATCTGAAAGATGAGTGAGGTTGGCTTGACCAGGAGTACAATTTCCAAACACAGGAAGATGCAAGTATCCATGACATGTTCAAGTAAATTAGTGATAAAACGTAAATGGTGGGGTCAAATTTTTTCTCCTCTGATTGGAAGCAGTCTGAAATTTGAACTTCCCCTAGTGGTCCTGTATCTAGAGTTTTAGTGCCAGCACCAATAACACAAGTGAAAATAACTTCCTTTCTTTAAATCCACTGTTCCAATATGCAAAATTTAAGTCCTACCTATTAGCCCCTTATTGTCACTGTCCAAATCCTTCTTTGTACATTTTAACCAAGTGTTTATTTATTTTCATCTTTGGATTCTACCAAGGAGGATATGCATCTGTGTGATTTACTCCTGTGAATTCTTCCTCAACAAGGAATAAGGAATGAATAGGCCACTATACCTTAGCATTGCTAAGCTAACAAAATTTTGACTCCATAAATAATACCATGCTTGCCTTTGATCTCCTGCCCATGATTGATCCCCCTACCTGTCAGGTAGTTTATCTTTGAAATTATGCACCTGAGCATTCTGAAAATGAACTCTATATTCCTCTACCCTAAGTTGAATCTCAGAATGTCAATACTTCTTCCATCCACTACAACTTTCCTAATCTTGTTATTCACATAAGGAATAATAGGATATTGAAAATAGCATGTGCCACATGCCTCAGATATTTGAGTCTACTCCACCTACAGACTGCTTGAGAGAGGTATGGGCCAAAGATCTTTCATGAGAACTTGATGCCTTTAATATACTCCACAACTAAGATGCATAGTGTTGATAAATTTGAACCTTAAAAGGTGAAGACATTAATTTAACTTTTGATGGACAGAGTTGGGCCATAAGGATAGCCCTGCTGGAAACTAAACTTCAAACTCTCACAAGTTCTTTCTTAGAAAGCATTTACTTCTTCTGCAATAGTCAATATTTAAGGGTCTTGCTGCCCAAGGCAGCCTGGCCTTAGTTTCAGATCTTCTCTCTGGGAAAATGTGCCTCTTTCTGGGAGATTCCTAGACACTCATCCATTGGAGTACTTTCAAGGCTACTGAATTCATGTGTTCTCTGAGAGTATACCATCCTTCAAATGACCTCTGCTCCAAGACTCAGGTGTTGAACTCATAGCCCTGTCTTTCAAGTCCATTCTAGCTCATGGGTGCAGGGGCTTTTATCAGATTCCATATATCAGTACTCAGAGAACCTGGCCCATTGACCAACCAGTAGTTCCTTTATCTTTACACCAGCTTACAACTCATTAAATGGCTCTTTTAAAGTTCTCTTTTTACTTTTTATACACTGAAATTCTCTCTCTAAAATTACTTCCATTTTGAATCCACCCAAAATGATGAGGAAGACTGGGGAGGAGGGGGCAGAATCATGTGATACCAACACTCTCTGGGAGGATTTAATTGAAGAGTATAAAATCTTAAATAGTACAAATAATCCCAACTAATTTCAGTCCGGGCCAGATGACAATGCAAGCAAGCAAGAATTAAAATTACAGATAAACACATTTGGAACAGATGTCAGAAAGAACTTTTTCCCTAACATTGGAAGTCATAAACATGCAGCAAACCCCTCCAAAGTCATTGGCGACATTGAAGATACAATTAGAGCTGATTATGAGGGAAATAAAACCCTGAGGAGTATGTCAAGAATTTTGGGATGAGCCAAAATGATTAGTATGTTTTTCTGGAGCAAGCCTGGGATTGCATGGTCAAGATTGTTGGCTTTATTTTTTTTCCCTAGCCTTTAACTGATAGCACCAGAAATTCATGAGCAATAATTTTTTGCTGGGTCTACATTCAGGCCTTTCTTACTGCTTTCCAGGAAGGAGCATGGATGTCACACCAGTGTTCACTCCCCCTCTCCACCTAATGACTTCACACTTCAAGTGGACAGGCTCCTGCTATGGCCATTACCTCAAAGTAATAAGGAAGGTAAACAAATTTCGTGCTCCCAGTACAAACTGTTCTGAGGCATCAGCAAAAAGATACAGCAGTGTCAGGGTCTGTTTTAGGTGGCAGTGCTGCTGAATGAGACCCGGAGCCCCAACAACTGCTAGGCAGCCTCCCCTGCCAGTGTCCATCACTTTTATTCCTTATGTATGCATCTTTACAAACGGTTCTGTCGTTTTTCTCCTAGAGGCATCCTGACTGCATTACTTTCATTTTTCTTTAAAGAGAAGGTAAATTAGTTATAGCTTTTGGTCTGACTCAAGATCTGAAGAAGCAAGGTATCTGTGCCCCTGCTCTGTATCAGCAAGGTATCTGAGCCCCTACACTGTATCTGAGCCCCTACTAATGTATTAGCTCTCTTGATACATTAACACTACAAGTCATAAGAGCCTATTATTCTTAACTCTAAGGTCTAATGTTTAATTCAGACAGAGAGAAAATCTCAGTATAAAACTATAGTCTGCATCATTTATTTTTGATTAGTCAACATGGGATGGGGGGGGAATATAGGTACTGGGAAAAACTTGATCAATAAGACTCCCAACAGCTCAGGAAATTAAAATGAGAATGCATAAATGGAAGTGCAGTAAATTAAAAAGTTTATGTGAAGCTAAAGGAACCACAAAAAGTCTGTAAAGATAGTCTACAGAGTATGAGACAGCTTTTGCCAGCTACCTCTCTGATAGAGGACTAATATCTGGAAAATAGAAAGAATTTAGCTGGGCGTGGTGATGCATGCTTGTAATCCCAGCATTTGAGAGGCTGAGACAGGATTGCAGTTCGTGAACAGCTACAGTTACTACTTAGTGAGGCTTATTCTAACTCAGTGAGACCCTGTTTCAAAATAAAGAATAAGAAATTAGAACTGGGAGTGTTGCTCAGAGGTAGAATGCCCCTGGGTTCCATTCCCAGTACTGAAAAAAAAAAAAAAAAAGAACATACAAAAAACTTTAAAAATTTACGACTAGCCAGGCGTGGTGGTGCACGCTTGTAATCCCAGCATTCTGAAGGCTGAGACTGGAGAATCGCAGTTCATGGACAGCGTGGGCTACTTAGTGAGGCCCTCTGCAACTCAGTGAGACCCTGTTTCAAAATAAAGAATAAAAAATTGGGCAGGGGGTGTAGCTCAGAGGTCAAATGTCTTTGGGTTCCATCCCCAGACCCTCAAAAAAATTATGACTAAAAGAAAATTAACCAAATAAAAATGTACAATTGATATGAATACACACTTAAGAAATAGTAAATATATGAAAAATTCTAAACACCATTAGCAATCAGGAAAATCAAAATAAAAATTATACTGAGATTCCATCCAACTCCAGTTAAAATGACAATCATCAAAAACACTAACAATAATAAATGCTAGCAAGGATTTGGGAAACGGGAACCCCTTATATGCTGTTGGTAGAATTATAAATTAGTACAGCTGCTACAGAGATCCGTGTGGAGGCTTCTCCTCAGACTGTGAATGGAACCACCATATGACACAGCTATACCACTCCTGGATATCATCCCCAAAGTATTTGAGGTCATTTTATTGTCCCACTACATGTATATACATAGTTATAGCAGCATGATTCATTAGCCAGATTATAGAATCAGTCTAGGTGTCTATCAACAAATGAATGGAACACAAAGCTGTGCTATATACACTCAATGTAATTTTACTCAGCTATAAAGAACAAAAAAGTTATTCATAGAAAAATGGATGAAACTAAAAATTATTCTAAATGATATTAGCCCATTTCACATAGTGAACAGTTATATGTTTCTCTCTAATGTAGAAGCTAGAGAGAAATTGAATAATAAAATGGACTTAGAGGAGGGAGTTAGAGGGAAGAAGAATTGATAAAGGCAACAGTTCAAATAATGCTATGTACATAAGAAATTATTGAGAAAATTTCAATAACATGGATGGGGAAAGAGAGGGAGTAAGAGTGGAATCCAGAGGGAAACGTACCAAGTGCTGTGTGCATATATGTCCCTATTACTCTAAACCTCATTATGAGGTATAATTACACCAGTAAAAAGTATGTTAAAAAATAAAATGTGTATCATGCAGGTAAAAAAATCACAATCAGCCGGGCGTGGTGGCGCACGCTTGTAATCCCCGCGCTTGGGAGGCAGAGACAGGAGGATCGCGCAGGTTCGAAGCTAGCCCCGCGCGCTGGCTTAGGAGACCCTGTTTCCAAATAAAAATGCAAAAACAGGTCTGGGAGTGTAGCCCGGAGGTAGAAGGGCTTCCAGGAACCCCAGTACCACCAAAAAAAAAAAAATCACAATCAAATAAACAGGTCATTATTTAAGGAATTTATACTTCAGCAAAATAGGTTTTATTTTTTATTTTTTTATTTTGGCGGTACTGGGGTTCCCGGAAACCCTTCTACCTCCAGGCTACACTCCCAAACCTATTTTTTATACTTTTCTATTTGAAAACAGGGTCTCTTAAGCCAGCACGGCTGGCTTCAAACCTGCATGATCCACCTGTCTCCGCCTCCCAAGCACGGGGATTACAAGCATGCGCCACCACGCCCAGCAGCAAAACAGGTTTTAACATTACTTCACGTATAAAATATTTAGAGTTTATCATCTTGAAATAAAAATATCACCCAA
The DNA here is from genome assembly GCF_963383645.1 of Muscardinus avellanarius. NCBI lineage: Eukaryota > Metazoa > Chordata > Mammalia > Rodentia > Gliridae > Muscardinus > Muscardinus avellanarius. Next base: position 195,946,267 of record NC_137786.1, on the reverse strand, counting down.
AGTCACTGACATGCAAATGAGAGGAAAATTGTATATGATTGTAAGATGACGTCACCTCTTTTTTTGTCTCCTACATTTAAAGAATGGAAACCAAACTAATGCATGTGTGTCTATGTTCACAGCCACACAATTCACCACGGCCAAACTATGGAACTTGCCAAGATGTCCATCAACAGATGAATGGATTACAAAGCTGTGGGATATGGACACAATAGAATTTTACTCAGCCATAAAGAAGGACAAAATTACCTCATTTGTGAGAATATGGATGAAACTGGAGAACATTATGCTGAGATGACTCAGTCATAGAAAGTAAAAAATCAGATGCTTTACTTAATATGTGAAGCTAGGGAGAAGAGGGGTCATAGGAGAACTCTAGACAAAGGAGGAGAAACCATAGATGAGCAAATAAGGCGACCGATCTGAGAAGGATCGTAGCAGGAAAGAAAATACCCTAATGTACATGATGTACATTCATAAACATATCAAAGTCAATCACTAAGCCAAACACGAGAAGGAGGGAGGGGGAGAAATAGAATAGGAAGTAAGGAAGAGCTAAATGAATGCGTGCGTGTGTGCCTCTACTATCTTGTATCCATTAAGATGTATGACTACAATGCACCAATAAAAAATAATCAACTTACAAAATGTGATAATTAAAAAAACTTGGGGGGGATGCTGGGATCAAACTAGAGGCAGTGTGCCTCCAAGCTACACCCCCCATCCTATTTTTGTTAATTTTTATTTGGAAACAGGGTCTAAGTTACTGAGAGCCTTACTAAGTTGCTAGTTGGCTTCGACCCTTTGGTTCTCCTGTTTCAGCCTCCTAAGTACTGGGATTACAAGCATGCACCAGTAGGCCTGATTCAAATGTTACTTTCTTAGAGAGTTTTACAGATATATAATGACCAACTGGGGCGGGGAGGGCGAAAACCACTCTGTCAGTGTTCTAAGCTTCCATAGTTGAGATGGCTCATTAGGATGCTAATGATAAAAAACCTTGGAATAGTTCAAATCTTCCAAGCAGTCCTAAGAAGGGATTTGACTTAGACTTCTAAGGAATGATACTCTCAAGAGGTAATTTCCCTGAGACTAATATCCTGACACTCATAGTGAGACAGAGGGTTGAGAAATATGCAAATTGAAGGGCCTTCTGTGCCACTATTAAAAGGCCAATGCCAGCCGGGCATGGTGGCGCACGCTTGTAATCCCTGCGCTTGGGAAGCGGAGACAGGAGGATCATGCTGGTTCGGAGCCAGCCTCGCTGGCTTAAGAGACCCTGTTTCCAAATCTAAAAATATAAAATATGTCTGGGAGTGTAGCCCAGCGGTAGAAAGACTTCCAAGAATCCCAGTACCACACACAAAAAAAAGGCCAATGCCTCTTTGGTTTCTGTAATCAATAACATCAGGGTGGTGAACGTCATGCAGCTGCATCATAACATGTGTTAGTTTTTGAAATACGCTTTTCAACTCTTCATACTTTCATTTCTATTGACTTGTCCTTGTGGATAACATGAACCCATGAAGCAAAAGGTGCAGCCTTGCCATGTACAAGATAAAAATGATTTTACATAGAAATTGGATGTTTCTCACCTATTCATTACTTCCTGTTTTAGAGACTAGAGAGAGGAGGAGGAGAGATGGGAAAAACTAAGTAAATTTTCTTAAAAGATGTCTCTGGGCTTTCCCAATCTTGTGTTAATGGTACTTGTCCAGACCCCTCCCACTCTTGCAAGATCACACTCATAAAACATGAAAATAGTAGAAAAGATGAAATACCAATGGAAATAAAAGGGGAAAAGTATTTCTCAAAAAAAAAAAAAACTGTGTGAGGCCATATGTAACATCTAAAGGTCCTCTTGGGAAATAAGTTGGATGTAAGAGAAATGGAGTAAAATTGTTAAAAAAAAAAACATCATTCTAGACAACAGGACTTTGAATTCATATGGATGGATATTTTGTTAATCACTGTCTAAATTGTAAGATTTTATGAAAAAGCGATGCCCTACTGCACAGATAAACATGCTCTAATACTCTGGTTGCCCGATGTACAAAGGAGACTCAAATATGCAGAGATTCTGGGATTCTTTCTGCTGTAAGTCAACATGCAAAGAAGGAGATAATGGAAGTTGGTGGTGCTAAAAAGGGCCTTTGTCAAAAATAATCCTTCCTTAACTTCATTGCCTGAGTTCCAGATGGGGATAGTATAGTAGAAACTCAAAAGTACTCACAGACCCAAACAGCTTCATTTACCCCACCTGCTATGAAAAGTCCCTCCCTATCATAACCTTTCTGAAGACATGCTCCAGTTCTGTCAAAATGCAGAGTTATAACAGAGCACAATATATCTTTCACACACACACACACACACACACACACACACACACACACACATTTTTTATTTTATATATATAATATATATAATAAATAAATATATATATATATAAAATAAAACCATTAGCTTCCATATAAAATATTTCCTGGATGAGAAAGAAAACATGAGAAGGAAAGCCCTCAATTTCAAAGCTCAGCCCCAGCTAGGGCAAAGTCTACAAGGTCTTATTCCTGCCTCTCACTCCTCCCTAGCTGAGCCAGGTTTGGCAAAAAATCACCAGATTGTTAGCAATAGGAGCCCTGGGTTAAGTCTGGCTTTCACTGAGACGTGATGCCTTCCTGTATCTATTCATACAAAAGGACATGCATCCCAGACAAGTGCTAGCAGGAGTGGTAACACCTGTTCTATTGTAAATTGGATCAGAGCAATGAAATTCCTCTTGAATTTCTGTGGCCTAATCAATGATTCTGCTCTAATTAAACCATAAATCACAAAGTATTTGCATAAACTGATTCCCACATGGCACCACAACAAATCGCAAGTAATGGATTTTGCATTAAATTATAAGACCTACCTATAAACCTTATTGGTTACCAATAAATGCAACCCTCTGAAAATCTCAAATTTTAGGCATTTCTAAGGCATCCCAGCTACAAGTGTGCTTGTAGTAATGAAAACAAATAAATCCGGGCAGATACTCTGATGGTATGGTTAGGATGTCACCAATTCTCTATTCTTGGCTATCAATGTACTGAGATTTCCTAAGGACCTTACAGAAGCATAGCTCTCTCATGAGCAAACGTAAGAGTGAAATCACACCCTAAGATGAAAATACAATATGACAAAATACAACATCGTTTAGATAGCAGAAGATGCTAGGGGATTGGTCAGCAAATTAAGAGCCGCCACCTGTTTTTATAAATAAAGTTTAATTGACACATCACCACAGCAATTCATAAACCAATTCATACACCTCTGCTGCTTTTGTGCTACAATAGAAGAACTTAGTAGTTGTAACAGAAACTTTCTGGTCTGCAAGACTGAAATACTCAGTTTGTGGTGCTTTTAAAAAATTTCTGGTCAGCCGGGCATGGTGGCGCACGCTTGTAATCCCCGCGCTTGGGAGGCGGAGACAGGAGGATCGCGCAGGTTCGAAGCCAGCTGCGCTGGCTTAAGAGACCCTGTTTCAAAAAAAAATGTCTGGGAGTGTAGCTTGGGGGTAGAAGGGCTTCCAGGAAGCCCAGTACCACCAAATAAAAAAATAAAATAAAATTCTGGTCAGGTATGGTAGGCCGTGCCTATAATATCAGTACCTGGGAGGCTGAAACAGGAGGATTGCAGGTTTGAGGCAAGCCTCAGACAATTTGTGAGACCCTATTTCAAAATATTAAATGAAATTGAACTTGAAGTATAGCTCAGGCAGGCAGGCTGACAGGCAGGCAGGGAGGGGGAGAGGGAGACAGGAAGGGCACAAGAAAATGTTCTGCTAATTTCTGTGGTAGGTAAAAAATAGAAAAAGGTAAAATATTATCTAAGCTAAACTCCTATTATGCCTTCTTAACTCTGGAAACATTCATATCCAGCCAAAGATTATTTAATTTACTAAGTAATTAATAATATACAATATTGGAGAGTATAGATATAGCTTCAAAATAGTAGCTGAAATGAACTGGATTTGTTTTTAATATTTTGAATAAATTCTAGGTTTTCCTAATCCATCAATTCTGCCTGGGTAAGATGCTAAAGAGGAAACAACACTTAAGTTGGGATTTGATAAAAAAAATATAAAAAATTGAAGATAAAAGGAATTCCAGGAAGAAGCAAAAATAATTTCTGCCCAAGAATTAATAAGCAATCAACTGTTACTTATTTAAAGTTTTTTTTCTGGTGGTACTGGGGTTCCTGGAAGCCCATCTACCTCTGGGCTACACTCCCAGACCTATTTTTACATTTTTATTTGGAAACAGGGTCTCCTAAGCCAGTGTGCGCGGCTGGCTTCGAACCTGAGCGATTCTCCTGTCTCTGCCTCCCAAACGCGGGGATTACAAGCGTGCGCCACCATGCCCGGCTTTGGAGCTTTTTTCCTTGAGGGAAGTTTAAAAATGTTGCACATCAATATCTTCCATGAGAAAGGATTCACAAGTTATTCTCTTATCAGCTGTAGGAATTGGCTTACGGACAAGGCTGAAAAGAAGGCTCCTCAATCCCACTCATGAGAAAAATGTAATAATAGTGATGATGGATATTATTACAGGAACTATCATCAGCATCATTATAGGACTATCACTTATTGAACATGGATCACACGCTGAGCATTATGTAGGCAGGTGCTTATACATTATCCCATTTAATCTTCACAGCAGTCTGATGAAGCAGATACTATTATTATCCTCTTCTTGCAATTGAGGAGACTATGACTGAGAAAGGTAAATAGGGTATACAAGTTGCCAAAGGGCAGAGCAGAGTTTGGGGTGCTTATTATCATCATCACACTCTCTGTTAAACCCTCACACGTGTCCCCAAGGCCACCCGCAGCCCCATCCAAGCACAGCTCTCACCAAGCCCACTCACCTCGGCAGACACTGCAGCACTGATTCTCTGGAAGAATGTGATCCTTTTCTGAGCAGTTCAAACGAGGGCACTCTTCTGTAATTTTTACTAAAACTCCACCCTGAAAGCCAAATATTAGGGGGAAAAGATGTTCATACATTTAGTCAATGATAGAGAGGTAATGAAAATAACAGTTTAAAGAATGCTATGTACATATAGCAAATTATCAACAACATTCTCAATTACATGTACTGGAAAAGAGAGGGAATGAAATGGGAACCAGAGCGAAATGCATCAAGCATTGTGTGCATGTATGTTCCTATTACTCTATACCTCATTATGAAGTATAATACAATGAAAAAAATAAAAATATAAAAATGATACAAACATAATTTTAATTGTTAATAGCCTGCAATATAACGGCCTATAATAATTAATAACACTCTCTGGAATTCCACTAAAAATGATAGCATCATAAATTGCTGAGACTCCTGAATAAGAAAGTACATTAAGAAAGTACACTGTATTTTCTTTTTTTAAAGATAAATTGCTAACTTTATTTTATAAACTATGAGGAAAACATTTTTGCTTTCTATAATGCTTAATGTCGATTTTTAAAGAATTATACTAACAATATTTATTCTGTTTTAGGATAAATGTACTACCTCATTATCCAGTTTTTAAAAAACAATTATAAAAGTACAGAATGTTTTCAACGTAGCTTCGATGCAGTCCAAGAGGAAAGGTTCATATATTTTACTTGACTGCAAATGAAATATGATCTGAATTTTTTGCTAGAAAAAATTTAAAATGGTAAATTCATAGATACATTTGGCAGTTACGTTAAAAAATAATTTACATTTTCTATATCAAGAGAGTCTTAATGGAGCTGGGCGTGGTGGTGCATGCTTGTAATCCCAATACTTGGGAGGCTGAGACAGGAGGATCCCACAGGTTTGAAGCCAGCATTGGCAACTTGGGAAGGCTCTCAGGAACTTAGTGAGACCCTGTCTTAAAATAAAATATAAAATAGGTCTAGGAGTATAGCCCAGAGGTAGGAGGCCTCTGGGTTCCACCCTCAATATCCTCCCCCCCACACACAAGAGTCTTGATATATAAATTTGAAGTATCTTCTTTAGAGCAGAAGGATGTCCACAATTATGTGCTGAAAATTGTTAACAATTGACTTTTGAGTCAGAGAGGTCTAATTTTTCATGGTTTATTGATCTCTGCAGTGTAAATATTTTAACAATGGTTTATTTTGAGCTAACAACATGATATCACTCAAGGTAGAGGTGGGGAGTAATGTACAATATGCTTATGTGAGCCCTTTCCAGCCCTCTGCTGGGTAACAAGCATTGTGAACCCAAAGATAAATAAAACCTTTTCCTTGCTTTTGGTGAGCTCACAGTTTACCAAGGAAATAAAAACCCCTTACATTAGAAACAATAATAGAGTACAGTAAGCCCCTAAGAATGTGCTCTAATAAAGGCATTTTAATGTGTCATAGGAGAATAATTAATTCTGGCCATATTGGGAGGAATTATGAAGATGCCACATTTGAGGAAAATTAAAAAGTGGAATAAAGAAAGAAGAGACTTGGCCTGGGGAAATAGATAGGAAATAGGCCAAGGAATATATAGGAGCCAAGTCATTCAGATATGAATGAACTGAAAGAGGTTCAGTTAGATGAGCACTAGATATTCCCTAAACATAAATAAAATCACCTGCAATAAAATTCTAAGTCTTCAGCAACTGAACCTTATGACCAAACCTCATCTAAGAGCCTCTCTATTGGCATTACTAACATCTGTGTTTAGTTTCATGCTGAATTATAAAAATTAACCCATTAACTTCTATCTTGACAAAAGGTTGGAGTTGCCCTTATTTCATCCAAAACATTTTTCTTTTTCATTCTTAGAGGAGTATGTAAGACAACTGAGAAGAAAGCTCGAGAATGAAAGTCTCATTGAAGACCAGAACACAGTACCAAACACAGTTGGAAGAACAGGATACCCAGGAGGAATGGGGGAGATACTGTGTTTTTCATGTCCAAGAGATTAGGTTATTCCAGTGTCTCCCCTCCCCTGCCTTCATTCTCTGGCTTGGCAAGAGAGCCCATTGTATCTGACACATGCATTCTTAAATATGAACATAAACATAACATTAAGTATCAAATATAAATGTCTGACTGCTCATCTTTTCCATACATTATTGGTACCAAGGTTTCCGCTCCTTTCTCACAATTTTCCACGCTGATGGTCCAGCATCTAGCATTTTTTGTCATATTTTTTGCTTCTTTTCTTTTGATCTTTATTTCCCAACCTCTTCCTTTTCTACTGATCCTTAGAACTGGCCCTGAGATATGATAATTGATTCTGCCATTCAGTCCCCACTTCCTCCTGGATTCCATTCCCGTTCCAGGCAATATTGAGTGCATCTAACCTCAGTTATCACCAGTCCTGAGGCCAGTGTCGATACCTTGCCAATTCAGAGAGATATAAGTTACCTAAAAGTTTTATAACCTCTGTGCCCCTGGCCCTAAATAGCATGGATGTTCTTTACCTAGAGAAGGAACAATCTCTGGGGTACCATTCATGTTCCAGAATTCCTAGTGGGACCAAGCTATGTCTGATCTTTCACCGAAGTTGGACCTTTATTAAAAGTTTCTTTTCTTTCCCCATCTGGCACCTCCAACAGCCTACTGATTTCTTCTGGGAGTACACCTTCAATAAATCACTTCTACTAAACTCCTTAGCTCAGGGTCTGCTTCTAGGAGAATTTAAACTATGATGAAGATAAATCCCCTAATGTGCATAAGGTATATTCATAAACATATCAAAGTCAATCACTAAGCCAAATATGAGGAGGGAGGGGGGAGGAAAAGTGTAGGAATTGGGGAAAGTTTCAATGATTGATGTGTGCATGTATGCCTTTATGATCTTATATTTCATTAAGACATATGACAACAATGCACCAATAAAAAAAGAATAAATTTTCATTCTTGCTACTAAAAAGCAAATTGTTAAAAAGAACTATTCTTTAGGTGATAAGATTCTAGAGTGATTTTCATTTTCTTCTTTACACTTTTTTCTCCAAACTCAAAAGTTTATATCATGAATACATACTTGATTTCATAAAACATAACAATGCTAAAAATACTACCAAAGACTTTAGAAAAATATTCCTGAAAGATTTTCTTTTTATAAAGGAGGCTTGCTTTGACTGTTGATTAAACCAGTCAACCATTCTAATCAACCTTTAACACATTTAATGAGTAAGATCATAATTCCAAATGTTTAAATAGAGATAGACCTCATTCCTTGAATTTCAAAATAATATGAACTGTGATGATTGTTGCATAAATGCCCCTAAATCCATTTAATTCAGCTACATAATTAGACATGAAGCTCTTTAAACTTTACTTTGAAAACTATCTCCAGTAAGAAATAATTTATGATTAACAGTTAAAAATCCTTCTGATTGTGCAATGTTATTTAATGACCTCAGCGTTGAGCTCTGTGTTAGTTTAAAAAAAAAACTTTCCATTTTTTCCTCGGTTAGAGCAACTGCATCTCCATGTCATTGGTCAAATACAAGCACTTTCAAGTTCTGAACTCATACTGTGCTTCAACTTGAATTTCTAATAACAGAAAATTCATATATTCAGTCAAAATATTGCTAGGCTATAGAAATATTGCAGAAAAACCAATAATTGGATAAAATTAAGACTTCTAGGAGAGTTTTTTCATCTTTTGTTGCATTCACAAGCATATCAAAGTCAACCACTAAGCCCAACATGAGGACGGAGGGGGAGGGAATGGGGTGGGAACTGGGTAAGGGCTAATTGAGTGATATGTGCATATATGCCTCTACCATCTTGTACTCAATTAAGATGTATGATTACAATGCACTAATAAAAAGGAAAAGAACATGCTAATTCTAGAAACACTTGGTAAATAATACTTGAGACAAAAGTTTGTTTCTTGTTTACTTGGTATGGTTAAAGCTTTAAAAATGAACCCATAAAATGGAAATGAATGGATTTCGAAGTAGAGTTTTGTCAACTGAAATTTTTCATATAAATGTAGAACATAGAAAATTGTTTACTCTATTAGTTCCTCTATTCTCTCAATGCTAGTACTTGTAGAGTGCTATTTTAGAAGCCCAGGAGAAAAGTTAACCCATTATATACAATAAATGTCATAAAGCATTTAGAATTAAGTCTTGAGAAAGTCTGTCTAGTAGAGACCAGAAAATTTCTCATTTTATACCCATCACCCTCTCTCCCTGCTGACCACATCTATTAAATATGCTCCAAAATTTTTTGTCGTCTTTTATAAATGCACCCTTGATTAAGGAAATCATTGGCCCCATCCTAATCAATTTGGTATTCTCAGGTAAACTGAAAAGCAATTATTCAATCCTTTGAATCTACCACATTAGAATCTGGATAGGAGAAATATTTCCAAATAACTATCTGCAACAGGAGTAGCAGTAGGGAAATTGAGGAAATTATAACTCCAAACCACAAAATTCCTGACCCCAGACCACACCTGCACCAACCACGTAACTTTGTTCTTCTGTGCCCCAATTTTCATGCTTACATAGTACCTACCTAAGAGGGTTCATAAGAGGCTTAAACATAATATGTTTAAGCGCTTTAAACTATATCTAGAAAATATTAAATGCTCAAGAAGTGTGAAATATTATTGTCGACAGCCTTTCTCTCTGTGCATAAACTACTTCATAAATCACTATAGAGAGACAATGAATAAAAGTATTAATGACTTTTTAAAGGAGGGTGAAATTATCCATGTGCAGTCACACATATACACACATACATGTACACACCACTTGTACAAAAATTATAACTTGTATGCCCCAACTTCTTTCTACTCTGTGAAAAAAAAAATAAAAGATGGACAGAGCCAGGTATGGTGGCACACACCTATAATACGAGTACTTGGGAGGCTGAGACAGGAGGATCACAGACTTGAGAACAGCCTGAACAATGTACTAGGATCCTCAGCAATTTAATAAGATCCTGTTTTAAATATACAAACAAGTCCACCGCCAACATCATATTAAATGGGAAAAAACTTCAAGAATTCCCCCTAAAAACAGGAACAAGATAAGGATGTCCATTATCACCACTTCTCTTCAATATAGCACTAGAGACTCTAGCCAGAGCAATAAGGCAAGAAAAGGAAATCAGAAGAGTACAAATAGGAAAAGAAGAACTCAAACTTTCACTATTTGCAGATGACATGATACTATATTTAGAAAACCCAACAAACTCAACCAAAAGGCTTAAAGAACTGATCAACAAATTTAGCAAAGTGTCTGGATACAAAATCAATCTTTAAAAAATCAGAAGCTTTTCTGTACACCAACCATAAATCCACTGAAAAAGAAATTTAAAAAACACTTCTACTCAGGATCTACCACAAATAAAATAAAATACTTAGGAATAAACTTAACCAAGGAGGTAAAAGATCTCTACAAATAAAATTATAAAACATTTAAAAAAGAAATCAAAGAAGATCTTAGAAGATGGAAAGATCTTCCCTGTTCATGGATTGGCAGAATAAATATTATTAAAATGGCCATCCTTCCAAAAGTGATATACAGATTCAACTCTATGCCCATTAAACTACCAAAATCATTCCTCACAGACATAGAATAATCATTCCTTAAATTTATTTGGAATAACAAAAAGCCCAGAAGAGCCAAATTAGTTCTCACCAACAAAAAATATGCAGGAGGAAACACAATACCTGACTTTAAACTATACTACAAAGCCATTGTAATAAAAACAGCATGGTACTAGCACAAAAACAGATACATAGACCAATGTAGCAGAATAGAAGACCCAGAAACAAGTCCATACACTTTCAGCCAATTGATTTCTGACAAAGGGGCCAAAAACATACACTGAAAAAAAGATAGCCTGTTCAACAAATGGCGTTGGCAAAACTGGTCAACCATATGCAGAAAATTGGAAATTAATCCCACTTTCTCACCCTACACAAGAGTCAATTCAAGATGGATCACAGACTTGGAAATTAGACCAGAGAGCTTAAGGCTCCTTGAAGAGGGCATAGGTCCATCATTGCAACACACAGGCACAGATAAATACTTTCTCAACAAGATCCCAAAAGCACAACAAATTAAAAGGTGAATCAACACATGGGATTGCATGAAACTGAAGAACTTCTGTTCAGCAAAGGAAACTGTCAAGAACCTCAAACGAGAACCAACAGAATGGGAGAAGATTTTTGCCACCTACCCCTCTGATAGAGGACTAATATATAAAATATACAGAGAACTCAAGCAACTCAACACTAAGTAAACAAAGCATCCAATAACAAAATGGGCAAGTGAACTAAATAGACATTTCACGAAAGAAGAAATTCAAATGGCCAATAAACGCATGAAAAAATGCTCAATATCATTGGCAATCAGAGAGATGCAAATTAAAACTACCCTGAGATTTCACCTAACTCCAACTAGAATGGCAATCATTCAAAACACAAACAACAAATGCTGGTGAGGATGTGGAGAAGTGGGAACTCTAAAACACTGTTGGTGAGATTGCAAATTAGTGCAACCACTTTGGAAAACAGTATGGAGAATCCTCAGAAGAATGGGAACAAATCTACCATTTGATCCAGCAATACCACCAGTGGGTATCTACCCAAAAGAAAAGAAACCAAACTACCAAACTAATGCATGTGTATCTATGTTCATAGCTGCACAATTCACTATAGCCAAACTATGGAACCAGCCACGATGTCCATCAACAGATGAATGGATCATGAAACTCTGGGATATGTACACAATGGAATTTTACTCAGCCATCAAAAAAAAAAAAAACTCAATTACATCATTTTCAGGGAAATGGATGGAACTGGAGGACATTATGCTAAGTGAAATTAGTCAGTCACAAAAAATAAGAAATCAGATGCTTTCCCTAATATGTAAAAGCTAAGGAGAAATGGGTCATAGAAGGAACTCTAGATGAAAAAGGAAATACTATAGAGGAGCAAACAAGACAACCTAAATTAGGATATGGGAGGGGGGAAGAAGGAAATTCTCTAAAACATACAATGTACTTAAACATATCGAAGTCAACCACTAAGCCAAGCAAGGAAAGGAGGAATGAGGAGGGAATGGGGTGGGAATTGGGTAGGGGTTAAATCAGTGATGTGTACATGTATGTACACACAAGATTTTTTACCCCAATATGATGTATGAATATAATGCACCAACAAAAATAAATAAATAAATAAACATTACAAAGGTCATGGGGTGTATCTAAAAGGTACAATTCAAAAAAAATAAAGATGAACAGTGTGCCCAAAATGTGCCAGTAACAGTGGTAAGTACCATTCAGATCAGCTCAAATTTAAATCTATGCTCATATAATATTCTACAGGTTTCCAATATGCCTGCTGTCATCATTTCTAATGATAACAAAGATTGAGTCACAATGGTGACCCTTGCTACAGTCACCCACTTGCCTTCAATCAAAATGTAAAAGAGGCTGCCAGTCAGAAGTGACAGATCTAGGGCTGGTTCTGGGATCATAAGTAGAATGAGAAAGATGGCCTTTCAGTACCCCAGCTTGCCTTGAGATTGAAGAAAAAAGCAAGAGTTTTGACTCTAACTCAATTTCGCTTCCCTAGAAATGAAGCAATTCATAGAGGCCATGTTTGACATTTGTCTTACATTCAAGGTGAACATATACTGTCATGTGAAATAATAAGAATAGTCTACATTTATTGAAGATTGACTTTGTGTCAAGCACTGTATTAAGTTCTTCACATGCTCATTTAATCTGCTCAACATCCCTACATGGTAATGCACCAGTCCTGGGCTATGGATCATCCACCTGCACCCCAAGTCCCAGGCCTGAGAGCCTCCTCATTGACAGAGAGACTGCAAAGCCTTTATTTTCACATAATCCCTGCTTCTGCTACAGGCCAAGGAGCCTCTACAACCTGCACCTATTGACACACAGGCACCACCAAACTGGCTGCGTCCACAGAGTCTGGCATTCCCATTGGCAGGGGTAAATAGAAAGTCCAATAAGGACGTTCAAAACAGTTAACTTCTAGGGTAGATTCTGGCCAATGAGAGACAGGAAATAGGAAAGAGCCCTTTCTTTGCAAATAACCCCCCAAAAAACTAGAGTTAAGCTCCTCTTTCATTAGTATCTCCTTTGAAGTTTCTATGAGTCTCTAAATGCCTCATTCACTTTAATCTTTAAAATGTACTTCTTCCTTTTCTCCAGGGATGTGAGGAAAAGAAAATGAAATCACATAAGTAAAAGCACTCATGGAAATGGTCTATTCTGAGACACAGCAGCTCTGTCTGCCTTTCTGGAGAAGCCTCACAAAACCCAGCAGGTTGTGAAGAGGGGGGCTGGCTCCTCTAAAATGCATGATCTTCCCTTAGTTCCTGTGTCTGTCCCTCCTCTTGCATTTCTAGGACTATACCTCTTGCTTTCCATTGTTACAAAAGAATAAATAAATAAAGCATCAACATAAACATCCATGCTCCAAGTTCTGTTATCTAGAGCTGTGGAATGGATAGGGAAGCAGTGTTATTTTGCTGAGATAATGTTGGGCAAGAAAGGAATATCTAGTTAGGCAACTTAGCACAAGGCACTGGGGCAAACGCTCTCTTATTGAATGTGGCTTCATCCACATTTGCCTAGGTTAGGGGAAAGGGAGAGGGAGGAGATTTTTCTTAAACCAACCATGCTTGAGAACCCAGCTTTTCCTAGAACCTCATGGGAGAAAAGAAAAACATGTAACTCTGAACTTTGCTACCAACTATCCTGGTACAATTTTGGGATTTGTTTTTGTTTTTGTTTTGCGGGTCTGGGGATGGAACCCAGGGGCATTCAACCCCCGAGCTACACCCCCATGCCCAGCTCAATTCTGAGATTTAAACTCAGGTTTATTTGACTACACATTTTGACCTATGAATCTCAATGTTACACTGTAAGAGTAAATAGACTCATTCTTTTTCTCCCAAGGACAAAAGTAAAGCCACTGGGTAGAGTTAGACAAAGGTAAATATTCAGCCAATTAAAGGAATTTCCTGATTACTAATGTTTCCCAGATTTGGAATGAGCTACCTGATGGGATAGTAAATTCCCATGAAGGTATGTGTGCAGGGAAAATAGTGTTTTCAAATAGAAAAACTTAATCACAACTTATTATGGCAGCTGGTCTGTAATGCATGTCTCCCTGAAGAATCGTGCTTCCTATATTTATGCCCTTACATCATCCTTCTGTGCATTAAGTCTGGGCTGGTCCTGTATAACCAACAAAATATAAAGGAAGTTATGCTGCATAGCTTTGGAAATGAGGGTACAGGAGGTACTGAAGCTTTCACCTTAGTATTTCAAAAAGTTTGGTCTGGAGGAAGCAAGGTACCAAGTGAGAAATCTCTGAAGAAACCAAGCTGCAAAGAAGCCATCTCTAGAGGTTGCAGAAAAAGAAAGACAAACAACATAGAGATACAGACACAGAGAGAAATCTGTTTCCTTGATCTTAGTTGAGGGGATAGCCATATAGTAAAAGAGGCACCTAGAACATCCAGCCACATCAAGCCTTCATAGGATTCTAGCTCTAGTGTCCATCAGACTACAATGGCACATGAGGCTCCAAGTGAGAATCAGCCAGTTGAGCCCATTCGATGTACACATCCATAAGAAATAACTTTTTTAGCCAGTGAGACTTACGAGGTTGATTTCAAATTCGTTGATAACCAAAATACTATCAAACTCATCACGTCTAATATCAGTCCCATATGTTCTTCACTCCTTCCTCACCCAGAGAATATTTCCCTCTTCCTGTCTCAATGAAGTGTAATACCCTTATCTTATGAAGAGGGCATTTATCATATTTTGGTTTCTCATGATCCAGTCTTCCCTTCTAAAAATACCACAGTTTCCTCTCAGGGAGTGATTTATCCATTGCATGCAATCTTAATGAGATGGTAATTCCAGGTGACTGTTTTTCTACACAGAGCCTGAAGGAGCCAAATTCTTCCCTACCTAGAATGTTCAGGGTTCAGACATATGGCCAAAGCTTTCCCAAGCATATGCCCAGACCTTAAATATTGTATGGATGACTCAAGATGGGCAATGATTTTTTTGTGTGTGATGGTACTGGGAATAGAACCCAGGGGCCTTCTACCTCCAGGCTACACTCCCAGACCTATTTTATATTTTATTTGGAAACAGTCTCTTAAACCAGCTGAGGCTGGCTTCGAACCTGCTCAATCCTCCTGTCTCAGCCTCCCAAACGCAGGGATTACAAGCGTGCGCCACCACACCCAGCTAAGATGAGCAATGATTTAAAATCATGCATCTCAGCAGAGATATGCCTGCCAATCCCTCCTTACTAAATCATCCCAAAGCTCTGGGACTCCCAAGTCCTGCTTAGTCCTAAACCTAGTCTTCTGATTTTTCAGGGATTATAGGAGTCTCTTGATATTCTTCCAATAAAACCATCATTTTTACTACATTATTCAGAGAAAATTTCTTCTGTTTGCAAACAAAATTAGAAATTGGTATTCTCTTTGACCATGCTCGGAACCTGGATATCAACTTGGTGGTTCCTCCTCCTCCTCCTCCTCCTCCTCCTCCTCCTCCTCCTTACAATAGCTTCTTCAAACCTAATCACTCAGCAAGTCCGCTCAGTTCTACTTCTCCTTCTCTCTCTCTCTCTCTCTCTCTCTCTCTCTCTCTCTCTCTCTGTGTGTGTGTGTGTGTGTGTGTGTGTGTGTGTGTGTGTGTTACTAGGGGGTGGAACTCAGGGGCTTTCTACCTCTGAGCTACACCCTCAGGTCACTTTCTCTTTTTATAATTTATTTGGAAACAGCGTCTCACTAAGTTGCTGAGAGCCTTACTAAGTAGCTGAGGCTGGCTTCGAACCTGTGCGATCCTCCTGTCTCAGCCTCCCAAGCGCTGGGATTACAAGTATGTGCCACCACGCTCGGCATCAGTTCTACTTCTAAGTAGCTCTCAAATATCTTTCTATCTTTAGTGTCACTGCCTCAGGTCGGGATCTCATATTTCTTACCTATAACTATCCACATTCACCTAGTGCTTCACAAAAACCCCCTCCACTGTAATGAAGGTGACCCCTGAAAATGCAAACCTGTCATCATATACCCACATACACCTTCAATGGACCCTCATCTTCATTAAGACCATGTCCAACAAATTTGGTAGTGAATACCTATAATCCTAGTACTTGAGAGAATGAGACAGGAAGATTGCAGGTTTTAGGATAAAATCAGCAACTTTGGTAGGCCCTTAGTAACCTATGAAGTAAGGAACCTTTGGTTCAATCATCATTAACAAACACACAACCTAGGAGGTAGGGCACCTTGTATTAGTCCCCATTAACACACACACACACACACACACACACACACACACACACGTCCAAAGTAGGTACTGTCTCATTTCTCTGTCTATAGGTTCATCTTTCTTAACTCTGTTACATATACCCTAAAGCTTCATCAAATTAATTTATTTGCATTTCTATAAATAATACCTCTTTATCTTTTAGCACTTTGCATGTGTGTTTTTTCCACTTAATAGCTTCCTCTCAAGCTACTCACACTCTGACAATGGCCAGGTCCCCTATTCTCTGCTCTAGCCCATTGCAGAGGTCTCTGCCCCTCGAGAGCCCATCCAGGTCAATAGGCCCACTCAACGACCTTATCTACAGCCACATATCTACGTATTCACTCTCCAGAAGTGACAAAACCATAAGCTTCAAACTTACTCGGCATTCCCGACAGCTCTTGGTTAAAATCCGCTGGCCTTCTGCAAGAACCTTTCCTCCGTAGATGCATTTTGCTGTAATAAAACAAAAAAATGGGTCAGTGAGTCATGCTGTGCAACAGAAAACCTCAGAGATGCCACCCAACGACAATAGATTCCACGGAAACATGGTTTGCTAATTCTAAGCAACACAAATCTCTTTATATAAAGTGAGACAATAAAATAGAGTAGGGGATAACCTTTGACCCCCGCCCAAGTCAGCTCTCATGTCGATTGCATTTGCTTTGCTTTCAAAACAAAGACATAATTATTTCAATGTTGAAATTGATAAAGGAACTAGAGAATGCATTGTTATGGTAAGAGAAAAAAACAAGGAAGAAGCAGTTGCCACACGATGGAGTACAATTAGCAGTCATTTTGATCAGACACTCCAGCTGTAAAATGAGCAGCTGGTTGAAAGGGGGTTCCTACATATTTTGTTCATCAGAACCTTGGCAGTGATGAAGGATACCAGTTATGTTCCTTGTGATCATGGGAATTTGGTGTCCTTAGCCTACACATTCTTAAGACAGTCAGACAATGGAGAAATTCAAGCCAACCCAGTAAATGACTACATCAATGCACTATAGAGACCACTCGTGGGAAGGGGGCTTGACAGGACAATAGAGAGGGCAGGGGATGGACATAGGCTTTGTAGAGATTTTCAGAAAAATACATAAGTGAGACTTCAGTTTAGATTCTACTGGCACTCTGTCCTTAACATGCTGATTTGCTATGAGCAAGTATAAAATATGTCAATTTGATAAGATGCTAATGTCTCCAGACATCTAAGTAGGAACCAAACCCATCAAATTCTCCAGCCACTTAAGTGGGAACAAGGAAGCAAAGGCATGATGGCACTCTGGTGAGGATACGTCTGGCCCCAAATCTCAGAAGAAGCAGAAGTAAAGATAGTCACCTACTTCCGGGAAGATGGCGACCGAGAAAAGCGGGGCTTAAGAGCCCTGCTAACAACCAATCTCCATTACCACAAAATCAGTGCCTTTCATAGCCAGAAAACACCATCACCAGAGAAACAAAAAAATCACCAGGCTCCAGAGAGAAAGCGGACTGAGAACAGAGCTCAGAGCCACAGAGGAGATACACCGGCCTCACGCCCGAGGACGTGGCAGCAGCGCCATACTGCCGGCGGCAGCGGCGAGTTCACCGGACGGCTACAGCAAGCCGAGGGACTCAGAGTGGAACTCAAAACCAAGAAGAAATAAGCCAGCCTCACGGCCGAGGGCATAGCAGCAGCGTCATATTGCCACCGGTGGCAGCAGCAGTGAATTCACCGAGTCCAGTACAGCTACATCTGCGAACTCAAGAACAGTGAGTCAAATTGTGGGCCCCAGAGGAGAAATCCCAGTACTGTACTCCCTGGGACTTGACCCAGTGGGGGAGGGGCGGTGGCAGAGATATCACACCATAGGAGAACATGCAACCTGGCACCCCCCATGGTCTAAAGCAGCCTATATCGACTCCCTGGGTCTGAGACTCTGTGATACAACCCAGTAAAGGATTAGTGGGGTCTGAGATACTACAGACTCGAGATCCAGAGCACCTTAAGCGAAGTCATAGTGACCCAAGGGAAGAACCCAGAGAAGGCACAAACTTCCGAAATCATGGGAAAGAGGAATAACACTGGAGCAATGAATGCCCACAACCCCACAACATCAGAACCCGATAAAACAGAAAATCAGAGATTTCTAGAAGATCAAATCAGGAAAATAACTGTAGAAATAATAAAGGTGCTTCGAAAAGAACTCAGAGAGAGCCAAAAAGAGATAAAGGATGCAATTAATGAAGTAAAGGCCTCTGGTTAAAATCATTATGGATCCTTAATGCCTTTAGAATAAATCTCAAATTCCTTAATTCAACATCAGACTATTCATGTCACTCTTCCTTATCTCCCAAACTTCAGAGCTCAATAATTCCTATGCTTTCAATCACCCTCCAAAAAGTCGCAACATCACATGCATGTACTTTTCTTGCACAGATACTCAGCCCTCTCTACCTTGCATGTGCAACCATCCATCCTGTACACTTATCAGTTCAGTATAACCCTGACTTCTTAAGAGTTATGCTTGATATTTAACGCTGGTTAGTTGACTTTGTGCTCCCATTGTGCTTCGGATGGGGCCCTACCAGAGCACATATTACTATCACATTGTATCTTAATTGTCCATTTAATTATACATCTCCCCTGCTAACTGTAACCTCCATGAGAAACGGAATGATTTAATACTTTGTCTCCAGCCCCAAGCCCAGTGGATCTCTGAGCTTATTGTTAATAATAATAAATAGTTATAGAATTAATGAGCTCTATTCAGTAGCAAAAGATAGTCAAATTACCTGATTCAGAGCTAGGAGTTATTTCCACAATTTTATGCAACTTCCAACATTAAAAGTAGATGCCAAGGGTTTCAGAACAAAAATAGCCAACAACACAAATGAAGAATTGATGCAGTCCTCTAAATTGCCCCCGTTTGTCCCTTTGTTAACAAAGAAATCTATTTAAAACAACATGCATGTTGTATATCACAAATGTATACACTGTCAAATAGCCAAATCAAACCAACCAACCTGTGCATTATCTCACATACTTAATGGCTTTGAAAAGCTTGGAATGTTCATAGCCATGTTTCAAAAACATGTATTGAATATTCATGTTGAATGAAACTAGGAGGGACTATTCATTTTATTTGTGTTGAATAAAACTATGGGGGATTTTGCTTGTTAAAAAAAATCTATTCCAATCATCTTTTATGCCTCAACTGTCTGGATAAATCCACTGAACAAGACTCAATGGTCCTGATGATGATCTGGATTCCTCAGTTGTCTTGCACAGAGAGACCACACCTCCAAGGGCCTGGAATTCCTCTCTAATAAATTCCCACAATCCCAAACACAGCTGCTGCCAACTTGGCAATGTGGCTCACTCAGGAGTGACAGTTCTGCTAAATGCCCTGCTGTCAAATTTGCCATCTGCTTCCTGGCCCGCCCTGTGAAGTGCAGAAATAACCTGTTCTCCTGGCTTTGTCCCTTGCCACACCCACAGTGGCATCAACACCCTTGCTACCCTATCTTAAAACACTTGCCTGATTCATGTTTCCTCTGAGACAGACTCATCCCAGAACTCCTATCTGGAGATAAGAACATCTCACTATTTATATTCACCGCACACTCAGGGACACATCTATCCCTCAAACCCACCAGTCTGGTATAAAAATTAAACATCCACTGAACTCTATGTCCTCACATAGCAGGGTGCTTGGACAGCTGGGAAACTATCAACATGTTACTACATGCCTCAGTCATTTGCAGCTGTGCACTGGTGTGGGAAGTGTATATGATTAGGATACCAAATATCTATGAAATTATTTTGGACAACTTTCAGGATCAGCACTGGAGGTCACAAGAATTCCCCTAGCTTTCTCTTAGTCCCTCCTTCCTCTCTGACAGCGTCCTACCCTCCCTGGCACTGCCCTCCATATGCCTAACATCAGTTCTCATTATCCAACCTCTTGATCTATTGCCAAAAGGCTTATTTTTGATGTCTGAGGAAATTCAAGCATAAGGTGAGTCAGGCTCGGGTGCTTTTGGCTGGGACATTTGGGACTTCATTTCAACAGCTTTCAGTGTGAGTCAAAATGTAAATGGATACCTGAAGCCCTTCATATCACACCAGGGACATGCAAACTAGCATATTTCACAGTGTCCAACCATGAAATTGAAACCTGGCACCAACATACGCTTCTCCATAATGTCAGAGACAAACGTACTGGGGATTGGAAGAAGGAGTTGTCCAGTTGTATCTTGTGCACCCAAAGACATCTGGCCCTTCAAAACTGACCTTGACTTCTTGAATGCAAGGATTGGACACTTTTGCCATTTAGGTGCATGCTGAATAAACAACTGACAGGTACAGCTTGACGTCCCTGTCAGATGTGGATACGAGGTAGCTCTGTCTTTATTTAGTTATTTATACCCTGTACACACTTCAGCCACCCCTTGGCACTCAGCAGCTTTGGATGTCAAAATCAGCACTCTGCTTTACACTTTAAAGGAGTGTGGCATTATAAGAGAAGCCAAACAACCAAGGATTATTCTTCCCTCGGTGAGCTAATTCATAGCCCTGGCATCAAACACCAGAACTCTGAGAAAGACACCCACATCAAACTGGTTGTCCCTCAGGCATCTCCAACTCAAAGGTGCCAGATAGAATGGATCACTCCCTAGACTACTTCCTCCACCTGCCTTATTTCTGTTAATCACACTGTGAGTCTCCCACCGGCTCTCGTTCAAAAACTGGCAAGCTCTCCTCCACAGACGCTCACGCAAAACAATGCTATGGAGTATCTATCATGTGCCAGGTCCTTTGGCTGCCATTCACATCCATTTCTTCCCTGCACTTCCCCAGGCAGTGCCTGCCTGCTGGCCTTATCACCTCCACCTGGAATGTGCCCACATTCCACACTCATCCCCCAGGTCTCCAGCTCCTTTTATACAGTGGCCTTTCTAAAAGAACATTCTTCCAGTATGCCACAACCTTTCTTTTAAAGCTTGCTTTTAAACACCAAAACAAGGTGTGTGTTTTTCCATGATTTTGCATGTGCAAAACCTTCTGGCGTGTATTTTAATACCCACCTGGTGCACTAACAAACTTCTACTTATTTGTAAATATTCTGCTAATTTGTCATCCCTAAAGTCTTACACACACACCCAGTGTGTGTGTGTGTGTGTGTGTGTGTGTGTGTGTGTGTGTGTGTAACTTATTCCCTACTCTGTTCCTTCTGTGTATCTAATATATTTATGTCACACAGTTTTCTTTATTGTAATAGAGATGATGCAGTGAATAAAACAGACAGTTAGGAACATCGATTCTGCAGCCAGACTACCTGGGCTCCACCAAGGCAGAAAGACCTTGGGCAAGTTATTTCTCTCTGTGATTCACTTCCTTATCAGTAAAATAGAGATAATAGTGTAGACTGACACTTTGTAATACTGGAAGAATTAAATGAACTAATACAAATAAAATTACTTAGCTCAGTGTCTGACACAGACTGAAAAGTCCACATATTTCTACTATTGTAATCAGAGTTGTACACAAGGTTTGGATGAAGGACCTCAATAAGAATTATGTAATAACTTCAATGGAAATCAATCTTCATCATCCATCCCTAATCCATGTTGGCAATTCCATTTCTACATCTCACCTGCAGACACCATGTGTTTTCATCAGACCATCTCCCTTCCCCTTGGGGATCCCAATTCCTTTGCAAATACTGTTTTGCATAGTGGAAAGATTCCTTATTTACCCTCCTACCTCCCTTTTACCTCTGGTAGTTCTCAAGTACATCTACAAAGAGAATATAAACCTCAGGAAACTGCTTCCTAGAGAATCTGATCTAGTAGGTCTAGGAGCTCTCTTGAATACTCCACTTAAGATGCTCACCAGGGTGGTTTAATGTGTAGCTAGGCAGCTTGATAGGCCTTGAATAGGGCAGGCATCCTATACGCTGCTGAAAAATAAAACTCCTGCACTACTTAAAACTCAGACAAAGTTCTTTCCTATTTCCAAACAGAAACCCTCACATATAAATGCTGAAACTACTGCGCTGACCATGACAAGTACATGAACACTTAAGAAGCTTGCAGACAAAACAGTTTGTTTTTACATATCAGCTTCTTTTGTCTGAGTCAGATCAATTCTTTTCTTTGATTTCCCTGGAATACTGCCTGAACTAAACCCAAAGAGAAACCTAGAAAATTTGTTTTGGTTCATATAAAAGAAAGTAACTTCAGGAAGTTCTCCAGATAAATGGGAAAAATATCAAAATGTGAAGCTAAGCCCTAAAGGAAACCATAGTACCCATAAATAGTTGTTTCAATTATATCCATAATAGAATTTAATGAAAAGGGGTCAAATGAGCCAATCAAAACAAAACAATCTTGATTGTCAAACTAGATCGAAAAACAAGGTCCATCTACATGCTATTTGTACATTTATTATTTTCCTTTTCACCACTTTGCTTTTTTAATTTTTAAAAGCTGTATTTATGAAAAGCAACATGTTTTGAAATATGTACTCATTGCAGAATGGCTGAATCAAACTAGGTAACACTTGCATTGGCTCACATGCTTACTATCTTTGAATGGAACAACAAAAAAACTTCTATATTACTTTTTTTCTGATGTAAAGATATTTGAAAACTTCTAGAAATTCTATCTGATAATGCTTGAACTATGATCTATCAGCTTTCACTCTTCTCTATTCTACCCCACTATTAATACAACCTAGACATCTTCTAAAAGACTAGAAATATTTAACATGGCTCCACTTCTGGTAGGAAGTATCCTACCAGCATCTTTTTTTTTTCTTTTTTTCTTTTTTCTTTGCAGTACTGTGGATGGAATCCAGGGGCATTCAACCTCCGAGCTACACCCTCAGCCCTATCTTTTATTCTTTGTTTTTAAACAGGGTCTCACTGAGTTGCAAAGGGCCTCACTAAGTAGCTGAGGCTATCCTTGAGCTGTGATCCTCCTGTCTCAGCCTCACGAATGCTGGCATTACAAGCATGCACCACCATGCCCAGCCTCTACTGGCATCTTAAAAAAATGAAACTTATTAAAATGACACATACAGGTGGGAACTGAGGAAGGGCTAAATGAGTGATGTGTGCATCTATACCTCTACTATCTTATACAGTTTGTTTTTACATATCAGCTCCTTTACATATTATATCCTTAAGATGTATGACTACAATGCACCAATAAAAATTTTTTAAAGAGATATACAGAAAACATACTTAAGTGATAATGTTAAAGAAACAAAATAGGATATAAAAATTTTTGCATAGTGTGACCTTAACTGTATACAAATCATTATTTTTTTAAATACCAAATATCAAGAGTGACTGTTTCCAAGTAACAGTATAATATAAAATTTCCAACTCTAACTTTATCTGTCTCTGTGTTTTCAAATGTTATGCAATAAGCATAGATATTTTAAAAATCAAAACAAAAATATTGAAAGGTTAAAATACAAAGACCTATTACTCCCATGTCCAAACAACAACTTCCAAGTATTCCAAGAACTCAAAATGACAGACTAAAGTAATTTCATAATTTAAACAAATTGCTAATAACTTTCAGCTTCTTCCCCTGCTGACTGATATATACAATATCAACATCAGAAAAAAAGTGAACTGCACCACCAACAACTCTCTCTCCATCACAGGATCAAACTACAGTTAAACATCTGAGCACGTGAGCTACCTTTATTTCCTGATATGACATCTAAAAGCAGAATTAAGAAAGCCCCTGTTTTTAGACCAACTCCATGTATGTCTTCCAGAGCAACAGGTGTACTATGTCAACCATGAAAAGGAGTATCCCAAATTTCCTCTTGAAAGAGTTCAACAAACATTAGAGTCAGTGTGACAAGACCAGCTATGCTCCTCTGACTGTAATATCAAGTGAAACTCTATTCTTGGAAAAAATAAAAAAAAGCCAGGCTTGGTGGTGTACACCAATAATCCCAATACTTGGGAGGCTGAGACAGGAGTATCACAAGTTCTAGGCCAGCCTCAACAACTTAGTGAAGCCGTCAGAAACATGGAAATACCCTGTTTCAAATAAGAATTTTTTTAAAAGAGTTGGGGGTATGGCTCAGAGGTAGGACACTCTTAAGTACAATCCCTAGTACTAAAAGGAAAAAAAGTAAAGGGAGGGAGAGAAGGAGAGAAGGAGAGAAGGAGGGAGAGAGGAAAGAAGGAAGGAAGGAGTTTTGAAAGCCTACTCATGTTGGTGTAGTTCTTTGATAAATAATACTGAAAATTATCCAGAGGATGCTGCATTTCTATCCAGAACTGTCTTTTTCTGTAGAAATCCATATGGTTTGATGAAAAGACCACGGGCTTTGCAGACAATAATCACCCTGGCATCTCCTTCTGCCACTGACCAAGTATTGGGGCCTTGCAAAATTATCCTTCTCTAAACTCAAACTTCCTGTAAAATAATGTAGTAACACCCACCTAAATGATTATTGTGATAATTCAGTGGACTAATAGAATTACAACAGCACTGTATACAGCACATAAAAATATTCTAAATGATAGATTTTACTCTTAGTGTTTGCCTCAATGTTCATTTTGATATTTCATTTGAAACAGTACCCTCTGAAACACAGACAAAAAAAAATTCCTAAATCATTATAATATGTGGACCAGCCAACATTGAAAGAACTTTCTTCAGTATTTTAATTAAATTTCACCCTAAAATTTTAACAAAGACCCCTTAATAACAAGAGAATCTTGCTAACCCTTTAGAAAGCCACAACACAGAATTTGATCATTCAGAATTATAAATTGAATCATATAAAATTTTGGAGTTGTAAGTTTACAAATCAAGTTGTTTGACACTGGACCAGAGATTTAATCTCTGTGATACAAGTTCTTTCCACATAGAATCAGAGAATATCCATTAGAGTTGATTTAAGAACGTATATGCTACACTATGAGTGATTAAAGAATTATGGATCTTCTCATCATACACTTAATATTACATCAGCTGCCCATTGGCTCCATTTAATCAACATCAGTTGGGTCCTGAACACTAAGGACAGAGAGGAGCACTGTAGGACCTGGAGAGAAATACACAAGTGCTGTGTCTTGTTTGTTTCAATCACTCGGAACCTCATTATGATGTATTATTACAATGAACTAATTTTTTAAAAGAATAGAGTGGACCACTATGACCTTCAGTCAGTACTTACGTCGGCAAACCTTACAGCACTGGCCAGAGATGTGCACAGGAAGGGAGTCTGGGGGACAACTGAGAGGAGGGCAAGACATCCTTCGGCATTCAACGGTGCCACTCTGAGAAAGGAAAGACAGAAGAAGAAATTTCAGCAGCATCCTTTGAAAGCTCCTATTGCAGAGAAAGTTTACATCTCATCCCAAAAACCTCATCAGAGAAACAGAAGCAGTGTGAAACATTCCAAGTCCACTCCACAACCACAAATAAAGTATTTTCTCTAGCCTGAGTGAACCTGTGTCACCTCAATTACTTTTCTGATATACATCACTGACTTCATCCCACCTGCCCATGTGGACTAAGCAGATTAGGCAGAAAACAAAAAGCCTATTTTTACAAGAGCATAAATAACACCTATTTCAAGACCCTGTCAATCATGTTGGAGGCTCTAACAACCCATTTTGCATTTTCCTGGACAAACAATGGCATTCTTCAGATATTTATCAAGTAATTTCAACTGAACAGAGTTTACATACTAATTTTTGGAGGGGGTCCTTAAAATTATCTGAAATGGTGTAGGCATATACAAATGATGAAGACCCTGAAAGGCAGGGAATCTCTAAGACAGATGATAGATACCTTGAAAAAAAAAAAAAAACAGAAACAACCCCCCTTTTAAATTTTATTAAAGTTGTGAATAAAGCTAGAATGTTATAAAAAATAAAAGGAGTTGTTTCCCTACCTATACAACCCACCTTCCAAATTCCAAACAGTAAGGTCCTTAAAACAACATTAGATCAAGCCAGGTATGATGACATATGCCTATAGTCCCAGTACTGGGGACGGGACACTGAGGCAGGAGGATTGGAGATTTGAGGTCAGCTTCAGCAACTCAGTGAGACCCTAGCAACTTAGCAAGGCCCTGTTTCAAAACAAAATGGGCTATAGATGTAGCTCGGTATAGATAGCCCTTGGGTACAATCCCCAGTACCACACACATACAAAAAAAAAAAAATAGACCAAATTAGAGCATATCAAAAAAAATATTTTAATTTCCAAATATTTAGATAAAAAATGACATTTGTCCAGCATCTCTATGACTGCTCAGATTTCTAAGTGGTAGTAGATATAGAGGTCAATATTATACATTTAAAAACACCAATAATGAGTGAATTGTTCCTTTAAAGCTGTTTGTTTTATTTTTATTTTTGTTGCCATTGTTGGTACTGATTATTGAACCGAGGGTCATTCTACCTCCAGCTACATCCCTAGCCCTTTTTTATTTTTTATTTTTTGTTATAAAACAGGGTCTGGCTAGGTTGTTGAGAGTCTCACTATATTGCTTAGACTTCTCTTGAACCTGTCATCCTTCTGTCTCAGCTTCTCAAGCACTGGGATTACAGGCATGCGCTACCACAGCTGGCTAAAGCTGATTCTACTGCATTGATTTAAGAAGGGGCTTACTTTGCATGTGCAGTTCCTGCAGTGGTCACCATCAACCCAAGAATCTTGGTCTCGATAGAGCAATCCACTCACTTGACAAGTCTTCTCACAATGACAGTTTTCCAATTGACTTAGCCTTGTCTCTGCATAATTTAGCTACAAAAAAAAACAGAATTGCTAAGTGTAACTTGTGTAATTTATTTGCATTGTCCTAACAAAGTCATAGCAACAAACAAGAAAGAAAAAAATCCAAACAGGAAGGTAGAGAAAAAAAATACGTAACAGTATTTCAGTGATTCTTAGCAGAATATGTTTTTGTTTTGTTTATACAAGGTAGAATCACTCTGAAGACATATTGGCTCCCATAGTCTAATGAGCGCCAAATGAGACATTAAACTGTATCCCATTAACCTCATGGGTATTCATAAAGGTATACACTTCCAGCTGAAGCCAATACAGAAACACTAGTAAATTGTTCTCTAGGAATGGCGATCTAATCAGGAATTCCAGTATACTCACGATAACCTCATACTATCTTCTCCCTGTTGTTTTTACACTAACCAGAGCATCATGGTTTACAAGCTAGAATGCTACTGTTTTCTCTCTAAATAAAAATTCTGAGACCTGGGGCCAGATGAAAGAAAAAATGTAGAAAGATCAAGTTCCTCCCAGGCCAGAAGCCCCCAAATAAAATGCCCCAGAATTTACTTTTGTGTTCAGATGAAGGTCCAATGAGGTAAGTAATTACTGCCCTCCCTTACTGATATCAGGATGCTATAAAATAACCTATGTCATTTTCCTGGTCCATTCGATCATTATCATGAATCACAGAGTCTTAGAATCTCTAATTTTAAAGGGATTATTAAGGTGTGGATATCCTCATAAGAAACCCCTACTAGTGATTACTCTGTTAGCACATTTCCACTGGTGAAACACATTTTTTTCCAAGGGAAACCAATTTTTTTTTTGTTAGCTCTAGATGTTTGAGATAACTTCCTTGATCTGAGCTATGAAGTTTCCCTTCCTTTTCCTTGCTATTTTTGCCTTATAACTCATCATGAGAAAGTCTAATCTTCAGATAATTGGGGTTCTCCTAACCTTACATCTACTCATGACCACACTGAGCACCACCATGTTTCTTTAACAGCTGCTCATGGTTCCAGTCCTCTTTCCTGATCACTTTTCATCCGACTTACTCCAGATGGCCTTCAAAATATGTAGGGCAGGAGTATGGGTATAACTCATTGTAGAATGCTTGCACTTGCAGATATAAGGCCCTGGTTAAATTTCCAGCAAAACACACACACAAAAAAAAAATACAATGCAAAAAAATCTAAATATAGCACTTTGGTCTGAGCTATCTTTTGTCACATCTATACTAAAGAGTAACTCCATCTAGAATGACAACCATTAAAAACACAAACAATAAATGGTGGCAAGGATGTGGAAAAGTGGGAACTCTAAGACATTGTGTGGTATTGCAAATAAGTGCAACCACTTTGGAAAACAGTAAGGAGGATCCTCAGAAGAATGGAAATGAGCCTACCATATTCCCCAGCAAAACTACTTCTGAGTATCTACCTAAAAGAATGGAAACCAAAGAACCAAACTATGGAACCAGCCAAGATGTCCGTCAACAGATGAATGGATTACAAAAGTATGGGATATGTATACAATAAAATTTTATCCAGTTGTAAAGAACAAAATTACCTCTTTGCAAGGAAATGGATGGAACTGGAGAACATGCTAAGTGAGATTAGTCAGTCACAAAAAGCCAAAAATCAGATGCTCTCCCTAATATGTAGAAGATATGGAGAAAATAGGTCATAGAAGAAACTCTAGACAAAGAAAGAGAAACCAGAGATGAGTAAATAAAATGACCTAACCCAAAGGGATGGAGGGGGAAAGAGGAAAATTTCCCAATGTACATTCATAAACACATCAAAGTCAATCAGTAAGCCAAACATGAGAAGGAAGAAGCAGGGAAGGAAAGGGGTGAGAATTGGGAAAGGGCTAAATGAGTGATGTGTGCATATATACTTCTACCATCTTGTACCCCACTAAGATGTATGACAACAATGCACCAACAAAAAATAAATGAAAATAGTAACTTCACCCAACAGCAATATCACCCTTCCATTCTTTCCCTTATATAAAGTCTGCCATACTTGAAAAACAAATACTAGTTCCTAAAAATTTATCTTGTAGTTTTTTTCCTTTTTAATTATTATTATACTTCCACATCTTCAGTGTTTTCCCCATACAGGAGATTAATCTTTGATCCAACAAAGACTACTTCAAACCAGTATTTTAGGTATAATGGTTGAGCCATGGAAAAAGGAAGACCTCACTAAGTTGCTGAGGCTGTCCTAGAACCTGTGATCCTCCTGTATTAGCCTTTCAGGTACTAAGATTACAGGTGTATGCCATCTACTTGGGGATTTTCCAACAACTTTCTAAAGTAAGTATGGCTTCACAGCATATATGTATTACTCCTAACAGTGCTGCCCTCTGGAAATGGAACCCATGTGTAATTTCAACTTTTGGGCTTTGTCATTTATTTTATCCCATTCCTCTAAGCTTTGAAAATTTCTCAGAAATAAAAATGTGCAAAAAAAATCATTTCAATTCTTATTTGGTTATAAATAAGTCACAAAATGGTGAAAATGTGATGAAAATGAAAACATTCAATATGTTATTTTAAAAATTAAAATAATAAAACTTTTTGCTTTGCCATGTAGTATATAACTGTTTGAATGTCAAAGAGCAAATATATATATAAATATTTTAAAGTTTGGTCTAACTGTTGCTTATTTAAAATGAATCAAAGATCATTCTTTTTGGAAGAAGAATCCAAAGATAAGTTTTGAAGAAAACATTGTGTAACCATGACTCCTCAGCTGTGAAGTTCTTTATTGTATCTTACATACTCTATTCACACCTGTAGGCAGCATGATATCCAAGAGACAGTAGCAATGGGATTTAATGAGTGACATAAGAAGAGGGCACTACAGTCTTTCTGGAAGTTCAGCCTTCACAATGATTATGGAAAAGCACGACATAAGTTGTTTTTTTTTTTTTTTTTTTCAAGGATGAAAGGCAAAGGGGGGAGAGAATGAACAAAATGCTTGGATTTGGAGATGTTAAATGATTGAAACAGTTTCTATTTAAATGCAAATTTGACTTTTAAAAAGATGGAACTACCAGTGACTGCACCCTAAATGGTAAAATGAAAATCAATTTGAAATATAGGATGAATAAAGTATATGTGGACTTTCTGGGGAAAAAAGAAATAAAAATGTGCCTAAACTGGGCATGGTGGCACATGCTTGTAATCCCAGCACTTGGGAGGCTGAGACAAGAGGATCACAGTTTGTGGACAGCCTCAGCTACTGAGTTAGGCCCTTTGAAACTCAGTGAAACCCTGTTTCAAAATAAAGAAAAAAAAATAGAGCTGGGGATGTAACTCAGAGATAGAATGCACCTGGATTCCATCCTCAGTACCACAAAAAAGTGCCCATTGTCAGCATCTTGTGAGTGGTAGCAATGGGCAGAGGAAGAAATAAGATCCTAGACAAGCCACATGCACCATGACCAGCCCCTAGAGAACTAAGAGTTGACTGCCTGAAATATTAGCTTCCTATGCCTCCTTCTAATATGTCTAATCTTTCCAAAATTCATGTATCATTAAAACTCCGGCCTTATTATAAAGTTTCTGGAATCAATGATAATTAAAATCACAGGGAAATATTCAGGAAACAGATTAAAAATTATTCTAAGAGTGATTAAGCCATATATAATTGAGATAATAAAAATAAAATAGTAACTTATTATTTATGTCATTTAATTTCTAGAAGTCCCAGTAGTTCCTATATAACTACCTAAGTATTTGAGACATGATATAGGATTAAATATAAAAAAGAACTGAACTAGATCTGTAAGCTTTCTAAGAGCAGCTCCGAATTTGTTATCTGTTTGTGAGAGGAGCTGTTACTGCCAATTTGAAAACCTGGAACAACTCTGGTGTTACTCCAAGAAGGAAAGTTTTTAAAGACTAAGTGGTCTAAAGGACAATCTGTATACATTTGAGTTCCCTGAAAATCTAGAGATTGCCTAAGGTTACTATCAGCAATTATCAGCATTAGCCTAACAAAACTCAGCTATGTTCATCTACAAAACTCAATTCCTAAGGAAAATGTCAATTTCAATATAATGAATTTTGTTTCCCTTTTGAACTTTGTTTTTATTTTTAATATATGTAACATTTTTCTGTCAACATTCAAAACCACTAATCTCTGTAATAATAAGAATGCATCAGACAGATATAAAGGCAAAGGGATATTAAGGCAAAAAGCTAATTTTTCAAAGGCATTTAATATGTAATCTTGCCTTCCCTGCTAAATCCTATCACAATAATAAAGGAGAAAAACAACTATGAATCAAAAAATGAATTTCATTTTCTGTCATTGGTTTTATAGTGCTGAATTCATATAAATTCATTTTCAAAAGCTATTTCTATACTACCTGCCATTTTCTCCAAGAATGTCTATGGATCCAGAATAGATACGGTATCAAATCTACATCTTTATTTTGTTTTACCTCTGTTCATGCATTTATCTAAGCAACCACAGATTGAATCATTTATTCTTAACTCTACACATTGAAAGATAGACAGCCGAGGCTTTTTTCACAGTAAGAGGTCAATGAATGGATCTGAGTACATTAGTCATACGGATTGCTTTTTCCTTTGAAATACTATTTATTTGGTGTTTGCTATGTTGAAGGGAAAAAAAGAAAACTCTATTGTTAAACCTTTAAGCTTAATTGAAAAATCATTATTGAGTTCCTCAGAACAATGAGATCTCAAAATTAAATATGTTGCTAGCTGAAATGGCACTTTAAGTATTGCTTGATTTGCCTGCATAATAAAAGTATTGCATAGATTTGTCAAGATTTTGACACCATTAATCCAGAAATTCTTAGTCTCTTGTGTTTCTCCTTCCTGAGTATGAAGGCTGAATGGAATTATAGCACAGGTGGGGTTATAGGCCAGGACTCCATCACCTGACCCTATCACAATACACCTGCCTCTGCAGGTGCATATTTTCCACAATATCAAGAACACCTGAAAGAACTTCAGAGGAAGCCAGGGGAATAGTGGCCTCTTGTAGACCACTAAGGTGTCAAGGAACTACATCAATAAGGTGGGTTATTACTTTAAGTGACAGCCTTTTGCCTCCTCTGCCTTGAAAAACTGAGGCTTTACTAAAATGTCAGGATTTCTCAAGGGCTCTCTTATCTTCATGAAGGTCTGTCACCTAAATGTGAGTGAGTATAAGCTTCTATGGTCTACAGAAGGACACAATCCTGTACCAGCACCCCCAACCTTAAATAGAAAAAAACACTGACAGTCCTAGGCAGGCCTCTGGGCTAATGCAGTATTTACATCTGTTTGGTTGCATATAACTCTGGGTATCAATTCCCTTCCAGACTGTGCACTGGGCTTGCTCTCCAGGAGGGCTCAAGGGTTTTCACTATAACCCACATTTGAGGACTTCCCCATGGATTCCAAGACCTCTCAGTGCCTGCTCTAGCCATCAGCAACTTAAAGTCATTGCCAGTCTTTGTATTATCAAGCCACTGGGGAAAGTGTATATTTTCTTAGGGTCCATCTTTCCCCTATGGTTGTTTGTTTATCCCTAGATTTAGTAGTATAAATAATAGCAGCCACCACTAACTCAATATTCATCATGTATCCTGAACCAAACCTTACTTTCTTGGTCTCATGAAATCTTTATAATAGGATTTATCACCATTTTACACAAAGGAAAACAGCAGCTTCAACAAGTCCAATGACTTGTTCAAATCTACAAACATCAAAAAAAGTGACAAAAGGAGATTCAGAATCAGATCAGCCTGACTGCAAGGCCCACTCTGTCTCCAACATGGTCTAGAAGAATAAATGGGATCTTAATGGTGGCTACTGGACAACCTCAAATCTTAGCTCCCTTCTCATCAACTAAACCTTACCACCTTAGATTTATTTAAGTCAAGAAAAAGCCTAAGTCCAGATGGACTTGGTGCCATAGTATCTCTCTGCATCTGTGAACCATATTTGACTTCCAGTTTGCATCACACCTCCAGACTATATCTCCTTCGATCTTAAAAAGAATAAACCACACTTCTATTTCTACCAAGATGGTATACTAGATACCCCAAAGGACTTTACTAACAACCAGCTAAAATGCCACGATTTTTTTTGAAAATCATCACAGAGTGACACAAAAGGAAGAAAGCCACAGAGGGAAGAAACCAAGTGGCAGCAGAGATCCTAGGAAGTAAGTGAGCACCAGAACCAGCCTGCATCTGGAAGGCTTTGGCTGAACCATGCACCCCTGAGCTCCTACCTGACAGCTACATGGGATACTGTGGGGCAGAGTTAGAAAGCAAGGTGTGCCCCAGATGTGCAAGTGAAGGAAACATTTATGTAAAGTTGTGGCCCAGGCAGGCTGTACCCTTAGTTTTAGAGTGAACTAAAAGAAAACAGGCTTTGCAAAAAGCAGACTCTCCTGTTCAGACCCTGATACTCACTAGAGGGGGGGAAATCTCATTCTTGAAATTTCCTTTAAAATTCTTCCCTGAGAATTCACCTGGCCTGTCCTAGTTCTGAATACTGATTCTGAGCAATGCAATAAAGTAATGTATAGTGTTTCTGGAAAAAGCATGCACAGTGTCAGCCAGGAATAGTGGCATATGCTTGTAATCCCAGTACTTGGGAGGCTGAGACAGGAGGATCTGAGTTTGCAGCCAGCCTCAGTTACTTAGTGAGGCCCTCCACAACTTAGTGAGACCCTGTTTCAAAATAAAGAATAAAAATAGGGCTGGGGGTATAGCTCAGAGGTAGGATG
The DNA here is from genome assembly GCF_963383645.1 of Muscardinus avellanarius. Taxonomy (NCBI): domain Eukaryota; kingdom Metazoa; phylum Chordata; class Mammalia; order Rodentia; family Gliridae; genus Muscardinus; species Muscardinus avellanarius. The sequence continues at coordinate 195,912,412 of NC_137786.1, read as the reverse complement.
AGCCTGGTCCATCCACACACACACACACACACACACACACACACACACACACACACACACCATGCACAATGTCAACATCCAGGACTCAAAGAATTCCCACAGATCTCTAAGAAAAATGAGCAGCTCATTCCCAAAAGGGTGAGTTAAAGGGTCTTTTCCTGCTCTAGCCTTCTCAATGGGTTGCTACGAGCTCTACATTATCTTCCAAAAGGCACCATCTAAAAACATCAGCTCAGATCAAAGAAGACATGACCAAACATGCATTCTTCTTTGCTTGCTTTTGATTTGCTCATTCTTCTTACGAACATCTTCATTCTCCTGCTGCTAGCCTCCACCCCCTATGCTCCATCAATCCTTTCCTCTTTCTATTTTTATCTCTATTTCAAATCTTCTTTTCTCCAACCGTAAGTTTTATGAGTTATGATTCAACTTTCAGCATCTAACTTCCCAAGTTCAGTTCCCAGCCCTGCCATCCACTACCTCAGGGAAAACTACCTAACCTTACTGAGCCTCAGTGGTCTCATTTACAAAGTAGGCTGATAATTTAAACCTAGCTCATAGGATTCTTGTGAGGACTGAAATGACAATGCACATTCAACATTTAAGCGTTGGAGATAACATCAGAAATACTCAATAAATCTCACCTAGTATAGTGACTTTGCAATTTCTTCTAGCTTGAGGGCTGACAAACTAAGGCTCATGGTCCAAATCTATCCCACCACTTATTTTTTATAGCCTGTGAGCTAAAAATGGCTTTAGTATTTTTCAATGTTTATATTCTACATCCGAGCTACACCTTTAGCCCTATTTTATTCTTTATTTTGAAACAGGATCTCACTAAGTTGCAGAAAGCCTCACTCAATTGCTGACGCTGGCCACAAACCTGAGGTGCTCCTGTCTCAGCCTCCCAGGTACTGAGATTACAGGCATGCATTACCAGGCCAGGCTAATGTTTACATTTTAAATTATCACAAATTATTTTATTTAAATAAAACAAGTATATACATAATAGCCACCATTTTGCCTCTTGGCTTGCAAAGCCCAAAATTTACTAACTGGCCTTTTACAGGACAAATTATATTTTTGCCAACTCCAAGATTATTTTAGATTCCAATTATGCAGTCAAAATGGAAATACTCAGTTGTAGAATTATAATTCTATTCGCGGTTTGGTAGGAACAGACTTAGAAATCTGCCAAAGTGCTGGGGGGTAACACGGGGTGGAGGGAGAGTAGAAGGTGGGTTAAACCATTTTCTGCTAGCAATTTTCCACAATTAAATATCTTCTGTCTCACAAATGCCCATTTTACATAATAATGTTTTGAGGCTAGAGCTCTCTGTGGCTCCTAGACAATGTATAGCTAAAAAGAACAAAATGACATTCCCTGCAATGGGAAAGAATAGGAGAGAAAAGGGCATCCTCCACGCAGGAGGATGGAGGACTACAATCACCTGAGACTGAGTGGCATGTTTCTTGTTCCAAAAATTTAGTAGCATGCTAAAATATAATTAACAGCATTGAGATCAAGCTGCTCCAAACAATATGAAATAAAAGCTTCCCTCTGCCACAAGCTGGGATGGCAAATAATTGCCCACATTTCACATTTCCACTGCCTTCTGAAATGAAAAGCTAATGCTGCAGGTCTCCAGCCTCCGTCTCAAATCTTTCTCTTGCAAAAGTGTCCCGTCTCTCCCTTCCACACAAAAGGGGATGTGGGTTGGCAAAAAAAATCTAACTTGAAATAAAAACACAGTCTTCAGTGACACAATCTATGGGCCCACTAGCCCTACCTCCTGGTCTTTTACCTACCACCAATTTTTTCTACATGTCATGGCTGAAGGCAGGGAGTAGGTGGAATTGGGATTAATGTATCACTTTCACTGTTATTAAAATTCTTCCTTTTGCAGAGTATAACGTCTCTTAGGCCCAACCTAATTCTTTCTTCGCCGTAGGCCGGAACTCATGTCCACAACTGATTGGTATCATAACAGCAGCAGCATTAGCTGCAATTTCTGTTTTTCTGTTCCTTTTTCTACCAGACTCAGAGATTTTTTTTTATGAATCTACAGTTTATGAATAAAATATTAAAGTCTTTAGTTGTTTATATTTTGGCTCAGGCACTCAATATTAACATTTCTGAGGTAGAAAATCAAGGCTTGTTCACTATTGCCTGTTTGTGGCTAAGACATTCCCCCACAAATAGCAGTCTCTCACAAGATGCTTGCTGAATGAGTAATGGCGAGGAAGGAGAGATGCAGAACTGTATAACCAAAGGTGTTGAAAGGTAAACTTTGCCTTTTCCCCTATTTATCTCAGGACCAGTCCTGAAACAAATCATACATTAGAAATTTGATATAATGCTTCCCTGTGACAGTAATCTGCTCCTAACAATAGTTATTTTGCCCCTTGTGATTGTGGGCAATTATTCTTACATCCAAAATGCATTAGCTTATAAGCAGCAGTGGCTCTGACCGTATATCATCTCAGAGTGTTACTAGTTTAATGGCCAATGGGCAAATTCCTTTTCCTCTCGCAGAGAATCTACAGTGATACATATTGCCTCTTGCTTCCAAGCATTTTTCAAGAAAAAAAAAAACATTTTGATATAGCCAAGTAGTATCAAAGACCTGTGAATGGTTTTGTTTACTATAGGTGGCCCTATTTCAAGTAAGAGTAAAACATTTTTGTAGTAACATATTGCAGATGCCAAAACTAAAAATGGTTCCATTATAACATATCACTCTAAATTCCAGATAGGACAGAGAAAGAAATGAAACATCGCAAGTGAAATTTAGATACCTACTTTTGCAGTCATCTTGGCCAAAAGCTCTTGTAAATCCATTATTCCTTGCACCAGGCTTAAGAAATCACTGCAGGTTGGGCAAGCTCAATAAAGAAGATATAAGATATATATTGATCTTGTGCTAACATAAGAAAGCAAAATTTAAAACAGTAGTTGTTTAGCTATAGAAAGGCTTCTGCTTTTCTAGTTAAAATTTAACTGAAATTGAAGAGGATTTCAGGTCTGGATCTTTTCTATTTTGATTTAATTAAAGAGAAAAGGTATTGATAACTGAAAGAAAGGCAACATGACATTTTAAAATTAAATTAAATTTTCATTTTTATGGAGAAATGACTGAAAAAATGTAAAACAGTATTATAGAAGAGGAAAAAGTAAACTCACATCCATATCAGAAAATTTAAAGAATGTTTTATAAGATATATATGATTATGTTAAATATATCTTTCTGTTTCAACATATAGAACCTACTAATATAACCCTTCCCTTACCTTAAAATTTTCATTTTGTAAATACAAAGAAGATTTTCTTTCTCTTAAACAGAGATATAAAAATATAATAGAGCTAATAAGTTCTTCACTGTCCTCAGAAGTCAATATCTGTAAATAGTTTGTGTGTATCCCTCCAGATGTGTTTCTCTGGTATTATTAACAAGCTACATAATAACGAAAATTCAAAAATGCTTTAAGTTGCTACTTACTGCGATTCAGGTTTGGACACTGTGTTATGTATCCATTCGGCATAAAGATGATTTTCCCATCTTGGATGATCCCCTTGATAAAGAGATAAGTAACAATCACGATTTCACAATTATCAGTTCCAGTGGCCCTGTCTTCTCCCACAGCCATGCAGGCTGAATTACTTTTTAGCAAGACTGATTCATTCAAAAAACGAGCTAGCCTTTGTTCACCGAACTACCCCAAATCATCCTCTTCTGGAAATTCCGAGATGTACCTTCATCTTGAGAAAGCCACAACTAGCTACCACTACTTAATACCAAGGAGATCATAGCAGTAAAGGCAGGCAGTATATGTGTGTTCGTGTGTGTGCGTGTGTGTGTGTGTTGCTACTAGAGATTGAACCCAAAGTCATTCTACCTCTGAGCTATACTCCAAGCCCTTTTTATTTGTTGTTCTGAAACAGGATCTCACTAGGTTGCTGAGGCTCAAACCTCCAATCCTCCTGCCTCAGCCTTTTAAGTACTAGATTACAGGCATACACTTTCATACCCGGCTTCAGTTTATATTCTTAACTATCTAAGAAGGCAGAGACGGGATAAAAATTCTCTTCAGTGCCCTAATTATCAAAGAGCATTAAATATTGCTGATTTAAAGGACTTTTTTCAAGTGGGAAGAAAGAGATAATAGACTAAAATGTTTCTATCGATTTGTTTAGTCAAGGAAATAAAATTATACATCAGGAAAATTCCATAACCATCCTCACATCTCAGTTAACTGAGTAACACTGAGCCTTTACTTGTAAATCTTGAGACCTGTTCAACATCTGTAAGATAAAGGTGGTCTTTTTAAAGTAATTCAGTTTGCAAGAATACCCCAGATGAAAATATTGACTTGACTTTTAGATTTTTCAAGTTAAACTTAAGATTCTGTTTTTAGGTCTATTTGTTTTATTTTTTCCGATTTGATGGAAGAGATATTACAGAACAGATGGAGGATGTGGAAGCTGGTTCAGAACATTGAGCTTAATCTATAAATAAAATATAGGCTTAAGATAGTGCTGAAAGACTATCTAACATCTAACATTTATGAGGGAGACACATCTAACATTTATGCGCTCATCTTCTAAACAGCACAAGGCAATCAGTAAGTGCTATTTTCTGCTCATTATTTCAAGATAAAATATTAATTGGAAATATTAATAGAAATAACAGGATCATAGCACCTCTTCATCCTCTTCCTGGATGATGCGCTATTTGTGATTCAGAGAAGAGGCAGGCTCACCGTGGGGAAGACGCCCCTACCAACGCTCAAATTAATTCATTATCTCTTGCAGGGGAACACCAGGGAGCAATTAATGGAGCACAATCTCAGTGAATCGGCTTCTCTCTGGGACAGGGCTGCTCAATTCTTCAAAACAAATTAACTCCTTTAGAAAGTTAAGGCACCTGTCAAGCCCATTTGGCATTAACAAAAACTAAATGATTAGAAGTCAGCAGACCTGGACTCGTGTTCTAGATCTGATTCTAGTTTATTGGGTGAACTTGAGCAATAAGCCAGCCACCTTCTCTGAGTCCCAGTTACTTCATCTGGGAAAAATGCTGTGCCGGATAAAGAAGCTAATGATCCTCTGACACTCGTGTTCTGGGTCCATTAAACAGAGATCCAAACTGATATCATGACACTTTGTGCTTCCATTACCTTTATAGTATACACACACACACACACACACACACACACACACACACACACACACACACACACATATATGAAGAGAGAGACAGACAAACCGATAGACAAAGCTATAGATTTCCATCAAAGAACAGACCATTATAAATAATTAGAGCTAGGCACAGTGGCATACACCTTTAATCCAGTTCTTAGAAGGCAGATACAGGAGGGTCATAGGTTCAAGGACAGCCTGAGCAATTAGGGAGCTTTTCAGCAACTTAGTAGCTGTTTCAAATTCTAAAATTAAAATAAAAGGGCTGGGAGTGTAGCTCAGAGTTAGAATGTCCCTAGGTTCAATCCCTAATACCAAAAATAAAAAAGGAAAAAAGAAGAATTGAATATCACATTAGAAAATATCTATCTAAACTGAGAATGGTGGTGCACGCTTGTAATCCCAGCATTTGGGAGGCTAAAATAGGAAGGTTGCAGTTCTCAGACAGCCTTAGCTACTTAGTGAGGCCCTTTGAAACTCAGAGACCCTGTATCAAAATAAAAAATAAAAAATAGGGCTGGGGATGTCTCTCAGAGGTAAAATGCTCCTGGGTTTCATCCCTAGTACCGCAAAAAAAAAAAGAAAGAAATCTACCTAATCCAGCTGATTATGGATGAATTTACAGTCGGCAATCCTGGTTTGCTCAGGATTAAGGAATTTCCTGGGAAACTGTCAATTCCAGTGCTAAAATTAAGATATTCACAGGCATACAGGATAGCTGGTCACCCTAAGTGATACAGAAATAGTAAAATACATATACACAGAAGGGCTGAGCCCATTCATTTTCTAATCATAAGAAGACTTAACGTCATTCCTATTTTAATCCTCCATGGAAAGTCATGAAAAGGGCACTCAGAAACCTGAATTTCATTTGCTGTGTTATTAAAAAAATATTTCTAAAAATATTTCTAAAAAGTATTAAAAATATTTCTTAAAAAATAAAGAAAAAAGCCATTTTTAAAAATTCTTAATCCCACACATCCAATAACTACATGATATAGAACACGGCAATTTTCCTTGTACTTTTTTTTTAAAGTCACCCTACCAATTTCAGATACAGGACAAACTGTAACTTGCTTCCTCATACATTTCTTCTCTCTCACTCAGTTTTTCCACGTTTAATCTCTAGCACAAGTGTGTATGTGTTACACAGATCATTAGGTGAAGGTCAATGATGTTGACTTGAACAAAAACAGAAACAAGAGCTGACAGCTTCCCAATGCTCATTAACACAAAAAACCAAACACTTGGTGAGGGTTTTTCCCCCCCTGAGGAAAGGTCACAGGGGTCAGCCCACATACAGGCATTAAAACTTGTTCTTGCCAAACAAATCAAGATGGGAATGTTAATTTGATGCAGAATAGATGTAATTTGATGCTGGGCTAAAAAAGAGGTGGTGATACAATACAAATACCAATTGCAACCCAGGGATAGCTGAAGGTCCTGTGTGAGTGTGACTTCTGACATGTGAATATCCCAGAACCTTCCTCAAAAGAACTAGAACATCCAGCACTGAACTGCCTATTACATCATCCAAGGACCGGACAACTGTTGGTAAGAAGTGCTTATTAAACTACAAAAGGGAGTTTTATAAAGTACCAAACTACACACTACACAGTAGCTTGATCAGCTTTATTCCTCCCCCATATAAACTATCTATGACAATTTCCACTGAGGAAAATGTGCCTTTCAGCACAGTAACCTCTCCCAAAGGAGAAAATAAGAAATAAAAAGGACAGAAAGAACTTCTATCGATTCTCCTCATTTAACTTTAAGTATATGTCTACTTAACTGACATTGCAACTTAGCTGGTCTTCTATTAGCTGGCCTCACTTGACCTCATTTTTCCAGACTTAGGCTTTACTTCATAGTATTCATCTTGGCGGTGTTATTCAAACTTCGGATTCTCAAGTTCCTAAACACCTTGAGTAATTTGTTTAACATTCAGATTCATAGGCCAACCCCTTAAGATTCTGTTCCAGTGAAAAAGGGTTTCTGTTTCTACTTGGGTACTTAGAAACCCCAAGTATGGTTCAGTGGGCTCAGGAACCTACATTGTTCCTTCATTTGCAAAGCAATAATTCTGATGCAAGGTGAAAGGACCTCATAATAAAAAGTCCTGCTTTATTGACAACCATTTTCTTCATTTAGAGCAAGAGGGCTTATTCACTGAAAGTCTACAATTTTTAAAATAGCATCCAATGCCTTCACGTGAATATTGATTTGGAACCAAAAGGAGACCAAGAGAATTATTAGATTTTTAAGCAACATAAGGACAAAGATCATATACTATCATCCCAATATTCCCTCTGTACTTATTGTAGTAAGTTTCCAATTGTACACATAGTAATTTTTTTATTCTTTTATTTTTATTTTTGGTGATACTTGGGATTTGAACCCAGGAGCTTTCTTCCTTCAAGCCATACCCTCACCTTTATTTTATTTGTTATTTTGAAAAAGGATCTCACTAAGTTGCTGAAGCTGGCCTCAAACCTGTGATCCTCTTTTCTCAGTCAAGTACTTGGATTTCAGATATGTGCCATCACACCCAGCTCATAGCAAAATATTTTAAAGCATTAAATTCCTGAAAACTATAAATTATACAATATGAAACCATATAATTTTGAGAGCTGTTAGGTTCATGTGAAATATTCATTTTTAACCTAAAGTTATATGTCAGAATTTTCAGAGTTAACAATGTTTTATTCACATGTATACACATAGTTGCATGTAGCTTTTCCATTAAGAACCTCAGCCTTCTTTCTCCCCTCCTTTCCTTCCTGGCTTCACTGAGGTTTCCCCTCCATTATCTAGAGTCCCTTTGGTATCCCTATTACTCCCTACCTTGAGCATATTAGAGAACACATATGTACCTTCTCTTTCTGTGCTTGGCTAATCTCACTTAAAATAATGTTCTCCAGATCTTTGGAAGAAGCTGGGAATATGTTGAAAAAGCTTCTGAGATGCCTTTGATTCCCACAATCAGATCCATTGACCTATGAGGAACTTAAAGCTCCAATACTTAAACTAGCTTTCATAAAAGACATTTTAATCCTGACCCATATACTATGTATCTACTAACTCCAAAACTAGTGCTGGGCCACTACCACACACTGTAGCTAAAATATATATATATATATATATATATATATATAATTTGAGAAAAACCAATGGTTAATAAGCTAACAAAATACTGCTATAAAGAGGTCCTGTTATCAAGATGAGGCTTTACCTTAATTACTATAATAGATATTAATCAGACATATATAACAAATTATTTTCATTAGACATTGTTTGCTAAAACAACCCTCCCCCCTGCAATCTTGTTTAAACTACTAATTTGCTAAACAATCCATTTACTCATTTTTAATGCAATGCTAAACCTTAGTATATCTGAAAATATAAATAATCCCTAAGGTGCAGAACCCAAATTAATAAGCTTTTCCTGCTAATACTGAAGGAAGATGGGAAAAATGGATACATTTTTTTCTTTTGTTGAATCCACCTGTTGTCACCCCCCCACCTCCCGCAGCCAGCTCAACATGCCCTAAAACATAAATTTGCACCAGACAGGTTATACATTATGGGTTTGTAATGTTTGAGAAACTAATGCTCAATATTTCCATTCTTTCTAGAACATTTCTCATTTTTCAGTAAGAAATATAGGAAGATGCAATAAAAAAATTAGGAAATTATGCCATTAGGACCCTCTTATGTATGGAATAGCTGAAATTAGTCATGCCTTCCTCAACACTCAGAACTTTCTGAAACAAATGAAAGCCGCTTTACCACCAAACAAATGCTAATTCTTTTTTAATGCTCTTATTTCCCTGCAGATCTCTGTTTACATTGAAGGAAATGGTTCCATCTTTTTGTATGCTAAAACACTGAACAAATTGCTTTGAAAGGGAAAGGGAAAAAGGGTGAGTTTCCTGCCAGGCATGTAAATAGATGGATGAAGATGTGTTCTGTTTATAAACTGTCAGGGACCCAAGCTTTGACAACAGACTAACAAAAAGTTCAGGCTTGGGAAACTCACAAGAATTTTCAAAACACAACCAATCATGTTATTTCTGCCCTGAAGATAGATACTAAGATATCCCAGCTTGCATAAAAGCCAAGAAAGACACTTGTCGACTTTCATTATGATCAATAAAAACTGTCAGCTCATTAGCATATCATTAGCTATCCTGCTGCTTCTAAACTCTTAATGCACAGAAATATTAATCTACAAATGTATATGATTTCCCAGTTCTGTGACTTTGACTTTTGGCGTGAAAGAAAAAACAGAAATTAAAGATGAGGGGGGGAACTCAATATAGCTTCTTTCTCTATGTGTCTATAAACATATGTTTACCATCTGTGGAATTATGGGAAGCAGCTGAGGTAAAAAAAAAAAAAAAAAAAAAAAAAAAAAAAACCAACAGCTGTGGCATTTTAAAAAAGGTTGTAATCAATTTCATTTTTCCAATGACAGCTCAGCTGTCAAAGGAGGCAGTGATGTCCAGGTAAGGGAAAGCGAGCAAGAGAGAGAGAGAGAGAGAGAGAGAGAGAGAGAGAGAGAGAGAGAGAGAGAGAGGAAGAAGAGGAGGAGAGGAGGGGGAGGAGGGGGAGGAGGAGGAGGGGGAGGAGGAGGGGGGAGGTAGGAGGAGGAGGAGGGGGAGGAGGAGGAGGAGAGGAGAATGGCCTGTGTGAGGGCTTTAGATGGGAATTCTCCCTGAGACCTCAACTCCTCAAAACCTGTTAGAACTCCCAAGCTCCAGAAACATCCTGTAACTTTCTGCTGCAGTTCACCTAGGCTTGTTTCCCTCTTCCCTGCCTGAAATAGTCACAGTATAATCATCTTGGGAAGCATCAAAGGAAAATTGAACGGAATAGTCAACCATCTTAATAATGGCGATCTATGACAATCAGAAGATTCAGATAAGCATATCACTATTGGCCAGCTATTTTCTCAAGTGGATACTATTCTAAAATGAAGAAGAAATCCCCACCTTGTATGCTGTGCATCCCACAAAATCTATCTACTGTTGGGGACTTGTGTTCCAGGCACCAAGCAAGTGGGTCTATCCTCTGCTCTTCAATCAACTGCACCTTCATTGCCCTATCTGTAAGGACACGCCAGAGCCCAGAAATTAGTTTTGACAAGCAAGAAGCTTGTGCTTTTACTTTGCCTATGAAGTGACATGTTAATATTCAAAATAGAGAATAATGTTATTTTAACCTGAAAACACATCATAAATGATTTTAGATCTAAAGCAATGAAGCAAGTATAGTTCTTGGACCCAAGAGGCAGCTTCTGTAGGATAAATATGAAAGCCTGAGGACGTGCTGACTCACCTGAAGAGTATCTGTCTCTTTTTCAGGGAGATTTTTGCAGCAGTAAATTAACCAGGAGGTAATTTCTAGAATGAGACACTGACATATTTCTCCTTTCCCAGCCACCTCACCCTACCACAGGATGGCCAGAAGCACTGTCTGCCTTCCAGGCTTCTAAAGGAGAAAGTGAAGTTTGACAACGTCCCCATAATTGCCTTTTTCATGAGCCATTCAGTCAGGGTACTTCTAGGAAGAGGCAAGGAGAACAACAGTGTTCCCCAGGGAGCTGGGCTGTGTGAAGCTGCCATCCCCTTCTGGGGCTTCCCACTGGGACCACCTTTTTCTTCCAAGTTGAAAACCCAGAGAGAAACAATGGGTCTCATCTCCTGTATAGAAAATGACAGCGTTAAATGAAATATTTCCCCAATCAACATGATGTATCTGTGGTAACACATGATAGGACCCTAATATATAATGTTGAATGAGTAGTCAGACTTTGAAATAAAAAAGCCTGGCCTTAAATTCTCTTTTATCACTTGCAGGCTGATATATATGAGTCCATCTGACTGACCTGTACAATGAAAAGAATAATTGCTCCCTAATTAGAAGTCTCTGAAAGAAGGAAGAAATTAACATGATAATATATATGTAGCCTGTCATGGTTAGAGTTTAAAATGTACTCCAAAGCCTTATGTTTGGGCAACCCAGCCAGATTTGGAGGTAGAACATGGCTGGAGAAGGTGGCTCCCTAGGGTGTGGCCAGAGACAGATACAGCCCTTGGCCACTTATTCTTTCTCTCGTTCTCCCTCCTCCCTCCCTCTGTTCTCACCACCCTGAGCTGAACATGGCATTTCCTCCTCCACCAAGCTCACCATGCTCTAAGGCCCTGACACAGAGCTGTTCTGCTACTGAGAGCCAATTGTCCATAGACCGACTTTTGAAACCTCTCAAATCCTGAGCTCTAAATAGTTTTCTTCCTCTAAGTTGTGCTTATCAGGTGTTTCAGTCACAGTGACTAGAATACTGACTAGAAAGAAATTGTTCCTAGAGAGGGGGAGTCATGCTGTGACTAATCTGACCTTGTTATTCATAAAACTTTGGAACTGATTTGTGAGAGGAATTTGGAAAGGCCAGAATGCCAATAGAAATACAAACAATAAAGACTGTTCATGAAGTTTCAGAAGGCAAGAAAGACTCCATAGGGAAATTGTGTAGAGCCCACACACATCACATTCTGGCATAGAACTTGTCAGCAGTTTTTCCTTGTCATGACACTTTCTGAGAAACATTTTTTTTTTATGGTTCAGTGGATTGAACCCAAGCTACAACCCCAACTTTCTTTATTTTTTATTTTGAATCAGGGTATCACTAAATTGCTGAAGCTTATCTTGAACCTGAGATCTTCCTGTCTCAGTCTCTCAAGTTCTAGAATTATAGGCATAGACCATCACACTCAGGTTGTGAAACTAAAATTAAAGGTGATGGACTAATTAATCTGTCATAAAAAATTTCAAAGCAGCAGAGAATTCAGATGGTAGCCTGGTATTGCTTTCAACTTTTAGTCAAGTATATTATGAAAACTAGGAGCAGAAAGCAGAGCAAATTTTTTTTTTAATTCTGCAGTTTGGAAAGAAAGAAGTGTGTGAAACTGGGGCCAAGAATAGTGTCCTTACTGATGAAATATTAAGTACTCTGCACAGAGGCAAATGTAGTGAGGGTAGTCCATAAATTAGTAAGATTCTACCTATTACAGGCTTAACGATGCAACATGAAAACTTGTTTGAAAAATATTTGCTCTGAAAAGCAAAAAAGGCATCTGCTTCCACTGAAGTTCTTTAAAAAGTTATTTTACGCCGGGCGTGGTGGCGCACACTTATAATCCCCGTGCTTGGGAGGCAGAGACAGGAGATCACGCAGGTTCGAAGCCAGCCACGAGTGCTGGCTTAAGAGACCCTGTTTCCAAATAAAAAATGTAAAAATAGGTCTGGGAGTGTAGCCCAGAGGTAGAAGGGCTTCCAGGAACTCCAGTACCATCAAAAAAAAAAGTTATTTTACCATTTTCAGAAGCCCAGGCACTCAGAGGTCACTGCAGCCCTGATTCAAAAGAGCCAGGCTACTGTTTGAGCTAACAGCAGACTGTATATTTTGATGTTGTACATATAGTGCTGAATTTGCAGTAATGTAGGATGCTGGAATTAAGAGGTTCTGGAAGCTTCCACCCATATTTCAAAAGAAAGCCTAGTAGGTCAGGCACCATATAATATTGTTGGAATCCCCATAAGCAAGCCAAAAGGGGGCAAGTTTTGGCTGTGGGTGTGAAGCCAAAACTGCAATAGAAACTGCAGAATTAAGAGGTCACAGATATTGACTGCCTGCCCATGAAAGCTATAAGCTTCAGGCAGTGGATCCAGGCTAAAAGAAAACTGCCACACTAACTACAACTTGCAAGGCTATAAGGACAGGGTAACCCACGCCCTTTGGAAATCACATCTTACCACCATGTGTCCCAGATGTGCAGCTATAATATCTAATGTCTGTCCTGCTGGCTTGGTCTAGTTTTGGTCCTATCTTCTTTTTCTATGCCCCTATTTCTTCCTTTTGAATGCAAATATTTACTCTGTGCCCTTACATGTGGGAAGCATATAACTCATTTTTCTTTTATTTTGACAGTGGTTCACAGCTAAAAGTTGACCATAGTCTTAGAGGAGACTTTAAGCTTTAGAGCAGTCCTGGGACTGATCAGACTATGGGCACTCTTGGAAATTGATTGAATATGCATTGTGAGATGAGCATAAGCTTTGGGGGAGAGGGCAGAGGCAGAACATTATGAATTTAAAATATCCCCCAAAACCCTCATGTATTAGAAATGCAGCCAGGCTCAGACATGAAACAGAGCTGGAAGAATCAGTGGGGACATGGCAAAGATCTGTTCATCTGTTCTTGGCTTCTTCTTTTCTCTTATTATTGTCTGTCTCTCTCTCTCTCTCTCTCTCTCTCTCTCTCTCTCTCTCTCTCTCTCTCTCTCTCTCTCTCTCTCTCTCCTCTCTCCTCTCTCCTCTCTCCTCTCTCCTCTCTCTCCTTCCTTCCTATTGCTATTGAACATGCCCTAAAACCCTGGAACCCGACCAACTATGGACTGAAACCTCCAATAAATTTTCTTCCTCTAAGTTGTGTTTGTCTAATATTTTGGTCACAGTGGCAAAAAAAGTTGACTAAAACAAGGGCCAAAGTCCAAAACATAGAAAGCATTCCGTAGTTGTTGGTTCTTTCTTCTACATCCCCATTTCAACTTGCAATGGGTCTTAATTCAAAAGCATCTGTATACTGTCTGCAAGATACATATTTGCTGCTAATCTAAGAAATTGCTGAATAAAATATAGTTCTGAATCTGGTAAAGCTTACAATCTGGGGGAAAAGAACAATAATAAACAAATCAACACTCATATAAACTATAGTCAGAAACACTTAAATAATGTGCAGAGTCTATTTTTTAAACCTGATTTTAAAACTTCTGCAGCAGAAATTATTTTTATGCTCTCTGAAAACCTTTTGAGTTTTCTCCTTGTATTAGGTATTTGGACTCATATGTACAAGAGTCCTCATATCTACAGACATATTGAGCTGGAATAGATGATAGGACTGTCTGTTCTCTCCCTTAATCACAAATAATATGGAAATCCCTAAGAGGCAGGAAAAATACCTATTCTTTCTATGGTATAGAGTTAAGCATAGAGATAGCATAAAATACATAAGAAAGGAAGGAATGGAGATGTCTGTTGTAAACCACCTACTTATGTGTCAGGTGCTTTAAAACATATTATATAATCTGCATTATTTCCATGAGAGACATCTTTGCTCTTGAAAGATATCTGATTCATAGCTGTAACCATCTTAAGAATATAGAGGATATCTGACTTACAATATTTCAGTTTATAATTTTCAACTTTCAAATAGTACAAAAGCAATACATAAGTAGAAACTGTACTTTGTATTTTGAATGTTAATCTTTCTCAGGCTATTGATATATGAAACAATACTGTGAAAGCTGTCAGAATCAAAATAGACTCAGTTATGTTGAAGTCTAGCAATATGGTGGTGGGGAGCCTCAGGAGGGTGGTAGTCCTCATGCATGTTGACCTGATAACAAGAACTATTACAAAACACTATCAAAACTACAACCTTACACATGCACGCACACACACACACACACACACACACACACACACACACTTCTACAAGGACGTGTATCCAGCAACTGCAGTTCAACTTTGGACTAATTTCACCCTTGTAATTTATCCTTGTAGTCAAGGATAATTGCTTAAAACAATTTAAGTAACCTTCTTCATGTTACCTTTAGAATACCTTTGTCTACCTTTGCCTCCCTCAGATATGTTCACGGTCTGTCATGGCATGCATATTCAATATTACAACCCTCTGCTATTCATGAATAAAACCTTTGCTTTGGAGAGCTGGTCTCTGCTGTTGATTTTAGGTTGACAATATTTTTTCATGGTCCTGGGCAGCAGCAGTGAGCCACAGCTCTCAGAGAGCTACATGACCAGGAAGAGAGGTGACTCAGATTCTACAGTATGTCAAGAGTATTGTACAACTATACTCTATAGTGTGCTATGTTCCTAAGCTATGATGTTTGATAGGTAAGGTGCACTAAATGCCTTCCAACTTAAGATATTTTCAACTTGCAATGGGTCTTAATTCAAAGAGCATCTGTATACTGTCTGTCAGTTACATACTTGATGCTAATCTAAGCAATTGCTGAAAGGATACAGTTCTGACTCTGGTAAAGCTTACAATCTGGGGAGAAAGAACAATAATAAACAAACCAACACTCATATAAACTAGAGTCAGAAACACTTAAATAATTTGCAGAGTTTATTTTAAAAAACTGATAAAAACATGAAGATAACAATAGGACATTAAATGTATCATGGAGCCTTAAAAGCACAGAATTCTGTAAAATTGCCCAGGTAAACTGCCCATGGAGCCAGTCCTGCCTGTACTTTGAAAATGTAGTGAGCATAATGAAGAAAATGGAGATGTTTCATAAGAAATTATGTGATCAAAGAACTGCACACAGATTCCTCTTTCTGTATCCATATGCCTTGAACCAACTTTGTAGACTCTCTTTTTTTTGTATTTGGAATATCAGTTTTTGTATTTTGCACTTAAAAATATAATGAATATAAATATAAATGTTTAGCATTTTACAAAAAGTCTGAATTATTTTTTCAATAAACTGACTTGAAAGCACATGATGTACTTAAACAAACATATAAAAGTCAATCACTAAGCCAAGCATGGGAAGGAGGAAGAAGGAGGAAATGGGGTGGGAACTGGGTAAGGACTATTTGGGTGATGTGTGCATGTGTGTCTCCACCATATTTTATCCCATTAAGATGTATGACTATAATGCACCAATAAAAAAATTTTAAAAACTGACTTGACTTTGAAAACAATAAATCCAAAATGGAAACTGTGTTTAAAAAGAACTTGTTTAAGTTCTGATACCAAAATGGATCTCTGTATGTTGTATAGATTTTTTGGCGTGTGTGTGTGTGTGTGTTATTGGGACTGAACTCAGGGGCACTCTACCTCTGAGCTACACTTCCAGTCCTCTGCTATTTTAAAATGTTTAAACAGTGTAGACTCTCTTATTAAGAGGAGTCTGTTTCAGGCCCTTGGATCTGCGACAATTCACGTGACTTGATTTAATCAGTAGAAAGTGGTAGAAATAATTGTGCCAGTACCAATCTTAGGCCTCAAGAGGCTTGCAGACATCTACTGCCTCTGCCTTGAAACACTGACAAGCCTCAAAAGAGCAAGCCCAAGCTAGCCTGTTATGACAGATCGATAATGACAAACATGTGGTCCAGACATGCCCCCGATCAAGAGTCAACCACCATGTGACTGAAACTATTCCATTTAAGTCAGCCCTCAACCAACTCTGCCAGTCAACTTCCCACATATAAGTAAATCTACAGGGCAGCAGCTAATCCTGGTCCTTAATACAGTCCTCTAGCTGACTTGTGAACACACTGATTTAAGCCCTGGAGTTTGGGTCATTAGTTATGCAGCAAGAGTTAACTGAAAACCTCTAGGAACAGTGAAGGATCTGAAAAGATAAGGTAGCTCAGGAAGATAATGTTTAAACCAAGATCTGAAGGATTAAGAGGAGACAATACTATAAACAAAATGAATGAAAACTGTTCTGAGCAGATGCCCTGATATGACCAAGGGACAAAAAAAGAAGTATGGCTAGAACATGGTTGACAGAAAAGTAAGTAGCATGAGATAAGGTTACAAAGGAAAGCAGGGGCCACATCTTACACTGACTGATAAGCAAAGGAGAGTTACTGACAATATTAAGCAGGAGTGTAATTTCATTAGCTTCAAAATATGCTAACACAAGTTCAATTTCTATGAGTAGGTAATTCAGAATTCAAACTCAGACCCCTATCACTTAAAATCAAACTTATTTGTCCTTGCCTTGTAGTCATATATCTTTATATGGAGGTTCTCAAAGGATGTTCCAGAACTTGAAGAATCATAATCTCTTAGTAACCTGAAAGCTCACCAAGTGCTGTGTGCATGTAGGTCACTATCACTTTGATTTAGATTATGATGTGAGACTATAATGTACCAATGAAAGTATTAAAGAAAGGTTGGGTCCCACCACAGGCCTACTGGATAAGACTTTGGAAATGAGGGTCAGTTACCTGGTTCTTTGTTCTTCATATAATAATAATAATAATAATAATAATAATAATAATAATAATATATTGCCATTTTAACCACTTTAAAGGCACAATTTAGTGGCATTGGTTACATTTACAATGTTATGCAATGACTGCTATCAAATATTAGCAAAATTCCTTTATCCCCAAATGAAAATCTTATAATTGTTCAACAATTATTCCCATTACCCAATCCCCAGCCCTTATTAACCTTTAATCTACTCTGTTTCAATAAATATGCCTATATGAATATATTTCACATAAGTGGAATCATAAAATATTTCTCCTCTAGTGCCTGTCATATTTCAAATGGTGTTTGTTTTTAAGGCTCTCTTATGTTGTAGCATGTATTAGAATTCCAATCCTTTTTATGGATGAATAATAATCCATTACATGCATAGAACACCTTTTATTTATCCATTTATACATGGATGGATATTTGGGTTGTTTCAGTCTTTGGGTATTGAAAATAAAGCTGCAGTGAACTTTGACATACAGACATGTTTGAGTTCCAGTTTTCAATATTTTGAGAGTATAAACTTAGGGGAAGAAATGTTTGTAAAGGTACCAACAAATTTTTTCCATAGTGTGCCACCAGTTCACATCAATACAAGCAATGTACCACATTTTCACCATCTTCTTTTCCATATTTTATATCATTACCATCCCAGTAGGTATGAAGGGATATACCATTGGTGATTTCAATTTGCATTTTCCTGATTAAGGAGGTTGAGCATCTTTATGTGTGCTTACTGTCCATTTGTAAATCTTCTTGGAACAATGTCTATTCAATTAGGTGTTTGTCTTTTTGTTGCTGAGTTATGAGTACTTTGTATATTATGCTTATTAAGTAGTTATCAAATATATAATTTGAAAATATTTTCTCTTGATATATTGACTTTTTCACAATCTTGATTATATATATTTATATATTATTATATATATATAATTTATATATATTATTTTATAATATATATTATTATTTATATACATATAAATAATATATATATTATTTTTGTGTGTGTGTGATGGTACTGGGGTTCCTGGAAACCCTTCTACCTTTGGGCTACACTCCCAGACCTATTTTATATATTTTTTTTTAATTTGGAAACAGAGTCTCTTCCGCCAGTGAGGCTGGTTTCAAACCTGCGCGATCCTCCTGTCTCCGCCTCCCAAGTGTGGGGATTACAAGCGTGTGTCACCACACCCTGCTTGATAATTTATTTTGATGCACAAAAGTTTATAACTTTGATTAAGTCCAATTTATCTTCTTTTTTTGTCTAAAGACTTGCCCTATGTTTTCCGCTCTATGTACTTCACAATTTTAGCTCTTATATTAAGATTGTTGGTCCATTTTGAATTGATGTTTGTATATGATGTGAAGTACAGTCCCAGCATTATTCTTCTGCATGTGGAAATACATCAACATTTGTTGAACAGATTATTCTTTTCCCTATTGAGTGGTCTTGACACCTTTGTAAAAAACTTAAGTGACCATGGAATATATGGGCTTATTTCTGGACTATCAATTCTGTATCACAGGTATATATGTCAATATCATACAAAATTACTTATTACAACTTTGAAATAAGTTTTGAAATTAGAACATCTAAGGTCTTCAAAGTGGGAGAAAAAAGGTCACAGGAGAAACTCTAGATGAAGGAGAAACCATAAATGAGCAAATAAGGCAACTTAACTGAGGGGGTTGGGAGGGAGGAAGAGGTAAATTTCCTAATGCATATGATGGACATTCACAAATACATCAAAGTTAATAAGTAAGCCAAACATTAGAGAGAGCAAGGGGGGAGGGAATGCAGTGGGAATTGGAGAAGGGCTAAATGAGTGATGTGTGTATGTGTAGCTCTATCTTAAGATATATACCATTTAGATATATAACTACAATGCATCAAAAAATTATTCCTTTTCAAGATTGTTTTGACTATTTGGCATCCTTAAATGCAGCTCCATAAGAATTTGAAGCAGCTTTTCCATTTCTGTAAAAAAAATGTTAGAATTTAGATATGTTTTATTGATTCTGTAGATTTCTTTGGGTAGTATTAATAACTTAATTATTAATTTCACAATTCGTGAACAGCAATATCTTTCTGTTCTGGCTTTATTGAATTTTTCAAAAGCATTTTATGATTTTTAAAATACAAGTCTTCTTGAGCCAGGCGTGGTGGCGCACGCTTGTAATCCCCACGCTTGGGAGGCTGAGACAGGAGGATCGCACAGGTTCGAAGCCAGCCTCAGCTACTTAGTGAGGCTTTCAGCAACTTAGTGAGACCCTGTTTCAAAATAAAATATAAAATAGGGCTGGGAGTATATCCTGGAGGTAGAAAGCCTCTGGGTTCCACCCCCAGTACCAAAAAAAAATTAAAAAAATACAAGTCTTCTATTTCCTTGGTTAAATTGATTACTAAGGTATTTTATTCACTTAGATGCTCCTATAAATGTTTTGTTTTATTTTGTGGTAGTGGAAACCACTAGAATCCAGGTTCTATTATATCTCCAGGATAACACCCTGGCTCTATTTATATTTTTATTTTTTAAACGTGGTTTCACTAAGTTGCTGACAGCCTCACTAAGTTACTGAAGATGGCTTTGAACCCATGACTCTCCTATCTTGCCTTCCCTAGTACTGGGATTATAGACATGTACCAGTATACTCAGCTAGAGTGTTTTTTAGTTTATTTTTCTGATTGTTTTGGAATGATCAATGATATTTGTATTTTATAACCTATAACTTTGCTAAATTTGTTGATTAGCTCTAGTAATATTTTTGCAGATTCTTTGGAATTTTCTACATATAAGATCAGGTCTGTGAAGAGAGAGAGTTTTCCTTCTTTCTATTCAATTTGAATGAATTTATTTGCTTTACTTGTTTAATTTCACTGACTAGAAATTCCAGTACACTGTTGAGTAACAAAGGTGACATTTTTGTCTTCCTCCTGATCTAAAGAAGAAAGTTTTAGTTTTTCACCATCAAGCTTAAAGCTTGCTACAAGCTTTAAATTTATGCTTTTTATCATGCTAGAAAGTTCTCTTGTGTTGATAGTTTCCCAGTGTTTTTAATTATGAAAGGGCACTGAATTTTGTCAAATGCAGTCTCTGCCAATCTAGATGGTCCTGTAGGGTTTTGTCTTTCTTCATCCTGTAATGTGGTATATTACACTGAGTTCCTTATGTGAAACCACCCTGAATCTAAGGGTAAATCCCACTTAGGCATGGTGTATAATCTTCTAATATGCTATTGGATTCAATTGGCTAGTATTTTGAAAGAAAATGCTGTCTCTGTATTAATATGAGATGTTGATCTGTGATTTCTTTTTCTTTTGATGTTTTCATCTGGCTCTGAAATCATGGTATTTCTAGCATTAAAGGATGAGTAAGAAAGTGTTCCCTCCACAACTATTTTAAGATGGGTGTTAATTCTTTTTGAAATGTTTGGTACAATTTGCCAATGAAACCATCTGGTCCTGGATTTTACTTTGTTGGGAGAATTTTGTTACTAGTTGAATCTCTTGTTTTAAATCTCCTGGTTTTTTTTTTTTTCTTTCTTCATGATCCACTCTTGACAAGTTATAGGTCTCTAAGACTTGGACTGCCTCTTTTAGGTTTTCTAATTAATTGGCATACAATTATTCATACTGTTCCCTTTTAATACTTTTTATTTATGTAATGTTTGTGTATTGTTCCCACTTTAAATATGTCAGCTCCCTGCCTCTGCCCTTCATGGTTTCTGATTAGAAACTGCTAATTTTGTTGAGGATTCTTTGTACCTGAGACTTCCTTCTTTCTGCTCTCAAAAGTCTCTTATGACAGTTTTATTAAAATATATTTTAGTGTAGATACCTTTTAGTTTATCCTACTTAGAGTTTGTTGAACTTGGACATATAGATTCATATCTTTCATCATATTTGGAAAGTTTCAGTCCTGTCTTCAAACATTCTTTCTATTGCTTCACTCTTCCTTGTCCTTTCCATCTGAGACTTCCTAGTGCACATGTTATTCTATTTGAGAGGAAACTACAGGTCCCTCAGGATCTGCTCATTTTTATTTTTCCTCTCTAGACAATTTAAATAATATTTTTTCAGTGCTGGGGATTAAACCCACGGACCTACACATGCTAAGCAGGTATCCTATCACTGAGCTACACCCCTAGGCTTTAATTTCTTTTTTTATATATTCGTTGGTGCATTATAGTTTCACAGCATATTACAGCACAGTGATAGTGACATACGTGCACACAACACAAGGGAGGCTTTCCCCTGACTCCCTCCACGCTCCCCCTTTTCCCTACTTGATTTTGAAAGTGGCACTGGTACTCTCACATATGTGCATAATGTATAAGGAAGTGTTTCCTTCACTAATTCTCCCTCCCTCTACCCACCCAGCTTTTCCTAGACCACATCTCTTGCTTCATTGGGATTTCCCCTCCATCACCTAAAGTCCATCTTACATCCTGATTTCTCCCTAACTCCTAAATATTAGAGAAAAAAACATATGATCCTTTACTTTTTGTTACTGGCTAATCTCACTTAACATAATGCTTTCCAGGTCCATCCATTTTGCTGCAAATGACATATTTTATTATTTATTGCTGAGCAGAATTCCACTGTGTGTATATCTCATAGTTTTGTAATCCTTTCATCTGTTGATGCACATCTCAGTTGGTTCCATAATTTTTTTCATATATTTATTGGTGATCTGTATTTCTTCTTTTGTGTTGTGTCTATTTAGATTGATTACTCATTTCCTCACTGGTGGATTTTTTTTTAGGATTACATATTTTAAGTACTTAATATAGTCTAGATACTAGTCCTCTATAAGAAGAATAGCTGGCAAAGATCTCTCATTATGTAGGCTCTCTCTTTAGACTCTTGATGGCTTCTTTTGATAAATAGAAACTTCTGAGTTTATGCTATCCCACTTATTTATTCTTCTTTTAATTTCTTGTGCTTTGGGAGTCTTATTGAGGAAGAGTCCACGTGTAACTATAGAGAGTGTTAGATCTAGCCGGGCGTGGTGGCGCACGCTTGTAATCCCCATGCTTGGGAGGCAGTAACAGGAGGATAGCGCAGGTTCGAAGCCAGCCCCGCACGCTGGCTTAGGAGACCCTGTTTCCAAATAAAAATGTAAAAATAGGTCTGGGAGTGTAGCCCGGAGGTACAAGGGCTTCCAGGAACCCCAGTACCACCAAAAAAAAAAAAAAAAAAAGAGAGAGAGAGTGTTAGATCTATGTCATCTTCCAATAATTTCAAGGTCTCTGATCTAATATCCAGGTTTTTTATCCATCTTGAGTTGCCTTGTGTGCAGGATAAGGGAATGGATTTAATATCATTTTTCTACAAATGGATAACCAGTTTTCCGAACACCATTTTTTGGAAATCCCAGCCATTCATTTCAATTTCTTTCATGTTCAAAGAATGTTAATTCAGCCTCTCAAGTCTGTTGTTAAACCCCCATAAAAATTTTAAACTCAGTTGTACTTCCCAGCTATAGAATATTTGTTTAGCCCATTTTATAATAAAAAGAATATATCTTTGTTGATAATATCAATTTGTCCATACATCATTTTCCTGACTTCCTTAGTTTTTTATTGATCTGAGCATATTTAAGACATTTTTTAAAAGTCTTTGTTCAGAAAGTTCAATATCTGAGCTTCCTCAGAAATGGCATTTGGCCCTTTATTTTGTTCACTTGAATGATTCTGTTTCTTTGCTTAAGCACTGGACACTTGAATATTATAATGTAGTAACTCTGAAGTTTGGGTTTTTCCATGTTTACCTGTTTTTCTGGGTTTTATTTTTATTTATTTTTAATTGCAGAATGCTATAGTCATCCATTTGTTAAGTTGGCTTAATAACTCTATTTATAGATTCTATCCTTTGTCATGTGTGGTCACTGAATCCCTATTTCTGATCTTGTGTTATAAAGTATTTTAACAGAGAATCATTTTAATGCTTAGAGATATAGAGAGAAAGAGGGAGAGAGGAGAGGGACAGAGAGAGAAAGAGAGAGAATGTCTTTACAGATTGCTGTGGGTCTCCACTATTTAGCCAGGTTTTCACTGATCCTAAAGATTCGTCTGAAGTAGAAGCTTAGGGTAATCTCAAGGTTTTTTATGATCATTCATTTAGCCCTTAGTGTGGAGGAGGCTTTCTAAATACTCTGAATATACACGTTTTTTATTTTTAATTTTTATGTGTATCATATTAAAAATAGCATACATTTACACAGTGCTTCATGCCCTCCTCCACCACCACCTTCCTGTTTTTGTCCCTCACAATTAATGTCCAGGATGACCATGCTACATTCACACTTATACACATATTTAAATGTCGCTCCTCCAGTTAATCAACCTCAGACTTCTTCCTCCCCTCCCCTTCCATTCTAGCTTTACTGAGGTTTCCCCTCCACTATCTGGAGTCCCTCTGGTACCCCTAATACTCCCTAGTTTGGGCATATTAGAGAAAACATATGTCCCTTTTCTTTCTAAGCTTGGCTGATCTCACTTAACATAATATTCTCCAGGTCTTTCTATCTCCTTGTGAATGACATGATGTTGTTCTTCTTTATTGCTGAGTAGAATTCTATTGTGTGTATTTCCCATAATTTTGCAACCCATTCATCTGTTGATAGAGACCTAGGTTGGTTCCAGATTTTGGCTATTATGATTTGTACTGCTATGAACATGGGTATGCATATGTTACTGTAGTTCTCTGATTTCATATGGTGGATCTATTCCCAGTTTTCTAAGGAATCTCCATATTGATCTCCATAGTGACTGAACTAGTTTTCACTCCCACCAACAGTGTAAAAGAATTCCTCTTTCCCCACAACTGTGCCAGCATTTGTTGTTATTTTACTTCTTTATGCTTGCCACTCTGATTGGGGTTAGATAAAATTTCACAGTGGTTTTAACTAGCATCTCCCTGATGGCTAATGATGTTGAACATTCTTTCATGTATCTCTTCTTTTGTGAAGTATCTATTAAATTCAGGTGCCCATTTTTTGATTGGGTTATTTGTTTTACTAGTGTAGAGTCTTTGGAGTTCTTTGTATTCTGGATATTATCCCTCTATCAGAGTGGTGCCTGGTAAAAAAATCTTCCCCCATTCTGTCGGCTTTCTTTTTAGGTTCTTAATGGTTTCCTTTGATGAGAAGAAACGTTTTAATTTGATACCATCCCACTTGTTAATTCTTGCTTTAATTTCCCATACATTGGAGGTCTTGTTGAGAAAGTTACTGCCTGTGCCTATATGTTGGAGTGTTGAGCCTATGCCTTCCTCTAATAGCTTTACAGTCTCTGGTCTAATACCCAAGTCCTTGGTCCATCTCTACTTGATTCCTGTGAATGGTGAGAGGTAAGGATTTAGTTCCATCTTTCTACAAATCGATAGCCAGTTCTCCCAGCACCATTTGTTGAAAAGGCTATATTTTCTCCAGTGTGTGAGTTTGGGCTCTTTGTCAAGGATCAATTGACGATGTGTATGGGTTTGTTTTCGTATCTTCTATTCTGTTCCATTGATCTGTCTGCCTGTTGTTGTATCAATACCATGCTGTTTTTACTACTATTGCTTTCTAGTATAATTTGAAGTCAAGGATTATGATGCCTCCTGAATGGTTTTATTGCTAAGAATTGCTTTGGCTGTTCTGGTTTATTTCTTTCTCCATATAAAATTCATGACTGATCTTTCTAGGTCTGTGAAGAATGTCATTGGTATTTTGATAGGAATTGCATTGAATCTGTACATCACTTTTGGAAGAATGGCCATTTTGATATTTATTTTGCCTATCCATGAGCAAGGGCGATCTTTCCATCTTCCAAGGTCTTCTTCAATTTCTTTCTTTAATGTTTTATAGTTTTCATTGTAGAGGTCTTTTATGTCTTTGGTTAGGTTTATTCCTAGGTATTTTATTGGTTTTAAGGTTATTGTGGATGGAATCATTTTCTTTATTCTTTTATTCAAATAATTAAAATCAGAAATGAAAAAGGAGACATCACCACAGACAGTGGGAAAATTCAAAGGATTATCAGAAACTCTTTTGAAAAATTATACTCAAATAGACTGGAAAACATGGAAGAAATTGACAGATTTCTAAGCACACATAATCTACCTAAATTGAACTAGGAGGACATAGCAAACCTAAATCAACTAATAACAAGCAAAGAAATAGAAACAACAATAAAAATTCTGCCATCAAAGAAAAGCCCAGGCCCTGATGGATTTCTAGCTGAATTCTAAAGCACCTTCAGTGAAGAACTAATCCGAATACCTCGCAACTTATTCTGGGAAATTGAAAGAGATGGAATTCTCCCAAACTCCTTCTTTGAAGCCAGTATGAAATTAATACCAAAACCAAATAAAGATACCTCGAGAAAAGAAAAGTACAGACCAATATCCTTGATGAACATAAATACAAAAATTCTAAACAAAATACTAGCTATATGCATTCAAAAACCATATCAAGATAATTCAGCCAGGTGTGGTGGCACATGCTTGTAATTCAAGCATTCAGGAGGCTAAGACTGGAGGATCGAGGTTCGTGCACAGACTCAGCTACTTATTGAGGCCCTTCATAATTCAGTGAGACCCTGTTTCAAAATAAAGAAAAAATAGGGCAGGAGTGTGTAGCTCGGAGGTCAAATGCCTCTGGGAAAGCAAGATTGGTTCAACATATGCAAATCAATACATGTTATTCACCACATAAATAGAACTGAGAACAAAAACCACATGATCATATCAATAGATGCTAAAAAAGCATTTGACAAAATCCAACGTCCATTCATGTTAAAAAACACTGCCGAAAATTGGAACAGAACATATTTCAACATCATTAAGGCAATATACAATAAACCCAAAGCAAACATTATACTGAATGGGGGAAAACTGCAAGAATTCCCTTTAAATTCAGGAACAAGACAAGGATGCCCACTATCACCACTCTTTTTCAATATAGTCCTCAAGATTTTTGCCACAGCAATAGACAAGAGAAAGATATCAAAAGAATTCGAATAGGAAAAGAAGAATTAAAATTATCCTTGTTTACAGATGACATGATCCCTTATCTAGAAGATCCAAAGAACTCAAGTAAAAGACTACTGGAACAGATTAACCAATTCAGCAAAGTTGCAGGATACAAAATCAACCTAAAGAAATCAGTAGATTTTCTTTATACATGTGTTTTTTAATACACTAATTGCCCAAAGACATTTTCTCTTCAGCTTTTCCTCCTTGCCGAAGGTGATCAGTCTACTGTGTGTCTCAACTATAATCTTTTGCTGCACATAGCTACGGGTAGTTAACCTTGAAGTTTTCAGTCAATATCTATCACTTTTCTGGTGCAGAAAAGTTCTGAGTTAAGGTGAGACCTGTGCCTTGCACTGATCCATCATAGTCTCTGACAACATACACAAATAAGAGTTAGACATACAAAACAATCTGTGAATAAGGACTGCTCGGCTCACTCCATTCATTGTTCTACACTTGGAACATAGACTAACGTTTTATTGGTTTGTTATAATTATACATCATAGTGAGGTTCAGAGTGGCAAATACAAACACACACAGCATTTGTTGTGTGTTTTCCTCCAATTCCTATACTGCCCCGCTTCCTTATAATCTTTATATTGACACAGATAACTTCATGTGTGAACAAAGGATTATTTTAATAGTTTCCATCATCATATCTCCCCCCAGCCTCCCTCTGTGGATCTTCCTCCCTCATTTGATTCGTGCATATCATTTATCTGAGGTCCTCTTTGTTTCCTAGTTTCTCTTTAGCTTCCACATATGAGTGAAAACTTACGGCTATTCACTTTCTGTGACTGGATAACCTCACTAAACATAATGTTCTCAAGTTTCATCCATTTTCCTGCAAATGACATGACAGTATTTTTATGACTGAGTAAAATTCTGTTGTGTGTATATATCATAATTTCATAATCCATTTGTCTATGGACTGACATCTAAACTGGTTCCACAAGTTGGCTATCATCAATTGTGCCGCTACAAATACAAAAATAAATGTATCCCTACAGTAATTTGATTTCAATTCCTTTGGAAGGATCCCCAAAAGTGGTATGACTGGTTATATGGTAGTTCCACCAATTTCCATAATAACTAAATTCCAATCCCACCAACAGTGTATAAAGTTTATTTCCCCACATCCTCACCAGCACTTTTGTTGTTTGTATTCCTGATGTTTGCCATTCTAACTGGAGTACTGAGTTTTTAAAGTTCTTTATATATTACATACATGCCTCCTGTGTCAGTGCACAAAAATTCGATACATCAAACCTATTAAATAAAAATCAGTAAGAAAGTTTATATATAAATCTGTATTTATATAAGTTATGTTATTTTTATATACTGTAGAGTTATTCCTTAACTCTACAGTATAGATTCCCAATGAGTAGGTCTAGGTATACACAGAAATTAGAATTTTAAAATCTTCTCACAAGATTTAGATGTTTTTCAAGGATTGAGAACCAGTCACTGCCCTTCATTATATACCCAATCCCACCAAGAAAATCATAGTCACTCCAGAAAGTAGATAGCTACAGAACAAGAAATAACACTGCATTCAATGTGAGTTAGTTTGGAACCGAAGCATCTAGACAATTTCTACCAACTCTTGAAAACATGAAAACACATAAATACACATACATATACACATATATGCATAGTGGTATATATCCATATATATTCCATATATATATGTATATATATATATGGATAATAATATATATATTATCACCTGGAAATTATGTCACATTTTGAAAATTTATAATGTACAAAGGTTTGAAAACAAAATACAACAAATCCCTGTGAGTGTACCACCCAGTTTAACAGATAAAATATTTTCAGCCTTGTGAGTGAGCATCACTAATAAAATTCTTATTTTTTCCTCTCAGAAGTAAATTATTCTGAATTTAGTGTTTACCGTTCCCATGCATCTGTATTTTAAATTTTTTGAATCACATGCAATATATTGGATTGTTTTCACATTTTAAAATACATGAATGATTTAATACCATAATTTTCTTTTTCATTCAATATTTTCAATTCATCCAATTTTTATTTCTTTGTGTGGTTCTACTTAAACTCATTTAAATATTATTCTTTTGATAGACAACTAGGGTTTTCCATATTTTTTGTGATAACAACCAAACTCTCTTGTGATGATGTCTATATGCATATCCCTGGATATGTGACAAAGTTTCTTTAAGGTTTATACTGAGGAGTCAAGTGTCTGTTGGTAAGAGTGCAAATTACAAAAGCCCCAAATTACTCTCCTTGTTGTTTCTACCAGTTCAGATTTGCTCCACAAAAGGTATGTGTCCATTGCTCAACTCTCCGTCACACACACAACACTGTCAAGTTTTCTTTTTTACTTTTTTATTCCATGCTGATTGTTAAGAAGTTTTAATTTGTATTTCCAACATATCCAGTGAACCTGAATTTTTAAAATGTGTTTATTAGCTATTTATGTTTCTGCTCTGGGAAACCATTCTTTCATATCTTCCACCGTCTTCCTCTTGAGTTGCATGAATCCTTCGTATTGATTTATTGCATTTGCTTAATGAATACTATTTCTTGTGCTTTTTGATATTGTTGCCAAAACCTTTCATGAGTGGGTTTTAAAATTTTGTGTAGTATAGCCGGGCATGGTGGCGCACCCTTGTAATCCCCGCACTTATCGTGCAGGTTCGAACGCAGCCGCGCTGGCTTAAGAGACCCTGTTTCCAAATTAAAAAAAAAAAAAGTATAAAATAGGTCTGGGAGCGTAGCCCGGAGGTAGAAGGGCTTCCAGGCTTCCAGGAACCCCAGTACCACCAAAAACATAAAAAATAAATTAAATTAAATTAAATTAAATTTTGCGTAGTAAACCTACCAATATTTTAGTGGCATTTTTATCTTACTGAAGCACTTTCAAATATATATAACTACTATATGACAATTAAAATAAATTTTAAAAGAGCTTCTCTACCTAAAAATCATGAACATATGCTTCTGTTGCCTTCCAAAACTTTCACAGTTTTGCTTACATACTTACATATTTAACTCAATTGTAATTGTAATTTATCTTTGTGCATGGTGTCCAGCTTACAAATATGTATTGTAAGCTTTTCCCAACACTGTAAACAAAAATCAAATATATCAGTCAATGTTGTGTATGTGTGAGTTTTGTATGCATATTATGTGTATATAGGACATGTGAAATATTTTTAAATAATCGCTCTTCTTAACCATTTATTGGTAAAGTCATCTTTCCTCATTGTTCAAAAATGCCACTTCAGTTATATATCAATTTCTAAGATTACTCATATCATGAAATGGCCATTTCTAGCTTCTCCATTATCATTTCTTGGTTCATATGCTCATCCTGGCAGTAACACAACACTCTGCTGATTGCTATAACTTTAGAATAAGACTCCATATGTGAAAAGTGAAGTCCCTCCCTTTTTCTTTTTCAGAAAATGTCGTAGTTATTCTTGGCCTCTAGTCTTCCAAAAAGATTTTAGAATCAGTCTGTAGATTCTATGAGGGAAAAAAATCATTTTGGGGAATGATTATCAGTCCATTAAATCTGAAGAATTATTTGAAGAGACTTGACTTTTTTATTATTTTTAGCTTTCTTCTTCAAAAGCACAGAATACTTCTTCTCATAGAAATCTTTAATGGCTTTCAATAAAATTTTAAACTTTTCTTCATCACTATCATGTGTATGTCCTATTTATCTAATAATTAATCTTCATCTTTTCATATTAACAATGAAATCTATTTATCTGCATTTTTTATGTTGCTTCTGTTTTTGTTTAGCAATATAAGTGATTGAGTCTGTGGTTTTCTACCCAATACTCTGAACCCTCTTGGTAATTCTAATAATTTGAATATCCCATTTTTATGTAAAAACTAAGATAATTTGTAAATATTTTCCTAACTCTTAAGATTTTTGCTTATTTTGCTGTTAAGGACTTAGAGTATACTGTTCAAATACAAATAACAATAACATTCTTATATGATTCCATATTTTATTTTTTATTTTTTGGTGATACTGGGGATTAAACCCTTCTACCTCCGGGCTACACACCTAGATCTATTTTATATTTTTATTTGGAAACAGGGTCTCTTAAGCCAGTGAGGCTGGCTTCGAACCAGTGTGATCCTCTTGTCTCCGTCTCTCAAGCGCGGGGATTACAAGTGTGCGGCACCACGCCCGCCTCCAAATTTTATTTTTAATACTTTTATTGGCATACTATAGTTTCAGATCATAATATAGCTCATGGTGATAGTGATATACATGCACACAGCACTTGGTGGACTTTTCCCTGGCTCTCTCCCCATTTCTCCCTTCCCCATACAGAGTATTGAGATTGAAAAGAAATATTTACTTTGTATACTTTTTATTTATTTAATGAAGTTTTCTTATATTCCCAGTTGGGTCAATATTAAATTTTAGCAAGTGCTTTTCTGCCCCTTAAGAAGAATGACCATTAGATTTTTTGCTTTCATTTGTTTAATGTTGTCATTTATATTAATACATTTTAGAATAAAAACAAATTTGCATTGGTAAATTAACCAACTTGTTCTCACTCATACGCTTAGATGCAAACACACACACAGAGACACACACATGCACACACACATTGATAGATTCAGGTTGCTAATATTTTGTTTAGAATTTTTTATTTCTTTTTTTAAAAAATTTATTAGTACATTGTAGTCATGCATCTTACTGGGGTACAAGATGGTAGAGGCATACATGCACACATCACTCATTTAGCCCTTCCCAATTCCCAGCCCATTCCCTCTCCCCTCCCTCCTTCTCATATTTGGCTTAGTAATTAACTTTGATATGTTTGTGAATGTACATCATGTACATTAGGGGATCTCCCTCTTTTCTCTCCCATCCCCCTCAGTTAAGTTGCCTTATCTGCTCATCTATGGTTTCTCCTTTGTCTAGAGTTCCTCCTATGACCATTTTTCTCCTTAGCTTTGGTATATTAGGAAAAGCATCCACTTTTTCCTTTTTGTGACTTACTAATCTTACTTAGCCTAATATTCTCTAGTTCCATCTATTTCCTTGCAAATGACATTTTAATTTCTACTGTTTTTCTACTTTCATTTTTTTCTTGCTATCATTTGCAGAATTGTCCTTTTGAAAGACCAAATTTTAGCTTTTTTACTTTGTCCATTGTATCTTACTATTTATTTGTTTCTGCCCTTGCATGTTTATCATTTCATTCTTTTGATTATTTTTGGATTAATTTTGTAGTTCCCAACTTCCTAATTTTTTGTGTGTGCTAATGGAGATGGAACCCAGGGCCTTTCTACCTCTGAGCTACACCCTCAGGCCTATTTTTTATTCTTTATTTTGAAACAAGATCTCACTGAGTTGCAAAGGGCCTCATAAAGTAGTTGAGGCTGGCCATGAACCACAATCCTCCTGTCTCAGCCTCCCAAATGCTGGGATTACAAATGTATGCCACCATTCCGGGCTCAACTTCCTAATTTGAATACTATATTTATTCATTTCTACCTTTCCTGATATAAACATTTATAGATAAATATTTCCCTCTAAGAATTGTTTAGCTTCATCTCACAAGTTTTTTTATTTAGTACTTTATTACCTTTCTGCTTTAGTCACCTAAATTATATTATTATTTCACTTTAACCCCATTAGTTACTTTAAAGGATAATTTCATATTTTCAAATTTATTAGGGTAGGAATATGTCTCACTACTCACTACTAATGTATCTGGTTTCCTGTCAGAAAATGTGGTCTATGTATCATCCTTTGATTTCTGTTTAGACTTATTTCTATTGTCTTTTTATAGTCAATTTTCATAAATATTCCATGTGCTAAATGTGTTAACTGTTGGCTATAGGGTTTATGTATACCCATTAGATAAATTTGTTAAGTATGTTGTTTAAGTCCATATGCTTAATAACTTCTTTGCCAGCTCTTTCTATGAATACTAAGATAAGTATGTTAAAAATCACTCAATATAATGATATATTTATCCATTTTCTTTCTAGTAATTACCTCATTACTCATATGTGTATGTGTTGAGTGAACATTTGCATTAATGTTTGAAAAAGTAAACAATCATAAAAGTACATATTGATGAATTTTCATCAAATAAACACATTGTGTAACTACTGCCTAATTCAATAAATAAAGCTAGGGCTGTATTCTAAAAGCTATACTTATGTTTCTTTCCAGTAGTCCCCTCTCCATCCCCAGTGAAGATGAACTGCCATTAGACTCTAACACTGCCAATAAGTTTTGCCTATTCTTGAACTTTACATTAAAGAAATTATATATATATATATATATATATACATACATACACATATATACACACATATATATATGTAGGTATATTATCCATTTCTTGACTTGATCCTTTAGAGGTCCATCCATGTGGAGGCTGCTACAAAATGTGTTCATTTTAGTTGCTGTATAGAATCATACTTTTAAAAGATACCACAATTTATATATCCCTTCTAGTTTTGATGGATATATGGGTTGGTTTTAGTTTTATTTCTATTATCAATATTGCTTATAAAAACAACTTGTGTGCATGCCTTTTCATATATATAAATGTATATTTTTACCCTTATTTCTAGAAGGATTTTTGATTAGACATAGGACATATGCACATCCATTTTCATTAAATACAGTGCCAGTTTTCAATAGCGCTTAAACCAATTTGCACTCCCACCAGCAGTGAGTGAAGGTTCCAGGTGCCCCATATTCTTATAAACAGAGAAAGAGTATCCATTTTTTTCAAGCAAGCCATTCTATTGGGTATTCAATGGCCTCTCAATTTGGCTTTATTTTCCCTGATTACTAGTCAGATGGATACTTTAATCTATGTTTACTGGCCTCTTGTATCTTCCCTTCTGTGAAGTGCCTGTTAGTATCTTTGCCTGTTTTTTTCAAAGGGATTGGAATTTTTTTAAATTGATGTGAAGGAGTTCTTTATACAGTGTGGATAAAAGGACTTTGTAGGATAAAACTACTTTGCATGGCTTCTCCTATTCCATAGTAAGCCTTTTTAATCTCTTCATCATGTATTTTGATTAAAAATGTTCTAAATTTAACATATTACAAGATATCACCCTTTTGTCTTCATAGTAATTAGTTCTTTTGTCATTTTAAAAACATTTACCTGCATCAAGGTCATAAAGATTTGTTTGCATAAGTGTTTTTATGTAGATCTAGCTGGACCTGATTTTACAGAGGGTGTAAAATAAGGGTCAAGATTAGTTTTTTTCCCATCAGGATTGTGAGGTGACCAAGCATCCCATAGTAAGATGTCATCCAGCCATTCTTGCTTCTTCACTAGTCTGCAGTGCTGCAATGCATATTTTAAGGTTATGTTATTAAGTGTATGCAACTTCGGAATTGTTACCATCATGTGGTGACAGTTTGGGCCTTAAAGTTGATATTACCAGAGCTTTCTTTTGGCCTATTTTTCCTTTTTTTAAAACTACTTCACTCTCTAAAACACGCAATGTACTTAAACATATCAAAGTCAACCACTAAGCCAAGCAAGGAAAGGAGGGATAGGGAAGGAATGGGGTGGGAATTGGGTAGGGGTTAAATCGGTGATGTGTACATGTATGTACACACAAGTTTTTTACCCCAATATGATGTATGAAAATAATAAACCAATAAAATATTTTTTAAATGTAAAAAACAATAAAGCTACTTCACCATTAGCATTTATGAGTTATTATTGTTTTGTTGTTAACAAAAATATTATTAACAATATATAACAAGATTTGAATTGTCTGTATTATGCATAATATACTCACTTCTGAGTGATAATCAATCAATTTAATTGTGAACATCTAGACTGAAATTATATCTGCCATCTAACACTAAACACTGATTGTTTCTTTTCTTTCCTTATTTTTGGTCCACAGAGGTTCTGAGACTGGGTCCCACTGTGTTCCCCAGGCTGATCTCAAACAAATGAGCTTAAGTCGTCCACCTTCCTCAGCTTCTTGAGTAGATGAGACTGCAGGAGTGCACCATGAAACCCAGCTTAATGGAAGTTGGCTTTTGTTTTTGTTTTTGCAGTACTAGGAATTGAATCATGAGGGTTCTACCTCTGAGCTATATCCCCAAACCTATTTCATTATTTTTATTTGGAAACAGGGTCTGGGTAAGTTGCTGAGAGCCTCGCAGGTTGTTGAGGCTGGCTTCAAACCTGAAATCCTCCAGCCTCAGCCTTCCAAGCACTCTGCCTGCAGGTATATGCCACAATACCTGGCCTTGATGGAGGTTTTTTAAATGCCCTGTTAGAATTGGGCATGGTGGAGCACAATTGTAATCCCAGAATGTGGGAGGTAAAGATAGGAGGATCTGGGCTTTTGGCCAGCCTCAGCTACTTAGTGAGGCCCTCTGCAACTTAGTGAGACCCTGTTTCAAAATAAAGAATAAAAAATTGTGTTGGGGATATAGCTCAGAGGTAGAATGCCCCTAGGTTCAATCCCCAGCCCTCCATACACAAAATCCCCTGTTTAGCCAAGCCCAGTGGCATATGCCTCTAATCCCAGTACTTAAAAGGCTGACACAGGAGGATCACAAGATCAAGGCCAATTTGGACAACTAAGTGAAACCCTGTCTCAGTGAAAAATGGGCTGTAGCTCAGAGGTAGAGTGCCCTTGGACTCAATCTCCTGTGACCAAAAAAAAAAAAAGATTCCTTCTTTCTCTTATACTTAAAATTTGGAGTTAAATATGATTTCCATTATTTTGGTCTTGGTTTAAATTTTTAGCATGCAAATGAAAGTCTAAAGTGAACCAATTTCCTGATTCTAACAAGTTAAAGATCTTAGAATACCTTATATCAAATCATCTCCTACTACAATTTTATTGCTGTCAACATTGCTAATTTTTTTTCTAAAATTAGTCATTATTATTTAATCAAATAATGATTATACATGCTCGTGCATGCTCTCAATATTGTTCACTAATTTCTTTAATATCTTCTGGGAAGTTTTTTTAAATGAATACCTATTGGTTGTAAACTAAAGGTTTTTATCTGTGTATAAATGTCTCTATTTTACAGAAATTCTCAAATAAAAAGCTGTGGATATGGCAGTTAAATATAAAAGTGATTTTTCTCTCAAAAATTTGAAACTATTTTTCCATTATCTTGAGGCTTCTACTTCTGCTATTTAAATCCAGCTGCTCAAGTCATGTTACTTTTTAATAGAATAATTACCTTTTTCCCACTGCCTTCTTTTAAGATCTAGCCTTTAGAATTCTGCTATTCTGCCACTATTTCTAGGTGTAGTTTTCTTGATTTGTGTAATAGATTGTTAAAGGGATCAAAAAATTCTTCCCCCCTTTGTATTCATATTTTGAAATGTGATGTTGCGGAGCACCGCTCTGGGTTCTGGCTTTACTCTGGGAGCTTCCATTTCAACTCCCAAGGACGTGTGGGATCACTGACATGTATAACATTCCACATAGGTTGTTGAAATTTCAGGCTCTCACTGGAATGTTCATACATTGCAAGTAAGAATGAACATGGTTTGGAGACTTTAAACAGTTTGGTAACTTCTTATGCAGCTATGTGTATATTTAAGATATGACTAAGCAATTCCAAACCCACAAATTTACCTATGTGAAATGAAAACCTTTGCTTGCACAGAAACCTGCATGCAAATGATTATTGTAGCTTTATAATTGCCCCCAAAATTGGAATACTACTCAGCTACAGAAAAGGATAAACCTCCTATACACACGAGAGCATGGGTGAATTTCATATGCATGCTTACACAAGAACCTATGTTACAGAGAATTCTATTCATTTAACATTCTTGAAAAGGCAAAAATGTAGTGTCAGAAAACATTAATGACTGATAGAGGCTTAAGGTGAGCAGAAAGTTTAAATGCAAAGGGCATGGATGGATGTGATGAAATCATTCTTTATCTTGACTATAATTGTGGTTATAAGAATATAGATTTCCCCAAGTCAAAAACCATACATTTAAAGAGGTGCATTTTACAGTATGTGAATGATTCCTTGATTTCTAAAAAAGAAAAAAATCCTATGGCTCCAAGCTTCAAGGATTGATATACACCTTTTTGCTTTTCTCTCTCCTTCATATATTTGGCCTCTGAAAGATTCCCCTTCTTGTAAGCTCAATAATAAATTTTAAAAGATTTCTGTTGCATTATATCCAGCATTGGTAGGAATTTTGAATCAGGAGGAGCTTTAGAATATCTGGTTTGCCATATTGCCAGAGGCAAAAGCTCATCTTTCTTTTAAAGAACAAGACTGTCTTAATATTTCCCGGTGCTTTTAAGTTTTTCAATTCATCTTATCATTGTATCCTTATGTTTCCAAGAAATACAATAACACAAGAAAGCTGAGACTTGTGTCCTATCATATATACATATATATACATATATATATGATACATATATACATATATGTATATATATGATACACATATATACATATATGTATATATATGATACATATATACATATATATATATAGAGAGAGAGAGGGGGATACCTTTTCATCCCAAAAAGAATTAATATGAATTTATATGAATTTATTGGTTCTATAACCAATATGAAGTTTATCTTAAGTCCCCAGAATTGGGAGGTTAATGAGACACATTCTGAGAATCATTTATATTCTGTATCACCAGGCCTGGTAGCGCAGTGAGCCGTGTGACCCTTGGGCATGTAGCTTAGCTCTCTGCCTGGTTTCAAAGCATCAGCTTTATAGTGTCACTGCAACTGTGAAATTAGTTCATGTCAAGTGCACCGACAACCACGTGGCCTGTAGTAAGTGTTCAATCAGCATCAGTCGTTAGGCCATGCCCTTCCCACTAATATAATTATATACACACCTCCAACACAGAAAATTGAACACTGCCTACATATGTAAATAAGAAAGTCAGAACTTACTTTGAATAAGCCATGCTTTTGGTTGCGCTGACCAAGCCACAAATTACTTCCTGGGGGAAAGTTGGTCTCTGGAGGGTCTATCACACGCTCATAAATCCTGTAGAGACAAAGAACACAATTAATAATAGAGATGTTCAGAGCAGAACCAAACAGTGCACCTGCTGTTTGAAGGAGTCATGCCATAGTTACTGGTTTGGGAAGTTGGAGTCCAGATATGGTATGTTTTAAATGGCAGGTAACGTGAATGAAAAGATCTCTTTCCGGACAGCACCTGGACATATTGTCCAGGCCCCTCCTATCTTTGATAATCTCCCTTTTACAGAAGAGGAAGCAAGAAGTCAACATTTTTGAGTGTCTACTCTGAGCATGATCCTCCAGTCTCCACCTCCCGAATGCTGGGATGCATGCACCACCACACCCGGCTCACAAATCTTTAAATGGGTACTCCCTTTAGAAACAGCTTCTGCAACTACCAGCTGATCACATGCCTCCACCTCAACCCTGGCCAGTACCTCTCGGTACCTGAAGCTCACAGGATCCTTGGCAGGATGAGCTGGCTGGGGCTATCTGTAACGTTTAGCTCTGCGGCGAGCCCTGCCCATTCCTTTCCTCGGCCTTCTCTCAGAGCGACTGCTGAGCAGCCATTCCTCAGGTGTGTCCAGAGAGGTGAGGACAACTAATCCGTCCTCCCTGTCGATGGAGCTGGCTATGTCCTGCCAGAGGGTGATGAATACCTCTGGTGGTTCTCAGAAGGAAAGTGAGGAAGAACTAAAGACTGTCCAAGTTGTATCAAGGAACGTGAATAATGGAGAGCTTGCTGCAGCTGGGAGCTGTCATGCTGCAGCCTTGCATTTTAGCCTCATAGCCCATTACCCTATTATCCCCAATGAAATCTAACAATATGTGCAAAGTATTGTACAAATACTAAATATATCAGGTCTTTCTCAACTAATTCTCTTTCCATTATGAATGGAAAGTCAAAGAATAATTAAGGAAAAAAATGTTTCCTCTTAGAAGACAGGCTGTTTTCTTCACAGGAACCCAACCTTTTTTGTATGTTAGAATGAACCAGTTGAGATGAAACAATTTGTCACAACTGCTTTAACACAAGAATCTGCTATATACTTCCTTTTAAAGGGTTTTCTCCCCCATAATATAAGTGGGAAAATTAGAAACAAGTCAAATTTACAATAAAAGATAAATGCATACATTATAGTAGATCAGCTTGAAAGAATTTACTGCCATCATTAAGAGTGATAAATATGCAGGCTATGAAAAATGGAAAAGTATACACAAAATAATTTTCACTGGAGAACGTGGGATGCGAAATTATTTAGGTACTATTGAGATAACAATGCAAAAATTATGTTCAATGCAGGCAAACATAAAGGCCGAAGAGAAATGGAAATCACCGTATTTAGGGAAAGAGATTGAGACATAATTTTCTATAAGGTTGTTCTACTAATAAATTGAAAATGTTGCCAAGCCATTTACCTTAACCTTCATTTTAAAACATCGGCTGTCAGAGAGTTTTAATTTAAAAGCTTTCTTTCTCGTGTTCAACATGCTAGAAGATGAGCTCCAATGAACAGAGTAGGCCCTTAATCAATGTTTATTAAGTGCATGAATGAATGAAGATGGAACAATCAAAAAGATCAACTTCCTGTCCTGCCTTATCTTCTTAAGCAAATAACTCCTTGCCCCTTAGAAATGGTTGAGAAAGCTGGCGTGGTGGCACACGCTTGTAACCCCCATGCTTGGGAGGCAGAGACAGGAGGATCGGCAGGTTCAAAGCCAGCTGTGCTGGCTTAAGAGACCCTGTGTCCAAATAAAAATATAAAATAGGTCTTGGAGTGTAGCCCAGAGGTAGAAGGGCTTCCAGGAACCCCAGTACCACCAGAAAGAAATAAAGAAAGAAGGAAGGAAGGAAGGAAGAAAGGAAGGAAGGAAGGAAGGAAGGAAGGAAGGAAGGAAGGAAGGATGGACGGACGGACGGATGGATGGATGGATGGATAGATGGATGGGTGGATGGATGGGTGGGTGGGTTGAGGAAATCAACTTCAGAGGCCATCACCATGGGCTAGAGCAGTCACCCACAAGATGTCTCATAGTGCTTTTCCCCTTTCATGTGTCCTACAACCCCACCAGGACCTTCTCCTTCTGCCAGGGGAAATCTGCAGGATGCTGCCTTCCTAACAAGCCCTGCTGATTCTTTCCAAAAGGCAATTCTCACTCGGGAATTCCAAGCAGCAGGCAGAATCAACAAACTGGCACAGATGGAGGAGCACACAGAGTTTAAAAATATAGTATTTAAAAGAAAAAAAAACACACAGAGGAAATCTAATCATGTGCAAACATCAGGAAACCCACATTAAAGGACATTTCACAAAATGACTGCTTGTGCTCTTGAAAATGTCATCAACAATGAAGGAAGGATGAAGCATAGCTGCAGATTAAAAGAGATCAAAGAAACGTGAAACTCAAGTGCAAGATGGGATCAGAGACTAAATCCTGGAGTAGGGGAGGAGGGAGTTCCATAAGAACATTATCAATAAAGTGGGTGAAATTTGAATAAGAGCTATAGATTATGCAGTGATATTGTATTGATACTCAATTTCCTGGTTTTGATAATTGGACAATATACATTTAACTGAATCTCTTGTTCTTAGGAATTAGGCTCTGTGGAATTTAAGGGCATAGGGTCATGATGCTTGAAACTTACTCTCACATAGTTCAAAATAATAATGTGTGCCTGTAATTCCAGTACTTGGAAGGCTGAGACAAGAGACAGAACTGTAGGTTTGAGGTAAGAGTTGGCAACTTAGCTAGACCTTGTTTCAAAACCAAAAGGTAAATGAAGCTGGGAGTGTAGCTCAGAGGCAGGCAGAACACCTCTGAGTTCAATCCTCAATACCAAATGATAATAATAACAATAATATATGTCTATATAAGTATATACACATACATACACACAAATACATACTTTATTATTTAGAGAAAGTGTAAAGCAGAATCCTTGCAAAGAATACATGGTTATTCTTTGGGCTACTCTTAACAACATTTTGTGAGGTTAATTTTCTGTATGTGCATGGTACTTCATAGTACCATGAACTCAGGGGTGCTCCACCACTGAGCTATATCCCCAGCTGTTTCATTTGGAGACAAGCTCTTGCTAAGTTGCCCAGTCTGGCCTAGAACTTGATATTCCTCCAGCCTTCTGAGCTGCAAAATTTCAGGCATGCACCAGAGTGCTCACCCAGCTAAGATTAAAAAGACCTTGCCGGGCGCGGTGGTGCATGCTTGTAATCCCCGCACTTTGGAGGCAGACACAGGAGGATCGCACAGGTTCGAAGCCAGCTGCACTGGTTTAAGAGACCCTGTTTCCAAATAAAAATATAAAATAGCTCTGGGAGTGTAGCCTGGAGGTAGAAGGGCTTCCAGGAACCCCAGTACCACAAAAAAAAAAAAGACCTGAAATGGTCTTTAATGTCTATAAACTAAAAATACATACATACAAAACATTATCTAATAGCCAAAGATACAGATAGGGTTTTCCTATTACATGCCTAATGTGAATAATGAGGCAGGAAAAAAAGATAAATAAAGGAATAGATGAATGAATAAAGTATTTCACAATGAAGTATTTCACTTATCCTGATAAGACACCATCAGCTAATAGGATTATCACATTATTCTATGAACCCCTGTACGAGGAGAAGTTATGCTATCCACCTGCCAGATAAATATGGTCTGCATCTTGACAGAAAGGCTACTGACCCTTGAGGTCCAGTTTGGGTGGACTGGTTCATGTAACAGTCAGGTAGGTCACAGTGATGTGTCACTTAAATCTGGTATCACCCAAGTCAAGTGAAATGAAAAGTCAACGCTAGTATAGTAGACAGCTTGCTCCCAGTGAGGTGAGGAAATGGAACCTTCTGATACATACGGTACTTCTTCACGTCACCCATGCCTGCCTGACTAAAGCACATGGGACACGTGCTGGCTATGGGGATGGGATGCACGCAGCCACAACTTAAATGGTGGGTCCTTGCCCTCACGTCTAATCTCACAGGCCAGAGACATCACACATAAACATACCTCATACTTCAAAGTGTGATATAAAATGCTTCATGGTAGCAGAGAACGAAATAAAGAAAAACTAGAATTCTACCTGTCATAAAGATTTTTTTTTAATGAAGGAAGCACTGTTGCTGAGTTTTGAATGAGAAATGAAGTTGATCTGACCTGGCACACACATCAGCCAGCCACTTACATAGCACTTAGCATGTGGCAGGCCTTGTTCTGAGGGATTTCTGTGTATTATGTCACTTTATTCTCACACCATTACCATCAGGTGGGTTTCTGCTTTAAGTGGTTGAATAACTTGTCTGTGGTTAAGCAGCCTGTGAGTGACAGAGCTGAGATTTGAACCCACACCCTATTCTGTGCTGTGGCCACCTTCCTATGTTGCCTTTCCAGACAAGCAAGTTCCAGTCACCAAAAAAAAAAGCATCTAAGTTATAATTTCCCTAAGAATTAAAATAGTAAGTGGGAAACCAGTATGTGGGTGCAGTTACAGTAAATACTTGCAGAACAATCAACAAAGTAGAATAGAATTTCATAACTTTCTCTGATGATTCATAAAGTACTTATAGATTTGGGAGAGTCTTCAACCAGTGCTAAAGAGTAAACGAAAACTATAGGATTTGTATGTCCTGGTACGTGTCTCATGACACACACAGGAATCATTTTTTTTCCCTAGAAGAGCAATTTATTTTTTTGTTTGTTTTTTTGTTTTTTTTTGTTTTTGGTGGCACTGGGGTTCCTGGAAGCCCTTCTACCTCTTGGCTACATTCACAGACCTATTTTTACATTTTTATTTGGAAACAGGGTCTCCTAAGCCAGCGCACGTGGCTGGCTTCGAACCTGCATGATCCTCCTGTCTCTGCCTCCCAAGAGTGGGGATTACAAGTGTGTACCACCATGCCTGGCCTAGAAGAGCAATTTAAAAACTTAAGTTATTTGCCAGCGGTGGTGGTATATGCTTATAATCCCAGTATTGGGAGGCTGAGACAGGAGAATCCAGGTTCATGGATAGCCTCAGCTATTAGTGAAGCCCTGTTTCAAAATGAAGAATAAAAAATCAGGCTGGGGGTGTAGCTCAAAAATCAAATGTCCCTGGGTTCCATCCCTGGCACCACAAAAAAATAAATAAATAATAAAAACTTAAGTCTTTCAAAAAATTACAGCTGGGTGTGGTAGCACATGCTTGTAATCCCAGTACTCAGGAGACTAAGACAGGAGGATCACAGGTTCATGGTCAACCTCAGCTACTTAGTGAGACTCTCTAACTTGGTGAGACCCTGTTCCAAAATAAAGACTAAGAAAATAGGGCTGGGGTAAGCTCAGAGATAGAATGCCCCTGGGTTCAATACCTAGTGTGGCAAGAAGGAAAAGAAAGGAAAGGAAAAAGAGGAAGAGGAGGAGGAGAGGGAAAAAATAAGAGAAAGATTACAATTCCTAACATGTCACATCAGGAAGGAAAAGGAGATATAATTTTATGTGGCCAAGACTGGCTTAACTAGACCCACTGGGACCTTAACTAGATTTGGTCAATTCATAGAAAAGGTTTCTGGGAAAATGAAAATATCCACATTGGGCAGGGCCTCTTATTCTATGATCTTCTTACAGACGAGCCTTGCAACATCCTTTTCTATGTATTATTTTTACCCATCCTAACTGCCCTAAGTGTTAGTTCTTTACTGCTTTCTGAGACTCTCCCCATGAGGGTCACTCATGTGGACACCCTTGCTAACCCTTCAGCTTGTGACGCTGGACTCTCCTAGGATTCACTAGCATCTCCACAGCCCATTCCTAGTTGGGTCTACCTTTCCAGACCTCTCCACCAAAAAAGGAGGAATTGAGCTCCCTTGGCCCTGAGTCCAGAAATTTTACCCTTAAGTTATGCTATACTTTGAGTCTTCTCTTGAGTACGGAAGAAGTGGAGCCCTCACCATGGTGCCCCTGCACCTTCTCAGTTGTCTTCTGCACTGGGAGACCCTCCCTGATAATCCCATATAAAGAAGCTCCTAACTGCTTAGTCTCTGTAGTGACCTCAGGAATCAGTAGCCTTTTTATCAAGATTCAGTGGCCAGGTAGTTGAAAGCGACTGTAAATAGGATGATGAAAAATAAATGTAGATGACTCTTCAAAATTAGCTCTTTGCTCATTGACCATGTCCTTTCAGACTGTAAGCATCTTGAAAGCTGGGGGCTTGCCTGTTTTTTCAGGTCAGCATGTCTAGTATCTAGACAAGTACCTAACCAACGTAGGTATCTACTTGACACATTGAACAAATGAATGAACAAGCACTGCCTGGCACCATCACAGAATAATAGGACATTAGCCATATAGTTGCAAAAGCCTTATAGGGCAACTATTTTATTTTGTTTATTGTGGAAATATGGATTGAACCGAGGGACCTTTTACCTCTAAGCTATGCCCACCAGCCCTATTTTATTTTTATTTTGAAACAGGGTCTCACTATGTTGCTGATGGTCCCGCTAAGTAGCAAAGTCCAG
This sequence comes from Muscardinus avellanarius, assembly GCF_963383645.1. Taxonomy (NCBI): domain Eukaryota; kingdom Metazoa; phylum Chordata; class Mammalia; order Rodentia; family Gliridae; genus Muscardinus; species Muscardinus avellanarius. Next base: position 195,868,595 of record NC_137786.1, on the reverse strand, counting down.
CCTCAAACCTGCAATTCTCCTGCCTCAGCCTCTTAGGTACTGGGATTATGGGCATGTGCTACTGGGATTTATAATTTTTAAATGAGAAATATACAAAACTGGGTAATTCGGACTGAGAAAACAGGTAGAAAAACGTGACACTTTATACAGTTAATTCCGAGGGAAATAAAGTCTACAAGATGAGTGAAAGGTGATACCTGTGGGGAGCCATTAAGGTCTTCCCTGTATCTTTACTAAAAGAATATTTCTGACTGTCCTTCCACCCAGAGTCAACAAGGTTTGGGGTCACAGAGGTTTCAAAGTAATTAAGACTCTCAGAACTAATGATGCTATTGTTCTGTCTGAGCTAAGATTAGGTTTGTGTTGTCTGTATTGTACCAGGGTATTGTTTGACCTGCCTGTACTTTGGACTTGTCTTTCTTGTATTCCGGGGTAACCTGAAGCTAGAAACTATATAAATTACCACAAGAAAATAAACCCGATTATCAGCCAGTAGAGATATCGACCCGGGAGTGGACTGGCGATCCTTCCATGCTAGAATTAAATATTCTTTGAATTAAATTCTAAGAGTTATATTCTTTCATCCTCACTCCTCTCTTCGGAACCCATAGTTTCGCTGGCTGGCTCCGGCAATAACCCTTTTCTAGTGTCTTCCTGCTCTATCTCCACCTCATGAGATTTACACAAGAAGCTGGAAAGACAGAGCAAGATGAACCCTTCTAACTGTTCTTCACACAGAAAAGAAATAGGGATAGTAGGTATAAATCTGTCAGGCAGATAACTCACTAGAAAATCCAGGTAGATGAATTTCAGACAGAGAAGAAAAATAGTCAGCAGCTAGAAAATTAATTAAATAAACTGGGCATGGTGGCACACACCTGCAATCTCAATACTGGACAGGCTGAGACAGGAGGATCACAGATTCAAGATGAGCCTCAGAAACCTAGGGAGAACCAGGTTCAAAACAAAAATAAAAAAGGCTGGAGTGTAGCTCAGAAGTATAATTCCCCTGGGTTCAATCCTCAGCACAAAAGGGAAGGAAGGAAGGAAGGAAGGAAGGAAGCAAGGAAGGAATCAAATGCAATGCTTATGATAAGCAAATGAGTTACAGCTTAAGTTGATTATATTATAATCTGCCCAAATTTATCTCCATAGGCTGGGTGATGCAAATAATATCTTTACTCTACAACCATCTAAAAATGTATCCTTTCTTTTGGAGGAAGAAAACCTAATTCCCACTTAGACATTTTTCTGAGGCTTTAGCTCACTTGAGCCATTAAATAAGGTGCTGCCTATTAAGCTGTGCTGGAAGAATTGTAGGAAGTCTGTATTCTGTTAGCATCTATCAGTGAAGTGTAGGTATCTCACTTCCAATACAATACCATGGAAAATTAAGTATCCAGTTAACACAAAACCTGCTTGAAAGGAAGGAATGACTCAGACTAACCAATATACTCCTTGTGAAAGTCAGTTGCTGAATTCAAAAATCACACAAGGAATTTTCTTCCTAAGGCACAATCTGTCTTATTTATGACTTTGGCTAAGAACAATCTTGCGAGCAGATGTCCCCTCTGCTTAAAGGACCAGTCAATATCCTATGAAGAACTTTATTTTCCTGTTAAAGATAAAGCCCTTGTAGCTCAACACAAAATAACAGAATGGCTCAACAACACAACTATGAAGGAATATTGGATTTTTATTTACCTGGACAAAGAAAAGGCTCTGAAGGGACTTCAGGGTGTCTTTCTCAATTATACAGAAGAATGAATTTCCAATGTAAATCATGTGAATTGACATGTGTTATGCTCCTATTCGATAAGACAATATGAAGCCCAAATTAGACACTAAATGAAGAGGTTTATCTTGGACTTTGCCTGGAATTGAAGTAAAGCTCTCATGTGCTTCCTGGAGAAGAAAGCTGCGATGACCTTCCTTTGCTAGGCAAAGCCTTATCCTCCACCTTTTAGGTGGCACTAGTGAATATTAAGAAACATCCTGGAGCAATTTTTCTGGACAAAACACAAGATCCTCCCCACATGAGTTCCCCTTAAGTGGTGATGGATGACCTTAACATAAGGCCTAACCCTGCTTCTGGCCTATGCTAAGAGAGACACATACCCTTTCCCCTGTTGGCCTCATAAGGCAAGAGTGAGAATAACAGAGCTTTTGAGCTCTGCCAGAAAAACACAGGCTTCTATCTGGTTTCATCAACATCATTCTTGAAACCCACAAATGAAGAACATTCAGTCCATAGATCATTGCACTCTACACCATAGGTCCTCAGAGCTCACTCACACTAATAAAGTATTCTGCCCACTGTGTATACGGATGAGTTACTTGTATTTCCATGTCCAGTTACCTGGCTGTTGTAAATTATTTGCTAACATGGACTGCACAGCACACAATGCTTGTTCCATATGGGCATGAAAGAGATGCCCCAAAGAGAACCTCTGAAGTCTCCTCCTACAAGTCTGTTTAACAAATACAGATGACACTTGACAAATGGTAGAATTAAAACTACACTTCCAGCACTCCACAGGAGAAAACAGGCTGTAATAGAAGAGATACTATGCAGATGAACACAGTATGCCCCCAACAGGTAAAAGCTGAATTCCCAGCTAAATCCATGCAAAACATTAGCAAAGTTCAGTAGGACTCCAAATTATTCCTTTGCAGCTGTCTGTGGAATAAACACAAATGCAAACAAAACAGAGAAAAAAAGCTCTTGGGAGGTGAAGACAAGAGGATCATGCAGGTTCAAAGCCAGCCACGCTGGCTTAAGAGACCCTGTTTCCAAGGTCTGGGAGTGTAGCCTGGAGGTAGAAGGGTTTCCAGAATCCCTGGTAGCACTGAGAGAGAGGAGAGAGGAGACAGGGGGGTGGGGGGGTCAGTCTATAAGGAGATGTCTTTTTGGAGGCAAATAAAAAGACAGCAATGTTCAAGTGAGACTAGCAAACACTGCAGAAAAGTCTTTCTCAGAGCAGAGTGTGAACCCTCTCCAAAGAACGGAGAGGTCTTCTCAGAGAACAACTCTTCATGTGACCTGTTTCATCAACTTAGAAAATACTTGTTAGGGTGAATTTGCTCAAATTGCCCCCTCACCCTGTGCCATTTCTGAATGGCATGGGGCTTTAACTGTCTTCTGTATTTCTATCTTTTTTATAAACTTCTTTTAAAAAAAAAAAACACTTGTTAACCTATGCTTTTTTTTGCCAACCAACTGATTCTCATTCTCTCTCCTCCTCCTCCTCCTCCTCCTCCTCCTCCTCCTCCTCCTCCTCCTCCTCCTCCTCCTCCTCCTCCTCTTCTTCTTCTTCTTCTTCTTCTTCTTCTTCTTCTTCTTCTTTTCTCTCCCTCCCTCCCTCCCTCCCTCTTTCTCTCTCTCTCTCTCTCTCCCTCTTTCTCACACTGGGGATTGAACCCAGAGGTGTTCTACCTCTGAGGTACACCTCAGGCCTTATTTTGAAAGAGGATCACACTAAATTGCCAATTCTGACCTCAAGCCTCCTTGTGTCAGTCTCCCCGAAACTGGGATTGCAGATCGCCTTCTTTTCTCCTTATCTGGACCTCTAACTATATTGAAAGTGCTTTCCCATTTTAACCATATTTTATGTGCCTAATATCTCTCTCCCTCTAATTCTTGCCAACCCTTACTTTCTTCCTAAAGTTCATAATCCAAATATCATCCTAAAGTGATTCTGAGTTGTGCGTCAGAGTCAAATAAAAACATATAAAATTGTCCTGTTTAGCATTTGTATCTGTAATTTGGCAGTATAACAGATTTGGGCTCCTTGAAATTCTAAGACAATTTGAAGCTGGCATGATGGATTCAATCATAACAGACTTAGTATAACATATATCATTAGAATGAAAAGAAATATTAATAGGCAAGAGTTAAGAACAACTCAAGATAATTTTTTTATGTGAATCATACTGAAAATGGCATACATTCACACAGTGCTTGGTGCCCTCCCTCCCACACTTTCCCTTTCCCCCCCTCTTAAAAATGAGTGTCCAGGTTGACCATGATACATTCATACTTTTACATATTTGAATGATACAGTTAATCAACCTCAGCCTTCTACCTCCTCTACCCTTCCATACTAGGTTTTATTTATTTATTTTTTTTTTGCTGAGGTTTCCCCTCCATTATGTGGAGTCCCTCTGGTACCCCTAATACTCCCTAGTTTGGGCATATTAAAGAAAACATGTCTCTTCTCTTTCTATGCTTGACTGATCTCACTTAACAATGTTTTCCAGGTCTTTCCATCTTTTTGCAAATGACATGATTTTTCTCTTCTTTATTGCTGAAGTAGAATTCCATTGTGTATATTTCCCATAATTTTGCAATCCATTCATCTGTTGATGGAGACATAGGTTGGTTCCACATTTTGGCTATTACAAATTGTGCTGCTATGCTGGGCATGGTGGCTCACGCTTGTAATCCCTGCACTTGGGAGGCTGAGACAGGAGGATCGCACAGGTTCGAAGCCAGCCTCAGCTACTTAGTGAGGCTCTCAGCAACTTAGTGAGACCCTGTTTCCAAATAAAATATAAAAAGTAGGTCTGGGAGTATATCCCAGAGGTAGAAAGCCTCTGGGTTCACCCCCAGTACCACAAAAAAAAATAAACAAATTGTGCTGATATGAACATGGGTATGCATATGTTACTATAGTTCTCTGATTTCAACCCCTTTAGAAAGATACCTAGGAGTGGTTTAGCCAAATCATATGGTGGATCTATTCCCAGTTTTCTAAGGAATCTCCACACAGATCTCCATAGTGGCTGAACTAGTTTGCACTCCCACCAGCAGTGTAAAGACTTCCTCTTTCCCCACATCCTCGCCAGCATTTGTTATTTGATTTCTTTATGCTTGCCACTCTGACTGAGGTTAGATGGAATCTCAGCATAGTTTTGATTTTCATCTCCCTGATGGCTAATGATGTAGAACATCTTTTCATGTATCTATTGGCCATTTGTATCTCTTCTTTTATGAAGTGTCTATTCAGTTCAGTTGCCCAGTTCTTGATTGGGTTGTTTTGCTAGTGTAGAGTCTTTTGAGCTCTTTATATATTCTGGATATTAGCCCCCTATCAGAGTGGTGGCTGGTACAGACCTTCTCCCATTCTGCAGGCTTTCTCTTTAGGCTCTTAGTCGTTTCCTTTAAAGAGAAGAAACGTTTTAGTTTGATGTCATCCCACTTGTTAATTCTTGCTTTAATTTCCTATGCTTTGGAGGTCTTATTGAGAAAATTACTGCCTGTGCCTATATGTTGGAGTATTAAGCCTATGCCCTCCTCTAATAACTTCACAGTCTCTGGTCTAATTTCAAAGTCTTTGATCCATCTCGAGTTGATTCCTGTGCCCAGTGAGAGGTAAGAATTTAGTTCCATCTTTCTACAAGTGGATAGCCAGTTCTCCCAGCACCATTTGTTGAAAATGCTGTCTTTTCTCCAGCTTATGAGTTTGACTCCTTTGTCAAAGATATTGACTATAGGTGTATGGGTTTGTTTCCATATCTTCTATTCTGTTCCATTTCTCTGTATGCCTGTTGTTGTGCCAATAGCGTGCTGTTTTTACTACTATTTTCTGTAGTATAATTTGAAGTCATGGATTGTGATGCCTCCTGCATTGTTTTTATTGCTGAGAATTGCTTTGGCTGTTCTGGGTTTTTTCTTTCTCCATATAAAATTCATGACTGATTTTTCTAGGTCTATGAAGAATGTTGTTAGTATTTTGATAGGAATTGCATTGAATCTGTAGATCACTTTTGGCAGAATAGCCATTTTGATATTTTCTTTGCCTATCCATGAACGAGGGAGATTTTTCCATCTTCCAAGGTCTACAATTTCCTTCTTTAGTGTTTTATAGTTTTCATTGTAGAGGTTTTTTATGTCTTTGGTTAGGTTTATTCCTAGGTATTTTATTGATTTCGAGGTTATAGTGAATGGAATTGTTTTCTTTATTTTTTTCATTGTAGATTCATTGTTGGCATATAGAAAAGCAACTGATTTCTTTAGACTGATTTTGTATCCTACAACTTTGCTGAATTGATTAATCAGCTCCAGTAGTCTTTTGGTTGAGTTCTTTGGTTTTCTAGGTAAATGATCATGTCATCTGCAAACAAGGATAGTTTTAATTCCTCTCTACCTATTTGAATTTTTTTGATATCCTTCTCTTGTCTTATTGCTGTGGCAAGAGTGTAGAGGACTATATTGAAAAGGCAAATAAGATAAAATTTAACATGGAAAAATTAAAGTTTTCATGCTTGGGGTAATTATGCTTTTTAAAGACAGACTGAGATGATCTAAGGGTCAAATAAAAATGCACACTTAAATAATACATACACACACACACACACACACACACACACACACACACACACACACACTGGCCTTTTTGGTCAAAAGTAAGTTAACACTGTCAAAAAACAAAAAAAATTGTGATCTTAACTGTACCATCTAATTATAATCTGAGTCAATCTGCTCAGAAAAAAATCACGAGTGGGTCAAGAAATTTAGATAGTAAACAGGCACACTTCAGAGGAAATCAAGCAAAATTGTGAGGGTTTGTGAGCCAAGTCAATTGATGAAGGGCTGAAGGACAGAATGATCAGAATGGAGAACTAAAGGTGACAGCATCCATGATAAGGCCTTCAAATATTTAAAGGACTGTTTTGTAAAAACAACTGCACTTGCTCATGTATGTCAAAGGAGTAAAATGAGTATCAATAGTCAGAAGCTATAAAGAGTTACTTTTGGTCAAGATAGAAAGAATGCCTTAGCAGTCAGAGCTGTGCAAACAGGAAAGGGGTGGCTCTGAGGTAGTGAACTCCCTGTCTCTGCAGGCTATCCCATCATATGAGAAAGGACAAGTGGACTCCAGCAAGCCTCAAATTGGAGACACAGATCCTGCCTCACACTTGTGAGAGCTGCCTTTCAGTTGCTACCTGCTCAAAGGCACTAGAAGTTTCATACTTCACAATTCTTGCAACAACCCTAAAAAACATTACTGTATTCAACTGGCAGATGGTCACAGGCTAAGTGACTTAATTTATAATCATTCATAAATGGTGAAGCTCCGATTCGAATCCAGGTGTCAACCACGACTGCCTTATAATCCTCCATTAATTCTGCTCTTAAAAATTCAAATGTTCCACAGTCTGAATGTATGCCATTTTCAATATGATCCACATAAAGATAAAAAAATAAAGCAGGGCATGGTGGCTCGTGCTTGTAATACCAGTACTTGGGAGGCTGAGACAGGAGAATCATGCAGGTTCAAAGCGAGCCTCAGCTACTTAGTGAGGCTCTTAGCAACTTAGTGAGACGCTGTTTCCAAATAAAATACAAAATAGGTCTGGGAGTGTAGCCCAAAGGTATAAAAAATAAATAAATAAATAAATAAATAAAAAATAAAAATCAATCAATCAAAACAAATAAATATACATATTTTGGGTTGGGGAATTGAGAATAAAACTTCATGTACAATAAAAAATATCAGAATTGAAAAAAATTCAAATGTTCAACCAGAAAATTATATAAACAGTGTGAAATGAGAAACAAATCAATGCACTTGAATAAAAAACACTTCATTTGAGGCCCCTGGAGAAACCGGGCCCAGTAAGACGCTGGGTTCTGGGCGGGGGTCATGCGTGGCGCACACCAGCCAGGGCCCGGGTCGCAGGATCCTGGGCCCCGGGCCGAACTGCGCATAGCACGCCAGACCCCTGGAGAAACCTGGCCCAGTAAGTAGCTGGGTTCTGGGCAGGGGTCGCGCGCGGGGCAAGCCAGTTGGGGCCCGGGTCGCCCCGGGTCGTGGGACCCTGGGCCCCAGGCGGAGTAGGACAGATCACTCTGGACCCATGGGGAAACCGACAGGGTTACAGTGCTACTGAGTGCCTGATCCCACTACCACCTCAAACCACATATACTGTCTTCTCTTATTTAAAAAAAAAAAAAAAGGAACAGAAAAAGAAAAAGAAAAATATCGGAGAGGAGGTAAGAAAGCCGTTATGGATGCCAGGACACTGGAGATGCAGACAAAACTTATCTAAATGCACTGGAACTTATGGAAAAATTTGCCGTGAAAGAGGACTGCTATTTCTCTATATTGTTAAGAATCTCAGACATCACCTGTAAAGAGAGAGTTTAGCGGAGACCAAGGAGAAATGCGGTGTTGAAAGAGTTCTCCGCGATGGTGATGGAGACTTGTATTCAGGAGAAGCAGAAACCGGATCCTACCAACTTTATTTTTTTTTGGAGAAATTACACCAAATGTCAAATGCTACCATCACGCATGCTTAGGAACACTGGACAACATTCAGAGTGGAAAAAGAGCCTGGGAAGGATTTGAAATGGTGGAGGCAGTGGCAATGCCAGTGGCTAATACTCAGCGGAGGCAGAGATCTGATACATTACACCTGGAACCTTTGAAATAATAACCACAGAGACAGTGATCAGAACCTGCTGAGGGGTTAGGCGGGCGCCGGGGCCAGTGGCCGACATCGGAGCTTGCTGTGAGGCAAGGCCACTAATGAGGCCTCCGTGGCCTGGATTGGAACCTGCCGAGGGGTTAGACCGATGCTGGGGCCAGCGAGGCCGGCATTGGAGCCTGTCATGACGCAAGGCTTGTGCTGGGGCCTGCGAGGTCGGGTCCGGAACCTGCTGAGGGGTTAGGTCGGTGCTGGGCCCAGCGAGGCTGGCATCAGAGCCTGCCATGAGGCAAGGTCGGTACTGGGGCCTCCGAAGTCAGGATAAGAGCCTACCGAGAGGTTAGTCTGGTGCTGGGGCCAGTGAGGCCGGCATCGGAGCCTGCCATGAAGCAAGGCCATTACTGGGGCCTCCGAGGCCGGGATAAGAGCCTGCTGAGAGTTAGGCTGGTGCTGGGGCCAGAGAGGCTGGCATCGGAGCCTGCCATGAGGCAAGGCCAGTGCTGGGGCCTCCGAGGCCGGGATAAGAGCCTGCCGAGGGGTTAGGCTGGTGCTGGGGCCAGCGAGGCCAGCATCAGAGCCTGCCGTGAGGCAAGGCCGGTGCCGGGACCTCCGAGGCCAGGATAAGAGCCTGCCGAGGGGTTAGGCCGGTGCTGGGGCCAGTGAGGCTGGCATCGGAGCCTGCGTTGAGGCAAGGCCGGTACTGGGGCCTCCTAAGCCAGGATCGAAGCCTGCCTTGAGGCAAGGCCGGTACTGGGGCCTCCGAGCCCAGGATAAGAGCCTGCCGAGGGGTTAGGCCGGTGCTGGGGCCAGCGAGGCCGGCATCGGAGCCTGCCATGAGGCATTACCAGTGCTGGGGCCTCCAAGGCCGGGATCGAAGCCTGCCGAAGAGTTAGGCCGGTGCTGGGGCCAGCGAGGCTGGCATTGGAGCCTGCCATGAGGCAGGGCCAATACTGGGGCCTCCGCAGTCAGGATAAGAGCATGCCGAGGGGTTAGGCCGGTGCTGGGGCCAGTGAGGCCAGCATCGCAGCCTGCCGTGAGGTATGGCCAGTGCTGGGGCCTCCGAGGCCAGGATAAGACCCTGCCAAGGGGTTAGGCCGGTGCTGGGGCCAGCGAGGCCGGCATCAGAGCCTGCCATAAGGCAAGGCCGGAGCTGGAGCCTCCGAGGTCGGGATCGGAGCCTGCCTTGAGGCAAGGCCGGTACTGGGGCATCCGAGGCTGGGATAAGAGCCTGCCGAGGGGTTAGGCCGATGCTGGGGCCAGCGAGGCCAGCATCGGAACCTGCCGTGAGGCATGGCCGGTGCTGGGGCCTCCGAGGCCAGGATAAGAGCCTGCCGAGGGGTTAGGCCGGTGCTGGGGCCAGCGAGGCCGGCACCGAAGCCTGCCATGAGGCAAGGCCAGTACTGGGGCCTCCGAGGCCGGGATTGGAGCCTGCCGAGGAGTGAGGCCAGAGCTGGGGCCAGTGAGGCTGGCATTGGAGCCTGCCGTGAGGCAAGGCCGGTGCTGAGGCCTCCAAGGCTGGGATTAGAGCCTACCTTGAGGCAAGGCTGGTACTGGGGCCTCCGAGGCCAGGATAAGAGCCTGCCGAGGGGTTAGGCCAGTGCTGTGGCCAGCGAGGCCAGCATCGGAGCCTGCTGTGAGGCGAAGCCATTATCGGAGCCTGCGGTGAGACATGGCCAGTGCTGGGGCCTCCTAGGCCGGAACAGAACCTGCCGAGGGGTTAGGCCAGTGCTGGGGCAAACGAGGCCGGAATTGGAGCCTGCCGTGAGGCTAGGCCGGTGCTGGGGCCTCCGAGGCCGGGATTGGAATCCTGCCAAGGGGTTAGGCCGGTGCAGGGGCCAATGGCCAGCATCGGAGCCTGGCGTAAGGCAAGTTCACTCCTGCGGCCTCCAAGGCCGGGACTGAAGCCAGCTTAGGGGTTAGACCGGTGCAGGGGCCAGCGAGACCAGAACTGGGCCTCCCATGAGGCAAGGCCGCTGCTTGAGCCAGCGAGGTCTGGATCAGTCCACTGAGTAGCCAGGCCACTACTGGGACCATCAAGAGTGGGATCGGTACTTGCAATGCAGCATGCACAGAGAAATATCGCAGAAAATATAAATCAGACACTTCTCTTAATCAGCAATAACTAGGAGGAAAAGGGCAACAGGAAGAGGTTGAGCTATAGAAAGGGCCCTATAGTGAAGCAACTAATGTGACCAATCAGAGGGTATGTAATACTGGAGGCCGGAGCCTCTTTAAAACGCAGGAGGTACATAAACAAATGTATCAAAGTAAATCACCAAAGAAGCGTGGGATAGAGGGAGGGGGAGGGAATGGGATGGGGGCTGGAGGAGGGCTAATTGGATGATGTGTGCTTGTATATCCTCTCAAGTCTTGTACTCCAATGTGATTGATATATGACTACAATGCACCAATTTAAAAAATAAATTAATAAAAAAATAAAAAACATTTCATTTTTGTCTTACGTTTGCTATTTATGCTTTGTGACTTCAGGAAAGTTACTGAAACACTGTTATTAAAAGTGATGGTGCATGCTTATAATACTAGTATTTGGGAGGCTGAGATAGGAGGTGGCCAGCCTCAGCTACCTAGTGAGCCCCTCCACAACTTAGTGAGATTCTGTTTCAAAATGAAGAATAAAAAATAGGGCTGAGGGTGGAGCTCAAAGTTAGAAAGTCCCTGGGTTCAATCCCCAGTACCACAAAAAATGATTTTACCCACAAATTTTAATATAACTACCCGTGACACAGATATTCTATGAATAACCAGATAACATATTCTCTAAAAGTTCTTTATAAGGTCTATAATGCTTTCTACAGGTAGAACATTAGGGTTATGGAACAAAAATGTTCTCATCTTCACACATTAAACTAAAACATACTTTAATTTGAAATATCTCCAGATAAGCACTAAAAACCTTATGGAAGCTACTTGGCTCAACTAGTTAAAGAATAGAAAACCCAGTGTCAACTTCATTATTTCTGTAAATAAGTTTAGATGCAGCAATCTAATATGAAAAAGTATGAACTTCTGAAATCACTCCCTAGACACGCAATCAAGGCCATAGTCATTGGTCTCATTTTTTTTCCAGGGGTCTTCAAAAACTGTGCTGCTCACAGTGTTTAATAATATTCCAGGCTAGCTACCTCCAAAATATTTGCTGATGTACATCAGTGGTGATAATGTGGTAGAAACCAATCATATTATTCCCCTAAATGGAGATTTCAATGCTAGTTCCTCGTGATGATAAATCAAAAGCTTAATGCTCATATAAAACACACATTGGTAATCAAAACTTTCAGGGTCAGAAAGGATGTTGAAGTCTTCTAATCCAACCTCCATCTGCTACTTGTTATATATTAATATATGAGAATCCAAAAGCCATCTGTCATGCAGTGAGCATGTATGACATCCCTATATACAGTTTAAAGCTTCCCGGAGAAAATGGTTATTTCCCCAAAGGCCTAGTGATTGACCATTTCCAAACAGCTCATGTGAAATATGTCAAAACCTAGCTGTGGTAAAGAACATAGGAAATATTTGGCTTTCTCCATGAAGTTCTTATACAGCCACAGACTTCAGAAATGCAAGAGTGCACCTGTATTGTCTCTAAGATTCTAGCAGATATTCATAGTTTTTAGACTTTGGACTTTTTCAGTACTTTGAAATGTGCCAATAAGGCCCCTTGGCGGTGAGTAGGATGGTTTCATGAGTTCTTCAAAAATACAAATTCCAGTTGGGCATGGTGGCGCATGCTTCCAATCCCAGTACTTGGGAGGCTGAGACAGGAGGATTGTGAGTTTGTAGACAGCCTCAGATACTTAGTGAGGACCCTGCAACTTAGTGAGACCCTGTTTCAAAATAAAACCAGGGCTTGGGGTACAACTCAGAGGTAGAATTCCCCTGGGTTCCATCCTCAGTACCACACACACACACATGCGCGCGCGCACACACACACACACACACACACACACACACACACACACACACAATAATACAAATTCCTAGGCCCTGTATAGAATCAGAATCAGACTTATAGGTGCCATCCTGGCCCCAGAGATAAGAATGCCTGGTGAAGGTCTGATTTGGCACAGTCTCCACATAAGCAGAAGCAGTTATCTGGGAGCTCCTAACCCAGCAGGGATATGCTTAACTACCACCAAGCATGCCAGCAATGCAAGTAGCTAAGACTCTGCCTAGGACATCTCCAAGGCTGAATAAAAGGCAGAGGGAGAAGATTCTCCACTGTGGGCCATTTTCAATGGCTTTCCACTTGAAATAAAGGAAAACCAGGAAAGGAAGGAAGGAAGGAAGGAAGGAAGGAAGGAAGGAAGGAAGGAAGGAAGGAAGGAAGGAAGGAAGGAAAGAATTGTTCAACATCTACCTTATTGTGAAGCATACCAAGTTCTCCTGACCATTTAACCTTTAATGATAGTTGTGTGGTTGGTGAATAGAGGGATAGATAAATTACCGATTGATTGGCAGGCACTTAGTAAAATATTTTAACAAGAACAATATTATATTCTTGATCTTGAGAATCTGGATTTTAGTGTGGAAGAATAACAATGAACAAATACCTTTATAATTCATAATTCAGTGGTTGATGCTATGCAGAAACACAAATTACAGGCTGGAGAGTCCTCATTTGCCTCCTTTTCCATAAATACTTTGTGTCCCTCTTTGCCTTACTTTATGCCATAAGGGAGTAACATTTGGGTTTGTACCCACAAGTTATCTCCCTCTTGGTGTTTTCCCCTCCTCCTCCTCCTTCTTCTCTTCTTTCTCTTCTCCCCTTTTTTCTTTCTCTCTCCTCTCTTTTCTTCTCTCTCTTTCTCTCTTGGAAGCACTGGGAATTTAACCCAGGGGGCTCTACCACTGAGCACCATTTCTAGCTCTCTATTAAAGTTTTGAGATAGGGCCAAAGTTGCAGAAGCTGGCCTCAGATTTACAATTCTCCTGCCTCAGTCTCCCCAGTTGCTGGGATAATCATCATGAGCTACCACACTTGGTTGATCCCAGTTTATCTCAACCAAAAGGAAGTACCAGAAGAAGGGCAGGAAGAGACTGAAGTCAGGGCACTAACTAATATGTTAAGGACTTAATTCACTGTTGGCACACAGTACTAGCTGAATAATGGTAGCTGCTCCTATTAAGACCAAATATAGAGTGGAGAAGGACCTTACTAATAAGTGGTGCAAACATTGTTTTCTCCTCTCAAAGATGCTGTGGCTAGTCTTCCCACTATAAATGTGTCAATACAAACCTGATTGTTTTTTAATAATGTTTACAGAGAGGACAACTTGTGCGCCTTGACTTCTGCTTTGTAGCATGTACAATGAATTATTCATTTAGTTTGGGGCTCTTTCTTTTAAAAAGTAATCATCATTTTCTTGAAAGAAGTTCTTATTTTTCCTGCTATCAGTCCTGTCAGACTTTAGAAGTTCACAATCACCAAAGAAGAAGCAAAGCAATTTAGATAAAAATTTCCTGTTCTGAAGGAAGACTTTTGTTATTAAATGTGAGGCATTCAATAGTAACTGCCAGCTGTTTAATCAAAAAGTTATTGTTCATTGTGGAAGAAAAAATTGGAATTTGGAAAACAATGGGCTACAACTGCAAGCTCAGAAAGTGTCTAATGAAGTTTCAACCCCCTTTTTTTTTTCTTTTCCTTTTTAAAATTTTTTTTTGTTATCAAAGAGAATGTCCAGAGACACTGAGTACTAAAGAATTTGTTCATGGCATTGTTTTACAAAAGTCCTAATGGAGAGTGAATATTTTATTTTCTGAAGTATCCTTCACTTATTAATGATGAGGTGGATGAACTGATGCAATTACTTAAAAAAAATCCAGACAACCTTATAAAGGGGAAAAAAAAAACATCTATTCTGAATCTGTTGAAGTGAATTCAGTGGTCACAAGACCACCACTGGCTAAGAATCAACTTCCTCACAGTAGGGAGCTGTTCAAGTCTTCTTGATAAGTCACATAGGTCTCTCAGATATAGGCACCATGTTGAAGTCTCAATGTCTGTGTCACTTAAATTATACAACGTGGCAGTGTTTGTTTCATGGGGACATAATATTTAAAGAAGGGGCAACGTAGAAAATAATCTGTTTGCATGTTATATGTGAATACTATTGTACTGTGCATGGGTTTGAGGGCACTATAGCCCTTGTTAAAGAGGAACTCCACCAATGAAACATTTGTCAGTTCCTAGTTGCTCTTGGTGCCAGGTGCCAAGGATGTCTACCATTTAACCATGTTGTCAGGTTAGAGCCTTCTTCATCTACTGGCTGGCTGAAATGGTTCAAACTGAGCTTGAGTGTCCATCTCTTACACCTGAGTTTTATTTCTCAGCTTCAGGATATGTTGGGTACTTGACAGTTTCTATCTTCTCTCGGACTTTGTAGGAAGGATATAGGCCTGTTCTTCCCAGTTTTCTGTTGACACCTTTAGAATAGCCATTCCAGTGATTTCCAGCCACACCAATGATATCTCCAGGTTCCATAGGGATTTCTTCTTTAGTTCGAGGCTGGTGAGGATAAATGGCAATCTGGTTGTGGGCATTTTGGCCCCCAAAGTAGTAGATGTCATCTAAAGAATGGAAGTTTGCAGAGGCATCAGGATGCAGTGTTTGCATGATTTCATAAGCAACTCGACAGACCTGGGATGAGAAAGTACACACTAGGAAGTCAGCCTGGGAGAGAAAATGTATATCCAGGATCACACCTCGAAGAGAATTTTCTGAGTACCGACTAGGCAGTCCAGCTGACCAAGATATAGACTTATCACTAATAAATTCATAACTGGGGTACTTTGTTTTTGCTTCGTTTAATAAAGAAGGATCATCAGTGGCCAAATATACTCTTTTTTTATCCACTTGCATTCTGCATGCGAGAAGTTTAAAATGTTCTTCAACGTGCTCCATGTATTCCTCAATAGGATGGAAGGCTGCTTCAGTTCCCACTTTGTCTGTGCGTCTGACATGGACTCCAATTATTGGATGTTTAAAGCCAAGCTTTTTGGTGGCCTCTTCTATTTCCTTTTCCAGCCAAGGCTGTGGGCGGATCAGGTATTTGACAAATTGAGATACCCACCACACTGCAGGATCACCAAGGACTCGTAGGAGTCGATCTGCGAGGTCTTCTGGGACAGCCAATGGCAAATAAGGAGGACGGGGATGAAGACTGTCTACAATGGGGAGTTCGACCACTTGAACCATTTTGTCTTCCACTTCACCTGACCAGTGCCCAGTGGAGATGCCAGATTTGTCTGTGCATGTCTCACTTACAGGTCTAAACACAGTCTCCCAACCATCAGTAGCATAGCGCCAATTCTGAGATTCCAGGATGAGTGTTCGCTGAGTACCATATGCAATCATGAAGCAGTAGACCACGTGATGGAGTTGACAGCCATAGCCACAGTCTTTGTTGATGTTACATACCAGCTTCTTGGCTTTGTGGCAGTCCTTAGGATTCTGGAGATATGTTATTCTTCGCTGGACTAGTTCAGTCAAATCTTTGGCCTCTTTCTCCCGCCAATCACCTGCTCCATCAGTTTGACTGAGGTAGTACAGATCTGTCATTATAGACCTTTCATGATGTCCCAAATCTGAAAGAAATTCATCTGTATGTCTTTGGAGTTCATCTCCTTCTAAAGTCTTTAATTTCTTCAATTCACTCTGTAGAAAAAACCAGAGCTCCTTAGCTCCATTTTCAATCCTCCTCCTTAGAATTTCATGATCCTTTCCCAGACCATTTCTGGTTTGTTTCTTGTAATTTTCAATCTGTTCTTTGGCCTTAACAAGCTGCTCTTCTAAAATATGTACCCTTCCTGTAGCTGGCCCCTGATCAGTGGGGCCTTCTGGTATCCGGAGAGTTTCAGCCATTCGCCTCAGGTCTTCATTCTGCTGTTTTAAGCGTTCAAGCTTTGCCAGAATCTTGGACAGTTCTCGGCTAGAGTGATCAGGGTGGTCATTATCTCGAACCAAGTGACCACCTATATAAAATAGCAATGTCCCCCAAGCAAAAAGAATGAGCATAATCCAACGCCAGGAACCAGTCCATGGCCGCATTTTCAGGTTTTCAACTCACTCCCCTGGCTTCCTGGAGCTCAAAGAATTGAAAACTGTTTTAACTGTTTCTAGTTAGTGCACAGGTGAAAAGACTTCCTTTGTTTCAACACATGATGTTTCAGGCAAATTAGTCTCTCCAGTAGTGCTGTGATGAATCTTTCAAAGAGATCCTCCTGGTGATATGAGTAGAAGCTTCACTGGTGCTTCATGAACTCTACATGCTGCTGCCTTCCTCTAGAAGAGAAGCCACTGATGAAACCATGTGATATTTCCAAAGGAAGGTATTATTGCTTGAATCTGGGTCACTAAAAATTATTAGCGAGGCGAGGCCAGGCGGAGGGGGGATCGGCGGCTCCGGGCGCCACGCCGCCGAGCCCTCGGCCGCAGCTGCCGGGCGCCGGGAGCGCGAATGCGGCCTGGCGGAGGATGCTGCTCCGGGCCGAGGGCAGAGGACGGAGCGGAAACAGGAACCGCGGCCGCGGCTTAGCGGAGCCCTGGGCGCCAGCGGCTGAGCGCGGGCGAGCGGGGGAGCGCGGGGCGGCGCGGGCCGGGCAACGGCTGACAGCGCGAGGCCGAGCGCGAGCCGGGCCGGGGCGCGCGACCCGGGGCAGCCGCGGCCCCATTCCGCGGCGGGAGGGCGGGCGCGGGCGGCGGGGGCCTGCAGCCGAGGGAACCGGCCGCGCGGGTCGGCCGCAGCCAGCGCGCGCACGCGCCCGAGCCTCAACCCCTTTTCAAACTCCGTCTCATCTCTTAAACTATAATGGCCCATTTCTTATAAGGCATTTCAGAGATGATAATAAGAAAATCTCTGAGATGACTGAGATCTCCTCCTTATCACTTTAATTATCCCATTTCAGTGACCCCCCTTCGTATTCAGGTTATAGAGTATAAAGACAGTTTTCAGACATGTCTCATCTAATCCTATGATTAAGGACACACAAAAGTGACTCCTTTAATTCCAAAGACCAAACTGAATAATAAAAGAAAAATTAAGAAGGTAAGGAAATTACAAAAAGGAAAATATGCATGTTTAGTAAGAGGAGAAGGTTTGAGGAAGGCAAATTGGAAAAGAATAGATTCGAGAGTCAGAGTCTGTGTTTGCCAAATCCACGTGGAATGTGATTTTGGACACATTATTTTTCTGGGACTATTTCTTCACTTTTTAGATAAAGAAAATGGTGCCTATTCTTCTTACCTACTTATATTGAGGACCCTGAGATAATGCAAAGCAACTTCTCAGAAAATATGAGTGATAGCCTCCAGTCCTGGTGGCGCAAACTTGTAATCTCAGTATTTGGGAAGCTGAGACATGAGGATCTGTGTTCGTGGACAGCCTCAGCTACTTAGTGAGGTCCTCTGCAACTTAGTGAGACCCTGTTTCATAACAAAGAATAAAAAGTAGGGCTGGGGGTATGGCTCAGAAGTAGAATTTCCCTGGGTTCAATCCCTAGTACCACCAAAAAAATATACGTGAGTGACATAAGTGGTACTGAACCACCTGAACATCTGTTGGTTTTCAGCATCATTCCAGTGACCCAGCTAAATAGTCTTCCTTATGTTTATTCCATGGAATAATCTTGTAATCTCTGAGATGACTGAAATCTCCTCCTTATCACTTTAATTATCCCATTTCAGTGACCCTCTTTGTATTCAGGTTATAGAGTATAAATTAAAGACAGTTTTCAGACATGTCTCATCTAATCCTATGATTAAGGACATCTTTTTTTGTGTGTGTGTGGTGATACTGGGGTTCCTGGAAGCCCTGCTACCTCTGGGCTACACTCCCAGACCTATTTTTTACATTTTTATTTGGAAACAGGGTCTCTTAAGCCAGTGCGCGCAGCTGGCTTCGAACCTGCGCGATCCTCCTGTCTCTGCCTCCCAAGCGCGGGGATTACAAGCGTGCGCCACCACGCCGTGGCGCCCGGCACTAAGGACATCTTTAATAATCTTCTTTTTTGCTCCAGTTATTCAATTTGGTTTCTGTTACTTACAATCAAAGTGTCTTAACTAACACAAAAGTATGTAGAAAGATATACCGAAAGTCAAATGATTCAGCCCTGAAATAAAGCACAGCAATAGGATGTGGGATGCTTGCTTACCAGAACATAGGAAGATAAAAGCTCTGATCATCTCACCACACCTGTGTCTATCTTACTCAAACACAGTGATTTATGAAGTTATGGACCATTTGAAAGCAGACATAGTTCTTATTTACCTTTACATTCCCAGTACCCAAACCAATTCGCACAAGAATATATGCACAATAGAATATATGCACAAGAATAATGGCTTTCATTTATTTTTTGCACTTGTGCATTCAAACTGCATCAGTCTGATCAGCTCCTGTACACAGCCATCTTCCTGAGACTGCTCAGTCATTATCCAATGGATGAACTGGCTTGGTTCCCTTGGCCTCACAGATAAATTGTCCACCAGCCAAAAGGAATGAAACAGGGGACATTATGTTAAGTAAAAAAAAGCCAAATACAGGAAGACAAACACTGCATATCCTCTCTTATATGTTGAAGCTAAAATAATTTGATCTTGAAGTACATGTGAATAGAATAGTAATTACTAAAGGCTAGTAAGGAGAGTCAGTGCAGGGACAGAGGAAAGTTGAAGAATGGGTATTAAAACAGGATGATTAAGTTCTAGAACTCTACAGCACAGTTAGGAGATCCTAGTTCATAATAACCCATTATGTGTTTTATAAAAAACTAGAATATAAAGGAGCTCAAAAATTCCAAACATAAAGAAAAGATAAGGAGATAGAAATGCTAATTACCTTGATTTGATCAGTGACCATTATATATTTATATATATTGAAATGTCACACTCATAAATATGGACACTTATATGTTAATTAAAAAGAAAAAATTAATTCTCCATCAGCATTTGGCATGCTAGGTTAATGAAAAGGTTAAAATGCAAATTTTCATTTGAAAGAAGACGTTTGGGACAAGTGAAAAATTACTCAAGTAAATGCCATGTTACATTTCTATTGTAAATAAAAATTTGTATGCATAGTCGTCTAGGCGCTTTAACCTCTTCTCATCTCTTTATAGATTTCATGAATCTCTCATCTCTCATTCATGCTCTCATTCTTGCTCTTATACATAAACTGACTAAGCATTATTAGGCTCTTAAAATGAATACTCAAAAAACTATTAAGTAAATGAATGAATAAATGAACTACTCGATAAAATCTAAGACCTTATGAATCTCTACTCCACTCTACGGAGACCCCAGCCATATTGAATTATTTGCAGTTCCTGGAAGTTTCGTGCATTAACTTGCTTCCATTTTTTGCACAATCTGGTCTCTTGGTTTGGCACACCATTTTAGCATTTCACAGGCTATACAATACACCAAGACTCAACATAGCTGTCAACTGGGAAGCCTTTCTCATCAATTTTTTTCCCCAAGTTTTAATGAAAATGCTACATATGTCTTATTTTTTATGCTGCTGTCAAAATGTCTGATGTCAATCTGAATTTCTTTCCTTTTTAAGTGATATCTTCTTTTTGCCTTGAATTAACAAAGTTTTTTTCATTTATTTGTTTATTTATTTTGCGATACTGGGGATGGAACCCAGGGGCATTCTACCTCCAATCATCTCTTTAAGCCCTATTTTTTATTCTTTTTTTTTAAACAGGGTCTTACTAAGTTGCAGAGGTCCTCACCAAGTAGCTGAGGCTATCCATGAACCATGATTCTCCTGGCTCAGCCAAGCATGTGCCACCACGCCTGGCTCTGTCTCCTATTTTACTAGGATATACCTCAAATTTGACTTTACAGGTCAGTTTTTCCAGATTAATGGCAGAACTGCTCAATATATCTTTAATTTTCTTATATGATAATTTTCCTTCTTTTAGAAGGGTTATTTTTGTTCATTTTTGGGTGTGTGCTGTGTTGAAATCCAGAGCCTTGCATATGCTGTGCAAATACTCCTACCACTCAGCTACACCCCCAGTCCCGCATGATGATCTTAAGTTTTATTGAGATATAATACACATTATACAAGGGACATGTTTAATGTATATATTTCAACAAATTTTGTTACATTAATTGAGATAAAAATATATAACAAAAATATGCCATTTATCCATTTAATGTATATATGTGGCACTGGGGATTGAACTCAGAGATATTCTGCCTTTGAATTATACCCCCAACCTTATTTTAGTTTTTATTTTGAAATAGAGTCTCACTATGTTGCTGAGGGCCTCAAGAGGTTGCTGAGACTGCCTTGAATCTACAGTCCTCCTGTCTTAGCCTCCCCAGTACTGGGACTACAGATGTATGATATCACCATGCCCAGCTCATTTATTATTTTAATTGTATAATTCGGTTGCAATAATTGTATTCTCAATGGTTTGCAATCATCACCAAATCTACTTCTACAATTCTTCATCATCTCAAATAAAAACTCTGTAACTATAAAGCAATAAGTCTCTATCCTCCTCCCCACCCGGCCTCACATAACCTCTAGTCTACTTTTTGTCCCAATAAATTTGCATGCTATAGATGTTTCATTAAAGTAAAATCATGCGATCATCATCATCATCGTCTCATCTCTTTATCGACAGAGACTGGTACAGGACCTCATGCATAAAAAACACTCAAGGAATGCTGAATGAAAGAATGATACTTATTTTCCTGTCTACTCAATTGTAGTAGCACTTAACATATACTTAATGCCTAATTAAGCATTGCATCAAACAGTATTCTGTATGACAATCTTCTAGTCATTTCATTGATTTATATGCCAAATAATCCCACAAGCTTGTTATAGGATACCATGTATAGTACTTCTATATTCCCTGTAGCATTATGAAGGCTCAATAAACAAGAAAAAGCAGGGTTGACAAATGCCCCTTTGAAAGACTTACAAAATATTTAAATCCTCATCTAAATATACTGGACATGTTTCTGTGTGTTAGAATATAGATCTGTAGAAAAACTAGAGCTACTGTACTGCATCTCACCTTTTCCTCCCATCGGTGAGATTGTAGTGCAACCACATCCAGTTGTAACTCTTGTGAGCTGGAGAGTTCGACAGTCATTGAACCTCTCTGTAAAATGAGGAGGCGAGAGATGCCTCCTAGATTTTATGTGATATTAAAATAATGTTTGTAAATAATGAGGCCTGACTCTTCAGAACGGCTCAAGGAGTGGTAACGTGTAATGATTCCACTACACCCTCCATGACATTCCACCTGCTCACCTGACAAAATCCACATTATTGGCAAGGTCCAGCTAAGGAAGCTGCCCAGCAGCATTACAACCAGGGAAGCCACTATCCTTGTCCTGTGCCAACTGTAAAACATCTTCCCCCATATCCTTTTGATTCTACAAGCCTGTCTTCACAAGAGACTCTACTAATTAGCCATTTGGTAGCTCTCAGAAAATCAAGGCCATCATTGTTTTTATCTTTGTGTGTGTGTGTGTGTGTGTGTGTGTGTGTTGTTGTTGTTGTTGTTGTTGTTGTTGTTGTGTGTTGCTGAGGATTAAATCCAGGAGCATTCTACCTCTGAACTATAGCTCCATTTTTATTTGTTTGTTTGCTTATTTCTTTATTGGAAATAGAGTCTCACTAAGTTGCTGAAAACCTCACTAAGTTTCTGAGGCTTGCTTCTAACCTGTGATTCTTCTGTCTCCACCTCCCAAGTATTTTAATTTTTTCTAATTTGGTCTGGTTTTGTTTTGTACCAATAGCACATAAAATTCAAAGTGCTCAATAACTAGTAATATAAAATAAAAAGGAAAGGAAGATGGCAACGGAGCAAAACGGGGCTTACGAGCCCCGCTAACAACCAATCTCTATTACCACAAAATCAGCGCCTTTCATAGCCAGAAAACACCATCAGCAGAGAAACAAAAAATGTAATTTTAAGGGACAGAGAAAAAGAGGGCTGGAAAAACGAAACACCAGAAACCAGACCACAGTGCTGCAGCCGGAGCCACGGCGTGAAGCAGCGGGCGCCATTTTGCCTAGCAGCACCAGGCTCCAGAGAGGAAGGGAACTCATAACAGAGCTCAGAAACCAGAGAGGAGATACGCCGGCCTCACGCCCGAGAACACGGCAGCAGCGCCTTACTGCTGGCGGCAGCGGCGAGTTCACCGGAAGGCACCAGACCAACTCACTCAACAGCCCACCAAGCTCCAGAGAGAAGTGGTGGACAGCGAGCCGAGGTGAGCCGCTGCGGAACAGCCGGGCAGGATTCGGCAAATTTCTTGGCGCAGGGAGCAGCTAAAGCTCCCAGGGGCTGGACTCAGCGCATCCTGCACGGACTCAGAGTGGAGTTCAAAAACAGAAAAGAAATACGCCAGCCTCACGGCCGAGGGCGTAGCAGCGGCGCCACATTGCTACTGACGGCAGCAGCAGTGAATTCACCGAGTCCACAACAGCTCCATCTGCGCACTCAACAGTGAGTGAAATTGCGGCCCCTAGAAGAGAAATCCCAGTACTGTACTCCCAGGGACTTGACCCAGTGGGGGAGTGGTGGTGGCAGAGATATTACACCATAGGAAAATGCCCAACCTGGCACCCCCCATGGTCTAAAGCAGCCTCGATTGACTCCCTGGGTCTGAGACTCGCGATACAACCCAGTAAAGGAGTAGTGGGGACTGAGATACCACTGACTCGAGATCCACAGCACCTTAAGTGAAGTCGTAGTGACCTAGGGAGGAACCCAGAGAAGGCACAAACTTCCGAAATCATGGGAAAGAGGAATAACAATGGAGCAATGAATGCCCACAACCCCACAACATCAGAAACTGATAAAACAGAAATTCAGAGATTTATAGAAGATCAAATCAGGAAAATAACTGTAGAAATAATAGAGGTGTTTCGAAAATAATTCAGAGAGAGCCAAAGAGAGATAAAGGATGCAATTAATGAAGTAAAGGCCTCAATTCAAAGTACAAACAACAACTTGGCCGGGCGTGGTGGCGCACACTTGTAATCCCCGCGCTTGGGAGGCAGAAACAGGAGGATCGCGCAGGTTCGAAGCCAGCCACGCGCACTGGCTTAGGAGACCCTGTTTCAAAATAAAAATGTAAAAATACGTCTAGGAGTGTATCTCGGAGGTAGAAGGGCTTCCAGGAACCCCAGTACCACCAAAAAAAAAAAAAAGTACAAACAACCGATTAGACAACATGGAGAATAGAATCTCGCTCCTAGAAGATGATCATTCAAAAAATAAACGCATAGTTTCTAATCTAGGAAAAAATATCTGACAGCAGGAATCTGACATTGAAGAAATATGGGCCCATTTTAAGAGAGCTAACCTAAGAATAATTGGAATAGAGGAGAGAAAAGAAGGTGAAACCAAAGGGATTAACAATCTTTTCAAGGAAATAATAGAAAATTTTCCAACCATAGAGCAAGAGGTTGATACACAGGTCCAGGAAACTTATAGAACCCCCGTTAGAGAGGATCAAAGAAGAGGATCCCCACACCAGATAATTGTCAAAATGACCAATGTGGAAGCCAAGCAGAGAATCTTAAAGGCAACAAAAACAAAGGGCCAAGTGACATTCAGAGGCAAACCAATTAGAATCACTCCAGACTTCCCAAACCAAGTCATGAGAGCCAGAAGGGCTTGGAGTAACATATTCCAAACTCTGAAAGAAAACAACTTCCAGCCAAAAATTTCCTACCCAGCAAAACTTTCTATCAAATTAGATGGGGAAATAAGAAGCTTCCACGATAAACAGAATCTGAAGGAATTTATGTCTTCAAACTAGCGCTAGAGAAAATACTCAAAGAGATTAACTACAAAGAAGAAATAGGTAACACACACCAGAACCAGAGAAATAAGATTTTCCATCCAACAACTAAGATTGGTTATCTGTGGAGATTCATTACTTATGTTAGTCTTTTACCTATCTCTACTTTGTATTGTTTGCTTTGATTGTTGCTAATTTTTAGGATTTCTAGTTGGAATATTAATATACCTTCTGATATAGCTTTTGGAAATATTTTATCCCATTCTATCAGTATCTTTTAACTCTGTTTACATTGTCTTTGGATATACAATATTTTTTTATTTTTTAGGGAGTTTGTATACTCTTCTGTTGCCTGTGCCATTGTAATCATATCCAAGAAATCACTGCCAATTTCAATGTTGTGAGGTTTTATGACCCAAATTTTCTCCTAAAAGTTTATAGTCTTAAGATTTATATTTAGGTCTTTTATCTATTTTGAGTTAATATTTGTATATGTGTTAGGTAAGGGTCCAATTTTTTTTCATGTAATTATTATTTTTCAACAATATTTAGTTAAAAGATTATTATTTCCACCACCAAATGTTCGTGGAAACCTTGTCAAAAAGAACTTGACAATATATGGAAGAATTTATCCCTAAGCTTTTATTTAACTCCAATGGTTTATATATCTGCCTTTAGAACAGTACTACACTCTTTCAATTATTGTAGCTTTATATGGTTTGAAATCAGAAAATATACATCTTCTAGCTTTGTTCTTCTTCGAGATTGTTTTGGGTATCTAGAGTCCATATTCCATATCAGGATAGATTTTTTCTGAAAAATAAATAAATAAATGTATGATAGTTTCACCTAAAAAAAATAAAAGAAAAAAAATATATTCTCTGGTAAGAAAGAAAGCAAAAAGAAATATTGAACTGTTATCTTTTAGTCATCAAAAGCTTGGTATCAGACAAATGAAACTGTTTTGTGAGATTATCATCTTTAATATTGGATAAATTGCTATAAAACTAGATGTCAACCACTAAGCCAAGCATGAGAAGGAGGGACAGGGAGGGAATGGGGTGGGGATCGGGTAGGGGCTAACTGGGTGATGTGTGCATGTATGTCTACAAAAGTATTTTCTTTATACCATTATGATATATGAATACATTGCACCAATAAAAAAAATACAAAGGAAACACTCTAGGATACTCACTCATTCTTTCCTCCAACAGATATTTATTGTCTACAATGACTTAGGCATAGTACTAAATTCCAAAGAATCCTTGCTCTCTTAGAAGAAGGTAGAAACAGGGCAAGATACAATACCAAATAAATAAATAAATGCATGCAGAAATTGAAAGATGCAAGCAACAGAATAAAACAAAGTATGGGGGATGGAGAACAACATAGTGAAAGAGTTCCAAAAAGGCACTGAAACTGAGATTTCAAGAAAATAAAGGAGTCATGAGAATATAAAAGAGAAAAATATTACAGACAGAGCAAACAGAAAATGCAAAGAACTCAAAGCAGGAGGACAAGGAGAATGTCAAAAGACATGAGGGTTCAAAGAACTATATGTGCCTGGAACAGAGTAAGCAGGAAAAAAGTGGTAGGGGAGGAGGTAAGGCAAGCAGCAAGGGGTTAGGCCACCTTAGACATAAGCCATTGCATGGTTCAATCATTTACTTTAGGAAGACTGGAAGATTTTCAGGGGAAAGGTGTAATGAATAGAGGGCTGACATTATTTCAAATGGATTATGTGAGTTGGTAGGTTAAGAACATACTGAGAAGAGGGGTGCATCAACATGAAATTAAGGTACCCTATTGCATGCTGTTGCTAATAATACAGACAACAGGTGGTGATGATTTGGACCAGGCTGGTAGTTATACAGGTAGTGAAGAAGGAAGTGATCAGATAAGCCAAATGCAGCTGGTAGGGCCAATAAGAAGGAAGAATTAACTCTAGGAATTCACAATATGGACGTCTTTGGTGAGCAAAGGAGAAAGTGCTTTAGTATGAATATAGAGATCAAAACAGGATTCGGATGTATTCAAGTGGAAAACTGGAGAGAAAGAAGTGTATATAGAATGTTTGCCAGCTCTTCTCAGGATTTTTGCTATGAAGAGAAACAGAAAAATGGAGGTTTTAGATGGAGAGAGGGGTAGAACTGGAGGAAGGTTTTTATTTACATCTGAGAAGATGGTAGGATGTATATATGCTGCTGGAGATGGTCCTGTTGATGGGATTCAAGAGGGAGGAAAAATAGTTGAAGCAGGGCCTGTACAAGGGAGTCCCTGTAGGAGAAGTGTTGGCCCTAAATAGGGGCATGGAAAATATTCAAGAAATGGATGCAGAGAGTACATGGCACAAGACCAGGTAGGTTTTGATTTATTCTACTTTCTGGGTGAGGCAAAAAGCAAGTTTATCAATGAAATGGGAGGAGAAGGGAGAAAATGTTGCAGCTATGAGGAGAGAATGGGATATGTGAAATAATTACCTCACAGAGGAGAGTGTGATGGCTTGGTGGTCATGCAGGCCTGGGTTTCAATCCACCCCTAACCTTCCTCCTACTTCTGGGACCTTAATTGGGTTAGCCCTGCATGATCCCACTGCCTCACAATCAAAATGGAAATGAAGAGGCTTTAAAAACATCTGCTCCCACATCTCATGGGGTTGTTCAAAGGTTAAATGCGATTCTGTATGTGAACCCCTGGCACAAGGAAGATACCTGATAAATATTATTCATTCCTTCCCTACTCTCTTATCTTCTATCCTCCTTCTTTGTATTTTTCTAAAGTACATATAGGTGAGGGCAAAGCAAATGTCTCACTGAAAATTTAGAAATTTTTTAAATTGAATAATTATTTACCTTCCTTTTCCCTCTCTTCTGAACCCTTTGGGACTCTTTCTACCCCTAACATCCAACCAAATCAGTCATCTGAGAAAACAATGGGTATTTGAGAAGCTTTTCTTTATCTAAAGTCTGTGGGCACTGGAATAGAAAGGTTACAAGAGAAATGCTATTCTTTTCTATTAATTTAATCTGATGTAATAAAGAAAAAGTTTTATAAGAAGAAAAACTATCTGGCTGTGGTGGTGCATGCCTGCAATTCCAGTACTTGAGAAGCAGAGACAAGAAGATGGCAAGTTCAAGACCAGCCTCAGCAACTTAGCCAGAGCCTGTTTCAAAATAAAAATGAAATGAAAAAAGGCTGGAGGCATACCTTGGAAGTAGAAAGCACCAGGGTCCAATCCCCAGCACAAAAATTAGGAGGAAGAAGAGGAAGAGGGGGAGGAGTAGGACTCATCACCTACACATCATCCTCTCTTATTCAAACACTATGCAGCCTACAAGTCCAACTCGATGCAAACTAGTCAAAATTTCGGAGCACAGACAGACCATCAAGTTCAAATTCTTCATTTTGCAAGTGATGCCAGAGAAGGAAAGCTCTTGCCAAAGGTCAAACATAGCTGAGTAGCCCATCTGGAACCCAAGTCTGCTCAGCCACTGGCCAGGACTCACTCAATTTTATTTCATAAACCTTTCCTCCTTTTGCTACTATCTTTTTTCTACTATTCTGGTAACAGTAATAGTAATTAGCTAACATTTTTTTGAGTGTTTACTGTGTATCAGACAAAAATCTATATGCTTTCTATGCACTGCTTCAATTAAATCCATAAAGTAAGGATGAGTAGTAGAAGTGATTGTAGTAGCAGTAGTATTTTGCAATTCTGAAGACCAAACCCAGGACTTAATACATTTTAGCCAAGCACTCTCTCACTAGGATACACTCTCAGTCCTCTTTCTTTAAAAATAAGATATAAGCCTGTATCTCAAGTAACTTAGGCAAGAGAAAACCTTTGAAAATGGAGAGTCTAAATATAAAGAAACCAAAAGTATGGCTTTGTAAAAGGCTCCCGCTAAGTTGCTGAGGCTGACTTCAAACCTGTGAGCTTCCTGTACAGGGATTAGAGGTTTGTACCACCACAGTCATACAGCCTTTCTCTTAAACACCTGTTCATTCTACTTTCTCTTCACTTCCCTTGAAATGAATTTTCAAATTCTGTAACAGTCCAGCTGTGCCTTTGCTTCCACTAGGGCCTTGAGTAATTTGAGTTTTGGAACTGGGGGGTTTATGCTCATCTCTTCAAAACTGTAGAAAGAATATTATACGAGGGTTCCTTAAAGGCCAAGAATTACTCTCCTAACTAACCACCTCTGTAAAAGAATCCTTCTTTTGCTTATTAATTCATTCACCCATGTAGTAAACACTGAATGTTCACTTTGTGCCAAGCATCTGTCCAGGTGCTGGGGACTCAGCATTAAGACAACATGAGTTCAAAGCAGCTAACATTCTTTACTGGAATTGAGGGTTATGAAAGAAGGAGAATGAAACGCACCGTGAAACTAAACAATAAGTGATCCAGAGAATTTCCACACAGTGATGAGTCCTTTGGAGGCAAAAGGTGATATAGGATAAAGAGCAATCTACTGGGGGGCATAGCACAGCCCTCCCTAAGTTTGGTCACAAGACCTTCCAAGGCAATTTTCAACATAAACATCACTGCTGTTTTTCTTTAGCAACAATTATTTTCTCTCATTCTGTGGGCTCTCTCTTCAAACTCTTGATTGTTTCCTTTGCTGCGCAGAATACTTTCAATTGGATGTCATACCATTTATTGATTCTAAGTTTTATCTCCTGAGTTTTGAAGGTCTTATTAAGGAAGTCTCTACCTGTGCTTGTATGTGGGAAAGTTGGTCCTATGCCTTCTTCTAGTAATTAAAAGATTTATGGCCTAATTTCTAGGCTTTTGATCTGCCTTGAGCTGACTCTCATATCATGTGAGAGGGATCTAATTTCATTCTTCTACAAATGGATATCCAGTTATATGAGCACCATTTGTCGAAAGGCTGTTCTTTCTCCAATGCATGTTTTTGGCCCCTTTGTAAAAAATCAACTGGCTATAAGCATGAGGATTTGTTTCTGTTTTCTATTTTATACCATTTGTCCAAATGTCTTTTGTGCCAATACCATTCTATTCTTGCTAATACAGCCTTGTAGTATAATTTGAAATCAGGTATTTCAATGTCTCCAGCATGGCTTTTATCACTCAAAATTGTTTGATTATTCTGCCTTTTTTTCCCCTTTTTTTTTCACAAGAAATTAGGACTGTTATTTTCTAATTCTGAAAAAGACATTGGTATTTTGGTAGGGATTGCATTAAATCTATACAACACTTTTGGTAGTATTACCACAGACAAAAATAACAAAATTTACTCTTCCCAAATCCTGTACTCTCTAAATGTTGGAAAACAAAAACTCAAGGACGAGTCTTATCATTTATCTTCCTTGATACCATTTTGACCATCTCCTTTTCTGACCTCATAAACATAATTCCCAAAGATCTCATCATAGAATACATCCTAACAGAGGCTAATTTTACCATTCAACAATATTTCTGTGGTTGGAGATTTATCCTTTGTTCCTGGACCTATACCTCAGCTGAGTTGAAGAGGAGGTTGTCAGCCTTGAAAAGTGATCCTCCAAGGTGGTCCTCCTGTCAGAGGTGCTGAGGGAAGAGGTGAGGATGCAGAGCCCTCTCCTGGTGGCCCCATGCTCCAGTCTCAGAGGCTTATGCCTTCCCACTTCAAGCTCTCAACATGTCACAGAGATAGAAACTTCCTTGCATCCATTAAAAGTTTGTGTGGCATTCACACATTCTGATTCATTTTGGTCTGGAAGAAAGAAGCTAGATTTTTGCTGTACCCATTTTACTGATGAAAAAACCCAAGACTCAAGGGCAGGGGTTAAGAAATAGATGAAAAAGGAAAACCTATAGAGGAGCAAACAAGACAACCTAAATGAGGGGATGGAAGGGGGGAAAAAGGAAATTCTCTAAAACACACAATGTACTTAAACATATCGAAGTCAACCACTAAGACATGAAAGGGAAGGAGAGATGGGGAGGGAATGGGGTGGGAATTGGGTAGGGGTTAAATTGGTGATGTGTACATGTATGTACACACAAGTTTTTTACCCCAATAGGATGTATGAATATAATGCACCAATAAAAAAAATTTTTAAAAAAGAAATATGTCCAATGACACAAATCTAGGGAGCAGTGAATTCAAAATATGGTCTCTAATCATGAATCTGATGGAAAATATTACATTGAGATTTGATCGTGTGTATATATATATATATATAATGGTACTAGGGTTCCTGGAAGCCCTTCTACCTCCGGGCTACACTCCCAGACCTATTTTTACTTTTTTTTTTATTTTGGAAACAGGGTCTCCTAAGCCAGCGTGCGTGGCTGGCTTCGAACCCGCGCGATCCTCCTGTCTCTGCCTCACAAGCGTGCGCCACCACGCCCAGCTGAGATTTGATTTAAAAAAACTAATAAATTAAAGGAATTACTTACACATGAATGGGCAGGGAGTGGGTAAGTGGCAAAGGATGGTTGTGGTACACCGCAGTTTGTAAAAAGTTAAAGGAATAGGAAGGGCTCTTACCTTCCTGGGCAAAAAGGGCAGAAAACCTAAAAAGGGCCATCTGATTAGGGTTTATGGCCTTTCATCAAGGGACATAGCCAATAAAAGGTGACTCTACAAAGTTTATAGGCAATAGATTCCTTCACCTCCTTTCCTCCAACCTATGTGTTCTTCTGTAATGAAAAGGAATCTACACATCCTGTAGGACACAGAGCAGAGTGAAGAAGGAAGAAGAAAATGTTTCTGGACAGGCAAATGGAAGACATCCAGTGTGGACATTGAGGATTTTTCCCACCTTCCCACCAGGCCACCTCCCTGAGGGATGACTTTTAACTACTACCTAAGCATACTCCTTTTTTGAAGGAGTTGACATTTTGATTATTCCCAGTAATGGTAAATACTGGGTCATCTTTCTCACGTGTTTCAAGAATGAGCTTTAGAGAAAGGCTCAGTCGCATAATTTGCACCTTTAAGAGCTTGGCAGATACTGTAACGGTTGTATTCATTTTAAGGCTCTTGAGTGAAGCTTTAAACACATCTGCAATGTCAAATTCAACTGCTGTGTGTCTCTAACCTCAGGGAGGTGAAGCAATATCCCATTAAACTGCCCAGGATCCAACATGCAGTTAAAGTACAGTAAGAAAATCAAAACATCAAGATTTGTTAAGAAGTCAGGTGAGGGAGCTCAGCAAAGCAAAGCCTGGAGCCTCCCCAAAAGAGAATGCTGCAGAGTGCAGCTGGAGGAGCAGACACCAAGCTCTGAGCACACTCAGTAGAGAAGGAATCCAGACAAGCTGTCCAACTGAGCAGGCATCAAGAACCAGAGATTGAAGGATGAGGAAGGCAAGAGCTGGAGGCATCAGGAGGTGAGAGTAAATGGGAAGGACAATCTGGATAAAAGCTGCAATCAGGTACTAGTTTGGATGAGCCTGCCATGCACCTTATGTAGAATGGAGAGCTAGTTAAAATGGCCTGTGAGAGGGAAGCTTTGACAGAGAGACAAGTGAAAAGCAGAAGGCCCAACAAGAGCTCCCCTGCCCATAGGGCTAAGGGACTCTGGAGGCAGGTGGTGGTTTGGCCAGTTTGAACATGGCCTGGGGCCTTATGAAGATGCCTGGGTAGCAGGAGCAACCATGCACAAAAATGACTCCTGATTAGCCAGATCCTGGTGTTATTTGTCCTCCTGTTCACTTCTGCTTTGCTCAGATATGCAAAAAGGATCACCAGGATGATCTGACAGAGCAACAGTATTGTCATACTGGCTTTTATTAAACACTCACTTAACAAGAATGGTGCTGAACTAATGGCATGCTGGGGTGGATATCCAAGACAATCTACCCAGCAGCAACTTCCCCTTCTCATTTGCTCAAAAATTTTTTTATTTGTTGTGAGAATTAATTTGTCAGCATATAAAAGAGATTTATTGATCTATGGCAATCATGGTGATCCCACCCCCTTTTCCAGAGAACAAACATCTAGAGACAAGAGCATAGTGAAGAAAGAGGCAAAGGCCTCAGCCCAGATGTCATGTCTGAGCTACAGACTCATCCCAGATACCGCCTCATCTAAACCTCTGGTTTAAGCATCATACATATTCTTGTAGTTTAAGTTACTATTATTTGCAATCAAGAGTGGTCTATAATCCATGTGCATTGTCACATTATTTCTCACCATCCCATAAGGCATGCATGATTATTCTCCCTGTATTATGACTGGGACTTAGAAAACTTAAATATATTTCCAAAGGTCATGGCAAAACCAGGGTTGAAACCCATTCCTGCTGAATTCCAAAAGTTTGTCCACTTAACCACTAAGCTACCCCTTCTCTACTGTGCTTGCTTGATGCCTGACCTTGGAAAGCATCAGATCGGCTCCAGCCATACAAATAAGATTGGGCGTTGTGCCCACACTCAAAGCACCTGACCCTCATCACACAGCCAACCCAATTTTGTCACTCCCACTGCAATGCAGGCTAATTGTCCTGGTCTCACTTAGCTATGCAGCCAAGGTAAGACATGCAAATCCAAGGGCAGGAGCTCCTGGCTCCCTTCTCTGTGTCTACAGTCACCTCTGTCGGTGACTGGAGAGAGGGATATAACAGCCCGAAGCAGGAAGCAGGATGCTTACAGGTGAGTGTTGTTCCACATACTACCAAGGGCAAAACATGAAGCAGCCCTCTTTCCTCCTTAGTATGTCTCTACTGAAAATCAGTGGTGTGCCGGGGTTAAATTCTGTTAAATCAAAGGAACAAATTGAAAATTTATACATAAGATACTATTTCACTATGTAAAGATGTGTTTGCATATTCATACAAAAATGTCTGGAGAACAAAAACAAAACTGTCCCCAGTGACCACTTCTATACAATAGGATTAAAAGCAAGGTGACTAAATGCCCTGGGAATAGAGACCTTGCACCTTTCATGATTTTAAAAATTTAAAGACAAACACATCCATCAAGCTTCACAATAATGCTATATCAGACTAGCAGGAAACAGTGATGAAACTATGCCCATAGGGCTTAATCTAATGGGCTTGATAGGAAGCCCGGCCTGTGGGCCTCGAGTGCAGTTTTAAGAAACAGACTCATGGGGTGTTTTGAAGGTGATATTTCTACTGTACAAGCAAAACATGCATCCCCAGCTGTGTTTTCTCTCCAGCGGAGGGACATGTTTCCCTTAATCTCACCTATGATCAGTTTATGTTGATGTCCCACCTGTAAATTACTTTCTCCTCCACTCCTTTGTGCAAGCCAGAGCCTCTGCTGACACAGGCCACATGTAAATCCAACCTGAGAGCAGAGCACGACTCACCTTGCGCTGTCAATCAGACCAGGAAGGCATCAAACACCTGCTGTAAATCAACTGCCTTCTCTAGAAGAAAACAATCCCCAAAAATTCAAAGCAGAAACACTAGGATCAGTCCATTCTCACATCTTCGTGTTCCTAATTTCTAAGCTCATTGATTCACAATGTATATGTACATGCAGGTTCTCATTTGATCCTCGCACCAACTCTGTTTAAGCGGACAGCCTGCAAAGGATGCCTAATTTCTACAGATGAGGAGAGGTGGCAAAAGAAAAAGACTTAACTGAAGGGACCCTCTAGAAGGCTAGGAGCAGAACCAGAAGCAAGAATACAAACTCCTAAGGCAGCGCCTCCATTTATTCATTCATTCAAGTATTTGCAAACATCGCTGACTAGCTCTTACGTGTCAGTTCTATGGCAGATCTATGGTAGACACTGGAGTGCCTCTAACCCGTGAGAAAGGCAGACATCAGCCAAATGATCAAAAATATTTTGTATAAAAATGAACACTATTTATGATGAAAGAATAATGTACAACAGGTCCCTTTATTGCAGTCTGAAAATCAAGGATAAGTAGGAGTGAACTTGGCATCTAGAAATGGCAAGTGCAAAGAAAGGTCTTGTGACTTAAGTGATTTTGACATATTTAAAGAAGTAAAAGAACTTGAGTTCAGAGCAGGAGGAAGACAGGTGCAAGAAGAAAACAAAAAAGGAATCTTTGGCCAGAGTATATAAAATGTGTGTAAGCTGACTTAAGGATTGGAATTTTTATCCTAAAATATAGGATCCTATTAAGTGAATTTAATTGTTCACTGGAGAGGGAAGGGATTATGGCAATCAAGTTTGTAGTGTGAAGCCTTTATGCATCACTCTAATGTTCACCCATGAAAACTGCTCAGAATTCAATGTGCTCAGCTACCTCCCATGCGCTTTGCTGTACTCCTGCAGGCTCTAGTAATATCTAATTAGGTACCAATAAAAGAAGCAATAATGATGAATGTCCTTCTAAATTGGGGTCCCCCACTGCCCAACCCTTTATTTCACTGTCAGGGTTTTTAATGAGATCTTGTGATTGCAAAGTCACCTTAAAGAATACAGAGAGTTTATCACCTTGAAAGAGTGAATATCAAACTTTGGATCAAAGCACTGTAAAACCTCATATGTAATGCTGAAAAACAGTGTGACACATCTACTCTAGATTTGAAAAAATAGCTGAGTGGCTCATTTGCAGTCATGATTAAAGGTTAGGTCCTGGCCATTAACCCTCCCATTGAAGTACATGCAAGGCATGCACATCCCATGAGGACCATATCTCTCCATGGCACTGAAGCCATGAACTTCTCAACACTCCAAGCTCCAGGAAGAAGGGAGTTTTTATTTTTATTTATTGCGAGTTTGGCGATGGAACCCAGAGGCATTTGACCTCTGAGCTATATCCCCTGCCCTATTTTTTATTCTTTATTTTGAAACCGGGTCTCACTGAGTTGCAGAGGGCCTCACTAAGTAGCTGAGGCTGTCTGCGAACCGCGATCCTCCAGTCTCAGCCTCCCAAATGCTGGGATTACAAGCGTACGCCACCACACCCGGCAAGAAGGGAGTTTTTAAATCTAAAATACAATACTGGATAAGCCTTCTAGTGTCTAAAGATTGACATATTACATTAGCTGGAATTTGTAGCAAGGTATATAATGGCCCAAAAGGGTAGTGTCCTTGTGAACTGGTCATCTCCTCTAGTTTCAGAAAGTAATAAATGAAACTTTGCCTTTGGTGGTGGTGGTTGTTGTTGTTGTTGTTTTTCCAGTGAAAAAACTGAATAACTGTACTTCTTCCATGAGAAATTGGAAGTATTGTCTCACTACATGGGGATAAGAAGAAGGAAGAGAAAATCCAGGTCCTGAGCGCTAGCGCAGAAAATGCTGTTGGACTATCTTGAATGGTGAGGTAATAATGGGGTAGGGCATAAGATACCAGGAAAAGAAAGGAATAAGGAAAGGCCCCTCGGCTCTGGATCTAGTCTGCCACTAACTTATTGTGTACCCTTGAACAAGTCTTCTTTCTCAGAATCCCAAAAGTCCCCATCTATAGGATTCCAAAAAATATCCATCTGACGGGGCTCTAATGAAGATCACCTAATGAAGATCAAGTAAATATGTGAAGCATTTCTAAAGAACTATATAAGATGCCAACTTCAACTTAGTACTTATTGAGCAAAAATCTGAGTTTTCCCAGCATGTCTTTGGACTTCTGCGGCTAAAATGTCAAAGAATTAGAGAAACTTGAACAACACATTTCTTCAGCCCCTTCCTTGCTTCTCCTTCAGCTAAAGACAGCATGAGACCTGGGGAGCAGGTTATCAGCAGAAGTGCACTGAGTGACTAAGTGAGTCGATTGCTTTGCTGAGGATGTACCAGGATTAATCACAGCCTGGGGTTGTTTACCTCCAGTGGAAATAAAATTCCACTCTGGGTAAAACAGGCATTCTGAGTGTCCCAAAGAAACCAGCTGATGACTCCAGTGTGAGGCCTGTAAGTACATATGCGTGAAATCTGCTGTCAGGAAAGTGATACCCTCAGGCTAATAGACTCTAATGAGTAAGGATGCAACATGACATTCCTGAGGAAGTTAGAGATAGCATCCCACAGGCCCGTTAAGGACAAGAGAAGCTATTTCCACTCTAATTGACAAGGAAGACCCTCAGGTGAAGGTCGAGGCACTTTAACTAGCTGGCTCCATAGCTCTGGAACCCCTCTAGAGGAAACACTCACCCGAAGTTAAAAGGGATGCACTGGGGGCAAGAGACAACTGAATGTGGGAATAGGGCAGGGAAAAGAGTACGGAAGCTTTCTCCTTCCAAGCCTCCTCATCCTCACACCCAATCCCCAACAAACCCCCTACAAGAACAAACAAGTACAGCTATAAATCCATCCTCTGGCATCCAACAGCTCTGGCTGCCATTATTTATAGCATTAGTTTAATTAAAGCTTCCAGGGAGATAGATTAATTTCTTTACAGTGGTGTAGGAAATCAGCTTTTTTTTTTCAATGACAACATCAGCACCCCCGGTCTAACCGGAAAACTAATGCAGCAATTAAAAAATTGTTTTAATTAAGATGTCCTCATGGCTCATGCATTTTTTATCCCCCTTTCCAATGAGTGAAGTACGAAAGGAAGAGAAGCAATTAATGTATAAATGTACATGTTTATTTCCAAATAGGGTCCCGTCACATGTATTTGACTTTTTATTTTCTTCCCATTCTTTTAAAAATTAACCATGCATATCCATCAAAATAATGGGATAAAGTTATAACACTAGAGATGAAAGCATTAATATCTTTTCTAAGAGAAAACATTCGTGTTTCTTACAGCCTATTTTCCCCTCCATTCATCCTGTATAGACCCTCGTCTATGAAATACAATGCCCATACAAGATATGGCTGAAAGAGAGTAGGGAAAATCGCTATGTGTTGCAGATGAAATCTTATTTTTCTCTCTACTCTAATACATCTTCAACCTTATGTATGCAATAAAATACTTAATAAGCTTCAGATGGTTTCAAACAACAAGTCATTAGATAAAGGAAGGGTTAGATTATATTTCTTTGTGTTCCTTCTCATTGCCACTTTAAAAGCCCAGGAATTAGGTTGATAGGGAAAATGAAACCACTCTTATCAGCCAGTTCATTTCATCTTTTACTTTTACCTTCTACCTCTCTCTGCCATTGAGGCCACAGTTAACTAAAGGCATATTTAAACCCATCAGGGAACAAGAAGAAATTAGAAATCGGATGGCTACTGATGTCAGTGGAAGATAGGGCAAAGTTAAATTTGGAATCCACCTAATGAGGTTGAAATGAATAAGCCACAGGGTACACAGCATGGGTGTGAATGGGGTCAGAATGAGGCATCTCACACTGCAGCATCTAGGCTGCCTTAAAATTGAGTGGCTACCCTCTATTTAGCTAAAGAATCTAGGACTTTGAATGTATCTTGTCCACCCAGATCTTTACCTGCTCCCCTCTGTATTATTCAGATCTCTGACTTAGCAGCATCAAAGGCATTTTTTGTGCAGTATTCAGAGGGTGTGTTATGTATTTCCACAGCACATCTATCCATCATCTGCTTGCTCCAGTACACTGCTCTGCCTTGTAGGTCACCGAGCTACCAAGGCCTCCCTGACCACAGCAGCCTTCATCCCCCACAGGCTGACCACTGTCATATGCTTGGTGCAGAACACTCTGGAAGAGAGCAAGGACACAAGGTGGAAAGAAGAAGCCAATGTCCCTTAGCATCCAAAAATGCATATTCAGCATCTACTCTTACAAGAAGGGTGGTGACTGATTAAAATAGGAGAGCAGGCATCTAGGGAAAGGAACTTCAGTCTCTGCTTATCAGCATCTCCCTGCCTGTCAGCCCACACTTTATTTCAGAGGACTGCAAACCCCCTGCTGGTCCACAATAGCACAGAACCAGTGCAGGAGCTGGGTTGCTCTCCAGGGTCCTAGGGGGAAAGTACAAGCACTGAAATAGGCTTTGGGATGAAATAGAATCAGAGACACCCAAGGCTGGAGTTGGAAGGAGACTCAAATGCCATCTTGTTCTAGCCCTTCATAGTACACTTAGAAAGCTAATGCCCAGAGGCAGCACATGACTTTCCCACACCCCCAGAGTCATATAAATTTAAGTTTTTTTCCAGCGTATGTTTTCAGTCTGGAACATTTGGGGATTAAAAGGTCTGATTTTCAAAGCAGAATAGCAAATGGTCACACTACTTTGTTCATCCATGTGGGTTTCAGGAGACCCAAATGTGCACCATTGTTCTACACTACATACTAGGAAACCAGGACAAACTACTGAAAAGCCTTATCTGAGACTTAAAAATCAGAACAACTTCAGAGACATGATTGGCCTTATCTTTGTGATATGCCATAGTTCCACGAGGCACATTTGGTCTTAAATCCAGGGGACAGAAGCCACTACTTTTACAGAGATGAAAACATGGCCAAATTGTACTTTTTACAGTATATTACTTTAAAATCTTCCCTATATTATTGTATATGTCTACTGTACTTAATAATATTGTATATTAACATATGAAATTTTCAGATTTGGCATGCACCCTCTAGCTGCATCTCTACGACAATCCTAAGTTAGAAGAATTACTGTTTCTCCCATTTTACAAATATAAGCAAAGTTCCTGACACATGAATGAATGAGAAAACCAAGACACAAAGAATACCTTCCTCACTCCTACATAATTGCATAAAAATCGCATTATATAAATGGCAAAGACAAGAAAAAGGGTTAGCCTTTTTTTTTTTTTTTTTTTGGTCAAGGTTAAACCACAAAGCTCGTGTGCCTGGAATATGAAAGGGAAGAAGGCTTTTTCTTCCCCTTCCTCCAATCTCCCATACTACCTTCTCTGTCTCTCATACTATTCAATAAAGCCTTCACTCTTGCCAGGTCATGATTGGCTTTGTAATGCCTACAACATCAACTCTGCTCCACATCTGACTCATGTGTATTTCAAGACACAGTGGTCAAACTATAAAGCTTCAGATGTTTACTTGATATGGTG
Organism: Muscardinus avellanarius; assembly: GCF_963383645.1. Lineage (NCBI taxonomy): Eukaryota > Metazoa > Chordata > Mammalia > Rodentia > Gliridae > Muscardinus > Muscardinus avellanarius. The sequence goes on along the minus strand of NC_137786.1, from coordinate 195,829,496 downwards.
AGAGACTGAGAAGTGATTCTACACCCCAGGTGCTCTCCCTCCTTTGATCACCAGATCTGATTGTCTCTACCAGGATCACAAAAATCCATAATGGACTGCCTCACACCATCTCTTGTACTGTTGCCTGGTACTGTTATTGGAATTTAAACACAGTCATGTCCGTCCTCTCTTCCTGGTTTCCTTGTCATCTCTTCCTACATACAGGATCTGGAGTTGTGATGTTAGTTGGCTATAAGGCATATGCTAAGTTTCCAAATTTATTTTAATTAATTATGAGGATGAGATTTGGCATGCATTTCTGTTTTTATAGTGAAAAATATATTAATGAAGGGACTAGGAGGCTGAGAGTCCTGGCCTGGTCTTTGGGAAGCTATAACTACTGATACTCATCTCTTAATTTTGCCCTTTATACTGTAGCAATGTTTGCATAAAACCAATGAAGTACATTACACAGATGGCTTAACTACCTTAAGGAATGTTAGGTTTAATAAGATTCTGTTTGTAAATACTTCAGGAGCTCTTTGAAAGGAAGATGCCATATTGGCATATTTCATTATGAGTAGGCTACACATACAAACAGATGCTTATATCCTGAAAGTCCTCTGAAGTATTAGCCAGAATCTTTGAATTACTGACTAGTTCTATGATTTATAGTAAGTTTTGTTTCTGATTCTGCATGCTCTTTAAGATTGGTAGAACACAAAAAATGGATGTGCCCTGCAGTCAATAAATACTATGTGCTAAAAGTAAAATCTAAATATGTTTACTGTCAAGATTATATTCACTGAGTTAACTCCCTGTTGAGGTGAAAATCAGGATGCAGACATGTGTGTGCACAGGCACACACCATGCACACTTGCACAAGTCTGAACAAATGAAATAGGATTTCAAGGCTCTGTTGAAATGTGGTAAACTGTGATTAAGAGATCATTTTTCTACCTGGGTGTGGTGGCACACACCTGTAGTCCCAGTACTTGGGAGGCTGAGGCAAAAGGATAACAGGTTCAAGGCCAGCCTAGCAACTTGGTGAGGTACTCAGCAACATAGTGAGACCAAATTTGAAAATAAAAATAAAGTAGAGCTGGAAGTGTAACTCAAAAGTAGAATGTCCATGGGTCCAATCCTCAGAACCACCAAAAAAAAATATTTTTTCCAGAATTGAGGAATAAAGAGACAAAAGTATGGGTACTAGAATGTTGCAAAAAGCACTGGCCATGTGCTGGGTGTGTGTGCCATTTGGATGAACACATTGTGGAGCCCACCCCTTCACTGCAGAGGAATTCAGTTCCACTGACACAGTAAGACCAAGGTGGGAGCAGTAACTAATCTCAGTTCTCTCAATGTTCAGTGCCATTATGAACTATAAATCAGCCTGTTCACATGGCTTCAGTCTGAGTCCAAGCTCTCTTTGATATCCAGAGACAAAAGCCAATTATGGGGCTACGGGGCAGAGGGTGAAGGTTTCAGAATGAATCTAGAAGAACTGAATGAATAATCCATGAACTTCTTGATGGCTAGGACTCTTTTACTATTTTTTTTATCCTGCAAAACCCAACAGAGATAGTATGCCCAATAAATTAACTTGATAGGCTGATTGAATATTAAAATTATCAAATAAGCCAGGCATGGTGGTGCATGCTTATAATCCCAGTACTTTGGAGACTGAGACAGGAGAATTGCAAGTTTGAGGTCAGCCACAGCAACTTAACGAGGCCTTCAGCAAGTTAGTGAGAATATAAAATAAAAACAAATAGGGGTGGGAGTTTGGCCCAGAGGTAGAATGCTCCTGGGTTCAATACCTAGTAACACACACACACACACACACACACACACACACACACACACCCCCCAAATAAAGGAAAATAAATCTATTTCATGGTAGATGGGAAAGATTGCTTGTCTGAATCCCAGGTATTAGAGGATTCTTAGAAGTGGGACAGACTACCAGGCTACCAAGGGAGCTGAGGGCACCATCGGGAGAATTGGAGGATGGTTAGTTCAGCCCTCATTCCAGGCTTTACTGACAACCAGTACAATAAAAGGCAGCTAGAGAAAAACCCAAGGCAAAGGAGATAATCAGCCTGGCCACCCAACTGAATGGTTCCTTTTATGTTTGTAGCTTGAGGTAATCTGCTACCCAGGTATTGGGAACTTCTATCTAGGCCCAGCTAAATAGCTGAAGCAAGGAAAAAAGTCTAAGTTTTGGCAGCAAACAAAAAGTGTTGAACTACTGACTAAAATAGCAGTTGCTTTTCTTGTGACAACTTGTGCAATTAAGTCTGAAAAAGCTCTGTTTTTCAGTCCTAACCTCTTTAGAAAAAAAAGTAGAAAATCTTGCCATACTAAAATTCTTCTGTTCAATGGAATTGCCCTGGGAATCTTGTCTTTCTAATTTTAGATGGTTTCCTGACTTTCTGTAGCATCTCTCCCCTGGGACTACCCCTGGTATGCCTGAGACTGTCTGGGGCAGTTACATGCCACTGGCACACCATGGAGCTGCATAGAGGAGTGCTAAGACAAAGGTTTGGAAGGTCAATTCTGGCTCAAAGGGGGTTTTTTAGGCTCATATTATGTTGCTGAAACCTAATTACTTACCTCTTCTGGGCCTTTAATTTCCATTGTTATAAAATGGGCCTAATAAAACTGCCTCCATATGGTTTTCCTAAAATTATCAAGCCTAGCACATTAGCTAGCCTTTAGTAGATCTCTTTTCTAACACCAGTGCAGTGGGTCTCACTTATTGGATTCAACATTTTTTTCAGATAATTCCAAAGATGAATGATAGAAGATATATGAAAAGGAAATGCTAGAAAGGGAGTAAGCTTCTCCCTCTGAATGAAACCATTCGCATCCCATGTGTCCCCAGTCCAGTGACAGTAAGCCTCATGGTTGGGCTGGATAGCCCAATAGTTAGAAGCCAGCATTCATGAGTCAGATTGGGGATCAGATCCTAGTGTTGTCACTTATTAATGACAGGACTGCAGACAAATGATGTGACATCAATTCCTTCATCTTAAAAAGAGAAATGGCCGGGCATGATGGTGTATGACTATAATCCCAGTACTTGGGTGGTTGAGACAAGGGGATAACAGATTCAGTAACAGCCTCATAAATTTATCCAGGTCCTCAGCAACCTTGTGAAATCCTTTTTCCAAATAAAAGAACAAAAATGGTTTAGGGTATAGCTTAGAGGTAGAATACCCTTGGGTCTAGTCCCTAGAGAAGGAAGGAAGAAAGGAAGGAAGGAAGGAAGGAAGGAAGGAAGGAAGGAAGGACATGAGTATAGAATACATTCATTAATCTATGTATAGTGCTAGGCACAGTCAACATGCAAAAATACCATCTATCATCCTCTCCATTCACCACCTAATTAGCAAATCTCTAGTGAGTGAGAGGTTGAGGAAAAATAAAGCATCATAGCTCCAAGGGTAAAAAGTATCAAAAAAAATTGCAATCCCAAGGTGGTATAAAATACATAGCTGAGAAAATAAAAATAAACCTTTTTCAAGTTCCCTCTCTGTGTGAGTGGCCTAGATAAGAAGTAGTCTACCAGCATCTTGATAGATGAAACAGAGTTTCTGCTGCTGTAAGGTCAGCTCAGGCTGGCCAGGAAGATACCTGTGAAGGAGATACTAGACACTGACTCCTTTCCTCCTCCTTCCCAAAGCTCTGCTTTGGATACTTGATTCTCCAAGTCTTTATCTATTTGTTGCAGCCTAGCTTCTGCATCAGTTTCTTTCCCTCTGTCTAAACCAGTGATTTTTTTTTTTTTTTTTTTTTTGGTGGCACTGGGGTTCCTGAAAGCCCATCTACCTCCGGGCTACACTCCCAGACCTATTTTTTTATTTTGAAATAGGGTCTCGTAAGCCAGCACAGCTGGCTCCGAACTGGCGCGATCCTCCTGTCTCCACCTCCCAAGCGGGGGGATTACAAGCATGCGCCACCACACCCGGCTTAAACCAGTGATCTTTACATGCCAGTCCATACATCAAGTCTAGACTGACTGCATGAAAACTATACAGAGAGCTGGGTAAGGGCTATTTGAGTGGTGGGTGCATGTATCCCTTTACCATCTTGTACTCCATTAAGATATATGACTAAAATGCACCAATAAAATTTAAATATATATATATATACTCAGTGGGATATTATTTGGCCATAAGAATGAAATCCTGTCATATGTTGAGGATATCATACTAAGTAAAATAAATCAGATACAGCAAGACAAATACCCCATTTTTTTCACTCATTTGTGAAAGCTAAAAAATTATCTTATTAAAGAAGAGGTCAAAATAAGCTAGAAAGAGCAGAGGGAGAGGAGCTATAGAAATGGTAGCTAACAGGAGGAAGAATTAGTTCTATTGTTCTATAGAACAATAGACTGAAAAACACAGCATGAATTATCTCCAGTGTTACAGGGCAGGTAAGTAATAGAGTAACTATAGCCTGAAACAATTTATTATATATTTCAAAATAACTAGAAGAGTCCAAAAGACCCCAACACTTAGGAATGCTCAATATTTGAGAAGATAAAACACTAACTACCCTAATTTTATCATTAATAATTGTATACATGGATTGAATTATCCCACCATATTTTATAAATATGTACAAATATTAACATTGATTCACACTAAAATAATGTCTTCCCAGCTTCTGCCCTCAGGGAGTCTGGTCCAGAAGGCTAGATTGGAGCCATGTTTCTTTTCCTACACAGAAATCAACATTTTTCTTTCCTATGACTCAGTCTTTCAAAGTTCCCTTTACTCCCCCTTTCATGGTCCCCTCAACCCCTTATTTTTCTGTTTTGTGTCCTTGAATCATTAACTAGCAACAACTTCATATGTTGCTTCCCCAAGGTCTTCCATCAAGGACATGTCATGCTATAAGCCAAAGACTGGAAAATATTAAGAGGAAAAACTAAACAGCAGAATCTCCTCCATCCTTTCTTACAAACAGAGCTAACCCTACAGATACAGTTCTCTCATTCTTCCCTCCTCTCTTGCGAGAGACCCCTTAGTAGGCATGAAGGATGTACAGAGAGTAAAAGTTCAGACACAGGTCAAAGAGGCCCATAGATGTGCTGACTAAATAACATCCACCACTACCACAAATGTATATTGAGAACCAAAGGCCAAAGCACTTTACATGGAATACTGCATTTAATACTCCTGTTTATAAATATATACAGCCACATGGGGCTTAACAACAGGAATATGCACTGAAAGGAAGCCTCACTGGGTGATCCTGTCATTGCCTAAGCACCATAGATGTACTTACACAAACCAAGAAGGCTACGACATCACTAGGTGATATATGTAATCGGACCACCATCTTCTCTGCTGCCTGTTGTTGACCAAGATATCAGTAAGTACTAGATAACTAGTATCAGTAATTAGGTATTAGCATTTTTACTCCTACTTTATCAACAAAGAAACTGAGATACAAATAAATTAACCTGCCTAAATCTACACCACAAACAAGGAACTGAGGATGACAGGGACAAATCCTGCACAGGGATGAGAAGATCTGTGAAGGCATGAAACCCTAGCTCAGCAGAGACAGGCCCTCTCTTCTCTTTTTTTCCTTGTCTCAAGATGAAATAGTAAAACTTTTGCAAGAAAGCAGCAAAATAACTCACAACAGGAAAATAGCAGGGTCTCCAGGCCCTTTCAGTTGGTAATTACTGAATTGGTTGGGTTTAAAGTCACTTTCTAGACTGTGGTCTAGGAGAACAAACAGTGTCCTCCCTCTGCCAACCCTTTGGGCAGCATATTGGAACAGGGTTGCTACCTACTGAGCTACTTTAGTTCTAGGGAGAGCCAATGAGCTCTTGAGGGTGGAAACAGAAGACAGGTAAGGGCTGCATTCATCCAGGCTGCCCAACCCAGGTCTACAGCTGAAAGGGAGCCAGTGGTTTCTATAGGAACTGTCCAGACATGCACAGAATTTCCAGTGGAAGCCACAGTACTTCAGAAGTTTAGAAATCACCTTAAATAGATCACATCAAAATGGAGCAGGTTTCACTTTGCTATAGCAAACACTGGTTTCCTGCCCTTCCAGGTTTTCTAAAAGCAAACTGCAGAGTTGGAGTGGAAAATCCATTCAAGAATCTCCTCATCAGATATGTGGCCTGTCACTGGCTGACCTTGAATGCCTCTCCTCTTGATGGATTCTAAAAGGGAGGCTGTCCCCAGCATGCCTTTTCTTTACCCTGGGCTCCAGGGAGCAAGCCCTGTGGCTGAACAGTCATTTCAGCTTTGATAGCCTCATTAATGAGAACCAACAATGCATGCTTGGAATGAAAAAAAATCTCTGTAATTGGACTTGGCTCAGTGTCTATAAGGATTTTCTATGGGTTCTGGAGAAATCAAAATATTCCCCTTGACCTCCATTATCCAGCTGTCCAGCCACAAATGATCCAAGAGAGACCAATGGTCTTCCCTCTTGAGCTGCCAGTAAACCTGTCTTTGGTGCCAGACATGGGGACAACTCCTTTTTACCACAAGTCCCTGTTGAGCACCAAGGCCTAACAAATAGTCCCACCATCCTGACACCCCGGAAGTTCTCTTCCTTTATACAGAGAATAGAGAGCATCAATTTCAAAAGATGCAAAAAACAAGCTCTTTAAGAGGGCTTCATTTGGAAACTATATTTAAGAAAAGTTATGCCTGATGAAGTAAAATAAAATTAGCTGCTTTGGTAGCACAGGCTTCTCAGATTCATTCTGTGGTGGCCTGGCTTATTTGCGTCCGAGTGGAAGGAACTCAACAACAATATATCACAGTTAACTGTGATCGCAGCTCCGTGGAATTTCCGCCAGTGCTGAGAGCACACTGAGGTGCACTTAATATTCCCCGATCTGTAATCAACCTTTTGTACATTTGTTCCCAATCACAGGACACAGTTTCATCTTAATGAACTGTTTTCTTATCGTATTACGGTTGGTCATTTCAGCACACCTAATGGCCCATTTGGTAGGTTTCAATTACAATTAAGGTCCCTTGGTTTTTGTGCCCTGGCAAGTGTAGGAGGGGTGCGATTATTCCCCTTCCCATGGCTTGATTTCAAGGGCAGAATCACCCAAGATCAAAGGCAAAGACATACCTATTGCAGTCGACATGGAGCAGAAGATGAGAGGCGCTCACGGACAGCGCGACCTTGTGCCACTGTCCATCTGCCATTCGGTATGGAAGTGCCTCCGTCCTGGGCTTCCCATTATGTATGTAATGGTACCGAATCTCGTCCCTCAGACCACTGCTCTCCAGTTCAAAATAGCTGTATGCAAAGGAATAAGAATTGGTTTTATTTGGGTTCTAGATAGCATGGCTAATCATCAATCCCCACCTCTTTACTACCAGATTTCTCACCATCTAAAATTGGCTAAGCACAAGGAGCCATCACCTGAAATCAATTGTACTATGTCAAACCCAATTCATCTATCGTCTGACAGCCCTGTGGTATCACCTTGGGCCTCTGAGATGGAGATCAATTGATCTGCTGTGAGGTAAGAAGCCACAAGCTAATTAGCAAGGCTCAGTGTTGTGTCTCTTAAATACTTAAAAGCACAGTTCAGAACCTTCCTTCTATTGTCTACAATAAGCCATTCACAGGGGAAAGGATTCATTGATGTTTGTTTTTAGAACTCCCCTTTTAACTTTTTCAAGAATTAATGAGAAATCAAAGTCATGCTTCACATTAAGGACTGAAATAAATGTCAGGAGTGATGAGGTAAGTCTTTTTTTCTCCCCCTCCCCCAGACCAAAATCTATAGCTGCAAAATCCTTAGAGGATGAGTAAGGGGGACAGGTAAAGCTACTCACATGTGAGTCAGCACCTCAAACGGACACAGAATGAAGGCAACAACTGGATTTACTTTCTAAGATTATTATCCTGTTTTCCAGACTCATGAAATTCTTAGTGCCACCACTGTAGTCGGTGGCTAGTAAATTTGGGAACAGTCCATAGACAACCATCAGTGCTATTGTCACTTTCATAGGTGGCAGAAGGATTTTCATCTTTCATCTTCTATTCCTCATTGGGCCTTACCTACCAGGTAATGCATTAGCAAATCATAGATGTTATCATTTTTCTTATTCATATTCGCGCTCTCTCTCTCTCTCTCTCTCTCTCTCTCTCTCTCTCTCTCTCTCTCCATATCTCTCTCCATATCTCTCTTTCCCCACCTAGTCCTGCCAATGAAATCCAGAGTTACTTTACCACTGAGCTACATCTCCAGCCTTTATTTATTTATTTATTTTTTGGAGACAAAGTTTTGCTAAGTTGCAGAGCTTGACCTTAAATTTGAAATCTTCCTGCCTCAGCCTCCCAAGTTGCAAGGATTACAGGTATGCATCATAGTGCTTAGCCAGATAGATATATTATCTAATTTATCATCCCCAAAAATCTACAGAACTGATATTATCCCTTTCTAAAAATTAAAAACTGAAATTTAAGGATTAAATAAGACACCTTAGACAGGATTTAAACTCAGATCTGAACTTGACAGCCCATAATTTCTAACAGTTTTTATTCATCCTACAGGCAGCTAAGGATGCCCTCAAGTAGTAGCAATGTTGATTTCAACTGGCACTAACCTCCAGCACAGGCTTCATGTGGCAACTCAAGAGCTACTCACCTAGACAGAAAATCAGTTTAATCCCTGAATGTGGAAAGAACTGCTGCCTTTCCTCTAACCCATGAGTTGGCTTGACCCCACAAGCTACACTGTGTTTAATCTAAAATACAAAACACATCTTCTTTGAGGACTGAAATGAATATATCATGAACTCCAGCCTCTATTATGCATGACTCCCAAATCTCATGTCAGAGAACAAATGCATATTTCTTGCTCATCTTTCACAAAAGATCTTCCCAAGAGAGAAGTTCAGGGGAAGCAGAGAATGGAGACCAGCCTCTGCCCACCCGATCTACACTAGTACAAAGAATCAGGTCTTAACTAAAGGGGTTGCATACACCACAGCAGCCACGTCCTGATACCAAATACCTACTTATTACTAATAATTAATAAAAAATACATATTTTATAAGACCACAAAGGGAAAAAACCCTTAACATTTTTCCCTAAGGAAATCCCCCAATTTCTTTAAACACTAAAAACATTAGAAGAATCAATCAGAACTTAAAAGTCAAAAAGACCTTAGAGAATCTCTGGTTACTCATTAAACATGTCTTTATAGGACACACCGTGAAGGAATGAAAAAGGATGTAAAATATAGAACCCACTCTTAAGATATTTTGAAACTAGTGAACAAGATAATAAAATGTATGCCAGGTGTGGTGGCGCACGCTTGTAATCCCAGCATTTGGAAGACTGAGACAGGAGGATCGCGGGTCATGGACGGCCTCAGCTACTTAGTTAGGCCCTTTGCAACACAGAGAGAACCTGTTTCAAAATAAAGAATAAAAAATAGGGCTGTGGGTGTGGCTCAGAGGTAGAATGCCCCTGGGTTCCATTCCCAGTACCACAAAAAAATATTTTTAAAAAGAAAAGAAAATGTGCCCCTTTCAAACAAAAAAAGTAGAAATGGCCTAAGAGAAACAAAGGAGAGGAAGGAAGCTGTCATGGAATCAGGGACTTGATGTGCTTGGATCGCGTCCAATGCTTTCACAAGCATCATCCCATTTAGGGGTGTGTGGGTGTGTGGGTGGGTGTGCGTGTGTGCTGGGGATTGAACTCAGAGGTGTCTAACTCTAAAATGCATCCCTGATCCTGTTTATTTTTTGTCTTAAAAGAGGGTCTCAGCCAGGCATGGTGTCACACACTTGTAATCCCAGCATTTGACTGGAGGATCACAGTTCGCAAACAGACTCAGCTACTTAGCAAGGCCCTTCGCAACTCAGTAAGACCCTGTTTCAAAGACTAAAAATTAGGGCTGGGGTTAGCTTGGAGGTACAATGTCCCTAGGTTGCATCCCCAGTACTGCAAAAAATAAAGAGGGTCTCACTAAATTGTTAAGGGTCTTGCCAAACTGCTGAGGCTAAGCTCTAACCTGTGATATCCCTGTCTCAGCCTCCCAACTACTGGGATTATAGATATATGCCACTGTACCTCGTTCCATTCAGTTTCTTTAAAGTGGACATTATTAGTAGTATTTCTATTTTACAGATGAGTTCACACATGATCAGAGGTATTATGTGTTTTGCCCAAACCCACAGAGCTTCAGCACAGAAAAGCAACATGATCATATATTTGAGACCTTAAACAAAATTCACATATCATGAGAAATCTCTCAATCACCTTATTTTCATCAATAAGTGGCTCCTGAGGAAAAGAACATGACCTTGAAAGGACTTCAATCAATGACAATTAGAAATGCTCATAGAGATCCGCTGATGGAATCATTAAGAAGGGAGGTAAATACATTTAAGCAGATTTAATCATTATTCCTGGGGTGAGGGCCTCATTGAGCAAGTGCTTAATGTATTATAAAGAGATCATTTAAAGATCACTTTACAAAGCACTGGAGTAAGTGATTACCTTGTGGTAATCACAAGTATACAGCTATGAAGAAAGAAATTTGCCCTAATGTCATGCTAGTGAATACTTGAATCTTAGGGAGAAGTTTCTAATAGCATCATACACATATGCAAATGTGCTGTATCTCAAGAAACTTAGATTAATTTTGTGTTGATGAGTTTTAAAAAACAGATCTTGCACAGTGGCATATACCTATAATCCTAGTACTTGGGAGGCTGAGGCAGGAGGATGTCAGGATAAAGGGAAGCTTCAGTAATTCAGTGAGACTCTGCTTCAAAATAAAATATAAGCTGGGCGTGGTGGCACACGCTTGTAATCCCCTCGCTTGGGAGGTGGAGACAGGAGGATCGCGCTGGTTCAGAGGCAGCCTCGCTGGCTTAAGAGACCCTGTTTCCACATAAAGAAGTTAAAAAAATAGGTCTGGGAGTGTAGCCCGTGGGAGTGTGTCCTGGAGGTAGAAAGGCTTCCAGGAACCCCAGTACCACCAAAAATAATAATAATAATAAAATAAAATAAAATATAAAAGGGCTGGAGATAGATCTCAGAAGTAGAATGTCCTGGATTAAAATCCACAGGTGTGTGGAGGTTTTGAGTGTGTGTGTGTGTGTGTGTGTGTGTGTGTGTGTGTGTGTTTGCCCTATGGATAATACAAACAGATGACTAAATGACATCAAGATAAAATTGTCTCACAAAGGCTAAGAGCAATTGGAAGCAATATTTTGATATTTTGAGGCAGTAACCCTCTGCTAATGAAGATGTGATGCTCAGTCCTGATAGCAACTTGGGGAAGATGGTCAATTTCCATGATGGGATTTGGCTGTAGACTGGGGGGAAATCTTTTATTTGCTATAGAGCCATGTTATCCAAAGTGTAGTCCACAGACCTGTAGCATCAGCATCACCTGTGCAAATTCAGATCACTGGGCTCCACCCAAGACCAACTGAATCAGAATCTGCATTTCCACAAGCCCACAGGTGATTCATGTGTACACAGGCATTAAAGAAGCACTACAGTAGAGTACACCAGGTGTTGCTTTGCTTTCTGGCCAGCAGATCATGTTTGATGCTCCAAGCTAGTGACTAGCAGCCATGTGGTACTGGCAGGAAGAGGACAGATCCTGGAAGTGATTGTAAGCAAGTGTTTAGTGAGCAAGCCAGCTTTAACAGTTCTCACTGGTCAGGCCTCAGGTGTCTGGCATCTTTCTGGGAGTCTGGGGAGGGAGTGGTAGGCAGCTCCGAGTAACAAAACTGCTAGTCAGACTCTGAGCAACACTTCTCAACTGAGACTTGAACCTCAGCCAGGTGTACTGCTCCAGTGAACTGATCTGGCTCCCCAAAAACGTCTACTCGTCTTGAAAATATTTGAAGATAGCAACAATATTCCCTCCTATTTTCTTTCTTTTTCAGGCCCAAACATCCTTCATTTATAGTCCCGTCTACCACCTAGATTGTGGCCCCCTCCTGGATGAGGTTTCTGTCTCATTTCTCTTTCTAGATATTTCCCCATGTTGGTCACCATACTCCATACAGTATGGTCAAGTGAATCCATTTTCCCCTTATGTATAGCACCAAGTAACAAAAGTATTTGTACAAATGTGATCTCATGCAAAGTACAGTGATACCATAAACTGCTTTGCTCTGGGCTATGCACACTAGGAATACCTCCCAACATTCACACTGACTTTCTCATCAACTAACACACAGTCCTTTCACACAGATGCTATGAAGGAAATCTTCCCATTATATCTTTCCATAGTAGATATGTCCAACTTTTGCTTAAGGGCTAGGCAGACCCTACTCCAGAAACTGAATGATTCGTAGAGCCCACACTTAGGGCTTAGGTGTAGTCAATGTATCTTATTTTAAGATACAACCACATAAACATACATGTATAAATAGTAGACTTTAAGAGAAGATATATTAAAAATGGTAAAGTGGTTATTGCTACATGACTATGTTGCTTCTGTATAAAAGGATGGAAATAGTAAAAGTCAATATTTCTCTAGCAAAGGCAAGAAGTTTCGTAGAAAAGGTCTCATCTCCAGCTAATCCACAAGGATATATGTAACCTATCTAGAGAAACACATCACATCCCAAAGTGCTCCAGCACTGATGCTGTGCCTACTGATGCCATCCCAGCAGTGTTCTCTGTGTGGTCCAGAACACATGATTGCTTGGTGGGTGTCTGAGTGGGAGGCCAAAGCAAGGTAGATTTAGGATACAAGGCCAGATCTCTCTCCAATGTATTCCCCTGATAGGATTTTCAGTGAAGAGAGAAAACTAAATAGGTCTCCAGGTACTTCTGATGAAGGGAAACAAGTTAGTACATAGGTAGAGAAAACATCAGGGAGGACCAGTTTCTTAAATCCTGAAAAATCCCAAAGATGATGGGAAAAAAAGGGTTTTCCAGTATTGTGCCTATAATTCTGTAGGACTATAATAAAAGATCATTCTAACTTTAAAAAGATAATAATAATTATAACAAAGACAACATAGCTAATATTCATTATGTAATAATAGGTAAGAGTTGCTGGGTATTTAGTATTATCAAGAGCACTGTCATTAAGGCTATTCATATCAAAATAGTATCTCCACTACAAACATGTATCATTTATTATTTACTTAAATAAATACTCAGAACTACCTATGGGCTGGGCCCAATTCTATAAATATGTTCTAATTTAATTTTTAAATAAACTTGATTACCTTATCATGCCTATTTTATAGAGGACAGAACCAAAGCACAGAGAGATTAAATAACTTGACAAAGACTATACAGATAGAAAGGAGCAGAACTATCACTCAAATAAGAGCAGTTTGGCTCTAAGGTTCAGCCCAAGTCCATACTTGTAATCACCACCTCGTTTTTCAGATAATAAATTAAGCACCTGAAGTTCATATAGCTACAGGTGTCAGAACTATGGCTCGAACCTGGGTCTGGTAGATGACAAGGTGGACGCTCCCAATGGTAATATCTCATTACTTTGTACTATATTAAGTGCATTAAATATATAATCTCTAATTCTACCAACAATCTTATAAAGTCACAATTATTATGTTCACATTATAAATGTAAAAACTGAGTCTCAAAATGACAAAGTGTCTTGCTTGAAGTCACATACCTCCTAAGATTCAAATCCAGGTCTGCTTCATTCTAGGACCCAGGTTCTTTCTACCACACTATGCCCCTCTCTGGGACAGTGGCATGATCATAACAGGATCAGAGGGTAAGACAGTTTCTGTGCATTTAAGTAGCCCTATCTATGGTCCCCATGACACTCTATACTACGGAAGCATCCTCCTGCACACCCCGGTACCAGTCCCATTGCTCAAGCTCATGTTTACACCATAGAGAGAAATGTTGAGGTGATGAAGCACTTTCCCTCTCCTGGCCCTTTTCCCAATTCTGGGATAACAAAGAAAAGAAGTCAAATGTACCACACAGGTATACAGTATCCTATCTCATGCTGGGAGTCTCAAGGACTACGTGGACTAAGAAAGAGGCAACAGCACAATTTTAAAATAAATGGCAATGGAAAGAGCACAGGCCTGTGAATATAGAGACCTGAAACTCAGTTAAACCACTGTAGACAAATCATGCAATTTGGGGTAAGTCATGTCCCTGCCTTTCCATGCCTCACTTTCCCCTGTCTGTCAAATTAAGTGACTGAATGTGATCCACAGAAAACTAGGCTTCCTTGGAAGGGCGTTAGCATCTATGACAGAGGGAAAAGATGGAGCTATAACCACTTTTAACCTGAGAAGCTTTACCTACAGCTTGTATGTTAATCATAGTTCTCCAAAAATATTTCATTTGGATAAAAGAAACTTGCATCCAAAGATAGTTTTAAATGATTGGACTAAATAATTTTTAAAAGTCCAGCTCAGGCCTAAATTCCTACAATTTGTATCCTGCTTTGCAAATTGCTAAACTTGAAAAGAAACTGAACTATTGGTTGGCCGGTTTGTTTTTGAACCTTTGATATTTCTTTCAACATTCAGGCTCCAGGCTCCTTAGCAGTGTGAAAGAGGGAGGAGAGGAAATGGCAAATTTATCAGACACAGCTAGACATAGCTAATATTTATGCCCTGCTTTTCTCTCTGGCCTCATACTGGACTATATTTCCTATCTCTTGAACCTAGGAGGGACTGTATAACTAGTCATAACCTACAAAACATGGGCAGAAGTAATATGAATAACATCCAGGCCAAGATAGTTAGGTGGAATAATCCCGAGTTCATAAATGGCTACATGAATCAAAGATACCATTTCTCACATAGACTAAGACCAAATTTAGATGCAAGCAAAAATAAACTTTTATAATAATAAGCAAATCCAGAGGTTTTTAGACTACCTTGGCTCATTAAGGAGAGGTACAGGAACAGGAAACTAACAGGCAGAAAACTGAGAAGTAACCATGGACACAAAGCTATTGCTAGTCTATAAATAGAAAGAAATGGCAGGAGGCATGAACATAGTCATCGCTTGTCCTGTGTATCACAGCCTGAATTCCATGGCCTAATATTCATTTTGAAAAGTGTTTTCCAAAGATACACAACTATATCTACCATTTTATGAGCTCCTCTACAAAGGCACTCTGAAAGATGGGCCCTGTGTCCCCTTTTCTAGAATGTGGATGACCTTCTCAGAGCTTTAAGGGCACAAGTAATGCTGGGTGGCTTCCAAGAGTAGGCTACAAATGCATAAATGCAGTTTCTATCTTGTGTGTCAGAACACTTGTACATGAAGCCCTGAGAAATATGGTAAGAGGTCCAACTGTGCTGAGGCTGCTGTGCTGGGAGAAAGCCAGGAACACACTGTTGAGACATCATGTAGAGGCTCCTATGGACAACCCCAACCGGGGTAGAAACACCTCCAGATGGCTTCTCCGGCTTTCCGCTCTTCCCAAAGGAAGCCACAACCACAGTCAAACAGGGACAAGCCATCTCTTTTGGGATCTGTCCAAATTCCTGACCCACAGAATCTGTTAGCATAAAAGTTTGGGGTTTTCTAAATATATTAGTGTAAACTGGAATACTCTATCTTCAAGTATACATATTGTGACCTTTAAAAATTGAAACTATAATTTAAGTATGTCTTTACTAAATGCCTGGGGTTGCTGGCCAGATGATTCAATCTCAAAGTAATAAATTTCTGCTTCTAAGGAGGTCCATAGATTTGTGACTATGCATTTTCTTTTTTTTTTTCTTTTCTTTTCTCTCCTTTTCTTTTCTTTTTTTGTGGTAATGAGGATTGAAACCAGAGGCATTCTACCTCTGAGATATACCCCAAGCCCTATTTTTTATTCTTTAATTTGAAAGAGGTTCTTACTAAGTTTGTGGAGGGCTTCACTAAGCAGCTGAGGCTGGCTGTTAACCTGTGATCCTCCTGTCTCAGCCTCCCAAGTACTGAGATAACAAGCATGAGCCACTGTACCTGACTTGCCTATACATTTCTTCTCACTTATCAAAGATGAAATTCTGATAGCTCATTGTTAATTTATAGAAATGCTATGGAGTTTTTTGAGTGTTGGTTACTGTATTCTTGTTATTAGTTCAAGCAAGTTTGGGGTGCAATCTGTATGGTTTTCTCAATATAAGAGCATACCATCAGCAAAACAGTGATAGCCTTAAAAAGGAAGAAAATTCTTTCATTTTCAAAAACATAGATTGAACTGGAGAAGATTATGCCAGTGAAATAAGTCAAACACAGAAAGATGAATGATGCACATTCTGACTTAAATGAACTATTAAAAATAATCCAACTTATAGAAGAGTAAAATGGTGGCAGAAACAACGGGCTAACAGAAGTAGGGAGATGGTGTTTAAAGTATATAAGGTCTCAAGAAAAGTCTGAATTTGTTTAGTTCTAGTGCACAGCATGGTGAATATACTTTATAATAAGAATATTTTACATTTCAAAATTCCTAAGACAGTAAATTTCAAATGTTATGACCACAAAACAAGTATTTGATGTAATAAGTATTTTTAAATAACTTGGCTTAATTATCCTACATTATATTCATACACCATAAAATCACTTTGTATACCATAAATGAATTTATAACTTAAAATGAAATATGAAAAGCCAATAAAAGGTATTGAACCCGTAATATAACTTAATATCAACAAGCCCATATGTCCCTTAAGATGCATAGTTTTAATAGCTATTCAAATAAATAAACACCTAAGGAATATTTTGGTATTGTTCTCATTAATCCACTATTTTTATGTATCACGTCCCAATATCATGGCCTCAAGCTTCATGTTTACACAATTGAAGTGGCCACCTTGGTGGTCCTTTCATGAATCAGGTATCTCTTCTTGACTTCAGCTCTAAGCGCTTTAGTTTACAGAGCTATTTGACTAAGTTAAAGGGAAGTACTAACCCTTCTCACAAAGGAATGCTTATCTACCTTCTTTTTCCCATCGTTTATATTTGACCTGGTGGGTTTTTTTGTTTAATAAAGTTACATTTTAGTTCTGTACTCAATCCTCTTACCTAACATCTAGCAAGAGATTAATACTGACAGCAATTGCAAACCGCCTGTTATTGAAAATAAAACATTCACTGTTAAATGAAATGTAAAATAAAGCTCTTTACATCAATTAAAAATAGCTCTATTATAGTCTTTAGAATCCACATGGTATTAGCCATGCTAGTCTCACTAAAGTAAAGGATGCCTTATAACTCCCCCAGATACTGAGAACCAGTTTAAAAAATAGATATGGAGCATTAGAAAAGTAAAGATATAAAACCTTTTTTAATTTAGAGAATAAATTCAAAAGGAAGCAATGACATAGTTTACAGGGGCAAAAGCAGAAGGTATTGCTTATTTTTGATTGTCAAAGTCTGCAAATAAACTTATTTATTAAGTGAACAAACCCAAGTCCCTGGAGACTCGGAACTGCATAGCTCCATCTCATCTTAAGCCTAAACAGTAGCTCTGGACCTCCAAGAACTCAAAATGAAGATGTCTGTGGATATCAGGGTTGGGAACAAGGGCTGGGCTCGTAGCTCAGTGTTAGAGTGCTTGCCTAGCATATGCAAGGCCTTGGGTTTTATGCCCAGCAAGAAGGAAAGAAAGGGAAAGGAAATGTAGAAGAAAAGAAAAGAGGGAGGGAAATAAAAGAGGAAGAGGAGGGAGGAAGAAAGGAATAAAAACTAAAATAGTAGTAGCAGTAGTTGTCATTATTATAGTTGGCTTATTATTGTATGGCTTAATGGCTAGCACATATGTAACACTTTCTCTACATCTTGCACTAAAGATTTAAAGAGAATATTATTGTTTCCAAACAAGAAATAGTCTCCAATGGTGAGATTTTATTAAATGATTTATTATCATAGTTCAAAAATGGATGAATTAATATAGCCATAAATGTACTCAGTGAAAAAGCTCTTTCTCATCCTATACCAAATCTGCCCAGTACTGAAAATGTCCCTTAGGCAACCAATGTTATAGGTGTCTTCTTGATTCTTCCAAAGCTGTTGGGGGTATTTGTTTTGTTTGTGGTACTGGGGATGGAATGTAGGCGCATTCTACCTCTGAGCTACATCCCCAGCCTTATTTTTCTTATTCTTTATTTTAAAACAAGATCTCACTAAGTTGCAGAGGGACTCACTAAATAGCTGAGGCTATCAGAAAACCTACGATCTTCCTGTTTCAGCCGCCCAAGTACTGGGATTACAAGCATGCACCACCACACTTGGCTCTTCCAAAGTTTTTGTTTTAACATAAAATCTTTTAGAAAAGCTTTAGATTTATAGAAAATTTTTGAAGATAATACAGGGAGTCCCATGTGCCCCACACATAGTTTCTCCTATTACTAACATCTTATAGTAGTATGGTATATGTATCACAACTGAACAAAATGAACCAATATTAATACATTACTATTAACTAAAGTCTCTATTTTGTTCAGATTTCCTCAGTTTTAACCTAATACCCTCTTTTGGTTTCACAATATTATCCAGACACTATTAGATTTAGTTGTCATGTCGCCTTACATTCTTTTTTGTCTGTGCCATTTCAGAATTGTCTTTTTTTATGGCTTTGACAGCTTTGAGGAATACTGGTCAGGTGTTTTACAGAATTTTCCCCCACTGGGATTTGTATAATGGGTAATGTACTGATTGTCAGGTTTCTCAGCTGTGAAGTCACCCTTCTCCTCTCCCAGTTCCACATAGGAATCTTTGAGAGGAAGTTTTTATCAGCAGCTCACATTATTATATTTGAAGTTATAATCCACCAACATGAAGGTGGAATATCTACATAAATTATTTGGAGTTCTACTGCATGAGAGATTTGTCTGTTTTCTTCATTTCTTGTTTATTCAAACACTCCTATCAGTGTGAATTCATAGGTTATTATGTCATGTTTGGGTTATAATACAATACTAAGTTTATTCTGTTGGTCAGAGTATTCTATCTTTAGCCTGTGAAAGATTTTCAATTGGCTCTTTTGACATACTCCCATCATTGTTGGGGGGTGTTATTCTGAGCATTTTCTTAAGTTCTGGTACTACATAACACTCAGATATTTTCTGACATAGTACTAAAATCAACCACTTCTTCAAGGAGACCTTGTTCTTTTTATTAGAGAATGGTACTAAGAAAAGACGCCTTGGCATAAGGTGTGCTTGTTGATACTGATATATTGTTGCATCCACGAACTCTCAGCTGGTAGAAAAAAAAAAGATATGTGTGTGTATATAATAATCAGCATATACATGCATACCTATAAATATTTTTGTATGTGTCTATGTGTATCTAAATTAGATGAACATCATACTGCTATATTAAATCCTAATCCATTACCACATGGATTCTTCTAGCCTCTGCCCCATGCTTATCTGTAACCTCCAACAATCCATCTCCTTTTAGTTATTTACGCTCAGTATCCATGTGCAGTAATTTTAGGGTTGCTAACCAACAGTCTCATGTGAACAACTTTATGAACTTGAATGAAGTGTCTACATATAGTTATGTTGTGATCCTACAGATGGCATTCATTTCTAAAGTTACCGAAGTCATCACCTTTCCCCCAACTCTCTGTGTAGATGAGGTTCCACATATTTTAATACAATTGATAGTTCTGTTACGTTCCACAGTCCATCCTGGGATCTTATGACCTCCAAAATATTTTTTAAATGTGTACACATTAAGACTCACTCTTTGTGTTGTAAGATTCTGTGGATTCTTTTTATTTTATTTTATTTTATTTTTGGTGGTACTGGGGTTCCTGGAAGCACTTCTACCTCTGGGCTACACTCCCAGACCTATTTTTACATTTTTATTTGGAAACAGGGTCTCCTAAGCCAGCACGCGAGGCTGGCTTCAAACCTGTGCGATCCTCCTGTCTCTACCTCTCAAGCACGGGAATTACAAGCGTGTGCCACCATGCCCGGCTTGTGGATTCTTTTTAAATGCATGGCATGTGAGGGGTTAGGCTGGTGCTCGGGCCAGCGAGGCCGGCACCGGAGCCTGCCATGAGGCAAGGCTGGTACTGGGGCCTCCGAGGCCAGGATAAGAGCCTGCCGAGGGGTTAGGCCGGTGCTGGGGCCAGCGAGGCCAGCATCGGAGCCTGCCGTGAGGCAAGGCTGGTACTGGGGCCTCCGAGGCCAGGATCAGAGCCTGCCGAGGGGTTAGGCCGGTGCTGGGGTCAGCAAGGCCGGCATCGGAGCCTGCCATGAGGCAAGGCCGGTACTGGGGCCTCCTAGGCCAGGATCGGAGCCTGCTGAGGGATTAGGCTGGAGCTGGGGCCAGTGAGGCTGGCACCAGAGCCTGCCATGAGGCAAGGCCGGTATTGGGGCCTCCAAAGCCGGGATTGGAGCCTGCCGAGGGGTTAGGCCGGAGCTGGGGCCAGTGAGGCCAGCATCGGAGCCTGCCATGAGGCATTGTCAGTGCTGGGGCCTCCTAGGCCGGGAACAGAACCTTCCGAGGGGTTAGGCCGGTGCTGGGGCCAACGAGGCCGGCATTGGAGCCTGCCGTGAGGCTAGGCTGGTGCTGGGGCCTCCGAGGCCAGGATTGGAATCCTGCCAAGGGGTTAGGCTGGTGCAGGGGCCAATGGCCAGCTTCGGAGCCTGCCATGAGGCAAGGCCACTCCTGCAGCCTCCAAGGCCGGGACGGAAGCCAGCTTAGGGGTTAGACCGGTGCAGAGGCCAGCGAGACCAGAACTGGGGCCTCCCATGAGGCAAGGCCGCTGCTTGAGCCAGCGAGGTCTGGATCAGTCCACTGAGTAGCCAGGCCACTACTGGGGCCATCAAGAGTAGGATCGGTACTTGCAACGCAGCATGCACAGAGAAATATCGCAGAAAATATAAATCAGACACTTCTCTTAATCAGCAATAACTAGGAGGAAAAGGGCAACAGGAAGAGGTTGAGCTATAGAAAGGGCCCTATAGTGAAGCAACTAATGTGACCAATTAGAGGGTATGTAATACTGGAGGACGGAGCCTCTTTAAAATGCAGGAGGTACATAAACAAATGTATCAAAGTAAATCACCAATGAAGCGTGGGATGGAGGGAAGGGGAGGGAATGGGATGGGGGCTGGAGGAGGGCTAATTAGATGATGAGTGCTTGTATATCCTCTCAAGTCTTGTACTCCAATGTGATTGATATATGACTACAATGCACCAATTTAAAAAATCAATTAATTAAAAAAAAATAAAAAATAAATCTTTATTGAATTCCCCCCCCAAAAAAAGAAGCTGACTGGCCTTGTGTGGAAAAAATCAATAAAGCATTTATAACCCTTAAAAAAATTAAAAAAATAAATAAATGCATGGCATGAGTCAACCATTAGAGAACCATATTAGTAGCTCCACTGCCTGAAATTTTCTCTGTTCTTTACCTATTTAACCCTTTCCCAACCCCAAAATTCCTGGAAATTGCTAATCTCCTTACCATCTTTATTCTTTCCCAAAATATCATATAAATGAAATCATACTATGAATCTCTTTTATACTGGGTTCTTTCACTCAGTAATATATACGAGATGCATTCATGTATTTGCATAGTTTGACATTTTCTTTTTTATTGCTGAGTATTATTCCATTGTATAGATAAAACATGTTTTAGTAACCCATTGACTATAAAGAATATCTTAGTTGCTTCCTATATGGGTGATTATTAATAAAAAAGAGAAGAAAACATTTTAATACAGATTTGTGCAGAAATAAGTTTTCAAATCAATTAAGTAAGTACCTAGGAGTGTAATTCTTGGCTGGTTTGGTAAGAATATATTTAGCTTAGTAAGAAACTGCCAAACCACCCTCCAAAGTCCCAGTATTATGTCACAGTGGGTAAGAGTTGCTACTGCTTTTGTCACTACCAGTAACTGGTATTGCCAGGTATTTTTAGATTTTAGCCATTCTTTTTCTTATACTTCTAATGATGCACTGAAGTCTCACATAAGAATGTAGTTCCAAGTGCTAGTGGCGTACATGCACCCAGCACTTAGTAAGTCCCCCCAGTTCCCTCCCCCTCACCCTCCCCCATACAAGAAGCTGAGATTGACATTGGAATTCCCACACATGTATAGAACATCCACTGGAAGCCTTTCCTTCACTAATTCTCTTTTTCCATCACCACGACCCTACCCTAGACCATTTCCCATGCTCTGTTGGGGTCTCTACTCTACCATCTAAAGTCCCTCTTGTATCCTGATTATTCCCTAGTTTCAACATATGAGATAGAACATAGGAATCTTCACTTTCATGACTGTCTAACCTCACCTAACATAATGCTGGTATGCTATGGCATCTCACTGTTTGGTTGAACCCAGAAACATTCTACCGTCAAAGCTATAATTCCAGCCTTATTTTAGTTTTCTTTCAAAGCAGTTTCTCTTGCTAAGTTGCTGCAGGTCTCACTAAATTTCTGAGGCTGGCCTCAAACCTGCGATTTTCCTGTCTCAGCCTCCCAAGTACTAGTATTACAGGCAGGCACCACCACGCCTGATCGCCTTTTGATTTTTAATTAGCTGTTTGCTTAGTGTTGCATTCTTTTAAAAAAAATTATTGGTGCATTGTAGTCATATCTTAATGAAATACAAGATAGAAGAGGCATGCGTGCACACATCACTCATTTAGCCCTTCCCCACTTCCCACCCCATTCCCTCCCTTCTCATTCATGTTTGGCTTAGTGATTGACTTTGATACCTTTGTGAACATACCTCATGTACATTAGGGAATTTCCCTCTTCCCCCCTCCCATCTCCCTCAGTTAGGTCGCCTTATTTACTCATCTATGGTTTCTCCTTCCTCATCTAGAGTTCCTCCTATGACCCTTTTTCTCCCTGGCTTCCACATATTAGGGAGAGCATCTGATTTTTTCCTTTTGTGACTGACTAATCTCACTTAGCATAATGTTCTCCAGTTCCATCCATTTCCCTGAAATTACATAACTTTTTTCTTCTTTCTTTGTATATATTGGACAAAGTATTTTTATCAAATATGCATTTTTAAAGTATTCTTTGGAGTCTGTGATTTGCTTTTTCATTCTCTGATTAGTGCGTTTTACAGAGCAGGTTTTACTTTTAATAAAATCTCACATCGGTTCTTTCTTTCATGGATCATGCTCTTGATGGTGTATCTGAAAACTCATCACCAAACTCAAGGTCATATAGATTTTCTTCACCGTTTTTTCCAAAAGTTTTAGCTTTTTATTTTACATTACATCGTATGGTCCTTTTTGAGTTGATTTTTGTGTAAAGTTAAGGTCGGTGTCAAGGTGCATATTTTTTGCATATAAATGTCCAATCTTTCATGCATCATTTGTTAAAAAATACTATTCTTTCTTTCAAAGGTCTTTTTCCTATAAAAGCAGGTATGAATATATTATCTCACCTTTTTAAAACAAATGATAGCATATTATTCTCACTGTTCTATGCTCTTTTCACTTAATGTAACAAGAAATATTTCTTATATAGAGAGCTGCTCCTTTATTCTTACCATTTTCAACTTGGTACATATTCTCCTACTCAAAATTAAAATCACTTCCATACTTATAGCACAAATCCAGATATCCATATAAAAGCTCAGTTGCTAAAGGCTAAGCCAAGTTTACTTACCATGAAAGCAAGATTAAGAATCATATGTAAGGGATGACACTAAGTGTTATGATAAGTAAGAAGCAAGCACTAAGCAATACAAGGACACTCACTTCTTTTCAAGGAATTTACATGCCACTGGATAAAGTAAAATTAAAACTTATGGGAAGACAGGCAACAATGCAAGCCTAACTTCTAGAGAGAAGGGAGAGATCTACTTTTGAGTGATGATGCAGGAAAGTTTCAAAAACAAAAGTAAATGTAGAAGCCAAGTGTGGTATCACAGGCCTATAATCCCAGTACTTGGGAGGCTGAGACAGGAAGATCATAGGTTTGAGACCAGCCTCAGCAACTTAAGCGAGACCCTGTTTCAAAGTAAAAAATAAAATAAGGCCTGAGGTCTAGCTCAGAAGTAGAATGCCCCTAGGTTCAATTTCCAGTAGTACCAAAGGGGAAAAAAAAAGTAGATGCAGAGGACTGTTTATAGTAGAAGGATAGGATGAGGAAAGTGCTATAGGAATGGGGGAGAAAAGACATCGAGAAATAATGTATCCAGCTTACTGAGGCAACAGAGAAAGGACTTGGGTGGACAGCACTGAAGATGTGTGCAAAGAGAACAGAATCTCTGAAGCAGTCCAAATCAGAACAAAACTCTGCCATGTAGCCCTTCGATTGCAGCCTTGTACTGCTCACACCATTTTCTATTTGTGTGTGTATATATATGTGGTACTAGGGAATGAACTCAGGGGTATTATACCTCTGAGCTACATCCCCAGAACTATTTTATATTTTATGTTGAAACAGGTTCCACTAAGTTACTATATTTGGCTACGAACCTGGGATCCTCCTATCTCGGCCTCCCAGAGAGTGGGATTACAGGTGTGCACCACCATGCCTTGCTTCTCAAACTATTTTCTGCCTTGATAGACAGATGACATTCTTTTGCATAAAATACCCCATGATCATTACATACTCTGCAAACTTTCTGGTATGAACCTCTCACTCTAGTGCTTTCAGCTCCTCTCAGAAAGCACATCAAATCAATGTCTCTCTCTAGCCTCTACTTTAGTCTATTAGGGTACTATTTTACATAAATGAGTCCCAAGTGGCATCTCCAGTCCAAATTTATCTTTTGAGCACTACATGTATAGTGCTATACATGTATAGTTGCATGTATAGCTAGCTTGTCCCTCAATAATTCTATTAGGATGCCTCAACCTCAAGAAGCCCAAGACATAGCTTTCCCCTTGAAACCTGATGTCCATCCATTACCACCTATGTCAGAATGAAAGCTAAAATATTAAGTGTTGTCCTTGACATCTTTCTTTTCCCTTTTCTGCTGTGCAAACCATAGCAAGTTCTATTGCTTTTAATCCTGGATATCTACCATATCCATCCATTCTTCATTTCTCCTATTGCTATCAATCTTATTTTAGCCACCATCATCCCTTACCACTAACGACACAGCCTATCTAAACCACTCTGGTCCCTTCTAATGAATTCTACAGCCAAAGTCATCTTTTGAAAATAAAAAATCTAATAATGTCCCTGGTGTTAGGGCACATGCCTCTAACCCCAACACTTGGAAGGCTTAAACAGGAAGATGACATATTCAAGGCTAGTCTTCACAACATAGAAAGAATCTCAACAACGTGGCAAGATCCTATTTCAAACTAGAAAAATTAAAAAGGAGGTTGGGATCTATATTGGAAGTAAAATGCCCTGGGTTCAATCCCAAGTACCAGAAAAATAATCTGATGTTATCAACCCCTTTCAACTACCCTCATTCCTAAGTGTAAAATCATCAATGACTTCTCAGTGCCACTGAGCTTAAGTCCAGCATGTTCAAGCTCAAGCCCTCAAGAGCCACACGTTCTGCCATCTTCCAATCTTGCCAGCTTCTGTTTGCTCACTCCCCACCTTGCTGTCTGCACAACAACCTCCTTACATTTCTTCAACTGTACCAGGCTCCCACCCACCACACACTCGCCACACTATCAGGAACAGTCTGACTCATTCTTTACCTAGTTAGCTCCTACTCCTTCATCTTGCATCTAAATGTCAACGCACTAGTATCATTACATCACTGGTAATTATTCCCCACCACCATCTAGGTCTTGTCATGATACTAGGGTCTTTCTTTTCACCGTTATCTGTTTCTGCTTCTATATTTCCTCAACAATTTATCAAAATCCATCTCTCCCACCAGGCTATGAGCTCTACAAACACAAAGGCTAGTCTGTTGTTGCTCCTCAGGTACCTCCCAAGTACAGGACCTAGCATATTGGAGAAACCTAGTAAATGTTTTTGGAATAAATAAATAAATACAGTAACATCTCTTGTTTTTAGTAACTAACAAATCACACATGACATGCCCGAGAGCCAACTGTGATACAACTAAAGGTTGTGAAACTGAGAATAACTCCTACCAAAAATGCATGTTCCTCAAAGAACTTTAATCAAGGAGGTAATTCAGTAAACACGCCATTTTATAATGACAATAGTAATAATAGTTGCTGTGCATTTATCAAATCTTACCACATGCCAGCTTGATAAGTACTTTATGTATTATACTTCAGTGAATTCTTAGAACCACCCCATGGAGGAAGCACTATCATTATTGTCATTTAACTAATGAAGAAAGAAAATCAGAAGAAAGATAAATTATTTGACCAAAGATATGATGAAGCCAGATGCTCTGGGATGATAGAAAAATGAGAATTAACACAGACTCACCTGTCTCATAACTGAAGCTATGACCCATTCAGAGAGTCACTAGGTAGGCTGGCCTCGCAGGCAGAGTTCCCCAGGCGAGAGGCCAGCCCTGTGGCCTGAAGACAAATGGACACATTGAAAAATGCCTGTGGCGAGTGCTCCTCTGTCCATGGTGCTGGTGGCTCCACAGTACTGGAAATCAAGTGACCACCTTAGAAAGTGTGCTCATGGCCTCTGACTGCATTTGTTAGGAAGTCTTGAGCTCCCCACGAAGTATAGTGAGGTATTTTACATCATAAAGTACTTATTACAACTGGCATGTTGTAAGAACGTAATAGTTTTAGCTATTATTATTATTGTTATTATCCGAAAGTTGCTTTTGCTGAGTTACCTCCTTGATGAGAAATTTTTATTTTCTGCAATAAGGATTATCATCTTCACTGTCACAATCATCTATGAGCTGTGCCACATGTAATGTATTCCTGTTAATAAAAACCAGAGGTTTGTTAATGTATTTATTCATTTATTCCAAAAATATCTACCAAGTCTTACCATTATTCTGGGCCCTGTGCTAATCCCTGAAGGTGTGTGCCATGATGAGCAAAACCAGACAAGGTCCGTGTGTTCACAGAGCTCACAATCCGGTGGGAGAGACAGATGTTAACAAAATAATCGCACTAACAAGTGTAAAATTGGAAACAGATAAGTACTGTGAAGGAAAGGAGCATGGCTCTGTGATGAAGCCTAAATTAGTTTAAGTCACACTGGGATAAGAGCACCCAGCTCATTAATTGCAGGCTAAATACAAGCATTTAAAGAATCCCTCGTGAACTTCTAGGGTCACTGAGAACTGTACTAAGGAATGAACCTAGAAGCTAGGGACCAGCTAAGCAGAAATATTTGCTTATCATGCAGGTGATGAGCTACATGCCAGGTCTCTCAGAAGCCTATTTGTAAGACAGGTGCAGGAAATTCCCACCTGGCCACTGGCCAGAACAAAGCTTCCCCCATAGCCAGTATCAAGTAATGGAAATACGGATTAAACATTCCCATGGAGGTTACTGACATCACCTATTCTGAGTTCCCTGTTCCATTGGAGAAGAAACCTGAACCAGATAAAATCATCTAAAATCAATTTACCTAGAGTTAATATATGTAAAATTTGTCTAAAGCAGTTTTATCTGAAACCAAATTTAACTAAAGGCAATTTGCCTTCCTAGTGCATGTGAATTGTTATGAGTTTCACAAACATGAATTTTATACAAGTATAACTATTGGAATTACCATTAGGTAAACTGGAGGTTAGGTAAGTTGATTTAATAATAATTAATCTTGGGCACACATAGGGCATCTAAGCCAAGTCTCCAGTGTTTGAAAAGGTAGATGAGGTGGCTCCAGGATACAGTCTTCCTGAGGTCAATAAAACTTTAGGAGGCCGGGATGCCCAGAGTCCTCCCACCTTCCAAACAAATTAAAATAAAGTAAAATAATTATCTTCTGCTGCCAAAGTTACTACTGTTTGCACTAACTCTTTTACAACTTCCAAGAGCTGAAGAAGACTCCTGCACATCATTAGACCCTGATCGGCTCAAACCCATCCAGGCATCTAGGAGCAGAGTCTCTGAATCCCCAGAGGCATTCTACCTCTGAGCTATACTGCCAGCCTTTTTATTTTTTGTTTTTGAAACATGATTTCACTAGGTTACTGAGAGGCTTGCCTTGAACCTGCAATCCTCCTGTCTCACCTCAAGTATTGAGATTGTAGTCATGTACTACCATACCTGGCTGAATACAGTATTTAAATGCCCCTTGAACTTTAGGGTACACAAGAATCATCTTATTCAAATGCAGGCTCAGAAAAGGAATAACTTCCAGTATTCTATAGCATAGAAATGCAACCATGATAGACAAAAACTAATTATACATTCCAAAATAGCTAGTAGAGAGGATTCTGATTGCCCCCAGTACAAAGAAATAACAATATATTTGAGGTGATGGATATGCTAATTTCCCTGATTCAACTATTACAGGTTGTATACATATATTGAAATATCACACTATGCCTCATAAATATATACAATTACTATGTGGCACTTAAAATATTTAATAAGTGCAGCCTCTGATTCAGTAGGCCTTGGCTCTGCATCTCTAATAAGTCCCAGATGATGCCACTGCTACTGGTCTGCTGGACATGCTTTCAGCAGCAGGATCTTACAACTATGGTTGCCAAGGTGTGCAGGCTGGAGAGGAGGTGACATGTAATTGGGAGAGAGAGAGAGAGAGAGACAGACAGACAGACAGACAGACAGACAGACTATCCCTCATCATGGAACACAAAGATATTCTACCTCTGAACTACACCCCCAGTCTTCCTTTTTTTTTTTTTTTTTGGTTTAAACATGGCCTCGCCCGGCATCGGAGCCTGCCATGAGGCAAGACCACTACTGGGGCCTTTGAGGCCGGGATCGGTGCCAGCTGAGGGGTTAGGCTGGTGTCGGAGCCAGCGAGACCAGAACCGGGGCCTCCCATGAGGCAAGGCCGCTGCTTGAGCCAGCGAAGTCTGGATCAGTCCACCAGGTAGCCAGGCCACTACTGGGGCCATCAAGAGTGGGATTGGTACTTGCAACGCGGCATGCACAGAGAAATATCACAGAAAATAAAAATCAGATGCTTCCCTTAATCAGCAAAAACTAGGAGGAAAGGGGCAGGAAGAGGTTGAGCTATAGAAAGGGCCCTATAGTGAAGCAACTAAGGTGACTAATCAGAGAGTATGGAATAGGGGAGGATGGAGCCTCTTTAAAATGCAGGAGGTACATAAACAAATGTATCAAAGTTAATCACCAAACAAGCATGGGATCAAGGGAGGGGGAGGGAATGGGATGGGGACTGGATGCGGGCTAATTGGATGATGTGTGCTTGTATATCCTCTCAAGTCTTGTATTCCAATGTGATATATGATTACAATGCACCAATAAAAAAATAAATAAAAATAAATAAATAAAACATGGCCTCACTAGATTGCTAAGGGTATTGTTAAGTTGCTGAGGTTTTCCTTAAACCTGCAATACTCCTGTCTCAGCCTCCCAATTACTAGGATTTACAGGCGTATGCCACTAAACTCAGCTTTACTAGACATTTGAAGTTATTCTTCTCTGCTCTTGGATATAAGGACTCAAAAAAAAGGATATTACAAATTCACTCATATGTTCTCAGAGTTTGAAGCTCTGACTTAACTTTTTCTCCAACCAAAGAGAGTTTGCTGGACAATGGCTTTCATAAGCTAAAAAAGTGCCAAAAGTCAAGTCTCCTAAAAAGAGGATAAAGTCATTGTTTTCTACACCAAGAACTTCATAGCCACATAAAATATATCCTTACCTACCTTGGAAATACAGTTTGACCATTCCTATTCCAAAATTTCAAAGTTTCAAATGCTCCAAAATCCAGAACTTTTTGAGTCATGATGCCACAACTGGAAAATTCCACACCTGAGCTCATGTGATGGGTCACAGTCAAAGTACAGGAACACTAAGAATAGCATATAAAATTGCCTTCAGGCTACATGTATGAAGTATATTAAATTTAAATGAAAAGAATTCCAAATCCCAAACACTTCTGATTCCCCTTGCTTGGTGACTTTCCCTGATTTCTCCCTATCTGATAACTTTTCCACAAACAAGCCCTAGGAACATACCTTATCATTCTAGGAAGTCAAAAGGAGTTTCTGATTTGGGCCCCCAAAAAGAACCTTTAGAAAATACTGCTTTCTTTAATTACCAAAGGAAAAAATAGATTCTTTGCAGTAAAGAAACCTGGCACCCACCTTAGCCAAGTGAACGTCAACATAATCGGAAATTAAATAGCATATGTAGACATCAAAAATGTTTTGAAATGATACATGGAGAAAAGACAACATCATTTTTATGATATGCTGCTAAAAATGAATATCTTAATCATAAGATAACATCAGAAACTCAAAATAATGGACATCATACAAAATAACTGGCTATATTCTTCTAAAGTATCAGTCATGAAAAGACAAGGAAAGTCTAAAAAATTTTCACTTTTTAAAAATGAATAAAAATATAGAAAACTAATTGTTATGTGGGATCCTGGAGCAGGAAAAGCAAAGATCTTCATGGGGGAAATGGAAAACTAGAGTGTGTAATCTGGTTAACAGTCCTGCTGCAATGTTAATTTCCTGATTTTTGTAAATGTTATTATGTTTATATAAGATGTTATTATTAGAGCAAGCTGGCTGAGGGTTATACAAGAATTCTCTGTACCATTTTTGCAACTTCCCTCTAACTTTAAAATTAGATTAGAAAAAAGTTAAAAATTCTATTTCCTCTCCCAAGGGACAGCACCAAAGAAGCCACACCAGTGGTACACATTCCAGTGGAAAAGTCTTTAGAATTTTTTATTCTTGCCAAAAAAGAGACTGAATCCTCCAGATATTCTTTCTTTAATATAATTTTTCTCAACAAGACCTTGGCCCACAGCTTCTCCTCATCTTCCACAAGCACTGGCTTATTCTTACAATAAATCCAGAAAAGCCATCAACTGACTCTGGCTCCAGTTGTGAAATCCATCTGCACTCATCATGTAGCTGTGGAAAAGTGAAAAATCCAGAAAAAAACAGGAGAAAAAGAGTGAGACTGATTTGGAAGAAACTTGTTGGGAGAAACTGAAAAGAAAAAATAAGAAATGACATAGATACACCAAAAGAAAGAAATTAATGGTTTTGCCATGCTGTAAGAGACTGGTGAGCAGGAAAGGTCTGAAGCCATGCAGAAGAAAGAATTCAGGAACTCTCTGATTATCACAGAAGAACTCAAGACAATTCCCCAAAAAATTCTCTCCCCAGACATCCCAAGAAAGATCTGTGGAGGTCCAAGGCCTCTAGTTTACACCATAGAAATGTGCCAAGAACTTGACTCCTCATATCAGTTACTATGACAACAATACACTGGGTTGGGTTCAGGGTTTTGTTGTTGTTAATCTTTTCTGAGTCTCTGCTGTTTACAAGTTGAATGTAGAGACCAGATTTCAAACATGACTGATTTTAATAGATATTTTAAGAGTAGAACATGCAATAAACACAATACTCAGAAAATTTTAACCATGCCCACTGAAATGATAACAGGAAGCACAGTATCTACATAATAATAGTAATGCTAATAATAATAAGTTACCAGTTATTGAGGAGTGTTTACTATGTGCCAGACACTGTCCCAAGTCCTCTGTATATGCCCATTTGGCAGTCTTATACTTAGTGTACAGATGCAGAAACTGAAGTTCAAAGATAGAAAGTGATTTGACCAAGATATCATAGCCAGTAAGACACATATGCAAGCATGGGCCTGACTTTTCATAACAATAAAGATGCTCCTTCCACTTTCTAACAGTGTCTAGGATGTTGTAAAGAACGTGGAGTTTCTGGCACTAACAAAGAGACACTGAAACTGTAGGCATCGTGCTGCATAAAGGAAAGAGCTATTAGCAAAGTCCACCTTGGCAATGTAGATTATTTTAATGTAGAATGCCCATCACAACAGAAGATGGAAGGTCTTTATGTAGTTCCTTATGACCTCACCACTTTCCCCCAAAAGACTGTGTTTTCAAAAGTAATAAATGAAATACATATGAACTCAGCATGGAAAAGATTGCAATCTTACACAAAACCCATTCACTTTTATTCATAATACTTTCCCCCAGTCATTTTTCCCTCATGGAAATTAGGTACTAATGTTGGAGGCAGGACCTGATTGCTAAGGAGGGGCCTCTGGGGGTGGGGTTTCTGGGGTGTGGCCTTGGGGATTATATGGTTCTCTTCTCCCTTTGCTTACTCTCTGCTGCCAGCCTCCACAATATGAGAGTGGATCCTTGAGCATGCGTTTTCTCTCCTTTCTGTTGTCATATCCTGAACTCTACAGACCCAGCCTGGCATGGACTGAACCCCTAAATCTCCAAAAACTGTGAGCAAATAAAATCTTTTCTCCTCTAAACTGTGCAGTCATTAAATTTGGATTATAGAGTGAGAACATTGACTGAGATGGATACCCTTAGACTTCCCATTTTATAGATGAGGAGACTAAGATAAACCAAGCTACAGTTCTTTCTTTCTTCTGTGTTCTAACTTCAAAACCAGGGCTGTTTCTTGGCAAGTACAGCATATCTCTTGGAGTCATTATAGTTAAACTAGCTGCCAGTAAGCAAAAGGCCATGTCTGAAATTCAGATCTTCTGATTGGATAATGTGCTGTCCCACATGAAAAGCATTTAACAAGCTTGACGTGGTGTATGTATGCCTGTAGTCATACTTAGGAGGCTAGGATTGCAGGCATATACCACTGGAAGCACGTACCACCTGAGTAGCAGGACGATCATTTGATCCCAGGAGTTCAAAGCCAGCAACCCTGAGCAATCTATCAAGACCTTATATCAAAAAAACTGAGCAATATATCAAGACCTTATATCAAAAAAAATGGACTATATGACAAACTATCCCATTTCTAAATACATAACCAAAGGAAATGAAAATAGATAACAAAGAAATACCTGCATGTTCATGTTTATTGTGGTACTATTCACAATAGCTAAGATACAGAATCACCACCCCAGGTACCCATAAATAAATTGATAAGAATGTGGGATATCTATATTTATCTATCAATGTATCTATATTTATATATATATATATATATATATATATATATATATATATATATCACAATGGAGTATTATTCAGCCATAAAGAAGGATGAAATTTTTTCATTTTCAGGTACAGAAAGATAAGTACAATATATCCTCTTTTCTATGTGGAAGGTAAACAAAAGTCTGCCTAAAAATATTATAGTGATTATCAGAGATTAGGAAGGATATAAAGGGATAGGGGAAGGGTAGTTATATCAAATTTGATCATAGTGCACTGTATCCATGTGTGAAAATATCACACTGAACTTCATTAATATGCACCATAGATATTAATAAAAACATTTTACACAAAATATCACACCCCCAGCAAATGCTTATTCCCACATACTCCACTCAGCCACATGTAAGAACTCTACTGATCTCCATTATCTCTCTCCTCTATGTAAATGTTCTGTTCACAAGCACAAGAAAATTAAGCTGTGTCCGTCAAATATATTGATGGGTTTCAACTAAACCTCTTTCTCCCTTGTGTGTGTTTATGGTGCGAATTCCAAGGGAAGCCAGATGCCACAGTCACCCTTTAGATAATTTTCTTAAGATACATGGGCACACAGAATAAAGACCACCTCACTACTTTCCTTGCAGCTAGACACAGCTATATGAAAAGTTCTAGGTGATAGATGGGAGTGAAAGTTCTGTGTGCAGGGAGCACACACTCCACCTCTGATTCTCCTTCATGTTGGCTCGGCATAGGTGTGGGGCTAAACGATGGGGCAGAGGACAGCACCCTAGAAAGGCAGGACTATGATAAAGAAGAGCCTTGTGAAGCTGTCACATGAACTTTGGACAACTTGCATTCACACTGTTGCATGAGAGAGAATGATACTTTCATCTTGTTTAGCCCATAGTTAATTTGCTTTTTATTTTAGCAGTCAATCCTGTATCCTAGTCAACACAGATTCCTTGGGGCTTCCTTCTGGGCAGGTGCAGAGATGTCTGGGGTATTTTCACAAGCCTTGGCTTGCCTTCAAGCTCTGGCTGAAAGACTGTTCCCTCTCCACGCTGCTTTCAAGAGAAGGCAAATGGCACAGCTGCCTCTCAGGGATTCCCATGTACTTGTCCACAGAGTGTTTGCATTAGAATCATCCGCACACTTATTGAAAATGAACATTCTTGGATCAAATTCTCAAGGATTCACATTCAGAAGGTTTTGGAAACAATTCCCAAAGTTGTCTTCTTAAGCCTCCCTGAGCAATTAAAATTTCAATTATGTCTTCTGTAACCTGAAGTCCATGCGGATGTTGGTGAGCGTGTGCAGCAAAAGCCTGTGTTTCCATGAATCTCCAGCAGTCCTCTTGCTGCTGCTTTTCCTCCCTTTAGTGTGATATGCTCCCTCACAGTTCTTTTGTTGCCTGTGCCCCTGGGACAACACTATCTCCTCTAGCTTTCCAGGTCAAGCCCTTAGATATACCTGCAAGAGTCACTCTGCACACTGCTTAAGCCTCTTTACTCCCAGCTGCCTATATGAAAACACCATTCATTCATTCATTCATTCATTCATTCATTCAGCACCCATGATTACAAGTTCAAGGCCTTTAAGCAAAGCCAAGCACATAGGATTCCTAAAGATTTGACATGTCTGACCTTCCAGCTTCACCTCCAGCCTTTACCTTGAGGCCCTTCTGCATCTATAACCACTATTTTCTCTGCTTGGGATGCTCTTCCATTCCTAGATTTCTGGGCTCTCACACCTGCCTTCAGAACTCAACTCCAGCATTCATACAAAGGACCATAAGAACTATCATACTACCCTTATCACTGAACTGTGACAGTCTGCTTGGAAATCCAGCTCCACAACCCTCATATTAAACAAAAAAATCCATTAATATATTTCTGAAGTTGCCCATACCTGCAGGCCATAGGAAGGTCTGTCTTATGGGCAACTCTTGCTCTAGGAAAAGGTTTCTTATCTCAGAATAAAAAAGAAGTATATCTCATTAATTCAACCAACATATACTGGGCATGTATTTCATGCCACGCCCTGCCATGGTCTGAGGACTGAAGATTAAGTCATCTGCTTGCTCTTGGCTTCTGTCAGTAATGACTATATATGATTTCTTTCTTGATGTCCATAACCCAGGCGCACCCTGAGTCCTAACAATGCCAGTTCCTCAAGCCATTCTCTTGAACTTACCTCTTCAAATTCTGTACATCCCCTGCAGTCTTTCGCTAGCTTCCAAACCAAAACTTCCTAACAATCCAACTCAACTATATGCCCTGACCCCCCAAGTCTAGCCTCCATCACAAATCCATTGGTGACTCCCATCCTTCCCAGCCTGACTTGTTTTTTCTCAGTTCTCATTTGGGGGCACCTTTTGACCTGGTTTGAACCTGCAAGAGCACAGCAGCCTGATTAAGCACTTTAATATCATTGTAGAAGCTTCTTGGAAGAAAAGTGGAAAATAAAAGAGAACCAGACCTACTGCTTCTGACTACCTAGTGAGACTAGACAGTGGTCTTCACCTCATCTCTTTGAAGATATTAAGTAAGAGCTTGCTGGTGGCTCATCTTCCTTTTGCTAAGCAGCTACTCCCAGTAACATACAAATGAACATGAGAGCAGCACTGAGATGCAGAGTAAGCAACATGTGAATCACTACACAACCCGGGCTGAGCCTGTTGGTATGTAAGTTATTCAGAAATTTTAATTACAGCGTTTGAACATTATCTCACTTTAAAGATCTAGCTGCCGAGGCTCAATTAAAATTCCAAAGTGTCAGAGTGAGAAAAAGCCCCAAGTGAAGATCTAACTTCATCCTGGGTTTCAAGTGTATGAAAACAGTTGGACATTTTACAATCATAACAAGCCTTTTTGGAGATGGACATTATTACCCTATAATCAATTCAAGATGTTTTACGATCCGTCTGCCAGCATACAAAACCCCTGTGTAGTTCATGTGAGGAGCTGGTTACGAGCTGATAATACTCACTGCAGAAGAATGAAGACATTCACCCTTTCCCCAACCTCATCATAATCACACTTAAGCTCAATCAGGCCCTTGACACATCTTACTGCATTGTGGGAGCCCGAGATCAAAACACTCCGTGATATATTCTCCCAAATGTGCTGGCTAGTGATTTGCATTCCAGAGGCAGCTAGGAGATGAAGAAGGGCAGAAAGTAAAATTAAATAGTGTACGATGCTTTCACTTCTGTTGCTGTGCCTGAAAATATCCCCCATACTTCCTTCCCTCCATCTGTCTTTTCAACTTACACATTTTCCACCTGGCAAACTCTTACTCAAGCCTCAAGTCCCAGTTACATGCTAGCTTTTCTATGAAACCTCCCTATGACTTCCCCTGGGAGAGATAGCGGCTTTCTTCTCTGTGTTTCAACAGAATTTTCCTCTCATTTATTTATTCAATAAATATTGATTTGGCACCTATGAGATGCCAAGCATTGTTCAAAGTCCTTGAGACATAGCAGTGAACAAAACAAATGAAGTTTCTGCACAGGAGTCACTTATCTAAGGGAAGAGAGGGAAGAAACTAGTAAAAAGAAGAAATACACACACACACACACACACACACACACACACACACACACACAGTTAGCTGATAGTAAAGTCTATAAAATATTATAGGAAAAATCATGGTGGAGCAGAGAAGAAGTTGTGTTGAAGAGGGCTGTCCGAAAAGGCTGCTCTAATAAAGCATGAATACATGAAAGGAGATCTGAACACAGGAAGGGATAAGTCCTGCAGAAGGAAACATTCTTAGAAAAGGGAAACAAGCACAAAGGCCTTGGAGCGAAAGCAAGGGGGATACGTCTGTGACATGGAAGCAAGCCTGCATGGCTGAGCTGAGGGACAATGTAGGAGGGGCAGGAGAGCAGGTCAGAAGGGCAGGTGACAGCCATGTCACATAAAGGCTTGTAGCTAAGTCGAGGCCTTTGGATTTTATCTAGAATTAGTGGGGAAGCAATTGAAAGATGCTGAGCAAGAAAAGCGACAAGATATAACTCGCTCTTTTTACAAAACGTATCATAGTGTACTGTAAGTATTGATGGATGTCTCCTCCAAGGGCACATCTCAATCTCTCCTAGCTGCTAGCACAGCACCTGGTTGATAAAAAGTATTTAATAACT
The DNA here is from genome assembly GCF_963383645.1 of Muscardinus avellanarius. Classification (NCBI taxonomy): domain Eukaryota; kingdom Metazoa; phylum Chordata; class Mammalia; order Rodentia; family Gliridae; genus Muscardinus; species Muscardinus avellanarius. The sequence goes on along the minus strand of NC_137786.1, from coordinate 195,792,432 downwards.
TTTTGGAGACAGGAAGATGAGAGCAGGACAAATGGGAGCCCCTGATCTGGCCACAGGCGTACACAGCACACAGGACCGCCTGTCTTCCACTAATCTTTCTCGGGAAAGGATTGGCCTCATAAATTTTCCATGTACCTGCAGTTACCTTACATCAGGCTCTACTCAGAAACAGCTGTTCTCCAAGCACAGAATAAGCAACTATTCCAGTCTTTTAAAACCAGAGAAGCACCAAGAGTCATCCCTGAAAAAATCTGTTCAATATTCCTAGAGCCAGAATTCCCAAACCATCAAAATAGGCTTCAAAACTAACACACGGTTCAAATTCCATTACTATGCAATCTGTATTGAGAACCTCATCTCACCTCTAGTAATAGCCACTAAAGATCTTCCTGAATAGTTGGAAAGGAGCTCAGGGGACCAGATGAATTATCTCTTCATCCCTTAGGCACCATACAGCCATAGTAAATAACTCTCAGTGTCCCCAAGGCACTCTGAAAGATGAAAAGTGAAGTTATTTTGAACCTCTGGAGTTGCCATACTTAACCATATTTCAGATTATTTGCAAAAAAATAAGAAAAGATTCCCACAACTTCTTATGGCTTTTTTCAAGTTCAAAGTGTCTGAATTTTAACCAGCCAATCTGCCTATTTCTAGAATCCACACTGTCTTACAAGACAAAACATCAATATCAATACAACCTTATAGTTATATTTTTCATTGACTGAACAGCTTAGGAATGATACATTTTATCTTCATCTGAAACTTTTAGATAATTTTAAAAGTCTCTCTTAACAATCCAGAAGTAGTCATTGCAGCTGTCTAGGCCCTCTTACCACCTCTCAACCTTAAGAGGCAGATACGGTCCCAGGTGCCAGAAAGACTAGCTGGCCACTGGATGCCTTTAAACATTTCAACAGCCCTTTATGTAAAACGCCTCATCACTGATATCAGAAAGTCATGTAAAAAGCACCAATCACCAGGGAAAGACCTTCACTGCATTCAGAGCACCCAGCCACATGCAGCCTTATTGCAAGTTCTCTGACCACCTCATCTACTCCACTATGTCCAGAGTTCAAGACTTTCCTAGGCTGTTTCTTTCTGGATTAAAATCTCAATGTGATCTTAAGATAACACTATACAGAAAGCATTCCCCAATGTTGCTTAGCATGTAAGGTTAAAAATAAAAGGATATTAAATAGTATTCCCCCAGAGCCTTACATGACAAAAATAAGCTCAAGAAATTCTGGGTAAACAAGTTCAAGGAGGCAATACAAATACACCATTTCAGAAACTATTCTGAAGAGCCAGACACCTGGGTTTGATTCTCAGATTAATCTTCCCACTAGTGAGGTGACCCTTGGCAAAGCAAATCAATCATCCAAGCTCCAGTTTCCTTGTCCAGGAAGCAGAAATAATAATAACCTACCTCATCATAAAGATTCAATGTTACTATGCATTTGAAGTACTTAACACATGTCTAGTACTGTATTACATAACTTTTTTTGCATTACTGGGGATGGGACCCAGGACATTCTACCTCCAAGCTACACCCCAGGCCTATTTTTATCCTTTATTTTGAAACAGGGTTTCACTGAGTTGCAAAGGGCCTAAGTAGCTGAGGCTGTCCGTGAACCGCAATCCTCCTGTCTCAGCTTCCCAAATGATGGGATTACAAGCATTTGCCTCCAAACTCAGCTTTATTACATAATTTTAAAGAGCCTATAATGTATTAATATTTATCATCATTCTCCAAGAAAGAGAATTCTGTCATGTTTTCTAATTTTGTTTAATCTTATAGTCATTGTTTTCCAAGGATATTTTTCTTGGGTCCTATGTCCCTGAGACCCATTTAGGAGACCTCCTTTGCTAGTCAGTGATTTGTGCCCTAACTCAGTCTGGATTTATATTAATCTCAAAACGTCCAACTCAGCAAAACTAATTACTCCCAAGAAACAATTCCAGAGATAAGTGATAAAAATTATATTAAATACAACTCATTTCTTAAAATCCTTAAGTATGCTGTGAATCTTATTTCAAATTCTTTTATTCTAGCTCTGCCATTTTCTAACTGTGTGACTCTAGATAGTGCCCAACCTCTCTGAACAGCAGTTTTCCTGATGTCAAGGATAGAAAAGTAATGCTTATCAGCCAGGTGCAGTGACACATACCTGTAATCCCAGTACTTGTGGGTCTGAGACAGGAGGATCAAAGGTTCATAGCCAGCCTCAGCAACTTAGCAAGAACTTGTTTCAAAATTAAAAAATAAAATAGGGCTTTGGGTATAACTGAAAGGTAGAATGTCTCAATTGCCAGTACCACAAAAAATAAAAGTAATAATAATGCTTATCATATCTTGGCTATAATAAGAACAGAGTAAGATATTGAAAAATACCAGTTGTCACAATATAGATATCAATCAAATTTTTATCCCTTCTCACTATATCTCAAGAGAAGAACAAATTCAGCCTGTAAGCCAGCACCATTTAAGTGCAACCAGACCAACAACCCCTATTTCAAGCTCAGGCTTCATCTGTAAGCAATGCCAAAGTCAAATACCACCAAAGATCCTGGTGTGGTAGAGCACACCTGTAATCCCAGTGCTTGGGAGGCTAAGACAGAAGGATCATGGGTTGAAGGATAGCTTCAGCTACTTGGTAAGGCCCTCAGCAATTTAGTGAGACCCTGTTTCAAAACTAAAAATAAAAGAGGGCTAGGGTGTAGCTCAGAAGTAGAATGCCTCTTCAATTCCCAGTAAAACACACACACACACACACACACATACACACACACACACACACACACACACACACACACACACACATGCACGCTCCACCCAATGAATTCATTTGCTCTTTGTAAAAAGCATAAAATCATGTTTTGAATGCTAGAAGGAGCTCTGGAACATTCCCTAGGGCCTCTTATTGGTTTGAATCAAGATAAACTTAATATACTGAATATATATTACTCAGAAAGAGATGTTATTTCATATTCCCAAAGCTGAGAACAGAGTACCCAGAATCAAATTAGAGCAGAACCAAAAGCAACAAGTGGGTCAGTAAAGGCTATTTTCACCTCCCCTTCCAACTCTCTGTGGACATCCACTCTTCTATAGAGCTGATTCTGCTATAGCAACTCTGACTGCAGCCCAGATTACAAAGGACAATTATTCCAGGATAATTTATTGTCCTATTTCCCAGGTAGTCATCAGCATATCCCAAGCCCTCCATAATCTCAAGAAGAAGGACATCCTGCCTTCCAGGAGAAAAATTATCCCTGACGTCAGCTTCAAGTTCCTTATTGAACTCCATGTGCCCCAAACTCTGACTTGTGAAAATACAGCCAGCATGGCCACAGAAGAAATAAAAATAATGTCCTGGGAGTGCTCTGTTGGAAACAATACAGTGAGGCTTCAGGGGAAAAAAATATAAAAATAGCCTGTTTGGAAGGGGTGATGCTCACAATCCACCTTCTTCTGGATTTGCAGTTTCTTCTCTTTGCTGCTGTTCTGCCTCCATCCTCTCTCAGGTTGGAGAGCACCTGTTCCAAACTGTGATTCCCAAACTGGCCCAGACATTCACTTACAACATGTGCCAGTGTGGCAAATGCATCCCGTGAGCAGCCCCCTGCGAGCTCTCTGCAAACAGTCAGCTGAGCATGTCACTCTGATGCTTTAAAAACACCTCACCAGCACCCCAGCCCCTAAGGAGCACAGTGACAAACATCAGGCCCCCGGAGCCTGGCAGCTGCCTCACATGACTGACGCAGGCTGAGTCTCAAGCATTCTTCCTGAAATAAGCAGCCCTTTACGTCTCTTAGGTTTGTCTATCTTATAATGACAGTGTACAAGAATTTGACTTTTGTCCTGACTACATCAATTTCAAAAATAAAATCAGCAACTGATATCTAGCCTGATAGTGATAGGAAGGCCATCAGGAAGGCTGGGACTGTGGCAATCTGAAGATGCATGCCTATTTTTCATGAAAAATGGAAACCCAAATATGTTTTTCTTTTACTAGGGACTGAACCTAGGGGCATTCTGCCTCTGAGCTATATTTCTAGCCTTTTTATTGTTTATTTTGAAACAGAATCTCATTGAATTTCTGACGCTGGCCTCAAACTTGTGATCCTCCTCTCTCAGCCCCCTAAGTACTGGGACTACAGGCATATGGCACTGAACCCAACTTAGAAAGCTGAATTTTAAAGGCCATATATTCAATTTTTTTGTGTGTAGTACTAGAGATTGAACCCAAGACCATCCTACCTCTGAGTTATGCTTCCAAACCTATTTTATTTTGAATTTTTAAACTCTCACTAAGTTACAGTCTCTCACACTAAGTTAATGCACACTGGCCTTAAACCTGCAATCTTATTTCATCATTAAAAATAAATAAGTAACCCACCCAAGTGGGGCACAGTGACACATGCTTATAATCTCAGCACTTGAGCCGAGCATGGTGGCGCACACTTGTAATCCCTGCACTTGGGAGGCAGAGAGAGGAGGATCGCACAGGTTCGAAGTCAGCCGTGCTGGCTTAAGAGAACTTGTTTCCAAATTTAAAAAAAAGTATAAAATAGGTCTGAGAGTGTAGACCGGAGATGGAAGGGCTTCGAGGAACCCCAGTACCACCAATAATCATCATCATCATCATCTCAACACTTGAGAGGCTGAGATAGAGGAATCACAGATTCAAGGTCAACCTCAGCAACTTAGCAAGACTCTGTCTCAAAATACAAATGAATAAATAAATAAATAAATAAGGCTGAAGGTATATCTCAGAGGCAGGATGCCACTGGGTTCAAACCCAGTACCAAAAAATATAATTTACTGATTATCTTAGCCCATAGATAAGTGTCCAGTTTCTATTTTAACAGATAAGTAAACTAAGTTACAGTAAAAGCCTGCATAGTTGCCTGAATATTCATCTCATTGGCAGAGTAGAGCCATGAGCCCATGTCTCGGGATTCCGGGTTCAGGATCGCTTCCACGGCACCACCCTCACTGACACTCCGAGGGCCAGGGTAGCAGTGGCAAGGCTCCTCTGTTCATGTTATTCTCCCAGAACCAACTGAGTGAATGAATGTCATCCAGACATGCAGGTGTTTTACAACTACTCATTCCAAAGGACATCAAAGACAGTTTTTAAAATTCTCTAGGAGAATTCCATTGAACCTAAATGATTTTATGCATAAATATTAATGAAATTGTGACTGTTACACTAAAAAAAGTAAAGGTTAATGGCCACATTTGCTGGTTTTTTCATTTCTCAAACACTAGGCAATCCAAAATCTAATATGCATATATACAAGCATGAGCAATTTGCCCAAAACGTTATACACTAGTGCTATGATACTTCTTGTCTTGAATTAAGGTCAAAAGTCATCTGAACAGCTTCATTTTTTTTCCAACGACGATTTAAATTTTACTTAATTAGTGTGTTCCTGAAAACCTTCTTATTTTCTTGACAGCAAATTTTTCCATTCATTTTCATTTCTGCTTGAAAATTACTACTTTCCAATTCATACTGCAGCGTAACTACCAATCCTTTTTCTCTTCAGATGTATACCCTTTAAATTTCCCCCTGAAGCTGTGTCTATTGCACTGCTAAGGATAAAGATGAAAATGATGGAAACCCAGAATCTTGGTGTCTTATCACCAATTTGAAAGCGTCTTTCGATGGTGCATATTTTCAGCTTTTAACCATTTGTTATCTGTCTTGAGGAGCTTCTATCAAGAAGCAGTCACCCCACTCTCTGGATGAGAACATATGCCATTCGCTATTACTCTTTTCCACTTTTTATAATTTTGCTACTTTATTCAGCTAAAAACATGAACAAAGTAAATGCAGAAAACTATATTATATAATAAGCACAACACAAATATTTAAAAAGACACTCACCACCCCACCCTACCTGCCCAGCAGCCAGTAGACCAATCGAAAACCCTGGGCATCTCCCTGACTGCTCCCTCCATCCTTCAATTCATATAGAATTACATCCATCCCCCTCCTGGGCTGCTCAGCTTCCCCTATCTGTATCACCATCATCTGACCTAGTCCTGCATCTCTTCCTCTCAGCTAGTATCTAGACTCTACACAATTCTATCGACCTCTCCTAACTGCCTCCAGTTTTGCCCCTTCACTGCCAATCTACATTGAGCATTCAGTGTGTTCCTTTTAACACAAACATCTATTTGTGCCATGCCTGCACTTAAATCCCTTGCCTGGCTCCACAAAGTCCCGGCATAAAGACTCAACCTCTGTGCAGTGCTCATGAAGCCACTCACAATCAGCTTATAGGAATGCACTATTAGCCGGGCATGGTGGCACACGCTTGTAATCCCCGCGCTTCGGAGGCAGAGACAGGAAGATCGTGCAGGTTCGAAGCCAGCCGCATGCTGGCTTAGGAGACCCTGTTTCCAAATAAAAATGTAAAAATGGGTCTGGGAGTGTAGCCCGGAGGTAGAAGAGCTTCCAGGAACCCCAGTACCACCAAAAAAAAAAAAAGAAGAAGAAGAAGAAAAGAAAAGAAATGCACTATTAATTTCCTAATGAAACAGTTTCTTCTTGAACTGGCTTCAACAAACCATGTAACATGTTCATGGAACCCCTGCCCCCACCTCTTCTGATGCTTTGAGATTATTTAATAAATTATTTTGAAATAAAAATAGGTAATACATACCTATAATCTCAGTACTTGGGAGGCTGAGAACAGCAGGTTTGAGGCCAGCCTCAGAAATTTAGTGAGTCTCTCAGAAATTAAGTGAGACCTTGTTTCAAAATAAAAAATAAAATATGAATGGGGTATAGCTTGTAAGTACAATACCCTTAAGTTCAATCCCCAGTACCAAAAAAAAAATGGAGATGTCTTTTTGGGCAGGCAAAAATGTCCTCTTTGTCTGATAGTATTCCACAGGAAGCTTTTCCTTAGATCTCTCACTTTAAGCTTCTTATACAATTATGCTTACATGTAATTTTTATCTATAATTTATTAATAAAATTGAAAAACAGAAGATTTACCATTATATTTTATAGAGTTTCATATACTGGCAAATTTTCAATTAGATTTAATCTGTGTTAATTAAGCTTTTCATTTTAACAAAGCTCTATATTAACACATTTGAATCAGAAAAATAAACACTAAATCTTCAATGCCATAAGATAGTTTAGCAAGACAGATTAAACTCTGTTGCCCTTCCAATGCACTGTATTGGTACTAAAAAAAAAATCACATTTGAAATATAGGTTAGAATTAATACTGAAGTAACCATTCCATCACATAAAAAAGACTATTTCAATTACTACCTCCAGGTACATTTTCAATAGTCTTTAAGTTTTCCGTTTCATTTTATCTACCCACTTGAGATATCCATGGGAACTCAATCGGGCTTAGTTACCTTCGGAATTTCCAGATATTACTTTGCCAAGAAGCACACATCTGGCATAAGGAATCGAAATATCCCCAATGATCTACCTCAGCCTACCTTCTAACCCTCATCAGCGGTGCAAGGGATTATTTATTTCAATCTCCAGATACCAAAACCTTTCCCCCTTATACTGTTCTATGCAGCCTCCCCTATGCAGTACCTGCAGAGCAATTTATTATCCCCACACCTGGGACAACATATGCCAGGGGAGTTTTTGAAACTAGCCAGGAAGATTCTGAGAAGCTTTAACCAGAGATGGAGAAAATGAATCATATATTTATTTATTCAGCATTTATTTGTTGAGTGTCTAATATATATCTAAGATCATTATTTGGAGAAACTCCTACATAAGGCAGACTCTTACCAATGCTCCTTTCATGCATTTTCGGACAGATTAAAAAGGAAACATCCCAACCAATCAAGACATGTACTGCCCAGGCATTCCAAAGCACATGCTCTCTCAGCCTTGGCACAGTGATAAACCTAATTCCCCAGCTTTGGGCAACAGAATGTGACACAAATTAACATACAACATTTCCATAAACCTATCCAAGGAGGCAATGATGAAATTCTAATCACCCCAGAGGCTATTAACCGGCCTCCCTCAAAGTACCAGGGTTCAAGCAAATATAAGTAAATTAACAAACACAGAGAAGTCATATAATACAACTGAAAGGTGCTACATATAAAGTTGTATCTGTATATCTGCAAACACAAAAAATTATCCATTAATTTAAAAGGTGCCCTTCAAGTTAAAAATATTGAGCATATAAAAATCAAAATTCTGCAAACTCAAAAATCTAAAAATTTTATAGCACGTTTTACAAATCTTCACTTAATAAAAATATCAGAAATCATTCACTTAATTTTTCATTTAATTGCTTTGAAATATTTAAATATCCCTCTAATTAGAGTCAAAAAGGAAGTAAAAAATTAAGAACTACAAAAAAGTACAAAAACTGTAAACTATGTAACAATTATCAATGGGCCATAAATAAAGTAAAACTCTCATAAAAATAAAGCCTTTGGTCATTTTACCAGTACCATAATAAAAAATGCAAAAAACTAAGCTAAACATTAAGAAACTAGCAAAAATACCAAAAAAGATTCAAAAAATAAGATTTAAAAATCCTGTATTTTGAGATGAGAAGCAGTGGACTTGATCAATAAAACTAAGACTTACTTAACTAAAAACACCAATAACTCATACAATCTTATGATGAGCCTATGCAAAGATAAAATATATGTTTCACATTGGAAATGAAAGAAGATATAACTACAAATATAAAAATCTCATTTAAATAAAAGAGAATATAATGTCCATGTATTTGCTCCAAAATGCAAATTTCAATTTCTTAGAGTTACGCTAGACCAAAGAAATGCTTAGAAGTAATTTAATACAATATACCACAAAAATAAAAAATAAATATTTTCAATAATAAAAGATTTTCCAGCCTCCCCTAAAACATATTACCAACCCAAATAATGTCTGTATTTTTCAGACTAAATGTTTTATGTACAAAATATTTTCTATACTTTTCTAATTACATCTACATCTCATTAGTGCATCTAATTATGTTCAAGCTAATTCTATCAGAAACATTAATAGAAGAGATACTGCCTACATTTTTAAGACAGTCCAAAGCATAAAAAATTTTCATATTAAAGGGCATAGATGACATACTCACACCTAATATCATATTTGATGGGATGCCCACTGTGGCAACTTCCATTTGACATAGTATGAGAAGTCCAATGAAAAATTTTTAGGCAGAAGAAAGAAAAAAACATTCAAATTGGAAAAAGAGAAGTTAAATTGTCCCTGTTTCCAGATGACATGATCTTCTATATTAAGAACAAAAGATTCTGTAAGATTCTTGATGACTGACATTGTAATTGGTGTTAAATGGAATCTCAGTGTAGTTTTTATTTGATTTGCATTTCTCTGATTAGTAATGATGTTGAACTTTTTTCATATACTTATTGGTCATTTGCATTTCTTTTCTTGTAAAGTATGTATTTAGATCAACTGCCTATTTTTGATTGAGCTATCTGTGTGTGTGTTTTTTTAAGTTCTTTGTATATTCTAAATATTAGTCCCCTATCAGAGGAGCAGTTGGCAAAGATCTCCCATTCTACAGTCTCTCTCTTTAGACACTTGATGATTCTTTTTGCTGCACAAAAGTTTTTAAATACAATCCTATTTATGAATTCTAATTTTAATCTGAACAATAATAAATGCTAATAATTTTGTGGGGAAATAGAAACTCTTACACACTTTTGGTAGGATTATAAATTATTATAAGCACAATGGAGAGTTCCTCAAAAGAATGGAACCAGAACCACCACATGACCCAGCTATACCCCTTTTGGGTATAGGTTCCTCTTTTCAAAGGAACTGAAGCCAGAATACTATAGTGAAACAACTATATTCATGTTTATAGCAGTATAATTTACAATAGCCAAATTATGTAACCAGCCTAGCTGTCCATTAACAGATGAATAGATTAAAAAACTATGGAATATACACACAATATAATTTTACTCAGCCATAAAGAACAAAATCATGTCATTTGTAGGAGAATGCATATAACTAGAGAATATTATGCTAAGTGAGATTAGCCAGTCACAGAAATTCACGTTTTCTCTCATATGTAAAAGCTAGAGAGAAATTGAGAAGCCAAAAAATCTCCAAATAAAGAAGGAAAAATCCCAGTGGAGTGATAGAGGAAGTCTATGGAAGGGAAGTGTGTGGAAAAGAGACTTAATGAAGAAAAAAATTTTAAATAATGCTATGTATATATCCCTAAATTATCAATGCCAATCACAATAACATGTAAAGGGAAGAAGAAGGATTAGGGTGAGATTTGGGGGTAAAATCATCGAGTACTATATGCATGTATTTTCATATCACTCTCAACCTCATTATGATGCATAATTATGGATCAATAAAAGTAAATTTTAAAAGATTATGTTGAGTTAATAAATGAATTCTATAAAGTTAAAGGAAACAAAATCAACATACAAAAATTAGTTGATCTTCTCTGCACTAACAGCAAACTCTTAATTTTTTTTTTAATTTCACTTACAATAGTGACAGAAATGAAAATAGGAATAAATTCAATCAAAAAAGTGAAAGATTTCTACACTGAAACCTATAACACACTGATAAAAGAAGTTTAAAAAGATACAAATCAGTGGGAAAATATCTTGATGCCCATGGATTGGAATAATAAATATTATAAAACTATACTACTCAAAACAATCTGCAGATTCAATGCAAATCTCTATCAAAATACGAATTCTAGCCGGGCATGGTGGCACGTGCTTGTAATCCCCGCGCTTGGGAGGCGGAGACAGGAGAATCGCACAGGTTCGAAGCCAGCTGTGCTGGCTTAGGAGACCCTGCTTCCAAATAAGAAAGTATATGAATGGATGACAAAACTGTGGGATATATACACAATGGAATTTTACTCAGCCATCAAAAAAAACTCAATTACATCATTTTCAGGGAAATGGATGGAACTGGAGGACATTATGCTAAGTGAGATTAGTCAGGCACAAAAAATAAGAAATCGGATGCTTTCCCTAATATGTGAGAGTTAGGGAGAAAAGAGGAGCAAACAAGTCAACCTAAAAAAGGAGAAATGAGGGGGAAAGAGGAAAATCTCTAAAGCTCACAATGTACTTAAACATATTGAAGTCAATCACTAAGCCAAGCAAGGGAGGGAGGGACGGGGAGGGAATGGGGTGGGATTTGGGTAGGGGTTAAATCAGCGATGAGTACATGTTTGTACACACAAGTTTTTTACCCCAATAAGTTGTATGAATATAATGCACCAATAAAAAAAATTAAAAAATTAAAAAATTAAAAAACAAATAAGAAAGTATAAAAATAAGTCTGAGAGTATAGCCCAGAAGTGGAAGGGTTTCCAAGAACCCCTGTATCACCAAAAAAAATAAAATAGTACGAATTCTTCACTGAAACAGAAAAAATCCTAAAATTTATATGGAATCTCAAAAGAACATGAATAGCCAAAGTCATCTTGAGCAAAACGAACAAAGCTAGAAATACCACAATACCTGATTTCAAAATATACTACATATATAAGAGAAAACATACAGCCCTTGATTTTCTGAGCCTAGATGATCTCACTTAGCATGGTACTCTACAGTTCCATCCATTTTCCCACAAATGACATAATTGTGTACTTTTTACAGGTTAGTAAAACTTAATTTGTTTATGTCACGTTTTATTCATCCATTCAAACAACCACTTAGGTTGGGTCCATAATTTGGCTATTGTGAACTGTTCTGTTATAAATATGGGCATGCATGTAACACTATCCTAACTTTAATTTTTATATGAATACAAGAAATAGTATATCTGGGTCATATGGAGCTTCTATTCCCAGTCTTTTGAGAAACCTCCATACTGATATCCACAATAGTTGTACTAATTTATAATCCTACCAACAGTATGTAAGAATTCCTTTTTCCCCACATCTTCACTAACATTTATTATTGATTGTACTCTTGATGACTCTAATTCTAACTAGGAATAAAAAGGGACCTCATGAAAATTAGGAGAGAGACAAATAAGGTGGTAGAAAGGGATTGGAAAGAGAAGAGGGAAGAAAGAGAAAGATATGGGAAAGAAAATAGATCAAATAATGTTATGGGCATATATGAGTACACCATTATGAATCTCACTATCATGTAGAATTATAATTCACTAAAATTTACATATATGTGAATGTATGTTTAATTTTAATTATTATAGTATAATTTTATATATGAATACATATACTATAGTATATAGTAAGTATATAAAGTATATAGTAAGTATATATATAAAGCTATAGTAACTAAAACAGTATGGTATTGATGGGAGAACAAATATATATATATATTGAATAGAATAGGTAACCCCAAAATATATTCAAACATTAACAGTCAACTAATTTTCTTTTTGTTGTGTTTATTTATTTTGTGATACTTGGGATTAAATCCAGAGGCATTCTACCTCTGTGCTACATCCATCCACACCCAGCCCAATTTTATTCATTTGGAAACAAGGTCTCATTAAGTTTCTGAGAGCCTTGCTGAGTTACTGAGGCTGGCTTTGAACTTGCAATCCTGCTGTCTCTGTCTCCCAAGTACTGGGTTACAGGTGTGTGCCACCACATCCAGCTCAGTCAACTGATTTTTAACAAAACACCAGGTACACATAATGGGAAAAGGATGGTCTCGCCAATAAACAGTATTTGGAAAACTGGATAGCAAAAAGCAAAAGAAAGAAATTAGACCTTATCTCTCACCATATACAAAACTCAACACAAAATAGATTAAAGTGTAAGACTTAAAAATACTAGAAGAAAACATGGGGGAAATTCCATGGCATTGATATTCATAATAATTTTCATATGACTCCAAATCACAGGAAATAAAAGCAAAAGGAGACAGATGAGACTACAACAAACTCAAAAAGCTTCTGCACAGAACAGGAAACAATTGGAAAAGTGAGGAGCCAACCCACAAAATGAAAACATTTTCAAATTATATATTTGATAAGAGGTTAATATCTATGCTATATAAGGAAATCAAGCACATCAATAAAAACAAATATCTCAATTAAAGATGAACAAATTATCTAAACAGACATTTCTCAAAATAAGCTATTTAAATAGCCAACAGGTAAGTTTTAAAACTGCTCAATATTATTAATTATGAGGGAAATGTAAACTAAAGCCACAGTGAGCTGGGCATGGTGTCTCATGCCTGTAATCCCAGTATTTGGGAGGCTAAGACAGAAGTATCACAAGTTAGAGATCAGACTGAACAAATTAGCTAGGACTTTTTGGGGAAAAAAAAGTGGGGAAGACTAGGAGTATAGCTCAGAGGTAGAAAGCCCTTGGATTAAATTGCCAGTAATTAAAAATAATCAGAATGAGAACCTCAAACCTATTAAAATAGCTATCAGTGTTGGCAAGGATGTGTAAAAAAAAAAGAAAACAACCCTCATGCTCTGTTGGTGGGAATAAAAATTAGACATAATTGAATAGTTAAGAAGATGGCTACCAAGAAAATCAGTGTTTAATGAGTCCTACTAACACTCAATTTCTATTGCCACAAAATCAGCACTTTTCATAGCCAGAAAAAACTATCAGCAGAGAAATAAAAATTGTAAATACAAGGGACAGAGAAAAAGAAGACTAGAAGAACAACCAGAGACCAGAAACCAGCCTACATTGCAGTGGTGGAGCCCGTGCCTGCACCATCTTCCCTCACAGCACCAGGCTCCAGAGATGAAAGGTAAACAAGGAGCAGAACTGAGCAGCTGCAGATCATTTGGGTATAATTCAGCAGTTCTTTCAGCTCAAAGAACTTCTAAAACTCCCAGTGGCCAAGAAAATTACATCCACCAGGGATACAGAACAGAGCTCAAAAACAGAAAAGAAATATGCCAGCTACACGCACAGGGTGTGGCATCAGTGCCACATTGCCAGCAGTGGAGACAAGTTCATCACACCGATGATAGCTCCAGATCAGCACACACAACAATCATGATTGAAATTGCAACCCCTAAAGAAGAAATCCCAGCACTTATAATCTCCCTGGGTCTGAGATTTTGCAGTTCAACCCAGTGAAGGAGTAGTGGTGGCAGAGATACCACAACCCAGTTGCACCTCCCCATGGGAAAATGCCCAGCCCAGCACCCTCACAGTATCACACAGCCTTGATTAACTCCCTGGGTCTGATACTTTGTGATACAACCCAGTAAAGGAGTAGTGGCAACTGAGATTACCAAAGACTCGAGATCCAGAGCACCCTAAGTGAAGTTGTGGTGACCCAGGGAAGAACCCAGAGAAGGCACAAACTTCTGAAATCATGGGAAAGAGGAATAACAATGGAGCAACAAACACCCACAACCCCACAATATCAGAACCTGATAAAAAGAAATTCAAAAATCTCCAGAAGATCAAATCAGAAATATAACTATAGAAATAATACAGGACCTTCAAAAAGAAATTGAGAGCATTTAAAAGAAATAAAGGATGCAATCACTGAAGTAAAGGCATCAATTCAAACTATAAACAATCGATTAGACCACATGGAGAAGAGAATCTCGCTCTTAGAAGATGATCATTCAAAAAATGAACGCATAGTTTCTAATTTAGAAAAAAAATCCGACAGCAGGAATCTGACCTTGAAGAAATATGGGCCCATTTTAAGAGAGCTAACCTAAGAATAATTGGAATAGAGGAGGGAAAAGAAGGTGAAACCAAAAGGGATCAAAAATATCTTCAAGGAAATAATAGAAGAAAATTTTCCAAACATAGAGAAAGAGGTCAATACACAGGTCCAGGAAACTTATAGAACTCCCTTTTGACTGGATGAGAGAAGAGGTTCCCCTTGTCAAAATGACCAATGTGGAAGCCAAGCAGAGAATCTTAAAGGCAACAAAAACAAAAGGCCAAGTGACATTCAGAGACAAACCAATTAGAATCATTCCATTTAAACCAACTAATAGCAATCAAAGAGATTAAAACAGCAATAAAAAGCTTACCATCAAAGAAAAGTCCAGGACCAGATTGTTTTCCATGTGAATTCTATAAAACTTTTATAGAAGAGCTAACCCCAATACTCCTCAAACGATTTCATGAAATAGAAAAAACTGGGACTCTCCCAAATACATTTTATGAAGCCAACATCACACTAATACCAAAACTGAATAAAGACAGTTCAAGAAAGGAAAACTACAGGCCTATATCTTTGATTAAATTGGATGCAAAAATACTAAACAAAATACTAGCAACATGCATTCAAAACCACATCAAGAAAATCATACATCATGACCAGGTAGGGTTCATCCCAGGGATGCAAGGCTGGTTCATAGCTGCACAATTCACCATAGCCAAACTATAGAACCAGCCAAGATGTCCATCAACAGATGAATGTATTACAAAACTGTGGGATATGTACACAATGGAATTTTACTCAGCCATCAAAAAAAAATCAGTTACATCATTTTCAGGTAAATGGATGGAATTGGAGGACATTGTGCTAAGCAAGATTAGTCAGTCACCAAAAATAAGAAATCAGATGCTTTCCCTAATATGTGAAAGCTAAGGAGAAATGGGTCATAGGAGGAAGTCTAGATGAAAAAGGAAATCCTATAGAGGAGCAAACAAGACAACCTAAAGGAGGAAATAGGAGGGGGAAGAAGGAAAATCTCTAAAACACACAATGTTCTTAAACATATCGAAGTCAACCACTAAGCCAAGCAAGGGAAGGAGGGATGGGGGGGATGGGGTGGGAATCGGGTAGGGGTTAAATCAGTGATGTGTACATGTATGTACACACAAGGTTTTTACCCCAATATGATGTATGAATATAATGCACCAATAAAAAATTTTTTTAAAGAAAATTAGTCATAATTGAAAACAGAATGAAGATTCTTTAACAATTTCAAAATAAAATCACTATATGATTCAGAAATTCCATAAGAAAGAAATTCATATGTAAAAAAGATAACTATACTTCCATGTTTATTGAAATATTATTCACTAGACATGATAAAGAATCAATTCAACTATCCTTTGATGGATAAATAATGAAAATGTGATATATATGTAATGGAATATTATTCAGCCAAAAAAAGAATAAAACCCTGTCACTGTAACCACTTGAATGAATTTAGAGACATTATGTTTAAGTAAAATAAGTCAACCACAGAAAGACAAGTATCACATGATCTGAGTCATGTGTGGAATCTAAAAAAGTTAATCACATAGCAGTAGAGAGGAGAGATCATCCTGGAGAATGCTTCAGGATAAGGCATGTGTGCTTCACACTCTTGACAGCTGAGGTGTGCATATTAAAATGGTGCAGGGCCAGTTTTTAGCAACACGTTCAAAAGGAGATGCACAGCTGCCAAGTGACAGAATGAATTTTGTCCTTAACATCAGGGCAAGCCATGTGAACACACCTTACATTTGTCCATTAACTGTCAATAAAGACATTATAAAAGACAATAAAAAGAAGTAAACAGTAGAATACTGGCTGTCAGAACTGTGGTGGTTCATTAGTAAACATATTGAATTAATTCACCTATACTGGAAAACTTACCACAACTCACTAATGAGTTAAAATAAGTTTAAAGTGTTTAAAACAATGTCTGCCACTTACCGATGCCCAGGAATAATTTCAATGATTACTATTTTTATTGATATTGTTAGTTATTACTATTTGATGATTCAAAAATCCTAAATCAAACAACATTTAATGTAACCATACTCAAGAATTTTCAAAACTAATTCGAGCCGGGCATGGTGGCACGCACTTATAATCCCTGCGCTTGGAAGGCTGAGACAGGAGGATCGCACAGGTTTGAAGCCAGCCTCAGCTACTTAGTGAGACCCTGTCTCCAAATAAAGTGTTAAATAGGTCTGGGAGTGTAGCCCGGAGGTATAAAAGCCCCTGGGTTCCACCCCCAGTACCACAAAAAATAAAAAATAAAAAACTAATTTGATGTTATTAATAATGTATAATTAATAGATATGGTAAATTATATCTATTAATATGATTAATTATGTTAATAGATAACAGAGGGAAACACAAAAGTACCTCAAGTGACACAGTGAAGAGATATTTAATAAAATTCAATAGCTATTGATGATATTTTGGCCTTTCAGTAAATCAGAAATAAAGCCAAATTTTCTTTACATCATAATGAGATAGAGATACAGATCAAAAATTATTATTAGACATTATAATTAAACACATAAATGGAACATAATAAAATCATAAAGAAAGGATTGCTTGCTGCTTTCTTTCTGACTATAGTAATGAAGACTTTTAATCTATTTACTCATTATTCATCAATGCTATGATGATTTTTGCTAATACTATAAAACAAAATGTACCTGATCCAAATGTTGAAATCTGAGAGAAAATATATTTTAAAAATTACAAAAATTTAGACCTAACAAATAGAAGGGGATAATAAAAAAATTGAATTTTGGCACAAGGTATGCAATCAGCAAAGGTTAGCTTTTTTAAAAGTACTTATAGTGAGGCAAGGTGGTTCACACCTATAATCCCAGAGCTTGGAGGCTGAGACATCATGGGTTTGAAGCCAGCCTCAGCAACTTAAAAAGGCCCTCAAAGCTTAGCAAGACCCTGTTTTAAAATAAAACATAAAATAGGGTTGGGGGCATAGCTACAAAGTTGAATGCCCCTGGGTTCAGTCTTCAGTAGCACAATAATAATAATAAAATAAATAATTAAAAAGTACCCCACATATTTTAAAACTATATTATCAAAAAAATCTAAAGAAATAAAACCACAGACCAATCTTTTATGAATGAATATGAAAATCCTCAACAATTTTATCAAATCAAGCTCAATAATATAGAAAATGAACTATACAATGTAACTAATGGTATTTGGATTATACTATGCAACTAATTGGTATTTATCCCAAGAAGGCAAGCTTGGTATACATCAATTCTTGTAATACTCTACATCAATATAATAATGAATAAAAATTACATCATCTTCTCAACAGATACAGAAACAGGATGTGGAAGAAATTCAATACCCTTCATAATAAAAGCATTGAACAATAAGAAACAGAAAGAAACTTTTTTATTTTTATAACAATAAAACTTTATTTTCTATTGGTACTGTCAGGAGCACATGATATATTTCTCATTTGGAAAAAAATCTTATTTTAATTACAATGTACCAATAAAAGTATATTTAAAAGAAAGGACATTCCTTATCTGATAAAGAATATCTACAAAAGGAAGAGAACTTCTTCTACCTGGTTAAGAGTATCTTTGAAAACCAACAGCTAATAAATTTCATAATGAAAGCTCAAGGTCTTCCCCCAAAGACCAGCAATAATACAAAACTGTTTGCTCTCAACACTTTTTTTTTCTTGTGGTACTGGGAATTGAGTCCAGGGGCTTTTCACCTCCAGGCTATACCCTCAGACCTATTTCATATTTTATTTGGAAACAGCATCTCACTAAGCTGCTGAGGCTGGCTTCAAACCTACAATATCCTCCTGTCTCAGCCTCCCAAGTACTAGAATGAAAAACATGCACCACCACACCTGGCTGTTCTCATCACTTCTATTCAATGTTGTACTTAAAGTCCCAACCAGAGCTTTAAGGCAAGAAAATGAAATAAAAGGCATCCAGGTAAAACAGAATGAAATTAAACTGTCTTATTTTCAAACATGATCTTGTATGTAAAAGTGCCAAGAAATAGTCTAAAACCTATTACAACTAAAAAATGAGTGTTGCAAAATATAATATCAATATGCAAAAATCAATTGCATTTCCATATAGTAGCAATTAGTAACCATAAAATGGCATTAAGAAAGTAGTTCCAGACTTCCGGGAAGATGGCGACCGAGAAAAGCGGGGCTTAAGGGCCCCGCTAACAACCAATCTCCATTACCACAAAATCAGTGCCTTTCATAGCCAGAAAACACCATCACCAGAAACAAAAAAATCACCAGGCTCCAGAGAGAAAGCGGACTGAGAGCAGAGCTCAGAGCCACAGAGGAGATACACCGACCTCACGCCCGAGGATGCGGTAGCAGTGCCATACTGCCGGCGGCAGTGGCGAATTCACCGGATGGCTACAGCAAGCCGAGGTGAGCCACTGCGGAACAGCCAGGTGGGATTTTTCAGCACAGGGAACATCTAAAGCTCCCAGTGGCTGAGTTCAGCACACGCTACAAGGACTCAGAGTGGAATTCAAAACAAAGAAGAAATAAGCCAGCCTCACGGCCAAGGGTGTAGCAGCGGCGCCATATTGTCACCGGCGGCAGCAGCAGCAAATTCAATGAGTCCAGTACAGCTACATCTGCGAACTCAAGAACAGTGAGTCAAATTGTGGGCCATAGAGGAGAAATCCCAGTACTGTACTCCCTGGGAATTGACCCAGTGGGGGAGTGGGGGTGGCAGAGATATCACACCATAGGAGAACGTGCAACCTGGCACCCCCCACAGTATAAAGCAGCCTCTATCCGCTCTCTGGGTCGGAGACTCTGTGATACAACCCAGTAAAGGAGTAGTGGGGTCTGAGATACTACTGACTCGAGATCCAAAACACCTTAAGTGAAGTCATAGTGACCCAAGGGAAGAACCCAGAGAAGGCACAAACTTCCTAAATCATGGGAAAGAGAAATAATACTGGAGCAATGAATGCCCACAACCCCACAACATCAGAACCCAATAAAACAGAAAATCAGAGATTTCTAGAAGATCAAATCAGGAAAATAACTGTAGAAATAATAGAGGTGCTTCGAAAAGAACTCAGAGAGAGCCAAAAAGAGATAAAGGATGCAATTAATGAAGTAAAGGCCTCAATTCAAAGCACAAACAACCGATTAGACCACATGGAGAGCAGAATCTCGCTCTTAGAAGATGATCATTCCAAAAATGAACGCATAGTTTCTAATCTAGAAAAAAATATCCAACAGCAGGAATCTGACATTGAAGAAATATGGGCCCATTTTAAGAGACCTAACCTAAGAATAATTGGAATAGAGGAGGGAAAAGAAAGTGATACCAAAGGGATCAACAATCTCTTCAAGGAAGTAATAGCAGAAAATTTTCCAAACATAGAGCAAGAGGTTGATACACAGGTCCAGGAAACTTATAGAACTCCCTTTAGACAGGATTGGAGAAGAGGATCCCCACGCCACATAATTGTTAAAATGACCAATGTGGAAGCCAAGCAGAGAATCTTAAAGGCAACAAAAACAAAGGGCCAAGTGACATTCAGAGGCAAACCAATTAGAATCACTCCAGACTTCCCAAACCAAGTCATGAGAGCCAGAAGGGCTTGGAGTAACATATTCCAAACTCTGAAAGAAAACAACTTCCAGACAAAAATTTCCTACCCAGCAAAACTTTCTATCAAATTAGATGGAGAAATAAGAAGCTTCCATGACAAACAGAAACTGAAGGAATTTATGTCTTCAAAACCAGTGCTAGAGAAAATACTCAAAGAGATTAACTACAAAGAAGAAATAGGTAACACACACCAGAACCAGAGAAACAAGATTTTCCATCCAATAGACAACTAAGATTGGTTATCTGTGGAGATTCATTATTTATGTTAGTCTTTTACCTATCTCTAAAGGGTATTGTTTGCCTTTATTGTTGTTAATTTTTAGGATTTCTAGTTGGAATATTAATATACCTTCAGATATAGCATTTGGAAATATTTTATCCAATTCTATTAGTAACTGTTAACTCTGTTTACATTGTCTTTGGATATACAAATTTTTTTATTTTTTAAGGGAGTTTGTATACTCTTCTGTTGCCTGTGCCATTGAAATCATATCCAAGAAATCACTGCCAATTTCAATGTTGTGAGGTTTTATGACCCAGATTTTCTTCTAAAAGTTTATAGTCTTAAGATTTATATTTAGGTCTTTTATCTATTTTGAGTTAATACTTGTATATGGGATTAGGTAAGCGTCCAATTTTATTCTTTTCCATGTAATTATTATTTTTCAACAATATTTAGTTAAAAGATTATTATTTCCACCACCAAATGTTCGTGGAAACCTTGTCAAAAATAACTTGACAATATAGGGAAGAATTTAGCTCTAGGCTTTTATTTAACTCCAATGGTTTATATATCTGCCTTTAGAACAGTACTACACTGTTTCAATTATTGTAGCTTTATATGGTTTGAAATCAGAAAATATATATCTTCTAGCTTTGTTCTTTTTCAAGATCATTTTGGGTATCTAGAATCCATTTTCCATATTAGGATAGATTTTTTTTTCTGAAAAATAAATATATAAATATATGATAGTTTCACCTAAAAAAATAGAAAAAAATATTCTCTGGTAAGAAAGAAAGCAAAAAGAAATATTGAAATGTTATCTTTAAGTCATCAAAAGCTTGGTATCAGACAAATGAAACTGTTATGTGAGATTATCATTTTTAATTTTGGATAAATTGCTATAATACTAGATGTCAACCACTAAGCCAAGCATGGGAGGAAGGGATGGGGAGAGAATGGGGTGGGGATCGGGTGGGGGCTGACTGAGCGATGTGTGCATGTATGTCTACAAAAGTTTGTATCCCACTATGATGTATGAATACAGTGCACCAATAAAAATAAATAAATTTTAAAAAAAGAAAGTAGTTCCATTTATAATAGCATCAAAAATACTTAGAAATAACCTTTTTAAAGGAATAAAAATCTTATACTCTGAAAACTCAAAGTTGAAATAAAGAAGACCTAAATGAATAGATAGACACCCGGCAATTGTCAGCCTGAAGCTTTGATACAGTTATATCACTGCCCCCTCAAATTTGTCTATGAATTCAAGATCATACCTATCAAAGTCTAAATTGACTTTTTGTAGAAATTGACAATCTAAAAAAATTGACAAGCTAAATTTTATATGGAAATTTAAAAAACTAGAAAAACCAAAAGAATCTTGAAAAGGGCCAAATTTGTAGAGTCATATTTTCTGATTTTAAAACTTACTACAATGCTACTACATTCAAAATAGTACTACCATAATAACAGACATATAAATCAATGACATAGAATTGAGAGTCCAGAAATAAACCCTCACATTAATGATTGATTAATCTTCAGCAAAGATGCTAAGAATAAAAAAGGTCTTCAATAAATGGCACTGGGACAACTGAATGTCCACAAGTAAAAGCATCAAGTTGGATTCCTACCACCCACCACTTAAAAATTTAACTCAAAATATATCAAAGGGATAAATGTAAGAGGTAAAACTTAAAGCTTCCAGAAGACATCACAAAAGTAAATCTTGATGACTTGGGGTGAGATAATGGCTCCTTAGATATAACACCAAAAGCATAAACAACAAAAACTGATAAACTGGGTGACACACAATCTTAAAACTTTTTTGGACTTCCAGGAAGATGGCGACCAAGAAAAGCAGCTTTTACAAGTCCTGCTAAAACTTGATCTCTGTTGCCACAAAATCAGTGCTTTTCATAGCCAGAAAACACCATCAGCAGAGAAATAAAAAATGTAAACACAAGGGACAGAGAAAAAAGGACTAGAAGAACAACCAGAGACCAGAAATCAAGCCCAAAAAGTGGCAGCAGAGCCGCACCGGCACCATCTTCCCTCACAGCACCAGGCTCCAGAGAGGAAAGGTAAACAAGGAGCTGAAGTGAGCAGCTGTGGATCATTTGAGTATAATTCAGCAGTTCTTTCAGTGCAAAGAACGCGTAAAACTCCCAGTGGCCAAGCTCATCACATCTTCCAGGGACTCAGAACAGAGCTCAAAACCAGAAAAAAAAAAAAAAATACGCCAGCCTCATGGCCAAGGGTGTAGTAGTGGCGGCATATTGCCAGCAGGACAGCGAGTTCACCAGGCCCTGCCACAGCTCCAGATCTGTGTGCACAATAACCGTGAGTGTAAATGCGGCCCCTAAAGGAGAAATCTCTGTACTGCACTCCCAGGGACTTGCGTAGCTTTGATAATCTCCTTGGGTCAGATATTTTGCACTCCAACCCAGTGAAGGAGTAGCAGTGACAGAGATAACACGCCCTAGCTGCAGCTCCCTGTGGGAAAACGCCCAGCCCAGCACCCGACAGTTTTGCGCAGCCTCAATTAACTCCCTGGGTCTGAGACTTTCCGATACAACCCAGTAAAGGAGTAGTGGCTGCTGAGATTACCACAGACTCGAGATCCAGAGCACCCTAAGTGAAGTCGTAGTGACCCAGGGAAGGCACAAACTTCTGAAATCATGGGAAAGAGGAACAACAATAGAGCAATGAATGCCCACAACCCCATATTATCAGAACCTGATAACACAGAAATTCAGAGATCTCCAGAAGATCAAATCAGGAATATAACTGTAGAAATAAAACAGGACTTTCGAAAAGAATTTAGAGAGCGTATAAAAGAAATGAAGGAAGCAATCATTGAGGCAAAGGCCTCAATTCAAAGTATCAACAATTGATTAGACCACATGGAGAATAGAATCTCGCTCCTAAAAGATGATCATTCAAAAACCGAATGCATAATGTCTAACTTAGGGAAAAAAATCAGACAGCAGAAATCTGACATTGAAGAAATATGGGCCCATTTTAAGAGAGTTAACCTAAGAATAATCAGAATAAAAGGGGGAAAAGAAGGTGCAACCAAAGGCATCAATAATCTCTTCAAAAAAATAATAGCAGAAAAGTTTCCAAACATCGAGCAAGAGGTCAATACAAAAACAAGGAAACTTATAGAACTCCCTTTAGACAGAATCAGAGAAAAGGTTTCCGACGCCACATAACTGTCAAAATGACCAATGTGGAAGCCAAGCAGAGAATCTTAAAGGCAACAAAAACAAAGGGCCAAGTGACATTCAGAGGCAAACCAATTAGAATCACTCCAGACTTCCCAAACCAAGTCATGAGAGCCAGAAGGGCTTGGAGTAACATATTCCAAACTCTGAAAGAAAACAACTTCCAGACAAAAATTTCCTACCCAGCAAAACTTTCTATCAAATTAGATGGGGAAATATGAAGCTTCCATGACAAACAGAAACTGAAGGAATTTATGTCTTCAAAACCAGCGCTAGAGAAAATACTTAAAGAGATTAACTACAAAGAAGAAATAGGTAATACACATCAGAACCAGAGAAACAAGATTTTCCATTTGGCAGACAACTAAGCAAAGAATATATTCATGTGTTTATAGGTTAAAATCTTTGGAGATTCATTATTTATTTCAGTCTTTTACCTATTTCTAAATTGTAATCTAAATTTTATTGTTTGCTTTTATTGTTGCTAATTTTTAGGATTTCTATTTGGAATATTAATATACCTTCAGATATAGCATTTGGAAATGTTTTATCACATTCTATCAGTAACTTTTAACTCTGTTTACATTGTCTTTGGATGTACAATATTTTTTTAGGAAGTTTGTTTATTCTTATGTTGCCTGTGCCTTTGAAATCATATCCAAGAAATCACTGCCAATTTCAATCTTGTGAAGTGTTATGACCCAGGTTTTCTTCTAAAAGTTTATAGTCTTAAGATTTACATTTAGGTCTTTTATATATTTTGAGTTAATATTTGTATATGGTGTTAGGTAAGGATCCAATTTTATTCTTTCATGTAATTATTATTTTTTAACAATATTTAGTGAAAAGATTATTATTTCCTTCACCAAATGTTCTTGGAAACTTTGTCAAAAATAACTTGACCATATATGGAAGAATTTATTTCTAGGCTTTTTATTTTACTCCACTGGTTTATATATCTGCCTTTATAGCAGTACTACACTGTTTCAATTATTGTAGCTCTATAAGGTTTGAAATCAGAAAATGTAAATCTTCTAGCTTTGTTCTTTATCGAGATTGTTTTGGGTATTTAGAGTTCATATTTCATGTTAGGATAGTTTTTTCCTGAAAAAAAATAAATGTACAATTGTTTTACCTTAAAAAAATCCTCTGGTAAGAAAGAAAGCAAAAATAAATACTGAAATGCTATCTCTAAGTGATCAAATGTTTGATATCAAACAAATGAATCTGTTATATGAGATTATAATTGTTAATTTTGGATAAATTGATATAATATTAGGTGTCAACCACTAAGCCAAGCATGGGAAGGAGGGATGGGGTGGGGATTGGGTAGGGGCTAACTGGGTGATGTGTGAATGTATGTCTACACAAGTTTTTATCCCATTATGATATATGAATACAGTGCACCAATAGTGAAAATTTTAAAAAAAGAAAACTTTTTTGCCTCAAGGACACTACTGAGAAAATAAAAAGACAATCCATGGAATGAGAAAAAGCATAAATCATATATCTGATTAGGGGTTTGTATCTATAATATAAAGAACTATTACAAATCAATTATAAAAAAGACAAATAACCTAATTAAAATTAGGAAAGTGATCTGAAGAGTCATTTCTCCAAAGAAGATATACAAATGGCCAATAAGAACATGAAAAGATACTCAACATCATTTGCCACCAGGCAAAATGCAATTCAAAAACACAATGAAATATCACTTCACACCCATTAGGATGGCTATAATCAAAGAGAAGGATAACTAGCGTTGACAAGGATGTAGAAAAATTGAACCCCCATACAGTGCTGGTGGGAAAGTGAAATGGAATAGTTTCTTTGAAAAACAGCCTAGCAGGTCTACAAATAAACAAAGTTTATACCTCATCCAGCAATTCCATTTATAGGTGTCTACCAAAGAGACCAGAAACATGTTCACGCATACATGACCACATGAAACCTACTATTATGTATAATTAATATGCACCAATAAAAATTTTTTAACTTGTACATGAATGTTCACAGCAACATTACTCATAATCACCCAAATGTCCACCAAACAAAGAATGGAGAAGTAAAATGTGCTATATCCAAACAATGTAATAAGCTTCAAAAAAAATGAACTACTGACACAAGCTACAATATGAATGGACCTTGAAAACAGTCTGAGAGCAGCCAGTCACAAAGGACCACACAGAGTAGGATTTCATTTACATGAAATGACCAGGATGGACGAATCCATAAAGCCAGGGGACAGTTGTGGCTACCTAAGGCTTGAAGGCTTATGGGGAGGTTGCGAGAAACAGCTAAAGGATTTGGGACTTCTTTGGGGGTAATGAAAATTTGTACAATTGATCTTAGGGATGAATGCACAATTTTGAGACTATACTACAAACCACTGATTGATAAAAATACAAAATCAGCTAATAATCTAATAATGTCCATTATATCTTCATTATGGCAAACACATATTTAATTCCTCTTGATCAAAAGTGATATAATCAAGATTACAGGAGAGAAAATCACAAAAATGAAGATAGGTGTCTCACTTTCCAGCCAGCGATCTATCCACCAGATATCTAGATCCTTTGCTGTTGAAAAAGAAAGATCATCAAGACCCTGGTCATCTTATTATACTCCTGGGAAAATGTCCAGGTAAATGTCTGCAAGATAATTTACTCCTCTATTCATTTGTACCCTGATAAATAATTTAAAAAAATATCCTGGAAACAATGAAAGATTCTCACTTGCTACAGATGGGTACATTTAGGAAGGTTACTGTAAATAGATTAATTTTCAAATATATACTATTATATATTCTTCTCTATTTTCTTACATGTCAGGTCTCCTTTATGATATTTTAATCTTTTTCAGGGTATAAATCAGGTCTTCTCTGTTACCTATAGCCACTGAATTATATACTCATAATCATTTGCATTTTACCTGGATTTGACTAAACAAAGGCAGATGATCACCATAAAGTCAAGAACACTGCATCTGTTTTCTACTTCTTCATACGTATTTTCCTTATGAGTCAATACCTGAGGTTTTCCTATTATAATTATTAATAATCAGCTGACTCTCCAATCAATAATCCTTGTGTTCTATTAGCAATCTGCTAGGGATATGAGAGAAGGCAACTTTAAATTCTGTGTGGTAGCACTAACATTTTAAAAACATTTCCTAAAGTACATTTTTTATATATAATTCTAAAAGAGAAGCCCAGTAAATAGAGGCTTTAAGACATAGACAAGGGGATAAAAAAAAACCTATGTTCCTTAAAGAATAACAACTCAACACTCATTGTCTTTTTTCATCCATGCAGCAACCATGAAAAATAGACTATTACCTACTTTTAACAGACAAGGAAATTGAAGTTCCATGATTATTAAATAGCTGTTATCACAAAACTAGAAGTGGAACTGCAGTCTTAGGTGGTCTCTCTGGAGCTTGTGTTCATTCTACTAAAAGTCACCATTTCACATGCTTCTCACATGCTTTGGGAAACTCTAATCTAGATTTATTAAGAAGGCATGGTGGTGCATAACTGTTATTCTCAGACCATAGAAGGCTGAGACAGGAAGATTGCCATTTCAAAGCCAGCTGCAACAATTTAGACTAGCTCTCAGCAACCTAGCAAGACCCTGTTTCCAAATCAAAAAAATAAAATGTTTTTTGGGGGAGGAGGTGTAGCTCAGAAGCATAATGCCCCTGGGTTTAATTCCCAGGACCACAAAAAGAAGGAGAAGGAAGAAGATGATGAGGAGGAGGAAATACATTCTAGTCTTGGGTATTTGCATAGCCCTCCTACCAAGAAAACACTCACACCTATCCTGACAAGACTAATGGGAAGAACACAGCCTTTGCATGATTGTGGAGCTGAGATTTGACTTGACACCCAACCGCCAGCATTCAGAACACCTTCAAACTAGCCCACATCTCTTGCAGATATCACCTTGCTTTCTCTGGACCAGCCCCAAAACAGACATCTCACAATGCTGACAAAATCCTCCCCCCCAAAAAAGTCAGGGTACATTACAACCTCTTGAGGCTGAGAATAAACTTAACCATTAAAAAGACACAGAAGTGATGATCCTCACAATTGCTGTGTGCACGGAGACACCTGGGTCTGTTCAGTGCCCTCCCCACTGCATTTTCCTGTTTTCTCACTTCTGTGTCTACACAGTGCTCCTTCAGCTTGCTGCACTCCCTCCTTCCCTTTGCTGCTGGAATGCTGCCTGGCAAGAGTCCCCTCTATGTGGTCTTCCTCAAGCACTGAGTTCAGTGAACTTAGCACATTTCTATAATTTTGAAATTAGCTGTTTGCTGCCACTCTACACTTTCCTTATTATTATTAACTTTTTTTATTCCTTCACTTTTTATGTGGTCATGTGTTGCTCTCCATATTGCCAAACCCCACCACAAATCCTTAGAAGATTTTGTTCCTTTGATTTCTCCCACAGAACCTGCCAGGGCATCTAGAACAGAGCAGGTGCTACAGAAATATTTCCCACAGACCAGGAAAGAGGAAGCTTCTATTAAATGTTTTAATTGTTTAGGTGACCTAATCATTGTTACTTTGCCCTCTATAATAGGGTCATCTTTTTAAAACTTAAAACATTTTATTAAAAGGGTTAAACTTCATGATAGAGTAGTCTTTCTGAAACTTAAAACCCATAGCTTATGGGGACATGAGTCTGAGTTTTTCAACAGGACATTGAGGTTTGCAATGATCTGGTGTCTACCTTGGAAATGTCACCCCTCAGTCCTCACCCCATATTCTCATCTGCTTTCCCCTACAGACATTTGTGTTCCAATCATTTACCCAGCAATGGGATCTGAAGATCACAGTGACCTCTTTGTGAAAAGTTCTTTCTACCTCTTCCATACCATTCAGACTGTCAAATATCCCTTCACATTTTTTTCCCTTATACAGCCATCATTCTTGCTGAAGCCTTTCTTGGCTCCACAACTCTAAAACAGGATCGGCCTCTCTTACCTTGAACACAAACTTCTAACATCACATCTACAATGCTTTATCATTTTGATTTGCCCATATTCCCTGATAGCTTATGGGATCCTTAGAATAAAAATTCTGAACATTCACCTTAACATTACCACTGTCGAGAACAGGTCCAACTTGAAGTAAAACAAAAAATTCTTATGGAAGGTTAATAAGTATAACATGCTTGATGACCTACACATGGTGCATAGATTGTGGTTTTATATGAGCAAAGTTAGCCAGAAGATAGACAAGAAATATACCCATGAGTGGCCCTTGGAGAGTAAATAAGAAAGCCACTTTGCCCAAAAGAAATTCTTTATATATATATTTATTGGTACATTGTGGCTATACATCATACTGAAGTA
The DNA here is from genome assembly GCF_963383645.1 of Muscardinus avellanarius. Classification (NCBI taxonomy): domain Eukaryota; kingdom Metazoa; phylum Chordata; class Mammalia; order Rodentia; family Gliridae; genus Muscardinus; species Muscardinus avellanarius. The sequence goes on along the minus strand of NC_137786.1, from coordinate 195,763,311 downwards.
TAAAGTAATAGAAATATACATGCACACAACATTTGGTGCATTACTCTCTGGATTCCACCCCTCCCTCCCCTTTCCCATATGCATCATTAAGATTGGTATTGATAATTTCATATAAATCCATCATATTATTTAAACTGTCGCCTTCTTTATGTCTTTATCCCCCCTCCTCCTTCCCCTAAACACCTTTCATAACTCTGCTCCTACACCTGGGATCTCTTTTCCTTCCCAATTTCTCTCTAACATCTACATATGCAAGAAAAAATACAACCATTTGCTTTTTGAGACTGATCTCGCTTACCATATTACTCTCAAGTTCTATCCATTTGCTGAAAATGGAACACCTTAATGCACAGTAAATTCATGAATGTGTTCAACAAAAGCAAGGCCTCAGCTAGCTGAGTGTTCCGAGGGCGCTCCCTTCTCTAAATTCCATGGCATCTTGCATGGTCCATTAACTCTCAGTAGAGTTTTAAAAGTAGAAGGAGCTTCCCTACCTGTGTTCCAGTTCTCGGATGGACAGTATCACCCCTGAAGTCGATGGCTTCTGCTGTACAGTGGCCAAAAAGGTGAATTCACTCTTATTCCGGAACAACTGGATTAATTTCTCACTCACATGAGGGGCTGCATGGATTTCTCTTTCTGTATCTAGGAATCAAGAAGGAAGGGCAGAAAGAACAGGAAGAAAGTGAAGAAAAAACCAAAGAGGAGAAGGGTAGAGAAAAAAGAGAAAGAGGAAGGGAACATAAAAAAGAATGAGAAAAAAAACACAGTTAAAAATGCCACATTCAAGAATCCCGATCATGTTTTTTTCATTTTCTCCCCCTGTCAACATTCTCCATTTGGGGCACCATTCACCTCTCCATATAGCCGCATTCGTTCAATGAAAACCCCAGAAATGCTATCTCTGTCACGGTGCCCACTTGTCACTTTGACAAGTTCACAATTGACCAGACAGTGATTTTCTGACATGAGTTTTGACAGGACACTGAAGAATTCAGCCTGCTGCAAACAGATTAAGTTGCTATAAATAAGGTGAGAGGCAGTCAGATAAACAAGGTCCTAAATTCAGAGAACCTTGGATCTAGCAGAACTCAAAATAGTAGCTGTGCTACTCCACAGCTTCCAATTTCACTTTTCCCCTGGACGTGGTTTCCATCTCCCCATGGTACATCCAGAAGACCTGTCCTTGCCTGGCCCTAGCAGAGATTTACTAGAGCTAATAATCCCAGACCACTCTGTCTTTGCTTAAAGAAAAAATACAAGACATGCTCGTGATCTGCAAGCGTGCCAGGAATTTCTCTGTAAACATGCAACGGATTGCTTTCCTCATGAAATATTTATTAAGTTGAGGCCAATTCAGCAGACCTAGAGGTGTGTAAGTCCAGCTAATCCAGCTCATGGGAAGGGATTTTTCTTTCTCCAACACTGGCATAATAAGAGGCATCCACCACTTTGTATTCAGACCCACCTGGGTCATGATAAACTAGGTGTTATCTTATTATTTCACACTACATTTCCTAGCATCAGAAAGGGGCACCAAAGGAGCAAAGTTACAGAAGACTGTCCAAAGGATGATAAATGAACATCAAAGGTGCATTTGATGGCTTCCTCTCACCCTGACTGCCTCTTCTGACTGTATGATAATTACTTGGCTACTTCTCCAGGATTACATGAACAGTCTCTGAAAAACAGAAAACCTCAAAGGCTGTGTTGCTCAAACAACATGGTATAACTTGCATTGCAGCCTTGAAGAACCTCAGCCTATAGAATGGCTTCCAAACGAGGAAACTTTAACTCATCAACCTTGGGGCCCAGTCTTCTCATCTTCCAAGACAGAGAGTGAACTAGGTGCTTTCCCAGGGTCTTCCTAGCTTAGCCTGTGATCCTGGAAACGGCGCTTCATTTAAGTAACACAGAGAAGAACACGCCAATCTTTTCCAGCTAGAAAAGTCTAGACTGCAGGTGGCAGAAAATAAGGGGTCCTCTACCATGGAGACACTCAACCCAGGCAAAGCACCCCACCAGCACAAAATCTACTTGTGTAGCCAGGCGTGGTGGTGCATGCTTGTAATCCCAGCATTCGGGAGGCTGAGACCGGAGGATCGCGGTTCACGGACAGCCTCAGCTACTTAGTGAGGCCCTCTGCAACTCAGTGAGACCCAGTTTCAAAATAAAGAATAAAAATTAGGGCAGGGAATGTAGCTCGGAGGTTGAATGCCCCGGGTTCTATCCCCAGACCCACAAAAAAAAAAAAAAAAAATCTACCTGTGTGACCTTTGCATTTCTGCCTAAAGATAGAACTTCATTACTTTACTGTTAAGAAACAAACTGTCAGCTTTTTCCAAAGACCAGGATAAGAGATGGCCATTTAAGTAATTTTCCTATAAGTCAGGCACAGTGGTAGACACCTACAATCTTAGTACTTAGGAGGCTGAGACAGGAGAACGGCAGGTTCAAAGCTAGCCTCAGCAACTTATTGAGAGCTAGTTTCAAAATAAAAAACAAAATAGGCCTGGGGGTGTAACTCAAAAGTAGAACACCCCTGGGTTCAATCCTCAGCAATATAAAAATTGATTGATTTTTTAAAAATAATACATCTATGCCTTCTACTAAATCCTTGCTAAAGACTTTCCAGGTTGATATTTAAAACTCATTAAATGTATAAACAAATCATATTGCAAACTAGATAATATTAGCCAATTTTTATTAGCATTACTGCTGGGTAAATGTTTCTAATAAATTCTGCCCAGAATTTAGTGCTAAAAAAAATTGACTCTTGAGGTTAACTTCTCCATTTACTTTCCTTTCTTTACTCATCGATTAGGAATCAACTGATTGGTAATATCTATTTGGAAGCTCGTCAAAGGATTCTGAATCTTGGGCCCAATGAAAAGGGGGCCATGATCAATCAGTAATGCTTATTGGAGGAAAAGGGTATGAGTATCATATTATGTATGGGTATCCTTGCCTCTCACTAAATTCTCCTTTCATTAATATCTAGCCCCATGGCTAATAACCTCCAAATATTTTTGTGGTACTGAGGGTGGAACCCAGGTGCTTTTCTACCTCCAGGCTATACTCCCAGACCTATTTTTATACTTCATTTGGAAACAGGATCTCACTAAGTTGCAGAGAGTCTCACTCAGTAGCTGAGGCTGGTTTCGAACCTGTGCGATCCTCCTGTCTCAGCCTCCAAAGCACTGGGATTACAAGTGTGTGCCACCACCACGCCCAGCTAATAACCTCCAAATTTAAATCTGCAAACCTAAACTCTCCTCCTTAAACAACAGATTCATCTGTTAAGCTTCTAATTTAATACCTCCATGTGGATGTCTATAAGCATTTTAAGTTTCACATACCTGCAACAGAGCTCTTTTTCTACCCTAACCTCCAATCTTCTGCTTAAGTTCTCAGTCTTAGAAAGTGACAACACCCAATTCAATCCTCAAGCCAAAAAAATTAAAAACTTTCCTTGTGTCTTCTCCTTCTTCACTCTCTACGTCCAATCGAAGAGCAAAGCATGCAGACTCTCATGTCTAAAGTCTTTCCAAGCCGGGCGTGGTGGCGCACGCTTGTAATCCCTGCGCTTGGGAGGCAGACACAGGAGGATCGCGCAGGTTCAAAGCCAGCCACGCATGCTGGCTTAGGAGACCCTGTTTCCAAATAAAAATGTAAAAATAGGTCTGGGAGTGTAGCCCGGAGGTAGAAGGGCTTCCAGGAACCCCAGTACCACCAAAAAAATAAAAAATAAAGTCTTTCCAATTCTTCCCAACTTCACACTTAAAACTTTCATCCAAGCTACTACTACTGCTGCATAAAACGATTCTGAGAGTTTCCTAACTTGTTACTATGTTTCCATACTGTCTTCATTTTCTTGTTTTTTAGATCATAGCCACACTAATCTTTTTAAACTATAAGCCTGAATCACTTTACCCTTTTGCTTAAAATTTTCCAATGGCTCCCATGCTGCTCATGGGATAGTCCTGCCCTGTTAGCAAAACATGCAAAGTCCCACACGTACTCCCTCTCCTACTCCATCCCACACTTTCCTTCTCATTTGCTAGGAGCACACCAAGCCCACTCCTGCCTCATATCTTTGGATCCTGCTTTTTTCTCAGAGGTTCTTCTGCCACCTCTGCACACGCCTGGCTCCTTCTCCTTCAGCTGTCACTGAAAATGCAGGCTTCCAGCCTCTCTCCAAAACAGGTTTTCCATTAATGTCTCCCTAGGACCACACTGTTGTTTTCTCCATATGACCTGTGATAGCATAAGAATTATGATAACTTCACTATTTCTTTATATCATGTATTACAACCATGTCTCACACTTTTTTTTTTTTTTTTGCGAGTTTGGGGATGGAACCCAGGGGTATTCGACCGCCGAGCTACAACCCCTGCTCTGTTTTTTATTCTTTATTTTGAAACCGGGTCTCACTGAGTTGCAAAGGGCCTCACTAACTAGCTGGGGCTGTCTGTGAACCGCAATCCTCCGGACTCAGCCTCCCAAATTCTGGAATTACAAGCGTGCACCCCCACGCCCAGCTCACACTTCTTACTTCATGTTATTTCCTTGATTTTTACACTAGACTATAAATTTCATGAGGGCAGGCATATATCTTTATTCACTATTTTATATACTATTCTGACTTCCTGGCACAAGATAGGCATCCAATAAAGATGTTTTGGTTAGTTAATAAATGTATTCTCCATTTGTTTTTTTTGTTGTTTTTCTCATTTACATTTTGACCTTAAATAGCTACATATGTTACAATAAGAAATTAATAGTGTGCCTTTTGGAAAATGGGGACAAATGGGTCCTTCTTAAATACTAGGGGCTAGCAAATTAAAGATGCTATTTGGTGGCAATCTGCCCTCCTCTTCATGAGACAAATACAAACACAGCTTAAACAAGTCCTTCCATGCTTCTCCTCAACCAGTCCTCCTTGAAAGCGGAACACTCATTATTCTAGATTTTCTCATTTCTCTTTATAAATGATTGACACATTGAAGTAAAGAAACCCCATTAGCATTCACCAGAGTAAAATGTAAGAAACAATCTATGTTGATACATGGAAACTTATTTGCATTCTCATTTTTATAAAAAAAAAAGCACTTGCACATAAACATTTACCATAACTCAACCCACAGTAGAACACAAGAAAGTAAACCCATCTCTTCTTATGATGGAGAGGCAAGAACTCTGGAGCAGGTTTCAAGGGACTGAGACTACTGTGAGTTTTGTAGATAACTACCTGTGTGACCTTGGAAAAGACACTTTATCTCTCTGAACCCCACACTCAATAGCTGAACTTCAAAAAAAAAAATGAACTCCATGATCTCCAAGTTCTTTCTTAGCCTCAATAGTTCATTCCTGTTCTTCAGTTCAACCTGCTCCTTGACACATAGCAAGAGATAGGACTAAGGGCATTTTCCATCCATAAAACACCCAGATTCTGCAATTTCTCTCTTTTGCTGATTTTCTAAATTAACATAAACTATAAAGTGTTCAATTACTGAAAATAATGATGAGTCACTTACTTTGCTAAAACCAGCTTTTCTTCCCGAAGTTAAAAAGGCAACCAATGAAAACCAACTAATGGGCCCCTGTAGCGAATATACTTTCACATTGAACCACTAAACTGTGTGTTTGCTGTATTACTTGTAAATAATCAATTCTGCTATAGAGAACAAAAAACAATTATGATGGATAAAGCTCATAAGAAGTATTAAATATGGATATCAAGTCAGAAACCTATGAGATATGTTAAACATAGATAAAAGAAAATGGAACATAAGTATGCTGAACATAGATTTTTTTAAAAAGGACCGTACAAATGGTTACTTACAAATAGAATGGCATGAGAGGACCCAAAAAAGCGTAAAATCATGCCACCTTCTGAATAACAGCAGTGGCATCCTTAAATGTGACACCCACTATTGGCATCTATTCCACTCCCATGTTGGCCCCACATGTATTCTTCCTGAGAATGTCAATAAAACTCATTATGGCTCAACATATCAACTGGTGAACCAGGATTATTTGCCCCAAGCATGTTGGTTCCAGGATGAACTCTTTATTTTTTAACCTATGCCTCAATCTTTGAAACTTCAGCATTTTCACTGAAGCTTATATAGCAGAGGGAGAGAGGACTCTGTGTGTGTGTGTGTGTGTGTGTGTGTGTGTGTGTGTGTGTGTGTGTGAGAGAGAGAGAGAGAGAGAGAGAAGAGAGAGAGAGAAGAAAGAGAAGAGAGAGAGAAGGAGGAGGAGAAGGGAGAGGAGAGGGGAGGGGAGGGGAGAGGAGAGGAGAGGAGAGGAGAGGAGAGGAGCAGAGAGGAGAGGAGAGGAGAGGAGAGGAGAGGAGAGGAGATGGGGAGAGAGAAGAGAAGGGAGGAGGAGAGGGAGAATATATGGACAACGCAGACCTCAAGAATTGGGTAGGGTCCCCTGCTTACATCCTAGACTTAATATCCTAACCTACTTCATCTCTTTCTGCTTTTTCCTGGATATTGCAAATCGATTTAATATGCCACATGATTTAAGTATCTGAATTTGGTCCACTTGTGAGGCTTTTTGATTTTGTGACCTCTGGGACTATATCTGGAGGCAGCTACCATTGTATCAAGGTAATTTCCCACACAATGACCACTTAAGGTTAACATTTTTCACTTTATAGAAAGAGTAAAAAAGTAATATCATTCAAAATACTCATAGGTTTAGCCTGAGCTAGTTAAGAAGTGCTAACTCAGCAGCAAGGGTTAAGTGCTTTTTCTATCCTAGGATGGAAATGGCACTACCTTGTCATTTTTAAAGAAAGACTGAAAATGCTAATGTAATGATTAAACATCAGCAAAAAATAAGTGTTATGTGAAGAAAAGAGACTGGAGAGTGAATAAAGAGAGAAATGAAATTATATTCACATCTTAAACTCTAATAAATATAGAAGTAACTTCATTTCCCTCTTCTCTGATATACAAGGTGAGGAGGCTGGTGAACTTCATTGCTAGAAAACGTGCTTCTCGAGGACTTCCGGGAAGATGGCGACCAAGAAAAGCAGGGCTTAAGAGCCCCGCTAACAACCAATCTTCATTACCACAAAATCAGCGCCTTTCATAGCCAGAAAACACCATCACCAGAGAAACAAAATAATCACCAGGCTCCAGAGAGAAAGCATACTGAGAACAGAGCTCAGAGCCACAGAGGAGATACACCGGCCTCACGCCCGAGACGGCGGCAGCGGCGCCATACTGCCGGCGGCAGTGGCAAATTCACCTGACGGCTACAGCAAGCCGAGGTGAGCCGCTGCGGAACAGCCAGGCGGGATTTCTCGCCACAGGTAAAATCTAAAGCTCCCAGTGGCTGAGCTCAGCACAAGCTGCAGGGATTCAGAGTGGAAATCAAAACCAAGAAGAAATACGCCAGCCTCACGGCCAAGGGCGTAGCAGCGGCGCCATATTGCCACCGGCGGCAGCAGCAGAGAATTTACCGAATCCAGTACAGCTACATCTGCATACTCAAGAACAGTGAGTCAAATTGCGGGCCATAGAGGAGAAATCCCAGTACTGTACTCCCTGGGACTTGACCCAGTGGGGGAGGGGCGGTGGCAGAGATATCACACCATAGGAGAACGTGCAACCTGGCACCCCCCACAGTCTAAAGCAGCCTCTATCCGCTCTCTGGGTCGGAGACTCTGTGATACAACCCAGTAAAGGAGTAGTGGGGTCTGAGATACTACTGACTCGAGATCCAGAACACCTTAACTGAAGTCATAGTGACCCAAGGGAAGAACCCAGAGAAGGCACAAACTTTCGAAATCATGGGAAAGAGGAATAACACTGGAGCAATGAATGCCCACAACCCCTCAACATCAGAACCCGATAAACAGAAAATCAGAGATTTCTAGAAGATCAAATCAGGAAAATAACTGTAGAAATAATAGAGGTGCTTCGAAAAGAACTCAGAGAGAGCCAAAAAGAGATAAAGGATGCAATTAATGAAGTAAAGGCCTCAATTCAAAGCACAAACAACCGATTAGACCACATGGAGAGCAGAATCTCGCTCTTAGAAGATGATAATTCAAAAAATGAACGCATAGTTTCTAATCTAGGAAAAAATATCCGACAGCAGGAATCTGATATTGAAGAAATATGGGCCCATTTTAAGAGAGCTAACCTAAGAATAATTGGAATAGAGGAGGGAAAAGAAAGTGATACCAAAGGGATCAACAATCTCTTCAAGGAAGTAATAGCAGAAAATTTTCCAAACATAGAGCAAGAGGTTGATACACAGGTCCAGGAAACTTATAGAACTCCCTTTAGACAGGATCAGAGAAGAGGATCCCCACGCCACATAATTGTCAAAATGACCAATGTGGAAGCCAAGCAGAGAATCTTAAAGGCAACAAAAACAAAGGGCCAAGTGACATTCAGAGGCAAACCAATTAGAATCACTCCAGACTTCCCAAACCAAGTCATGAGAGCCAGAAGGGCTTGGAGTAACATATTCCAAACTCTGAAAGAAAACAACTTCCAGACAAAAATTTCCTACCCAGCAAAACTTTCTATCAAATTAGATGGAGAAATAAGAAGCTTCCATGACAAATAGAAACTGAAGGAATTTATGTCTTCAAAACCAGCACTAGAGAAAATACTCAAAGAGATTAACTACAAAGAAGAAATAGGTAACACACACCAGAACCAGAGAAACAAGAGTTTCCATCCAACAGTCAACTAAGATTGGTTATCTGTGGAGATTCATTACTTATGTTAGTTTTTTACCTATCTCTAAATTGCATTATTTGCCTTTATTGTTGTTAATTTTTAGGATTTCTAGTTGGAATATTAATATACCTTCAGATATAGCATTTGGAAATATTTTATCCAATTCTATTAGTAACTGTTAACTCTGTTTACATTGTCTTTGGATATACAATATTTTTTTAGGGAGTTTGTATACTCTTCTGTTGCCTGTGCCATTGAAATCACATCCAAGAAATCACTGCCAATTTCAATGTTGTGAGGTTTTATGACCCAGATTTTCTTCTAAAAGTTTATAGTCTTAAGATTTATATTTAGGTCTTTTATCTATTTTGAGTTAATATTTATATATGGGATTAGGTAAGGGTCCAATTTTATTCTTTTCCATGTAATTATTATTTTTCAACAATATTTAGTTAAAAGATTATTATTTCCACCACCAAATGTTCGTGGAAACCTTGTCAAAAATAACTTGACAATATAGGGAAGAATTTAGCTCTAGGCTTGTATTTAACTCCAATGGTTTATATATCTGCCTTTAGAACAGTACTACACTGTTTCAATTATTGTAGCTTTATATGGTTTGAAATCAGAAAATATATATCTTCTAGCTTTGTTCTTTTTCAAGATCATTTTGGTATCTAGAATCCATTTTCCATATTAGGATAGATTTTTTTTATGAAAAATAAATATATAAATATATGATAGTTTCACCTAAAAAAATAGAAAAAAATATTCTCTGGTAAGAAAGAAAGTAAAAAGAAATATTGAAATGTTATCTTTAAGTCATCAAAAGCTTGGTATCAGACAAATGAAACTGTTATGTGAGATTATCATTTTTAATTTTGGATAAATTGCTATAATACTAGATGTCAACCACTAAGCCAAGCATGGGAGGAAGGGATGGGGAGAGAATGGGGTGGGGATCGGGTGGGGGTTGACTGAGCGATGTGTGCATGTATGTCTACAAAAGTTTGTATCCCACTATGATGTATGAATACAGTGCACCAATAAAAAAAAAATTTTAAAAAAAAGAAAGAAAACGTGCTTCTCTTGTGCCAGGTACTGTGCTGAGCTCTGGAGAAATGAAAATGAAAATAGTTTCTACCCCAGAGGATAGATACATAAGCCAGACAGTCTCTCAGTGACAACAGGTACAGACTAGGGCAATGCGCAAAGGTCAGGGGAGGCCCACAGAAACTGGGAATAAGGTCATGGAGGATGCATCATTACACCTGTCTAAAAATACGAATCAACATTACCAGGCAGGAGTGAGAAGGAGAGGCTAGGCACTGCAGGATCACTGTGCAGATGTAAACACCCACATGTTTTATATTATTCTAGCATTTTTCTTTCTCTGCAAGAATACCTCTCCCTAAACTTCCAACAGGGAAAACACATAGTCAACCTAATATTGGAGGGAATTCTCAGGTTCCTTACCAGCAAAGGGGAACCAGATTAGCAAAAAGTGTAGCAATAGGCAAAATCCCCACCAGTGCATATGCTAAGGGTTAGGAGCAAAAATAGGAGCAGCCAGAAACATGAAGACACAATCACATGGGGGCAGCCACCTCAGCCTTGATTGATGGTGAATTCAGGCAATGTTTTAGTATTTATATGGAGAGCCTCAAACATGGCAAATTCTGGGTACAGGTCTAGCATAAGTCCCACTTAAACATGTGGTAGAACTGGACTCCAGAGGTAAAACAACACTTGCTCATTTGAACTGGCAGTTGGATTTTCATTTTTGAGCAGAGAGGAAATTTGCCAATTCAGAACTGCCAACCATCCATGGAGTGAACCCTGCTGTGGGGAGGGAGGGAGGGAGGGAGGGAGGTCCATGTTCCACTGTTAGGTCTTGTGGCCCATCTCTGAGACTAAGCAGCCATCAAAGAACAGAAATCACAAACAGAATGTTAAGGAGACTTCCAGTTAATATGTAAGGGTTTTCTATCTCCAAAAACAAGTGCACAATAACATTCCACTAATCCTCAATTAGCCCCAGAAGCAGGAAGGATAAAAGGCAAATGTGCATGGCTCATTATAGTGCTGGGCTCAGGGCGAATGCCCTGCCCATGTCATTTAGGATCCTCTTAGGAGTGGGCCTTATTGTTATTCCTATTGTACAGATGAGAAAACCAAGGTTCACAGAATCTATGGAATTTTCTAAAGGACACTGGGCTAGGTCACCATGGTACTAAGATTCCAACCCAGAAGTTGGTTCCATGGGTCAAGCTTTTAACTCTGCTGCATATGAGATGTGCCAAAACACGTGATCTCAGTGCTTTAAATATATATGTGCAAAGAGGACAAATCACCATCTTAAACCAGGGCCTGAAATTTTGTAGTTACCTATGTAACATTTATTGAGCCAAGAAACAATCTAGTTATACATCTTTTATAAGGTAAATATAAAACATCCCCCTTTTTACAGGTGACGAGACTGAGGCACAGAGAGGTTCCCTGGCTTTCCAGAGTTACATGGCGAGTGAGTGGAGAGCACCTTGACTCCTGCCCATCAGAGGCAACCATGACTCTCCATCGCACTGGCACCCTCCTCTCCTCCCTCCCTCCCTCTCCCCCATACTCTACACTATAAGCCTCATTTCCCTCCTTCCCAGGGCCTGGTCCTCCACACTGCTACATCCCCATCTGCAATAACCTCTCTCCTCTCCTCCTCTATTCTAGGTGCCAGCTTTCTCATTACTTCCTTAAACCAATTTTCTCTGACCACCTCAGGCCATTTGGGGTTCCCTCTGTTTTGTCTTCCTCGTACATATCACAGTCATCAGAGTCTTATGCATGTTATCATTTATGTGTGTGATCATTTTATTAATGGCTGTCTTGCTCACTAAACTATTAATCCCATGAGGAATTATTGACCAATATGTGTCTCAAACTTAGTCCAGTGACCAGCACATGGCAAAGCCTTTTCCATGTTGTTTTAATAAAGTATATCTTCACTCCAAACTCTGGAACATAACCCAAGAAAGGGCTAGTGGAGCCACTCAAATATAACTCCAAACTGTTGACACACAGTGTATTAAATTAATGAGCTGCCTATGAATAATAAAGGTGACGGAGCATCCCCAACTCCTCCTTTAGGGAACAAAGCCTAACGAATCCTATGACACATGGTATTAATCAATTTTTTATAATTACTATGTGACTCAATCACAAAAGATTCCAGTGCCCCCATACTTTTACTAATTAGACAGGCACTGTAAGGCAGCTGAGCTCTTCTTTTAAATGTTTGACAATACCAGTAAGGAAAATCAACACATCCCCTCTGTCACTAAGCAATTAACACACTGCAGCTACTCCTCTTTAAGCTGTCTCTCCACACTGCCAATGTAGCCTGCCAGCGATCAAGTGTCTCATCCATCCCCCTAATCCCCATTCCTCCACCCCACTCACTTGAAAGCTGGGGAATAAATAAAGAGATAAAGTAGTAATTCCAGCTCTCTTTGAGTCACAGACAAGAGAACAAAAAGGAAAAGACTGATGAAAGATTTTTGGAATATAATTAAGACTGTATTATAGAGCAAAACTTTATATAACAGTAGGGAATGACTAAGTAAATTAGGGTATATACACCCAATAAAAAATTATGTATGATAACAGAATGATCTCAAAGGTATTAAGATAATATAAGGGCTTGGCAATGTAGTTTAGTCAATAGAGCACTTGCCTAGCATCTGTGAGGATGCTAGGCATCCTGGGTTCGGTTCCCAGCAAAACACACACACACACACACACACACACACACACACACACACACACACACACTAAAAATATAGGAAATGTCTAAGCAACATTGTCAAACATCTACACATATCAATTATACATTAAGTTTTAGTAGTACACAGCAGAAAGATCGAAGTTGCCTTCAATCAATCAGTATGTTTATAATTTGGAGCTAACACAGGTAAAATTTTCTTCTTTCCACATGTCTAAATTTTCCATTTTTTTTTCTGAAACGTTCCATAAAGAAGAAAAAAAACTAAACAAGAACAGAATCCTACAAAAGAAAAAATAATCACCAAATACTTTGCTTTCAATTACATAATTGAGTATCCTTAAGTCAGTGAGGAGAGCAAACTCTCCCTCCAACCATCCTCAACCAGGTTTTGTTTCTCATGAATATAAGTCCACTCCTTAAATAAAAGGACCCATCAGCCCCCTAAAAATTTCAATAAAGACAATAAACAACTCTCCTCTTTCTTTTGCTAGATCCTGTGTCCATACTCATCCTCATGATCCTATACCCATGTTTTATCCCCAAGAAGATGGAGGTGAGATCGGGTTTTGCCAATAACTGACCATAAGGCTTCCTCGATTGTCATTTTCACCCCTTTGACTATCAAGATTCTGAGCACCTGACCAATGTGCCCACTGCATGGTATGTGAAACTCCATGCACACTCACCCTATAAATTTTCAACTCTTTCTGTATATTTCTGCATGGCTTCCTTAATCCCACACAAGAGAGACTCATTAAACTTCTCTCAACTCCAATGTGAAGCATCCCCTGCCTACTGGCATCCTCCAAGAACCTAAACTACTCCATATACTAAGGATACAATCTTTAGCCTGTGTAAAAAGTTTGGAAGAGTGGGATGACCTAATTGCAATTACCTCCCTTTTGTGCACAGTCCTGATTCCCAGGCCTGAAAGAGATATTTTAAATGCTGTTCTGGCTTGACCTTGCCATATCTACTCAGATTCAATAGTAAACAGTAGGGCATCGTGTTCAACCGCCAAGCTCCCTAATTTATGATTATTCATTACAAATCATTTTTGCATGTTGCTTCAAATGCTGTTTTTCAAGAATAAAAATCTGCCTGCATTGAAATGCACGATGATTTTAATATGCAAACCTCCTACAGAGATGATGTCTCATTTTAATTATTGTTTCAGTTTAATGGGTTTTCATTAAATTAGAGGATAGAGCAATTACTAGGGTGAACAGCTAATGTTTCAAAGGTAAGCTCCCATGACTCTGTGGGCAAAAAGACAGGTGTAGCATAGAGAAACAGAAAGCCAACCTCTTCTGCGAAAAACTATATTCACCTGATAGAAAACAGCACTGGCTATTTCTTTTCTCAGTTTCAGAATACAACTGGTATCCCTTCCATGTGATTTGCAAACAACTCTAAGCATGTGTCCAACTATGGGTATCTTAATAACTTTTCTATAGAGAATCCAGGTGGCCCTGCCATCAGACTAGAAAGAACTGTTCAAGGTCCACAGCCCAAAAAGCAAGATGTCAGACCATAGGAAAATATTTCTGATGGTACTGTCCCCTCTCAAACACACAACTTATTCAGTTGATTTAGTGGAGTGAGGTTTGACTTCCCATCTCTGGGAAGTTGGTCCAACTTCAATATAGGATGCAATGACCAAAATCATACTAATTAGAAAATTGCCAGAGGCTTAATAATAACTGATTTTGGTAGCCCCAGCAATATTTCACCCCAGAAACTGCACAAGTTTGACACTCTGGGACCAAAAAGAATCACCTGAAACAGAGGTGGAGGAATGAGTGAGAAGCAGGAAATGAGCAGAGAATAGGAGCTAAGGTCTGCTTTACTGGGTTCCCAGGACTCGGAGGTGAAGGACATGACTCAGAACTAGAAGGTGGGTGGGGCTCTGCATTGCAGAAACTTGCACTTGGGGGAGGGGGATGGCAGGCTTCAAATGTATATTTTCTTTCACTTCAAATTAGCTATTGAGAAAGAGAAGGAATATAGAGGGGGTCCATTTAAAAATAACTAACCTATTAAACTATGGTAGGCCTGGCCAGTGCATATGCCAAGTAAATAGTAAGAAACCACTGCTCTTGCCATAAGAAGAGAGAAAAAATAATTTCCAAAACAGAAAGAAATCATAAAGCAACAGTAATCCCAGCAGTAGCTAAGTGATGAATAGATACCTTCATTGCTCACCCTGCTGCCAGGCAGCATTTCTTTATTATTATTTTAATTGCACATATTTATGGGGTGCCATGTGATAATTCTGTATTTGTATACAATGTGTAATGATCGAATCACCTTAATTAGCATTTCTACCTCCTTAAACATTTAAAAAATATTTGACACATACTAATTGTACATATATAAATATATATATGACACTGTGTGAGATTTCAATGCATGTACACAACGTAGGTACTGATCAAGTCAAGGTAATTAATGTTTCCATCTCCTTATCACTACTTTCTCTTTGGAGCCTTCAAGCTCCTCTCTTCTAGTTATTCATAAAATATATAACAGGTATATTTCTGACAGGGATGATAATTGGAACTCCTCAGTGTAACACTTTCTTTTCAACTCTTTTATTTCCACTGTCCTAAAAAGCACATCATCGGCTCCTGGATCACGTGCATTAATCTAATTACACGCCTTGTTAGCTAATTAGTTCCAGAGCCACTGCTGAGGAGGTCTCCCTTACTATTTATCTATCTGTGTTGGCCACAGGGTGTCTGAGCTTTCAGGTTCCTAGGGAAAACATGCAATTATTGGCCTTTCAACCTAGTGCTGAGAAAGGATTCTGAAGCATTCTCAGCAAGCTGAAACTTCAGGCTTTGAACAGAATCTTGAAGAAATGCAGATATCTATCCCAAAAGAGGGCTATGGGTTTTTGTTTTTGTGGTATTGTTTGGGTTTTTTTTTTACATTACTCTTCTTTGAAAAAAAATTTTCCAGGTGCTCTTTGAAAGTTTACTTTCTCTTCACAGATTTTATTACAACTATATTAAACATTGATGTCACACTTATAATGAATTGTCGGAAACACTGCTTGTGTCTTGAGCTCAGAGCCAGTTATTTTCTGGCTGCAGGATCTTGCTTAACTAATTTCTTGCCCCCACCCTTCCACACAAGAATAATGACCACAGGCTACAATTCCCATTCACTAAAGCTTTTGTTAAAAGAAATGAAAATGTTGATTGGGAAGAAAATGGATCTTTGATGATTGTTGCAAATAATTTGGTTTCTACATGGCCTAGGGTAATGACATTGAGTCTGTTCAGTTTTCAATAAATTACTCCTTTGGTGTACTAAATAGCATCTTTTTATTTCAGGGGTGCTGTCTAGTAAGTTCAAGGAATCCTCCCTACTTGTGTATGATCTGACTTAGGTGATAAACATTCTCTTCTTCTCCCAAAACTAGCCACGGTGAGAGAGGCTTTGATTCAGCCCCATTTATCCCAACTAGACTCCATGTTAGCTCTTGGGTACAGGACAGAGGAGGTTCCTAGATTAGTGATAGGACCAGGTGAGGGGCTCCAGAAAGATGCAATCTCAGATTCTATTTGCAATTCCAACCATCTTCTCTGCACCTGCCCAAGTCTCACCCAGCTCTGGAGGCCCAAACCAATTTCTCTAATGCACAAAGCTCTGACACCCCAGTTGACAGTGATTTTCCCTCTTGACTCCTAAATTTGATCATTTGCCCATCCAAACACATACTGGTTGGTCACATACCAGGATTTGTATCATGATGAATATGACAGACTTTGTCGGACAAAACTTACAATGTCACCACTAGCAACACATCTTTCTGGATGTTACTCATAAAACAAAGGACATTTCTGCTTCTGTGAATTGATCAAGCTACTGCTTCCAGCACCAACTCAGCAGAGTTTCCAGGTTTGGCTATATATATATATATATATATTCTCCAGTACTTTTAGCTATCCTGAGTAGTACCACTCATTCTGATGCATGCATCTTACATTCTGCATCTTGCCAAACCCACAGCCAGATGGCAACCTGACCTCTGCCTCTCAGAACCTTCCTAATCCACTGACCCCTCCTCCTTTCTGTCCTTCAGTTATGGCATTCTTCTGGTTTTCTTCCTACCTCCTAGGCCATCTTGAGGCTCCTTCACTACTCTCCTGTGCCTAAGATTAACTACGAAATGCCTCTGAGAATGTCCTTCTATCAGCAAGCCCTGAGCTCTGCAGCCATCACCACCAGCACCCTCAGTCCTCTAGACCATGACGATGTAGCACCTGACAACTGTCAACTTCCTTCCACTAGCGTCTTTTTCTTTTCTCACCTATAATTCCTACTTTCTCCTTCTATCCCATGTGCGATCAAAGAATCAGGAAAATCTTTTCCAAACTTAAATTACAACATATCAATCACTTCAACCCCTTACTGGCTGCCTGAATTAGTTTCCTGTGGTTTCTGTAACAAATGAAATGGTGGTTTAAGACAACACAATTTTATCTTCTTACAGTTCTGGAGGCCAGAATTCTGAAATGGCTTTCACTGGCTTACAACCAGGTATGGGTGGGGTCATACCCTCCGGGAACTTTGAGAGAGAATCTGTTTCTTTGCATTTTTCAGCTTTCCTTGGTTCATGTCTCTTTCCCTCACCTTCAGCACAGCAGCATAGTATGATAATTTCCCCCTATTTCTGTGTGCACATCACTTCTCTCTCTTCCTATTTCCAACTGTGTATGTGTCTGCTGGAGATTGAATCTAGAGCCACTGAAGATTGAACCCAGAACCCATATCCAAGGCATACCTCCAGCCATATTTTATCTTATGTTATTAAAACATGTTCTCACTAAGTTGCTGAATCTTGCCATGGACCTTAGATCCTCCTGTCTCAGCCTCCCAACTACTGGGATTACAAGTGTGACCACCACACCCAGCCTATTTCAATTTTATAAGGTCCCTTGTGACTTCCCTGTGCCCACCTGGATAATCCAGAATAATGTCCCCACTTCAAGATCCTTAACTTAATCACATTCGCAAAGTCCCTTTACCCCTAAAAGTAACACAATAAAAGGTTATAAGAAACAGAATATGAACATCTTGTTCAAGGAGAGAAAATATTAATGAGCCTACAACATTGCCCACTGTAACTTAAAAAGAAACACCTAAATTATTACCAAGACCTGAAAAGCCTTACATGATATGGTCCTGGTCATGCCCTCTGGCCCCCTCTGGTACCTTCACCCTCAGTGGGCGCCCTGTGTCCCTTAAAGTTGTTTGACCCCAACAACCTTTTGCTAGCTGTTCCAGAAATAGGGCCTCTAAAGAAAAACAGCCTAGATTCATTTCTCAGATTTCCCACTTAAAGGACCTATAACCTTGGCTGAGTGATTTAACCTTTGTTGCCTTGTCTATAAAATGAAGATCATAATCTCCCTTGTAGGATTGTTATAAGTAGTAAATGACTTAGTGAATATAAAGGATTTAGATCATCTAGTACATAAAAAGTGCTTGTCATTAGTAACAATAATATTTTGAATAGCTGACTCCTTCATTTAAAAATCAGCTCAAATATCACTTCTGCAGAGAAGCCATCCCAGGAATCATATCTAAACTTCCCCCTCCCTGAGCTTTCTCTCGCTCCCTCTTTCTCCCTCTCTCCCTCTCCAGTACTATTCTCTTATTTCCTTCATAGTATATATTACTATGTAATATTATTTATTAGTATACTTGTTTATTATAATTGGCTACTCTCTATTGTATCCCTAACATCCAAAATAGTGCCTTTCACATGGATGCACATTAAATATTCTTCAGTGCATGAATGAATGCATATGATATATCTCTGGCTCTCTTTGCTGTACCTAAGCTCTGGTCTCCTGAAGGACTGAGCATTTGGCATAATCTTCCTGTACAATCAGGACCCAGGACAATGGCCTGCACACAGCAGCATAAAAACAAATAGCCAAATCAAAAAAATGGGCAATTGATCTGAATAGCTGCTTCCCAAAAGAAAAAATACAAATGGCCAATAAATATATGAAAAAGTGTTCAACATTATTACCAATCAGAAAAATGCAAATCAAAACTACACCAAAGCATGAGAAGGAGAGAGGAGGAAAGGAATGGAGTGGAAACTGTGTAAGGGCTAAATGAGTGATGTGTGCATGTATGCCTCTACCATCTTGTACTATTAAAAGTTATGACTACAGTGCACCGATAAAAATAAATTACACCGACATTCCATCTAACTCCAGTTAGAATGACATCATCAAGAATACAAACAATAATAAATACTCACGAAGAAGTGAAGAAATAAGAACTCTTACACACTGTTTGTGGGATTGCAAATTACATAAACTCTATGAAGATCAGTATAAAGATTCCTTTAAAATCTAGGAATGCAATCATATAGCCCAGCTATACTACTCCATGATATTTTTCCAAAATAATTAAGAGCATAATACTGTGGTGATAAATGTATGGGCATGTTTATAGCAGCACACTTTCCAGTAGCCAAATCATGGACTAGCCTAGGTGTCCATCAACAGATCAACGAATTACCAAAATGTGACATACATATACAATGAAATTTTACCCCATAAAGCAGAACAAAATTATGTCACTCACAGGAAAATAAATGGAACAAGAGAATATTTGATCTAAGTGAGATCTACCAGTCTCAGAAGGTCCAGGGCCATATGTTTTCTCTCATGTGGAAATTAGAGAGAAAATAGAAAACAAAAGGAATTTCAGGTTGAAGAGAAAAATAGTGAAATAGAATAGAGACAAAGGGAGGGAGGGAGGGAAGAAGGGAGGGAGGGACAGAGGAGAAAAAGGAGGACCGATGAAAACAGTTCAAATAGCGCTATGTTCTTATGTGAAGGTATCACTAACCAATCTCACTAACACATACAGGGAGGGGTGGGAAGCGGAGTGGGACCTGAAGGGAAATACACCAAGACCTGTGTTCCTGTATGTTTACATCAATTTGAACCCCAGTATGAAACATAGTTACAATTTGCCAATAAAAATATTTTTAAAATAAAATGTTGAAAAAAAAGAAATGATTCTGCTCCGTCCAGTCCCTCAAAAATTCTGAGAGAAGGCACTCCAGAGTCACAGGTTGAAACAAGAGAAATTCAAAGCAGGAGTCCAGAAAGTTGCTCTATTAGCCTTGTCCTGTGCATAATTGGTGGGTTTGGGTAGTTCTTTAATTACTGTAATATCTTCTGTTTAAATTAAATGTCAAAAAGCATACTGTGGCTAGTTTGAAATAATACAACTGAAAGATGGTTGCTGTGAAAAATCCAGTCAAATCCTAAATACCAATGCCTCATGTCTCCCCTTGCTCGTGAAGCCACAGGCTTCACCTAGTCACTGGGCTTTTCCTTTTTAAGGTGCCTGCCTTCTTTGCTCCCTGCATCCACACTGGCTGGTGTTCAGTGTAAACAAAACTTGACTTCATACCATAATGGCTGTTCCTCTCACTCCCATAAACACAGCACTGGAGTTGCCCCTGGGAACAGACCAGCCTTCGTGCTTTACAGGGCACCCAGGGCAAGGCCTTTCTCAACATCAGCCTTGAAGTAAGGGCATGTTTTCTACACTACTTCACTCCCTTGAATGGGTTACATGCAGCCCTCTGCTGTAGATCAGATGTGCTTTGTTTCCAACAAAACTGATGTTGAAACCTGGTCTCCAAAGTAATAGTATTAAAGGGTGGTGGGACATGCAGGAGGGGCACCCAGTGGAATGTGATGGGTGACCACCATCCTTGTGAATGGATTAATTCTGGTTTTGAGGAGCGAGTTAGATCTCACAGGATGAGTTCCCATGAGGGTCAATTGTCAGTGAGTTGGTCCTTCTCTACTCTCTTGCTTCTTGCTCATTTCGGGACTCCTCTCTAACATCCCTACCGTGAAACGTTATCCTCCATCAGGCCAATGCCAATAACATGACCTTGGATCCCCAGAACTATGAGCTAAATTAACCTCCTTTCTTTAAAAAGTATCTAGTCTCAAGCATTTGTTACAGCAACAAAAATAGACCCCTTCCCTGTGCTAACAGCACCTGGTACATATTTGTGTCACATCCTGATCATCCACATCACTATCTTGCTCAAAACCAATGAACCACAGTTGATTGTAAAATAAAATCTAATGTCCCAAAACAAGGAGTTGTGATTTAATGATTATGCCATTCATTTCTTTCAAGATAAGAAATTTCTGAAAATCTATTACACTACATAAATATACTTAATGCTACTGAATTGTACACTTAGAAATGGTTATGGTTGCAAATTTTGTTATACATTTTTGACACAATTAAAAACATTATAATTTGATTTAATAAAAAGTCAGTCCCCCTGCTGGGCGTGGTGGCGCACGCTTGTAATCCCCGCGCTTGGGAGGCAGAGACAGGAGGATCGCGCAGGTTCGAAGCCAGCCGCGCGCGCTGGCTTAGGAGACCCTGTTTCCAAATAAAAATGTAAAATAGGTCTGGGAGTGTAGCCCGGAAGTAGAAGGGCTTCCAGGAACCCCAGTATCACCAAAAAAAAAAAAAAGTCAGTCCCCCTAATGTGACTGACAAAACTTTGCATGATAGAACCTTAACCTTATCAGGCCCCTCTCTGACCAATCCCCTTCCAGCTCTCTAGATAGATACTCTGGCCTCCTGTAGTCTCCACCAACCCAAACATAGCTCCATCCTGTCTTAACGCCTTCATCAGGTCATTCTTCTGCCTAGAGCACACCTATGCACACCCAGACCTACTTACCTCCTAATAACCCCCAACCCAGGCTTCCATTAAAATGTCACTTCCTAGCCGGGCGTGGTAACGCATGCTTGTAATCTCAGCATTTGGGAGGCTGAGACAGGAGGAGCACGGTTCGTGGACAGCCTCAGCTACTTAGTGAGGCCCTCCGCAACTCAGTGAGACCCTGTTTCAAAAAAAAAAAAATGGGCAGGGGCTGTAGCTCGGAGATCAAATGTCTCTGGGTTCCAGCCTCAGACCTGCAAAAAAAAAAGTCACTTCCTGAGACACCCAACTCCCAGTGAACGTGGGTCCACTGGTCCACATTCCCAAAGCTCTTTCTTATTTGAGCCTATCCTGGTATGAGGTTTCATGGAGGCTCACCACTATGCTCTGTAACCTAATATCACATAGCATAGAGTGTATATTGAAGGATATGGAAGGGAGGGAGGGAGGGAGGGATAGACAGAGAGATGATTGTCAATTTTTAATAACCCATTATAAGCCTTCATGAACCCAGAAACTGAATACTTGCCTGTAGGTTCTGTCTGAATCTGTTATGGAAGCTGAATGTCTGTGGTATACAGTAGCAATATAATCTGCCCTGTAATCTGTCTTATTTCAATTTAAACTGCAGCTCCCAGCTCTAATCCCCTGATTGGTCAACAACATCAAGAAGTTCTCATATTTAGATCCTTTAGCAACTAGGACCTTTTTCTCCCCTCTCAGTGCTTTGACAAATCAGACTCCATATCTCACCTTTTTCCTCCATCCAGCTCCCTTCAGTTAAGTGGCTCTCAGCACTCACTGTGCATCAGAATCACCTGGGTAACACATAATATGATGTCCAGCCCTCACCACAGGGGCTTGGAAAAAAATTGCCTGGAGTGGAACACAAGCATCAGTATTTATAAGTGTTCCAAGGAAATATGACAAGCAGCCACAGGCAGGAACTGGGTCTTGTGTGGTGTCCCAGCTGCAGGTCAAAAGTGGCACACTAACCAGCCTCAGGCTCAGCCCCCAGTGTTACCCACCACCCTCCCAACTGACTCACCCGTTTCATCACATCTAAGGTAGAAGAGATTATAAAATACATCATTCTTCTAAGGGCCCTAAGGAAGACACAGAAGGCTGTCAATTATAATAGCCACTATTATCTACAAACTGTGTGTGCAACTTATCATATAATTTGCATATGTGAATAAGTGTGACTGGGTGAAGAGCAAGGAAGATTGAGGATGCTGTATAAACATTGGGAGATTTCATATAAGAATTCATCTTTAGTTAAAAAAAAAAACACAGATGATCTAGCAACACAGGGCCCATTTTCCCACAGGCAACAATGTAGTGAATGCTAAGGCAGAAATTACAGCCCCCTGCATGATACCCCTGTCCAGCTACACCCCTCACCAGTGACATCATTACTCCGTAGATACCTGGCTGGCCCTGTGCCACTGCTATTGCTGCTTCTCTCCAGCACATCTGAAGCTTGTGCACATGATCTATACACCCAGGACCCACAAAAGCCCCTTCCATCCCCTGCCCTCTCAAGTCCTTTCTCAATGTCACCAGGCTTCCCGACTGCCTCCGTGCTTCCAGCCCTCTGAAGTTTTCTCTGCTCCTCTTAATGGTCCTTAGCAGATGTGTTGTGGTCCTGGATCTTCCCAGCCCTCATGATGGCCAGGCAGAATGCCTTGGGCATGAAATAGTCCCTTTTCTTTTTCCCAGTGTAATGTACAAACAGCCATTTTCCTGTGTGCAGTGATATAAAAAAGGTCAGGAAATACTGCCCTGCAGTGACATGAAATTTGGGATCAAATGACCTAGAATTCACTGTCAATCCCAACACTTAGTATGTGAGGGAAATTTAATATCCTGACAATATCTGGGTGGTCATCTAATGCTTCCCAACCCCAATGTCTCCCCATAAAATTGTGAGTAATGATAATGATGACCTGATATCAAAGAATCTACATGGCAAGCACATGTGATTCTCTGCATGAATGATTACAAAAATGTTGCTCTCATTCTCCTCTGATCTGGGTGCCAGGGTGGGATGACATTGTTCCAGATGTGCACACACAGAGGCTACATGGGCAGGCTTGCTCTCACTAGCCTTCTTAAGTCATTGCAGTCTTGCAGTGTGATGAGGTAGACAGATGCCAGGAGGATGGAAATCAACCCTTAGTCAATAGGTGCCCTACACTGAGTCCATTAATAATTCACACCAAAGACAGGGGTGGTCATGAGCATAAAGGAGGCATCTCTGGATAAATCTGATAATAAATGAGGAACAACTAAGCCCTGTGTCCACAGAGCAAGCCTATAGAACAACAGTTGGCTTTTTTTAATGAGATAGATATATCTGTTCTTTTAGAAAAGGGCTTAGTGATTGACTTTGATATGTTTGTGACTCTACACCAATAAAAAATAAAAATTAAAAAATGAGCACTGTTAAAAAATCTTTTAGCTTACTTATTCAAATTCATGATGTAAATCAACAAGATGAGCTTCTTTCCTTAAGACCTTTGCTGCTGTCCCACATTATCCATGGGATGTAAGTTTACTTTTTCAGGGGGCTTCTCCTGCTTCTATTTCCCCAAATCTCCCAAGACCGGAAATAATAAATGATCCAGATACCACCTTCTATTTTTTTAAGAAAGATACAATTTTAAGATGCAAGAGCGCAGTACTTTGATCAACCACAGAGTAATAATGTGAGCATGATAAACGCAAAGATGGCTGTCAGCATTTCTATTTATGTGTAACGACTGCTGTAGCCTTCTCCTTAATTATGCTCTTATTCACTATACTTGTGGAGTCTGTCATCAAGGGTCTGGGTGTAACTGAGCCCAGGAGCCTCACCCAGCATAAATATGTGCCACACACCCAGCTATTCTGTGTAAGTTTTTCAAATGAATTATTAGGAAGATTTAAAAATTCTTCAAAACTGTCACAATAATAACTATTTTATCTTTTCTATGCCATAATTATGATTTGGAGCTTTGCTTTTCTTATTTCATCCAGGCACACCACAACTCATGAATAAAATATGACAAGTTTGATCGCAGCCATTGGAGAGGGTTCATCCGTATCAGCGGACGTGCTCAGTGTACAAAGAGCTTTTGTATTTCCACAGCCTTTTGTTTCTGGGATGGGCTTTTATCTAAAAGAAAGCCCACGTGTGCATTCTCCCATCTCCCTGGCACTCCCTCCCAACACCCCGCAGATCCCGCCTTCAGCACAACATCTGAAACCGTATTTACTTTCTCTTTTAATGAGGACATTTCTAAACAATTAGGGAACAAGTCAGAAAACCAAAGCACACTCTGCTCAATAGGAAACTGGCTCAAAACAGCGTGTCAAACAGTTGACTCCAAGAGACATGATCCAAACCACAAGCTAACCCACAAAGTAGACAACTCAACTTCTGAAAAATCATTCGTGGGATCACACCCACCTGGGAAGATATTAAAAGCGCACGCAAAATTTTCTTTCAAAAAGTTTCTTCCCCCAGCAGTGGCTGCCAGGCCCCTTCTCAGTTCAGGCCGTGGCAAGTCTTTCAAAGAAAACAAATCTGAAAAGGAAAGAAAAGCAGCGTGTGTCTCTGCGAAGCCATCACCATTTATCAAATGGCCCCCGGGATGTCAGACATCAAGTTTGGAGATTTCATTTTTTAAAGAAAATCTATAAGCATCTCGTTCTAGCACACATACAAGACTAGGTGTCCGAGTTTCCTTCCAAATACGGTTTTTCCCCCCACAGTGTGTATCAAAATATGTAAGAGCAAAAAGACATTTTAAAGTCATTCCTTGCCTGGTATTTGAAGGACTGAGAGTCAAGATTTAGATCTCCTTGACTGAGCAAATTTGCCAAACTTCCAATGTGGTGCATCTGTTTGTGAAGTTTTACAAACAAACCTCAGATTAAGCCAAGACGACGAAACATTTCTGACACTCCTCAAGTAGATGAACCCTGTGATCATAAGGAAGCCCAGAATGCAGAAGTGTGAGCATATGCTGTTTTCTGGTGTTTACTTTGCAGAAGCACAGTGATAGCTGTTTTTGGAAATGAAAGGTCTGCATTTTTTCATCTTCTCCCAGGTATTCCAGGTGTTCCAAGACACCAGGTGGTCTTGAACTATGACCCTTCCACCACTACAACACATCTGAAGCCCCAGCGAACAGCTACTCTACTTGGGCTGTCATAGCTAAAAAGGTACATTTAGTCTCACTGACTACGTATATGACATTAAACTTCACCTCCTCATTGACTGGCATTTCACGACACTAGGCACCCCAACAGTGGTCATGTGCAGATATAAAATAAAAATTTTCCTCCACCACCACTTCACACCACCCCACACACACCCATATGCCAGACATGCTTGCAGTGTGGATGGCAAGATGAGTCTAAATCTTTGGCAGATAAATAAAGCAGCAGCTTGAACACTCCTGAAAAAGAGCTAATTTTTATTCCTGCAGGACAGAACACAATAGCGGCTTTTGGCACTCTGAGGAGCTGTCCATTTGGAGGTGCTGGGCTGAGCCTTCCTTCCATCAGACCTGATTTTTCAAAGGGGCCAAATTTGTCCAATTCAAAGGGAGGGAAATTTGGCAGTGGCATTTGAATCCTTAGCAGACACTGTCAAATGGGATGAGGCATCAAACATCAGGTTTAGTGATAAAAAGGAGCAAAGAAGAAAGATAAAAAGATTCCCAAACCAGCCATATGTATGTTTATATTAATGACACCTGACATCCTGAGAGATCTTGTTTGTTTTACTATTGTTTTGTTTTGTTTTCATTATACATATTTATGGGATACTGTGTGATATTTCAATACAAGAACACCATTAGTAATAATTAGCTTGATCAGAGCATTTGATATATCCATCACTTTAAACATTTACCATCTCTCTACGTTAAAAACATTCAAAATCCTCTCTTGCTAGCTATTTTAAAATATACAGTCAATTACTGTCAACCACATTTATCTTGCTGTACTATAGAACATTAGAAATTATTCCCCCTATCCAACTGATTTCTGTACCCATTAGCTATCAGAGATCTTGTTTGTAAGTCAACAGTCCCAAATGCCAAATATCAAGGTCTTGCCTAATAGATCTGGGAACTGACAATGGGCCCTAATTAATCATTCTCTCTATCTATCTATCTCTCCCCCCCTTTTGGCTGCATGTAAACCTATAATGTTCCATTTTTCCCCAAACTTTTGGGAATAGAGAAACTAAAGAATTCTTTTTTTCTTTTCATGTTGTACTGGAGATTGAACCTAGGGGTATTGTACCTCTGAGCTTCACCCCATTCCACCTTTTTTAAGATATATTTTTCTACTCTTAAAATATATTTATTTACTTTTTTATTTTATTGGTGTATTATAGTCTCATAATGTGGATCATGTTGACAATGGCATATATTCACACAGTTTACATTAAAATTATATACCACAGAGGTTCAGAGTGATAGGGACATATATGCACACAGCAGGTGGTATGTCCCCCAGTTCTTTTATTTTTTTTTAAACAGGGTCTCACTATATTGCCAAGGCTAGCCTTGGACATGCAGTCCTTCTGTTTCAGCTTCCTAAGTACTTGGATTCCAGTTGTGTGACACCACACTTGACTTACAAAATTCCTTATATCTGTTTTTCCTAGCGAAATCTTGGAACTCATAGTACAGGACATTATATTAGACTATTTACTAATCTGTAAGCACCAACACCAGTGTGTGCCCAAATGTGGGCTTGCCAGTCACAACTCTAGATACGGCTGACCAGTGGCATCCTAGACACAGACTGTGTCTTTGAGAATTAAATGAGCCATATTAATCAGGTCAAACAAAGGGATGACGCAAACACACTTGAGAACGGCATTATAGCTGCATGCATGGCAACCTGAACCTTTCACTCATGACACAGAAGATGCTGGTGTCACCATGAGAGCAACTTATGGGATGACATCAGTCTATGGGTAGGAAATGATGTCTGTTCCTTCCTCCCCAAGAAGAGGAGTTCAAGACTTTATGTTTACAGGGACAAAAATATAGAGAAGACGAGGCACTTTAAGAGGTTTTGTGAATTCTGGGCAAAGCAGGAATAATCAGGGGCCGAGAAACAAAGTATGAAGTCACTGGAATAAGAATCCTTCTTAATGGAGGAGCACTCTACTCCCTCAAGGGTTTGAGTTCTAGCCCAAAGTGGAGAGGACGCTTGTCTCCAACCAGAGCAAGTATCTGCAGGACCACTAAAAATCTGCATATCTGTGGGCCCATCTGGCATGGCCCAGCGCCCTGGAGAGTGGTGATGATTCACAAGGGCTTCGGTTAGTCCTGACAATGATGACCTTCCTCGCAGAAGCTTCCTGGTCAGCCCAGACTAGAGAAAAAAAAAAAAAAACCTATCCAAAAGTAATTGAAACTATCAGAATGAATGGTGAGGTGCCCTAGAAGGCCCCAGAGAGACCTGAGTTCCTGAGAGGTTGCACAGAAAGTTAAATATTCTCCTTAGACAGAACTGAGTGAAAATAGATAGATGTTATGTGGTTGCTAGCAATAATGTGGTTCTACTGGTATTCACAGGCACTTAAATCCTGGTGATATTTGATCTCACTTAAAACAAGCCATTATTCTCCCTAGTTTCTGCATATTAGGGAGAGCATTTAATATTTTACTTTTGGTGACTAACTAATCTCACTTAGCATAATGTTCTCCAGTCCCATCCATTTCCCTGTAAATGACATAACATTTTTTATGGAGTAAAATTCCATCATGTACCTACCCATAGTTTTGTAATCTATTCATCTGTTGATGGACATCTTGGAAGGAGAAACTATAGATGATCAAATAAGGCAACCTAACTGAGGGGGATGGAAGGGGAAAAGAGGGAAATTCCCTAAAGTACATGATATACATTCACAAACATATCAAAGTCAATCACTAAGCCAAACGAGGAGGAAAGGAGGGAATGGGGTGGTAAATGGGGAAGGGCTAAATGAGTGATGTGTGCATGTATGTCTCTACCATCTTGTACTCCATTAAGATGTGTGACTACAATGCACCAATAAAATTTTTTAAAAAGCAAGCCTTTAGTGACATCGAGTAGGAACACTCAGATGTCAAGACATTCAGTGGGGTTTCCTACGAGCACTATAGAGGCTCTGAATATTTGAGACACTGACCAACCCAATAGGGAAGCACCGAGCCGAAGTTCCGCAGGAAATTACAAGAAGCAAATTCAGAAACACCCTCAAATTTTGAGTGTCATACTCCTAAAAGAAGGCAGGTTAATATGAGAGACAAGCTTGAAGGCTATAAGAGGCACACTTAGATAAGAGCAGGGGAAGAATGAAGAAGTCAAGAGGTTGTCAGCAGAGTCCAGGCTTGAGACCCAGCTACTGCATAACTTTTCTGAGCCTCAAGTGTCTGATCTGTAAAACAGGAATAAACTCTCTGCCTCAGAGATTGTCACAAAACACCACAGGCTCCATAAAAATAAATTTCTCCTATCTTTCCCTTTCATTCTCCCAACCAACAGAATTTCCACTGATTTCAAGGTACTTGTTACTCAGAAAATAGACAAAATATTACAGATTCTCACTGATAGAATGAACTTTAAAACAGTCATTCTTCACTGGGGTTATTTTGCCCTCGGAACATATGTCAAAGTGGATAGACATTTTTATAGAAAAATGAGAGCTTGTTTTTAAGTTAGGAAAAGAAAGAGGACAAAGCAGCCCCCCTAAAGGGGGAGCTCCAGAAAGAGAGTAACCTTGAAGCCCTTAAGAATGGGCTTTTAAACCTTCTTGAGGGTTTCTATTTGTTTTTTAATGATTGGAACGAATTGGGGTTTGAGGACCAATGACTGTTGCACAGTTTCAATCCTTAATTTGAATGATTACCTGTGGGCTGGTTAGGGCCCTGATTCCCTAGCGCCCATCAGTCTCTTGTCTTCCTGCTAACCTCTCCCAACCTCACAGAAGGGGAGATAATGATCATGGAGAGATATTTTTGATGGCCACAAGTAAGTGTGTGTGTGTGTGTGTGTGTGTGTGTGTGTGTGTGTGTGTGCGCGCGCGCATGCGCGCGCGCACACGCAGACTGGAGACAAAACTGGGAACACAGGCCATTAGAAAGGATGACCACATAGTCCTCCCTCTGGAAGAAAAGGACAAGGATGGGGGGAAAATCTGAAACAAAAAAAGAGCCTAGGCAGTTCCTTTTAGAAAATCTCAGTGTTTAGTAAAAGAAATTGGCAAGGACATCAGCAGTGTGAGAGAAAGATAAAGAGAAATACAAAACAGAAACAGAATAGTCTGGAATAGCTGCTAATGAATGTAGAGTAGGAAGGTATTTAGAATCTATGAGAACTGAAGAGAAACACTAAGAGGCCAGCAGAGACTGGATAATACGAATTTGAAGGGCTCTATGCAGCCAAGTCTCATCATCCCTACTAAGTATGAATGGTAGGATTTATCCAAGGTAGGGATCAGAGGGAGGCAGCCAGAGGAGGTCTCTGTGTGACCAGTCATGGAAGAGGAAGATGAGACTGAGGGGGCTATTTAGTGTGATAAAATTTTTTGAAAATAGTGGTGATGGTTGTAAAACACTGTGAATGTAATTACTGAGGACAAATTCTATACTCACGTGGTTAAAATAGGACATTTTATTATACATATTTCATTTCACTGCAATAAAAAAATTTTAACTGGGCATAAAGTAAAATAAGGACCAGAAGAGAGAGGAGAAAAGAATAAATAAAATAATTACAAAGAAAAAATGATATGGGAAGAAAGTATGGGTCAAAAGCTGGGTTCTCGCTCCCGAAAACACAGCTCTACCTCCACCATCACCTGATCTTTTCTCATGCAGTCAAAACTTTCTTAGTTTCTCTTATATACTGATGGCATGGATTTTATACACCTCAACCTGGTCTATTAGATCCATTTTGTGAATTTTCATCATAAAATAGAGAGCCAAGAAGTGAATACAAGCTCTATCCTGCTACATTCAGAGCACTCAGAGAACTGGCTTTTAATTCGGGGCATTTGCTCCACTCCCTCAGGAGATATCTGGGTGGCCACATCTTGGCGGTGGGGGGAGGTGCTGTTGCCATTAAGTGAATGGAGACCAGGGATGCTATAGTGCAGAAAGCACAGGACGTTCCCCACCAAAAAATAACCATAATTATCTGGTCCGAGGTGTTGATAACCCTGCTTAAGTACAGCCATTATGTCTCATTATCTCCCAAGATCTGGACATTGCATCCCTGTTACAGGCCTACGATTGATGTCACAGGCTCTTTTGGCTCATACTGAACTTCAGTCAATTAAGAACTTCAGTTCTTTTTCACGCTAACTGCTCTCAAGATCGGCTTGCTCCTGTGCAGCTGAAAAGAACTCTATTAGTCCCTAAGAAGTTCCATCCTGTCAGTTTTGGTTGCTGGTCCCAGTCCATGGAGATAACAGAGAAGCATAATTCTAACATTCAGTGAAGGAGCTATTTCTCTAGCTCTTCATCACTTCCAGCAAATAGGGACCACAATCAAGTCCCAGGCTACATGGGGTGGTTACCAGTTTACAGGATCACTCTCAGCTTCTTCCTGCTTGCCTCAACCAAGATGCTCAGTCTTTGCCTGAGCGCCTGACATGAGAGCAGCCCTCTAAGTGAGAGTACCTCCCGCCCCCACCCAGTCATCTTTCCTGCATTCCTGGAGGCCAGACATCACAGCTTCTCCCCAGCCCCATGTGGAAGGGGAGCAGAAATGGCTAAGATGTGTCGGGCCAAAGACGTGCACATATGTGGCTCAAGGTGATGGGGTGGGGTTGTTTCTCAAACCCTCTTAGGATAATGGAAAATATTTGAATTGAGTGAAATAGCATTAAGAGTATTGTTCTGTTTTTATCAGCAAAGCTGTGCTATCATGAACTTTCCACTAAGTCTATAAAGCAATCAGGTCCACAGGCTGGCATTAGAGTTTCTGTTATGATGCAGTGCCAGGTATAAGTCTCCAAAACGACAAATCTATAGAACATGACAGAAATTAGATTTGTTATAATTTTGAAAACTGAATTTTGTTATAAATATTTGTATTATATTCATTACATTAATTTATTTTAATGTCAGTGTAAGGCAACCAATTGTTCCTTTCTAAAAGGGGCTGTATTTCCATATGACATCATGTCCTTCCTCTTCTTTTATATATATTTGACTGTCTTATTTTAGTAAGATGTTGGTTAAATAAATAGATGGCATTTAACATGTCAT
Organism: Muscardinus avellanarius; assembly: GCF_963383645.1. Classification (NCBI taxonomy): domain Eukaryota; kingdom Metazoa; phylum Chordata; class Mammalia; order Rodentia; family Gliridae; genus Muscardinus; species Muscardinus avellanarius. The sequence continues at coordinate 195,731,793 of NC_137786.1, read as the reverse complement.
TTACATCCTTACTTGGCAAAAAATAAAACGTTAAAGAGCCTGTATCGTTTCCTACGGTTTTTTTCTACAACTTAGCCAAACTGTGAAACTCAAAATTCTAGAAGCAGCTTTTCTAAAGATTTGATAAATACTTCTGTAATGTCTTCATCCAAGTCACTGATGAGAAATGCCAGGCCAGAAAGGATTATGTATAAAACCAGACAGCGTGTCCCTGGGGACAATCCTTCAGGTCAACATCAATTCATGAATCAACACTCTGAGGGTATGTTTGTTTGGCCCACTATAAATCTAACTATATTATCAACAAGCTCACATTTAAACATCTTACCCAGAGGACATTCTGAAAGATTGTTAAAGGCCCTCCTGAGATCAAAGCAGATTTGCCTGATATAGCAATGGGTAAACTAGGCAAAAGCCTGAAGATACTGGTTTTCTTATTCTTTTTGTTTTGTTTTGTTTTTTCCTACTCATATTGCAACTCTCCCCTCCCTTTTTATTTTCAGCTTGTGTTTTTATTTTGTTTTGTTTTTGGTGGTACTAGGGCTTCTGGAAACCCTTCTAGCCCCAGGCTACACTCCCAGAGACCTTTTTTTTATATTTTTTATTTGGAAACAGGGTTTCTTAAGCCAGCAAAGCTGGCTTTGAACCTTAGGGATCCTCCTGTCTCCGCCTCCCAAGTGCGGGGATTACAAGTGTGTGCCACCACGGCCAGCTTGTTTTGTTATTGTTGTTTGTTTTTTATTTTCTTTTGTGGTACTGGGGATTGAGCCAGAGACATTCTACCTCTGAACAATACCCCCAGACCTATTTTATTTTTGTTTTGTTTTGTTTTGAAACAGGGTCTTGCTATTGCTGAGGCTGGCCTTGAAACTTCAATCCTCCTATCTCAGCCCCCAAGTACTGAGATGATAGGCATGCACCACATTCAGCTTGTCTTGTTTATGAGAAGGGTTCTCACTCTGTTGTCTATCCTCTATCCTGGTCTTAAACTCCTGAGCTCAAGTGATCCTCCCAAATGTGCACTTTCTCTTCTTATAAGTATACCATTCGGAGAACTGTGGCTCACCTACATTTGGTACAGGTATTGACTCAACCTTTCCTGGGTACACATGTGACCCAGGTCTGGCCAGTCTCCATCTCCAATCTTGTAACTGCAATGCAGCATTTGCTCAGAGATTGGTACATGCCCTATGACAAGCCAATGAGATGCAGTTCCAATTTTTTGCTTCACTTATTGATTTAAAAAGGGGGGGCATCTTTCCATTGAGACTTTGGAGAGAATAAAATATAAACCTGAAGTCCTAGGGATTGCTTTGCTTCCAGGAGGACATTGTACCTATATATAGCCAGCCCCAAACAGAGCAGAGGGTAGAGACATTTAAGGACACAAATTGCAAGAAGTGCTCAGAACTGGCGTGTTCATGAAGGAGCTCAAAGTCCAAAATGAACTGACTCTACCATCCAGAGACCAAGAAGCCATAAGAAAAGGTTATATTTGAGAGGATTCTTGAACCAGCTCCAGGGCAGTCAGCAATTTATTTTTAAATATTCCCATCTGTTTCAAAAAGAGAGATATTAAGATGACAAGTCTATGCTATACTTTTTAGACTAAACAATTTCTCCATAAAAATAAATATGTTTCCAGACCTCAGCACCTCCCTCAGTTTCCACAATTTCCTAAAATTATAGGACAAAAATTAAATGTTCAAAACCAAATTTGATCTTTTTCTCTAGATGAGATTCACCTGGGCTCATGACTAAAATTTGTTCAAAGCACTTTGAGCCCTTCCTTCCATGTTATAAGCAAATTGAGCTTTTTTATTTACTGGGGATGAAACCCAGGGACATTCTACCTCTGAGCTCTACCCCCAGCCCTATTTTATTTTTTATTTTGAATCAGGGCCTTGCTAAGTTGCTGAGGCTGGCCACAAGTCTGTGATCCTTCTGTCTCAGTCTCCCAAGTACTGGGATTACAAGCATGTGCCACCATTCCTGGCCCAAATTGGGCTTTAATTTTCTCTTTTTCTTTGCTCCACACTACCCTATTTTAAGATAATTTTCTAAAATTAAAAATTGGATCCCTTCTATTTCAAGCTTAGTGCCTTCTTCTTCCTTTTCTTCCACTTCCCAGACTTAGTGATAAGATCTTAAATCATAGTAATTTCTGGTATATTGGACATATGTCTGAAATGTTTAGTTTAAATAACAATCCTTAGTTGGGCACACAAATGTAATCCCAGTACTTGAGATGTTCACACAGGAGGATAACAGGTTCAAGGCCAGCCTCAACAACTTAGTGAGGCTCTCAGTAAAAAGAGTGAGTCCCTCTTTTAAAATAACAAAATAAAATAGGTCTTGGGGTCTAGCGTCGAGGCAGAACACTCCTGGAAATCAATCCTTGGTACCAAAAAAATTAAAATAAAGGACAATTATTTGGATGAATAATACTTTTGTGGTTCCACCAGTTTTACCTTTAACAGGAAAAAAAAAATTTTAAAAAGCCAGTTTTTCTTCACCACCTTTACAAAAAAAATATAAAAATTTCGCCCTCACACAGTTCCTGCTGTTGAAATGGTTGCTCTCAAAGGTGATGAAGCAAGAACTGGCAATAGGCCTTCTCAAAAGATGCAGGAAAAGCACTTGATAAAAATACACCATTCATCATAATTTGGGAAAAAAAAACTTTCAGCAAACTAGGAGTAGATGACAACTTTTCACTCCGATACAGGATATCTATAAAACAAAAACCCACAGACAGGATCGTCATAATGAAACACTGAATGCTTTCCCTCTAAGACTGAAATAAAGAGCTTTTGCATTACTATCAGCATTGTACTGGCAATCCTGGTCAATGTAATAAGGCACGAAAATAAAATATTAGAAAGAGGTAAAACTGTCATTATTCAGAGATAACATATTTATTCAGAGAAAACCTTATAAAGTTATATACAGTTTATTAAAAAACTATCAGAATAAATAGTGGATTTAGAAAGGTCTCGAAATAAATGGCTAATATATAAAAGTTAGTTGAAATTCTATGAAGTAGTAACAAATAATTAAAATTAAATATAGTACTATTTAAATTAGCATAAAAATCTAATATTAAATAAGTCCAATGAAAAATGTGAAACACCTCTACTCTGAAAATTTAAAAACAATTCTAAGAGATTTAAAAACCTAAATTGACAAAGAAATATACTTTGCTCACAGACTGAGTAATAGAAAACACAATATTTTCTATATATGCATTATCCCAAATTGATACTGATTTAAATGTACTCAAAATCCAAATCGTAGTATAGTTTTATGAAGAAATTAACAACTGATTCTAAATGTACATTAAAATGGGAAGGATCCAGAATAACCACGCAATTATGGAAAAAAGAACAAAGTTATAATTCTTACACTGCCTGGTTTTAAGATTTACCATAAGACTGCAATAATCAACTGAGTGTGTTATTTGTATAAAAATAAAGCTGTAGATCAGCAAAACAAATCACAGAATATAGTAGTGGACTCACACATAATACAGTCAAGTGACTTTTTACAAAATCACTGAGTCAATGAATAGGAAAAAATCCCCTTTACCAAAACACGACAGATTTTCATTTAAAACAGGAATCTTATCCTTAATCTCACATCACACAAACACATAAAAATTAATTCAAGATACATATTAGATAAACAAAAAAGGCAGAAGTGTACATTTCTAGGAGATGAAAATTCTTCAATTTTTTTTTATCTTCCAGCCTCAGGAATTTATTTGAAATAGAACTAAATCCAAGATCCTCTGAATCCTAATCACGATTATGTTCTTTATCTATTATTTCACAGATTTTCTTCAACAATTGAGTCTTTGCCCTATTCATTTCAAAGCTTAGTTGTACCCATTAAGATGTATAACTATAATGCACCAATAAAATTTTTTTAATAAAAAATAAAGGAATTCTAAAAACATAATTTTATTTCAAAATTACCAAAAGTGGTATACTTGTTACTCAATTTAAGTTTTTATTGGTGTTTCAAAACTGAAATTTGTAAATTTCTTCTATTTTAATCACAAAGTTATTAGACAAGACACAAAAACTGACCACAAAAATAATAATAATGATAATATATTGGACTTCTTCAAACTTTAAACTTTATTCTCATGAAAAACACTAGCAAGAACATGGATAAATAAGTTAGAGACTGGGAGGGAATATTCGCAATGCATATATCTGATGAAGAACTTATAGTCAGACCCCTACAAGTCAATGTTTTTAAAATAGTAATAACAGAGATAGGTCAGTGGTAGAGTGCACGCCTAAAATACAAGAATTCCTGAGTCCATTCTAAAAGAAAAAAAAGGAGGAGGAGGAGGAGGAGGAGGAGGAGGAGGAGGAAAAATGGGAAGAGACCAAGGAGGGCAAAGGAGGGAAGGAGAAGGAGACTTTAACAGACCAGTCACAAAGATATATGAATGAAAAACAAAAACCTACACATGACAAGATGCCAAACATCATTAGTCATCAGAAAAATGCAAATTAAAATCACAATAAGAGACGAGTAAATACACTCATTAAATAACTAAGATCAAAAGGACTGACAGTACTAAAGACTGTCAAAGAGGTATATATGCATGAAGATCAAAAGGACTGACAGTACTAAAGACTGTCAAAGAGGTATATATGCATGAGGAACTCCCATACTTTACTGATGGGATTATAAAATGAAAAAACACCTTGGAGAACTCTGATGATTTCTTATGATTATATCTACTCTCTGGTCCATAATTTCACTCCTAGATATTTACCTAAAAGAAATAAAAATACAGACAATAGAAAACTAATTGGCAATAAAAATTAACCACCAGTATTATGAAACAACATGGCTAAACATAAAAAATATTATGTTGGGCAATATGAAACCAGATACAAAAAGTACAGTAAATAGCATTGTCCTAAACCGAGCGTGGTGGCGCACACTTGTAACCCAGCACTTGGGAGGCAGGGACAGGAGGATCGCGCTGGTTCAGAGCCAGCTTTGCTGGCTGGCTTAAAAGACCCTGTTTCCAAATAAATATATATATTTATATTTATGTTTATATTTATATTAGGTCTGGGAGTGTAGCCCGGAGGTAGAAGGGCTTCCAGGAACTCCAGTACCACCAAAAAAAAAATAGCATTGTCCTATTCATCTGAAATCCAAGGACAGGGGAGGCTGTGTTGCAGGGTAGGAATGTTGGGAAAGGCATAATAAATATTCTTGTTTGGGGGTGATGGTTTTATAGCTGTATACAATTATAAAAAGTCATCAATCTAAAGAGTTAACAGCTGCTTCTTTTATTGTATGGTAATTACTCCTTAATTTTAAAATAGAATGAAAAAAATAAAATAGAAACACTGAGTTTTCTTTGTTCCTTCCCAAAAGATGGGTCATAATTTCAAAACTTCTTGCCTACCATAGTTGTAGCTATTTACACCCAACATCCTGCTTACTATGCAAAGAATTATCACTCAGCCAAGGGCAGATGACACTGGAATAGCTGCAGTACTTTTAATTATTTAATGTCTGTCTCTCATCAAGTTATAAATTTCATGAGATTCTGTCTGTTTTATTCCACATCATAATCATATTGCCTACAATAATGCCTGGGACTAACAGCCTTCAGTCAATGTATATCAAGTAAACAATGTGTAGAATGAAGGAAGGAAGGAGAGAGGGATAGAGAGATGGATGACAAAATTAGAATATGCTTGAAGGTTATCTGGTCAAATTCTTACAATGAGAAAAAGAGAGAGAGTGACCCAAGGAAATTAAGACATATAACCAATGGCAGAGCTGATACTAGGAAAGTGATTTCCCAAAACTTAATCCTTGCTCATTTCACCTTAATGCAACTCTGGTACATTTACTCTGGACATCAGAAGGCTAGTAATTGACTTTTTTGCAAGCTTTCTTGCCAGTAAGAAGAGATACACCAAAAGAGAAGTGTTCTCTTGTGCTGCTAGATACTGTAGTGTTTACTTGTGATGCCTGGAAACATGGCAATCATCTTGCATACATGAGGAAGGCAAAAGCAATCAGCAGAAATGATAAAGCAAAGATAAACAAGAGTTTCCATCCAACAGACAACTAAGACTGGTTATCTGTGGAGATTCATTACTTATGTTAGTCTTTTACCTATCTCTAAATGGTATTGTTTGCCTTTATTGTTGTTAATTTTTAGGATTTCTAGTTGGAATATTAATATACCTTCAGATATAGCATTTGGAAATATTTTATCCCATTCTATTAGTAACTGTTAACTCTGTTTACATTGTCTTTGGATATACAATATTTTTTTTTATTTTTTTAGGGAGTTTGTATACTCTTCTGTTGCCTGTGCCATTGAAATCATATCCAAGAAATCACTGCCAATTTCAATGTTGTGAGGTTTTATGACCCAGATTTTCTCCTAAAAGTTTATAGTCTTAAGATTTATATTTAGGTCTTTTATCTATTTTGAGTTTATATTTGTATATGGGATTAGGTAAGGGTCCAACTTTATTCTTTTCCATGTAATTATTATGTTTCAACAATATTTAGTTAAAAGATTATTATTTCCACCACCAAATGTTCGTGGAAACCTTGTCAAAAATAACTTGACAATATAGGGAAGAATTTAGCTCTAGGCTTGTATTTAACTCCAATGGTTTATATATCTGCCTTTAGAATAGTACTACACTGTTTCAATTATTGTAGCTTTATATGGTTTGTAATCAGAAAATATATATCTTCTAGCTTTGTTCTTTTTCAAGATCATTTTGGGTATCTAGAGTCCATTTTCCATATTAGGATAGATTTTTTTCTTAAAAATAAATATATAAATATATGATAGTTTCACCTAAAAAATAGAAAAAAAAATATTCTCTGGTAAGAAAGAAAGTAAAAAGAAATATTGAAATGTTATCTTTAAGTCATCAAAAGCTTGGTATCAGACAAATGAAACTGTTATGTGAGATTATCATTTTTAATTTTGGATAAATTGCTATAATACTAGATGTCAACCACTAAGCCAAGCATGGGAGGGAGGGATGGGGAGAGAATGGGGTGGGGTTCGGGTGGGGGCTGACTGGGCGATGTGTGCGTGTATGTCTACAAAAGTTTGTATCCCAATATGATGTATGAATATAGTGCACCAATAAAAAATAATAATAATTTTTAAAAAATCTCAGGTTTCACTCTAATATCCAGATTACTGTTATCTCCATATTACCTCAGGCACTGTACCCTGCATAAGTGCTCTTTAAGTCTCATCTCCATTCCTTATGTCTCTTTTGAATGAAAGGGAGTTCTTTCTTCTTGTCAATGCCTACTATCTTCCTAACCAAAGAATGTTCTTTTTTCTGAAGAAATCTGATTTTTTTTATTTCACAAAATTTAGCTTACCCTTTTTCCACTAATAAAGCATATAATACAAAATATTCTCAAACATGCATGACCACATAGTAATGGCTTTTTATACACCGATCCTCAAAACAAGTACATTGCCCACACAAACTACTGAACACTTTTTCACTATTTAAATACATTCAATTGCCCTCCTGGTCAGAAATACCCATCACTCTGAGGCAACATTCAATTACTGCAAATAATTTTTCTTAAATGTGTCAGGCAATTTTTTTCAAGAAGGAAGTCAAGTATGTAATCATGAACAAGCAAGCCAAAGGATCAGATGAAAAACAGCTACCTCAACAGTCACCACTCAAGGGCAAAGAAAATAAGAAAGTGTCATTGTTTTTGTTGTTGTTGTCGTTGTTGTTGTTGTTGTTGTTGTTGTTGTTTGAGTTTTTGTTTTTTTTAGTTTGTTGTTGGCCTGGAATGATGTGAGCAAGATGTTATGGGCCACAAGTCTTTCCAAGGTTCTTTCCAGCTATTCAAAATATAATGGTATACACAGGTGCTAGCACATATACGTTTATATTGTTCTGAACCTCATTATAATGTATAATTGTAGTGCAGCATTAAATGTATTTTTTTAAAAGTGAATATAATGGTGTAGAATAGAACCAGAAACAAGCACCCTAGAAGCTCTACGTATCATTCATCCTGGATTTCCACTTACCAAACAATCATACAAAAATAAATAATGTAAAAACTGAGTGGATGGAAAAAACAAGTCCAAAAATTATATAGAATTATCATATAAATAAAACTTTACCTTCTATATCCTTTATCTCAATGAAAAGAGTCCTATTCAATACCACTTTAAATAACAACAACCACTACTAGTTGAATGCCTGCTATGTACCACATATGTTGATTCCCTTCTACATACCTCAAAGGTGGAGGATATTAATACCTTACAGATTAGGAGTCTGGAGTTAAAGTGTTGTGATAGGTGATTTTAGGTGTTAGCCTAACTGTATTAAGGATACCTGGGAGACTGGTAAAGGGTTATGGGGAGGGGGGCTTCCAGAGGATGTTGGCTGGTGAGTCAGTGGACTGAGTGGGAGTAATCGGTGATCAGGATAGGCATGCATCATTCAATCTTCTGAGAATCCGGATAGAACAAAAAGGTGTGTTCTGTCTCTCCTGGAGTAAAAATGCACTGTTCTTCTGTCTTTGACATCACAACTCCAGACACTTCATCCTCTAGACTTCAAGTCTTATCTCAGCAGTTGTCAAGCCCCAGACTGAGGGTTACACTTTTGATGTTCCTAGTGGTAAGATATTTGGAATTGGACTAAGCCATGCTGTGAGCATCCTAGAACCAACATCCTTGTATTAGAACCCATGCTGGTTCTGTCTCTCTGAGAACTTCAACAAATGCAAACACTAAGGTTCTTTACCAAGACCACTGTCCTAGTAAGTGAATATCAGGACTGAACTCAAGTCAATGACTCCAAATCATGTCATTTTACTTGTCCAGTCCATCTTAAAGTTTCAGAGAATCTTGGACCTTTGTCTGATGGTTTCCAAAGGTCCTACATACCCTGATCTTTTCCCTGTACCAATTGACACCACTAAAGGATACTCAGTCCAGATAATGGGAGAAGTATTCCCTGCCCAAGAGACAAGGATTCGAGTGAGGAAGTGCCACTAACCAGCTCCTCACCTGCTAAGTAAGATAATATGTGTATTGACTGACCCCATAGTCTCATGATTAAATAGTTATCTGGCTTTAGACAAGTAAGAAAGTCTTCTTCAAAGTGAATATTTTCATTTTGCATGGAGGACCACAATGGAGAAGCAGAATAAATGTTCATCGTCCAGTCATTACTTTTCATAGGCTCTTGGACAAATCATCTATCTCCTTTCTATATATCAAGAAGATTATGCCTCTCTACCAGGTTAGTAATTCCCTCAAGTAGGGCTCCCTGCTCAGCGGTGGGATATAAGAATTCTCTTGATGGATCTCAAACTTGACCAAAATAAAGGTCTTTTTATTAATGCATGAACAAATACCATTCAATTTTTTTATACAGATGAGAGTTATTTACTACTAAACTGCTAAATAGGCTATTTATTGTGTCAGAAGTCAACTTAAAATAGAATGTGTCTAGTTTCTTCAAGATTCAAATACTGGCAAAACTGGAAACCCCCACTAGGAATGAACATGTGCAAATGAATCTAAGGCCCACAGTTTTCAAAGAGAACACACAAATATCAGTATCATTCCTATCTTCAGTTAGTTCTAGCTTTCATTGCTGCTATGACTTCCCAATTCCTGTTAATAAGCTCCATAATTATCTGTTTAGATTGTAGCATTTCATCCCATTAAACCTACCATGTGTGATGGTGCACATTTGCATCTACATTGCTTGAAGGCTATCATGTTCATGAGTTTGGCTTTAAGGTATATAAGAATGAGACAAGCAAAGTGGTGGCTCACATCTGTAATTCTAGTACTTGGGAGGCTGAGACAGAAGAATTTCAGGTTCGAAGTCATCCTCAGCAACTTAGCAAGGCCCTCAACAACTTAGTGAGACCCTGTTTTAAAATAATAAAAAAAGGGCTGGGGTATAGCTCAGAGTTAGAATACTCCTGGGTTCAATCCCTTGCATTAAAAGAAAAGAAGGAAGAAAAAAAGGAAGGAAATATCAAGTACCTATTATGTGACAATTCTGTTCCAAGCTTCTATTCTTCCAATAAAATACTTTTGTGGGCAAGAAAAAGTCCTGTTTTTCAAAACTATGTTCTAGTGTAGGAGTACAGACAATAAACACAAAAGCATAGTAAGTAAGTGAGGTAATATCTGATATGGAAAACTGTGATGGAGAAGATGAAAGAGGGTAATAATGGTAGACAATGGATGAGAAAGCTTCTTCAGCCAAGACAAAAGCTCTTCAAAGACTTTTCTGAGGAGGTACTATGTGAGTTAGAAACTCAATGATGAGAGGCAAGCTTGAGAACATCTGGGTTAACTATTCTACAAGGAGATGGAACAGAAAGGAAGAAAGGTTCCAAGGCAGGAATAAGCTTGGATAGTCATGCAGTCAATGTATTCTCCTCCTCTCCTCACTGCGGACAGATCACACTCCTTCCCACAGTGTTGAGCTTGATATAGGACTCTACTTTGGCCAGTGAAGTATAACCAGATATGATATAAGGGGGGCTGGAAGTCTACCTGAGCAGTAGGCTGGGCCGCTCAGGATATTGCCTTGCCAGAAGAGCCCACCCTGAGCAACTGCTGCTTCTTCATCCTAGGCTTCGAATTACTATAAAATGAACATATTTGAGCTTAAATCACTGTGAGTAGCCAGGCCCAACTGTGTTTTCAGGTAGAAGCAGAACCTCCCCAGTCAAGTTCCACCTAGGTTAGCTGATTTATTCAACTCACAGTCCTATAAAAGGGAGTAGTTTATTACACAGCAGTAGCTGACTGACATAGCATATTCAGAAATGGAGAAGGTTGGTAATTAGAGTAAACAAAGAAAATAGGTAGCAATATAGATGAGACAAGAAGGAGACAGATGAGGAAAAACTTTCCAAGAAAGGTTTTCAGTTTGGACTTTGGTGCTTTGAAAGTTATTGGAGAATCTTAAGCAAAAAGATAATAGAACTGCTGGGCGTGGTGGCTCATGCTTGTAATCTCTGCGCTTGGAGGCGGAGACAGGAGGATCACGCAGGTTCGAAGCCAGCCATGCTGACTTAAGAGATCCTGCTTCCAAATAAAAAATATATATATAAGATAGGTCTGGGAGTGTAGCCCGGAGGTAGAAGGGTTTCCAGGAACCCCAGTACCACAAAAAAAAAAGATAATATAACTGTCTTATGTAGAATAAACTGCAGGGATGTAAAAGCAGAGAATGCAATACCAGTTAGGATGATATTCCAAAGGAAAAAATAATATCTTGGAGTAGAACTGTAGTCATGATGATATGATGAAATGATGATATATGATCTAATTTAAGGTATGCTTTAGAGACAGAAAAAATGGCACAAATTAATGGGTTGGAGAGCAGATGTAAAGATAAGAGTGCTTAAGGACAACCCCTAAGTTTGAGGCCTAAGCAACTAGTCAGATGATAGAGCTACTTACAAAGATGAGAATGAATAGGGTTTGAGGCAAGAAGATGTAAAGAGTTAAAAAATGAGGAGGCTGTGTGTTTTGGGCATCTCATGTTTGAAATGCTAACAAGGCAAATAGATATTCAATTATGCATTGCAACGAAGTGGTATGGGCTATAAATACAAATTTGAGTGTCATAAGTACATAGATATTTGAAGCCATTAGCCCAGAAGAGTTCATTGGAAGAGGTGGTAAAGATACTCAAGAGAGAGCCCAGTCCATCTTTTGGAGGTGCAGGAACTGAGAACAAACTAGAAGAGGCTGGAGGGAAATAAAGAGCTATGAGAGAAAAGGAAAAGCAGGCCAGGTTGGTAAGAAGAAACCCAAAGAAGAATCATGGCTCAAAGGTGACTCACTGGTAGCTCTGGGTAATTGCTAAAGAACACATAAAACAAAAGAAAATATAGAAAAGACAGGAAAAACTTTGAACATTAATATCTTATTGTTATGACAACTCACCTACAGAAAGAGACAATTTTGACAGGTGAACCACGGTTCTTATTCCCTTTGCAAGTGGATTTTGGTCAGAAAAGTTTCAGAGACACTGGGTTTCAGAAACACTGGATTTAATGGTTTTGATGAACCCTTTGAGTTCTGTTATACTTAGATACAAAATGTACCCTAAAAATCTCATTTATTAATATTCAGGGTTGATATAGTTGAATCATGAGGATTGTAACTCTAGCACTAGATATCCATTTTAATGGATTTATTTAGGTGGTGCCTAGGCCAGTAGTGTGTGGCTGGGGAAAGTGGATCCCTGGGGGTCAACAATGGTGATTATACGTGGTTCCTCCTCCCCTCATTTTCTCTTGTTTCCAGCCTCAATGAAATGAGGAGCAGAGCCCGTGTGTTCTCCCTATTTCTACCTCCTGCCACCATGACCTGAGATCCAGATGCCAGCCTCACATGGACTGAACCCCATTACCTCCAAAAAAAGTGTAACCAAATAAATCTTCTTTCCTCTAAGTTACATGGTCAGTCTTTTGGATTGCAGCTGTAAGAATGCTGGTGGATCCAGCATTATCCTGTAAAAGCACTATACCTTTTTTTTCTTTCTTTCTTTTATGGTGTTGGTCATTAAACCCAGGAACATTCTACCTTTAAGCTATACCTGCTGCCTTTTTACTTTTTTATTTGGAGACAGGGTCTCACTCAGTTGCTGAGAGTCTTGATAAGTTGCCAAGGCTGGCATCAAATCTGCAATCCTGTCTCAGCCTCCCACTATTAGGATTACAGTGATGTGCCTTTGCACCTGGGAGATAAGCTGATGTAATATCTACTGAAGATGTATATATACAGCCAACCTAGGTAGAAAGAACAGAATACAAAGTCAGAGTTCTTTTCCTCTCCACACCACTTCTACCACCAAAAAGAAACTCTGGTATGGATTGGGTTTATAAAGGAGCATAGATTGAAGATTTTAGTATACTATGAAAAAGATAGTGTCTACATCTGTGGGAGCTCATTAACTCATAGTTAGACTAGAGGAGTGTGTTGCAGCATTTGCTTTTTTCGGAAGGGTTGCCAGGCATTTCCTCTTTGGTTTCTCTCCATTACCTCTACACACCTTTCTTTGCCTGTAGCCACTAAGATAAGACATGGCCCAGAACCTTCTCCTGCTTGGGAGGATGTGGTTTCCCAGCTCTCCACTACCAACAGTGCCAAGCAAAGGCCAAGCTGCCTAGGTAGAAAAAGTATCCTCTTAGGAAAATGAGTCCTCACTTTCTTAGGAAAAACAGACAGTTTGTGCTCTCGTCGAACTTAAAAAGCTAGTCAAGAAGGCAAAACATAGCTATTTGAAGTTTTCATAAAGCAATAAATATGCAAGTGCAAATCAATGGTTCAAAACTTTTTTCCTTTGATCCAGGGGATTAAGCTCAGGGCCCCTTGCATGCTAAACACACACTCTACCACTGAGCTACATTCCCAGCCCAGTTCAAATAAATTTTAGTGATGGAGATACAGAGAAGTAGAATGATCTCTTGTGGTCTGTCAGATGTTTTCTAGAAGGGATAGGTTGAATCAGACTTTAAAATTATAAAATGATAGATGTGATAAAGAAGGGAATCTCTTACTTAACATATCCCTTTAATTAGTTCCCTCAAAGTGGGCCTGTTACTGACAGGGGTATTATATCTAGTAAATATTAGATGCATTTGCAAATGTTAGTCCTACTGATCTTTAAAATGAACCTTTCTCTCTTCCAAGTGTAAGAGATCTGCTATGAGCTTTAGCAAATTTTCTTAAATAGAAAATTACTGGAAATATGAATTAGTGAACTAAAATCATTTTTGCTGTTTTCTAAAATATCTAAATAAAATTTTTCCATGAATGTTTTCAATGATTTTATTTTCCCATTTGATTATTAAAAGCAAATCAAATATTGATCTCTAAATTCCCTAAGTCTGTAACAACGGGGGGTCAGGGGGGGAGTTTTTAAGTTCTTTGAGGCCAGAGACCACATCTTATTTTTGTTTTGTTTTATACTTAGTATAGGCTATATACTCTTTAATAAATTCTGAATTTATTTCTGATGATTTTAGTTTTCATCTTTATCAAATATTATTGATTGGGATATCATGTGTGTGGGCACGCACACGTGTGTGTGCACTGGGGATTGAACCAAGAAGCATTTTACCTCTAAGCTAAACCCCCAGCCCAATTTTATTTCTTATTTGGGAACAGGGTTCAAAGTTTCAGACCTCTAAAATTTTGGAGGGCCTCACTAAGTTGTTGAGGCTAGCTTAGAACCTACAATCCTCCTGTCTCAGCCACTGGGATTACAAGCTTGGGCCACCACACCTGGAGACTAGGTTATCTTTTAGGGAGGAAACAGGTGTGCACATCTGCTATAATAAACTCTTAAAAAGTTATTTAATGTACTTAAAAGGCTGAGGTTCCAGGCCATCCTCAGAAACTTAGTAAAACCCTGATTCAAACTAAAATAGGGCTGAAGGTGCAGCTCTTAGGTAGAATGACCCTGGATTCAATCCCCAGTATGACACACAGAAAATAAAATTTACTTAATATAACTATTCTAAAAAAAAGAAGTCCCACCAACTTCATCTCAATAAAGCAATGCACCAGAATTTAGAATCAAATCCCAAGCCAATAATACAAATACTACTCTGGTGGCCCCTTGTCCTTTAGCCTTTTATCACACAAAGTGTGGTCCATGAGAAAACAGCATGAGTATCTTCTAGGAATGTGTTAGAAACAAGGAGTTTCTGGAGAAAAGCGGGGCTTAAGAGCCCCGCTAACAACAAATCTCCATTACCACAAAATCAGCGCCTTTCATAGCCAGAAAACACCATCACCAGTGAAACAAAAAATCACCAGGCTCCAGAGAGAAAGCGGACTGAGAACAGAGCCACAGAGGAGATAACCGGCCTCGCGCCCAAGGACGCGGCAGACGCGGCAGCAGCGCCATACTGCCGGCGGCACCGGCAAATTCACGGGACGGCTACAGCAAGCCGAGGTGAGCCACTGCGGAACAGCCAGGCAGGATTTCTCCAAGCAGAGAGCGTCTAAAGCTCCCAGTGGCTGAGCTCAGCACACGCTGCAGGGATTCAGAGTCGAAATTAAAACCAAGAAGAAAACGCCACCCCATAGCCGAGGGTGTAGCAGCGGTGCCATATTGCCACCGGCGGCAGCAGCAGCAAATTCAGCGAGGCCAGTACAGCTACATCTGCGCACTCAAGAACAGTGAGTCAAATTGCGGGCCACAGAGGAGAAATCCCAGTACTGTACTCCCTGGGACTTGACCCAGTGGGGGAGGGGCAGTGGCAGAGATATCACACCATAGGAGAACGTGCAACCTGGCACCCCCCACAGTCTAAAGCAGCCTCTATCAACTCTCTGGGTCAGAGACTCTGTGATAAAACCCAGTAAAGGAGTAGTGGGGTCTGAGATACTACTGACTCGAGATCCAGAACACCTTAAGGGAAGTCATAGTGACCCAAGGGAAGAACCCAGAGAAGGCACAAACATCCGAAATCATGGGAAAGAGGAATAATACTGGAGCAATGAATGCACACAACCCCACAACATCAGAACCCAATAAAACTGAAAATCAGAGATTTCTAGAAGATCAAATCAGGAAAATAACTGTAGAAATAATAGAGGTGCTTCGAAAAGAACTCAGAGAGAGCCAAAAAGAGATAAAGGATGCAATTAATGAAGTAAAGGCCTCAATTCAAAGCACAAACAACCGATTAGAACACATGGAGAACAGAATCTCACTCTTAGAAGATGAGCAATCCAAAAATGAACGCATAGTTTCTAATCTAGAAAAAAATATCCGACAGCAGGAATCTGATATTGAAGAAATATGGGCCCATTTTAAGAGAGCTAATCTAAGAATAATTGGAATAGAGGAGGGAAAAGAAAGTGAAACCAAAGGGATCAACAATCTCTTCAAGGAAGTAATAGCAGAAAATTTTCCAGACATCAAGCAAGAGGCCGATACACAGGTCCAGGAAACTTATAGAACTCCCTTTAGACAGGATCGGAGAAGAGGATCCCCACGCCACATAATTGTCAAAATGACCAATGTGGAAGCCAAGCAGAGAATCTTAAAGGCAACAAAAACAAAGGGCCAAGTGACATTCAGAGGCAAACCAATTAGAATCACTCCAGACTTCCCAAACCAAGTTATGAGAGCCAGAAGGGCTTGGAGTAACATATTCCCAATTCTGAAAGAAAACAACTTCCAGACAAAAATTTCCTACCCAGCAAAACATTCTATCAAATTAGATGGAGAAATAAGAAGCTTCCATGACAAACAGAAACTGAATGAATTTATGTCTTCAAAACCAGCGCTAGAGAAAATACTCAAAGAGATTAACTTACAAAGAAGAAATAGGTAACACACACCAGAACTAGAGAAACAAGATTTTCCATCCAACAGACAACTAAGACTGGTTATCTGTGGAGATTCATTACTTATGTTAGTCTTTTACCTATCTCTAAAGGGTATTGTTTGCCTTTTTAATTGTTAATTTTTAGGATTTCTAGTTGGAATATTAATATACCTTCAGATATAGCAATTGGAAATATTTTATCCCATTCTATTAGTAACTGTTAACTCTGTTTACATTGTCTTTGGATATACAATATTTTTTTTATTTTTTAGGGAGTTTGTATATGCTTCTGTTGCCTGTGCCATTGAAATCATAACCAAGAAATCACTGCCAATTTCAATGTTGTGAGGTTTTATGACCCAGATTTTCTCCTAAAAGTTTATAGTCTTAAGATTTATATTTAGGTCTTTTATCTATTTTGAGTTAATATTTGTATATGGGATTAGGTAAGGGTCCAATTTTATTCTTTTCCATGTAATTATTATTTTTTAACAATATTTAGTTAAAAGATTAATATTTCCACCACCAAATGTTCGTGGAAACCTTGTCAAAAATAACTTGACAATATAGGGAAGAATTTAGCTCTAGGCTTTTATTTAACTCCAATGGTTTATATATCTGCCTTTAGAATAGTACTACACTGTTTCAATTATTGTAGCTTTATATGGTTTGAAATCAGAAAATATATATCTTCTAGCTTTGTTCTTTTTCAAGATCGTTTTGGGTACCTAGAGTCCATATTCCATATTAGGATAGATTTTTTTTAAAAAAATAAATATATAAATATATGATAGTTTCACCTAAAAAATAGAAAAAAAAATATTCTCTGGTAAGAAAGAAAGTAAAAAGAAATATTGAAATGTCATCTTTAAGTCATCAAAAGCTTGGTATTAGACAAATGAAACTGTTATGTGAGATTACCATTTTTAATTTTAGATAAATTGCCATAATACTACATGTCAACTACTAAGCCAAGCATGGGAGGGAGGGATAGGCAGAGAATGGGGTGGGGATTGGGTGGGGGCTGACTGGAAAAAGTGTGCAAGTATGTCTACAAAAGTATGTATCCTACTATGATGTATGAATACAGTGCACCAATAAAAAAAAAAAGAAAAAAAAAAGAAACAAGGAGTTTCTGGTATATTGAATTAGCATCCAGTGTTAGCAAGATACCCAGAAGTCTCATGTGCACACTAAAGTCTAGGAGGCATGTCTTCTCCATATAGATCCCCTGAGGCTTTGCAGCAATTGGCAGCTGAGTGAGCACAGAATTATGTATTCTTCAGTTCCCTGCTCACATACCCCATCTAATCTCCAAAAACATATGGTACCAAAATTATGGGAATTGAAAGGAAATTCTGGGAATATAAATCTTGGGATGGTCAATGGCAGCACTAACTCTGGTGGGTCTGGGTGATTCCTTCGCAAAGTATTGAAGTACCTCCCACCACCAACGGTCACTCTCTAAGGAAGTGTCATCTCTGGCAAGTTCGTGGGAATTATTAACAGAGATGAAACAAAAGACCCTGGTGATCAGGGTGACTTGACAGGAGGATTCTAAGATGCTTCTCCCTTTTTTCATTTAATCATGAATATGTTAAAATGTTCTGATTATCCTTGTGGACTTCAGAAATCTGGGTCTATTCAATCACAATAGGAGGGTGTTGTCACCTGTGAACAGTTAGGGAGGAACAGAAGCCCATCTGCCAGTGATGCTGTGTGTGGTTCCTTCTTGAGTCAGAAGAAAAGCAAATGGCAGTAGCACAAACCCAGAAACTAAAAGGGAAAGGAAAAAGGCCTGCACCTGGAACACTGATTAAGAATCAGACCTGCTTCAAGCCAAAGGGAAAAAGACCTTGCTGATTAAGGTGGCACGTGCCTGTAATCCCAGCATTTGGGAGGCTGAGACAGGAGGGTCACAAGTTCACGGCTAGCCTCAGCAACTTAAAAAGATTTTATTTCAAAATAAAAATTTGCTGAGCATGATGGCACATGCTTATAATCCCAGTATTTAGGAGGCTGAGACAGGAGAATTGTGAGTTCACGGCCAGTCTCAGCTACTGAGACCCTTCGCAAATTAGTGAGAGCCTGTTTCAAAATAAAAGAACAAAAAAATAGGGCTGGGGGTTTAGCTTGGAGGTAGAGTGCCTCTGGGTTCAATCCTCTATATCACAATAAATAAATAAATAAAATTTAAATGGCTGAAGGTGTAATTTAGAGGTAGAATGTCAAGCCAGGCATGGTGTGCATGCTTGTAATCCCAGTACTTGGGAGGCTGAGACAGGAGGATCACAGGTTCCCGGCCAGCCTCAGCTACTTAGTGAGATTCTCTGCAACTTAGTGAGACCCTGTTTGAAAATAAAGAGTGAAAAATAGGACTTGAAGTATAGCTCGAAGGTAGAATGTCTCTGGGTTTCATCCCAGTACTGTGGGGGAGGGGGGAGTAGAATGTCCCTGAGTTTAATTCCTAGTATTAAA
Source organism: Muscardinus avellanarius (assembly GCF_963383645.1). Lineage (NCBI taxonomy): Eukaryota > Metazoa > Chordata > Mammalia > Rodentia > Gliridae > Muscardinus > Muscardinus avellanarius. The sequence goes on along the minus strand of NC_137786.1, from coordinate 195,712,911 downwards.
AAAAAAAAAAAGAGGGAAAACACAGTGAGAGGCAGGAGGCTTCAGGAGTTAATATGTATGCAGAAAGCTATTGTCTGAATTACAAAAAGAGAACATCAGAAACCCACGAATATTCAGAATCATCATCAAAACTGGTTTTGGTCTTCAAGTCAAAGCAAGAAGAAAGAGAAAGAGAAAGAAAGGGGTGAGACTCAAAGTTGAGAAAGAGTCTTAACAGTCTTAGGCCTGAAAGAGTCAGGGAAGGAACTGAAAAAGTAGGTTGAAGACGTATTTTTAAAAAGTTAAACCTGCAGAAAGCAGGATGGAACACCAGAGGGAATTGAAAATGAAATACCAGAAAAAAGTCGATTCGCATTCCCTTTCTGCAGGCAAAGAAGTGCTGCTGGAAAGAGAATATTCCTGACATCATTGGAACACAACGTGACTGAAGCCCGCAGAACTCAGGCGCTGAAAGGGAAGGCAGAGCTGGCTGTGCTGTGGCCACGGGCACCTGCAGCATCAGGAATCTGTTGAGGGCGTTCTCCATCAGAATTCAGGGGATTCCAGGACCAGGAACCCCATGGAAGTTGCTATGTCCTAAATGACATCACATAGCTATGAAAGCTTGACTTTCTGCAGACTTGGAAATTGGTACCAAAGAGAAGAGCAAGAGCCCGGCCAGGGAAATGCAAGACCACTTATGGGGTCACCTCTCAGAAACATGAGGCTCCTGCTCCCAGACACAACAGGGTCTGCTCCATTTTTCATCATCCAGGAACACCTTCCTTTTTCCCAGTTTTTAGATCAGCAATAAAGTGTGGGGTAAATCACAGGATGTGGCCTGAGACAACAGACGACCAGGACCAATTCTGCTGTTTCCAAGTGGAGGGAACTTAGGCAAGTCATCTAACTTCTAAAAAAAAAAAAAAAAAAAAAATGGGGATAGTGATGTGTGCATCTCATAAGATTGCTATGAGGACTACATAGACTAGAAAAGTGCCCAGCATGTAGTCTGCACTCAAACAAATCTGCCGCTCTTCCCTCACTGAAACATAAATCCCATGAGTACAGGGGTCACTGTCTCTTACTGCTGAGATATAGTGTAAGCACCTGGAATACTATATGGCAAACAGGAGTTGCTTGATAAATACTTGTTGAATGAACAGTCCACCCTCAGAATCTTCCTCCAAGTTCATTAGTGGTACTTAAGGATAAAGTGTATCTGAATTGCTCTCTTTTTTTTTTCTTTTTTTTTTTCTTTTTCTTTTTTTTTTTTTTGTCGTCATCTGTCTCTGTTTTGAATCCTTTAAAATCTGCCTCTCAGGACCACTCCAGTTATCCAGAACATTTCAGAACTTTCTTTTCCTCCCATCCCCCCATGCCTTTTGGTGGCTATATAGAAAGTACGGAGAGGTCACTTCCTACTTCTAAGGCCAGGGAATGGCTGGGTCAGAGGGAGGGCATCCATTAGTGTGGCTGGCAAGTAGGCAGCTGAATCCCACCCAAATCCCACTGCATGTCAGTGGAGCGAGGGCCCCAGCACTTTTGCTCCCCCGGGCTTCTGAGCAGGCTCTGGCTGTTGAGAGAATGACAGAAACGGTAAAGTGCTTTTACCATGCCGCAGCTCCCATTCTCTCTCCCTCGACAGAAAATGTAAATACAGGCAGACAAGCGGCTGGGTTATTGTCTGCTGGGAACATTTAAAGAGCCACAAAGCACAGCAGGAAGCTGAGAGACAGTACTCATTGACGCTGAGCATTTAGCTCCCAAGAAGCAACCTGACAGCGTGGCATGTGTCCTGCCCATACCCGAACACAGCCCGGAGGACACAGTGACATTGACCGCCCGCAAGTTCACTGTTACCCAAGGGTTCCAGCCTCTGCCAGCCTGGCTGGGCACTGTCCACGGGCCCTGGGAGGTGGTGCTGAGCCACCACTGTCTTCTCAGGGCTCTGTTGACCCCGGAGGCCCTGCTCCCTGCCCTCTGTCAGGCAGCAGAGCCAGCAGACCTTTGTGCAATGACAGCTATGCTCTACAATACAGCGACCAATATGTGTGACTCCTGAGCCCTGGAATTACAGTGAACACAGCTCAGGTATTGACTTTTAATTTTTTTCTAATGTTACCATTAATTTAAATAACCACACATGTCTTGTGATGAGACAGCACAGCTCTACGATGCTAAAAGATGCAACTTGCGCCTCTGCTTCTACTTCAGATCTCTCTGTGACTTCTCCAATAGAACCGAACTCTCAGGGAGTGTGCTCAGTTAAGCAGACTCTGGCTCCACTTCCTACAGCCGAAGGCCAAGTGCATTACCATCTCCAAGGACTAAGCAAATAAGCCCTTTGCATCTTCACAGCACTTAACTAGTTTACAAAGTTCTTCCCCAGACATACCTCATTAGTGATTCACAACAAATCTATATCATTCCCCCTGCTTTACAAGTGGGGACATGGTCCAAGGTCATGAGGCTAAGTTGAAACTTTAATCCAGGTCCAATTCTAGAGCCCAACTTATTACTCAGTTTCACCAGAGAAGACTGGAAGAAAAATGAAAAAGCCTCCTGGAAGATATCAAAACTTCTTAGTTGAATATACAAGCAGTCAAGTGACCCAGATTTTAATTCCACAGAAGTTCAGACCTGTCTCTCCTGGGACCTCGTTCTTAAAACCCTCGGTGATTCTCCATCATCTGCATTCTCTCCAAACCATCAAATCAGGTGACCCGACAGCACTGTGAGACCTTGCCCATTCATTCACTCAGCACTAAGCACTCCTGGGGACCAGACTGTCTATGGGACCCTGTATCTCTGCCCTGAATGTCTCCTGCCTTCTTCACACTTGGAGCAGCCTTTCTGGAATGCTTTCCTGGACAACATACGAACACACACACACACCTTGCAACTCTCAGCAGGAATACCTGCGATCTTCTATGGCATACATTTTCTCACCCTGCATCACAGACGACTGTATAAGCACCTCTCTCTGCTGCTCAACTGGGTGCTTTTCATCAGTTCATTTATTTCACAAATATGATAGCAACTGCTAGGATGCAGCAACGAACACCAGAGAGAACCTGTGACCTCCTGCCCCGCCTCCTCCCTGCCGTTGTCAGTGCGTGGAGAGTGTGTGAGGGCCACGCTCGAGCACGTCACCCTGTTTTATTTTCTCCCATTTCACACCTCCATCTCTCACCTCCAACTTCCACCTCTCCTCGCTGTCAGTTCATGACCTCACTTTTTATTCCTCTGAGAAAAAAGAAATAACTAGCTGATTTTTGCAACTTCAGATCTCCCAACCTTATGCCTTCCCTCTTCGTGCCAAGGATGAGCTGACCCCCCTCCTAAGATCCTCCTCTTACCCGTTCAAGGATTTTCCTTCTGCACCATTCTTTGCAGTCTACTACATTATTCCTAAAACATGGTCTAATATCTTCTACCTTTGAAAATCCCTAGACTCCCAGTTACCTTCCAGCTGCTGCCGCTTTTCACTCTTCCTCTTTCTAAAAAAATTCCACAAAACCCCTGCCTACTCTTGTGCCTCTGCCTTTTTATCTTCTTTTCACTCTTAAGTTTACTTTAAACAAGTTTTTATGCTGGCCTCTGCACTGAAACCATTCTAGTCACAGCTCAGGAAAGATCTCCATCTTACAAAATCCACTGGACCATTTTCAGTCCTAATCTCCCACAACCTTCAGCAGCACTTGACTCAACTGTCCTCCACCTTCTCCTTAAACACCTGGCACCCACTGCAATCCACTGCGAGTGCTCTCCTTGAGTCCCAGGTTGGTTCTTCTCATTCACCTTTGCTGACTCCTCTTCTGGATGCTCATGGCTAGAGATCTCAGCAATCACTGTGGATCTCCTCTCCAACACTCAATTTGAGTTTGCACCACAATCAACTGGAGGGCATATTTTCTGAAACACAGATCATTGTTCCCAGTCCCCAGATTCCCGGTTCAGCCAGTCTAGGGAAAATCCTGAGAATTTGAATCTCTAATAAGTCATCAGGAAATGCTGCTGATGTTGCTGGTCCAGGAACCACTTTGACAGCTGCATGATCTCCTCACTCCCTTGGCTTCAAATAGCACACTCCTGACGATGATAACCAGAAATGTGACTCCCACCTTTCTTTGAACTCTGAATTTATACAACCTAGTGATTTTTCCCATCTCCTTGTAGACATCTAATAGACTCCTCAAACTTAACATGACCTAATACAGCTGAATAATATCATGTCCTCCCCCAGTCTTCCCAGTGGTAATACTACAGAAGCACTCTCGACTCCTCAAGGTCTCTTGAGATCCTTGTGCAATGTGCACAATCCATCACAAACCCTGTTGTCTCTGCTAAAACACAACCCCCACTGGGATGCTTCTCACCCCCTCCTCCGTGGCATTCTTCATCAGAGTTCATCACCTGGATTCCCGTAGAGCATCCTCTTGTCTAGTCTCTCCAGTTACATTCTGGGCTCTAGATTCTATCCTCTACAGAGCAGCCAATCATATTTTAAAGATGCAAATTATATATTATTGCCCTACTCCAAGTCCTCCAGGTGCTTCTAACCCCTGGAAAATTAAATCCAAACTCTTTTCCACACCCTCCAAGGTTCCACTTACCTCTCTGACCTGAACTCCTGCTGCTGCCATTCTCCCTCTCCTTTCTGTTAATCCCCGACCCACTAGACATTTCCTGAATGCACCAAGCTTGGAGCCTTTGCACTCGCTGTTCCATTTACTTGGAATGTTCTTTTCCTGGGTTAGGATATGGCTTCTTCTATGACTTCAGGCAGGTCTCTAATCTGATACCAATTCCTTCTTAGGATTTTTTTTTAATATTTAAAAATACCCACTGTCTCCTATACCCCCTCACCTTCCTTTGTATGTCTTCATGACACTTATCACTCACTGGAGGGGACTGGCAGAGGGGAAATGGAAGAGGAACTCATGCACTTGGGCACTACATATCAGGCACTGTAATTTATATTGTTTCATTCAGACAATGGGTATCCTTATTTTACAGATGAAGAAACTGAGACCTAAGAAAGTTTAACTAGTTTAAGTTTCTCCAGCTGGTAAAGCTAGAGTTTTTTTTGTTTTGTTTTGTTTTTTTTTTTTTTTTTTTTTGCAGTACTATGGATGAAACCCGGGGCATTCTACCTCTGAGCTATCCCCCCAGCCCTATTTTTTATTTTTTTATTTTGAAACAAGGTCTCACTAAGTTGCAGAGGGCCTAAGTAGCTGAGGCCATCCATTGACGGGTCCAGCCCGTCAGTGATGAGGCTGAGAAGGAAAATGAGTGCCGATGGCCAGAACAGAAACACACCAGCTGGGAGTCGAGTCAAGCAGGATCTCGTTTATTTCTTTCAGGCCACCCAATTTAAAGCAGAAAACCGCAAGGGGGATTTCCAACAGGAAACTATTCTAACCTATCAAGCTAAAGGTCACCCTTGCATGTGTAAAGTACATAACTTGCAGCCAATCATTATCCAATGCACTAGGGGTTCACGAGCGCGGAAGCGTTATTTGAGCCAATAAGGCTCAACATTACCAAATTGGGCTAGCGGGGGCAAGGAGAGTAGTTATGCCCTCCATATCCGCTCGGCGCTACATGTTGCCGATTCATTCATCGGAAGTTCAGGCGGTTGTGCAGACCTGCGCTCGACATGTAGCTGATTCATCGGAAGTTCTGTCAGGTGGTTGCGCAGACGTCAACGTGCTTGGTGCTACCTGTAGCTAATTCATTGGAAGTTCTGTCAGGCAGTTAAGCAGACCCCAACAGTCCATGAACCACAATCCTCCTGTCTCAGCCTCCCAAGTACTGAGATTACAAGCGTGCACCACCTCGCCTGGCTGAAGCTAGAGTTGGAACTCACTAGAATGTAAAATCTTCAGTTCAGGGATTGGTCTTTGTATCTCCACTATATCCCAGCACTAGGGAGAGTGCTTAGCCTTCTGACAAATGTCTTGTGAAAAGAATTAGTGAGAGAACCCAGGTCTGCATATCAAAGTCCATGATTTCTCTACAGCCGGCTCCTAAGCCTTGTGTTTAATGCTTTTCACACCCAAGCTCCGAGCTACCTTTCCAGGCTCTTCTCCTCTGTTTTCTCACATAAACTTGTTATTGAAGTTGAACTGTTGTCTGTCCTGTCCCACACGGTGCACTTTTCCTGGCCCACTCTGCCTTCCCCCATCTCGGAGCCTTATCTCTGAGCCAATCCTATCTAGTCTTCCACGCTTGCTGAAAATCCTCCCAGGGTCATGCCAACCCCAAATGATACTGAATCATCATGCCACACCTAGAGTCAGCCAGGTACACCAGGAATACCCCCATAAGGCCCATTAACTTTACACACACACCTGTTTCCTCCCCAGCTAGTCATCTGAGCATCAAAACTATAGTGAGACCTTCCAATGTTTAATGCAGAATAAAAGGACACACCCCAAGGACTGAAGGAAGCAATGGAGGCGTACTAGCCAGAGTAGCCACACCCTGTAAAAATGCTCATTCAAACCAGCCTGCGTACAGCACCACCACACACCTAGCATCACTCAGACTCCAGGCTGGGTCCCTCCCACCCAGAGTTGCTCCCACATTGTTCCCGGGAATAGTCCTGGAGAAGATAATTGACATAAAGAGAGATTTAAGAAAGTATCTTTAAGATGCACCATTATTTTAATAAAAGCTTTAGGGATAAGAAATGTTACCTCAGTGATAAGATATGGACAGAGACTATAGGACATATCATGCTAAAAGATAAAATATACATCTTAAAATTGAGCTATTCATGATGCCTACCATGAATAGCTGATGTGAGGATTAAAAGTGGAACTCAAACATTCTCTGCTGGATCCACTCAACAAATAAAGGAAGAGGGAATAGGCAGGCAGAAAGAGAAACTTGTATCCAGGACTGAGAAGCAGCAGAGGCCCAGTGTAAATCAGATCTCCCACCCCTCCTTCCACCAAGACACAGTGAAAGAACTTGGAAATGATGGCTTGGTGGGAAAAAAATTCCTCCACAGGCAGTTAAAAAAACCCAAACAAGCCCTGTAGAGAGCCAGTCCTAGAAAAGATGATTCCGAGGGATGGTATCAGAGGGGCCTAAGATGCTTCTCTACAAAAGCTGGTTTTAGCCGGGCGTGGTGGCACATGCTTATAATCCCCGCGCTTGGGAGACGGAGACAGGAGGATTGCGCAGGTTGGAAGCCAGCCTCACTGGCTTAAGAGGCCCTGTTTCCAAATAAAAATATAAAAAAATAGGTGCCTGGGAGTGTAGCCTGGAGGTAGAAGAATTTCAAGAAACCCCAGTACCACAAAAGAAAAAAAGGCTGGTTTTAAGAGCATACCAATGATTTTGCATGAAGTGAAGCCATTTAGTCAAAAATAATCTACTGCCAGGCCTGGTGGTATACACTTGTAATCCCAGTACTTGGGAGGTTGAGACAGGAAGATCCCAAGTTTGAGGCCAGCCTCAGCAATTTAGAAATACTCTCAACAACTTAGCAAGACACTGTTTCAATATAAAATAGAATTCGTGGTGGTGTAGCTCACAGGTAGAATGCCCCAGTTCAATCTCTAGTAACTAACAACAAGAGAGAGAGAGGGAGGGAGAGAGAGAGAGAGAATACTAAGACAGCTGGTGGACAAATCCAATGTGTGTGCACATGTACACACACACCTACTTCTTTTTTATTTTTTATTGGTGCATTATATTCATGCATCATATTGGGGTAAAAAACTTGTGTGTACATACATGTATACATCACTGATTTAACCCGTACCCAATTCCCACCCCATTCCCTCCCCACCCTCCTTCCCTTGCTTGGCTTAGTGGCTGACAACACACACCTACTTCTATTACAAACAACAGCTGCCATCTATTCAGCACTTTCTAATGTCAGGCATGTGCTCAGCATTTTTCACATGTGCTTTGTTTTTTATCCTTACAGTAATTCTGTGAGGTGGTTCCCATTACTCTTATTTGACTAATGAGAAAATGTGCAGAGGTAAATTAAGTAACCTAGCCTCACGTAGGAGTTCAAGCCCAGGTCTTCATTATTACATACACACATTCCCAGTTACATCCCCACTAACCCTGTTTCCATATTCACACTCACAAAGCCACAGACGGGCACTCACACACCCATTTTACACACATTCATCGATCCCCCTTCAACTTAACTGAGTTCCAGTCCTCTACTGCTAGAGGCTTATTTTGGCCACAAGGTCTAGAGACTCCTCTTTACTCCCTGTCATTCAGCCACAGCCATCAGCCATATAACCCCAACACAAGGATTTCCCGTGTGCTCTCAATGTGTGCAGCAGAACCTCAACGGGTCATTTTCAAAGTGCTTTAAGCCCATTAAAGCCTCTCAGCTTGTCAAGGTGTAAAGATGTTCGCAGAGCATCCAGTGCCCCAGATGTCTCGTGGAGGTGAAGACCTCCTTGGGTGTCTGCAGAACTGCATTTCTCAAGGTGAAGCAAAGGTAAGTGTTATAGGTGTCAAATGCCCCTGCTGGGTTACAGCTGAGAATATTGGGAAATCTAGACTTACAACTCTCCACCGGCCTCAGGACATCAGGAGGAAAAAAAAATACTATGACCAAAGAAAACCTTGACAAAACTATTCAAGACAGATCTAAGTCTAACTGCTCAGGAGATATAAACCCTCTCTTGGTAAGCTACTTTAAAGTCAGGAAGTTTAAGACAGATGTGATGACACACAACTGTAAACTCAGTCCTTAAGAGGCTGAAACAAGAGGATCCCAGTTTTAGGAGCTGTCATTTGGTAATTTACCAAGACCCTGTTTCAAAATTAAAACTAAAATAGGGTTAAGGGTACAACTCAGAGGCAGAGAGCCCCTGAGTTCAATCCCTAATACCACCAAAAAAAAAAAAATTTTTTTTTGCAGTACTGGAAATGGAACCTAGGGGTACTGTACCTCCGAGCTTCACCCCCAGCCCTATTTTTTAGTCTTTTCATTTTTTGAAACAGGGTCTCACTGAGTTGTGAAGAGCTTCACTAAGTAGCTGAGGCTGTCTGCAAACCGCCTCCTGAATCTCAGCCTCCTGAATCCTGGGATTACAAGTATATGCCACCACGCCCAGCTAAAGTCAAGAAGTTCTCCCTTAGGTATAAACTATACTTCCTGAGCAGTTCTGCCCTGGCCCCTGCCTTTATGAAGTCAGAGACAGCTGCCCACCATCACTCTCATCTTGTGCATTCAGGTATCAAACAGGAAGCATACAACCCTCAGAATGCTGCTCCCAAGGCTAAATGCACCCAAGTCTCACTGGCTTTTCCCTGGAAGAACAGCAACAGCCTCATGACATTCTTGAGCACAGATCAAAGCAGAGGGGATGGACCAACCCCTGCTTGCCTTTTTTCTTCTTACTGATACTGTGGGAGGACAGCAGTGCAATAGGCCAAGCCCAGGACCTGGGGTCAACGAGGTTTGGACTCAAGTACTGATTCTGCTACTTAACCTCTCTGGGTCATGGTTTTCTCATCTAAAAGATGGGGATGCTGCAAAGATGAAGCACAATGAAGTACTCAAATCTGTGAAGGGCTTCATAGGTATTTGAGAATATGATGCAAAAATAGATCCTTTTCCCAGAAAAAAAATATATATACATGCAAAATTTGCATGCAATTTCAAAGAGTCCACAGGCTCACTGAAGCTTTTCCTTGAACTTCAAGTTATGATTTTTGAGATTTGAGCAGGTCCCTCTTAGCCAAGCACAATACTGTCAGCTATTAATCTTAATAGTATAGTATTGATAATCTTTTAGACATTTACTTATCTTCCAACGACACTTTCATTTCCTAAAGGACAGGAATCAAAACTTAGATCTGCCTGTAGTTCAAGAGTTCCTACATCAGGCCTCTTGGATGATTTGTTTTGCCATGCAGAATCTGTATCTAAAGTCCTATGGGATTTAGAGAAGCCATGTGTCCTCCTTAGAAAGCCATCTTCTCCCTACATTTCAGAGCTGCTGCCAATACACTGGTGCTCAATCCAGAGATGGAACAGCTGCTTTCTCTTTCCCTTGGCCCGGACAATCTCAGTCATTCCATCTTTCTGGCATTCTGAATGTATCCAATATCCTCCCTGTTGGCTCAGCCCCATGGACAGCTTGCCTTCCCAACCAGTGCAGCACAGAAGGGCGGAACGCCATGCAGAAGAAGCAATTCATAGTTCTTTTCACACTCCCAGTGCCTCATTCTTTTGTGGGAAGTACCCAGCCCAGCATAGCACCAGGTATAAGAAAGGACAGGGAGGGAGGGGTATGAGACAGAATTGAACTAGTGATCCAGAGATCAGGAAACTTCAAGCTAACTTTTCATAGGACCTAGATTCTAATTGTTATAATACAAGAGACCAGCTGTATAAACTTAAATAAACAAATGCTGAGCATCAATTTCCTCACTTGTAAAGTAAGAAAACTATACTAAAAGGCTGGTGGTGTTTAAACATCCTTGAATTATATATCTGCTCTGCTCTCAAGGGGCCCTAGCACCAGCTCATCTGAATCCCATGGTGACAGAGCGAGACTGCTGTTGCCACCGACATCCTAGAGACGATGGCCTGCCTTGCAGACTGCTCCCAGACACTTGCTGTTCACATGCATGTGACCTTCACCTCACACTGCGGGATTCTCCGCCGAGGCAGGAGCTCTCTCAGGACTCACATCCCAGGAGTTTGGGAAAGTAGATATTTCATGGAAAGAATTTGGACCAAGGAAGTTGGAAATCAACAGATAAATGTTTCTCCTCCTTTACTGCCACGGACTATTTGGAGATTGACTGTATGAATACATCCTGAGAGACTGAGTAATCAGTTTATCAGGAAAGTGTGGCCCTTGATAATGAACTTTCTTACATTTGTTCTCTCTCCTCTGCTTCATTTTTCTGAGTCTGGCTTCTTAGCCTTGTGCTCCCCAGTAAAGTATTAGAGCAGAAAGTGGCTATCTTAGATGTATTATGTGCTAACTTTATGTCTTGTATTGTCTTAAAAGGTTTACATGTAACACCTCAGCTAGTTATAACAAGAATAATTACCATTTATTAAGCAGATACCATAAGCACTCACTTAAATGTTTTAAATCACAAAGTCCTTATAACAACCCTTTAAAATACATACTATTGTTGTGTCTATCTGAGAGATAAGAAACAAGTACAGTCAGTACAAGAACCCTGAATCTGCATTCCACACCCATGCAGTCAACCAACCACGGAAAAAAAATATTCAGAAGAAAATCTGTACTGAACAGGTACAGAAATTTTTATACCATTATTCTCTTATATAATATAGCAACTAAACAATATAACAACTACTTACATAGCATTTACATTTTATCAGATATTAAAAGTAATCTACAGATAATTTAAAGCATATGGGAGGATGTGCATCCATTATATACAAATACTACACCACTTTATATAAGGGCTTTGAGCATTCCCATATTTTGGTATCTGTAGGAGGTCTTAGAACCAATCTCCCAAAGACACTCAGGGACAACTGTATGGTTAACCTGACAAAGGTTACACAATTACTACCTTCAAAATGCTCCTTTATGATGGACATCACCATTCCTACCTTTGATAGATAGGAAACAGTCTCAGGGGATGGGGGGAAGCAGAATCTCAGAGAAGTCAAGCAACTTGACAAAGTCACACAGTTACTCACTAGCAGAGATGTAACTTGAAGTCTTGAAACATAAAGCCTTCATTAACTGTGTCCCTTCTAAGTATTCTTCCAGCCCTGACATGTTAACCTGTTAGACTTCTGATGAAGGACAGAGTCTTTTGAAGCAAAACTGCAGTCAAATCTCAGTAACAAGACTGAAGCACTTCTTTTTTTAATCCCTTACTCGTCTTACCACCCACTTTGTTTCAAATATCAAACCCTATTCACTATCTCCCTAAACTTTTCTAGAAATATTAAAAGACTTTCCAGGTATGGTGGCACACACCTATAATTCCAGTACTTGGAGGCTAAAACAGGAGGATCACAGGTTTGAAGATAGCCTCAGCAACTTAGCAAGACCCTATTTCAAAATAAAAGATAAAATAGGGCTGTGGAGGTAGAATACCCCTTAGTTCAATCCCCAGCACTCTCCAAAAACTACCACACTACACTAGACAATAACTAACAGTGCCCACAAATATTTGCTGCCCCATTTGCCCCCCCCCCTCGGGACAATTATACTTTCCATATCTTTTAACGCTCGACCATATGACTCTCTCCAGCTGATGAAATTTGAAAACATATCATTTAGAAGGAGTAGCTTTAGGAGTCAGTAGACACTTCACCTTTTTATTTTCCACAATTTGCTACTGGAAAGTACTGTATCACTCTCCTGACAACAGTTTACACTGGATCCCAGAGGGAAGAAACAGAAAAGAGAGAGGTGGTCAACTCACAATGGAGACATGACATAAACAAGAAGTAAACCCTGATATTGTAAGCCACTGAGACAAGAGGATTGCTTATTGCAACAGCACCCCAGGCTTCCTGTTGATACGGAAATTGGTACAGGAAGTGGGGTGCCACCATAACAACACAATAGGAACAGATCAGCTAAATATGCATGGCATTGGTTTCTGGGACCAGGCAGTTGGCAGAAAGCAAACTGTATTATTGAAGGTTAGATTGATGTTGATTCACATTTTACAGGGGTGGAACATTTGGCAAAGCTGTCATCTGAAATAAATTGGAAGAGAAAAACGTACCTGATGAGACTGGAAAACAGAAAGTTAGATGGTGTGTAATGATTGCTATTGGCCCTATTTGACAAGGACTAGAAAAAGATGTGTTATATGCTGAATTGTACCTTCTCAGTTCTCATGTTGAAGTCCTAACCCTTTGTTCTTCCAAATGTCACTTTATTGGGAAATAGGGTCTTTACAGAACTAACAAGCCTAAAATGAAGTCATCAAGGTAACCTCTAATTTAGTAAGACCTCTGTCCCTGCAAAAAAAAAAAAAAAAAGAGGGGGTAATTAGGACAAAGAGATGTGTCTAGAGATAAAATGATTGGAGAAACACAGGGAGAAAAGAGCCACTTACAAGTGAAGGGGAGAGGTCCAGAGCAGACTTTTCCCTCGAAGCCCTCAGAAGGAACCAGCTTGCCGATATTTTGATTTTGGATTTCTGTTATCCATAACTGGAAATAATAAATTTCGGCCATCTCATCTTGTTGTGGAAGCCCTCCCAAACTAACATAAGAGAGAGTGAGAAAGAACTGAACAATTTTTAAATAGAAATGAAAGAGAATAAAGAGTCCAGACATTCCAGGACTTGGTGGGGGGATTGAAAGAGATAACTCTCATCTCTAACAAAAGACAATTGAGAAAGATTCCAGGCAAGCTCACTGAAACTCAGCCTGCAGCAAGGGTGAAGTCAAGATTTCAGACACCCACCATTGTTAAAAACACCTGAACAAATGAAAGGTAAAGCCAGTGAATTCTTTCTCTTGAAAATATGGGAGAAGAAAAATAAGGATCTGGCTCTTCATGAAATCCTGATAGAATGAAAGTAGTCAAAATTAATTGAGTGTAGCTCTTGGAACACAGTGCCTAAATGGAATTAAACATATGATTAAAAGGACTGAGTTTTATCCTTGTTTTATACTCAAGGAGCCATAATATCTCATATGAAAAGAGACTGTGACTGTTTAGGAAACAGAACAACCCTCAAGCCTCCAGCCTTCTGTGGATAAGAAGTGGGTTGACAGATTTGCAACTGCAACAGAGTATAATAGAAAAGGGAGTGCTTCTCATTCCCCAAAAAAGTGAAACTAAGAGCTATGGAAAGCAAAGGACTGAGGTCTCCTACGGGGAGCAAGTGAACATAATCATTTGCTGCAACAGTTTGAATCTCAAGTGTCCCCCAAAGGCCCATGTGTTAGAAGCTTGAAACCCAGGGTGGTGCCACTGTGCATAGTGGAATCTTTAAGAGGTCTGGCCTAGTGGGAGGTCTTTAATCACTGAAGGAATCCCTTGAAAGGGTTTGTGGAACCCTGGCCCTTTCCTCTCTCTCTTTGCTCCCTAGCCAGGAGGTAAGTAGCTTTATTGCCACATTCTCCCACCATAATGTGCTGCCTCACCTCAGTCCCAAAACAAAAAGTCAACTGACCATGAACTCAAATATCCAAAAACATGAGCCAAAATAGCCTTTCCACTCTATAACCAGATTATCTTCAGTATTTCCTTATAGTAACAGAAAACTGACTCACGTGCTCCTTAAAGTGTCCTTATAACATCTATCCCATTAAGTCCCAAAATTCTGCTAAAAGTAGTTTTGTATATTTTTATTCTTCCCCCTTTCTGAAAAACATGCTTATTTAAGTTATTCTGGCCCTGTTCCCTATTGTATATCATGGGAAACAGTATGTGAAAAGCAGATAATTTGCCTTTTAGTTCATGGGTATCTGAAGCAAGAGAAATCAAATAAAACACCTGCTATAAAGACCCATCACAGGGTCCTGGGATTTGTTCCTATTGCCATAACTATAAGGGACTTTTATGTGATCTTCCCAGAGAGAGGAAGGAAGACAGTATATTTTGTGTGAGAAGGAGATCAAACGAAATACTTGTCATGAGAAGATTAGAATGAATTATATTGTCATTCACAAATATTTGCTGCCTTTTTTCTGAAAGAGGCCAATTCTTTGCTTGGCCATGGAACTTGCTTTGTGCACAAACAACATACTTGCACTCAAAGGTTTCCAAGGTCAGTTGATGTTTGGTCATGCTATTTTTTCTCTGCTATCACCAACAATCGGCAATGTTCTACATAAAGGATGCTCTTTCAGCCTTCTCCAGAAGCCCCAGATATCCCAGAATTAACATACAGAGATAAATCATCCCTTATTATTATTAGCCACGGTATGGTCCAGCCTATACTGAATAATACAAGCATAAATTCCCTCCTCCAGAAGTTCCCATGTTAATATTACTTCTACCTCATTTAGCTTCTAGACCTTACCACACTAGGGCTGAGATATGGAGTCTTATGGTCTAGAATCTGGACTGATGAAGACTTTAGATGAAGAAGTCCAATTTGAAAACTAGTAATACATTTTGCCAGGAAATGAAGCTCATCGTTTATCTTTATGGAGCATTTGCAGGTTTCACACTATTACACAACACATCAGACCGTATGGTTGATTCAATGGTCCACCATGTTTCATGCAGTTAAAGTATTCTTGAGGAAGGATGATAGAACCATATCAGAGTATCCAATGGAGGATTTCATACAGGAAACTTCTCCACCAAAGTGGAGCTTTAAATGTTACTTGCTTCACTTATTTATCCAGAAGAAAACCTCCTTTTCCCTAGACAAAAGATTCTTAACCCCGACTATTAAGATGTTAAGCCACCAGTGGAGCTTTTTTGAAACCATCCAAGTCTTAAGGTCCACATTAGATTAAATAAATTGCCGGGTGTGGTGGCACACGCTTGTAACCCCAGCATTCAGGAGGCCAAGACGGGAGGATACAGCCTCAGCTACTACTTAGTGAGGCCCTCTGCAACTTAGTGAGACCCTGTCTCAAAATAAAGAATAAAACATAGGGCAAAGCTCAGAGCTTGAATGCCGTGGGGTTCCCTCCCCAGATCCACAAAAAGAAAAGAAAAAAGAAAAGAAGAGAAAAGAAAGGAAAAGAAAAGAAAAGAGAATTACAACCCCTGAGCTGGGTCCTCAGTCTCAAAACTGGGGGTGCGAGGCAGTGATGGTGATCGCTTCTGGGTCTCACATATGCTAGGCAAATACTCTACCACTGAACTGCACCCCAGCCCTAGCACCAGAGGTTTTCAATGTTTCCCAACCTGATCCCAACCTAATAAGCAACCCCTGAAACCAGGAGCCAAGACTGTCTTCCTCAAAGCTCTATTTCTAGCACCTAATATTATGCCTACCACATAGCTAAAGTCTAGTGAAAAAAATGGATTAAAAAATCTGTTAAATAAAAGAACACCAAATAAATTTTCACTGATTCTGAACAGTCCATCTTATCTGCTAATTGGTTTCTCCCTATATCTACACAAACCATTTCATCTTTTAAAATTCTCTAATACATTGTTGATGGAATTGCAAATTAGTGCAACCACTTTGGAAAACAGTATGGAGGATCCTCAGAAGAATGGGAACAAATGAACCATATGATCCAGGAATACCACTTCTGTGTATCTACCCAAAGGAATGGAAACCAAACTACCAAACTAATGCATGCATATCTATGTTCATAGCTACACAATTCACCATTGCCAAACTATGGAACCAGCCAAGATGTCCATCAACAGATGAGTGGATTACAAAACTATGGGATATGTACACAAAGGAATTTTACTCAGCCATAAAGAAGAACAAAATTACATCATTTTCAGGAAATTGATGGAACTGGAGAAATTATGCTAAATGAGATTAGTCAGTCACAAAAGGTAAGAAATCTCTCTAATATGCGGAAGCTAGAGAGATAAAGGGTCATAGGAAAAATTCTAGATGAGGGAGGAGAAACCATAGATGAGCAAATCAGGTGACCTAACCAAGAGGGAATGGAGAGGAGGAAGAGGGAAAATCCCGAATTCATAACATTTATAAACATATCAAAGTCAATCAGTAAACCAAACATGAGAAGGAGATAGGGGGAGGGGATGGGGGAGGGATTAGGGAAGAGCTAAATAAATGATATGGGCATGCATGCCCTCTACCATCTTGTACCCCATTAAGATGTATGACTATAATACACCAAGAAAATTTTAAAAATAAATAAGTAAAATATTAACAATTTTCTCTAGAACTTCTCTGCTCAATTCAGAAGCTATTATCCACATATGAGAACTAAATTTAAATTTAAAATAATTACAATTTAAAGACAGGCACTGTAGTGCACAACTATAATTCCATTATTGAAAAAGCTGAGATAGGAGGATCCCAGGGTTCAAGACCAGCCTCAGCAACTTAGTGAAATTCTCAGCAACCTACTGAGACCCTGATTCAAAAAATAAAATATAATAAAAGGACTGGGAATATAGATCAATGTAGAACCCCTCTGAGTTCAATCCCCAGTACCAAAAAAATTTTTTTAATTTGGTTCTTGGTAACACTAGTCACATTTCATGTACTTAATAACCATATGTGGCTGATAGCTACAGGATTGGGCAGCACAGAGCCTATCCATCATAACAGAAAGTTCTACTGGACAATGTTGTTCTGAAATAACCAATTTCATTTTTAAAAGCAGCAAATGACCTTGGTGATTTAATACAAACCTCTCCTTTTATAGATAGTAATGAAATTTAATGGACATGAACATAAGGACATAAATGTTGCTCCCAAAACCACTGCATGAGATCAAGAAAGGAGAAATCAGGGCTTAGCAGAAACAAGTAAAAAACTAATACACCAACCCTGTGGAGTCTTGGCCCACAAGAAGTTTATTAATTAATACTGTGACAGGGCTGCACTATAAACATAGGACTTTGAACAAGGAGAAGATGTTTTGCTACATCCTGGTCGGACCACTTTGCAAGCATCACAAACATCAGGGACTTGGACTAACCGCCAGGAATTCAAATGAGAGAAGATGATGGAGGAATGCAAAAGGGCATCCTATCAGATCCCGCTCACATCACTACAAATGTTTAATGCAGAAAAAGGAAGGGAAGGAGACTGGAATGCTTTCTGCAAAAATCCAGAGAATTTCTCATGAGAGGGTGACTCGGAAGTCTTCGCTATGGTCCACAAGCGTTTCATCAAATCACATCTTTATTCATTGCCTGAAGGAATCATTCTTGAGGGCCAAATATAAGTGCCAGGCATTGTGTTGGATAATGATTTATGATAAAAAGCAGCTAGTAGAGTTATGATTGACTGGGGGAAAAATTAAAGGAAGAGAAATATGTAATTTCAGTTTATGATAAGAACTCTGAAGGACTGAACAATAGGAAACAATGATTGATGACAAAATGGGACACCCTCAAAATAAGACGGCCAGAGGAGTCTTCCTTGAAGAAATGAAAACCTGACATACAAGTTGGAACTGCAGGACAAGTAAAAGTAAGATAAAGAAAATGCAGAAACGATATCTTCTATGAGAAAGACAAATAGAAATGATTCTGTAGATCAGGGAAAATCTTGGGGTATTCAAGAAACCAAAAAGTAGCTAATGAAACCTGAATGATTTAGGCAGGACCAGTGGAAGGACATTGCACTAAACCAAAATAAATCCTCTAAATTATTCCTAAAAGAATACTCCAAAACTAATATTGCTGCTTCATATAGTAGTGCTGTCTCCATCACTGGGAGCCATCAAACATAGGAGTTTGGACTAATGGACTGTTGAATAATTAAGGATTCCCTTAAGCCAGGTGTGGTGGCACATGCCTATAATCCCAGTATTTGGGAAGCTGAGACAGGATGATCACAGGTTTGATGTCAGCCTCAGCAACTTAGTGAAATGTTTAAAAATTTTTTAAAAAAATAAGAAGGGCTGGGGTATAGCTTGAATGTAGAATGCCACAAGGAGGTAGCTATCTTGAGAATTTAAGAGCCATGAGAAAGACGGCATGTGGAAAAATGTGCACTGCTGTGCTGTTTGTCAAACATCTGAACCAAGCCGGGTTTCTAGCAGTAGGCAAACAGATGCATATCTCACAGTGTTATGCGGCAGCTCAAACTAACAAACTAAACATATAAATCTTCAAATGAATAATGGTACACTAAATAAGTTTCAAAAAATATCTGTACTATTTTAAACCATTTATATATTTTGTAAACCAAACAGCTAATATTTGCTGAATGTTTACTCCATGTCCAATAATGTTCTGGTATATTGTATGAGTCAACTAGCTTAATCCTCAGGACAATATTACGAAATGAACATTTCATTTACCCTTATTACAAACAGGAAAATGAGGTAGAGAAGTTAAAGAACTTGCCCAAGATTACAGTTAGTAAAAGCCAGTGCCAGCAGGCAGTATGGCTCCAAAGTCTGTACCTTTAGCTACACCTATTCTATATCATGCATACGGACACATGCAAATACACTAATTGGTAATATAGAGTAGTACACACACACACACACACACACACACACACACACACACACACACACACACACACACCCTGCACATACATGAACTGAATACTCAATCACATTAGCAGCGGCCTCTAGGGTAGTTAAGAGAAGAAAGGAACTGAGAAGCAAACACAAAGACCACTTTTTTTAAGTTTATAAGCAGATATGACAACATGTTATCATTTGTTGATGCTGGGAGGCAGGTAGAGGGTTGTTTCTTAGTATCATTCTTTGCACTTGTCTGTATTTTTGGGGGGATTTGCAAAATAATTCCCTGCGGAGCTTAAAATTCTATAACTCTAAAGACCTGAGGTAGGGGAAAATTAAGTGATTAGCCAAGGGTCAACAGTAAAAGAGCCTCAGCTAGTGCCTGGATCCCCCAGTAAGTGTCCCCACATCTGCCCTGCAGCCTCGTGGTACCAGGCTCCTTGTGGGCTTCACTTCTCAACCAACTGAGCGTGAGGATGAGCCAGACTTGCTTATCACTACATTTTGGCTTTCCTTCATGCACTGGCTGCATCCTGCAAAGCTGTATTTAAATAAATATTCGCATATCAAACAATATTTTCCCATCGATTTACATTCTATTTTAGGGGATGTGTTCCCACAGAAAAGACTTTAGTCCCAACATGTTAAAATAAATCCCAATGAAGAAACAGAGCATTCATCAAAGAGCACTGTAGTGGATGCAGAACTAATTCTCCCACAATGCTCTCTCAAGAAAACCTTGGTCACATGGCCACTGCATTTTTTTTTTTTTGAGGTACTAGGGGTGGAACCCAGCGGCTTTCTACCTCTGGGCTATACTCCCAGACCTATTTTTATATTTTATTTGGAAACAGGGTCTCACTAAGTTGTTGAGACCCTCACTAAGTAGCTGAGGCTGGCTTCAAACCCATGCTATCTTCCTGTTACTCTGTTACTCAGCCTCCCAAACATGGGGATTACAAGCATTTGCCACCACACCTGGCAGAAACTTCATCTTAAATGGATGCCTATGCCCGGCGTGGTGGCACACACTTGTAATCCCTGCGCTTGGGAGGCGGAGATAGGAGGATCACGCAGATTCAAAGCCAGCCATGCTGGCTTAGGAGACCCTGTTTCCAAATGAAAAAAAAGTATAAAATAGGTCTGGGAGTATAGCCCAGAGGTAGAAGGGTTTCCAGGAACCCTAGTACGACCAAAAAAAAAAAAAAAAGGATGCCTATTAAAATGTAGCCCTGTAGCCAGTCATGGTGGCACATGCTTGAAATCCCAGTACTTGGGAGGCTGAGACAGGAAATCACAAGTTCGTGGCCAGCCTCGGCTACTTAGCGAGGTCCTCCACAACTTAGTGAGACCCTGTTTCAAATTAAAGAATAAAAAAATAGGGCTAGCTCAGAGGTAGAATGCCCCCTGGGTTCAATCCCCAGTACAACAACAACAACAAAAAAAAAAAAAAAAAAAAAAAACGAACACAGCTCCATGGCTAATTCTGGGTTAATTCTGACTTTCTAGCATGTGCTATTTAAGCAGCCTAACAGATTATCAGGTCTCCAACTCCAGGTATTCAGGAGACCGAGCCAGGGAGAAAGAATCACGATAACCCTATGAAATGGAATTCACCAACTGACAACTGTCTGTCTTGCATCATTTGAAACACATGTCAGAAGTTATTCTGGCAGAGGTTTTTGGCTATCTTAAGAGAAGCTGTATCTCCAACATGCTTCTCTCCCTTCCATCTCTCCCTCCTTCCTTTCTTTCCTTCCTTCTTTTTTCTTCTTTTTGTGGTACTAGGGATTGAACCTATTGACCAACCCTACTTTTTTTATTTTTTATTTTGAAACAGGATCTCACTAAGTTGCTGAAACTGGCCTCAAACCTGCGACTCCCCTCTTCCAGCCTCCCAAGTACTCGGAGTACAGGTATGCATCAATCACCATGCCCAGCTATTTATTCATTTCTCCTCTTGTGAAGGTGGGGAAACAGCCCTGAGGTAGACTGGGGCTAACTGCAGGCCTAGGCTCCTGAGCTCAGATCCTGTTGTCGACCATGACCGCTGATATAAGGTCACAGGTGAGCTGCTAGAACTCTAAGCCACCAGCTCATCTGTATGATGAATATGAAAATTGCTTGTATAAAGGAAGGTGGTGGGAAGACTAAATGTAACAGATGAGATTATTCTTTAAAATAAAAAAAAACAGTTCAAATGAGTTATCTCTTCTCATTTAAAATTGGGGACAGTAGGTAATTGCAAATATATACTTGAGAGAAAAATAGAAATATTTTCCTGAATTTAAATATATGTAGTTTTAAAGTCCTCTAAATAAAACAGACTTGAAATTATTTAGTTTATTGTCTTTTTCTTATTTTTATACTGCTATATCCCTCATGTTTTAAAGGATGCCTAGCACATCGTAGATGCCTGTTATTTATTAATTTAGTGGAATGGCATGTGTTTTCTAATGAACACTCCTAATAATAAAAAATTAGCATTTAAATTTCCTTTTTCCATTATCTGAACTAATCCTAAAAAATTATTTTGTGTCAGGCATGGTGACAAACACCTGTAATCCTAGTAGGTAGGAGGCTGAGACAAAAGAGTTTCAGGATCCAGGTTCTAGGCCAGCCTCAGCAACTCAGCAAGACCCTTAGCAACTTAACGAGACCCTGTTTCAAAATAAAAAATAAGAAAGGGCTAGAGGTGTAGCTCGGTGGTAGAATGCCCCTGGGTTCAATTGCCAGTACCAAAAAATAATAATAATAAAGTTATTTTGTATAATAAATATTACCATTATAAGTCAATGTGAAAAATGAAAACATATTCCATAAGGTAAAGTAATTTGCCCAAGGTCAGTTTGTTCATATGTAATTGGCTCACACACCTAATGGTTTCTAAAAGAATTCATATTGGTTCCCATCCTCTTTCTCTCTGTCTCTGCTTCCCTTAATACACTAAGTGACGGGAGAAGACGCATAACTGAGAGAATAGGTTTCAGTACAGATGTTGCCAGTGAATAGATTTGAGAAATAAATACAGACTTCATTTGCTCTATGATATACATTTAGTCACAAAGTCATTTAATGACTTTTCAGAATACACCAGTGCAGGTGTTAATTCACCCAGAGAGGGAATTGAAAACCCACTCACAGCTTGCCTGAGTTTTTATTTTGGCAAGAGTAAAAATACCTATATTTGGGAGATAACTGGCATGTGGATGGAATCACTCCCCTAATTGATTAAATGCAAAGTTATACTAAATCACTCCACTCAAAGTGAGGTTGACTTGTAAGTGCTCCCTGCGGTAATTAGCGACTAGGCGCATCCAATCAACAGAAAAAACAATTCAGACTTGGGCGATAGTGGGTGGCGGGAAATCTGGAAGATTGACATTAAATAAGCCCTTTGGGTCGCTCCATCCTACTCACATTTTTTTAGGCATTAAGAGATAGTTTAAGTCTTCAGCACTCTTTTGGGCAGTGCTCCAGTCAGGTAAAATAGAAACAACAGACTTAATTCCTATCTTCCAAGGTCTGATTCAGGTCCTGCCTCCCCCAGAAGTCTTCCCCGGGTCATCCAGTAAGAAGAAATTTCTCCAACATTCTTGGGACTTTATACACATCCACTTGCAAGCTAATTCTCTTCTCGTCTGCACTAGAGTATCTAAGGTCACGCTGTGTTTGCCCTTCTAGACTGTAATTTTGCTGAGGCCATGATCTTTGCCTTACTCATTTGTGTCTTCCATAATGTCTAGCTCGAAGCCTAGAATGCAAATAAGTGCTTAATGTCTGAAATCTTCCCTTAAAGTAACCTCTCTGTTAGTCTTTGTTCTACCTTGTCACATAAAACAAGGTACTTGAAAGACACTATCTACTTTTTTAGAAACTCTTCTGAACAAGAACTCAGGAGAACTAGCACATTTCCTAGCAGAAAAAAGAATAGCAACATATTAAAAAAATTGCATGCATTCATATTCTGATTAACTTTTATAAATGAAACACCAATTGGACACATCCTCGCAACTACTTAAAGATATTGTTCAAAAGAAGTTAAGTTTCCAAATTTCATATCTTCTCTGAGTACTATTTCAAAGCCAAGTGGAGGTCCTCTTGAATAGTTTTTTTTAATTTATAACTTAATTGAATTTTTAAAAATTTATAATTTATAATTTTTAAAGCTGGTGTGTTAATGAATTTTTTAGCTTTGAGAAGATCTGGGCCAGTCTTTTACACAGACACTCAGTCTCCTCCCAACACCAACACCAATTCCTAGTAAAATATGATTTGTTCCAAGCAAGAAGAGATTAAAAATTGTACTAATGCAATTCTTTGTACAACACAAAGACAGCAGCAAAAAATATAATTCTAAAAAGCTGGCTATTCTTGAAATACATCCTATCAGGCCATGTAGTTGGTACTGTAGGAATACTTCCAGTTATGTGAGCTTTGTAACTAATTTATCAGTATTATTAACACGCTAGCATTGGGATGAAGGTTTTTATTCTGCGAATATCAACTCACACTGGACAAGAGATAGTGAAATATGTGAAGAAATAAAAATAAATGGAGGAAAGAATAATGCACTTTTTAAATCCACTTGATGCTTTTGAAAGTTATTTCCCATACACTATAACTTAATTCTTAGAATGTGAAATACATGAAGAAACAGAAATAAATGAAAGAAGAATAATGCACTTTTAAAAATGACTTCATGCTTTTCAAAGCTCTTTCCCATATACTGTCACTTAATTCTTAGAATGTGTCTGTGTATTTTTTCCCTTTCCAGACAAGAAAACTGAGGCATGAAGGCATTAAGAGATGCATCCACTTCTTAAGTACTACCTCAATAATTTTCATTTGCATATTGATAAAAGGAGGTAAAAGAACCTGTCTTATATGGTTACAATGAGAATGAAATAAATTAATACATAAAGTGCTGACCACTAATCTATTGCCCCTCCACAATCTTCTGCCTTTCCCACTATCCTCATCTACCTCTGCATGTCAAAATCTAACACCGAAGAAAAGCCAAACTATATCCTCTTTAAAAAGAAGACATAAATTTAATGAGAGCCCACCATGTACCAAGTTCAATTCCAGCACCTTATCTATATCAATGACCCCATATTTGCTACAACTCTATACAGTAGATACGTGTGTGTGTGTGTGTGTGTGTGTGTGTGTGTGTGTGTGTATTTTACTGGGATTGAACTCAAGGGAGTTATACTTCCAAGCTACATCTCAGGCTCCCAAATACTGGGATTACAGGCATGTACCACCATGCTCGCATAGTACGTACTATTTTAACCTAAGTAGTAGGTACAATTTTATCAATAAGAAAATGGAGGTACTTTGAACCTAAGTAGCTTGCTAGTTATGATCATGCATTAACCTTGAAAGATAAGGTCTTACAACCTGCTCATATTAGCTGAGCTGTAGTTAAACAGTAAAATCTCTGAGCATTTTAAGATCTATTCTGTCCAATAAGGTAAGCTTTAGCCACATATGGCAAGTGAGGACATGAAATATGGCTAATGAAGTGGAGGAAATACATTTTAATTTAATATAATTTCAATTAATTTGAGTTTAGATGTAAAATAAATATTTGATGAAACAGCAGTTTTTCTGACACTGGACATCAGTCAAGGAAAGTCAGTGATCCTTGGGACGTGGGATATAAAAAGGATGAGCCCATACGGGTGTGCTAAGTATATGCCTGCAATCCCAGTACTTGGGAGGCTGAGTCAGGAGAATCACAGGTTTGAGACCAACCTCAGTAACATAGTGAGACTCTCAGCAACCTAGAAAAACTCTGCTTTAAAACAAAACTTTTAAAAGAAGCCAGGAGTATAGCTCAAAGGTAGAACATCCCTAGGCTCAATCCCCAATACCACAAAAAAAAAATTAAGTAAATAAAATAAAACATATGTGCTCTACACTGACGACAGCTTACTGCTCTGAGAGAATTTTCATGGTGCTTTCTATGGAAGGGAGACTCAGTAAAGCCCCCAAATCTCTATGAGTTGAGAAGAAGAAGCTGGGAGTCTGGAGAGATCAGACCACCTGTATTATAGAACACAGTACATGAAAGGAGATGAGCAGAACAAAACACAGCAATACAGATCTTCCTTAAGATCTGTAAGATTATTTGCTATGCGCAGCAATGAGGAACACCATCCAATAAGGTGCATCAGATACTGTGTACCTTGAAGTGGGGTGGTACTGTAACAAATACCTGAAAATGTGGAAAAGTCTCTGACACTGGGTAATGAGCAGAGCCCGAGGGGAATATCAAAGCATGATACAAAGAGCCCAGAATGCCTTCAGCAGACTGTTAGTAGAGAAATATGGGTTAATGAGAACACTACCACCCAGGCTTGGAAAGAAAGAACTGGGTAAAGTAGAACTGCCAAAAAAGCAACAGTGTTCAGCAAAAACACTGGATCATGAATGTACTGTACCTCTTCCCAGCAGTCAAATGAAAATCACTTGTTTCTGGGGCACTGGGTTAGAGCACACAGGAGGATTTTGACTCTGCGGTGGGAAATAATTTACTCTGCTATGAGCACCAGCACTTTTCTGAACCCATCCAATAAACCTTAAAAGTAGGATTTAAAAGGATTAAATTGGCCGGGCGTGGTGGCACACGCTTGTAATCCCCGCACTTGGGAGGCTGAGACAGGAGAATCGCGCATGTTCAAAGCCAGCCTCAGCTACTTAATGAGGCTCTCAGCAACTTAGTGAGACCCTGTTTACAAATAAAATATAAAATGGGTCTGGGAGTATAGCCCGAAGGTAGAAAGCCTCTGGGTTCCACCTGCAGTACCATCAAAAAAATTTAAAAAAGGATTAAATTGTCTCATGGTCACTTACTTGTGTCCTAGAACAAGACTCAAGAATATACAGAATACAAAAAAAATCAAGCAAGGCAAAATTCATAATGACTGGCATTTAATCAGAAATTGCTGGGCCCAAAAAGAAGAGGCAATAATGAGAAAAATCAATCGGTCAGTCAACACTGGGTACAATTATTAGAATTTGCAGTCAGGTCGTGACACGGAAAAATTTTTAAGAGTCAAACTAACTTATAAGTAAAACCACATGTCTAAGATTAAAAAGTATACCAATTGTTAATAACAATAAAAAAGCAAAAGAAAAGTTTATTGACCTTGAAGGCATAATAAAAAATGATTAAATGCCAGGCATGGTTGCGGCACACACTTATATTCCCCACGCTTGGGAGGCAGAGACAGGAGGATCGCGCAGCCAGCCTCACTGGCTTAAGAGACCCTTTTTCCAAATTAAAAAAAAAAAAAAGGTGTCTGAGTACCACCAAAAAAAAGATTAAAAATAATACACAGAGAAAGAATTTTTAAGTGAAAAGAGTATAAATGAGCCATGGAACAACTTTATTCAGCCTAATATATATTTAATTGGAGTCTCTTAAAAAGTAAAGGAGGACAAAAATGATATCTAAAGATATAAGAGCCTTTTTTTCAAATGAAGCTCACTAAATCCCAAACATAGGAAACATCATAAAAACCACACCAAGCTACTTCATAATCAAATTGTTCAAAATCAGTAATAAAGAGGAAGTCTTAAAAGCAGAGAAGATAGTTTCATTATCTACTGGGAAATAGAGATAAGAAGACATCAGATTTCTTCTTGAGAACAATCTTTAAAGTATGAAAGAAAAAAATTTTCAACCCAGAATTTTATACTCAGCAGAAACATATTTCAAAATTGAAGGCAAAAGAACTTTCTCAGACATATAAAATCTGAAAGAATTCATCACCAGCAGGCCTACACTCTAAGAAATGTTAAAGTCCTTCAGGCAGCATGAAAATAATACCAGATGGAAATGCATATTTACACAGGGGAATCAAAGACACAGAAAATAGTAACTACATGGGTAATCATAAATATATAATAGGTTTTCTTACTATTTAAGTTTTTTTAAAGGATAACTAATTAAATAAAAATAGCAATGTAGTCTGTAGTTTATTGTATAAGTGAAAGTAAAAATGTGTAACAACTAGCCGGGTGTGGTGATGAATGCCAGTACTTGGGAGGCTGAGAAAAGAGGATCGCAAGCTCGCAGCCAGCCTCAGCTACTTAGTGAGGCCCTCTGTGACTTAATGAGACCCTGTTTAAAAAAAAAAAAAAAAACTAAAAAATAGGGCTGGAGATGTATAGGTAGAATTCCTGTGGGTTCAATCCCTGATACCAAAAAAGAAAAAAATGCGTAACAACTATAGCCCAAAGGTCAGGAGGATGAAAAGCAAACTATTGAAATGTTCTTATGCATAAAATATCACTTGAAGGTAAACTGTGATAATTTAATTATATGTGCCATATACCCTGAAGAAATCACTAAAATAACAAAACAAAAAGTTATACCACCTAATCAGCAAAGGAGATAAAATGGAATCATAAAAAATTTAATCAATTAACTCCAAAATAGGTTGAAAAGGGGAGAAAAATAACAGAGAATGGATAGGACAGTAAGAAAATAAGCAGCAAGGAGATAAATGTAAATATAACCATGTCCACAATCACACTGAACCACAGCGAATGGAAAGAGTCTCAACATCTGGATGAAAAGACCGAGATTGTCTTACTGTTTTAAAAAAGAAAAGGACTCAACTATTTCCCTTCTATAGGAAAAGCACTCTATTTGCTATATTATGTATAAATCTCAAAATGTACATAATGAGTTAAAGAATCCATACCCAAGTACATCCTGCATGATTCTATTTATATAAAATTCTAGAAAGCAGAAACTAATCTCTAGTAAACAAAAGCATTATCAGTAGTTCTTGGGGATGGAGGCTGAGGGAGGTGGAGGAGAGGTATTTAAGAGGAAACTTTTTGTGGAGATGCTATGTTTATCATCTTGATTGTGGAGACAGTTTTGCAGGTGTATTCACATGTCAAATTACCACGTAATACAGTTGGAATATGCACCATGTATTTAAGTCTATATACCTCACTAAAATTGTTTTAAGTTTCAACCTAGTCCCTAATCACATCTGTATGGAACAACTTGGTGAATCTGCTGTTGCGATCTTACTCGCTCTAAATACATACTAATTATTACAGATGAAAAGTTTGCTTCCAAATTGAGATGTGCTCTAAACACAGATCTACATAATAATTAGATAATCTAGCTAGGATGGGAGGTGGGGGTTGACCTTTAACCATGGTAAAAAGAGACCTAGGCCAGAAAGTACACTTTGGTGGGAAAGTAAGGCGAGGTACCTTACAGGGTAAGGGGAGGTACCTTACAGGGATTTTTACTATATCAGAATTATGTGAACAAGATGGAGGACATCATGTATAAAATTTGTTCAGTGCTTTGTATTTTGGTGAATTTTTTCTAACCAACCCCCATGCCACTCTTGAATGGCATGGGACTGTAATTGTCTTCTGTATTTCAATCTTTTTAATAAACTTCTTTAAATCTTCAAAAAAAAAAAAACAAATTGAGATGTGCTTTAAGTGTAAAATACAAAATAATTTTAAAGACTTTGTTTTTAAATGCAAACTGTTGAGCCAGGAATGCTGGTACACTTTTGTCATCCCAGTATTTGGGAGGCTGAGACAAGAGGATCAGATTTAAGGAGAGCCTCAGCCACTTACGAGGCCCTCCACAACTTAGTGAAACTCATTTCAAAGGAAAAAACATAGGGCTGGAGGTATAGCTCGAAGGTATAATGCCCCTGGGTTCCATCCCCAGTACAAAAAAAAAACCATAAAATAAATGTAAACTGTTTTATTTATAATTCTTTGTTTCAACCACATGCTGAAATAACGCTTTTTTTTTTTTTTTTTTTTTTTGGTGGTACTGGGAATGGAACCCAGGGGCCTTCTACCTCCGGGCTACACTCCCAGACCTATTTTATATTTTATTTGGAAACAAGGGTCTCTTAAACCAGCTGAGGCTGACTTCGAACCTGCGCGATCTTCCTGTCTCAGCTTCCCAAGTGCTGGGATTACATGCGTGCACCACCACGCCCGGCAAAATGACAATATTTTAAATCAAAATGTTTACTGAGCTTCGTGTACATCTTTTACTTGTTTAACGTGCCTCCTAAAAAATTTAAAATTAAAGATGCAGTTCACAATATATTTCTGTTGGACAGAACTGCACTAGAAAGGGAGATTTTATTGGAATACTCAAACATTATGGTGCTCATATTTCTAATCAGCAATGGGTAGCCAGAATAATGATTCAGCAAAGGTGTTCACAGTTCAATCCCCAGAACATGCAAATGTGTTACCTTGTTTGTCAAAAGGGACTTTGAAGATGTGATTAGGTTTTAGACTTTGAGATGAGACCATTATCTTGGATTAGCTGGCCAAGTCCAAGATAACCACAAGGGATAACTTTTATAAGGGAAGAAGGGAGGCAGAAGCATCAATACCAGAGAAGACAGGAGGAGGAGTGAAGCCATAATAGAAAGAAATATGACAAGAGAAACAAACACTGGAATGATGCAGCCACAAGCCAAGGACTGTGGTTGCTCTTGGGAGCTGGAAGACAGAAAGGACCTAATTACCCCCAAGAAGGAGCACAGCTCTATCAGTGCCTTGATCTTGGCCCCCTAACGCTCATTTTGGAATTATGACCTCCAGAACTGTAAGATAATAAAGTCTAAGTAAAATTGCAGTAACTTCTTATCACAGCAACAAATAAAAAAATAAAATCAATTTTTTATGTGCCTGGAAGTAGGCCACCCAAATATCCAAAAAGGTGGGTCTGACATTACTGGGTGGGAAATGGGCAAAGCCTAGAAATTTTTTTGCAAAGCATGGTTAGAAAAAGGTTAGAATGCCTCCAGCAGCAACCTGGATGTCAACAGCAATGCTGGTGATGTCACAGAAGAAAGTAAAGAGCATGGAAGAGAAAACCTGTATTATGTTAGAGAATATTTAAATTGTTGTGAACATACTGTTAATAGAAATATAGATGTTAAAGGTGCTGCCACAGAGGTTTAGAAAGAAATGAGGACCACATCATTGGAAATCAGAAAACAGAGCATCCTTTTTATAAAGTGGCTTAAAAAGGAGTTGAATTTTGTCCTGCAGGTAGGAAAACAAAATTTGTAAACAATAAATTTATATAGTTAGCTGAACAGGTTTCTAAACAAAGTGTTGGAAGTATGACCCAATTTCTTCTTGCTGCTTATAGTAAAAATTGAAGACGAAAAAGAGGAATTGAGGGAAGAATGGTTAAACAAAAAGAAATAAGGACTTGATGATTTAAGGAATCCTCTACATAACCACCTTGCAAATGACAATAAAATTGGAGGCTGTAAAGAAAGGCTGCCTGAGACAGGCGTAGTGGTGCAGTCTTGTAATCCAAGCATTCGGGAGGCTGAGACAGGAGGAGCAGGGTTCGTGGAAAGCCTCAGACACTTAGTGAGGTTCTTTGCAACTCAGTGAGACTCTAAACAATAAGGCTGGGGGTGTTGCTTGGAGGTAGAATGTCCCTGGATTCCATCCCCAGTACTGCAAAGAAAGGAAAGGAAAGGAAAGGAAAGGAAAGGAAAGGAAAGGAAAGGAAAGGAAAGGAAAGGAAAGGAAAGGAATGGAAAGGAAAGGAAAGGAAAGGAAAGGAAAGGAAAGGAAAGGAAAGGAAAGGAAAGGAAAGGAAAGGAAAGGAAGACAGACCCTGTAGAGAAAGCCAAGGGTGTAACAAGTCTTTTCATAGACTCTCCCGCACACCCTTGTGATACTAGGGATTAAACTTAGAAGCATTCTACCTTTGCTACACTTCCAGCCTGATTTTATTTTTTATTTGGAATCAAGGTCTCACTAGGTTGATGAGAGTCTATTTGCTGAGACTGTCCTCAAACCTGTAGATCCTCCTGCCTCAGCCTCCCACATACTGAGATTATAGGCATGTGCCACCAAGCCTGGCTTTCTAGTCTCTTGAAAGGATCAACAGTCCAGAATAAGGGTTCTTTGAAGAGATCAAGTGTGTAGTCCATAGATCCCTTCAACCACCTCAGTAAGTCAGAAATAGAGATGGGGAATATCCTTGGAGGAATCTGCTGTCTAACGGCAGGAGACCTGCAAGCTTCTTGAGAATCTTCAACACACTTCAAAACTATTTAACCTAAACAGCACAACACTGACATAAACACATGACACACAGACCAACAGAAGAGAACAGAAAGCCAGGAAATAAATCCACATATGTATTTACATTAAAGTAAATCAAATGGCTTTGACAAGGGCAGTAAGAACATACTTTGGAAAAAAGAAATTTTCTCCAAAATTCTGGGAAAATTTGATATCGCTATGCAAAAGAACAAAACTAGTTCTCACCATATAAAAGAAAATCAACTCAAAGTCAATTAAATACTTAAATGTAAGACCACAAATTATAAAGCTATTTTAAAAAATTAGAAAAAAATGCTTCAAGATATTGGAATAGAAAAGGATTGTGTGGACAAAACCCCAAAAGTGTGAGATAAAAGTAAGGATTGAGAAATAGCATCACATCAAACTAAAAGTTTTATTGTTTTTGTTGTTTTATATTTTGTGCAGTACTATGGATGGAACCCAGGGGCATTCTACCTCTGAGAAACACCCCCAGCCCTATTTTTTTTCCTTATTTTGAAACAGGGTCTCACTAAGTTGCAAAGGGCCCCACTAAAAGCTTTTTAACAGCAAAGAAAGTAGTGTAGTCAACAGAGTGAAGAGACAACCTATAGATGAAATACTTGTGAACTATTTATCTAACAAGGAATTCATATTCAGAACATAAAGAATTCAAACAATTCAACTTCCAAAAGGCAGTCTGATTTTAAAATGGGCAAATTATCTAAATAACATCTTTAAAAGCAGATATGCAAGGGCTGAGGCTATATATAGTTCAGTGGTAGAGTACTTGCCTAAAATATTAGAGATAAAAGGAAAAAAAAGAAAAATGCAAATGGCTAGCAAGGATATGAAAAATGCTCAATATCACTAATTATCAGAGAACTGCAAATTCAAATCACAATGACATATAATCTCACCCAGTTAGAATGGCTATCAAAAAGACAAATATTACAGCTGGGTGTGGTGGCGCATGCTTGTAATCCCAGTATTTGGGAGGCTGAGACAGGAGGATCTGGGTTTGAGGACAGTCCCAGCTACTTAGTGAGTGAGGCCCTCTGCAACATAGTGAGAACCTATTTCAAAATAAACAATAAAAAAAAAAATCGGGCTTGGGGCATAGCTCAGAGATAGAATGCCCCTAGATTCAATTCCTGCCATCACAACAAAGACAAATATTACAAATGTTGTCAAGGATGCAGAGAAAAGAAAGCCTTCATCAGTGTTAGTGGAAATATTAATTATAAAGCCATTATTAATAAAGAGTATGAATGTTTCTTAAAAATATGGAAATAAACAAGATATTGTGGTGCACACCTGTGGTCTCAGCTACTCAGGAGGCTGAGGCAAGAGGCTTGAGTCCAGGAATTTGAGACCAACCTGGGCAACATAGCAAAACTCCGTCTCAAAAATAAAGAAACAAAAAAACAAGAAAACTAGAAATAGAGCTGTCATGTGACCCAGCACACAACTGGGGACACATACAAATGAATTGAGGTCAGTATGTAAAAGAAACACATGTACTCACATTTTATTACTGCACTATTCACAATAGC
This sequence comes from Muscardinus avellanarius, assembly GCF_963383645.1. Taxonomy (NCBI): domain Eukaryota; kingdom Metazoa; phylum Chordata; class Mammalia; order Rodentia; family Gliridae; genus Muscardinus; species Muscardinus avellanarius. The sequence continues at coordinate 195,680,199 of NC_137786.1, read as the reverse complement.
CAAGATATGGAATCTGCCTAGGTGTCCATCAACGGATGAATGGAAAAAGAAAATGTGGTGTATACACACAATGGGACATTATTCTGTTGTAAAAGAGAATAAAATTCTATCATTAGAAGCAATATGGATGGAACTGGAGGACTTTGTGATAACTGAAATGAATCAGGCACAGAAAGACAAATACCACATTTTCTCCATTATATGTAAAGCTCAAAATTTGATCTCGAAGAAGCAGAGAAAAGTGTATGAGAAGGGTATGAGAAAGGGAAGGATGGTTAATGAGTATAGAGTTATGGCTGGAGAGGATAAATAACCTCTAATATTCTATAGCACAATAGGATAACTATGGTTGACAATAATTAATTGAATATTTCAAAATATCTAGTAGAGAGGATTTTTAATGTCCCCAAAATAAATTATAAATGTCTAAGGCACTGTAGATCCCAGTTACCCTGATCTGATCTTTCCCTATTGAATACAGATATTGAAATGTAACACCATACCCCAAAAGTATGTATTATTCTATGTCAATCAAAAATAAAATACTGTTAAGCATGGTGATGCACACCTGTAATCCTAGTACTTGGAAGCTGAGATAGGATAATTGCAGGTTCGCAGACAGCCTCAGCAACCTAGTGAGACCATTTCCAAACAAAAAATTAAAAGTGCTGGGAGTATAGCTCAGAGGTAGAATCCCTCTGGGTTTAATCCTCAGTCTCTGTCTGTCTGTCTGTCTGTCTGTCTCTCTCTCTCTCTCTCTTTCTCACACACACACACACACACACACACACACACACAGAGAGAGAGAGAGAGAGAGAGAGAGAGAGAGTTAAAATCATTCTTGAGTATTTTGAGAATTTTATAGCAACAGAAGCACAGCCAACTTGGACTGAAGGGAGCAGAGAAAGGACAAAATGGAAGAGGGCCGACAAACCCCCAAAATTCTACTGGCAGGCAACAGGCTGATAAAACTGCTCAACTGCAAACAGGTGCAGGCGATTCTCCTGCAAACAGAAAGATGTCTCAGAAAACTGCACTCAAGCAGGAGGCAAAGGGTTATTCCCAAGTTTTGAAACACAATGGAGTTTGCACCACTGGATTTCAAACTTGTTAGGTGCTGGCAAGCCCCTTTTTTTTCCCTCCCCTTTGAACAGGGATGTCTATTACTGGTATTGTATACCTGGCCCAGCGTTCCATTTTGGAAGCTCTGGTTTCACAGGTCTACACATACAGAGGTATTTTTCAAAAAAAAAAAATGGCTATTGCCCTCATCTGTTTTAAATTATTTCAGTGATGAGATGAGAGGAGGTTTCAGACTTTGAGTTGATGCTATATATAATTGAAACTTTTGGAAGTATTTGCATGTAGGTTAGACATAAAGCTTTAGGGGCCAGAGGGCAGAAGAACAATTTTCCAAAGATGTTCATGAGCTGATCACCAGGACCTGTGAATACAATGCTTTACATGGTAAAAGAGACCTTGCAGATGTGATCAAGTAGGCACACAAAAATAATAAATGAATATAAAACTAAAAGCTTGAATGTGAACTACAATTTGATGTGAGACTATAATGTGCCAATAAACATATAAAATAAATTAAATGTGAAGTATAAAAGTAAAAATTAAATTATTTATTCTAAAAATTAAATCTTGAGATAGGGAGATTACTTGGATTATGCAGTTAGGCCCAGTATAATCACAAGAGATGAAGATGTAATGAAAGACCTCCTCAAAGTCCCAAAATGAATTTACTGTTTCCACTAAAGAAGCTAAAAGTTGAGCTGGGTGTGGTGGCCACACTTGTTATCCCAGCATTTAATCGGGAGGCGGAGACCAGAGGAATGAGGTTCGAGGACAGCCTCAGCTACTTAGCGAGGCCCTTTGCAATTCAGTGAGACTGGGTTTCAAAAATAAAAAGAATAACCTGGGCATGGTGGCACACGCTTGTAATCCCAGCATTTGGGAGGCTGATACAGGAGGATCATGGTTCAAGGACAGCCTCAGCTACTTAGTGAGGCCCTCTGCAACTTAGTGAGACCCTGTCTCTAAATCAAGAATAAAAAATAGGGCTGGAGGTGTAGCTCGGAGGTAGAATGCCCCTGGGTTCCACCCCCAGTACCACTAAAATTTTTTTTAAAAGAGAAGCTGAAAATCTCTCCCTGATTTTGCAGTCTAGCTTTCAAAGAGACAGCTTTCAAAATAGAGAATATACAGATTACAGAGCAGAATTCCAGCCTCGAGGGCTAAACTTGTGGCATGAATGAATAACTGATGAACAATGCCGACACAAGCCTCTTGTTGTGTAGACTAGGCAGAGGAAATTTTAATTCAATTCAATATTTTTATTAGTCACTTACTGTACACCATGCACAAAAGCTGGCTCTGAGATCTAGAAATATCTAGATAAGAAGAAATTCTGCCCTCCTACAGTTTGAAGCACAGCCGAGTTTCCATAGCAGCCTTGCTCAGATCAACAGTGACATACACCTATAGTCTCAATATTTTGGGGGTGCCGAGACAGGAGGATTGCAGGGTTGAGGCCAGCCTCAGCAACTTAACAAGGGCCTCAGCAGCTGAGAGAGACCCTGTTTCAAAATAAAGAGTAAAATACAAAGGGGCTGAGGTGTAGCTCAGAGATAGAACGCCCCTGAGTACAATCCCAGTACAAAAAAAACAACAAAAAATGGCATGAACTCTCAACAGTGACTTGGCAGATATTGCAAAAGTTCAAAGAGAAAAGTCACGCAGTCTTATCTCTTAACCATACCCACTAGTACTTTTTCATTGAATTTTCAAAGGCTATAATCTCCTTAATGATAGGACTGGTGAGAGAGGAGGTGGAGAGGGAGAGGAAGAAAGAGAGGGAAAGGGGGAGGGAGGGAGAGATGCAAGCAATGAGCTGCATCCCCAGCCTCTCGCTAAATCTTAAATGCTTAAATACTTCACTGACTCTATAGTAAGGAAAAGTTGAAATCAGCATACCTATTGTCTTGTTATATGTCATTACATAATATCGGCAGGTTTGCAATAGATCGCTGACAAGCCTTAAGTTATCTACACGGGGAGCGTATAAATCTCATTCCATAATGTTGGTTCAGTCATTCTAAAATAACTCTTTTATAATCTTCACAAAAAGCAGAAGAACCCTGCAAGGTATTTTCATAGAGAAATGCCCAAGCCACCTTCTTGCCATGTCAAACCAGTTCACTTCCCTACTTTAACCTGTATACAGCCCCCACCACTCTGAGAATAAAGTGCAAACCCATTAATGTGGTCTCAGTAACATCTACCACAGTTAAAAAGAAGCAAATGGCCCCTATCTGTCAGAGTGGACACTGGCCATGAGTCATCAGTACACTCAAAACAGTGCTTATGGCAGCTCTACTCACTGTGTCCAGTGTAACTCAGCCTGTGCCTACCTCTCCAACCTTCCACCACCTTCAGCCATGCTAGACTTTCTCTTGGTGTCTGCCTTAAAACCTTCATAGAGCCAGGCATGGTGGCGCACGCTTGTAATCCCAGCGCTTGGGAGGCTGAGACAGGAGGATCGCACAGGTCCAAAGTCAGCCTCAGCTGGTTTAAGAGACCCTGTTTCCAAATAAAATATAAAATAGGTCTGGGAGTGTAGCCCGGAGGTAGAAGGCCCCTGGGTTCCGTTCCCAGTACCACCAAAAAAAAAAAAAAGAAAAGAAAAGAAAAATCCCATCCTTAGTACCAAAAAAAAAAAAAGACCTTTATACATCCTACTTCCTCTGCTCAGAATGCTCTGAGCCCCTATTCCTTCTTACTCCAGGCCTCCTGTTCGTTTTTCAAGTCTCTACTGACATGCCACCTTTTCAAGGTGGTACTTTCTCTGATGACCATCATCTCTCTCTCCTATTAAATCAGATCTACCTGTTTCACTCTTATTTGGCAATCTATACACCCCTTCTTTGTAAATATAACCATTTTAATTTAGTAATGATTTGTGTAATGACCGTTCCCTTCATTTTATTTTAGGGCAGGGGCTGCATCCATCTTATTTATTCTTACTATGCTTAGCATATTGCTCTAGTGCGTAGAAGGAATTCCAAAATGATAGCTAGTACATACTGAGCATTTACTATGTGCAAAACATTGTTGTAATCACTTTTACAGACTAGCTCTTTTCATCCTGGTAACAGCCCCATGTGGTAGATGTTACAAGGGTCTTCAGTTTTCAATGAAGACGCTCAGGTGTCATCAAGATAAACAATTGCCTCAAGTCTCAAAGCCATTAAGTGGAGACTGATCCTGGGCAGTGGGATCCAACGCCCATGCTTCTAGGAACCTCACTATACTAGCTTGATAAATACTTGCTGAGTAATTTGATGAACTGCAATCAAGTTTACAGTTGGTGAAGTCAATGAAGCTGAGTCCCAAAGAGAACATGACCATGAGACTTCTCTGTGCTCAAGCCCACCCATGAGAGGAGGGGTATTAGTATAGGTAAAGATAAAGATGATAGCTGGAGAAATATCCTGTAAAAAAATAACAGCTAGCCAATGGTTTTCAAATTTACCAATTAATTCCACTTTCAGGTGACCACCCAAATCCCTAGGGGAACATTTCATCCTTAAACAAAACATTTTGCCACTATACCCTTCCTGCTCTCAAAAGCATTCCCCACAAATCTGCGTATTCTTCTGAACAGTAACACAAGAGAAACAGAAAAGGTGATCGATAGACAAACACAGACCAGGTCAATTCTTCCCAGACCCACCCTCCTGCCCACCTTGGGCCCCCATGCAAAGGAGGAAGTGCCTTTACCTTGAAATAAAAATGCTTTGCTGGTGTTGTGCAGCCCAGATACCTGAGTGACTCCAAAGGTGGTATTCACAAGGTCAAGTTCAGTGATAATATCCATCTGAAGGTCAGGGTCCATCCCAAAGCCCACAACTGGAAAGGAACAAAGAGCTGTTTTGGCTTTAAAGGCAGATTTCTAAGCAGCAACACAGACGCAAATGGCAGGAAACAAAAGGGGGAGGGGAGCTACTCAGAGACTCTCCCAGGAGGGTAAAGAGCAGCTGGGCCCTGTTGCCCCACTGACAGTACACTTTCTTTTTACCTCTCTCCAGCCCCACTTCCCATTATAGATGGCTAATTCCTCATCCAAAATTCCTGGAGCCAAATATATTTGAGAATTCAGAATGCATCATATGTTAGAAAGGTAATATGGGCTGTGTGTGGTAGTGCATCCTTGTAATCCCACTACTTGGGAGGCTGACACTGGTTCGAAGCCAGCCTCAGCAATTTGGTGAGACCTAGTTTCAAAATAAAATTTTTTTAAAAAAAAAAAGGGCTAGGGATGTTCCTGGGAGGTAAAACGCCCTGGGTTCAATCCTCAGTATAAGAAAGAAAATAAGGAAGAGCCATATAAATACATCGTACATGACACCATTAGCAAAGTACCCCATAATAAATTTAATAATACTCCCAATTTGAAATGTATGGTTTCCTCAAATTCACATAAAAACTATAAATAGCCTGATAAATGTTTAGATCACATTTTGCCACCAAATGAGTTCATCTTGGGATAGGTTTTGTTATCTGGAGAATTATGGAAAAATATTAGTTTCCTAAGTTTTTTATTTTTTAAATTCAGGGACTGTGGATCCAGCATTGCAGCCCTGATCTACCTGCCTCAGCAACTGTTGAAAAATCTGACACCACCAGTGAAGACCTGCACAGAGTGCTCCCAGCTAATTAGGTCCAACCACCGAAAATGAGCAGGAAGAAAATGGAGAGCACCCTTGTCCTACTGGAGAAGGGTGGCAGAGGTACTAGCCAGAAAAAAGAATCCTTGGATTAACAGATTTATATTTCCACTACAGATGATTTCTGGAAGTTAGATATACCCTAACAAGTCTTGTCAGAGAATCTCAGTGCCAACAATCTGGCACTGAGTCTCCTCCTCCCTTGTGTGAGAAAGGCCAGTCCACAGGGTGTCTCCTGGCCCCGGGACTATTCAGTGGAATGATTCATTCACGATTGCCAAGCAGCTTCCAACCATTCATATATGGATATATTAATAAGGCCACAGATCACTCGAAGGGACTGTGCTTACGCCATTCATAAAGGCCGCGTCTGTCTACGCTTATCTTCTCAGTAGTACAGTTCTGATTGCACAGTTGGAAATGTTTTAATCAGCAACAGCTGTCAACTTCTATCTGATGGTAATGCAGTCATGGAGGCAGGATTCAGAAGAGGCTTGGACCCAATTTGTCCCACAAAGACTGAGTGAATATTCATCAGGACATCATGAACCATCACAGCCTCACCGGGCCCCCAGCTCTACTCACCCCTCAGCAGCCCTACAGATTAGATAAGGGAGGAAAGTCTCTCTGTGTGTCTCTCTCTCTACTTTTTTTCCTTCCCTCTGTTAGGAAACAGGAACTTGCTGCAGCACTCTAAACTACTGTCATCAGAAGGTTGGTCAGGAAGGGCTCTTTGGAGCTGAAACTTGTCATTGCCAAGGCAGGAAATTGGTTATATTGAAGACACAGTGCATATAACTGCCTTCTCGGTTTTTGTCAGGCTTCTCTTTGTCTTCTGAACTGAAGGTGTAAGTTTTCTCCTCTGAAAAGCAGCCAGTCATAGAATCAGTGCACCCAAAGGCAAATCTTACTTTCATTGATTCTGCATTCACCCATTAGTCATCTTTTTAACAGGGATTAGCAAGGGCTAGCTCTGCACCATACATATTGCTAGGCACTGGGGAGGTCCTCCTGAAGCTCCAACTCCTGGTGGAGGGAGTGGAACAAGAAATAAAGAAGATAGTTTGAAGTAACAATAATGTCGTGAAGAAGATAAAGGAGTAACAGGATAGAAAGTAACTTGGGGGGGGGGGCTACTTTAGATGATGGGATAAGGGAAGGTTCTTTGGAGCTAAAACCTAAATGACTAGAAGTAACAAGGTCTGGGGGAGAGATTTCTCAAAGATAGAGAACAGTGAGTTTAGACCAGAAATATACTCTGGTTCAAGAAACAGTGAAGATGCTAGTGTGGCCACAGAAGAATGGGCCAAGGGGAGAGGGACAGAAAATGATGCCAAAGGGTAGGCAGGGGCCAGATCATAAAAGGCCTTGTCACCCACAACAAGGAGATAGGATATTATTCTGATTCTAATTGGATATCATCAGAGGGTTTTAAGAGAAAGGATATATCTGTGTTTTAAATATAATCTACCTTTAAGTTTCTACTTGCCTGCTCTTGCTCATCCTATACATAGACTCAACTCACTAATTCCTTTTCTGTGCAAAGCAGAACTGAGCTGGATGGTTGTTGTTGTTGTTGTTATTTGTGGCATCAAGGGTTGAATCTCTGAGCTGCACCCCAGCCCCTTTTATTATGTTTTATTTTGAAACTAGGTCTCACTAAATTGCTGAGAATCTTGCTAAGTTTCTGAGGCTGTCCTAGAACCTGTGATTCTCCTGTCTCATCATTGCAAGTACTGAGATTTCAGGCATGTGCCACCATGCCCAGCTAGAGATAGATGGTGTTCCATCACCCCAAGACACGGCACCAAGCCTGTTGTTGAGATGTGTGATGTTTTTCTCCAAGTAAGCTTGAATGCCAGCAGTTCTGTGATCACCTTGAAAAGACAGGAAAGGAACTAATATTTCAGTTTGATCTATGGTGTTCTACACCTATATGGCAGAAATTAAATCAAGCGTGATCTCAGAGGACCTCCAAGCTGGTCTTTCTTTGGCCAGGAATTTTGAAAATGGCCTGGAGAATGTGCCCTTCACTGGACACAAAAAGAAAGTGTCCCTGTAGCTCCAGCGCCTTGCATGGGGTCTGACATATTGAAGGCTTTTAATTTAGGACCAATTAATTAACTAATCCATGGGTGCATGGTCACTGCTTTTGGAAGAATAACCTCAGAGCAAACTGCATATCTGGCGATACCATGAGAAGACGGGGTGTCATAGAGGCCAGGGAAACTTGCTGAAGGGACTGTGGTTGGCTGATTAATTATTGGCTTCAGATCTTTACCCTCCCATATCCAACCCCTATTCTATGTGACTTGGCAATTCCTTCCACTAGAATGAGGGGTAGCCTCTCCATCCCTTGACTTTGAGCTCAGCCATGTAACCTGTCTTGGCCAGCAGGATGTTAGTGACATTACTCATGTGGAGGCTTGGATATCCTTGCACAGTGGGACTAATTTTCTTGTGCTTCTGCCTCATGATGAGAAGAATCAACCCTGTAGTCCTACGAGCCTGAGAAGACTGAGACATGTAAAGCAGGACCCTACTCAAATTTGGACTGAACTCAGACAAACCTGGCCGATATAAGGCAACACCAGTCCAACCTACAAATCTGTGAACCAAAATAAATGATCATTGTTTCAAATCACAGAGTTTTGGGTGTTTTGCTGTATGCAATATATTGCAGCAATAGTTAGCCAATGCAGGGACCCACCATGATGGTCATCCTACAGATACCCTAATCCCTCAGACTTGAAAGATTGCCACTGAGCAAGCCTGAAAGGCAGCCAAGCATCCTCGACAAAATGGATGGTGTCCTTAAATTCTCATTGCCAAACCAGAACACAGCACTCTTGCTTCATCCAGAAGGTGTTATGAAAACACTAAACCAAACGCCAATTCCAGTCCTATGTCTCCTCAATACAAATTCCATGCCCTTGGAAAAAACCACTTTCTCAGTTTCCTCATCTGTAAAAGGAGACAATAATATCCCCTCCCGGCCTCCTGAGGTCTCAGTGAACCTCCAGCTGCTCAGTCTGGCACAGTCAGTGTCCAGCTGGGATTCGCTCCACCTGTCTTTGATAACACTAGTTCCCCACACCATGCCAGCTCCCTGAGCTTCAACTCCACTGGAATCAAGCAACAGATGCAGATGCTCTTCCCCTAATAACTGTTTGGCTCTTTTTTATGAAAACACCCCCATAAAGACAGAACAAGAGAAAAGAATTCAATTAGGCTTCCAGATACAGTTTTCATCTCCCTTTTTAATTGCCCCCCTTCAGGATGAAAATTCCCAGTGCCAATAGCAGGATGTGTACGTGATAGCACTTTGCACACTGCCTAGGGAATCAGAAAACCTATTAATAAGGCAGCATTACATGGCCTCTGCTGAACCTTATGTAGTTTGAGTGTTGGTCCCATTACATTTGTTTTCCTTTAATGTTCCTACTTCTTGTCCAAGCATGGAGCACCTGCCCTTTTCCAGGAACTCGATTAAAGTTTTCTACGTTGACATAAGGGCTCTACAAATGACGGAAACTGAGAGTTAGAATTAAACAGAATAAAAAGTTCCTGGGGAGGAGATATTTTAAAAACCTGGGAGAACAGTGTCGTGAAGGCACTTGAGGCCTGGCTCTGGGATGCAGAGCCCCAACCTTAAGCCAGGACACCTGCTGCTGCTGGCCACTCCTTAGCCCTTCCTGCCCAGGGAATGCTGGAGCCCAAATCTTGCTTCAGTTCACCTTTGACGCCCAGGGCCTAGGCTCCAAGAAAATCCTCCTGAACCTTACTTCAAATCAAATCCGGATCATTGTCCATGGTCTTCCTGATCCATGCGGAGTAAAATAATGCTGGAAAGATGCTCTAAGACCTCATTTACCAGAAGAACCTCACAACCACTTGATCGGTTCTTAATACCCCAAAACAATTTTCTAGAAAATTATGCCCTATGATTTTTCCAAGTTGACTGATATTTTACACTATCACTGGAGGTTGGGGGCTCATGTTCACAGCCCCATTATTCAATTTATAATTAATGAAACATCTGGGAACGGCTTCAAAAATTTTTTTCTCCTTTCCAGCAGGTGGCAGCAAAAGGCATTCCCTTCATCCTCTACCCTGGTGACCAAAATTGGAAAGTAAGAGAAGAATAATCACTGAGTGCATTTTATACTTCCAGTCCACTGGAGAAAACTCACGGACATGATGTGATTTTGCTATTGAAGTGGCCTTATAAATGTTTATTATCAGTTATGCAGTTGGAAGTCCTAGATTTTTTTTTCACCCAGAATAAGAACAAGAACTAGAGAACAGCATCTCTTCTTCGGACTCCACTTCACACCCTAAAACAAGTTCTCTGAACAAGAGCAATGTAAGTAGTTTCCTTATGACACCTATCATTAGATCTTCTCATATGTAACCGCTTCTGCTCTGCAGTCTTGCTTTAATTAAACTGTGCCTGATACCATCTATTCATTTCCATTAAAAGTCGGCGGTATCTGAGCAGCTCACTAAGTGAACCACACATTTATTTCATCTAAGACTGTTACCAGCCAAGACAACAATTGTCTCACTTGACAAACAAACTTTCCAAGCAGCTGTGTGGATCCTGATAAACTAATCACCAGCCGGGCTTCACTACTGTAAAACTAGGGATTTCTGGGCAAAATCAAAGAGACCCCCCCCCGAAGGTTAGCATTTATTCCCCTCAAGCTAAAAGAAATTGTAAGTGTATGAATCAAGAGATAATTCCCTCCCTGTCTGATTCTTCAGATAGCTTTTATAGAAGAAATGTGTGGCCTCTGATGTTTCAGTAGACTAAGTGCCATAGAAAACCCAAGCTCTCCAGGCAACAACCATGACTGCTGGATCAGATCCTTCTGTGCTTCTTTGCCTTTGCACAAGTTTTTCCCTCTGCCTGGAGTGCTTTCCCACTTGATCCCTCCAAAGCCTTCAAGACACAACTCTCAAATGTCACCTCTAGAGTAAAGCCTTCCCAGACCAACTTCCTATAACCTAACCCTCCCCATCAAGCTGTATAACAAAATGCTTTCCCTTAGCTCTCTAGAGGCTCCACTCAATGGCAAGTTCCCATGGTCAAAGACCACCTCGTTTCCTCTTTATGTAAGTTATCCGGGCGTCTAACAAGACAAACAGTTGAGTGAAAAGGGAAATATACAAATGAATCTTCCCCTACAACCAATTTTTTAAAGACTTAAAGGGGACTAGGAGTGGGGGGGGGGAGACCTAAGTCTTAAAGATCTCCCCCACAAAGCAATGAGCCCTGGAAACACCATCCACTTTTTGGCAACTTTTCAAAGGAGTAGTGATAACAAAGGACTTGGACATATTTAGTCGTGTAAAATGACCCCTACCTCCTCCCCCGCCCAGCTCCTCTGTAAGATGCCCATCAGCACCACACCCCAGTCTCCGGGCGGGGGCCACGGCACTAGGACACCTTCCTTCCAGCATGTCCTGGGTCTTAGAAGCCTAACATCCCGCTAAGCCCGAACTGAAGTCGCTGCTCTCCAGGCTAGAATGAGTGCTGGCCTCTCAGCAGCTGGGAAGCTGAAGTGGAGACAGGAAAGGTAGAGGGTTTCTTTTGTCCCTGGAGAAATCTCTCCCGGACGCTCCTGATTAAGCAGAGGAAAGCCGCTGCTCGGTCCTGGGCAAACGGTAAAGACCAGCCAGAAGCTCCTGCACGTTCAACTCTGGGCTCCTCGGGCAGCTAACTGGCAAAGAGGGGCGCCTGGGGCGCGGGCAGAGGGAACTTTTTAACCAACCAAGGGCCGTGGTCCCCTGCTCCGCACTCTCCGGATAAACTAGCTCCGCCGCCTGGGAAGGAGGCTGTGCCTCTAGGGAAGAGAAAGATCAGGGAAGAGCGAGCGACCCACCGCACATCCATTCTGGGTTCAAAGTCAGTGTGGAAGGAGTATTGAGGGTAACTGGTGCAGAACTGAAAATCCCCAGCACTCTCCCGATCAGCTGGCCCTAATTTTGCCAATTTCCTATCCCACCCACCTACTGGCTCCCTGAAGGCGGCGGCTACGAGCCAGTCCCCAAGCCCCAAAGGAGTTGGGGAGAGGGGGCCGATGCCAGCAGAAGAAAGGGTTGCGCTGGGAGTCCTCACAACTGCCGGAGGCTCAACCAAGTGGCGGCTGGAGACAATTAGCCAGTTGTCCTCCGCTGCCCCTCCCCACCCCAACCTAAGATTAATAGCTAGGGAAATTTGATTTGGAGCTTAGGAAAATCTCCTCGGATGGACTCCGCAGCGGCTCTAATTGCCTCTAATAATGGTTCGCCCGGGTCTCGGGGCAGGGAGCGGACAGAGGAGCACACTCCTGGAGTCCCCTGGGGAGAGTCAGGAAGGGACGGGGAGGAGTCGCGGGGTCCGGCTTCTCCCGCAGCTCTCTCCCGCGCCCCGCCGGGTCCTCCGGGGCCGAGCCGCGCCCGCCCGCCGCCAGCGCTCTCTCCCGCGGCTTCCACCGCACCTGTCAAGTTCGGGGACCCGAGGCCCGCCTGCCCGCCCTGCTGCGGATCGGACTCCCTCGGACCCGGGAAGCTGATCACTAGCAGCAAGAGGGTGCAACCCCCCATGGGGCCGCGCCCCTCGCTCCGGAGTCCCTGCAGCGACGTCCCGGGGGAGGGGACACCCCTCGGGGGCATCTTGTAGCGCCTGAGTCCCATTCCTCCCCCTTTCACCCTGAGCGGGACAGAGAAAGCTAAGAGACCGCCCGATCCACGCTACCTCCCTTCCCCGGGCAGCGCGGAGCTGGGCGCCAGGTCTTTCTGCGCCAATGTGGGCGCCAGGCAGAGCGGCGGGTTCCCCCCTCTGCTCGAATTCCTCCAACCGTCCCAGCCCTGCTTACCTGTCCTGGCGGCGCACACACAGAACCATAAAACTAAAATCACATCCATCGGCATTGCTCCCCAGGGTCCCCGCCTAGCGGGGCGCGCCAACGCCGGGAAGAAACCGACGCGCCCGGCTCGGGATGCGCGCGGGGCTCCGAGCCGCCAAACTTGCTGGCGGGCGGCTGGGGAGGCGGCTCCGCAGCGCCGGGCGCGGCGCTCGCTCGGGGATCGCGCCGGGGAAGGCAGCCCCGGCCGCCCCGCCCCCAGCCCGCCCCCCACCGCGGGCGGCGGCGACGCGGGGCTCGGCCCCGGCCCCCGCTGCGGCTGCGCCCGCCTCGGAGCTGGGGCGGGGCGCGCGGCGCGGCCACTCCGGCAGGTTGCCCTCCGCGCCCGAGCGGATCCGCCTCGCCTCCTGGGCCCGGGGACCTGCGAAGACCCGGGAGGCCGGCGCGGCCGCAGCTGTCACCCCGAGCACCCGGGCGGGAGTCCCGGGACTCGCGGCCGAAAGGGAGGAGCCGGAGGCGCCAGGCTCACGCGCTCCAATCCCGCCCCGCCGCCCTCGCCGCGGCCGCCGCCTCTGCCTCCGCGCGGCGCTGGGGGCTGCCCAAGTTGCTACAGTCCATCCCGGCTGAGTCGAAAAGCCGCCAAGCCCTGCTCCAGGGGGTTCCCCCACCACCCCACCCTGGAAGAATCCAGACCCAGGCGATGCCGCCGAGAATACCCCACCGCTCCTCTGAAAACAATTACTGGGAATTTGCTCTGACACCTAGGGGGAGGAGAGGGACGTGGAAGCGATGCTGGCTGAGTCTGCTGGCCACCTGCACCTCGGTCTCCTCTCGCCAGGCGGGCCCTCAGAACTGGGTTCAGGCTTTGGGGGTGCGGGAAGAGGGTGCCGAGGCGGAAGGTGCAGAAAAAATAGGGGTCCCTGAGCTGAAGAGATCTGCGGTTGGGGCTTGGGGAGTCTATTTGCAAACCTCATTCAGTAGGGCGAATGCTGCCACATAGGGGAAATTCTTAACCATATTTTTTTCTTTTTGTGTGACTTCCTTGATGGTTTTGTCAAAAACCTACTGGCCTTAAAAAAAAAACAAAACACAAGCCTTTAATGGTTACATTTTGGGCTCTCCTGCAGTTCCTGAGAGAATGTGCGTTCTCTCTCTCTCTCTCTCTCTCTCTCTCTCTCTCTCTCTCTCTCACACACACACACACACACACACACACACACACACACACACACCAACACACCATATCTGGAGATATGGGCTTTTCTTTCAGCCTTTGGAGAGGAGGGGTCCTCTACCCATACTACCTTCAGGGCCCCAACTTTCTGTTTGACAGCATCCAGGTTGGAGAGCTCTGTCCCCTTTCCTATTTGTTCCACTTCCATCCAAGAGTGTTACTGATAACTGGAATGTAGAGTCAGGAAATCAGGAGTTGACAGGAGGATCTTCGCAGGTTCGAGGCCAGCCTCACTGGCTTAAGAGAGCCTGTTTCCAATAAAATATAAAATAGGTCTGAGAGTGTAGCCCGGAGGTAGAAGGGTTTCCAGGAACCCCAGTACCACACACACAAAAAAAAAAAAGTAGGAATTGACAGACCCGTGGTTTGCATGCCAGTGCTGTCTGAGCCTCTGTCCCACAGCACCACTCCTGTGACACTTAAAACATGAGTCTCAGGGGGAAAATGAACCCCCTCTTCCTCATTTCCCAGGAACCAATTCTAAAGTTTGCAGATCTGCTTCAGGAATATGGAATGAGAGAGCCTTGCTCACATTTGCACACCCTCTCCCTTCCCATGTGCTTAGGTCCTACACAGCTTTGGCCCCATGAACCCCAATGAAGGTCATTGAATTAGCAGCACAGCTAATTAAGAAAGATTTTTACCTACAAGCTCTTCTGATCTCTGGCCTATTTTTGTGGATATTTCTGTATGCAAGCCACTGTCCCACTGGCCCTGTACCTTGTAGTCCCTTATCACACAAAAAAAGAAAGAAAGAAAGAAAGAAAGAAAGAAGAGCAAACACGTGAATTCCAGATGGAGAAATGTACTGTTCAATCCTGAAGGTCGGCAGGAAAATTAAGAGATAATCTGACACATGGCTCAGCTGATTCTCCTCCACTACCAGAATTCAACTCCAGCCCAAAGGGGACCTCTCTGCCTTGACCCTGTGTCTTCAACAGAGTCCAGACTTTTTTTTTTTCTGCCTGGAGCATGTTACATTTTAAAGCCAATGTTGAAATCACACACACTGCCAAATAGATAGATAGATAGATAGATAGATAGATAGATATAGATATAGATATAGATATATGGTTTCCCAAATCTAGCTGAACTTTGTGGACAGGACACCATACTCCTTGTGTGTGTTAGAGCTATGTCCCCTGCCCTCTTCTGTCCTTAAATACACTTCAGCAGCCTTTAATAGCTTAAGATTGTTGTTCCCAAGTCCCTTTTATTGATCTCAAAAATCCCAGAATCCTTAAAAGTCACAGTAATCCCAGCAAGGGGAAAAGGTGGCCTGGGTAAGACTTTTAGAGCTCTCTCTTCAAGTCTCCATGTAATTAGCTGGTCCTGTGGGATGGGGCTTTTAGCTTGTTCCATTAAAAAATAAAGTGAGACATATGTTCTGTCATAGTTTTGCAGCATCGCATCCATTAACGGTAACAAGAGTTAATCTTAACAAGGTCATAAATCTTTCCTGGATAACTAAGCACTTCAATCTTCTGTGAGTGCACTTCTTGAGTGGGGATTTTGAAGGTATAGGTCCAGTAGGCTTAAGAAACTATCATAGAATAGGCCCAGCACATTTCTGTACTGACAGTGAAGGGGCCACATAGTGATGTACATGCTTTATGGTTGCTATGGGAATGTGCTCAACAGAGGCAGCAATCAGACTTGGCTTACCCAATGTCATATCTCAAGTCCATCTTCCTTTTCAGTATGACCCACCACCATGGCTTCTCCAGGAGCCAGTAGCTTTCTCTGGCCATCCCTCTGCCTCTTCTTTCTGAATCCTCAATGTTAGAGAGCCCCAGAGCTCAGTCTCCTGTATTCCTCTCACCTGCTATACTCACTGTCTGTTATTCTCATCTAGTCTTAATTTAAATAATATCTAGAGATGAATGACTCTCAAATGTATATATTTTCATCCCTAGCCTCTCCTTTGAACTTAAGACTTCCATACTCAACTACCTATTAGGTATCTTAAGTATAATAGTGCCACATCACCAGAATTAAAAATGTTTGTGCTTCAAGGAACATCATTAGGAAAGTGAAAAGACAGCCCACAGAATAGGAAACAATTTTTGCAAGACATATATCAGTTTGGGATTTGTATCTACTAAAAATGTATTACAAATAAATAATAAAAGACCAACTTGAAAATGTAGAAAGGATATGAATAGACATTTTTCCAAAGAAGATATACAGTTGCCAGTAAACACATGAAAAGATGTTCAACATCCTTAGCCATCTGGAAAATCCAACAGTGAGCTACCACCTCACACACACTAACACGGCCAGAACCATAAAGATAAATAATAAGCATTTGGCAAGAAAGTGGAGAATAGAGAATGTAAACTGGTCTTCATACATTTTAGCATAGAATTGACATATGATCCATCAATTCTACTTCTAAGTATTTACACAAGACAAATGAAAACATATACCCACATGCGAACTTGTATATAACTGTTCATAGTATATTATTCAAAGTAGCCAAGAGGTAAAAATGACCCAAATGTCCACTGACTGATGAATGCATAAATAAAATGTGGTATAAGACAAAATATTGATCAGAAATAAAGAGAAATGAAGTACTAACGCACAATACAACATGGATGAACCTTGAAAACATTGTGCTAATTGAAAGAAGCAATCACACGGGACCACATATCCTATAATTCCATCTTTCTGAAATGCCTGAAAGTCAACTCTACAAAAGGAAGAAAGTTGATTAGTATCTTCCTGGTGCTGGGGTTTGAGGGGGTGCAATGAGGGGGAGACCCCTGTGGAGTGTGGGGGTTTTTGGGGGGTCATGAAAATGTTCTAAAGTTGATTGTGGTGATAGATGTAGAACTCTCACAAATATTCACATTCTATTAAAAGCTATGGAACCATATAGTTTAAATAGGTAAGTTGTATGATATGAAATTATATCTCAATAAAGCTATTTAACTCCCTTAGTGATTCTGACAAGTGACTGTGATAGGACCAAGTAGAACTTTCAATTTTTCCCTCCTTTCACCCTGTTCCCTGCTGCCTTCTAGGAGATGGCATCAGCATTTACCAAGTGAACCCACCAAACAACCCATGGTTACCCTCCCTTGCTTTCCTCGTGCCCTGCAACCAAGCCAGCAACTCTGCCATTATACCCTGAAGAAACCCACATCAGCCCTGCTGCTCCCAATTTCCTCTGGTCTATCATTAGCTCTTCCTTGGGCCATAGCTACACATTCCCAATTGTTCTCCTCACCGCCATTCTTACCCTTACAAATGTGCCACCACTGCCCCAGCAGTCATAGTCTGCCCTTTATTTTACTGATTAATTGATTGATGCTAGGAATTGAACCCAGGGGCATTCTACCTATAACCTTCAGGCCTGTTTTATTTTTTATTTTTAGATAGGGTCTCTCTAAGTTGCTGAGGCTAGTGTCAAACCTATGATTCTCCTGTCTCAGCCTCCCAAGTATTGGATTATAGAAGTGTGCCACCACACCCAGTACAGTCTGCTTTTTAAAACATGTATTAAATCATATTCTTAGCTGGGTACAGTGGCCCACATCTGTAATCTCAGTACTTAGCAGGCTGAAACAGGAGGATCACAGATTCAAGGCTAGCCTCAGCAACATAGTGAGCCCCTCAGCAACTTAGCAAGACCCCATCTCAAAATAAACAAAATAGGAGGCTGGAAATGTGGCTTAGGGGAAGAAGAACCCTGGGTTCAATTCCCAGTACCAAAAAATATCATATTCTTGCCCCCAAATCCTCCTGCAGTCATCATATTTTGAAAAAAAATTCTACTATCTTAAGCTGTTCATCTTCCCAGCTTTCTCTCTGCTCATTCTTTCCCTTCTTCTTTCCAGGTGGGCCTCCTTCCTATTCCTCAAACATACCACATTTATATCTTTCCCATTATCTTTGAGCATGTTATTCTCTCTACCTGAAATGTTCTGTCCATAAATCCTATTTTTGTTTTGTTTTATTTTTGATACTGAGGATTAAACCCAAGGGCATCCTACCTCCAAGCTATACTCCAAGCCCTATTTTATTTTTAAAATTTGAAATGGGGTCTCACTAAGTTTCTGAAGCTGGCCATGTACCTGCAATCCTCCTGTCTCAGCCCCCCACATACAGGTGTGTGCCACCATACCTGGCTTTGTGGGGGGGGGGGGTTGAACTCAGGAGCATTCTACCCCTGAACTATACCTCTGCTTTTTTATTTTTATTTTTTTATTTTGAAACATCTCACTAACTTGCTGAGTCTGGCTGTGAATCTGTGATCCTCCTGTTTCAACCCCCCAAGTACTAAGATTACAGGCATGCACCACCTCCATAAATCTTTGTATGGTTCACTTTTAATCTGACTCAAATCTCTGCTCAAATGTTGGTTTCTTTGAGAAACTCTACCTATAGAAGCTTCTCACTTTAACCTCAACATTCTCTGCTTTATTTTTCACAGTGCATCTTCCTATCTGAAATATAATTATATTTTGTTTAATAATAAAATATAAGCAAGTAATTGATACTGGGGGTTGAACAAAATCAATATAATATAAGTAAGTATAATATAATATAAGAATATGCTTACTTATGATCTCCCTGTCTCCCCTTTCCTATAATGCAATCTCCACAGGAGTAGGAGTTTTGTCTTTTTTGTACACCATAGTATCCTCCCACCTAGAGCAGCGCTGGCCCATTTTAGGGTCTTGATCATTGTCAAGTGAATGAAGCAGCTGATGCTCTGGCAGGGAGAAACATGGAGAACTGACTCCCCTCATTGGTCATCACAGGCCACAGCCAAACTGCCTTGTCCCACTGGCCACTGGAGCTGCTCTGCTGCTGACTCTATGTCGGGCAGCAGATCCCACAGAGGAAGAGTAAGAAGGGTTTCTTTTGTAGTACCCAAAGGGAATCTATAAACCACAGGTTAGTCCAAGACTCAGTAACTTTGCATCTCATTTTCCACTGCTCTACAAACCCCCCTCCCTACATCACTCGCCTTTATCTAGGCTTAAAACCACCTTTGTATTGTGGATATATAACAAGCTTCCTTGGGAAAGCGGAGAGAATGAAAGCATAGTGCTGTCACGGACTGGACTGTGCCTCCCACTCTGCCTTAAAAGACTTGTCAAAGTCCTAACCCTGCCACCTGTGAATGTGACCTTATTTAGAAATTGGGTCTTTGCAGATATAATGGAGATAAGATGACATCATTAGTGGGGACCCCAATTCAGTGACTGAAATCCTTAGGAGAAGAGGAAATTTCCATGGGAACACAGGGAAGAAGAGAATCAGGGAGAGCACCATGTGATGGAAGGTGGATATGGAAGTTTAGCTGAGGGCAGGGAAAGCCAGGGGCTACCAGATGCTGGAGAGGGCAAGGAACGATCTTCCCTTGCAGGGTGCAGAGGGAACATGGCCCCACCAACCCCTGATTTCAGATTTATAACCTCCAGAACTGTGAGAGACTAAATTTCTATGTTTTAAGTTCTCCAGTTTGTAGTGCCTTGTTATGACAACCCTAGGAAACTAACACAAGTGCCAATTTGCTGGAAGAGCCAAGAAAGTGTAAAGACACCCAAGCTCTCGTCACAAACACAGCAGCCCCAGTTCTCCGTGGAACTGTGCAAGCCTGGCTTGGGTGAATGTTTTCAATTCTTGAAGTGTATGTGCATTCATACACTTGGGCGTATGAAAGAAGAAAGGGCTTGGGTGAATATATTGGCACATATATGTCTGTTTCTATATAAATATGTAGATTCTACTTGAAAAATATAGGGTTTAAAGTGGAATCAACGTCAATGACATCCAAATTAGAGGGTCCTATATTTTGCTAAATTAAGTATTGTCCTCCTGTCTTATAGCTTCCAACACTTTTGGAACAAAGCTAGGTAGCGATCAGTAGAAAAACAGGTAGAAAAAAATCTATAGATGGACATATAAAGACATCTCATAATTCTTTGGGTGAAACTATTCTAATCCATAACATCAACAATCTTGGATGGGCTTCAGGTTTTCTGATGACAAGAATCAAAGTGTGCACATATCTAGGCTGTATTGAGCATCAAATAAAAACAAGTTAGCCAGGCATGGTGGCGCACGCTTGTAATTCCAGTACTTGAGAGAATGAGACAGGAGGATCACAAGTTTGAGGCCAGCCTCAGCTAATTAGTGAGGGCCCTTCATAACTTAGTGAGACCCTGTTTCAAAATAAAGGATAAAAATTGGACTTGAGGTATAGCTCAAAGGTAGAATGCCCCTGGGTTCAATTCTCAGTACCAAAAAAAAAAAAAGTTATCCATTCTAATAGACCAAAGAAAAGCAGACACATTGCCTTCTAAGAGACATTGGAAAGAGGGATTGGCTACTTTTATTAAGTATAACTATGGGTTGGTTACTAGGCTCAGTGTTTTCTATGAATTAATTTGTTCATTCCTCAAAATAACCCAGTCAGGTAGGTGGGATTGTTGTTTTTCATAGATATGGAAACTGAGCCACTGGCCATATAAGTAGTTGAACCAAGTTCCAGACCCAGGCAGTATGACCACAGTCTGCACACTAAATTATTAAGCTATAGTGTTTCTCCTGGGACGAAGCCTGTGGATTCAGTCTCCTTGTTTAGCTCTTGCAGGAGACTGATAAATAACAGCCCTATCCTGGCCCTGAGCTCTGAGCCAATTGAGAAATAAGGCAAGAGAATCAGCAGGAGGCCAAAACATCGCCTTTATTAATATAGAGGCAGTGATGGGGGAGCAGCCTAATGTGAGGATCAAAATGGACCAGCTATCTACCTTCCCTCCAGGCTTGTCCATGCCACAGATTTAGATGAAGAGAGGAAAAAAAGAGATCTCATTGAGAAATGATGGATGACATACCAAAAAAAAATGTTTCCTTGTCCATAAAGTAACAAGAGCCTCCCAATATCTCCCAATAGTTCCTTGTGTCTCCTACTGGCCATGTCAGGTCACCTAATGTCCTGCATCAGTAAGGATTCTATCTGGCATCACATAATAGGAAAACTCCAAGTGATTGATAGTAACTTAAGCAATAAATGTTTAATACTCTCCCATGTAAAAAAAATTCTACAGTTGGACAGTCCAAAGTTAATTTGGTTACTCAGGAGCTTAAGTTCTTTCTAGACCTCTACCATCCCTATAATTTGGTTTTTGCCCTCATTGTTGAGTGCAGCTGCTGCTCCTCCAGCCGTTATTTCCATGTTCCAGGTAGTAAATAAAGGAAAAGAATAAAGAGAAAGAAGAGCATGCCAGGGAGTCTCACATATCACTTCCTCTTATATTTGGGCAGAGTCTAATTATATGGCCAGTCCTTCGTGTATCTGTTATATAGCAATAGTTAACAACCACAAAATTTCTGTAGTATACAACACTAAGCTTTTTTCTTCCTAAATGACACATAATACTGGGGAAGAATTAATATTGTTGAAATGTCCAGACTATTCAGCAGCACTAAGCATTTCTTCTCACAGGCCTGCAGGTTGGCCAGGGTTCAGCTCCTCCAGGCTGACCTCCGATGGGCAGGACCACTTCAGGCTACAGGGACTGGGCTGATTCTACCTCTCACTGCAAGTCTATTTCAATTGAGTGACTCTGTCCCATGTGCCTTTCCTTGGGCCAACAAACTAGTATGGACTTTTCTTCTCAGAGCCCAAAGAAGCACCAAAGAACAAGGAGAAACAGGTGAGACCAGCTAAGGTCTCGATGCAAAACTGTCACACCACCACTTCTGCTCACATGTTATTGGTACAGGTGTGCACTACCAAGTCCAAAGTCAAGGGGCAAAGAATAAGATCTGCCCATGATGAGGACCCAGAAGTATAGAAATGAAACCAGATCACTCTACAATGCCCGGCTACAAGAGAACCTAAAATTTTTCTGTTTGGGTTGCATAGCAACTAACATGCCCAAAGTCAGAGATGTTACTAAAGAAGGGCAGAAATCCAGAGGCAGTTATCTGTCTCCTCCACACTCCCTCACACTGTACCAATTTTGTGAAACACCAATATATGCTGAGGGCAAGTTCACTGCAATTCTTACCCTCACCTGAAGACACTGTGTATGGAATTAAGGACAATTCATGAGAAAGCAAGAGAAGAGAGGGGGTGTAGACACACTTGGGCCTGTGCTTACCAGCATCCAGGTGAGGTAGAGGAACTTTTTTTTTTTAACATGGTCTACCTGCAAGCCTTATGCCAAGAAAGATCAAACTCATGTGATCTCAGAAGGTAGGACCCAAGCTTCTCTCTGTGCATCTCTCCAAGACATCAGAGGTAAGTGCCACTTGATATAAAATGGCAAGTGAACTGGGGTGAAATCGTGCAAAAAAAAAAAAAAAATCCTTCATTTTTAGGTATAACCTCTCAGCCTGTCTTCTTTTTTTTTTTCTTTTTTTTTCTTTTTTTTTTTTTTGGTGGTGGTACTGGGGTTCCTGGAAGGCCTTCTACCTCTGGGCTACACTCCCAAACCTATTTTATTTTTGGAAACAGGGTCTCTTAAGCCAGCACAGCTGGCTTTGAACCAGCGTGATCCTTCTGTCTCCACCTCCCAAGTGTGGGGATTACAAGTGTGCGCCACCACGCCCGGCTCAGCCTGTCTTCTGATGAAAAGAGTCAAGAGGAACCAAGTTATGGTATTAAAATATCTGGACTGCCGGGCGTGGTGGCGCACGCTTGTAATCCCAGCGCTTGGGAGGCGGAGACAGGAGGATTGCGCAGGTTCGAAGCCAGCCGCGCTGGCGTAAGAAACCCTGTTTCAAAAATATAAAATAGGTCTGGGAGTGTAGCCCGGAGGTAGAAGGGCTTCCAGGAACCCCAGCACCACCAAAAATAAAATAAAATAAAATATCTGGACTGCACCAAGTACTGTGTGCATGAGTCCCTGCCACTTTGAACTTCATTATGATGTGAGATTACAATACACCAGTGAAAGCATATTAAAAAAAATACAAATAAATAATCTGGACTTTCTTAAGGCTGCTGAGCCCTCTCCAAGGCCCTGTGTGCCCTAGCGCTTCCACTAGACTCCCAGATTCCACCGTGGTTCAGCAACTAATAAAACAACAGCTGGCATGGCTGGTATGAGAATCCAGGATGGTCTCCACCCTCGTTGTCATGTCTGTTCCTATTGGATGATGTCCTATGTGAAGTGATTGTTCAGATTGTGAAATATAAGCCCCTATGGGCCCAGTTTTGGAAGTCAGAAAGAAGACTTCAGCCAAAAGACTTTTAAATATGTGACCCAGTGTCTTGGAATTCACTCCGAACACTTTTGGAAAGCTGACACAAATTCCTTCTGCTCCAACCCATCCTTGACACTGGGATTGGTTTAATTTTCCAAACGTATACTCCAACACTAACAGTAAACACCTGATACTTACATGAGGTGTTACTTTTTAGAAAACAATTTGACCTGCAAATTCTTATTCGCATAGCGATATGTAAAATGGGCATAATCATCCTCATTTTATAAATGAAGAAACTGAGATCATGCCAACAAGGGAAAGAACTGACACTTGAACCCAGGACAGTGCCTATTTATGGGATCAAAGACACCTCTGCCAGAAAAAACCAGCTAACGAGTGAGTGTCCTTGGATGCTCCTGGTACCTGAAAGGTAACATTTGAGCTCTGTGTTACCACTGAAGGCACTTGAATTCAAGTCCTAAACTACATCTCCAGCTTTATTCTTCACTTTCCTAATTCATACATCCTTCATTCTTGCCCCCATGCTCACTTGCTTTCAGCCACCTGGAAATCCATCCTCCTGCCCTAATGATGGTCAAAATCCCCCTCCCCCATGCACCAACACTCTAAGTTCTGAAGGCTAACCCTCTCGGTGGAAGGAATTTCTTTCTCAGCTCCCCCTCTATGTTCTCTTATCCTAAGTCTTTCTATGGCTCCTGGGATTTTCCACTATATGTCTTAAATCCTGTTCCCTAGGGGTAACCCAAAGAGAGAAAGCTAGTCTTAATCATGTTTCCCTAACATCAGAACACTGAGTCTGTTCTCTGTGTAGGGCCAGTACTAAATATTTGTCTATTCAATTTTTTTTTTTTTTTTGGTGATACTGGAGATGGAACCCAGGGGCCTTCTACCTCTGGGCTACACTCTCAGACCTATTTTATATTTTTATTTGGAAACAGGGTCTCTGAGGCTGGCTTCGAACCTGCACGATCCTCCTGTCTCAGTCTCCCAAGCGCGGGGATTACAAGCGTGCACCGCCACTCTTGGCATTGCTTATTCAATTTAAAAATGCATTTTTTTTTTTTTTGCAGTACTAGGTATGGAACCCAGGGGCATTCTGCCTCTGAGCTACAACCCCAGCCCTATTTTTATTCTTTATTTTAAAACAGGGTCTCACTGAGTTGCAAAGGGCCTCATTAAGTAGTAGCTGAGGCTGGCTGTGAAACTGCGATCCTCCTGTCTTAGCCTCCCAAATGCGGGAATTACAAATGTGTGCGCCACCACGCCCGGCTAAAAGAATGTTTTTTTTAGCATCTACTATGTAGCACGTACCATTAGGTGCTGGAAATGCATAAACAATTAAGATGGGCATAGTGTGAAAATAAAGAAGCGAAGGAGTCAAGGACTGATGGAAATGTGATTCTGCTTCAGTGTTGATTCACAATATATCCCAGTCGTTATTTTCTCCTTACTACAGTCTACAGGAAAATGTTTTATGGAAAAAGGAACCAGGATGGGTTAAATTACTCACAATAGCAAAATTCTCATAGGACTACAAATTACACTAAAGGGCAATAGAGGAATGACCAAAACCATACCTGGGATCTGGTTTATACCACAGGATTTGTAATCCAGGAGTAAATCCAATTTTGGTAAACTTGAATCATTCTAAAGGCACTGGAGGATTTTTCTATTACAACAAGCCCCCACTGTGAATCTTTAAGACGGCAATGGCTCATCCCACATGCATCTCTCTTTAAATTCTTTCTTTACAAAGTGGACTGTTGTGAAGGAATTCATGTCTCAGATAAGCTAGATAAGTGACCTTGGAGTTCTATACAACTGTGAGATTTTGAATCTCTGATTACAGGACAGACATCTGGGCAAAGGGGAGAGGGAGGAAGTATCTACAAAGGCAGAGCAGGGGAAAGCTGGATAAGAGAACAGGAGCGAAGTCCCAGGACAGGGAAAGCTGCCAAAAAATGCAAAAGTGATGCAATACTGGACGGAGAAAACCAGGGCAGTTCTGAGAGCAGACATCACATGCTCCTCCCAGAGATCCTGGTACCCTTGCTTTCTAATGGCCTAGAGTAGGGTGTTCCTGCTGTGGATGTGTGAATTCTGAGCTTCCTGCATTTGTCCTCATCCCCATTTCAGAGCATTTCCAACTGAAATTCCATGGTGTCCAGTATCTGCTTTGCAAAACTCCAAAGAAACACCATTCAGGGTAGGGAGAGTGATCAATGAAAGGACCTTGGCGACGGAGTGATGTGGGCATGGGAGTTCATCATCCTATTCTCTCCAGTTCTGTATATGAGGATTTTTTAAAAGTAAACAGTTAAAAACACAATCAGCAAAGGAACCTCAAGGAGAAGACGGAGGATGATGAGCTTGCACCGAGCATGGTCCTGCAGAGTGAGCCTCTTCCTACCCAGAAGGTCTAGGTGGAAAGGTAAGAGCTGACACCGAGTTCAGTTGTAATGCTCTGTGCACCTGCTGCAGTGAAGTTTGATGGTCAGTCCTGAGTGTGTGTGTAAATCTCATTACCATAGGCCTCTCCCATTCCAGAGCTTGACCACAGGCTGGACACCCCTCTTGGCATGTGGGTTTCAGCAGTAGCTGGTGAGGGCTCTTTCTTCTCACCAAGCTGGCCCCACTCATCCCTGTTGTCATTTACACTGAAGCAGAAGATGGAGGCAGGGCATGGGCTTCAGGAAGGGTTGATGTGATCAGACAAGATAGACCAGGACACAGGTCTTCAGGGCCTCATCTCTGAAGAGAGCACTGGGCCTCCACCTAATCAAAACGAGAGGGATGGCATTTCTTTATTGATCAGTTTGTTTAATATGGGTAGATGTTCTACCAGCTTCTGCATTACCTTGAGATCTGGGACTGTTTTATTCAGTTTTGCCCAGGGCCTCATTCAGTGTAGGAGCTTTATAGATGTTTGCTGAATTGAAATAAAGTTGAATTGAAATCTAAAAAAAAAATAATCACTAACACAAAGATTTAGCTTGCCCAGTCCCTCTATTCAGATTTCATATTGACTTACATTCTCTCCCCCCACCTTTTCCTCTCTTTCCTTTCTAATTTTGTCTCTCTTCCCTCCCTATGAGGAATAATTAATAATTCAGCAAACAACAGTGCATTCTGATGGTTAAGAATATAACAATTTAATTGATATTTGTTTCTGTAGCTGCACAACAATATCTCATTTTCCCAGGAGGGCAATTTTCCATGGCGGTTCCAGGTTTCTCACAATAAAAGAGATCAATCCTGGGGATACCTGAAGGCCTTTTGTTGAGAAAGAGAGATGGTGGGTAATGGGTTTGTAAAAAAAAGCACACACACACACACATAATACGGCAGTCATTATGTTTTAAACACTGACATTTATTTAGGGTTTGTGGACTCATACATTATTATATTAGGATAAATTCTAGTTTATATCAGTATATAATAGGCAAATATATAATACAATAAATTGCATTTGTACACATAAATACAAAATTTGAGGTAGGGCCTCAAGAATAATGACTTCTTAAATGAATAATGCACAGTATATAATATGTACTCTATAAGATATATATAATATATGGTGCATCATTGGTAACATAATATATTTTCTTCATGTACAGGTAATGAAAAAATATAAGGACCTGATTAGAGAACATATCTTTATTCATGGGCAGTAGTACCCACATAAGACGTCTGCGTTTAGGACATTATCCAAGTACATACTTTAAGCATTAACCTACTCCTCCATAGGTCCATAATAAAGTGCAAAAAAAGACCAACAGATGAGACACAAAACAGTTCCTAGTCAATTGCAAAGTATCACCCTAACAATAAAATACACCTATAAGGCAAATGGTTACCTGAAGATGTATTTCATTTATGGCAGACAAGTCAAACCACTGTTTGCTATGCAGATGGATAACCAATCTGAAATCACTTTCTATTTGGCTGCGGTCTGCTCAGCGGTGACTTGAGCGGACACCACATTTCACAAATGACTGCAAAATCTGGAAAAGACAGGAAATTTGCCTCCTTTCACAAGCCTCAGAGCCACTCTGTGGGGGAACTGAGTATAGGGACTAAATCCCCCACCTTTGCTCCCAGCCTGGAATTGTTCTGAATGAAACCCAGCATGAAACACAGGAAACCTGTGAAACACACACTCATCCACTGGTCTTGGCCTTTTGTCCTTGCAAGATGACCTGCCATGAAGCATCTCCCTTGAAGAAGCACATCGCAAACCCAATTCCAGGGGCAATGACAGTGGTATGATCTTGCTGTCACTTGTAGGTCAAGCAACAGTTATTGTGCCGGCCTCTGGGTAGAGGACAGTGACCGATGGCCAGGGGAACAAAGAGGAAAGGAAAATCTTAATTCTAGGCATGGGGAAACCATGCTGAAAGGAGAAGATGGACAAGAAGCACTGAGGCACACAGAGAATAGAACAAAAACGGAAATGAAAACTCAATCCCCAACCCCACATTGGCATAAAGACAACCCCTGTCTTATTCCATGGAAGGTCATTGCATTAAATACATTTTAAAGTGCGGCTCACTGAAACACAAGTTGCTTATATTTCTTGCATATTAAAAACACATGGTAAATTTCAAAGATGTCAAGGTCATCAAGATTTTGCATTGACCACGGATTCCATGCAATAAATGAAAATAAACAACTACAAAAGACGAAAATTAGACACATTTGTACACAATAAACACAGCCCAAAAGAGATCAAAGGTCACGAATGTGCAAGACAAACATTTGCATAAGAAGCCACAACACCAATAGTTAAGAAATATACTTTTTTTTTTCTCTTTTAAGGATATTACAGGGTTACTATTTTTTTCACATATGGCTTGTTTTTCTCTGAATGGGTTTCTGGCATTTGTTGGTGTTATGAAATAATCTCACAAGTGGAAAATGCCCACCATTCTGCACCGTAAACCAATGAAAGTCCTTTCTCAAAAACTCAGGGTTTTTTTTTTATGAGTTTAAAGGGAAATTCTCAGGTGGCAGTTTATGACAGTGCTATTCATTTTATTTTTACTCATTCATTTTTTTTCTTCAAACTGACTGTGCATTTTAACAGCATGGAAACAATCCATCTGGTCGTATATATCTCAGCTCTTAGCATCCCAGCCAAATCCACGGGAGGCTTAACACTGTAGATACATGATGACTGGAACTGGTTCAGACATTGAACACATCCGTGCCAGGGGAAGCCTCAAAGTCAAAGTGGCTATAAAAATAGCAAAACTAAATTTAAAAAGTAACCATTTCCAGGTTAAGTTGAAAACCTTTCACCTGAGTGTGTCCCCCTAAGCTAAGTTTATGTGAAACTTGAAAATTGTAGGGAAAGGAGGGAGGCAACTGCTCAAAGATCAGCTACTAGCTTTTTTCTGGACACATCCTAAAAAGCACAAATGTAATATCCTCCCAATACAAAACACACTAGCTAATGAAGAGGTTTTCATTTTGCAATTAAGGTAACTTTCAGTTTGTACCTGGCAGCCTCCTGGGGTCTCCCTTCCTTCTTTTGATCACAGCAGCAATAATTAGCAGAAATTCAGTTAGTATCCAGCATCAGACTCAGTTTTAGCCAAGAGGCAAGAGGAAAGCCAAATCCCAGTCATCCTGACACAAACATACCAATCCCATACGAGAATGCTAATCAATTTAAGCTTTCCTCTTCAGCCTTCCAATTAGGAAGACTGCAGAAAACTTTCAGGCCTAACCTATCTCTCACCCCACCAGATAGCAATGGTAGAGACTAACTTTGGGTACCAGTCTGCAACATCTGGTATAGGAATGGGGGCTTCTCCTCAATATGACTTTCCTGGAGAAAGAAGTATCGAGGGTGACAAGTCATGACAGCCAGCACTGGAGGGTGAAATCACAGCCCAGCTTCCTAGAATCAAGAGTGTGGAAGCTCAGGGTTCAGGGTTCAGTCTCTGTGATAAAGTCCAAAAGGTGTATCTTTGAGAGACAGGAAAAAAGGGAGAACAAGGAAGAGGGAGAACACACAGTAGACGAAAGACAAGAAAACCTACAGTACAAAACCCAGCTCTGTCTCCTTCCCTAAAATCTTCCCGGAAGTTCACATTGTTGGCAAAATGGCAACAGTATTTACCTTAGAAAAGGGAGAGCTCAGGAAAATGGGTTGCTACACTTATGTAAATGAAGCCATTTAAAAAAATGTTACATTAAAGTCTGTTGTTGGGTTTCACTACCAGTGGTCAGGATGAAAATGTCACATTAATACACAAGATCTGAACTGAAAACTTTGCCTGAGACCCTGTAATAAATGATAAATGAATAGAAAGATGATCGCAATGGTCTCCCGTAAAGGAAACGAGTGTGGGTTTAGATATTAATACCATAAGGGGGAAAAAGTAAAGCCCAGACTACACTATTCTAAACTCACCATCTCTATAGTGATTCATAAGATATTTATAAGGACAGAAAACACCACTACAAGTACACACTACAGAAGCACATATCACATTTTAAAAATTTCATAGATGCATGTTCAGGATATAGGGAGATAATAAAGGTTACGGCTTCACCCATCTCCTCAGACTTGGGATTTGCTCTCGTTAGAGTGCAGTTACAGTGAGTGCTGTGGATAGGGAACTTTTAAAGTTGAATTGGCTAAATGTAGTCTTAAAAGCTATAGTGGTAATTGGCTCACTCGCTACTTATCTAAGCTGTATTTATCAGAAACGCCTGTAAACACAGTGACCTAAGATGTACTACCAGAGCAATGAATATTGTGCCTTGCTTTCTAAAAGCACTTCATTTCTTCGCTTTCTCTATGACCACAATTGGCATTTACTGTGAATGAAAAATAATCAAAATTGAGAAATGATATTTTTAGAGTTTGTGTCATATTGGAGACAAAAACCAGGGTCAGTCTTGTGTTCCCAGAGGTTGAAAGACAAGGTATCTACATCAGATAGAAAAACATTTACACAACAGGAAACAAAAGATTAAGACATTGACCCATGGAGCTAAATATCATTTAGCATCTAGAATGGAGCTCTACTATGATGTACAAGAATGGCTTCTTGTGCAGAGGTGGAAGACATAACTGAACGAATTCACAAACACTGTTATTTAAAACAAACGAAAAAAGATAGTAAGGAAGAGAATGGACACTTCCCTCAGACATACGGTGTGTAGATAATGAAGCATCTAAATCCATGGTTCACTTGGTCCAAATGAAGGAAACAGATACCCAATTGTGCCTAGAAATATGAACTTAACCACCTTAATGGTGTCTGAATTTACTAACTTTGTCTTACATCCAAAACACTTTCTGGCCACTGCTGTCCATTTGTCTAATTGCACCCTGTCCTGAACATTTTGTGTCTGAATGAAATCACCACAATGCTCAGCCCAACTCTACAATGCCGACGAGTCCAAATAAACAGTCCTGAAATTCTGCCGCTCTACACATGCCTTACTGGCACCCCAATGACGACACACAGCGGATACTTCTCTACTGACCAAAGCACACATACCTGCCAGCGCTCACCTGGCTGACCTGCCCCTGGGTGGTGCGGCACAGGCTCAGGGAACAACCCTTCCAGAAACTGATGCCACAAACACAGGCAGACAGCGCTTCGAGTGGTCTGCGTAGCTCTCACTATAGCATGCGACACTATGTCCTACTTGTCTATGCAACCACCTCATGCATGGCTGTGAACCGAGATTGTGGGGAGAGAGAAGAAAAAAATGGGAGGAGAACTGGGGAAAATCTGAGAGGGAGGCAGAGAGGAAAACCAGGAGCAAATCTGGACTATCCCACCCCCATTGGACTGGACTAGCACTGGGTGCCCAGTTCCAAATCCTTTACTGGCAGTTTGAGTCCCAGGGAAGAGGTTCCCAAGGGGTCGATCATGTTCTTGTAACGCTCCCCACGGTGCTGAGCTAAGAAGGGGCCCCAGTCTGGCTGCGGCGAGCACACCAACTTCAGCCTCTGTGAAGAAATCAAAGACACACATGGTTATAAAAGTAACACTCCTTCCTCCCTGAGGGGCCACCCACCCACCTCAAAGTGCAGAGGACCTCATTTGCCAGCGTCCCTCCTTGAGAGATGGTCTGGAAGATCAGCCCCATTACTTAACGAAGACAGGGACAAATAAAGAGGAGACTCAAATTTGGTTCACTTGAAATTATTTACATCACCCTGCAAGCAATATTACAATTGCTTTGTGCTCGCCTTGAACAAGATTAATAGAGGATAAAGGGCCCAGATTTTAATTATACATTTTTTTCTTCTCCAAATGAAGAGAATCCATGAGCTTCTTTCTCCACTGCCATACACAATCTGCAAAGGGCATGCGCTCCATTACTTTTGTTCTGTCATCTCTACAGTGGGTTGCTACATCAAAATAATTGGATTTTGTTTAGCATATTTCCCAAAAGTATATAAATGACCGGGTTGGGAGGGGGGACCAACTCCAAAGATAGATGGCCAAGAGTGAGCAAAGATCTTAGTTATCTGTTGACAAAAATATATGCTTCTGACTTGGCTCAGCAGTGTGGGTTCTTGCAGGGGGATGAAACAGTAGGAGTGTCTCTACTCCTTCAACTGAAATTTTTATGGAAAACATAATTTGACTGGAACATTTTATAGAAAAAAGGGAAAGAAAACATATTTCTGACTACATAAGAGGGAATCATTATCTGTTTATTACCTATTAAAGTGAAGCTGCTTCTTATAGCTGTTAGTTTAATCTCCCCTTAATCATCGGCTTGCAACCTTTGAGTCCCAAATCAACCATAATAAATTTATATAGCCGACTCATCAGTTTAGAGAACTTCAGACTAAGACAACAGTGACAGAGGCTAAACCAGGTTCTGTTTCCAGGGAAAGAGAGTTGTGGGTGGGTCTGTGGGTAGGGAGGCTGATCTGGGCAGGATGGAGCCTCCCTGGGCATTAATGGGGCCACAGTGAAGTCACCTCGAGACAATGAAAACATTTTCTGAGCATGCAAACTGGAACACAGCTTCAATAAGGAGACTTCTTGCCTGGCCTCATCCGCTCTGCCTCCACCCAGTGAAAGCAAGAGCTGCCTCCCCACAAGGGGCATCTGTGCTGGGCACTTGCTTCATGCTTATTCCTATCAGGCTCCTGCCTTCTCAAGCCTCTTCCTTCCATCACGCTGGCTGCCCATAAGCAAAGCCCATGTAGCGGCTCCCTCCTTCCCTGTCCTGACAGGTGTTTCTTCTGCCTGGGTCTATCTAGTCCAGTGCTTCTCAAACTTGACCATGCATTTACATCTCTCAGAGGTGACCCCAGGGCTCCATTCCTTCAAGATGCTGGTTCCATGGAGCTGCCTGTGGCCTGACATTTACATTTCCAACAAGTTCCCAGGTAGTCCTCAGACCAAAACCTAAGTAGCATTGCCTAGGTCCAAAGAGCCAAATCCCTAGATCTTCAAGACTGAGGCAGGGCTGACTGTTTTCCCTGCTCACTAAGAGACTTCTCATAAAGAACAAAAACATGACTATGCTTCACAAGTTGAGCAAGTGGAACCCCCTTGCCATCCACTCTTGGTGAAGGTGGAGGCCCTGTGCATTACAACTAGGAATGGGTCCACCAAGGTATTGATTGGTAAAGCAATGCAAGTAGCTCTTCATCCTGCCATGTCCTGGAACTCTTACTACATTCTGTGAGACTAGTGACATGATCAGCTTGGACCTCTCAGTCCTTCCAACACAGAACAATAGGCAAGGGGGGGGGGTGCTTAGGGTTCAACCTAGAAGTATTCTACCTCTAAACAGTACCCCCAGCCCTTTTATTTCTTATGTTGGGACAAGGTCTCACTAAGTTGCTAAGGGTCTTGCTAAATTGCTAACACTGGCCTTAAGCCTGTGATCCCACTGTCGAAGCCTCCCGGGTGCTAGAATTATAGGCATGTGTCATGACACCAGGCTAGGTTAGTGATTTTAAGTTTAATGGTGACAGATGTTTAGAAGGGGGGAGATGTAGAACAGAACATCCAGAAAGGAAGAATCTGATGTGTGGTTAAAAACAAACATTGGGATTTCAATTGTGGATGCGGGGGAAGGAGGAGGGCGCTCCAGGAAAGAGGAAGCACTGATCATTTTTTCCCCAGAGCTGTCACCGCACTGAGGAATAGCATAATAACAGCTCAGCGCGTGGATTGGCTGAGCCCCTCCGTTTGAGGAATAATATATAATAAAAATGGGCTTAATAGAAACGGTGGCAACTGTAATCACTTAATCACCCAGTCTCCCTCTTGAATAAGTTTACTGAATCTTTTGTTTTTTAATGCACAGAGCTTTTAGGGGTATCCCTTGGGAGAGGAAGGCAGGGGAAAGGAATGAGTAGAATTACCTCAATAAATCTGCCAGGGGCCAGATGCATTTTTATCACAAACATAATTGGAATCCAGATAACGGAACAGGCGAGCATTAGCCAACCCAGCACCATGGACCAGTTAGGGTAGCGGTAAGAGCCATAGGTCATGGGCTCCCACTGGTAAAAGCTGAAGCAAAGGATAAACTAGGAAGAAAAGAGACACATATGCATTAGGGTGGAGATGTGAATTATTCATTCATTCAACAGGCATGCTCTGAGCCCATTATGAGTTAAATGCTTCTACATATCTATTATCTCATTTTATACCCAGGTCGGCTCTGAAATGGAATTTTCCAAATGAAGAAATGGAATTTCAGAGAGCTAAAAATGACACATGCTTAGCTGCTGACCTGCATTTGCTGTCCCATAGGGACTGAGCTAAGCACACGTGTGTACACACAGACAGGCTGAGACGACAGGTTGCAAGGATATTTGCCTGAATGACTAATGGATGGAGTGGGGGAAGGGCTGCCTGTACTTTCTGTAATGGTCAATCACACTTTTGTTATAAGAAAGGAACCTGTTAAATTTATATGTTTTAATTTTTTAAATTTGAAGACACTTGGCTTTCTCCTTGAGTGGGAAATGACCCACATCCAGGAGCTGCCTCTAAAGCTGGCTGAATGAGACCCGGTGTGGCCCCCAAGCAGTGGCTGAGCAGGAAACCTGATCCTATAAAAAGCTGTGGGACAGTGAGAGAGGATGCACAGCTGCCCTCTCAACCCACTTGTGAATGGGTGCATCACCAAATGGTGGTCCACAGCCCAGAGACCAACAGGATAATTTTGGCTCTACCACTAATTAGCTGAGGGACCTGTAGGTCTCAGACTTCTCTGCAATAAAATGGATATCACTCACAGTGTGTATATAGCACAGGAGTTTTCTGGGAACAACCGCCTAGTATTTATTCAATAGTCCTTTGAATTTAACACAGGTGGTGACTTATTCTCTGTCTGGTACCTCCTATCACTGCATCCCTCAGCTGGCAACAGCCATGAGATCCTGCAGGAGGCTTGGCTAGTGCAGCTGGAGAGAAACAAGGGATGCAGGTCCTGAAGACAGAGGCACCTGCAAAGGGGGAATGAGGCTTCTACCTGTGTTCCTTTCGGGAAGGCATTTCCCAAGAATCATGTGTACTCATCTTGCATCCACCTAGAATTATTTACCCACCTAAGTCCTTACCTCTTCTCCACCTTGTTCCTCCTATCCTAAGCTGAAAAAAATAACTGCCCAAAAATGACTGGAGAAAATTATGTAAGGAAAATGTTTTAGAAAAGCATGAAATACTACACAGATATAAAGCATCTATATTATCATTCCCAAGCCCAGGCTGCTGATCTCAGCGATGGCCTCGATTCAACAATAATTCAATGTATTGATTCAAAACAACATGAGCCTGAAGACAACTGTTGAAAAAAAAATGTTCCTATGGAAAGAGACATCTACTTTAGGCCCCCTTTTACACATTTGCCCCCAGAGTTATAAGCTTTATTAACCAGTCTATTGGAAATGTGGCCTAATGTAATTATGGAAAGCTGCTCCGTTTCATTTACTCTATAAATAGCAATGCATCTGCTTATGTGTGTGCATAACTCAGTAACGTGATCTGACTATGTATACAATAATTGCATGGAGAATATATATAGCTCTATAAATCCACCAAGGCACATAGAAAGATGATAAATTTTATTTCAGGGGCTCTGAAGTAATTGAAACTCATAATCTTAGCTTATTCTAGTGTACCATACAAATAGCCATTTTACAGAAGGTCAAATGTCCCCTCCAAAAAAAAAGTGTTGGACTTGGTCCTTTTCCCAGATATCACATCAAACTTGGTAGGCAAGAGCTTGTTCTTCACCAAACTCATTCCCTTTTCCAAATTAGCGTTGATAAAACCCTGTCCTGAGATGGGCCTGGCCATGAGAGATAGTGATTCAGTTACCAGGCCAGGCCCACCCTCACCTTTCCCTGATGACAGCCAAAGGAGGTGCCAGAGAGAGACTCACCCTTTGGTGATAATAGAACTGATCACTTCTAATTGCCCCTCCCTTCCAAACAACACAGATGGGGAATCTATTTCAAGATATCTTCTGGAGATGGCGTGGTGGCTCATGCTTGTAATCCCAGCATTCAGCATTCGGGAGGCTGAGACTGGAGGATCGCAGTTCACGGACAGCCTCAGCTACTTAGTGAGGCCCTCTGCAACTCAGTGAGACCTGGTTTCAAAATAAAGAATAAAATATAGGGCAGGGGGTGTAGCCCAGAGGTCAAATGCCCCTGGGTTCCATCCCCAGACCCACAAAAAAAAAAAAAAAAAAGATATCTTCTGGGACCTCGACACAACTTCCCGACATGAATTTTATAATGGTAAGCTCAGACAGCAGAACAGAGTTGAGGAACTTTCTCAAAAAATAAAGCAATCCCCAAAATTCCTCTTTCCTGACATTCTGCTCATAAGGACTAGGTTTTTTTTAATCCGAACTGGAGGAACTTCTGTCAGAAATGAGAGCCTGGCTTTTGAATAATATAGTAGACACATTCCAGATTCAGTCCTTGATTCTGCAAGCCTTGTGGCCTTGGGCCAGTTCATTCTCCTCTCTAAGCCCCATTGCACACATCTGTAAAATGGGCAGAGAATCATCCACCAGGCAGAGAGGTCATAAACTTTAGGGCAATGTTTGTAAAGTACCTGATTCATAATAGACTTCAATATATAGTAGTGCTGACTATTACTTTGTGATATGTTTCTACAAACCATAATGACATTCTCTGAAGCTCTTCTAGGACAGAAGGAAAATGGAGGGCAGAATCTAGAACAGATTCTATCTTTGACTCAGCCAAGAATAAATCATAAGGAGTAGTATCTGGGGAAATGGGGAAGCTCGACAGAGATCGGGAGCACTGATGTCCCAAGAGTCTCTGGCAGCAGAAGGCACTGTATCTAGCAGGCAACTTCCTCCCACCAATGAAAATGTACCAGCTCTTCAAACATATTTTAGTCCTAAGCCCGTGGTCGGAATCCTTTCATAATCCTTCTCACCTCTCCTGAATCACATCTAGTGGGGCTTTTCAGACTGATTACAACCTCTGAAACATGGGTATGGATGTAGGTATAATGTTTGTGTTCATGCAGAGAGAGATGTGTGCTGAATGGATGTTCCGTCTAAACCTTTCACTTTTCAGTAAGAAACTGAAACATGTCAATAAAACTCACTTTCTAGTGAAAGAAAGGAAGGGAAGGATAAAAGGAAGGAATGGGGGGAAAAAAAGAAAGGAAAGGAACATATTTTCTTTGTAGTTTTGCTTTTGTCCATCCTGTCATGGGATTCTTAGGTAAAGCTGGTATCCTGTAATACAACAGTCTTTATCTGGTTTCTACTGCCACCTACTGGGTCAAGCAAAAATTACAATTCCCTCCTGCCCAGCCAAAGGGACACCCAAAACTAGAGAAGGAAAAAGGCCAGATTCCCATTCATTACTGCGTTGAAGAGTTGAGTGAGGCAAAACTGACAGCTTACAGCACAATAACAAAGGTGGCAAGATGTGACTGTAAGTTCCTATGCAAATTTATCGACACATGAAAGGCTCTGATCTTTAAAAAGATGAATGTCAGATGATCCCAAAATGTCATCTTCACACTTGAGGTGGAAAAGATAATCCCCAATAGCAATAAAAATGAACAATAGAGGTCTAATTGATGCTTTATTATCTGTATGCTGCTGAATTGGGTAGCAGTTAGGAGTACAAGTTCTGGAGCCAGTCTGCCTGGGTTTGAATCCAGGCTGTTGTTAAGTATTAAGTGTACAACACTAGCAAGCACGTAACCTCTGGGCTTCCTTTTCCTCATCTGCAAAATGGATATAATTATAACACCTGCCTTGAAGAGCTGCCGTGAGACAAAAATGAGGCTGCACATATAACGCCTCCTGAACAGAGGCTGAAATGTGCTGGCATGTCATACATGTGGACTCTGAATTCTATCTGCTACCATGATAGAAGGCAGATAGATAGAATGAGAAATGTTCCAAGAACAAAGTGCTCCAAACACTTATGCATCAGTCCCAGCTCTGCACCTGACCAGCTAGGCACTTTTAAGAAAGTTGTTTCATCTTTCTGAACATCAATTTGTTTCACCTGAAACACTAGAATAATACCCATCCCACCAGCTTCCCAGGCTCACACAAAGACACACATTTTCAAACATAAAACATCACAGACACATGCAAGGTGCTATCTTCATGAAGAATCAGGGGATTCTTACAGTTAAGATGGTTGGTGTTACAAATGCCCAGCAGACTTTCCAGAAAATGTTGGGCTGGAATCCAATCATCATCTCTATATCTTCACAGAATCTTTGCAAACCTGCAACAGACGTGCAGAGATCAGTATGAGGTGCAGTGGCCGGAGGTGAGGAGCAGGGACAGATATCAGAGCCCTGCACCCAAGTACCACTGGCTAGGGATGTGCCAACGTAGCCTCGTGTCCACATAACCAGTGAGTCATACAAATGACTCACTGCCAGGCAGATAGGGCAAACTGAACATCTAAATAGGTATTAAATAATCTTGGCATTGAGGTTCCAAAATGTCAGCCCACCGTGACATCTAAAAAGCTCAGTTTCAGCCCACCCCAAGAGTCCTAGCACTGCCACAGACTGGCATATTTATGTGTAAGGCTGTTTTGCAAGGTGACCTTATGTGCTCAGTAACAAGTCAGGCAACACTAATTAGACTCGTGGTCAAAAAACAGAGTATACTGTGAAAGCATCAGAGTTTACAGTGAGAGTCACTGCGTATTGGCTTCTTGTCCCCCAACCTCCTGAGAGCACTCTTCCAAGGAGTCCATGTATCCTTGCTCTGTGTAAGATGGTCAGGACAGGCAAAACCCAATGTAAATTTTTAAGCCATTTCCTATTTTTTTTGGAGCTTAATTTCCATCTTCTTGGTCACTCAGTAACTTCACTGAAGTAAAACATATAGGACATAGTTATTCTGGTCCCAGAAACTACCATTCCCACACCCTCCTGATTTAGGAAGGTGTCTAAGCTACTTCTTGAAAGGAAAAGCCATCGAAGAATGTTTTAGGATTGAGCCATGCCCTGTGTTCTTTCCTGAGCTTGTCAGAAGTACAAGCTTCTCAGAACCGTGTGATCGATGCACTAAAGGGACCTGAACTAAAAGGTCCCCAAGTTTAAGTCTCTTTGTATTCAGCAGTTCTCAAAATTCATCCAGCTGTACATTCAAGATATGTGCTCCTTGTAGAGAGAAAGGAACCCTAGTATACTGTTAGTGGGAATATAAATTAGTACAGACATTATGGAAAACCTTCTGGAGGTTCCTCAGAAAAAAAATAGACCATAATATCTAAAAAATAGACTATAAGATCTAAAAGTAGACTATATGATATAAACATTAAAAATGGACCATATGATTCAGCAGTCCCACTACTGGGTATATAGCCAAAGAATCTGAAATCGGTATGTCAAAGACACAGCTGCACTTCCATGTCTATTCCCAGTAGCCAAATTGGGGCTTTTGCTGCTGGTCCAGTATAATTGTCACAGGGCTGCTCTCCCTCCAGGGACAGTTGCCTGGCCCTCCCATTGCACAGGTGCATAGTCCCTGTACTCAGATAGACACTGCCCTCGGCTTAATGCTAGGACATCACATTGATTTGTAGTTTTTGTAGTAGTAATAGTAGTAGTAGTAGTAGTAGTAGTAGTAGTAGTAGTAGTGGTGGTGGTGGTGGTGGTGGTGGTGATGGAACCCAGGGCTTTGTGCATGCGAGGCAAGTGCTTCACCACTGAGCCACATTCCCAGCCCTTTGAATTTTTATTTATTTTTTAGTAGTAGTGGGGAATGAGTCCAGGGGCATTCTACCACTGAGCTATGCCCCCATCCCTATTTATTCTTTATTTTAAAACAGGGTCTCACTAAGTTGCAGAGGGCCTTACTAAGTAAGGAGCTGAGGCTAGCCATGAACCTGAGATCCTCCTGTCTCAGATTAAAAGCATGTGCCACCACACCAGGCTCAAAATTCTTAATAATTTATTAACAACGGTCTCTGCATTTTGATTTTGTACTAAGTCCTATAAATTGTGTCTCTATCTTGCATATACCTGTGGACAAGTAAATCCTCAAGTTACTTCTTTATGGTTAATGTGAAAGACCCATCCTGGTGAGCCAAACCCTTCTATGTTGACGAAGTTTTTTCTGGTATAAATGTGAGTTCAGTTTAATACTCCCTAAGTCTCCGTGTCTGTTTCTTTTATATTATTTATCTCTAAGAATCCACCTTCTCAAGGCTTTCATGACTACTCAGGTTTTCCTTTATCTCTACACAGCAAAAGGGCTCCCAGCCAGGGGTACCCCAGCCAGGGGTATTCAGCTTAGCCCTGACCTTCTCAATATCTTAAGCATGTTTTCTTTGCCTTGGGAGCTAGTTGGCAAGTTCCATGAATGTCAGAAACTGCTCCTCCTCCCACACACATATCTTTCTGAGAGCACAGAGGGCATACAGTAAGCACTTAATAAGTACCTGTTCACTTACTCACACACATTTACTTGTGTGCGTTACTAATGGGATGAAGCCTCTCATTCTGAATAGTTGAGCTTGGAGACCCTCCATCCTGAAGTGGGAGGTGTATACAGTGTCCTTCTAGCAGAAAAACGAGTGAAAAAAGCTTAGGTAGAGGGGCCATGGAGCAGAAGACTCAGCTTGGATTTGTAGAGTTTCAGGTGGTGAGTAGGGGCTTAATTTTACTTCTTTATCTTTTATTTTGTACTTAAAAATCTTAGCTGAGTACAGTGGCACACCCCTGTAATCCCAGTATTTGGGAAATTGAAACAGGAGGATTGCAGTTTCAAGTCCAGCATGTGGTAACTTAGCAAGACCCTGTTTCAAAATAAAAAGGGCTGGGAGTATAGCTCAGTGGTAGAATGCACCTGGCTTCAATCCCTAGTGCCACACACACACACACACACACACACACACACACACACCCCTCAGCCAGGCATAGTGGCAAATACCTGTAATCCTAGTACCTGGGAGGCAGTGACAAGAGGATGGTAGGTTGGAAGTTAATGTATTGTAACTTTTTGTGTGTGTGTGGGTCTGGAGATGGAACCCAGGGGCATTCAGTCTCCAAGCTACATCCCCTGCCCTATTTTTTCTTTTTTATTCTTTATTTTGATACAGGGTCTCACTAAGTTGCAGAGGGCCTCACTAAGTAGATGAGGCAGTCCATGAACCATGATCCTTCAGTCACAGCCTCCACAATGCTGGGATTACAAGCATGCACTAGGACACCCGGCAATGTATTGTAACTTAATAAGACCTTGTTTCAAAATAAAAAAGACTGGAAGTATGGCTCAATAGGAAAACATAGAGCATCCTGGGTTCAAATCCTAGCACTGCTAGAAAAAAAATATTACTAAGCTTGGCCAATAGGACAGGTAACAAAGACTGAAGACATGGTCTTCCATCCCGAAAAAGCCACCACCAGTAGGAACCTCACATCCTCACAAGGGTGTGGCAAGGGACAGTCCAGACGTGGGATGTGAAACCACCAACTGACTCAAACAGAGAACAGATAGAGACCATTTCACAGAGAAGAAAGTGAAGAGTCACACACAGAGAAGAGTCAGGGAGCTGAGCAGTCAGTAGTCAGGACACTGTGGTGGGGGCTGGTCAATTGTCCCTCCAGCAGGATGGCCCCAGCACTGGCTCCAAGGGAGATGCAGCTCATTTCCTTCAGGGAGCCTACTTGGGTAAAGTCATTTAAGGGAATCACTTCTGCACCATCCTACTGGAGTCTCATCTTTGTGTTGTGGAGGAGGACGAACTCAACCTCTGAGCTACGTGCTCAGCCCTTTCGTTTTAAAACAGGATCTCACTAGGTTGCTAAGAGTCTTGCTACTTTGATGAGGCTATCCTCAAACCTGAGATTCTCCTGTCTCCGCCTCCCAAGTACTGGGATTACACCCACCATACCTGGCAAGAATTCTACTTTTTAATCTGGATCCTTCCAACCTGGCAGTTGGCTTTTAAGCATGTTAACTAGAAAACTTCAATTTTTTTTATTTTAACCCAATGATTAAGCTTGAACATTATACTCAACATATATCAAATGTTTAAATGGCATCATCTGCAATCTAGAGCTTATTAGAAATAAGGAGGAAGCACCAACCTGCAATTCACCTCCTTGAATTTTACTTCTGCAGCCAGGAAGGCAGCGCACCAAGCTGATCAGGTTCATGCTTCTGTGCTACTGATTTATCCTAATTGTGCCCGTCTCAGGCCTCATCATCTCTATAGTCTACTCTCCTTAGAGGTATAAATGACATATTGGTGCAGATTTTTCTTCTTCATCTCTAACAATTAGGTGAGCTTAACCCAACGATTTTTTCCTAAAATTGTGTGTGTGTGTGTGTGTGTGTGTGTGTGTGTGTGTGTGTATTACAGGGATTAAAACCAGGAACCACTGAACTACACCTCTAGCCAGCCCTTTTTTTAAAAAATTTTGAAGCAGTGTCTCACTAAGTTGTTAAGGCAAGACTCAAACCTTGGC
The DNA here is from genome assembly GCF_963383645.1 of Muscardinus avellanarius. Lineage (NCBI taxonomy): Eukaryota > Metazoa > Chordata > Mammalia > Rodentia > Gliridae > Muscardinus > Muscardinus avellanarius. The sequence goes on along the minus strand of NC_137786.1, from coordinate 195,638,219 downwards.
CCTCCTATCTTCACCTCCCAAGTACTGAGATTACAGGAATGTGCCAGTGTGCCCTGCCTGGGATTTATTTCTTAAATCTTCACCTAGATCCAAATCTAACCTCAGCACAGGAGCAACCTGATTCTGAAGGCTACCCCAACACCAGCACCTCAGATACAAGGGGATTTCATGTCTTCAGTAAATTTAGCATAGCCTACAGACTAATGCCCTCGGGACTTATTTATTCCTTGAAAACCAAGATAGCTACTACCAGATTTATATGAGAGAGGGGGGAAGAAGCTATTTAATTTCTAAAACCAGAAACATTAAAAGACTTCTATTCTAATGGTGCTTTTAAACCACATGGAACAGATCTGTTTTACAGGCAAAAATTGTGCAAATGTACCTTTTGAGGCAATTAGCAGTGAGAAAACAGGTAAAGGAGGCAGTGTTGGGACAGGCACTGGGAACAAAGAGCTTTTCCTGCTTAACTGACAGACCATCTGGTAACTTTGGCTTATCTATGGACCCGCTAAGGGGTTGAGTTAGCACAGAGGGACCTCGGAGACCTCTTCTTGCCTACGTCAAGGCCTTTAGTACCTGGACAGGATGCTGAGAGTCACAGTGCTGGATTACACTGGGCGTCTGCCAGGATCTGCTTAGGTTGAAAGTACTTTGAAGCTTCGCCCTAACTCTGACATTGGATCTTCAATCACAGCATGACTGCAGGGTCCAGGCTGCCTTATCAGCCAAGTGTTGGCAACTTAGCTTCTGATCTCATCAGGACAGTTGGCAGGTCTGCCCAAAACTCTTTCCAGGAACTAAACTCTCTCTGCAGTGGGGATGTGATATCGAATCTGAGACAAATCCTCCCCCCAGCCAACACCCCAAAATGACTGCACTGCCTTCCTGTTTCTAGGGGACCTAAAATTTATATGAAAGGTTTTCTTTTTACATCTTGATTTCTTCCTGCCTCTGTTCGCCTCCATTTTCATGAGTTTTCCAGGAAAGTAAGAAGCTGTTGATCACCTGTTCGGTGGGAGGCTGACAGCTCCATTAAAATCAAGATGCTCATATCAGGAACACATGAAGATTAGGGTAGACTTTACTGGGCCCCCAGTTTAGAGGGCAGAGCTCTGCAGATTCTTGTAGCCTGGGTGCCTCTTCTTTGGGCTCCACATGGCACATTTTCTGTTAGCTTAGAGCAGATTATCTTTTGGGTGGTGTGAAATATATTTAGAGAGCCTAAATTGAAACTGTTTACCTTTCTGATATTTGCTATGGTGGCCTTATCTATATGAAAGAGGACTCTGTCTAGGGATAGTTCTGAGCCGACTTCTAAGAACAAAGAAGTTCAGAAGTGCCTCAGATCAAATAGGGCTTCCTTGTGCTGGCTGGCTGTGCACGCAAGGGACAAGGAGGCCCCGGTGAAGCCGCAAGGAAAAGCACCTTCACAGAAAGGGCAGAGGTGGCCTCTGGTGGCTCGCTGTTCCTGATAATGGCTCCACTGACTATGGGATGCAGGCTACTGTGGTGATAATAGAAAGGATAAACTGTAAGGGAACTGGAAATTCATTCCCGGGAAAATCTGAGATTGAGAAGTGGTACTATAAGCTCTCTTAATGCTAAAGAAATGTTTCTTAAATGTTTGTGGCCAAGTGGTCTCTGTTCTCACTGTTAGGGACCAGCTGCAAAGTCACCCTGCTTCTCAAGCTACATGGGCATTGTAGCCACCAAGGCCAATAAATAATTTCACACTTGCAAAGTGGCCCTTCTTCTCCCTGGTCTTTCCATGGCTATTGTCCATAGGTATTAACTGTTCACATGCCAGACCACAAAAGCAGGGCCCTGGAGTTTTGGACACAAAGATTTCTAAGTCTCCCCTCTGACCACCGTGTGTGTGTGTGTGTGTGTGTGTGTGTGTGTGTGTGTGTACTAGAGACTGAACACAGGGGCAGTCTATCCCTCATCTACAACCTCAGACCCCAGCCCTATTATTTTGAAACAAGATTTCATTAAGTTGCTGAGGGCCTCACTAAGTTGCTGAGGCTGGCCTCAAACCTCTGATCCTCTCGTCTCAATCTCTCAAGTACTGAAATTACAGGCAAGGGTCACCTTGCCCTGTACCCATCTGTCCATTTGTTTCTCTATTAGATCAGGTTGGAAGTGGTCCTGAGGCAAGTTGGACTGTAGATGTGCAATTAAGTCCTTCACTCATCTTGTTAAATGTGGAAACTTGCTTTCCACGAATGCCTTAGTGATGCTAAAGTTCCACCTGCACAGCAGACAGGGCCATTTCCTTACCATACACATAGGAGATTCCAACGAGCTCAAAAATGGCAATGATGACGAGGGCGTAGGAGGCAGCATAGGTGTCCACAAGCTGAAACATGTAAATTCCACCCTAACAGGAGAGAGAAATAACCAATATCAAATGGCCCTTGGAGTTGGTTTCTTTTTTCCCATTTCTAACAACCCATTCACTCCATCCTAGAGAGAGTCAGGTACAAAGCAAACCAGAGTTAAAGGATCTCCTCTCCTAGCCAGGCATGGTGACACATGCTTGTAATCCCAGCATTTGGAAGTCTGAGACAGGAGGATGGCTGCTCTCAGACGGCCTCAGCTACTACTCAACTACTACTTATCAAGGCCCTTTGCAGCTCAGTGAATCCCTGTTTCAAATTAAAGAATAAAAAATAGGGCTGGGGGTGTAGCTCAGAGGTGGAATGCCCCTGGGTTCCATCCCCAGTACCGCAAAAATAAAAAAATAAAAAAGAATCCCCTCCCTAGCTGGACATGGTGCTGCACAACTATAATCCCAGTACTTGTGAGGCTGAAACAGGAGGATTTCAGGTTCAAGGCCAGCTTCAACAATTTAGAAAGCCATTTTTCAAAACAAAAAATAAAAAGGGCTAGGGGTATAGCTTGGAGGAAGGATGCCCCTGGGTTCAATTCCCAGTATAAGAAAAAAAGAATTCTCCTCCTCTTAATAGCACTAACCTACAAACTGAAGACCCTGCCAGATTAGCAAAGCAGACCTTTACAGACTTCACATTAACCAATAAAGTAAGCACCAAAAAGTGTTTTAACATCTTGTTTTTCAAAGGCAAAGGGCAACATTTGAGAATAGGTGTGTGAAAACAGCTGGGGAACTTCGTTTTTTGCTTTAAGCAATCAATGATCAATTTCACTCGTGTATCTGCATTTCATTGACCTTCATATGACCTTTAGGTATCCCTGGGCAGTCCTCATCTACCTTATTCTGTAAGTCTCCCCAGGACAGAAGAGGCACAAAGATGTCCTCATTCCAATCCATCATGTTGTAGATGAAGAAACCCAGGCCTAGAGTACTAAAGTGCTCAAGGTCACAGAATTAGAAGCAATGCATAGATGAAGTGAACATCCAATTACTAAGACACTCAGGACCAGAAGAAACTCAAGCGACTGTACATTTTTATATATGATGAGTAATATCTTGGAAAGTTGTCTGGTTGGTAAATTTGGATTTTTCCATTTTCTTTAAGTAGGACACACCTGCCTTGTTGGCACAAGAAGGCTACATCTTAATTACAAAGATGCTAGAAGCATCCCTAGTAGCCAAGACAACATCCTTCCCTCTGTGGTCAGAAGCCCTAAGGAGCGGGTACCATCTACATGACAAGGGCAGTGATGTGTCTCTGGTTTAGAGGTCTGAGAGCTAAGGGTAAATGATGGACCACCACCTACCCCACCCAGTGTCCACCCAGCAGGCCTCTTACCTGAGTGATCATCGGGAAACCCATGATGAAGAAGCAAATGCAGCAGCCCAGGGTAAAGACTGGCTTGTGTGTGCGCAGATACTTGGGGAACTCATCTGAGATAGAGGTCACTATGGTCTCGATGGTGGCAAACTGCAAAAGTGCCAAGACACAGGCCTGAGTCAAACTATCTCATACAGCAGGCCCCCAAAGCCCTTCACGTGTCTATAGGGAAAGTTATGCTCAGATTAGGTGTGGGTTTTAGGGTGGCATCCCTTTGATGGGGTCTAACCCACAAGGCCAACTGGGATAACTCAGGCAGGAAGTGAACTTTAGAAGCTGTGCTCCCAGCCCCCAGAGAATGTGCTCATATTCATCCATGGAGACATTTTAAGCTTCGTTTTGTATTCATGAGATGCAAATTTCTCTCTTCCAGTTACCTCGCATGTTTGATCTTGTACTTGAGGAAAAACCCTCTCTGAGCCCAAGGACTAAACTTTGAGCGGCTGTCAGCATGATTTGTAGTAGTCTCAGCCCCACAGCAATTTCCCTAAAATTGACTTTATATTCCTCTCCCCCATTCAGCTCCATGGAATTTGCTTTGGCAAAATGATGGCATGGCAGAAAGTATGCAGGCTAAAACTTGGCACAGAGAACACCGAAAGAGAAGGAAGATGAGAGTTCTCCTTTGCTCCATCACATAAACACCTGAAGCTGCAATTCATCCTCAGCCCTAGGCTGGTACCCCACCATCCCTGCATTGCTCAGATACCCCTGCGCCTACTGCTTGCTAAAGACGTGACCCAGGACCCAAGGAAGAGGATCTTCAGAAGGATCCTGGAACAGGGATGTTAGGGGAAGGGGCTCACCATGGTGTCAAGTCCAAGAGTGAGGAGCATCAGGAAAAAGATGATGGCCCAGAATGGAGAGAGGGGCAGCCTGGTTAAGGCTTCCGGGTAAACCACAAATGCAATGCCTGGCCCTGGAAGAAACAAAGCAGATGATCACAGGCAGGCCCAGCTCAAAGCTCCACTTCCCAGGGCCCACAGCGCCTTCTTCCCACTGAGATCCTCAAGTATTACTCACTACATGCTGCTTCTGCTGTTGTTTATTTATTGTTACTATAGCTGGAACCCAGAGGCATAGTACCTCTGAGTTGCACCCAGCTCTTTTTATTTTTTATTTGGAAACAGGTTCACACCAATTTTCTGAGGATCTTTCTAAGTTACTAAGGCTGTCCTTGATCCTACAATCCTTCTGTCTCAGCCTCCCAAGTACTGGGATTACAGACATGTACCATTACTCCTATATTTTGTCTTCTTACTCATCTCCACTCATTTCTCCAATTAGACCAGGCTATCTTCCATGCAAATAATATGAGAAACTATAATTTATTTAGGATGCTTCTATTTTATTGCATTATTCTATTTTGTTGATCATAATTCCCTCTAGATCAGTGGTTCTCAACAAGGGTTGATATTCCTCCCTCAAGGGATATTCGGCAATGTGTGGAGGCATTTTTGATTCTCACAACTGGAGTGCGAAGATGAGTGGCATCCAGTGGGTTGAGCCCAGGGATGCTAACAGACATCCTCCAACAAAGGAAACAGCCTCCAGCAATGAAGAAGGACCATCCCAATGCCAGTAATGCTGAGGTTGCAAATCCCTACTCTGAGGCTAGAACGTGATGGGTATAACATTATATCCCCCTTTAACTACATGCCCTCCTTTTGAGCTCTGCAGGAGAAGTCATTTATATAAAATATGAGTCGAATATCCTTAGGATCTGCATTGCTTGGGCTAGATGGGGTTCTGTCAGTCCACTGGTAATTTGTTGGGGAAGAGGGATGGTGACACATAGCATGGGTTAAACTTGGTCTCTAAGGGTCAGACAGGTCTGGTTCACATCCAGACTCCATTACTTACCAGCTATGTAACCTCAGACAAGTGACTTCACTTCTCTAAGCCTCAATTTTGCCCATCTGTCAAATGAGGATGACAACAGTGCCTCACAGCATAGTTATCAGGAACAAATGAAAAAATGACAGTGTCTTCCATGGCGTTGACACTCAGGATATCCGCTTTTATTGTGAGTGGACAATGAATTTGGCTGTTAAGAGGCTCTGATTCAGGATTCCCCAAGAATATCACATGCTGTCCTGGTGGGAGGTGTATCAACTACGATTTTCTGAATTATCACAAAGCCCTGCCCTGCAGCTGCCCCTACCTGTCTCCTGGCCTCACTGAAGAGATCACAGTAACCAACCACAGCTAAAGATACGTAGCAGGTGTGAGCTTCCTCCTAAGTAAGAAGCCGAATGATAATGGGCAGAGACGAGTGAATGTGGATGCAAGAATAATCCACAGCCTGCACACACTGGAAACCAGAAATCCCAGAACCTGGAGGTTTTATAACTCAAGCATAATAGCATTTTTGAAGCTGAAATTTATCAGGTTGTTGGTTCCTAATGCTGCTTAGGGCCTCAGGGTATTTAAAATATAAAGCCTCCAGTGCCTAAGATACCCCCGCTTTATGCATTTATTAAACAGCCTGCAGAGCCAGATTCCAAAGGCTTCCTATGTGAACCATAAAAGAAGAGTCTGTATTAAACCACAGTCAAAACAAGTCTCAAATGCAGAGCAAGAAGGAAGCCAGGGTCATGCTGTAGAAACAGGCCTGTAAAGCTGACAAGAAGGGGTTTGTTTGTTTGTTTGTTTGTCTGTGCAGTGCTGGGGATTGAACCCAGGGGCATTCTACCTCTGAGCTATATCCCCAGCCCTATTTTTTATTCTTTATTTTGAAACAGGGTCTCACTAACTTGCAGGGAGAAAGAAGGGCCTCACTAAGTAGTTGAGACTGGCCATGAACCTGGATCCTCCTGTCTCAGCCTCCCATTCCCATGTACTGGGATTACAAGTGTGTGCCACCACGCCCGGTGACAAGAAGGGTTTGAATGGCCACTACCAGAGGACCTCAGTGGGCCAAAACCTGCTTCAATTTCAACTGTTTTCCTAAAGGATTCTAGCAAAGGCACTTTTTTCAAGATACATTACAGCAAAGTTTGATTACCCAAAGTGCCTAGGAGGCACTAGAAAATAATATTTGCATCTAGCAAATAATGTTGTGGGATATATCAAAGAGCACAGGAACTGTGGGATGGAGTCTGAGTCTTGACTCCTCCCACTGGGAGGCAGCACAGTTTAGTGGGGGGGAGGGTGAGGCGGAGGCAGGTGGTGCCCCCTAAGCCTCTTTACTAGCCCTGCGACCATAGGCCAGTCACTTGTTCTCTCTGGACAAACCTGAGTTTCCTCATCCATCCAATGAAGGAGATAATAGTATCTACCCTCCTACTTTTACATAAGAATCAAACGTATCTATATAAATAAAGGACTCGGAACATGTCTAGACATTACAGAAACTTAGAAAACATAAAACATTATTACTCTTCCCATCAGAGGAGATCAACAGGACTCTCTCTGCATGTCAGCAACTTTTTGGGATGGGGCTCTCAGAGACGATGCAGTAAGAACCTTCATTATCCCAGAGCATCACTAAAGACACAGCAAGGAGCTCTGGTCAAGGTAGTATCTAGACTCACAGCACAGCTTGGGTGGCTGTTTGCAGTGATACTGTCTCAAAAGCCATGAGTTCTGTGCGGATGCATCACCTGAACTCCTGTCCCTGGGGACAGAAGGGCTGGGATCCAGGTGATGGGCAGGCAGCTGGGTAGAGGTGGGTGTCAGTCTGAGAGTGTTTGATTTGATAGTTCAGAACAGAGTCTTTGAACTATTAGGGGTTGGGGAAACTGTGGGGCAGCACTTCCTGGATATCTGGTTAATTGTAAGTTATCAACCAATACATGGGAACTCTAAATAAAATATTTATATTTGTGTTTCTCTACTTGAGTCTAACCCAATCTTTCTGCTATTGGATAAAGCCTGTTTGTAGGGCCTCAGGTACAAATCTGAAAATGAATCACTGCTCCAAAATACAGACTCCCCTAGGAGCTGCTTTTCTGGAATAGGTCCCTAAGAAAAACATGCCCCTTTCCATGCCCATCACAAAAGTAGAGGAAATTTTGGTCCCATGACCTCAGTCCACCAAACTTTTGATGTGCTCAAGGTTTGGAGTGATAATTTTGATAGAAATGTCTCCTTTAGTAGGGAGTAGTAAATGAAACAGAATAGCTTTACATCATTAAGGAGAATCTGGTTGGTTGGTTGGTTGGTTGGTTGGTTGATTGTTTATTATTGTTTGTTTGTTTGTTTGTTTTGGTACTAGGGATTGAACCTACTGACATTCTACCTCTGAACCATATCCCCAGCCCTAATTTATTTTTTATTTTCAGTCAGGGAGGGTCTCACTAAATTTATGCCAATTCCACTAAGCTGCTGAGGCTGGCTGCAAACCTGAGATCCTCCTGTCTTAATCTCCCAAGTACCGGGGTTAGAGATGTGTACCACCATGCCTGGCTAGGAAAGCCTATTTCTTACTAATGGCCAAAACTTAGTTACAAATGTTGGCTCAGCAAAAATATCCTGAATGAGATGAATTCATCCGAAACAGCCCCCCATGCCACTCCTAAATGGCATGGAGCTGTAACTGTCTTCTATATTTCTATCTTTTTAATAAACTCCTTTAAAAAAAAATATCCTGAATGCATGCTGGAGGCAGTGGTACATGCCTATAAATCCAGTGCTTGGGAAGCTGAAACAAAAGAATTGCAAGTTCGAGGCCAGCCTCAACAATTTAGCAAAACCCTGTCTCAAAAATAAAAGATGAGAAGACCTGAGAGTGTATCTCAGTGGTAGTCTGCCCCTGGGTTCAAACTCTAGTGTCAATACATATCCTGAATGTCTAGGTGCTTTCAAAGTTGTCCCACTAGGAAGGAGTGAGGCCTGACCGCAAGTATCTGCCCTGGGTTCTGCAGAGCCTTGTTTAAAACACGAGAAATAAGATAAGCTTGTAAAGCATGTGTAAGAATATGTGAGAGTTCAGCCAGGTGTGGTGGCGCATGCTTGTAATCCCAGCATTCTGGAGGCTGAGACCAGAGGATCGTGGTTTGTGGACAGCCTCAGCCACTTAGTGAGGCCGTCCACAACTTAGTGAGACCCTGTTTCAAAAATAAAGAATAAAAAAAATAGGGCAGGGGGTGTAGCTCGGAGGTCGAATACCCCTGGGTTCCATCCCCAGACCCACACACACAAAAAAAAAAAGAATATGTGAGAGTTCAGATGAGCAGGAATCACTTCTCTAAAGGGTCTGAGAGAAGTTCTCATGCTCCCTCTCCAGTAGAGAATGAAACTCACTGTCCCTGAACTGAAGAATAAGTAGGCTAGAACCTTTTAAAAAATGCTCTTCGAAGGGTTATATGTTTTCTCTAATATGCCCAAACTAGGGAGTATTAGGGATACCAGAGGGACTCCGGATAATGGAGAGGAAACCTCAGCAAAGCTAGAATGGAAGGGTAGGAGAGGAAGAAAGTTGAGGTTGATTAATAGAGGAGCTACATTCAAATATATGTAAAAGCATGAATATAGCATGGTTAACCTGGACACTCATTGTTGGGAGAGAAGACAGGGGAAGGGGAAGTGAGGGGGCACCAAGCACTGTCTGAATGTATGCCATTTTCAGTATGATCTGCATAAAAATAAATAAATAAGTAAATAAAAGCTAAAAAATAAAAATAAATAAAAAATGCTCTTCTCCCGATTAAATCGCAGTAACTGAAATGCACTGGGAAGGAAAAATTTCAGAGAGAAACCATGTCTACTGCTTTTTACATGAAAGATAAAAAAAATATTCTATTTGAAGTTTAACAACATCTCCTCCCTGCTGAGTCCCTTTCCTAGAACAGGGAAGAACAGGGAAAAACTCAGAACAGTTAACTTATGTGGCCCATATCTCAAGAACCACTATTTCTGGCAGGTTGGTCACTGATCCCCAACAAGTTCTGTAATGTAACAAAAAATAGCAAAGTGTCTTGGATCTGCTGGAAAGTGGGGCAGAACCTATCTGCTTCAGCAACTCCACTAGGAGAAAATGAGGTTAGAGGACAGCTGGGGGTGCTCAGACACATCTGAGGACAAAGCCTTCTCACCTTCTCCCCCTGCTTCCCAGGGAGTTTGAGAATTCTCAACCAGGAAAAAGCATTTGCTCAGCTCCCAAGGCCCCTCTAATTTTGTGCACTGCTGCAGAACCCAACACCCCTCAGGGTTTCACACTGTCTCCAGAGAGAGCAAGTATACTCCTGGGATATGGTGGCTCTTTAACTCCTTGAGGCCCTACTGCATAAGTGGAAGCCTAATTAATTATCCTAGAGGAGCCAGAAAAAATCAGTCAGCTCACCAAAACGGTGACATTTCTAAAGCCTTGTTCTCTCAGATTCCCTTGCTGGAATCTGAGAACTGCAGTATGCTCTTTGTTGCAAGATGACCGCCAAAATAAGCCCAGTTCAGGTCACCTGAGGATGGCCCAGGATCTGTGGCCCTGCCCCTCAACACCTGGCACAGTCCCCACACACCCAGGCATCCCATAGGAACCCGATTAGCGAGCAAGACCACAGTGATGAGCAGTAGCCGCGATGAGGCCTCTTCATTGCCTTCTAAGGCTGGGTAGAAATAAAGGGCTAAATAAAATCCTTAAACATTTTCTCTGCAAATGTTGTTCTAGAAAGATGGATTAAATGAGATAAAAATGAAAGCCCTCTGTGAACTTGAAAGCACCACACAAACGTGAGCCATTAAAGTAAGGGTCATTCGGGCAGAGAGTAAACAATTATTCCACATGCATCCCCTCCTGCCACCCCACCACCATCCACCCTGTCCACTCACTGCGAGAGAGAGGCAGGGCTGCACTGCTAACTAAGCAGAAGGCCTTGAGAACACATTTGACCTAACAATTGGGAGAGTGCTTTGTAAGGAAAACGCTTATCAGAAGTCAGAGCTCATTATGCGTTCCTGTTGGGCTTCCAGGGGCCCTCAGAAGGGATTGTCATCCTGTGCAGGCTGTGCCCACGCCACCTCCAGGGGCACTGGTTTGCCTAATGAGTCCTCCACTTGTATCTAAGTTACTTGGACTAGGGAGGAATTAAGAGGATCAAGGGAAGACAGAGGAGAGGAGAGGGAAAGGGGGAAGTGGGGCTTTTAAAGCAACATCTCTCCTAAGGGCATGCAGGTTTGAACTCTGCAGGGAGCTTCCTGCTGGCACCTCTTGACCTCCTCAGAACACCTGTGCTGCCCCCCCACACCTGTTCCAGAAGGTCAACTTTCCAGCACAGCATAAACTAGGAGTGAGCTCATAAGGGAGCCTGGAACTGCCTGCAATACAAGGGTGACACCTGTCATGTACCTTGGTCTGCCACGTTCTCAATGTTGACTTTGCGTTCATTGGCCATGAAGCCAATAACTGAGAAGATGACGAAGCCGGCAAAGATGCTCGTGGCACTGTTGGTACAAGTGACGATGAGGGTGTCCCTAGAAGGAGAGACCAGAATTTGCCATTAGATGTGCTTTGTGAGTGGGAGAGGACCAGAGGAAGAACAAATAAAGGCGTGCCATGTGTTTGTCTGTGTGTGTATGTGTGAATCCATGTCATTTCTAGACACATATCCACCCAAGGAAAAAAAACAGCCAGTCTGACCACAGATTCCCTTAAGCTTATTTTATGTGTGTGGTGCTGGAGATTGAACCTATGAGCAAGGATATGTCTTGCCCATGCCTGGAATTTTAGTAAACGATGTAGTCGTAACCAAATGTATTCTGGCTGACTCTGGTTATCTTTCACTCTATCATGCTGCTGCCTTTTCTATAGGTTCTCTACCTCAGAGCTACACCCCCCCCACACACACCTCTTTTTATTGTTTTTGTTTGTTTGTTTTGTTTTGTTAGTTGGTGGTACTGGAGTTCCTGGAAGCCCTTCTACCCCCGGGATATACTCCCAAACCTATTTTAATTTTGGAAACAGGGTCTCTTAAGCCAGCCACTGGCTATGAACCTGCGGGATCCTCCTGTCTCTGCCTCCCAAGCTCAAGGATTACAAGCGTGTGCCACCACGCCCAGCTTTATTGTTTATTTTTAAACAAGATCTAAGTTACTGAGGGCCTCACTAAATTGCTAAGGTTGGCAACAAACCTGTGATCCTCCTATCTCAACTTCCTAAGTACTAGGGTTACAAGCATGCACCACTTCACCTAGCTTAGAACCCAGGGGCATTCTACCTCCGAGGGATACCCCCAGCCCTATTTTTTTTTTTATTCTTTATTTTGAAACAGGGTCTCACGGAGTTGCAAAGAGCCTCACTAACTAGCTGAGGCTGTCTGTGAACCTGGATCCTCCTGTTTCAGCCTCCCAAATGCTGGGATTACAAGCATGCACCACCACACCCAGCTTATTTTAAAAGCACCAAAAGAGCCGGGCATGGTGGTGCACGCTAGTAATACCCGCGCTTGGGAGGCTGAGACAGGAGGATGGTACATGTTCAAAGACAGCCTCTCTGGCTTAAGAGACAGTTTCCAAATAAAAATATAAAATAGGTCTGGGAGTGTACCCTGGAGGTAGAAGGCCCCTGGGTTCCATCCCCAGTATCACCAAAAATATAAAAAATAAAAATAAATAAAAGCACCAAAAGATTAGATAGATAGATAGATAGATCCCACCTTCCTGGGAGAACGATCTGGCTCCACATGCTCATATTTGGATTCCTAGTCATCTGCTATGTTCTGAATGGTTGCCCCCCCATTCATGTACTAAAACGTAATTCTCAATGTGATAGTTTAAGAGGTGGGCCTCTGGGGAAGCTGATTAAGTCATGAGGCCTCTGCCTCATTTGTACCTTCATAGAAGAGGCTTCAGGGAGCGTGTTGCCCTCCTGTCATTGCCTATGCAGCGAGGCACCACCTCTAGAACTGAGGCCAAGCCCTCCCTCCATAGACACTGAATCTTCTGGCTACTTAATCTTAAGCTTCTCTCCACTCCCACTTAGCTTTCCTTCCCCACACCCCATCCCACTCATTCCTACTCATTTCTGCCCCAGGCTGCTTCTGCCATCTAAAATGCATTAGCTTAGCTCCCCCTCTGTGCCTGCTGAAATCAGCCAAGAACAATCTCACCTCATGAGGCCAGACATCCCAAGCCACGGCTTACCTGCATCTGCTCCCTCTCGTTTTGGAGATGCTGGAGTAAAGTTCACCCAGTGAGTTAATGGATTCCTGTGGTGGCTACTGTGAACTTATCCATTCAAGCATGACCCTCAGATCACCATACCGGATCTCTAGGATTGCTGTGTGCATGACTTGGAATGTGTGAGCTGAAGCTACCCTACAAATAGGAGCAAGGCTGCAACCCTCCAGGCCCAGGGACAAGAGGTATTTATGGCAAGGACACTCCCTGCTCTGATGTGACCAGCACTCACATGGCTTCCACACCATCCTTGACTCTCAAAGGCACGGCGTGAAAAGTACCTGGGACCTTGGAAGCTAGAATGGGTGCTGGAGTTCTCCATGGTCCTGTCATTCTGTGTGGTGCTATGCTGCCTGTGGCATATCCTTTCTTGAAATCAAATAAACTTGTGTTCAATAAGCCTTCTGTCTTGTGAGTGTGTTTGACAAGCTGAACCTGAAAACACACCTGTGATTTTATAGCTCTTCACCTAGATTCTAAGCTATTTGAGGACAGGGTCATATTTTCTTTCTTTCTTTCTTTTTTTTTTTGTTTTTGTTTTTGTGTGTGTGTATGTGTGTGTGTTACTGGCGGTAGAACCCATAGTTGTTTTTTCTACCTCTGGGTTACACTCCCAGAGCTATTTTATACTTTATTTGGAAACAAGGTCTCACTAAGTTGCTGAGAGCCTCACTAAGTAGCTGAGGCTGGCTTTGAACCTGTGCAATCTTCCTGTCTCAGCCTCCCAAGCTCTGGGTTACAAGCATATGCCACCATGCCTGGCAGGGGACATATTTTTGAAGCTTTCCATCTCTTTCTTGATTCACAAAATAGTTCATACATTTTAAATTATAATAACAATAATAATGGCATCTGCCATTTATTGATTACCTACTAAGGGTAAAAAATATTTCTCTAAGCAAATTTCACACATCGTCTCTTACCCCTCAACAGAATATTCATTTGTGTTTGATAGATGAGAAAGAGAAGGATATATCTTGCTCATGCCTTGGGGTTTTAGTAATGCTGAAAATGATAACCAAACGCATTCTGTCCGACTTTGGTGATCTTTTCACTCTACCACACCGCCTTTTCTATGGGGTTTCTAAAAATTATTTGCCCAGTGACTGATGACCATATATTGTGATTACTGATGATTTTACATATGGACAGGGTGGCTCACACATGACTATCGCAAAACACTGGCTACACAGCAACCCCTAACCTCCAGAGGGGCTCAGTTCTATCCCATAAATATCCACAGAGGCCTTACCACATTCAGTTTATAGTGTAAGCTGGGATCCAGGTTCACAGCTAGGCCCTGGCAGGTGGTTTCTTCTAGGCCAGAGGTAAATCTCCAGCTCTACTTTAGGTGAAATGCAAGGATGTGGTCCCAGGTATCTGATAACTCTGTCCCTTGTTCTGACCCCTCACCCTATTTTCACTCACCAGGTACATCTGGCTCTTGGAAGAGCCTCCACATACCTGTAGCAGTTGTTGTGGAATTTGTTGTAAGACGAAAGAGTGATCAGACCTCCCCATGCAGCAGATAAAGAGAAGAAAATCTGAGTAGCAGCATCTTTCCACACCTAGGAGGAAAAAAGGAGAGAAGACCAAGGTCGCCAAAGGAGACTGGCCTCGAGGGAAGGAAGCCCCCCCTGCCCAGTGCCACATCATCTTCCTGGGGAAAGGCAGGCAAGGATAAGATGACTTTGGACACCAACATAAATGAGAAATCTACCTCACTTATGCCTGAAGCCAAAAGACAGTAATTACCTGGGAGATTTTAATTCCCTCTAATCAAAGGTGAGGAACTCAACAAACAATATACACATTTCAGAGTTACATTACCTACCATGTTAAACCAGATGGAAGGGAAAAGCCCTTTCTTTAGGTTGATACGCTCACAAATAACAACTTAAAACAGCCAAATATGGTCATAGATAAAATCAAAATCCTTTTAGATATAAATAAATCTAATTTATTTAATTTATAAAGATAAAAACATATAAAATTAATAATAAAATATAAAATGTATAATAATTTTATATCTAAAATCCTTTTAGATATAAAATAAAAATTATTTTAGATTGCTATTACTATAGATTCTAACAATTGCTATTAAAACCCTGAAATTCTGCAGCCCCTTATGATCCCCAAGTAAAGCAACTTAGGTATCACAGAACAGTGGCACAGTGGCATAGCCTTCTGCACCCTGGCTGATAACACATCTTGGTTCTATTGAGTAATTTCTCTTGATGGTTCTTATAAAACTCCAGGTCACTCAAGAGTTTGACCTGTAGATTTATAAGTTTTATATGATAAGACTTCCTATCATCTTTATAAATTGAATCCTGTTTTTAAATTGTGTTTATAGGCAAAGAGAAAGTTCAAGTGTGTGCTGGCAAAGTCTATACCTACCCCAACATCCATTCCCTATCCCCCCTTAGATACAAAACTGTGATTTTACTTAAGGGGAGAAATAAATAGGTCCACCTTCCCCATCTAGGGGAAGATAATCCTATGGCTTAGTTTCTGACCATATGTGTGAAAATAAGGTGTGATGTGAGACTTCTGGGGGTTTTCCTCTTTAAAAGAGAGGTAACATGCTTATCTCTGCCCCTATCCTCACCGCTTTGTTCTACCTGGAATGCTGATAAGATGGCAGAGCTCTAGCAGGTATATGGAAGCTGTTACCTCAGGGTGATGGGGCAGAAAGAGAGGAACCTAGTCTATGATGGCATCATGTGGTCACTTGACTGGTCTTTGACTAGTTACCATGGTGAAAAGAGTAAAATAAATCTTTATTTTGTTGGAGCTGTCATTACCTGGAGATTTTCAATTATACTCAGCCCAATCCAATTATAGCTATGTGTTCTTAACATAACTCGGCAAAAGCAGAATTTCTTTAAGGTGAGAAAATTCATCTCTCATTAAATAATCACCCCCTCGTTTGGAGTTTTTTTGGATTGGGAATTTAGAGTAATATGTGCCTGCACAGAATCTGCAATGACAAAATCCAGCATGTGCTGGCCCTGTGTGGATCTGCAAGAATTATGCAAATGTGTTTGAAGCCTTTAAAATGACAGCATTGCTTGCGGCTTACCTAAGTGGTGTTATTTTCCAACTAGCAAAACTCTACTTCCAACACACTATAATTAGTAACAGATAAGTGGTGAGCTGAGGCTTGAAGCTATTAAAGGATTTCCGTCTTCATTTCCAGCCTCCACCGTAACTCCAGCTATAGCACAACTAGGCCAGGAATCTGAAAGCCCCAGCTACTCACTCCCTTTCTCATTTAATATTTCCTGAATGCAGAATGTAGTGAGATCATCTAGACCCTGGAGAGGTGAACAGTGAGAGTCTTGGGGAAGGAAATGGGACCCCTCCTGCCAAACAGCCTCCCAGAGCCTGAGCCGTCCCCGAAGGCCGCCCGTCCCAAGGGCCCGCTGGAAATGAAACCTTGAGCTAGCTCACCGTGGCATCTGTGAGCTTCTCCCATTTGGGTGTGATGAAGTACCAGATCCCAGCTCCAGCTCCAGGCAGGGTGACTCCTCGGATGAGGAGGATGACCAGCACGACATACGGGAATGTGGCTGTGAAGTACACCACCTACGAGAGCCATCGCCAGAGACAGCATGAGCATCCCCCAGGTGAGGGGACCTGCCACCCAGGTGCAGGCAGCTGATAGTGAGTTCTCCCCAGATCTTGTCAGGGCTGGGGACACGGGAGAGCACTCAGACCACAGGAGAGTCAGAGAAAGAGCTGGACATAAAGTCTTCAGCAGGGAGGCCCCAGGCTGCAAGGAGATGCCACCCCGCTTGGCTGCCAGCGAGTGAGCAGCTCCTTGAAGAACCTCAAGGGAGAGCAGAAAGTTTCATGCCTCCTTCCCTTAAACTCCTCCCTCACCCCTGAGTGGAGTGAGGGAGGAGTTTAAGATTAAGAGGGAGGAGATTTACCTCTGGCCTAGAAGAAACCACCTGCCAGGGCCTAGCTGCGAACCTGGATCCCAGCTTACACTATAAAGTGAACGTGGTAAGGCCTCTGCGGATATTTATGGGATAGAACTGAGCCCCTCTGAAGGTTGGAGGTTGCTGTGTAGCCAGTGTCCTGTGATAGTCATGTATCAGAGATTAATCATTTTAGCTTACGTTTTCTATCCCCACTTGTCCAGACTCCCTAAGTGAGGCAACCTGGTAAGGATCAAAGACCGTGGTCTTGGACACATTTTGGGTGCAAATGAAATCAAACCTCTGGCACCAGCTGATACACTGGCTGACAGACCCCAGTGCTGGCCAGGGGGCTCCAGCCTGGCAGTGAGTGGCAGACACTGGGACATCAGGGGATGAGGACTAAGACAGGGACTGGTAAGAGAGCAGGTTGGGAAGAGTCAGAGTTGAGGTTAAGATATAGCTCCTGGGGTCGTTTCATTTACTCAACATATTCAGAGTTATGCATCTGGGGCATATTAATAAACAAAAACAAATGATACATGCCCTGGGGAAAAAAAAGAAAAAGTGAAGCAGGGTGAGGGGCTGGGGCAAGCTGGAGAGGGTGGTTGGGGAGGTGGCTATATTCCAATGGGTGGCCTCGGGCTGGGGGTGGAGCTCAGTAGCAGAGCACTGGCCTCACACGCACAAGATCCTGGTTTCCATCCTCAGCACCACCAAAAAAAATAACGTGGATGGCCAGGAAAGGGCTTACTGGGAAGTTGGCTTGAGACTTGAAGGAAGCAAGTGTGAGTTAATTGGATACCGGAGAGAACATGCCAGATAGAGGGAAGAGCTGGAAGAATGGTGTTAAGAAGGGCAGATGTCTGACCCCTGGGGACAGAAAGGAGGCCAACACAGCTGCATAGGGGAGCACAGGGAGGAGGAGGAAGTCTGAGGTGGGAGGAGGAGCAGGTTGCACAAAGCCAGGTGGGCATTGCAAGGACCTGGCTATTCTGAAAAATGGGAGGGGAGGAGTAACATGGTTGTGTGTGTGTGTGTGTGTGTGTGTGTGTGTGTGTGTGTATTATAACTGGGGATTGGACCAAGGGGCATATCTACCTCTGAGCTATACCTCCATCCCCAGTTTATATTATATTTTGAACAGGGTCTCATTAAGTTGGTGAGGCTGTCCCTGAACCTGTGATTCTCTGGCTCAGCCTCCTAAGTACTAGACTTACAAGCGTGCACCACCATGCCCGGCTACAGTCTCATATTTTAACAGCATTGCTCAGTTGCTGTGTTGCCAGCTCTGCAGAGAGCAAGGGAGAAGTGATGGCCCCAAGGAAGCCTGGGCAGCAAGCTGAGCAAGGATGGTGATGGGTTATTGGTGGAACTGGTGAGAGGCTGTCAGCTACCAGGTATGTTTTCAAGGCGAGCCAAAAGAATTCCAGTCGCATTTAATGTGGAGTGTGAGAAAGAGTCAAGCGTGGCCCCAAAGCTTTTGGCCTCAGCAACTGAAAAGGCAGACCTGCCATTCACTGAAAAAGGGAAGTTATTTTTGTTACTAACCTCAGTTACTCAAGGAGGAGCTCTTTTTTTTTTTTTTTTTTTTTTGGTGGTACTGGGGTTCCTGAAAGCCCTTCTACCGCCAGGCTACACTCCCAGACCTATTTTTTAATATTTTTTTAATTTGGAATCAGGGTCTCTTAAGCCAGTGAGGCTGGCTCCAAACCAGCGCGATCCTCCTGTCTCTGCCTCCCAAGCGCAGGGATTACAAGTGTGTGCCACCATGCCTGGCTAAGGAGGAGCTCTTAATTTCTGGCTATAGACCAGAGGATGAGCTGGCCTCTCCTTCTCTCCACCACTACCACCACTGGCCAAAATGGCCACAGAACTGCCATCTCCTTTCCCTCCTAGTCTCAAAGATCTTGCAGTGCTAGAGATGGCAGGGAGGAGGTGGCAGCCAGCTCCCATCAATACTGCAGACCTGTTTCTCTCCTCCCCTTAAAAGGTAATGGGAAAGGCAAGCCTGTGCATACAGAGACATTGGGAAACCCAAGGATACCTGGCATCCTAGGAGAACACTGCCCACCCAGTTGGCCCAGCCTGACCTCCAGCTGTCAGACGAGGCTCAGGAAGGAGATGGTACAAGGCAAGATGCAGTCTGACTTCCCACCCCACCAAGACAATGGTTGGTGTTGAGAGTAGCCTGACCTGGGGCTGGTGGGAAGTGATGGAAGAAGCAAAGAGCCTGCAGGCAGAACCCTCTAAAACTCCTCCCTTTAAGGTTCATATTAGCCTAATCAGCTGAGGCCCCTGCTCCCATTTGACTGGGGATGACTGTTCCCATACTGCCACCCCTATGGGCCAGGTGCATTAGTCCCATTTTGCAGAGAAGGAAGCTGAGGCTCAAGCGGAGCATCTTACAAGAGATTAAATGGAATACCTCCTCCAAGGTCTCCCGGCTGCAGCCAAGAACCAACCTGAAGCTTTCTCCTCCTAAAGCCACTCTTTTCACTAATACATTCCTTGGGTCACATCATCAGAAAAGCACGGAGACCAAGGTGAGGCAGCTACTCGCAGTGCCGCCCCTGCTCTTGCAGAAACTCGGGAGTGAACATACATCCTGGAGTTTTGCACCCTGGACACTTGCTTGCCTCTCCTGGTCCTGGCCCCAGCTGCTGCTGCTGTGTTCGCTTTGTAGGTGGTGATCTTGGTGAACTGACAAGGACTTATGGTCCAGCTGATAAATCCTGAGAATGCATCAAACGTGAGAGAAGTGTCGGCAGAGGCTTTCTGCACAGCTAGCTCCAAGTGTCGGACATGGACAGGCTTCAGGATGTACCTGTTTCAACATGTACTGTCAGAGGAATTAAACTTGAACAGTAATGAATTATTCTTGGCAGGAGTGACAGTGACTAGTTGAAATGAGCCTGTTGGCCTGACACCTCCAGGCATCCTCCTCACAACAGGAGCCCTGGACAGGTGGTAAGGCCCCAGCAGCTTGTGCTAGCTAATTAGGTTAGTTTTGTTCTTCTGCCATAACTTTCAGGCAGAGCAGCCCCTGAGGTCAGATGGACCACACTTGACCTTCAGGCTACTTGCTTGTCGCTCTTGCCCCTGGAGTTTTAGCTTCTCAACAGCTTCTGTTTCAGAAGAAGCAACCAACCATTTTTGTGTCCCCAGGTCTGAAATGGGAGGAACAGAGCTGCAGGAAAAGGGGGGGGGGAGATCTTTGTGGCCAAGAAACAGCAGCACTCGTGGAATTTCAATCATAAAGGAGCTCCTTATAACAAGCACCTTCCACCATGTGTTCACCTTGTCTCTCAAATAATTTTCCATGACTAATGTTTGTACAATGCAGGGCAGGATGATAAATTGTGATTCATTATTTTTGGTGGTATTCTTCATTTTCTTTTCTTTTCGGTATTCCTCATTTTAAAAAATTCTCATTGATCTTAGGTTGAAAACCTTTCTCAATAAAGCAGGGAGATAATTTGGCAGATCTAAAAGAAAAACATACCTTCAGGACCTCTTAAAACTTCCTCTCTACAAAGCATACAAAATCTAGCATCAAAGATGACATTCTAGCCAGGCAGGTGGCGCACGCTTGTAATCCCTGCGCTTGGGAGGCAGAGACAGGAGGATCGTGCAGGTTCGAAGCCAGCCTTGATGGCTTAAGAGGCCCTGTTTCCAAATTTAAAAAAAGTATAAAAATAGGTCTGGGAGTGTAGCCCGGAGGTAGAAGGGCTTCCAGGAACCCCAGTACCACCAAAAAATAAAAATAAAAATAAAAAGATTAAATTCTAAATCTGTTGAATGAACCAGCTACATTGCCTTTCCCAAAAAGCACCAAAGAGAGCTTAAAAGAATCTTGGAGCCATGCATGGCGGCGCATGCCTATAATCCCAGTACTTGGAAGGCTGGGACAGGAGGTTTACAGGTTTGAAGCCAGCCTCAGCAACCTAGCAAGACCCTTTTCAAAAATATGTTTAAAGGGCTTTGGGTATAGCTCAGGGATAGAATGCCCCTGGTTTTAATCCCCAGCACCAAAAGGAAAGATCTTAGAGAATAGTTACTCTAGACCTGATTCTGCAAATGAGGAAATCGAGGCCCCTGGTGCATCCTTGAACTTAAAGCCACTCAGCAAAACAGGAGAGGCTGGGTAGAGTTCAGGGGTCCTGAGCCACAGGGGTACTTTTATGCTGACTGGATAGAAATGATGATTCCACAGTCCTCATTTCCTGTCTATTTTCCTTCTCCCCTCCTCAGGAGAGAACATAGTGTAGATTCTAGGCTTCACAGAAAGATAAACCTGGATTCAAATCCTACCCCCACTTAAAAACTGCGTGACCTCAGGCAACTTTCTCTCCCTTGATGGGCCTCAGCATCTCTCTCTCTCTCTCTCTCTCCCTCCCTCCCTCTCTCTCTCTCTCTCTCTCTCTCTCTCTCTCTCTCCCTCCCTCCCGCTCGCGCTCTCTCTCTCGCTCGCTCTCTCTCTCTCTCTCTCTCTCTCTCTGCCATGGGAATCGATGCTCTCGCCCTGGCCAGGGGTGGTGAACACTGAACAAACTAACGCCTGTGAAGCCGGCAGCACAGTGCCTGCCCGCGTTCCCACCGCTGCCCTTCTAGTCCATTTCCCAGCAAAGCCGCGGCCTTTGAGATGCTAAAATGGCACAAACCCACTCATACATGGGCATTCACAGGAATAAAAATGAAAGAATATACGCCGGGCGTGGTGGCGCACGCTTGTAATCCCCGCGCTTGGGAGGCGGAGACAGGAGGATCGCGCAGGTTCGAAGCCAGCCGTGCTGGCGTAAGAGACCCTGTTTCAAAAATATAAAATAGGTCTGGGAGTGTAGCCCGGAGGAAGAAGGGCTTCCAGGAACCCCAGTACCACAAAAAAAAAGAAAGGATATTAATGCTAATGAAGAACTGATCACATACCAACTTTTTTTAATATATACTCTCTCACTTATTCCTTATAGCAATCCAATATGGTATGCGCTATTATCCCCAGCTTACAGATCAGGAAACAGGTTCCAAAGGTTAAAAAGTTTGTCCAGAGTTCTATAACCAGGCAGCAATACAGTCAGGGTTTAGTCGGGGGCCGTCCTTCCTCAGGCTGCCAAGAAGGCTGCGCTCTCACCCTCCTCACTCTTCCCCTCTTCTCCTAGCAGCCACACCTTCTAGGCTGCCCACTTGTTATAGTTAGATATAAAATGGCCCCTTGAAGAGCTCATACACTGGTGTTTGGAGTTGATATAATTGAGTCTTGAGTGTTGTAATCCCATTGTAATGGATTTGTCTGGCTGGTGGCCAGGGCTGGTAGGGGGTGGCTAGAGAAGTGAGTTCCTGGAGTGGCCTTAGGGATACATAGGGTTCCTCCTCCCCTCACTCTTTCTCTCTCAATTGCTTCTGGCCTCCATGATGTGAGAGCGTAGCCTTGTACGTCTCTCTGCTTCCTGCCTCCTGGCCTGAGATCCATGGTCCCTGGCCTCACATGGACTGAATCAAAAACCATGAGCAAATAAATCTTTCTTCCTTGAAATTACATGGTCAGGTCTTTGTATTAGCAGTGAGAATGCTAATGAATATACCCCTAGACGGTGATTAAGGTCACCCTTAGCCATGAGAGACAGTCTTGCTGGTGGGATATTGGCTGAGTGAATACTTCACTAATCTCACTGACCAATCCCTTGTATGGATCCTTTGAAAATAGTAGGATGTCCAGCTGAGCTCAGTGTGAAGCCTCAGAAGGCTAGGACTCCAGGAACCCACAGGTCTCTTTAACATCCCCCATCTTCCTACGGCCGTAGAGAAATTGCCCTTCTAGTCTCAGTTCTCATTCCCTACCAGCAGGGTCATCAGGCGTCACTTAATCCCAGCCTTCATTTTACAGAAGGGGAAACTGAGGTCACACAGTAAACGTGGCCCTCTAGCTCACTCATCAAGTGTTCAGATAAAATAATGTTAGAACACAACCTTAGGCAGTACTCAGTCCAATGGCCTTCATCTTGGAAATGAGGAAGATGAAACCCTACATACCAAACATCTTGAGAAGTTTCTCAGGTCAAAAGCTCATGGCCTCTCCTTGCAGTCTGGTTCTTTCTTATGACTTGACTCTCCCTATATTATATAATTTGAGCTCCACCACCTGCCTCAGCTCATCCTGACAGACCTGCCAGTGCCCACATCATGTTCTTGTGGCACTAGATTACTGGATTATCTGGAAGGCACCAGAAAGGGCTGTAACTAAAAGGTACCATGAGTATGTCATTGTGCCCAGAGAAAACACAGATAAGACGAAGGCTCAGGGGTGCCAGGTAGGGGTGCCTGGTAGGGGGTGTGAAGCATGCCGGGTGGTGGGGAGAAGACACACCAGCCTCCCATGAGGGCTGATCCTTCCAAGGTCAGCTGATTATAATGTAAACACAGAATGTCCTAGGCTGGACACCTGGACCAATCTCAACTCCATGACCTGTGGTCTCAGAGTCCACCATTACATCTTCATTCCAGGAACCTTAAAGACATCTTTGTTTTCATCCTGAAACATGCAAGTGCCTCTTGAGGTAACTAGGTATTATTGGCTGTTTTATAATACAAAAATGACTGGTTATTCCTTCACTGATGTGTGTGTGCATGCGTGTGCACGTGTGTGTGCATGTATGTGTGTGCATGTGTGTGTGTGTGTGTGTGTGTGTGTGTGTTACCAGAGATTGAACCCAGTAGCATTCTACCTCCCAACCACACCCCAGAGATTTTGATTTTTCTGTTCTGAAGCAGGGTCTCCCTAGAAAGCTGAGAGTCTCATGACTTGTTGAGGCTCTCCTTGAACCTGCAATCCTTCTATCTCAGACTCTCAAGTACTGGGATTACAGATGCATGCCACTAAGTTTGGCTTCAATTGGGGCTTTTCTAAGACAGCAGGAAGATGGAGATATATGAATGTGACCTATAACAATTACTAGTGTAGCCAGAGGTTGCCTGGACTCCAGGCCTTCTGTGGCTTGGGACTGAGCTAGAAAGGGAGTTCCATCCTCTCCAAAGGGCCCAGCCAAGAGACTGCACAACAAGACTAGGCAAGTGCTTGCTCGGCCAAATCCCACCAGCAGGACTGTGCTCCTTTAGTGCTGGGGACAGTGGGTTGGAAGAGTGCTGGGCTGGGGGCTGGAGAACAGCAAAAAAGGCTAAGAACATGACGATGCAGGTGGAAGGAACCCACTGCACAGTTTTGATCTTCATCCGGCTGCTTGGCAGAAGCAATAACTGACTTTGCAGCCAGACCAAGAGGCAGAAAGTCAGCAGCACAAATTCTAGAGGTTGAAGAAGTGATGACATCGTACCAGGGAGGTTCCATCTGCACAATGCAGGAATCTAATCCCAGGACCCTCACCACACCTCGAGAGCCCTGTACACATCTGTCCCATTGGTCCTTGAAACAGCCCTGCAGGAAACCCTGTTACCCCCCATTTACAGACAGAAGTGAAGTTACTTGCCGCAGCCCCATGGCTTCTGTGTGGGGAATCAGAGTGAGAGACATGGGCACAACCCACCCCCAGGTGTTCCAAGACTCTCTTTTACTTAGATGAATGAAAGTTCTTACTTTTCCTGAAGACTTGATTCCTTTAGCCAGGGATGCATACACAATTACCCAAGCCAGGAAGAGGCAGAAGGCTAGTGGCCACCTAATCTCACCAGGATATTCAATCCCAGCAGAAATCTTCAGCACGAAGTACCTAGGATTAGAAAGAGAAAGGAAAGGGAGTGGAAGAAAAGAAGAGATGGAGGTAGCTGTCTCCAGACTTGAAACCTCCCAGCAGAACTGAGAGACTGGAACAGACCCCAGTCTCCTCCCCCAGCCTCCCCACCACAATGACCTAATCACATCAACCTGAGAGGACTTTACAGGTCTGAGCTCTCACACACAGCTGTCTTCAGAGAGAACAAGTGGATCTACTCCACACTTAATGATATGCCAGGAGGCCATGCACATGCTCAGCAGGATTCTGAGCAAGATGGTCAGCCCACCAGTATACGGAACTGACTCAAAAGTGCAATCAAAATCGTGTGTGTGTGTGTGTGTGTGTGTGTGTGTGTGTGTGTTGATGAGAATTGAACCCAGGGACATTCTACCTCTGAGTTACACTCCCAGCCCTTTTTATTGTTTTATTTTGTTTTGAAATTGGGTATTACTAGGTTGCTGAGAGTCTAAGTTGCTGATGCTGGTCTCAAACCTGCAATCCTCCTATCTCAGGCTCTCAAGTTCTACGAATTCAGGAATGTATCATCATTTTAAATAGAGAATTCTAAATACAAAATTCTAAATACAAAATTCTAAAGACAAGGATGAAAGTGGGAGGGGAACTAATCAAATGTTATATGCATGTATGTCCCTATCACCCTGAACTTTATGTTTGCAATGCACCAATATACAATTTTAAAGAGAAATTCTAAGCCGGGCGTGGTGGCACGCGTTTGTAATCCCCGCACTTGGGAGACAGAGACAGGAGGATCACACAGGTTCGAAGCCAGCCTCAGCTACTTAGTGAGGGTTTTAGTAACTTAGTGAGACCCTGTTTCCAAAAATAGGTCTGGGAGTATAGCCCGGAGGTAGAAAGCCTCTGGGTTCCACCCCCAGTACCACACACACACACAAAAAAAAAAAAGTAAAGAGAAATTCTAAACTGTCAAGAATGATTTCTGTGTATTTTCTAAATTGTTGTACTCTTTTAAGACAACATATCCAGATGGTGCTTTTATATAATATAGAAAGAGACCTGTAGACTAGTAGAAAAAGGAATTGGGGGAAATGGAAGAGGACAAGAAAGAAAATAGTTCAAACAATACTCTGACAATATATAACAATTTCACTAACATGTATAAGGAGAGAGAAAGGAGAGTAGGGTGAGATGTAAAAGAAAATATGTGTGTTTGTATCACACTGAACCTCACGAGGAGGTATAATTGTAATACATTAATAAATTATTTAACAATAAAAATAATAAATTTTTAAAATGTTAAATTACTAAAAATGCTGCTCTGCATTTTGGTTCGAGGTACCCTGGGCAGATCCTGAAATAGAAGTTGACTAGAAGTTTCAGGACCAGCCATACCCTATTCAAAGATCTTATTCAAAGACAGATCAGCAAGCCAGGCATGGTGGCACAACCTGTAATCCCAGTCTTTGGGATGCTGAAACAGGAGGATCTCAGGTTTGAGGCCAACCTCAACAATTTATCAAGGCCCTCAGCAACTTAGTGAGATCCAGTTCCAAAATAAAAAATAAAACAGGGCTGGGAGTATAGCTCAGAGGTAGAATGCCCATGGTTCAATCCTTCGTACCAAAAAAGAAACAGATAAGCAAGTGCCAACAGAAGCAGCTGCTGGCCACCTGCAGCGGCTGCGGGCCACCTGAGATGGTGATGAAGAAGTCATGGCCTGGGAGTTGGCCTCTCTCAACTTCCTGGCAGGCCTCGCTCCTGAAGACAGGAGGCAGCTTCGAGGAGACTGAGTCCAGATAGCAGACAATCCCTTCAACTTGGCAACAATCTAGCCAGCATCCTTCAAAATCCAGGCTCTATAGAATGGTATGAGATCTAGCCTACTGAGGAAACGGGGTGGCAGCTCCCGGCTCCAGTTGCACTGTTCTCCAGCCCGCAGCTAGCACCACCTGAGAGGCTGTTCTATAGCGCAGAATCATACCGCGCAGCAAGGGACGGCCTGGCTTTGCAGGGACAGAGCCTCAGTCCCAAACCTTGCAGCAGTATGGGCTCAAGAGTTGAGTGGAACTGACCAAGAGTAAAACTGAACCTGGCTCCAAGGCAAAATCTTGGGAACTATATTTCTCAAGCTAAGAAAGGATCTCCCAGCCCCATCTTTCATGCAGGTGTACCACTTTGTCATCAATTGCGCAGCACCTTGACTATCTCAACTACTCTGTTTCAATAAGAGAGCTTGGGCAAGTCCCTAATAACACTTCCCCCTCTTCTGAGAAAATTAAGACTAGTCCCACGGGGTTTGTAAAGCCTCCAAAAGCAAGTTTGCAAGTCATTTTCCAAATAATCTAATCACACAAATGATGTGGTCAGATCCTGCCCAGTCCAGTTCAGACTCGGTTTATCATTGCTCAGAGAGAGTTCAAGGTCAGCCCAGGAGCCTTATGATAGTCATATTCCCTTCTGTCTCGCTGGGTACAACCATGGACCTGCTGAGTCCATACATGAGAAAAACCTCAAAATAGGAATTAATAGCAATTTGGCAAAAGCATGAGGTATTAGTGACCATTTCTTATTAACTAAGTAAAGGTTACAAACTGGGGGCCAATTATATATATGTCTTATTTGGCTCCAGTGTTTTATTTGAATTATTTTTATTAACATTTAAAATGGCAGAGATCTCATAAAAAGTCTAGGTTTTATTTCCAACTTCTGTTAAGCTGGAACTCTGCACTAGAGCATGTTCCCACAAGGCAGTGATTGCCTGAGCTGGGCCTCGGTGGCCACCTTTACGCATGGCTGACATTCCCTTCGGTTTGCCACAGTCCCTACCGTTCTCTACAGTCTTAGTTGTTTGCATTTCATTCATTTATATTCTCTAGCAAGATCCTGAGTGCATTAAGTTATCACGGCTGACTTAAAGCTTAGCTGGAAAACATTATTTTATATACCCTTGGTTGAATTGCCTACATTTGCCTCCACTGAAAAATGATTTCATGAAATTTACTAAATCTGTCTAAGGTAGCTGAGGACAGTTCTAGTGTCCTTGAACACCAATCTTCAATGTAGAACAAAACTAAGGTAAAACTGTAAAAAAAAATAACAAAGCACTGAAAATAATTATTATTTACACTAAAACTTTGACCATGACCTGTTTTCTTTGTTTTTTTTTTTTTTCTTCTCTTCCCTGAAAGTCAAGGACAGTGTGAAGAAAATGAGGCTCACTGAAGGTTGCATAGATCACATTGGATCAAGGTTATAAAATGGTTTGCTCCATCAGCATGATGAATTACAACAGCTTTAATTTTATTCCCACTAGCCATCATTCAGCCAACTCTTGTTCCCAGGCCTGCAATGTACAACCATCTGCATTTGGGAAGCCAACCAGACCAAAAAAAAAAAAAAAAAAAAATACCTGATCACTTAAGTAGAGCAGGAAGATGCAGAGGGAGGTAACCCATCCCTCCAGCCAACTCAGATCAGTTGTTCTTTATTTTTTCTTTTCTTTTTTGGTACTGGGGAACCCAGTGGCACTCTACCTCTGAGCAACCTATACTCCCAGTTCTACTTCATTATTTTTTTTTTAAACAGGGTTTCATTAAGTTGCTAAGACTGGTATCAACCCTACAATGCTCCTGTCTGCCTCCCAAGTATTGGCATTTCAAGCATGTGCCACCAATACCCAGATGCAAGTTGGATGTTTATTAATTCACTGGGCTTCTCTTAAGAAGTTAAAAACAACAACAATAAAATTAATTTTTAAAAACAGCCCTCTTACTTGAAGTACTCTTCACTCCCACTGACAAACGTCTTGTTGACCTGGCTGGTGAAGTTCACCATTGTTAAGTTGGGATATGCAGTCATGCAGAAAGTCGAGTTCTTGATCTGTATTTTGGGATGCTCACTGACAACACAGGAATCTGTTTAGGAGGAAGAGATGGAATAGAAAGACAGTGAAATCTGTAGAGAAAACACCTCTTTTCTCTCTCTCTCTCTCTCTCTCTCTCTCTCTCTCTCTCTCTCTCTCTCTCTCTCTTCCCAACAATAAAAACAAAAGCAACAGACATTCAGCCAGTACTGGGCAGTCACTTTGGGGTGGTATTAACTGAGCAGAGCCAGAGAAAGGACACAGAATTATGTTTTGTTCATGGAAGGTCCCTGGTATACACACTACAATATCTAGTGCTTATGATAACAAAGACTTGCAAATACGGAGCATCATTAATGGGCCAAGGACTTTGCAAGCATTGTCTCATTTAATCTTTATGACAACCTAGGCAAGAGGTACAATTATCGTGTGTGTGTGTGTGTGTGTGTGTGTGTGTGTGTGTGTGCTGGGGTTGAACACACACTGGGGGTTGAACCCAGGGGCATTCTACCTCTGAGCTATACCCTAGCCCTATTTTATATTTTATTTCCAAACAGGGTCTCACTAAGTTCCTGAAGCTATCCTTGAACCTGCAATCCTCCTGTATCAACCTCCCAAATACTGGTGTGACAGGCATGTACCACCATGCCTGGTTTATCTCCACTTTTAAAATAAGAAGATGGGCTTAAAGAGGTTAAAGAACTCAATGGAAGCCACACAGTTAATGAGGAAGAGAACGAGAATTCAACTCCAGATCTTTATGACTCCTTAGAAGACAAATGAATTATAGACATGAATTGAATCAGCGACAAGCAAGCTTCCAAAGTCTACTGCTGTAGAAGACTCCTTAACAAGCTGACCTGGGACCCACTGCCGTCACCACAGCCGCGACACCGAAGGTCCCTCAAGATGTGTGTGCTTGTGCTCTTCCTACCTCCCGTGGGTCAGTGGAGGCAGCAGCCACACTGTGTGCTGGTAAACCTGTGACACGACCTAACGCAATGCTTCTCAGGGAATCCGATCCCTGTAGGATGTTTGGTGATGGCTGGAGACCTTTTTAACTTTCCCATTTCGGGGATGGACTACTACTGGCAACTGGTGGGTCGAGGCCAGGAATGCTGCTAAATATCCTGCAATGCACGAGTCAGTCCCACACACAGAGAGAATCATCCAGTAGAAAACGGTAACAGGGTGAGGTTGAGAAGACCGAGGATAAGCAGAGGGGATTACCCTGGTGAGCCCTCGTGCACCAGCCATCGCGCTGGCCTTTTAACAATCATTAGTTCATAAGCTATTAGAGACCCGGGAGGTGCATGTTATTATCTTAATTTTAAGTAGGAAGAAGCTGGAGTCTTTCTCGCCCTATTACAGCGCCTAAAAGCTCTATAAATACAGATTAAATGGACATATTTTAAGTAAAGAGTCCACCAGGACTAATCCTAAAAGATATTATTTTGTAAAGGAGCAAATAGCAATAACAACTAACACTTGCATGGCACTTACATGGCTCAAGCACTGTTTCAAGTGCTTTATAAGCACTGAGCAATTTAAGCTTCATGCCACCCCTGTGAGAGAAGGACTGTAACTACCTCTGTGTGGCAGAGAAAGAAAACAGGGGCACGGAAAGATACTGTTGCCTATCAAGACAAGAAGACTCCAAGTCAAGAAGCACATGAGCACTCTCTTTGATGCCCATGCTTTTAACTACCCTACTATAAAATAGAGAGCAGGAATCATGAACTCAAACACCTACAGGTGCCAGGACAGTGCCACAAAAGAGGGAGGCATAACACAGAGGGTGGTAGGGAGAGGTGGGGACTGTGGCAGAGTAATCTAGCCAATGAGTGGCATGCTTTTCTGGATGAACTGGAAAGAGACCAAAATTTTGGATATTTACATTGAAATATTTTCATTTTAAAATGTTGGGAACTGGGCTGTATTCATTTCTAGTCACCCCTCCATGCCAGTCTGGTATGGAGCTGTATTTAAACAAAAAAAAATGTTGGGAACTGGTATCTGTCTCTTAGAAAAAAAAATTTTTGCATTACTGGGCATGGACCCCAGAGGCATTCTACCTCCAAGCTACACCCCCAGCCCTATTTTTTATTCTTTACTTGCAAACAAGGTGTCACTGAGTTGCAAAGGGCCTCACTAAGTAGTCGCTGAGACTGTGCACAAACCACAATCCTTCTGTCTCAGCCTTCCAAGTGCTGCGATTACAAGCATGAGCCACCACACCTGGCTAAAAAAAATTTTTTTTAAATGTTGGGGGCTGGGAGCATAGTTCAGTGATACAGTGCTTATCTAGCATACACAAGGCCTTGGGTTTGATCCCCAGCATCACATACTAAATAAATAAATGTTAAAAGTGAATTTAAATTGCTTTAAAATATATGACTACAATGCACCAATAAAAAATTAAAAAAAAAATAAATTGCCTTAAACTATTATGGAGAGGAGCATATGCAGTGGAAATCTGGTGTTTGTGCTCCCAATTGATGCCCTCTGTGGAGCAGCAAGTTGAGCCCAATAGCAGGTTCAGGAATCCCACCGGCCCTGACAGCACAGATGAGTTCTTTTATTTGTTCATGTCTCCATCTTCTGGTAATAGTTGTGTCTAGTTCATGGGGTTGCTGTTGCAAGAATCAAGTTAAATGAGATCGTAAATTAAAAAAAAAAAATTCCAACCAGCCATGATGATGTACACCTGTAATCTCAGCTACTCAGGAGGTTGAGGCAAGAGAATCGTAAGTTTGAGAGCAGCCTTGGCAATTTAGCAAGACCCTGCCTCAAAATAAAAGAAATTAAAAGCCCTGAGGCTGTGGCTCATTGATAAAGCACCTCTAGATTCAATCTCCATAATCTCCCCCCAAAAATAAATCCACACAATGCCTGGCACACACTTGGCTAGCACTCACTAAATTTTAGCTCTAACTGAATCAGCACTGTTATACCTTTACATGGAGTGGCATCACCTCCCCCCAGGCCCACAAGCCCACCACAAGTTACCTACCACATTCCACACTTCTCTCAGAATATCCCAGAATACTGGGTAAAGACTGAAACAACAAGCATAAGAATCCCTTCCCTTTTATTAATTCTTTAGGATTTTTCAACAGCACTTCTAATGCCATCTGGGGTCAGATAACCACTGCGGGAAGCAATCCTGTGCATGGCAGGACACTTATCAGCAGCCTGGCCTCTGCCCACTGAAAGTCAGAAGAATACACACACACTCCAACTGCAACAACCAAAAAATGTCTCTGAACAGTGCCAAATGTCCCTTATGAAAATCTTAGGCTGAGCAGGGCGTGGTGGCGTACGCTTATAATCCCAGCATTTGAAAGGCTGAGACAGGAGGATAGCGGTTCACGAACAGCCTCAGCTACCACTCAGTGAGGCCCCCTGCAACTCAGTGAGACCCTGTTTCAAAATAAAGAATAAAAAAATAGGGCAGGGGGTATAGCTCGGAGGCAAAATGCCTCTGGGTTCCATCCCCAGTACTGCAAATATAAATAAAATCTTAGACTGAGAAACCGCTTTTAGATGTCCCTATGTACCTTCCTATTCAATATTAACTTCTTCAGTTTCATCAAATACAGAGTTTCAGGAGGATTCCCAGCTAATCATCTAATATTTATTGGAGAAAATCTTGCTTCCCTCGGCAGCAATCTGAATGAAACAATTAAAGCGCCATCCATCTCCCTTTTCAGAAAATAAGCGTCCAGGAGTTATTTCTTGGCCTCCTGCCAAAAAGTATGTCCATCCCCGAGGACCAAAAAGATCACTAACACTTGGGCGAACATTAAGTCACTTGCTTCCAAAATTGCCAGTGTGCAGCGCGCGGCCAGCTTCCCTGGAGAAGTCTCTGGTTGTCTGCGGATCACAGCCCGCCCGCGGCAGCTTTTCAAGGTCGCTGTTCCTGCGGCAATGCAGCTGGGCAAACCTCCTCCCCTCGCTCCCTGCAGCCTCCTGCTCCTGCATTATCCCTTCCCACCACTGGGCGGCAGGAGCGTGCTTCCCAGCGCACAGTCTGCAATTGAAGAACCAACCGGCTCTCATCCCCAGCTCTGCGGCCCAGCAACCCCGAACAAAGAACAGCTGTAATGATCGCGCTAAATTGGAAAGCAGTTGGAATGGGATTCTCTTTACTCGGGCAATTATTAAAAAATGAAAGGCTAGAGAGAAAAGGCATCATTTAATTAAAGTTCTAATGAAAATTAGCCGTTCCAGAAATAGAAATGGTATTTATGTTTGTTCCCATTTGGAGTGACCTGGCTAGCTCCTATTTTCACAAAACAGTTGCTGGTCTCACTTGGCAGGGCACAGATTAGTCGTTCTCCATTACATATACCTGGGTTGGGGGGGGGGGTGAGTCAGCCTAAAGAACACAAGTGTCTCCTTCAAACTGCACCTTAGAAAATACAGAGCAAACCCCAGTTCTACTCATGGTCGACCTGGGGCTTCTCTCTGGGGCTGAAATGCATGTCGGGGTGAGGTAGAACTCCCAGGTAGCCTGTCTCTTGGCAGCACCGAGACGGGTGTGGGACAAACATCTGCCAACTGAGACTGAAGGTCACAATGGTGGGCCATTTATTTTCTGTCTCAGGACAGGGGCCGACTGCCACAGGGGTAGGTAGTTATGGGGTTGAGAGAGAGAAGGTGGGCCTGGGAGGTCATTGGAGAGACACTGTTGAGGAAAGATCTTCCATCTCCTAAGTAAGCTTTGCTTAATAGCTTAATATGTGCGTTTGAGAGACAGCCTGGGAATATCCATTGCTGGAGTCCTGATTATCCAGCAGTCTCTAAAAGCCACCATCACTTTTTTTTTTTTTTTTTTCCAGTACTGGGGATAGAACCCAGGGACATTCTACCTCTGAGCTATACCTCCAGCCTTTTATTCTTTATATTGAAACAGGGTCTCACTGAGTTGCAGAGGGCCTCCCTAAGCAGCTGAGGCTGGCCACAAACCATGATCCTCCTGTCTCAGCCTCCCAAATGCTGGGATTACAAGCGTGCACCACCACGCCCAGCTTATTCTTTATTTGGAAACAGAGTCTCACTGAGTTGCAGAGGGCCTTACTAAGTAGCTGAGGCTATCCAAGAACCACAATCCTCCTGTCTCAGCCTCCCAAATGGTGAGATTACAAGCTTGCACCACCACACACAGTTCACCATCACCTTTTCTAAATTACACCAGAATCCACAGGATCAATACTCCTCCAAGGGAAAGCCTGACCCCAGGAATGAACACGCCCAAGTGCAGATAACACAGAGAATTACAGATGGAGGGGCTGTACAGAGACAGCGTGGGGGTTGACACCTTGTTCTTTTAACAAAAAAAAATAAAAATTAAAGCACTGGCTGAGAATGAGATAGGATCTGCTCAGCCTGTCTGCAGGTTCTCAAGGAATAATCAGAGTGAAAAATGCCCATTGTCTTTGTCCTCGGAGCTTGTGTGGCTTTTGTGGTTTGCACCAGCTGACTGGAAGCTTAGCTGTGCTATGTCCACTCTGTCTTGCTTGTTTCCTGTGAGAAAACCAAACCAGGGCCTCTTAGGCCACAGTCATGCACCTGGCACCATCAACACTCAGCTTGCTTTAAAACACACACACACACACACACACACACACACACACACACACACATACAGATTGTAAAGTATGTATCCATGATAGAAAATGTAGAAATGAATGGTCCCAACCCACCACTGTTAATAGTCTTTGAATAACCTTTCTTTGTTTCCCATCCATATATATATTTCCCACCAATGAATATTGGTATAAATAAAATATACTAAAACCTGTATTTTGCTCTTACCTTTAACATGATAAGATTCCTTCATATTTTATGAATATTCATCCTAATGACTATAGAATGCTTTAGCCTATGAATGGAGCATAATTTATTCAAACTATAGAATTACTTAACAATTACATGGCTTTTTGTCACACATCTAAGTGTCTCTACTGTTTTCTAATATTGTAATTATGGCTACAATGAACAATCTTGGATAGTCTTTACCTGTCTCTAATTTCCTCCTGAAAATAGATTTCCAGGCATGAAAATCTAAGTTAAGCTACCATTCACCAAAGCTTTTTTTTAAAAAAATCCCCAGAGAATTTCAATGACAAACATTAGTTAGGGAACACCCGGACGGGCGTCCCTTTGCTGGGACTCATGGGATAGGAGCTCTGGAACAGAGAGTCTTCAAGAATCCTGGACAAGCAGAGAACTGGGGGTCAGGAAATGCAAGTTCTAGTGCTGTTTCTACCATGCAACTTACAGCTGGAGCCGTGGAATCTGCTTTGTCACCTGCAAAATAGTGATTATGTCACTGCTATCTGGAACTCATAGGGTTCCTTAAGGAATAATGAAAATATTACTCATAAAGCTGTTTTGTAGATGAGAAAGCATTTTGCATAATGGCTAGGCCCATGACTTTGGGAGGCAGGAAAGCTAGGATTCAAAACCCAGGTCTATCACACACTAACCCCACGGACTTGAGCTCAAGTTTGTTTACTTGTAAAATATAAAATAGAACTCGTATGCTAACTTTGTCCATCTTAACATTAATAATAAAAGTGTTAAACATATCATGTATCAAATAATGCTAGTTAGTATTATTAAGGATTAAGGGAGCCAGGCATAATAGTGCATGCCTGTAATTCCAGTATTTGGAAGGCTGAGATGGGATTGCAAGTTTGACACCAGCCTTAGCAACTTCATGAGGCCCTCAGAAAGTTACTGAGATCCTGTTTCAAAATAAAAAATAAAAGCAGGGCTGGAGTAGCTCAGAGGTAGAATGCCTCTGGGTTCAATTTCCAATATCCCCCCCCCACACACACACACAAATGTATAAGCATACTACACAAATATTAGTGGATAGTGTTAGTGGAGGAGAATGGTATTTCTGAACTACTCTCCCTCCTGGAGGACAGCTGCAGGACAGTGACCATGATGACTCTCATGTTTCCAAGGCAAATCCCCAGGGAATCATCCCATGGAGCCTGAATCTACCCAGGAGCCCCTCTACAGTGGGCACTGTCTTGGAAAGTGACTTTCTTCCCAGGAACAGTCTGAAAAGGACAAGCAGGAATCTGTGATGATCTCTGATCATGCCAGGTATTTCTTCATGCCAGACCCCATGCCCTGAAAAACACCTTTTACCTAGCTTGGCAACTGTTTGGGAAGCTATTCTAGTAGCTGACTGTGGGTTGTGACTCTGTAATAGCAACCAAGTAGGATTCTCCTAAAAGACAGCTGGGTAGGGCAAAAAAGGGGTCCATTTCAAGACTGGGAAAGGGAAGCTTAAAGGATATGGAGGGGTAGGGAGTAGGGTTCAGTGATGGGGTGCATGCTTAGCTTACACAAGGCCAGGACCAAAACACAAGCAAAAAATGATGTAGATAGCAGCCGGGCGTGGTGGCGCACGCTTGTAATCCCTGCGCTTGGGAGGCTGAGACAGGAGGATCGCATGGGTTCGAAGCCAGCCTCAGCTACTTAGTGAGGCTCTCGGCAACTCAGTGAAACCCTGTTTCCAAATAATATATAAAATAGGTCTGGGAGTGTAGCCTGGAGGTAGAAAGCCTCTGGGTTCCATTCCCAGGACCATCAAAAAAAAAAAAAAATGATGTAGACAACGTCAAATCTACCCACCCTTGGTTGCCTGGAGAACTTTATTTATTTATTTATTTATTTATTTATTTACTTATTTATTTTGCAGGTCTTGGGATGGAACCCAGGGGCATTTGAACTCTAAGCTACACCCCCTGCTCTATTTTTTAGTCTTTTTTTTTTTTTTTTTTTTTGGTGGTACTGGGGTTCCTGGAAGCCCTTCTACCTCCGGGCTACACTCCCAGACCTATTTTATATTTTTGAAACAGGGTCTCTTACGCCAGCGCGGCTGGCTTCGAACCTGCGCGATCCTCCTGTCTCCGCCTCCCAAGCGCGGGGATTACAAGCGTGCGCCACCAAGCCCGGCTAGTCTTTTTTTTAGAAACAGGGTCTCACTAAATTACGGAGGGCCTCACTAAGTAGTTGAGGCTGTCCGCGAACAATGATCCTCCAATCTCAACCTCCCGAATGTTGGGATTACAAGCGTACACCACTATGCCCAGCTCACCTGGGGAACTTTAAAAAGGCAGATTCCTAGCCTCTGTCCCCAGGTAATCTTATTTTTGTTGGTCTGGGATAGAATTAAGTGATGTTTCGAGTTTTGTTTCCTGGGTGGCTCTAACATGTAGTAGCTGGGCTTGAGAACCGCTTTTGTAACCTAAGAAATAAACAGGCAAATTGCAAAGGTGAGAACACCAAGGCCCGGGAGGCTCAGGAACACTGATTCTCAGTCAAACAACTGAAAACCACACATCTGGGGTCCTTTCCACTCCCAGGTGCAGAGGGGTTGGATTTAATGGGAAAGCATTCTAATTTCAGTTCTTCAGTCTTATTCAAAGTTTCCCCAGCTGGAGACTGGACATGGTGTGTATACACATGCACATATGTTGTATATGTAGAAATACTCTGGAATGAATTATTGTCTTTTGGTATGCATGTCTGTCTTGGGTTTGAAGGAAGAGAGAATTCGTCATTTGCTCCTACACGCAAAGGACCAAATTATGCCCAATTTCTGTGCTATGCAGACTATAAAGGGGAAAAGCTAGTTTGGGAAGTCACCATTAAAAACCAATTACATAGCAAGGATAGACAACTGGCCTCAGCACACACCCAGCTTAAGAAGAACAGGACCAGGTATGGTGGCACATGCCTGTAAGCCCAGTATTTGGGAGGCTAAGATGGTAGGATCACAGGTCTGAGGTCAGTCTCATGCTACTTAGGGGGACTCTCAGCAACCTAATGAGACCCTGTTTCAAAACAAAAGGACTATGATGATAGCTCAAAAGTAAGAATGCCTCTGAGTTCAATCCACAGTACCAGAAGGAAGAGGAGGAGAGAAGGAAGAGAACAGATCTACCAGGGAAAGAAGAAACCCCCTGCTTATGGATCCTCACTAAAATGACCAGAAAGTGACTGATACCAGTTTTTCTCTTTGTAGTTTTATACCCTGTAACTGCTCTCATAGCCCTCATGCCTTTTCTCTGTACAGCAGTCCATGCAGTAAGTAGGATGCAGAACATCATTACTGTTTCTCAAGTGATGAAAAACCCAGATGCAGAGAGAAGCTATCTGACCCAGACCCATGCACAGCCAACAGCAGAGACAGCTTCTAGACCAGAAAGCCTTTCTCATGTATCTGCCCTGATCCCCTCTTACTCATTCTTATCTTCCACCCGAGAAGCTGACAGTTCCACCAAGTCGTCAAGTGCCTATGGGTTTCACACCTGAAACAGTCTTCAAGAGCCTCTCCCTGACTCTCCAGACGACTTGCTTCCTCTAGGTACCATTATGCACCTGTCTATCAGCGGTCTAGGCCTGTGTCTGCTCTCATATTTACCATGTGCAGGGAGCAAGATTTTGGGACATGTGGCCCTGGGATGGCTTGCATACCTCTCCTAGACTCTAGGACCTATAACATCACTTTTCAAATGGTACAGTGCTTACCCTTGGTAAAAGGCAGCTTCCCTCAAATGGTACAGTGCTTACCCTTGGTAAAAGGCAGCTTCCCATTCAGAGAGGCTAGAGAGGGTTTCCTATCACGTCCAGCTGACCTGCTACCTTCTACTTTGATAAACAATGAATGAAAGGAAAGAAGGTTCTGGCCAGCTTTGAAAAATGCACAGCCGGGTGTGGTGGCACACACTTGTAATCCTAGCATTCGGGAGGCTGAGACCGGAGGATCGCGCTTCACGGACAGCCTCAGCTACTTAGTGAGGCCCTCTGCAACTCAGTGAGACCCGGTTTCAAAATAAAGAATAAAGAATAGGGCAGGGGGTGTAGCTTGGAGGTTTAATGCCCCTGGGTTCCATCCCCAGACCCACAAAAAAAAAAAAAAAGAAAAATGCAAATGCATGGCCCCACCCAATCTAATAAAGCCAGCTACATTCCAGATAAAGACTGAGGCTATGAATCTTTTTTGTTTGTTTGTGGTGGTGGTGGTGGTAGTGGTACTGGGATTGAACCCATCTGCATTCTACCTCTGCACTACACTTCCAGCCCCTCTTTTTTTGTGGTACTGGGGATGGAACCCAAGGGCATAATACCTCCAAGCTACATCCCCAGCCCTATCTTTTAGTCTTTTTTATTTTATTTATTTATTTACTTTTTGGTGGTACTGGGGTTCCTGGAAACCCTTCTACTTCCGAGCTACAATCCCAGACCCATTTTTTAAAATATATTTTTATTTGGAAACAGGGTCTCTTAAGCCAGCAAGGCTGGCTTCAAAACTTCACAATCTTCCTGTCTCCGCCTCCCAAGCCCAGAGATTACAAGCGTGCACCACCACATCCGGCCTATTCTTTTTTATTTTTGAAACAGGGTCTCACTGAGTTGCGAAGGGCCTCACTAAGTAGTTGAGGCTGTCTGTGTACCATGATACTCCAGTCTCAGCCTCCCAAATGCTGAGTCCAGGCCTATTTTTATTTTTTGTTTTGAAACAGAGTCTCACTAAGTTGCTGAGAGTCTCACTAAATTGCTGAGGCTAGCTTTGCACCTGCAATCCTCCTGTCTCAGCTTCTCAACTACTGGGATGAATCTCCATTTTAAACAAACACTCCAGCTATTTATGAACAAACAAAAATTTGATCACCCTTCCTCAGAGCCATGAGCTTCTTCTGGTTGCTTGAGTTCATCTTTGTGCCTCCAGAACCTAGTTTAGGGCTGGCATATATAGTATGTGTCCAATGAATAAATAACTCGAAACACACACACACACACACACACACACACACACACACACGCACACGCACACGCACACGCACACGCGCGCGCGTTAAAGCATGTCCAAACTTACCTAATAAGAGTCTGGTTTTATCTTTGCATTCTGGCGTGTTCCAAGGGTTGTTGCAAGACCCCCAGGGTAACACAGATACAAAGGAGGCAAACAGGTAGAAAAGTGTGTAGCAAATAATCACATTGTAGTATATGGCTATTAGGACAGAGATGATCAGCATTGCAATGCCACAGCCTGAAAAAGCAAAAACCAGGGATTCATTCTACCCAGAATCCTGTGGAATTCTTACAGTTGGGTGCAGAGTGGGGCCCTAGGTCTCGACTCTGGTGCAGATGCACCTAGTAATAGTAGAGTGGATGCTACATTCACCTGGGGCACTGAAGCCTTCTGCCAGGAACTTAGCAATGGCAGAGACGATCATGGGCCACTTAAGAGGATCAAGTAAAGGAAGGAAGAAGTGGGTCTCACCCATCACAAAAGCAGATCTTCCTCCCTGGGCCTGTGTGGTGGCAGAGAGGGAAGGCAGGGAGAGAAGGGTCAGGACAGGCTAGACTTACCTTGCAGAGCTGGGATGGCCTTCCACACAGAAACCGGCCCCTGGCTGGCGAACTGGCCCAGGGACACCTCGAGGAAGAAGATAGGCAGCCCGGCAAGTGCCAGCATCATCAGGTAAGGGATGAGGAAAGCACCTTGGGAAGAGAGAGTGGGCAGTGAGAGGCCTGGGTGGCAAAGGCGCGCTCTGGCCCAGGAAGCCTCTGGTGGGGCTGGGGCTGGGCTCCCTCTCCGCACGCTACAGGACAGTTCAGCTCCTTTTCTGAAGGTGCTTTTCTTATTCCTAGCTCAACCAGAGGTACCCACAGGACATTTTAGAACCTCCCCCAAAGTCATAAGGCTAGGCATGCAAACATCCTCCTTGTTGCAATTTCCCACCAGAAAGGACCCTAGGTGTTTTTATGTTAGTGGACTTGAAATTTTTTTTACAGCATTTCAATTTCCCAAAATTAAGCCCTCGCAAGGTCCAACAGATCCATGCTTTTGACTCACTTGTGGAGGCAGATCTGGTGAAACCTCATGAGAGGGGAGGTCCTCCAAGGACCTCAGAACTGCTAAACTAGGTTCCCAGAGGCCCTCCTCTATAGTGCCCCAAGAATCTGCACACCTGCCAACCAGGGTTGGGCCTGCTCTGGGCCTGCTCAGCCCAGATGCCTCCTAGGCCCCCAACCTCACCACCACCACCAGCACACACTTCTTAATGTCTTCACAAGTCCCTTCCAGCCTTCAGGTTTAGCTCAAATGCACCTTCCACGAAGCCTCCCTTCCATGTCCTCCCACGGTAGCTTGGCCTGGGCACTGATTCCTTGCTAGAACTTGTGTGGGTGTCCTGTCTAGACTGCGAGCTTCCGAAGCCATTTGTCCTTAATTTCCTTATTCTGCAGAAGGCCCAGCCCAGGCCATTTGTATCTTGGAAGGCCTCCAGAGGCTTGCTGGGTTCTCTAGTGTTCTGTCCTTTCAGGGGTTTCTTTGAGGTTGTCCAGATTTTGACCAGAAAGTACTGCTGTATGGGTCTGGGTCAATTCTGGGGCTAGAGATACAGAACTCAGAACATTGTGCTCCACAGAGGAAATCTGATCCTTCTCTCCTCAGGAGCTTTATGCTTACCCTTCTCCCAAATCCTTGTCCTGTCCCACAGAAGGGCCTTTCCTGCCAGGGCATCTCCCAGGAGAGAAAGGCCCAGCAGCAGCATTTGGGCTGCTGGGGAGTAAAACCAAGGATCCTGATTAGTTGTCTCTGTCTCTGGGTGGGGTTTGGGGAAAAGGAGGACTTCGTGACCCTTTTGCTCTTGAGTAGGAAAGGGGGAGCTCTGTATCCAGCAGTGAAGGCTTTGGTCCCTGAGCCTGAGCTGCAGTGCAGAAAAGGCTGCCTCCACACTGCCCCTCTTCCAGGTACCAGACTCCTCTTAGAGCCCCCCAGAATGGCTCTGCTGTGTGTGTGCACCACCGTGCTTTGTGGTTAACCCAAGAGCAAAACCTGGGCACAGCTCCCTTTGTTGGAACACCCTCCCTGCCTCCATCTCTCTTTCAGTCTCTGCAAGGCCTATTTTAGGGCCTCTTCTCCATTTTCTGCCCTGGGACAGATGACTTCCCAGGGGAAAACCAAACAGAAACCTAGTAGGGATGTCTATGTTGGTGTGGTCAGAACTGTCCCTTGGCTTCCAGGGCACCCCTGATTGCAAACACTCTGAAGTCCTCCTAAGTACTTGTCGATGTGTCCTAATTAGGATTGGGGGAGGGGCTCTATCTTTCCATTGTAACCATCTCCTGGTACAGAACCTGTTCCTCCCATGCACCGAACTCAGCCTGGAAGGGCCCGAAGACAAATCAAAGAAAAAGAAAGAGAAGATCTTTGGGGCAAAGAGGCGTATTTCCTGTCCCTTCAGTCCAGTTGTGAAAGTGCCCTGTGCAGCTCTAGGTGCAAATTTTTATACTGGAGGGTGACTTGTCAGCTGCCCTGAGGGGTCAGAGGCTGGCTCAGCCTCAGGCAAGCACACCAAGGGGGTCCTGACTATGTTGGAGCTCTTCTCCCTCTGTACAAAGGAGGTATGGTGGATTCCAGTGGCCTTGCAGCTGAAAATGGTTTTCATTCAAAAGCAGCATCTTTCACTCAGTTTTGGACAAATGGAAGGAAAACCATTTTTGCTAATGCTCAGTGAGTTTAGTAAAACCAAAATATGCCCTGTTTCTACCCAAGAAGGAGTGTGTTGGGGTAGGTTGCTTCTGAAAAGATCTCCAAGTGTACACATAACCTCCAGCCCCTATTCCCTGGGACCTCCTGGCTCACCTACATTCTGCATTCCAAAGGCCCTGATGGCCCTTTCTCAAAGTCTCCTATGGAGGGTCAGGTTTCCAGGACATTTTTTTTTTCTTTGCAATACTGGGTTGAACCCAGGGACTTGCACCAGCTCTCCACTACTAAACTACAACCCTAGCCCTCCAAGTTATAATCTTAAAGCATTCTCAACTCGGGCCTCCAGGACTGAACAGCTACTGGATCTAAAGGCAATTTGGGTGGGGGAAGTGCCACTTCTGGAACACTTGTCAGCTAGAGTCTGTTGTCCACTTGGCCCCTTCCCCCAAACTTGGGGCCCCATGCCCGGTCTCCAGACAAAAGCTTCCAGGACCTCCTGCCAACCAACGGGTTAGGCTGGCTCCGCCTTCCAGCTTTGCACTCCAGCCCGTGGGGGATGGGACTAGAGTGTGAGGAGGCTAAGTCCCCTCCCCGGCCCTGTAGGGGGCTCTGGGTCCCCTCCAACCCTCCAGTGCCCGCCCTCCAGCCGCAGGCGGAAAAAGCTGAAAAGCCATACCTCCCCCGTTCTGGAAGGCCAGGTAGGGAAACCTCCAGACATTGCCCAGCCCCACTGCATACCCCACCATGGACAGGATGAAGTCCAGTTTGCTGGACCAGTTCCCTCGGGCCTTATTCTCATCCCCTTGCTCGTCCTCCTGGGGGCGGAAAAGCACATTGTAGGATCACAGCCTGGGTAGGTAGGTCCGCAAGCAGGCCCCATTCAGCCCCCACACCCCAATTGAGGGCCCTTCCCAGCAAGCAGGTGCCCATTTTTCAACCAAGGATGCATCGGCAAGCAGGACCCCAATTCTGAAGAAAGGATGCATCTACAAGCAAGGTCCTCACCCCTCGCCGCTGCTGCACTGAGTATTTCAGCAAGCAGGTCCCCAATTTTGATATGAACATCCATTTTAAACAGACCCCACAACCCCTCTTCCCCAAATCCACAGTCAGGGCACACCAGCAAGCAACTTGCCCCAAATTGTAAACCTATAAGGTTGATTGCAAGCAAGTCCCTTCAATCCAACCCCTCACAGAGAGAACATTTTGCAAGCAGGCCCCCCAACATCATGCCTAGAGTTCCCAGCAAGCAGGTTCCTAATCAACTTCTCATCTTTCTCCAAAGACCCCCATTGCACCCCTTCCTCGACGCACTCTTCCACTGTAGTGTATACTAAAGCCAGCAAGAGAGCTGCAATGCTTAATGCCAGCCAGAGCCCCTGCCTCAGTTTCTCCACCAAACCCAGCAGGCAGAAGAACCTGACTGGAAAGGTAACTTAAGGGAAGCATCTTTCATACCTGGGGCAAGGGAGATGGGCAAGATGGAGATTTGGAGATGAAACAAGAGAGAAAACAAAGAAGGTAGATATGGCATGAAACAGGCCACCTGTCTACAGATAAATGTTCTGTTCTACAGATAAATAATCCCCAGCACTACAAAATAAATAACCCTAGGCAAGCCACTTGCTCTCTCTGAGCCTCTGTGCCCCCATATGTTAAGTGAGAGGCTTAGAATAACTGTCCCCCGGGGCACCTGCCAGCTCCAGCAGTCTATGAGTCTTTGGGCTCCCTTCTCACATAAGACTATTAAAGCTGGAGGTGAGGCCACCTCTGATGAACTCTGCCTGTGCGCAGGGCACCTGGGCACTGCACAAAACTTTCAGGGACACAGGTCACTGCACCACTCCTACCTCCTCCATCACTCTCCATGTCCCTGTTGTAACAACCTAGGGTGCCCCGCATTGTTCTACAGGCCATGGAAGATAAAGCAGCAGCTGTCTGGAGAAGAGGAGGTCTTGGGGAGGTAGAAGGAGGGGCAGGGGAGGTATCAGGCACAATCAGAAAGATGAGCAGGGCTAAAAAATAAATACTCTGAAGAACTTGGACATCTTTAACATCCTCCTCATACTATCTCCGCCCCTAGTCCCACCCTCCAATCCTTGGGGCTGAAAGGGTGGGAGTCCCAGCTTCTTTTGCCGCAGTGCGGAGGTTAAGCAAGGCAGGAGAAACGAGAATTCTTCTCTACCTGGGTCGCACTGTTTGGTCCACACTGTTGAAGGCAGCTAATACACCAACACCAAAGCTCTAGCAATAGAACTCAAACCCAAGGGTGAGTGGGAATGTCTAAATTTATGTTTGTGTATAGTTATTTTAACAGCTGAGCCCCTGCTGGCTGGGCTTGCGTGTGTGTGTGTGTGTGTGTGTGTGTGTGTGTGTGCGCGCGCG
The DNA here is from genome assembly GCF_963383645.1 of Muscardinus avellanarius. Classification (NCBI taxonomy): domain Eukaryota; kingdom Metazoa; phylum Chordata; class Mammalia; order Rodentia; family Gliridae; genus Muscardinus; species Muscardinus avellanarius. Next base: position 195,593,907 of record NC_137786.1, on the reverse strand, counting down.
TGCACAAAAGCTAGTGTGGCTAAGGACACAAGGGCTATATAAACTATATCTCACACAGGCAGATAGATACTCTAGTGGAGTCGGCTTCCCCGAGGATCCCCTCCACACATGCCTAGACCCTGAGCCCAGGCAGGATAGGAGACAGAAGAAAGGCAGGCAATGGAAAGAGGAGTGCTGAAGTGGGCAGAATAGAAGAGATCAAAAAAGGAGAGAGAACAGCTGGAAGGAAATGAAAACAAACAAAAGCCTATGATTGGGGTCTTTATCCCTGACCCTGGGATCTATGGGCTTTTCATGCCTCTGGCTGAGTGGTAAAGGACGAAATATTGGAGTAGGTCCAGGTAAGTGGGGCCCAAAGCTTAGACAACTGAGGGGTGCACTTTAGAAAAATTGAAGATTATGATGGAAAATTAGATGCCAGGTTTTGGAAGGATGCTTGGGAAAGACAGCCCCTAAACCTTAAGCTTTAGATGCCTCATGGAAACCTGCCTCTGCCCTCAAATGAGTTCACAGGTGATAAGCCACCTCGCAATTGATAGAACACCTACTTACTACCCACCACCCCTTCCCCCAGGGCTTTTCTCTGCATGTCTTTTAAGTTAAAATTTTAAAAACACACACACACACACAAAAAAAAAAAAAAAACTGAAAAGATTGTTTTGGCAGGAGTGGGAGTCGCGCCTGCATGAAGGGGGAGAATATATGGGTTTCAACTACTTCACGGAGCCGCACCAGGATTCCCGCTACCATGGAGGCCGGGAAGCCCCAGTGGCAGGGAGTGGCAGGGGCACTGCAGCGCTCCAGCCCTGAACTGACGACCCCAGCGCAGTGCGAGCTTCCGAAGCCCCAAAGCTGCCTACGGCATCCACCACCTGGCACTGCCAACCGGTCTCCCCATAAGCACACGTGCACCCACCGCCCACAGCGCGGCTGGAGAGCAGGAGGCGGCGCCGCCGAGGGCGACCTGCTTACCTGCGTGGCGGTGGTGTCCACGCTGCCCGGGAGCACCGACGCGATGCCATCCGTGCCCAGCACCACGGTGCTCTGGCTCATGTTCACCCAGCCCACCGCGGGGGTGTTGTTCCTCTCCAGCGTGCCCTTGCCCACACTCACGTTTTCGTCCCCTTCTGGACCGCGCAGCGCCGGGATCTTACAGTGCAGCGCGTTGCCGGGCCCCGCGCCCCCGGGAGGCGCCGAAGCCTGCGCGCCTTGGGCTTCGCTTAAGTCTCGGAGGGCCGCTGAGGCAGCCTGCGCCCGCGAGCTACTGAGTTGGCAAAACCCTGCTCCAAGCCGCTGGGCCTCACAAGCTCGAGCATCCTCGGACTGGAAAGTTTGGGCGCCGGTGGAAGCGGACCTGGGAACACGTGGAGAAGACGCGGCGGCCGCCGCGGGAAGCTCCTGCTCCGGGCTGCTCCTGGGCGCGCACGGGCTATCCCGGTGGCCCGGGGCCGCCGCCTCCAGGCTGTTGGCTGGTGGTTTATTCATTTCCTTGGAAGCACTGCAATCCTGCAAACACAACGTCAAGTTCGGGCGGAAAAAAAAAAAGTCACGGCAGCTTTAAAAGGTACCTATATCTACGTATGGAGACACTAATTACGCAGGTCCAGACACAATACCCGGGGAGCAAATTAAATCTGGAGTTTATTTTTCTCTTGCCACCGCAATCGGCAGTTTTCAATTTGTCAATCTCTTCAATAAACAGACGACACAACGTAGCTAATATTCGCTTTCTGGGGGAAGATGAACCAAGAAAAGAGGCAGAAATGGTTTTTGGAGGGTGATGGGGAAGGATGGGAATAGCCCTACAGCCATGAGCTCCCTGCCCTCTTTGGATTTCAAATCACGGCTGTGGGGTGCCAGCGTCCCCATCACCATTGTAGAAAGATTCTTTAATTTTCCGCCCCATTTCCTTTGTCATTCAACAATGCACATTGCCTTTTTTTTTTTTTTTTTTTTTTTTTGCGTTAGACAAGCTGCGATCGCAAAGCTGATGCCCTGGCACCAACCAGCAAGCACTTGAGGCCACTTGGGTTGCAGGAATCACAGCACTCCAAAACCCTACCCGCCACCCAGCCGGGTAGCAAAGGCAAAAAATAAGTACCTCGATCAAAATAACAGCAGTAGCAACAAAACCCAACAACAAAGACAGTAAGCCAGACTCAAAACACAAAGTAGCGACCAGGTTTATCTTACACAACACACAGCACCTCCAATTTTCCAGAAATGTAAAGGAACCACGCAAAGTTTTTGTGTTTTGTTATCTTCTCTTCCCACCCCCAGAAGACTAACATCCTTCACGTCCCTATTCTTGACTGGGAACCAAAACTCACAAAAGAATTTTCACCTGCTTCCTCCCAATTGAATTTTAAGTGAAAGGAATTGTCAGCACTGGTGTTTCCATTTGCTTTCTCCCCTCCAGTTATCTCTGCTTCCTACACATCAGCAATACTAGTTATTATAATGTGAGAACAATCATATTACTTTCACTTCAACTGCACCGTTCGTAGCTAACCCCCTTTTCACAAATACACGGATAAGGACTCCTTAATTTGCACAAATTCTAAGTACCTCGACTTCAGCCAGCATCCCTGTCTCAATAACCTTTAGGACCCAGAGCGAGTCGCCTGTGTAACGGCATCTGGCTTTTCAGCACCGCGGACAGTGCCTGGGATCCTGTCCTGCGGAACCACTCACCTCAATCTCAGCTCCACAGCCCAGGGAGCCTCTTTCCGACCTCAGGTAATGCTCACAAGTACAAACACAGTACCCACGGCTGTGAGAATTGTCTTCCTTGCTCCCTACCACCCAATGCACAGATATTTCAAAATGAAATATCCAAAACGAACCTGTCCTCCCTACCCCCTTAACACCCTTTCCTCTTAAAAGAACAAAAGCAAACACTTACCATGTCTGACACAGGTAACAGATCGAGCCAGTAGGGTGAAACCCGCTATTGACAAGACTGGGTTTGGCTCTGCAGGAGAGGCGCTTTCTATATCTCCATGGGAAGGGCCGGGTTTGCGTCAGTGCAAAGCAAGGTGCCCTTCGGTGGACATCTTCTTGATAATACAAGTTTGATAAATCATTACCCCTTTGGATTCCAGTTTTAAAGGGACAAGCGCCTAGAGTTTGTCACTCCAGCAGGAGGGGGCTGCGTGTTTGGCGTGACTCATGTGGGTCTGATTACTAAACCAAAGCCGGTGGGAGGGAACGACAAAAGTTTGCCTCCTCCTAATTAAGGGAAACATGAGAGGGGCACGTCCCACTGCACCTAAGTCGGGGCGCAGCCGCCAACAGAATGGATTGGGCTATCGCTTTGGAGCGGGGGAGAGGGTTAAATTACTATCGTGACTCCATTTTCCACTACATTCTGTCTCCTCAAATCCTCAGCGGATCCCAAAATGTGATTCCGAAAGCTGCTGAGGGTCTGTCAGCACGTAGCCCCACAGCTCTGCAATGGCTGGTGTAGACACCAGTCTGCAGTCCTTCGTTTTCGATCGTGTGCCCACCCTGCCTGTGCGTGGACTTTGGAGCCTCGTGGCCTTACTCTCCCACACAACCAATCATGGAGGGATTCTAGATTTTTGGTTAAAGATTGAGATCTAGTCTTTGCATTTGTATTTTTATCTCTGTTGCCACACACACACACAAAAAACTCCTGAGTATAATTGTATTTTTTTTTTGCTTTTCTGAAAATATTTTAGAGAAATAAGGAAATTATTTTATACTGACCTGCTTCTCAGGCCCCCTTTGAAAGTCAAAGAAACCCATTCTTTCCTAATAGCCCTTCTAAAGATAACCCAGCAGAATCAGACCTGATTTGGAAAAGGGGGGTCTTAAAGACCCTCAAAATCAAAATCCCCAGCAACCAGGGAGCAGGGCTATCCATCTGGGAATTCACCAAGAGGACAGAGCAACCGTCTTGCAGCGGTCCGGTGCCAGACAATCGAAAGATGGACTATGGACTTCCTTTGGGGCACAAAGCAATGGCTATCAACATTAAAATGAAGGAAACGCCTTTACAAAGACGGTTCAATTTGAGAACTAGAAAGGAATTTGTGGTAAAATACGTCCCCCTCCTTCTTTGGATGCGGGCCTAGCTCAGGGAACCCCGGCCTCGGGCTGAGAATCTACGGGAAGCATTTCATCTCTTTCCCTGCCCGCAGCCCGGCCCATCGCCTCCGGGTCGTCTTCGCACTCCACTGGGCAGTCTCAAAGGTGGGAGCGGAGCACAATGCCCCGTGGGCCGCAGGCGGAGGCTGCCGTGGCAGATTGCAGCGGGCGCCGGGGGCACTGTGTCGCCCCCTCCAGCCCCCTCCTTGGCCCTCCCGAGATGCCTGAGAGTTCTGGATGCCTCGGCAGCGTGCCGGCTCGCCGGCCTGCCCCTCCCGAGGGCAGCCAGCTGGGGACCCATTGTCTGCACTATTTGAGGCAGGGGGGAGGGGACCATTCTTTGGAGTCACCTGGCAGTTTTCAGGCCCCTTTTTATTACAGTTTTGTGCTAGCGTTTACGGAGATCTCAGTATTGAACCAGTGTGCAAGGGCTTTCCGTAAAATCATTGCATGTAATCTTTGAGTAACTATTCCAAGTTTAAAGTTAAGGAAACCGAGGCTCGGAAGGTCTCTTTCCAACCCCGTAGAAGCCCCTAACCATATTCAGCTGTCCCGGGAGCTAGTCGCGCTCCCTCCAAGGGCCAGCTCCGAAAGAAACCAACAGGGAGAGAGAAGCGGTTAGGGTGGGGTCGAGGTAGGCTGTGGCTGGAGAAGGTTCTGCTTGAACCAAATCCGGGAGGAGCAAATGCTTCTGGTCTAGTTGGGGTTGGGAAACACCCACACCCTCTTGGCGCAAGGGGTAGGGGGTCTGTGGGACGCTTCTTCCGAAACAGACCCCGATTTCCAAGCAGGAGTAAAAGTGGGATTTGCGCCTGGCAGGCCCTGGCTTTTGGTAGCCACCAGGCGCTGCGCTCCCCTAGTTCGATGTAGGCCTTCCTCTGCAGCCCCTGAGCCGATTCCCACGAGGAACAGTCACGACTCCAAAAGGTTCTGGCCAGTCTCCAATTTTGCATTTGGGCACCACCCCCTCCTGCAATGTACTGACAGCGAATGGACAGCGCACCTGGCACCTTGACGTTTCCGGGCGCACAGACGCGCCTGGCTAGGCGGGGAGGGGGGGGGATGTTAAATAGCGGAGTTCTGCCGGCCTTCACGCCTCCCCCAGCTGCGGCCCAGAGTGAGTGACGACCCGCGCCCCCGCTCAGTCTCGGGGCCTGACGCTCGCCTGCCCGCCCTCCCCGGCCAAGTGCGCACTTGGGTTCCCGCGTGGGGCCCGCTGCGCGTCAGGCCCTGCAGAGGCGGCTGACGTGCAGGTCCGGCTGCGGGGAGGGGGAAGGCGCTGCTCGGGCTCTCCACATCCCCCTCGCTTTCAGCCGCAAGATTCTGGAAAGGAGGGGCAGTGTGGAGAGTGTTCGGAGCCCAGAGGCCCAGTGGGGTCGCTCTGCGGCCAGCGCGGGAGTGGAGTTATCCGCACCAGCAGAGCAAGAAGGTTGGGGTGCAAGGGTGGGAAGAGTGTACAGGGTTGCAGGGGCTGGATCCTGAGGCAGCTCGTGAGTCAGCCGCTCTGAAACACAGAGGATGGAGCTGCAATTAAAATAAATTAAAAAAAAAAGCGGGGTGGGGGCGGCAGAGGCAGAAAAGGCCCAGGCCTCTCCTCCCAGGCCGCCGCCCCCGCCCCCGCCCCTCGCAGCCGCCTGTTTGGAGTGATAATCCAGGCGCGCCGCAGCCGAGGAGGCCGTAAATCTGCATCCATCACCGCGCAGGCATCGGGTCGGAATTAGCCAGTCACTACAGCCTTAATTACTTTGTCAAAGATGAAAAATAGTAATTGATTTTGTCCTCGATCACTTTGTGCCCCCTCCCTTTCTTGTAGATAAGCAAAAAAAAAAAAAATAGCTCTTTGAGAAAACCCGTGTCCACCCAGCCATACCGAGTAGCCTACTGAAAAAAGGGCGACCCGCAGCGGCCCCGACGCCCGAGTGTGTCTGCCAGGACCTTGGGTGCAAGCTGGAACCCCGGCCGGAGAGAGCTCAGAGGGCGGCCTCGAGCATCCAAGTTGCGTCCCTTCTTAGCCTAGAGGCAGGAAAGGTATTTTTACAGCGAGCTGCTGCTCTGGTGTGAACCGGGCAAACCCAGCGGGCTCTGAGTGGCTCCCGCCTGCCTCTCCAGGTTCCCAGGGCACGAGAAAGATCCCCCAGCGCAATTAGAAAGGCCAGGAACCTTTCCCAGGCTCTGCAGGTAGAGCTGGGATGCGAGCCAGTTCTGCGTTGACTCCTATCTACCCCACCACATGTGACATGTGCTGCGAGCCTGTGCGTCTGTGTTCAGGCGATTTTAGTGTGGGAGCCGCTATCACCCAGAACTTCTATCGATGATGGATGTGCGAGCTCAGCGCGGGTTGCAGGTGACATTGCTGATAGTCAAGAAGCCAGGCAGTAATTTTGTCCCACTTGCCTCCTGCCACCCAGCTCCTCTGCAGAGTTGCTCTGTGTGGAGATTGTGGGTTCTGCAGAGAGACTGCACCACCTCCAGGCTCGGTGACCTTGAGGGAAATTCCGGATGAGTAAAATGTTGATAATAAGAATACACAAACCTCAGCCTAAATGGGGGGCTTGGGGATTAAAGGAGGGTGGTGCAGTGCCCGGCCTAGGTTGATGCCGACTACCTGGTACGCTTTCAATAAGCAATCGCTATTGTTCAGTCTAATCGAAGCATGTGTTTGAAGCACTATGTATTTAGCAAATAAAGCAGTTCTCTTTCCTTGGTCCAGAAGGTTTCATATGGGCAGACATATTCAGAACAGAAAACCGTACAAAGTCAGTAATCACCGTGCACCACTTTTTCCTTCTCGTTCAGTGGTTTGGTCACTCAAGAACCCACTTTTCTTTTATTAAGAGGAAATTAGGTGCACCCTGGAAAAGTGCTCAGATGCAGAAGTTGCTATGGGTGGGACCTGAGGCACTTTTCATTTAGATCAAGGTAAATCTCAACATTAATGGCAGAAGCTTGGAGCTTTGTACTCAGTCCAGTTCTCACCCAGACCTGTGTGTCAGGGAGGCACGGAGGAGTCAAGGAAAACTTCCTTCAGTAGAGCATTTCAGAACAGTCCTGCCTGGATATTAGGGCTGCGGCAACTAAGAGACTCATCCCTGCACAAATCGTAGGTCTCAAATCCAGAGACTCAGACAGGCAGGACGCTGGCTCCTGAGTCAGCAGCAGCGATGATTCCCACTTCACTGCAGCAAAACGCAGGGCAGTGGGTGCGGCACACCGGCAGAGAGCCTGAGAGCAAACTGGAAAGGACGTTCAAGGTCATCTGTAGTCAGACACCCTGGCATTGCCTTAAGAAAAGAGTCCCTGAGGGAAAAGTGAATGCTCAAGGTCATATTTAAAACAAAGCCTTGTGGTATCTTTTCTTAAAAAAAAAAATTTATCCTATCCTTTGACCCAACAATCTCACTCATAGGAGTTTGTTTTAATTTAAAAAATGGCAAAAATGTTTATTATAGCATAAATGATATGGTAAGAGCCTAAAAAAAAAGATAAATATTTGCATGGGATCATTAGTAGCTCTGCTGTGCCAAATGTTAAAAAGCTGTTTAAAAGATTGGATTCTCTGGACATGGTGGCATATGCCTGTAATTCCAGTATGTAGGAGCCTGAAACAGGATGATTACAGATTTGAAGCCAGCCTGGGCAGCTTGGAGAGCCTCTGTTTCAAAATAAAAAGTAAAATAGGGCTGGGAGTATAACTCAGAGGCAGACCATCCCTGGGTTCAATTTCTAATACCCCCCCACACACATACACAATGAACTCAAGCCATATGAAAATTGTAAAGATTTACTGAAGTATTGAAAAAAGCCAGATGCATACAAATGTAGAAATGATCCTATTTATTTAGTTGATAAAATAAATGATAATTAAAAGCCATGTGTGATCTAGAAAAAGGTGGATGCACACACATTAGGACAACTGATAGTGAATGTGGGCATCACTGTGAGTGGAGAGGAGACAGGGGAAGGAGCCAAACCACAAAGGTAACAGAGGGAGAAAGATTCTACTCTGTAAAAAAAAAAAAAGGTTGTAATAACCATATTTATAATTTTTTTGTGGTACTGGGGATGGAACCCAGAGACTTTCTACCTCTGAGCTACACCTTCAGCCCTCCCTATTTTTTTATTCTTTATTTTGAAACTGGGTCTCATTGAGTTGCAAAGGGCCTCAACTAAGTAGCTGAGGCTGTCCACAAACCACAATCCTGATCCTACAGTCTCAGCCTCCCAAATGCTGGGTTTACAAGCATGTGCCACCACACCTGGCCTTATATTTATAAATTTATGTTAAAAAAGTTTACAAAAAATTAAAGCAAAAACATACAAGCCAGGTGCAATGACACATGCCTATAATCCCAGCAACTCAGGAAGCTGAGGCAGGAAGATTTCAAGTTTGAGGCCAACCTGGGATACTTAGAAAAAAAAAATTATATATATATATATATATATATATATATAGGTGGTACAGGGGTTCCTTTCCTGGAAGCCCTTCTACCTCCGGGCTACACTCCCAGACCTATTTTTACATTTTTATTTGGAAACAGGGTCTCCTAAGCCAGCACCCACGGCTGACTTCGAACCTGCGCGATCCCCCTGTCTCTGCCTCCCAAGCACAGGGATTACAAGCGTGCACCACCACGCCCAGCTAGAAAAGTTCTATTTTAAAATGAAAAATAAAAAGGGTTGGAGGTGTCCTTTAGTGGTAGAGTGTCCCCGTTAAAAACCCAGCCAAGAAAAAGATGACAAAGAAGGAGGAAGAGGGAGAGGTAGAGAGGGAAGAAGAGGAGGAGGAGGAGGAGGAGGAGGAGGAGGAGGAGGAGGAGGAGGAGGAGGGAGAAGAATATTTTGACAGTAGAACCTGCTCCCTTCATTAATGAGAATATTCACCAAATAGCCTATTTTTATTAGAAAGTATTGCCCTTAAATCTATTTTACTGTCTTTTTCTAAGCAGTAGAGCTCAGGAAAATGAATTTAGCTAATTAAGAATCCCAGCTACCATTATTCAGCTAATCCTCCTTCCTGAGTCCCCGTGTGTTTCTATCTCCTGGCTCTGCTGGGTGGAACCGAAGCATAATTAAGACCTTCAGAGGACACAGTCTTGGAATACATGATGCTGAAGTGCTCCCCACCTATCCTTGTAATGTACAATCTACCAGAAAATAATTACACCAAACTGAAAGTTACTGATTTCAAATCTTTCCATAATTACATCATATGGATCTCTTTGCTTCCATTTCTTAGCTTCTTTCTTCATCCCCCCCCCCCAGTAGTTCTGTTTTACTCATTGCATGTGTTTGGTATAACTACTTAGTAATCTTCTTCCAGGTGGAAGTTTTCTGTGTTTAATCCATCTGCTCAAAATTTCCAAACCCCAAATTGGGAGATAGTAGCCTCCTATGAGAGGTTAGGTCCTCATTATATTCATGATTGGAAACAGGAGATGCCTGATACATGGGGTATAAGTGAATTGATAGTTTGTGTCTGCAGGGTTGTGGTGTTGGTAAACAAGATGCCTCCCCCCTTCTAAATGTTCCTTTTCCCCCTGGTGCTCTCTGGCTGTCCTAATTAGCAGAGGAAAAAAATTTGAGTTCAACTTCAGGCAAACCTAGCAGGAATTCCCACAAGTAGAGCAGAACAGATGTTGGGAAGCTTCACTGTACAGGCAGTTTAGTGAGTTAACCAGGGCTATTGAGTAGAATCTAAAGAAGGTTCAGAGAAATACAGTGGCCAGGACACGACGATAGTCCATGAAGCAGGGCCCAAAATTCAAGAGGCTTTGCAATGGTAGGAACTGCCAGACCGGGTTGATCTAACTTTAGGACCTTGTGATTTTGTCAGTGGGTAGTCACTGGGTAAGGCCTACAAGGCCATGAACATTAGTTAAGACCATATCACACAAAGACCTGGAAGAATGCAGCCCAGTGTATCCTCTTCAACAGAGACTAGAATTATTTAATCATGATGATAGTTGTCCTTTGTGATGTTGCCATTAAAGAGCATGGTAATTATCCATGAGATATTTTAATTAATTGTTTATTTTTGTTTTGTTTTGGTTTGGTTTGCTTTTGGTACTGGGCATTGAATCCATGGATATTCTCCCTCTGAGCTATACTTCTGAGCTAGCCCTTTATTTTTTTATTTTGAAACAGATCTTTGTTTTTATTTGAAACAGAGTTTCTGAGGCTGTTGTGAAACCTGTGATCCTCCTGTCTTGGCCACCAAGTACTGGGATTACAGGCATGCACCATCATGCCCGGCTTCCATGAGATCTTTTTAAGGAGATCTCTTAGGGTTTGCCTTCTATTTTAGGGCATTTCTATTTCAGTCTAAACCTCTTCCTGGGTGGAAGGTACCTGACAGAGTAAAAAGTAGGTTTTAGAATTAGACATGAGTTATGAGTTGGAACAAGTTCAGCTACTTTCTACCTAGTGTTCTTGGGCAGTCGCATATCTTCACAGCCTCACTTTTCCTTTCAGTTAAATGGGTTTCCTGTGGTATCTAAATAAGATAAAGTATATAAACATTTCTAGGGCTGGGAATGGAGCTCAGTGGTAGAGCAATTGCCTGGTTAGTATGAGGCCTTGGGTTCAATCTCCAGCACCACACACGAATACAAAAGAGGCCGGATTAGAGAGTTAGCATCCATGGGTACCATTCCCTTAGTGCTGCACCCAAATGACTTTTTTCTACAAAGCTCAAAATGTCTGCATTTGTTTATTCTGCCCATCTTTCATGATGGGACAGCCCCGCTTTCATATTTCTCCCCCTGGAAATGCCAGGCCTGCTCATAATTCTGTACCTGTGCACTTGCAGCACTCACTGCCTGAAACACTCCTCCCTCCAGAGTGCATTCCTACCTGCACCTGAAGACCCACTGCACTAGTGTCTCTCCTCTGAGGCCCTTGGTAAACAGTGGGTGCCTGTGTTCTCTGCATTTCTTCAGCCCCAACTGCACTGAGATTACTTATTTCCATGTGTGTCCTTTCTATAGCAGCAGTCACCAGCCACATTGGCTGCTTGCATTTAAATTAATTTAAATTTAAAATTTCAGTGTAAATTTCCATTATTCAGTCATACTAATTACATACATAAGCTGGGCGTGGTGGCGCACACTTGTAATCCCTGCGCTTGGGAGGCGGAGACAGGAGGATTGTGCAGGTTCAAAGCCAGCTGCGTTGGCGTAAGAGACCCTGTTTCAAAAATATAAAATAGGTCTGGAAGTGTAGCCCGGAGGTAGAAGGGCTTCCAGGAACCCCAGTACCACCAAAAATAAATAAATAAATACATACATACATAAATACATACATACATACATACATTCTTAGTGCCCAATAACTACTTGTACTGACCAGTGCAGATATCATTTCTATCACTGCAGGAAAGTCTTTTGGGTATCACTAAATTGTTGGGCCATTCTAAATTGTGAAATTTTCGGCGGGCATGGTGGTGCATGCTTGTAATCCTAGCATTGGGGAGGCTGAGACCCGGAGGATCTCAGTTCGCGGACAGCCTCAGCTACTTACTGAGGCCCTCTGCAACTCAGTGAGACCCAGTTTCAAAATAAAGAATAAAAAAAACAGGGAGGGGGGGTGTAGCTCAGACCTGCAGTAAAAGAAAAAAGAAAAAAAAAGTGAACTCCTCAAAGCTCTGTTTTTTTTTTGTTTGTTTGTTTGTTTGTTTGTTTGTTTTTTGGTGGTACTGGGGTTCCTGGAAGCCCTTCTACCTCCGGGCTACACTCCCAGACCTACTTTTACATTTTTATTTGGAAACAAGGTCTCCTAAACCAGTGCACGCGACTGGCTTCGAACCTGCGCGATCCTCCTGTCTCTGCCTCCCAAGCGCAGGGATTACAAGCATGCGCCACCACGCCCGGCAAAGCTCTGTTTTTCCAATTTGTACTGACATATAGTAGGCCCTCAGTTGTTGGTTTTGTGATACTGGGTATTGAACTCAGGAGTGTTCTAGCTCTGAAATTTAACCATCACCCCCCCCCTTTTGATACTGGGGATTTAAATCAGGGGCATACTATCTCTGAGCTACACCTCCAGCCCTATTTTCATTTTATTTTTGAAACAGGGTCTTGCTTGGTTGATGGGGGTCTCACTATTTGCTGAAGCTGTCCTCTAACCTTCAATCCTCCTGTCTCAGCTTCATGAGTACTGAGATTATAAGCATGTGCCACCACACCTAGCTTTATTGTTTATTTTTAAACAGAGTCTTTCCAAGTTGCTAAGGACCTCCACAAGAATAGCTAAATTGCAAAAGCTGGCCTGAACCTGTGGTCCTCCTGTCCCAGCCTCCCAAGAGCTGGGATTATAGACATGTGCCACCACATTCTACTGGCCCTCAGTATTTTTGAATGAGTGGTTTAAGAAATAGAATAGCTTCTTATATGCTAAATACAATAGAAGAGTCTTAAATGCTTTCATTATACCATATTATTTTTTATGTTATTTTTCAGTTTTATTTATTTATTTTTCTGGTTATAAAGGCAATATGTGTTAAATACAAAAAGTTTGGGAAAGTGCAGAGGAATATAAAACTATATACTACCACCCATCTAAAAATGTATCAGATTACCATTTTGGTATAAAACCTTCATTTTGTTTTTACAAAATTAGATCATGCTATCCATAGTCTTTGTAACCTACTTTTTTCACTTATAATATATTGTAGATATAGCTCTGTCACATTGCCATGAAATATACATTGTCATTTAATTATTATTAATAGTATTTGCTATTATTGTTATTATTATTAATTATTATTATTATTTGGGGAAGATAGTGGGGATTGAACTCAGAGGCATTCTACCTCTGAGCCACACCCCCAACTCTATTTTATTTTATTTTATTTTATTTTATTTTATTTTATTTGTGGTACTGGGGTTCCTGGAAACCCTTCTCCGGGTTACACTCCCAGACCTATTTTATATTTTTATTTTGAAACAGGGTCTCTTAAGCCAGCAAGGCTGGCTTCGAACCTGCGCAATCCTCCTGTCTCCGCCTCCCAAGCGCGGGGACTACAAGCGTGCGCCACCATGCCCAGATATTTTTTTAATTTTGAAACAGGGTCTCATTAAGTTGCAGAATGCCTCACTAAGTTGCTGAGGATGGCTTCAAACCTGTGATCCTCCTATCTCAGTCTCCCAAGTACTGATATTACAAATGTGAGCCACCATGCCTGGCTTATTTTGCATTTATTTTGTTTCCATTTATAAAAATCAATAGTTCTGCATTCTCTATTATATATATGGTTATATGATACAGGAAATTACTATTTAAAGACATTACATGTTTTGAGAACTGGATTCCTCTTATCTGGACCAGTTTTTGTTTTGTTTTGTGTGTCTACCTCAGGATGCAGACATAGAGCTATATATAAAGATGTCTCCACTCTCTAAACCAAGGGCAGCAGTGTTCTATGGTTTGTCTCCATTCCTCTTCCCAAGGATGCCCAGAAATCTGTGAATATATCTGGCTATGAAAAAAAAATGGTATGTTTTCATAAAGAATAAACCAATTTTCTCTTGAGCATAAAGGAAATTTTTAATAGACTATTACTTGGTAAACACAAATATTTGTAATCATCACTGTGCACAATACTCAAGTTTTACAACTATTAGGACTGAGCAAATAAACCCATCTGTTTACACAGGGTTTAATTAAACGTTTTTGAGAAATAAAGCAAACACTGTCAAAATGCACAGGATTTGTGAGCTGTGCAGTGGAGACGCCTAGTCTGGGGCTCACTGGTTTCTGCAGATTATGTGGATGATGACATGTTTTTCCAAGTCATTAACTTGGGCACAGCTTTGGGGTTCAAAAGAGAAGCTACATGCAAACCATTCTAAAGGCCTGGGTGAGCAGAGGAGCCAACAAAGGAAGCCCCTCTGTCACACACTGCTGTGGGAGCATTTGGGGAACGTGATTGCCTGTGCCGGACGGTTCAGCGACTCCATTGTTTCACAGAGGCCTGCTTCCACTGATACTAACAGGAAAAGGTGGATGGTGCCCACATGGGCTATTCAAGGTGACACTGTCGGAGACATTTCAGGTGTTGTTTTCTTTTTCTTTTTCTCTTAGACCTCTATTGTTATTTTTGGCATTACAATGTCTTTTGTACTATATTAGAGAAGAAAAATATGCAAAAAGAAGAAAATAAATATCATCTCAATAGTATCCTTCCCATTGCAAGCAACAGAAACCTAACTTAAAACCAGCTGAAGTTCAAGGTACAGAGAGGCCAACGTCAAACTGGAGTTGACTTCAAGGTGGGCCGGGTCCCAGGCTGCCCGTAGCTTCAGCATCCTCTCTTGGAATCTTGGTCTTTATTGGTCCTCCTGTCTCATGTTTTTAGACTCTCCTGTCACAGAAGTTATTCACCTAGAGTTGTGGTTTCCTGTGCTCATGGATACGGAGGGTACATCACCATTCCAGTGAGGGGAGTTTGGGGAAAGCATCCTGAGACACCTTTGATGCAGGTGTGTCCCAGAGAGCACCAATGAGGACAATAAAGAAATGAGAGTCAAGAAAGAGTGATCTAATGAGTGAGTCACCGTTGTGGGACACATACCAGCATTCTCCCTCCAAGGGACAGCAGGGGAGCTGGGAGATTTGTCCATAGGCTTCCATTCCTTATTGGCTAAGGATTGTCCCCTGGGATGTTGAATCTGCAGCACTCTACAGTTTCCAGAACACTGGCAGAGGGCCTCAGGTAAAGAAATAGACAGACATGGTTGCTTGAGGTGGGAAGCTGTCAGTGTCCCAGAAATCCCCCTACAGGACTGCAGGGAACATAGACTGGCAACAGTAGTAGTAATTAGCAATTAGTAACACAGATTAGCAACACAGGATGCTGCGAGGCATTATAATTCACCCTGTGATCATGTGATGCTCCCCACCACTGCCCAGCAACTTCAGAGACTATTATATTGCATATTGCCAGCCTGGGGAAAGAGCAAAATTTTAAATTACAAGTTTGGTTTCTATTAAATGTACATGGCATTCATATCATAGTGAAGTAAAAAATTTGCAAGTTGAACCATTCTAAGTTGGGGATTCTCTGTAGGTAGGGAATAGTGATATAGTGATATATCTCTATAACTATAGACATAGTGAATATATCATTATAGATATAGTATATAGTATATATAGGTAGTAAATATAGTATATAGATATATAATATAAATGTATAGTATATAGTACATAGATATAGATATGTCTTTTGTACTATATTAGAGAAAAATGTTTGTATTCTGAGTCAAGATTTTGTTTGTTTTTTTAATTTTTTATTGAACATAAATGGTATACATTTAAACTATACTTGATGCCCTCTCCCCCCTCCCACCCCTGTTTTCCCTCCCCCCCTCCCAGCAATAAAACAATGATTGTCCTGGGTAACCATGCCATATTCATAATTTTACATATATTCAGATGTGGACCCTCATTAATCAAGTTCAGCCTTCCTCCTCCTCTATCTTTCCATTCAAGCTTTGCTGGTATTTCTCCTCCATTATCTGGAGTACCACTGGTATCCTCTGGATTCCCTAGTTTAGGCATATTCCATCTAACCCCAGTCAGAGTGGCAAGCATAAAGAAATCAAATAACAACAAATGCTGGCGAGGATGTGGGTAAAGAGGAACTCTTTTACACTGTTGGTAGGAGTGCAAACTAGTTCAGCCACTATGGAGATCTGTGTGGAGATTCCTAAGAAAGCTAGGAATAGATCCACCATACGATCCAGCTATACCACTCCTGGGTATTTTTCCAAAGGGGTTGAAAACAGAGAACTATAACAACATATGCATACCTATGTTCATAGCAGCACAATTTGTAATAGCCAAAATATGGAACCAATCCAGGTCCCCATCGACAGATGAATGGATTGCAAAACTCTGGGAACTACACACAATGGAATTCTACTCAGCCATAAAGACGAACAAAATCATACCTTTTGCAAGAAGATGGAAAGTCCTGGAGAGCATTATGTTAAGTGAGACCAGCCAAGCACAGAAGGAGAAGGTACATATGTTTGAGATCCATTTAGCCGGGCGTGGTGGCGCACGCTTGTAATCCCAGCATTCAGGAGGCTGAGACCTGAGGATCGCGGTTCGCAGACAGCCTCAGCTAATTAGTGAGGCCCTCTGCAACTCAGTAAGACCTGGTTTCAAAATAAAGAATAAAAAATAGGGCAGGGGCTGTAGCTCGGAGGTAAAACGCTCCTGGGTTCCATCCCCATACCTGAAAAAAAGAGAGAGAGAGAGAGAGAGAGAGAGAGAGAGAGAGAGAGAGAGATCCATTTAGTATTATAACCAAGGGTTTTTTTTAACCTATTCCTAGAATAACTATAGCACACATTTACATTATAGTATAAACCTTGGTGTGTTGCTTTCCTCCTTATATGGAGCTGACATTTGCAGTGTTCCTGAAAGAAAGCCCTAGTTAGTGAAGAGACAAGTGGAGAGATGGTTTTGCACCCTAGGCTGGTTGGGTGGACATCCCCAGTAGTAGAGAGATTTGAACTTCCAGAAAGGAATACGAGCTCCTGGACTTCGGAGGAGTCCTAAGAGAGGTGCCAGGAGGTAAGAAGATGCCTGGTTTCCAACTACTTACCAATCACTGCTTTCCAAGAGTCGCTAATAAGAGGGAATGAATTTCTTCTAATTGAAATAAGTTCCAGGGTCCATCCGTACTTGACTTTGGAAGGAAGTAACCCTATACTAGTTTTCAGGAGCCCTAAGTCTAGCACTTACAAGTTGTGTGACTTGGGGCAAATTACTAGCTTCTCTGAGACACATTTTTCCAGTTATAAATGGAAATAATAAATTTTGCTGTGCCTAACTCTCAAAGCTAAGGTGAAGATAAAATAAAAGAATGGAGAGAGCTAGGCAAACAGTGAAATACCCAGCAATCATAAGAAATTAGATCTCTGCTATTACACTGTTCATGGACTTGAGGTCTACAGTTCTGTTTTGAATCATTCATGTTCATGTATGTGTGTGCTGGGTAGAGAGGGGTCCTCTTCTCTCTCTCCCCCTCTCTCTCCCTCTCCCTCTCTCTCTCCTCCCTCCTCCTCCCTCTCTTTCTTACTGGGAATTTAACCCAGGGGCAGTCTACCTCCAACTTATAACCCCCAGCTCATCTTTATTTTTTGTTTGGAAATAGGGTCTCTCTAGGTTGCTGAGACTCTCACTATGTTGTTGAGGCTGTTCTCAAACTCACAATTCTTCTTTCTCAGGCTCCCAAATGCTGGGATTATAGATATGGACCATCATGAAGGACAAAAATGGGTCTTTCTTAAAAAGTGATATAACTGAAAAAATGTCACTTACCTAAGGATCTGGCAGTGATAGACACAGAATGAGAAAACAATAAGTCAAATGTGGCAGTCTTCTAATTTTATTCCCTACTATTTGTGGTTTTATTCTTTCCATAATAGTTGATAATAATAATTATAATAATAATTTGGTGGGCACATGCAATCTAGTTAAAGATGACATAGCTAAGCCTTTATATAGGTAGAATAGCCCTTGTCACTGAGTTTGTGAGCAAAACTGATGTGTCCCCTGGGATCTTGCCCTTATAAAGCTTGAACATATGCTCTCTACTTCCTTTGAGTCCATCTCTCCCCACTCCTGTTGGCTGGTGGTGTTGTTGTTGTTGGTGGTGGTGGTGAAACTCAAGCTAAAGCCACAGCATTGGCCCTACATGTAAAAGCCACATGTTAACATGGGCAGAGCCACCTACCAGACCAGCACCTCTTATCTCTTTGCTATGACATAAGACAAAGAAAACTCTAGAATAAACTGCTGTCATATGGGGTCTCTTTGTTACTGCAGCTTAGAGCATACCCTAACTAACACAGTGAATCTTCCATACAGAATCAAACTAAGCCTGGCCCAAGAAGGAGCAAGAAAGCCATTTGTCAAACTGAGGCAATGTCTGTCCAGGCAACCCACTAAAGATTCCTTACCACCATGATTGACGGAAAGACCAATAGGCCATTTTTCCTAAAAGCCATTCTCAGTCCACCTGACCTGTCAAGGTCACTTGCACAAGGAAAGCAGCATCTTGTCTTGGATTGAGGGCAGAGCATGAGTCACCACCACTAACTACTCCGCTGGCCTGTGCTGCTGTTGAGCTAGACTCCCAGAGGCAGAGCAGAGCATGTGTCTATTAGTCATCCCCCACTCATAATGAAAACGGCTCTCCACATGCCTGCTAGGATCCAGGCAACACGTTTGGCATTTTTTATGTATAGATGGTAGTTTTAAGATCAAGAAACAGTCTAGGGGAGGTTCGGTGAGTCACTTGAGGCAACAGAGAGCCTAGATGCTGAGACAGACAGGTGTCATCCCACACCCCACACTTCTTCCACGGCAAGCACTGTGCTCTGATGAGCTGCACAGCTCACATTGCTGTGGAATTGTCATGGAAATTTGGGAAGAAAAGGAAGTCATCATGTACGTGTCTGGTGTTGGCATAACCCTGTCTTCCAATCCTCGGGCAAAAGTGGCACATTTAAATTTCGTAGTAGTTCCTTTTCAGTTCTTTTTTGGAATTAGTCTACCTTTTGATCATAAATAATACATTTCAGCACACTCCTTTCTTCACTACTAGACTCAATCAGCTAATCTATTTATCTCTTCTAACAAATGGAAAACCTTAAAACAAACACAATTTTATGTACAAAAATATACTATCTTCAAAAACAAAACTTGAGAAACAAATTAAATCTGGGAAAAGATATATTATCTATAATAATAAAACTTAGAAAACAAATTAAATAGGAAAATCAATTAATTAAGGGTAGAGAGCCATAGATTAAAGTATTATAAAGCTATTTTTAATGATGCAGTAAAGTGCTTAAGATTCAGTATTAAACAATGAAAACCAACACTATAACCTTAATAATGCAAAACAAAAATTACAACTTGAACAGACTGAGAGGAAATAAGTGTGCATGTGAACAATTGTGCCTGTGAAGGGGTGAAGGTAAAAGATGGGCTGAACTTTGCTTAATCTCATTACATTTCCTGTACTTTTTGTGATAAACATGTTATTTGGGTTTTTTTTTTTTTTGTGTGTGGGGGGGTCTGGGGATAGAACAAAGGGGCATTCGACCTCCTAGCTACACCTTCTGCCCTATTTTTTATTCTTTATTTTGAAACCAGGTCTCACTGAATTGCAGAGGGCCTCACTAAGTAGCTGAGGCTGTCCAGAAACCGCGATCCTCCAGCCTCAGCCTCCCGAATGCTGGGATTACAAGCGTGCGCCACCATGCCTGGCTTAAACATGTATTATTTTGATAATCAGAAAAAAATAATTTTTTTAAAAAGTCTGAGCTGGGCATGGTGGCGCACGCTTGTAATTTCGGTACTTAGGAGTCTGAGACAGGAGGATGGCAAGTTCATGGCCGGCCTCTGAAACTTAGTGAGACCCTATCTCAAAAAATGAAATAGGGCTGGGGTGTAGCTCAAAGTTAGAATGTCCTTGTGTTGAATTCTTAATATCACACACAGACACAGACACACAGACACACACACACACACACACAGACACACACACACACACACACACACACACACACAAGTCTAGAAGGAATAGATTCAGGAGATTGTTTCAATTGTTCAAGCCACAAGCTTCCCTCTTCCAGGCCTTCAATACTATGGAGAATGATACTTCATGCCACTGACACCAGCTCAGCCATGTGATTTGATTGCCCGATAAGATGTGCCTGGAAGTGATATGTTTCTTCCAAGCAGTAACTTGGATAACAAAGGCATTGAAAGGCATCATATGACTCTTCCATGTCTCTTTCACCTCTTTCAAGAGACCAGCATCTCACAGACAGAAGCTGCCCCTTTGTCCCATAATGCCAAGCAAAGCAGACACAGAGCAAAGTCACGGTCAGCTCACAAAGAATGCATAATCAAAGCAAGAAGTAAAACTCTGTTGTTGTTAGCTTCTAAGACTGGGGAATTAATTACTCACTGAAACATAACTTAAGGAAAGCTACATAATACCTAGACACCCAGATGTGAAATGCGCAAAGGAAACAATTGCATGACATATAAACAAACCAACAAATAAAAACCAAAATTAAAGCATCATACTAAATCATCTCTACAACAGCCTCCCAGCTCTTAAGCTGGAATTACACATCGAAGTGCCTACAGTGGCCAGATGGGTAAAATAAATGTACAATGCATCCCAATGACAAGGGCCGAGAAACAGAAAACCTGCTTGACTGCATTATCTGTAAGAGGACTTCTGATGTACACAGATTGCACCTGCCAGCCGTGATTTGCACTTCTGCCTTTACTCTTTGTGGTTACCTCTTTGTTAAAAACCAGATTTCTCCAACTATGGGGGAAAACCTGAGAAAACTGGCAGTAGTTTCGAAATGGATCGAGATCACCTCTAATGGTACTTCCTACACAGGTCACGTATGTTAATGTGTCAGCTGCCATGGTGGTTAAGACCCTGAGCTTTGGATAGACTTAGGCTGGGGTTTGAGCTTCTCTACTTATTGGCTCCATGATCTCAGACAAGTTGTTTTCAACCTCTCTGAGCTTTATCTTCTTTTATTGAAGTGAGATAATAATAGGATTGAGTCCATTTTTGGTTGCTAATAGCATGATACCACAGACCAGGGTACGTTTTAAAGAAAAGTTTGTTTTAGCTCATGGTTTAGGAGGCCCATGGTTAAAGGGCTGCATCAGGCAATGGTCATCTTTCTGGTAAAATCTTGAGGTGGTGCAAGGTATCATATGGAAAGAGACATATGAGGGTGTACTCATATGTCTGTGTCCTCTTATGTCTCTTCTTTATTTTATTTATTTATTCCTTTATTACTTTGTGGTGCTGGTGATTAAACCAATGGGCATTCTACCTCCAAGCTACATGCCAGCCCTATTTTATTTTCTATTTGGAAATAGGATCTCACTAAGTTGCTGAGAGCTTCACTAAGTTACTGAGGCTGACCACATACTTGCAATCCTCCTGTTTCAGCATCTCAAGTACTGGGATTACAGGCCAGTGTCACCATACCCAACTGCTCCAAATCCTTTTAAAAATATTTGTAAAGAGCTGGGCATGGTAGCACACACTTATAATCCCAGCATTTGGGAGGCTAAGACAGGAGGATTGTGGTTCACGACCAGACTCAGCTATTTACTGAGCCCCTTTGCAACTCAGTGAGACCCTGTTTCAAAAAATAAAGAGCCAGGCATGGCGGTGTATGCTTGTAATCCCAGCATTTGGGAGGGAGACTGAGACAGGAGGATCGTAGTTCACAGACAGCCTTAACTGCTACTTAGTGAGGCCCTTTGCAACTCACTGAGACCCTGTTTCAAAATAAAGAATAAAAAATAGGGTTGGGGGTGTCGCTCAGAGGTAGAATGCCCCTGGGTTCCATCCTAGTGCCACACACACAAAAATAAAATTTGTAAAGAAAAATGATCTTTGATGTGACTTTGGCCCTGTATTATCTGTAAGATCAAATTGTTGTGCCCTTCATTTTCTTCCTGAAAGGTAATACGTGG